>NC_072863.1:4742500-5992500 GCF_028858705.1 Grus americana | reverse complement strand
TGAAATGGAAAATGTAATATAAAACAGTATGAACACGGTTATTTACCTCAAAGGAGATGGGCTGGAGCAGACCATAGACCTTATTAACCTTAATTATAAGCCCTTGGAGTGCCCTAAATTCTTAGGCCATTAAGTATAAAATGCTAATCTGCAGGGGCTGTAGACTCATCATGTGCAAAATTATTTGAAAATGCAAATGGGAGTTAGAAACATCCATCCATGTCTGATTAATTCTTCACTGCTGCTGTCTCTACGGATATACACTCCCTGGTGTCTAACCGCTAGCAGCTTGCCCACTTTAAGTCTATGAACTTGCTGTTGAAGTGCTCTGGGCGGTCAGATGGAGGCTAATCTTCAGACTGTTCGTTAGTTAGAAATACGTATGGCAGCAGCTTGGTGAAATTTTACCTCAGTTAGAATAGCAGAGGACTTTTGCGTCATTTATAGTATGTGATTTGCTCTCTGTGTATCCTGCAGACCTCTTTGAAATGCCTCAGTACTACCTGGCTGTATTTTACAGCTCCTCAAAAGGTGACTCACTTGTGATGTTCATTTTCCAGTTAAATATTATGCTTTGTCAGTGTGTTGTGTTGTAAAGTTTGCTTGATTTAGTAATGTAAACTCAAAATATGAAATGAACTACCAAAAAAAAAAGAAAAAGAAAAAGCGCTAGGATCGTTCTCATACTGAAACACAGAAATGTTGGAAAATTTTTAGTCTATGTTGATCACAGTGGTTTCTCTAAAGTGAATATTATTGACTTGTGAATGCTTCCCATATGAGAAATACTGAGATTAAGACTACTGTCATGGGCCATTAGTTCTTAGTTTATGGGAACTGGCTCCTTGTATTGATATAAATGATTTCAAGCTTTCTAAATACGAAAACTTACAAATGGGATATATATCTTCACTGGTACTGACCTTACTATGATATAAGGGTTTGAAAAACTGTTCGACAAATACTGGCTGTCTTTTTTGTTTCATTTCTGTTGGCGCTTTTGGTGAAGTGTCTTCAATAGGCAAGGATTTCTAGGTAATAGATTTCCGTGAGTTGATATTTCTCTGTTGAGGTGAGAAAGGAAAAAAACCCCACAATGAAATTAAGATTTACTGTTTATGGGCCTGACAAGCTATGATTTCCTTGGCACTTGGTTACTCCGGTATACCTAGTACCAAAAATAAACCAGGAATTGTGAAAAAGTGGCACCAATCAGGAATATGTTTTACGTTAAAATAGGCTGTATTGTCAGTGTTTTACAAATGGAGTATGTGTGTAATTATTCAGTGAATACTTCTTACTTTCAGAATATGAGATAGATAGAAAAAATAGGACCTGTAACTTTACAGAAAATCTTTTCCAGTTGACGAGGGTACAGTTCATACTAAATTAGGAAGGATAGGAAATTGTATCAAATAATATAACAGTTTAGTGATGCTCTAATAATGATCTTTTATTTCTGCATTAACATATTTTGATAACTTTATGTGTGTTTTAGATTTCTCAGTGTTCTCAAACACAGCCGTCTAAAACTTACATACATAAATTCATAATGAGAGCTGCGAGACAGGAAGACTGACATTGATCTGTTCTTTCTTTTTGTTTTGTTTTTTCCTGAGAGAAAACATACACAGATGTTTATTTAGGTCCGTGCTACAAGAAATCAGTCTACCTGTGCTGCAGATCTCGTTACAAGTTTACTGAATCCGACAACTCGGGTTCCCTTCTCAACCATCGGATTTACTTCTAGCCATTTGGCTGTACACCTGATAATCACGTAGCCCGTACGATCAGAGTGTTTCCCATCCTGTCAATCAGACCTTTATGCACCAGTGTTTTAAACGTGTCTCTAAGATTCCCATTACACCTGAATTTTAAAAGACAAAAATTTAACAAGAGACAAATTACACTTTATATTTCTTCCTTTCACCAGCAGTCCATTGCAAGGACCGTTTTATTCTTTTCCTTCAGCAGCGCAATCATCCCATTGAAATAGTTGTCCTAAGGCTTGCTTCTAATATAACCTTTTCTTTTGCTAGGAAAATTAGCATTGAAACCATGAGAGTGATTTAATGCTTAAGTTGCATTGATTCTCCTTTAATAAAAATGTTTCATTTTTACCTATTTCAAATTTTAATTTCATATCATATTTTTCATATAATACAATAGCCATTTCCTATACAATGCCTATTGTATCTATCAATTCATACTCATTTTCAAAGACGACCTCATGGAATTTCATATCTACAAAATGGTTGATTGCATCTGATACTACAGCTTTGCAGAAATAAGTTGCAGGATATTTTACTTAAAGCTAGATTGTGACTGTAGCCCGTTTCTGAGCTGCAGGTTGGACTGGATGATTTTCAGGGTCCCTTCCAACCACTAATCCTGTGATTTGTGATGCCCTTGGGAGTCCTCGTTTGAGCAGGAAATTACTGCTCCAGATTCATGTGGCTGACTTGGTTCTGTTGGCAGCTGGAGTTCAAGGCCTGGCCATTCCTGATCTAAATCTTTTATTTGCCTTTTGATTTGAACAAAGAAAAGTCTAGACCGTAGGAATAGTCATAATGGCTGAGACCAAAGGTCTGTCTAGCTAGTGCCCTGTCTCAGCTGTGGCCCTGCACAAATGGAAGAGAAGGAAAGAGAGCAAACCGTATGCAAATCGTCCTTCAAATATTCTTCCAGCCTGCAATTACAAAGATCTTGAGCTAGATGTTTTGTTTAGGTAGTATCCTGATGTGGATCTTTCTGCCATGATCTTTGCCAGTGTTACTTGACGTCTTTTGCCATTAGATGAGAAAATATATTCGTCGAGCACAAAGTGAAATAAAAGGTTGTTTTATTTTGTAAATCATAAGAATTTAGATACCTGTAATGCCAGCGGAGGTCTAGCTCTCCTCGCATTAGGAAAACACAGAGAGGAAAGAAATGAATACCTTGGTGAAGCTGCTGTTTATCAGTTCAAATGTTTACCTGTATTTTATATGTAGGTAACGAAGTTAAAGAGATGCCTTTAGCAGTCCACAGCTGAATTGGAACCATTGCCTCTGATAATAAATTGAGATAAAGGCCAGCTAAAGTGATGTTTGGTGTCCTTGCTTTGGAGCGTGAGGACAGCCGGGCTGGAGATGTGTTCATCATTCTTTCCTTACTCAGGGAGACTAAGCCCTCAATTTTTGTGTTTTCTGAGTCGCAACCAGATTTGGGAAGAATGGATGCCATTGCAGCATTTTACCTTACAAGTAACATTCTGAAGGGTGTAAACCACTCCTTTTGCGTAATCAGTGTTACAAATATATATTCAAAATGCGATCTGCAGAAGGTAACTTTGGTTATGCACTGCAAATGCTTGGATATCAAGGGTTACATTTTCCCTTTAGAAAAATCTTCATTTATTGCATTAAAACTTTAGAAAGCTTATTTTTATGCTACAATATAATGTTCAGGCTAACTTTTTTTCTTTAGTGTAATTGGTCTGCGTAAGAGTTACAACTATCCCATGTGAGTTCTTCAATCACAATACTTTTTTCTTCTAGGAGTATTCTTTACAGCTGTTCTTCAGGGCAACAGAAATTGTGAGGAATTAATTAAGCATGAACTATGTACAGGCCACATGCCGACAGTATCTAACTGTTAATACTAGAGGAATTGCAATAATATTAGAGTTTAGGAAAGTTGATAGGACTATAGCCTTGAAATTGCTAGTGGAATAAAACTTTTTATTAATATAATTTCTTATTTTTTTTTAATAGCTTCATTGCCATCTACTTTATTCAGCCCTATGTTGATTCAAAGTAGTTAGCACGTGTATATTCTAGTGAAGGTATTAATAAAAATATCTTGCTTTCCAACAATTTAAACAGAACCAAGGATGACAAAGATTAGAACAGAGAAGCATCAGGTAATCTCAAGATACTTAAAAGATTTTTCTGTTTCTGACAATTATAGCAGTCTATGTTTGACTTTTGACATGCGAGGAACAGGCTGAACACGTGCAATCCTGTTGAGTGAAACAAACTTTGAGGTTACTTAAGTGTAACTCTGATCTTTTAAATTTTTGAGTGATCATCACCACTCTAGGCTTGGTGGCACACACCTGGAAGCATGAACACTGAAATTCCGTATCCTTCCAAATGTCTAGCTCTTTGTGTAAATTCCATTTGTTGTCGAAATACCCTCCAATAGGAAGTGAGACACGGAACTCTGAAGAGACCAACATTTCTTCCACTAATATTATTGCTTGCCAAGGTTAGATTTTGTTTCTGTTGAAATCACTTCTACCTGTTGCTGTGAGAAATCTAGACAAAGTCATCCAAGAATTACACAGAAACAAGGAGATATTGTGTGATCTGTTAAGTTTATTCCTAGAGGTTTATTGGGCTTTTTTTTTATTGTTTTTGGATGTCAGAGATTGCCAGTATGTTAAGTCTGCGAAGTCTACTGTCCTGATGAATTTGTAGCCTTAATTTCAGCACATGCCTAACTGTACACAGGTGCATAATCTTAATTAGCCCCAAATATACTACAGATAGATGAGTTTTTATAATTTCACAAACAAGAAATTAAATATACAGAGTCTTTTTTTAATATTTCTCTCTAGGCACTATGATTAGTGATTTGTTTGGCAAATGAAATATGGCTGAATTGCTCAAATAGACATATTTTTCTTTACTTTCCTGAACCTATGCAAACTGGTTGATGATTCCATAGGTTTACTTTTCTAACAAAATAACTTGTGACAGACTACACGCACATCAGTGCAAGATGTTTTTCCTTGCATTTTTATTTTAATTGTATCACTTAAAATGTTATTAGCTACTATAAACTTACTATTTGCTGTTATGTTTACAGCTCATTAGAGTGGTGGATCACTTATGCATCAGCTTGCTGCAATGATTGTTCCCACAAAGCTGAAGACTAAATGCTTTGTGTTGTCATTTTTATCCATGCCAGAGGTGATGCTTCCTTATTAAAATAATTGCTTAATTCTTATTTCATTAAAATAGATAATTCTTCTTATGAGGCAAACAATCTGAAACATTTATTTCCTGTTTTGTTGTGCATGTGGACTTTTTAACGTGGGCTTTTTTTGCACGTTGTGCAACTTGGGCTGCTGTAATTGTGTGTAATTGTAATTTCAGCATTGTGTTCGATATACATTGTTTGTTGTTCCCCATGGTTTTCTCTACAAACAGTGATAGCCAGGAATTGCAAAAATTTCTCATGTATTTAATTTTTGTTGTAAAAGGAAATCTGGTCTTAAATTCTAAAAACGTCATGGGTAACTATATTCAGGAAGTATCCTCGTTTCATGGTAGATCATATTTAACTAAGAAGTTGCAAACAGCTAAGGAAATTCATGCAGCTGTAGAAATTCTCATCAATAGTATCTTACAACTCATCTTAATGAAGAAAACCTATAGAGTTATTTGCAAACAGCCGAGAGACAATATGAGCTATTGGTAAACAAGAGCAGAGATTGGGCTACATCAGATTTTGGTACTTGCAACCTCTGTGATTGTAGAATTGAGATTTTCGTTGTAGTCGTGCCCTGTAT
This sequence comes from Grus americana, assembly GCF_028858705.1. Lineage (NCBI taxonomy): Eukaryota > Metazoa > Chordata > Aves > Gruiformes > Gruidae > Grus > Grus americana. The sequence goes on along the minus strand of NC_072863.1, from coordinate 5,986,940 downwards.
CTACAGTGTAGCTCTGTTGTCAGCTACATAACTTATGCTCCCCTCTTTTTGATTCAAACTGGTACTACTACCTCAATGTAGGTTTAAGTCCAATGTAAGATTAGTTTCTAGGGCTGATCTCTGGATCTCAGTGGAAAGTCTTTTTATAGACCATGCCTGAATAACTAGAACTCTTCTGGGAATGATCCATTCTAGTTTCCATGGTCAAGTATTGCTTACATAAGCATCAATGCCATCTTATTTGAGGACGGCATTAAAATACGACTTTTATTTTGTATCATTCTTCCCATATTTGAAAAATTGCCATTTCATGTGTACAATAACAGTTTTAATGACATTTTAGGGCACAAATCAGTGTCTGACCTTATAAAGTAATTTTATGCTATACACTTTTATAGGTGTAATATAGTATTGGAGACTTTGAATCATAAGAGGCTATGAAACTATGTAAAGAACATTACAACCTATCTTAGATTTTAGATGAAAAAGATGAGTTGCATAATTACTAAGTTTTTAGTCTTGACACTTTTTGCCACAAGATACTGTTAATGCGTTTCTCTTCTAAAAGGTTTCTTTGCAAAAACATTTCTTTAAAGCTGAGGTTTCAGTTCACAGCAATTAAAAAAACCCTCAGAAATTTAGGGAAAACATTTTCCATAAATGTTCTATTGGAAAAGCTCATTTGAAGGCAAAATTCATGGAAGAGACATCACTATTCATAAGTTGGAAAGGTTGAGGCACAACTTCAAGCTAGGTCATGACCAGCTACACTGCTTGCCGGTCAGCAGATGGCTTGGCATGAGCGTACCTCTGCCCGCACGTGCTCTCAGAGAAAATGCTTGAGGATGGATTGAGCAAAACCATGGTCAAGGGGCTGTTCCTATGGTCTTAACCATAAAATTTAATGGAAAAAATGAAACACTCTGTATATACAGAGTTAACTTCTTGTTGTTGGTCCAAATAATGCTTTTAAAGTCTAATAATACAAATGATACAATTAATAAATAAAAGTGCATGTGCAGTTGTTACGCAAAGTTTTCCTAGTGTCTTTTCTCCTGTAACAGGACACTGTGGGCAGCATGGACAAAATCCTGCTGTTTTGTATGAAGTGGTAAAGAACTTGGCAAGTTTTGCCAGACTGTTTTTCCTTAGTATCAGTTTTCTATTTACTGTGTATCTGTCTTCAGCCCGAGAGAAAATCAGTTCGTTTCTCTGAACTAGTATTAAACTAGTGTGAAATGGCACGTAACAGCTTCTACAGACCAGTCATTCAATAGCCGCGGGTTTGGTGGCCACAGTGTTCATCTGGGACACGGGAGACTAAACCGTGAAGGCTCCAGGGGTCGGTGCGAAGTGCCTGAAGGTGTGCACTAACCAGTGAATGGGGGCCAGGTCACCCGAGGCAATTGTGTGATCCTGTTTAATGTAATAGTTAACCTAATAAATAACAAAGTGTTCATATAAATATAGCTCTTTAAATTATGCCTAGAAATGAGGGATTTTTAAGTGAACCACTTTGATGAGGTTCTCTTGTGTCTTGATACTATGATGCATAATGAAAATTTTGGAAAACATCAGCAGGCTATGCAAAATATTTTATGCTTTATTATTGGGTTTTATTACCTATATTTTGGATGTTAGAAATTTATTAGCGTTCCCTCTCCAAAAATAAGATTCCTTTGATGTTCTCTCATTTGGTGTAATTCCTTAGCTATTTTTGAAAACCCTGGCCATAAATATGTATAACTTTAGGTAACAAAGTCAGAAATAGAAGGCAGACAGAACTGCCAGAGCCAGTCAAGCATTTTAAAGTATTCCAAAACAATCCTAGCGAAAATGATTACTATTGAAACACAACAGCACGTTGTGCTGTTTTCTTAACCTGTCGAGATTTTGTTCTTTCCACTGACAAAGCACACACTGGTAATTTTGCATCACTTCTTTGGTACACATATGTGGACAGATGTTCATAATTCACAAAGTTTGCTGTCTGTTAGCACAAATTCTTTTGTTATGGAAACAGATTTTTAGATAAGCAGACACTGAATCATTTTGCTGTCTTAAAGACAATTGGAATCATAGAATCATTTAGGTTGGAAAAGACCCTTAAGGTCATCAAGTCCAACCGTTAACCTAGCACTGCCAAGTCCACCACTAGACCGTGTCCCTAAACACCACATCTACGTGTCTTTTAAATACCTCCAGGGATGGTGACTCAGCCACTTCCCTGGGCAGCCTGTTCCAGTGCTTGACAACCCTTTTGGTGAAAAAAATTTTTAGTAATATCCCATCTAAACCTCCTCAAACAAGTTATTAGACAAAAGAGCCACAGTACTTTTATTTCCCGATCATAATCAAAGTGAGATAGATAAACTGATAAATTTGTTCCTTGTTCTTACATTTTAAGTCTTTCTGGTTTATATTTAAATATACATTTTTGTCTTTGTGGTTTTTGGTTCTTGTTTTTGTTGTTTTTACTTTTGTTCCCAGGCCATATTTATAGGAAACTCCCAGGCTTTTTTTAATAGGAAATCCCAAAAGTGTTAGTGTTTTATTAACTTTTGTTAGAGACAACTTGATGCTTTCTTTCATCAGATAGCAGGGAAGACTCATTCCATTGTAACCATCAAGATGTATTTCTCTGGCTTATAGTGGCCTGTTACCTCCTTAAATGCTTCTGTTTAATGATCTTGAGCAAACTTTTACAAATCTCTGAGGCAGAATAAATAAGATTTTTCCTCAAGTATGCTGGAAGCATTTTTCCATTAAACTTGCCTAGGTTCACTTGAAAGGGAGGATCGTGGTACTATGCAATGACTTTTTAGTACTTTTTCCATGTTGAAATACTATTTCTCTGCACTTTTTCCTGATCCCCCCCCCCAGGTTAGTTTATTAGAGCTACTTCGAGTATATAGAAAGCAAATGGTGACATTCATCAAATTTATAGTGTTAGGGCATCAGCAAGGCTTCTGTTATATATGTTACCTACTGGAAGTTCTTTTAGAAAGTCTCTATTCCATAGACATGCGAGGATAAAAAACCTCACAAGATAAAGATTCCTGTTAAAAGACAATGCTGTGAATTTTTTGTTTGTTGGTTTCAGTTGTGTTCATATTTATTCAGCTTTCTGAGAGCACACTGAGTAAAATAATCTGCAATGTCAGATACACGAGGCAAGAATATAAAAATTCAATGTTTCTTCCCCATTCAAACGTTAAGTTATTGTAGCTCTGGCTGTGGCACTGTCCTGAAAAAGGGCAGGGGTGAACACCAGAAAAAGTGAAGGGAGAGGAGGGAAAAGGAAAAAAGGGGACTGGGAGTGCAGCACCAGGCTTGGTTGATCATGGTAATGATTTCACATGTCGAGTAATAAAACAGCAGTGTGGGTCAGAAATGTGAGATGAATCAATAGCTGTTTCTTGGTGGCAGGGCATGAACCGATTTGTGGAAACAATAGCAAAACCTTGCATCTTTTCCAGAAGAAAGGTTTGGTTGGTTGGAATGAGTGTTTGCATATAAACAAGGAACCACATAATGCGTGTTGAAAATTAACTTTCTTAAAAGGCCAGCTTAAAAATGCCATCAAAATAATCATCAGTGTAAAGAGATAACTTTTTAAAGAGATAACTTTTTAAAGAGATAACTTTTTAAACTTTAAAGAGATACTTACGTACGTTATGGAGCTGTGGTATATGTCATGCTTCATATTCCCAAGTATGCAGAGGAGACTTGGAATTTCTACAATACCCAATAACATATCTCTGTCATCTGTCTGTCTTAATTTCATTAGGAATGAATGTCATTCTTAATCCTTGGAGTCTAGCTTACAGAACAGAAACCCCTAACGTACTGCATAAATCATTTGAGGATGGATACACTGGTGAGATTCATTATTTCTTGCCATTGTCCTGAAGCATTTTGGAGAAGCAGGTACTGGGCTAGCAGGAAAAAAGTGGATTAGGAAAATGATTGTGTGATGGGACTCCATCAAAGCCTGAAGCGGGTGTACCTAGTAGCAAGTTTTTAACCAATAAATGTGGGCATTTAAATGGGGGTTTGCCTTTAAGAAGTAAAGAATCCTTGAGATGTCTTTGCTTTTAGAAGCTGTACTAACCTTCCAAATGTGATTTGTACTTTAAAAGCTTATTTACAGAAGACAGACCACTGTTAATGACATTTGCATGGAAATTTCCCAAATGAATATTTATAAATATGAAATATGAATACAGTACAGTGTAGTGTATGTACCAGCTCAAACATTTCTATGTACAGATGTATGATTTTTGTTGAACTCAGCATAACTGACAAATCTCTTGGGGAAACACCAAACAGCTTGTTCCACATACAGATGTCCCTTTGGCATCTTATTATAAAGACTTGAAAACATACTGTTTTACTGGCAATAAAGCAGCAATAATGTCTTAACAGAATCTGAAAGAATAACTAAGCACTTCAAATGCCTGAAATAAAGGGATAATTGAAGGTGCTTTGGGTTTAAGCCTCGGTAATTTCTTGCTTTATAATAACTCAGGTGACTGTTTATATCTAATGAAAGGCAATAAAATAAAAGCACATTATTGATTGAGAACTTAAACTTTTGCTTGTATCTTGTGTCTTATTGATACACATCATTGTAATGGAATAAACTAATTAATTAAATTATATCTCATTATGCTTAGTACAAGCCAGCAACTCACTTGCACAGAGGCTTTTCTTAAACTTTGCAGAAGCTGTGATGAGTATGTTGCAAGCTAACTCCCCAAATAATTTCTACTCATGGTTTTCTTGTTAAAGTGTGATCATTGAGATTGTCAGGATTATTTCTCTCAAATACTTAAAGCTCTAGTTAGTTTTCCGTTATCATATTTAAAAAAATAAGATCAATTTTTATGTTTCTGAGTACCATAGTCTTTATGGTTAGGGTCTTAAGCTTTTCTCTGTAGATGCAGACCCTTCAGGTATACCAGGGAAGGCAGGCAGTTTCCACCCTAATCCAGGAACTGACAGATGGTGTTTAAAGAAAAGCAGTGAATGTAATATGAATAAGCAGCTTGATTTCCAGCATTAAGAACCAATTTTATGCCTTCAGATGTTTTGGTAATGTAAGGGGTTACAGCGGAAGCTCTAAAGGTGTCTGGTCATGGTCTGCTGGTCAAAATGTAGGTAGCATCATCTCCGTCGTAACTATGGAAGTCTGCATTTAACATTTTTATTGTAGGCATTTAATCTTATCCTGCTGCAGTATAGAGAAACGTGGGATGTATTCATTACAGAGTTAATATGGCAGGAGCTCCTTTGCTAGCGTTGCCTTTTGGAGGCTGTGCTGCCGCTACGGTGACAAAGGGTAGAGAGTTGTATGTACCCTATCAATAGAACAGCCGCATCCAACGCCAGCAGAAATTCTCTAGCAGCCCAACTTCTATGCAAGACCTTGCTTTCCAGTTTAGAAAGAAAAAGAAAAAAAAAAAAAAAAGGAAAAAAAATTAAAAAAAGAAAAAAAAAAGGCAAATTATTTTTCCACTTCTGCGCGAGCTGCTTTCATACCATTCGCCCAAACCTGAACAGCAGAGGTGGTGACGTGCACCCTTCTGCACGGGGTGTCAGTCGGGTCATGAATCACACTTCTTTAACGTGCCTGTTGCAGTGCTGAAGAGATAATTGCCACCCTTTTGCTCACAGTTTCTGTTTCTGATGCAGAGTAGTATATGCAGGAAGAAACTTTGGAAAAGAGGAACTAGCGACCCTTAGTCTGTATAAACAATGATTTTGAGCTTTTTAGAGATTTTTAATTTTCTTTGCTAACTTTCACCTGCGGACTGGGGCTATTTCATGGCTTGACCATTGCAAATCACCTGGACTTTTTCACCGAGAGAACAGTGAAATATAGATGACGAATCTTGTAGAAAAGAAGTCAGTATACCTTGAGCATTAGCTGTCTCCATAAAGTTTAGTAACCAGTGCGTTTTTCAAGGGTGACCTTAATTTTCAAATGTCTGGAATTACAGCAAATAGAATCCTCCTTCACTTCACTCCTCCTTATGGGGGGGGGGGGGAAGCAAGCAGATTCTGTGCTTTTTCATGAAATTTAAATTTTGAGAGCAGTGTGTGAAGGAGGGTTAATGGAAACAAACTGTGCTGAGGCAGCAGGACAGTGGTCGATTACTGGGGATTCTTTCAAGTCATTCTGACTAGGGCTCTGGCAAAACACTTTGACACAATAGTAATGCCAACGCGAAGTTCAGTCAAGCTAAGGTGTTGTGACTGAATGAGGAAGAATTTGAGAAGCTATGATACAAAACCAGTAGAAACACAGTTCAATGTTTTGCTTGTGAAATGATTCTTCACTGGAAAACTATTTCATATAATTGCCATGATATTTTCTGCTGTGAGAAGTGTGGAATCATTTGTCAAGTGTTTGAGAAATAACAATATGAAGCCTTCTTTTGTAGTTAAATTGTATGGGTAAGATAATTGAGAAGCAATATTTTCTAGAAATTCTTCTTCCCTCATTCAAATGAAAAAGTATTTAGTTTTAAAATCAGCATTTCTTGGCACACTTAACTTCTCTTCCATTCTTTGAATCTGTTTTCTAAAAGTTGGTCTGTTTATTACTCTATCCTTGATGAATCATGCTGTGATGCATCATTTTGGGTTATTTCACTGATAAGGAATAGCCTGTAATACAACACTTTGAGTAGCTGGTGGAAAACAGTAGCATTGTTTTATTGAAGATAACAGACAGCGGCTGATAGCACAGTTATCCTAGATGGGATTTATTGAAGGAGAAAAATCTTGTAGATAAGAATCAATATTTCAAGCAATAAACTATACTTTTTAATAGTATACAAATAAAGCAGTAGTTAGGTGATCTTTACAGGATATTTCTGCTATAAAATTATAATGAAGTTATATTTTAAGTTACAAACTGAGTTGGAGATCGAAGCCTTAAATGTTCAAATTTTCTTCAGCAGGAGTAATTCCATTCTGCTTTTTCTTATTTCGTGAAATTTCTTTCACTCATCTGGTTTTCAGGAGATGCCAGGAGATTGTGGATTACAGCCAGAAAGGCTACATCTCAGTGTGAATCTGAAAAATAACCAATACTGGATTTGTGTGTCGGAATCCACTCTGAATGGAAAGTTAATCTGAAGAGGAGGCTTGTTGAGTAGATACTGCAGACCAGTTCCTAATATGTAGATTTAACAGCGGCTTCTGAACATAAAAAATAGAATTGCTGGGTTAAGGAATGCAGGAGAGCAGCTATACAGCTGTAAATACATTTATATATATTTATTCTATACAAACAATGTCACTAAAATTACATAACAGTACAGGATGATATGATATTTAAAAAAAAAAATAATCAGGGAAATAAATATACTATGTACTACAAGGACAACAACGGACCGGCTCCTGAATGTTATTTTTGTGTCACTCACCCTACCAAGCTCTGCGGGTTTTTTTACTGAATGGACAAAAACTGCCGTGGACCAGATTAGAATCAATAAACTCCATTTGACTTATCCCTAATATAATGGTGATGAGAGTCAGTTTCTATTATGCTTTCACTGGTGTCTGTTAGTAAATAAGACTAAGCCATACTAGAGTCAGCTGAATTTTTATTCATCATGTTACTCTTATTTCTCCACATTCAGGGCTGGCACTGTGAATTAATATAAATATTTCCTCTGGTGTATTCTTATATTTTGAGGTGTTATAGTCACACCCTCTCCCTCCTCACTTCCCCCCCACAATGAAATGTTAATTTTCTATCTAAAATACGTACCTGTCAGTTCTCATAGGCAGGCTGAATGCATTCCGAAGTGTGCTTGCCGATGATTTTATGCAACACAAGAAACATTGCAGCATTAGTTGAATATTAACACAAAACTTCTTGGTTTTGAGGACTCTCTTCTCTTCAGCAAGGTGATAAGCTTTCAAGGTTTGCTAACAAAGAAGTGAACTGTATGTTATTAACTTTTCTCTGCGAATATTTTAGATACAATGTTTTCTACTTATTAATTTTGATGCATGAGAGAATTACCCACCATAAAAATTTTTCACAGTGAGCAGCAGCAGCGAATAACTTTCTAAGGAAAGATCTAAAATTTTTTTAATCAAAACTATTCATGAAGTTGTGATATCTGTCTGTCCTCTTGAGATTATTGTGTAGGAAATATTCATGATAGGTTTTGGTGAAGAGGGCAGCTATTGATACTTCTTTCAAATAGTGTTTGTCCTCATTCAGTATTTTCCTTTTTCCTGTCTTTTTTTAGTGCATAACATAGTGGACTTAATCTGTAATTTTAACTTCATAGAAAGGTTAATGTCATGGTGTTACCTTAGAGTATCTAAAAAATAAGTGGTAGATATTAGGATAGCTTTCAAGTAACCCACAACACTCTCTTTCTAACCTGCTATTGATCCCGATACACAGATGAGAGGACGTGCATGAACGTAATGAAAAGGTAAAATATCTTTTCTCCCTCACATCCACGGGCTGATCTATCATCTTCATACCACTGAGCCCAACGCCTCTCCACACCTGTGCAGTGTGTGTTGGAGTTGGATGGATAACCTGGCCAAAGAGGTTAATGCGCAGGTGGTTATAACATAGCGTTGGAAGTTACATAGCGGTTAGTCAAGTTAAATCAAATACTTAGTTTTGTCTAGACTGATAATTAAATCAGTGTGCTTTTTTTCTGACATCAGTCATCATTTGTGTCACTTCACTAAACTGAATCAACAGGAATTCGTGAAGGAGAATGGGATTGATTTGAATGCCATAAAAAGAACATTTGCCATGCTGTTTATCAGCCACTCAATGTCAATAATCAGAACCAAAGCAAAAGTCATCATGATGGGATTCAAGCTCCCCAAGCTTATGTATGAACAGAAAATGCAACCATAGTTCTGCTCGTCATTTCAACAGAACTTTCTGGTACAGTTCTTGTATTGATACCACCATCTTTCAAGGAATACTGTGCCACCCTGTGACATCCTCTTGGCTTGTTCTGTACAGTGAATCAAAGGTTGGACAGGAGTCCATAAAAACTGCCTTGCTCAGCATGTTACATTTAAACATTTTGTCAAAGTGAAGAAAGAAAAGTGAACTCTCAAGGGAAAGCTCTGGTTGATATTTGGTCTGTTTGTCAGCCGCTGCTGTGAAGTATGTCACAGGTTCAAGATGTAGTACAAATTACATGTGAATTAGTATAGTTTGGAAGCCACTTTTGAACCCAAATTTTCTTCATATTGGAGTTGCGGTGAAAGGTTCAGCTCAGAGGTGCGTAAGCACATGCCTCCGTGCGGCGTGCCTGCCCCAGCTGTGTCATTCTGCAGGGAGGTTCCAACTCTGTGCTCAAGCTCAAGGTAATTTTTGGCTGGTGAACTATCAGTGTCTACGTGCTGCCTTGGATATAGGACGCGCGTCTATATGCAAAGTGAATGTGTAGTGTGGGCTGAATGAGTATACTCAGAGTGTAGGTCACAAAATACTGTTCAGAAACAGCCACTGTAGAAAGGATTTTCATTAGAAATAATAAAAATGTCGTATTTCAGTTGTTGCTGCATCCAGCATTATTGTCATAGTTGAATAAATACAGTTTTGACACCCTTCTTCCTGCTGTCACAGCATGATATTTTTATTCTGGATAGTCTGGGCTGACAGAAAACGCTAATAGGATCAACTTCAATAACAAAGACCAAAAGCAAAACCCTTTTTTCTCCCTTTTATGAGAGGCAAGAACACAATTTTACTCTAGTCATCATGGAAGTGTAGTCTCAAGGGAGAAACAAGTTTTGGTTTTACCTTCGCTTGCTGGCTGTGGTCTTTCGTAGTGAAGTTGATCCTATTCGTCTCTTTCAGCCCAGTTTAAGTAGGACAGAGCAGTGAATAAAAGCAAATACAGAAGTACAGTGAAATTTTCCTACCATGCAGGATTTTTTGAGATTGACTTGGCAGGTAATGTTCCGTCACCATAAAACCCAGGAAAAAAGAGTTAAAAGGCTACAAAAGTAATTCCTGGCCAAAGTGCGTTTTTGGTGACTGCCCAAATATCTGCTCCTCAGAGGGCATGGAGCCGGCCATGACTGAATGACTCCATCAGCAATTCCTCTTGGACACCGATTGAAGAAGTTGTTGAAGATATCCCTTTTTGAACATTTACCCCTTGGTGAAGAAGTATTTTAGATGAGATATGAAGATGTTCATAACAGTTCTTTTTCTGAATCGATACATGTTGCCTCCTAAATGGAATGATGTTTAGCTCCTTAATGTTTACAATTATCTTATTCTAAAAATATAAGTTCTTCAGGTGGAAATGTATATGTTAAGGTGTAGAGAATAAGGGGTTTTTTCCTGACATTAGTGAATAATTACAAAGTTTTCAAAGCAGTAAATACATTGTTTTCTTTATATTAAGAAAGTAGAAAGGAGATGAGCAATTTCATTAGAATTTCTAAGCATTAATTCATTTGGATTAACATGGCATGACTTCATTTGAATATCTGAATGTTAATTGCATTGACATTGTTATTAAAGCAATTAACTTATCAGCTATTTTTGACTATGGCTAATCAACTGCAATAAAGTAGTGTGGCATGAAACTTTATAGAGCTATATTCACAGAATGATGGTCAGATTGCTCTCTATTAAAAAAGACAACAGGGATTTATTTATGAATATTAATTTTAATTAGTACATATTTGTGGAGAAGTAATTCGGCAATCATCCTTAATAATATGTGATCTTGTCTATAAGCTGTCTGTATATATACACACAACTGTATGTAGGCAGAAGGTTTTATTAGAGAAATAAATTAATGTTTTAAGTATTGGTTTTGAAGAATAATTTACTATTTAGCCATTAGGGAGAGTTGTTGGTCTATCTTAACACACTGAAAATCTAATTTTCTTTTAAAAAAATATTAATTATTCCTCCTAGCCAAAAAGGACTACATCATTAACCCCAAAGGAATGGTAATAAACAAAAATAGTTTAAAAGCTTTATTAAGTTCAATTAATTGGTTGTAGCAGACTAATTTTGTCATGCTTTGGTAGACAGTGTATTGTAAGTAATTTTGATGATCTCCAATTGAGTTGGGCAAACAAGCCTGCACACTAAAGCAAAAATTGAATTGTCTTGATAATTACAAAAACCATTGGCCTGTTTGGTATTTGTGATAAATGGGTTAATTAGCTACTTTTTTATTACATCTAGACTTTCAATGTGGTAGAACAGTGGTAATTTATTTTGCTGTGTAAACTAGTATAGTCAAAATTCTATTGTTCTGATTTGTTCAGGATAAAAATCTTTAGAGCTACTTGATTTAATATAGATAAGTATGGCTGTGGATGTAGTTTTCATTATTTGCAGTTGTTTTATGTAGTTTATGGAACTTATTTTTAAGCTAGTCATTTTTCAGTCTTTTGCAAGCTTTGTCTCATTCCAAAGGGCCCATCGAAATCATCCGTAAGAAAAATTAGATACTGATATCTTAGAGTACTTTTAAATAGATACCATATACATCATGAGAAAGAATTTCTAGGAACCAATATATTACCCTGATGGATGAAAAGTTTTAGTTGAGCAGTATTTATGAGAAATTATCTAAAATGACAGTCAGGTAAAGTCCTGTTTTAATTTTGTTGTTGTTTTTTGAGCTTGAGCTAACTTACAGAGTTTTGTAATAGATGCAAGAGTCGTCATTGGAGCTCCGAGGAAGGTGCTGTGCTGATCCAAGGTTTTAGGTTGGTTTTGGCAGATCGCCCTAGAAATTGATTTAACGTTTTTTTTTCCTGAAAAGTTATTCTGTTCTCCAAGTGAGAATATTCTGCTGCACCACCAAAACAACTTCCTTCACTTCTGCTTAGGGAAGACCTTTAGGTCTATTCTTGAGAAAAAAATGTACCAGACTATATTTACAAGAGAGTTTCTTCTTCCTTTTCCAGTGGTAACTGGACTATACTCTGAAGCATTTAGGAGCGTATGCTATATACTCACTGAAAAATTTAGTAAAATGAACATTTTTAAATTTTTAAAGGCTAATATTTTTATTTGATTAAGTCAGTAATGCTTAGCTGAGGTGGCGAGTTACACTTATTTTGCCATAATAAAATCATATTTTTTATTTTTAATGTTTTCCTTTTCAGTTTTGACTACTATTTTCTTATTCACATGTCATGCTGTGCTTTGTCTGACTTATTGATGTGATCCATTCCGTGGTCTGTCATCTCTTTCTTCAGCAAAATCATCTTCATCGCTGTTTTCTCGCGTGGTATTTTTGTGACTTTAAAATGCATCGGCATGTAACAAATGGCTTGCTTTCTGTTTTGTTTCAGAGATAGGAAAATTTGAAATGGAACTCTTTTCTCTGTGAGTACATTTTAAAACAATATTGTAAGGTTGTATTTACAGAACTTTTTATTTCCTTATTTGTGTGTTTGATTTGACTCATGGTCATTTGTACAAACTGACAAAGTATATTGAGCAGTCTTGGTATACAGCTCTTCCTCTGACTCATAAATAATTTGAAATATAAAAATGATTCATTCAAATTATAGTTCATTAGAAACCCAATAATTAATCATTCTGTTTATATGTCATATTGTATTTGCCAAAATATTATTTTGATCAGTCATTTTGTTTAGTATTTGTTTAACTGTATTGGGCCATTATGAATGACGCATGAATTATAACTTGTTAGCTTGGTATCATCATAATCATTGTTCAGTAATGAACGGTGATCTTGGTCTTATCTCCTCTTTCAAAACATTTAGCTAACTTCTGTATTTCCTGCAATATAATTTTGATATAAACCCAAAAGGTCTTGCATAATTTTTCATTTTTGAATTTTCCAAATGCTTACTCTAACGTATTGCTTTTGATGGTATTATCAGTTTTGTTTTGTTTTTTAATGAATCTTATTTTGACAGTAGGTCATGACAATATGGCAATCTAAAAATAAAAGAAAATGGAAAGCAAAAAGAAAACATCAGGAGCGTTTGTTTATCTTAGAGGAAATCGTAGTCATCCTTTCTTCCCCAGGTTCTTTTTGCCAGTATGTGAGGTTAGGTTTTCATACATTTGTTTTGATGCAGCACAGTCCTGCTGAAAGACAGTCAGCATGTGAAACGGTGGTACACAGCAGAAAGTGAATTTACTTTCTGAAACAATTTCTGGTGCTACACAGAACCTGCTGCATGGGCACCACTGTTGTATTTTGCTTCTGTATTGGACTGAGACAGTCCTCCAGCACAAGCAAGTACTTTTATCATGGCAAAACTTCTTGAGCAAGGCAGAAAATAAAATCTGCCTGTTAGAGCCCCACCACAAGACTGGGGAACTGGGGAACAGAAGGGATGGCGTAGCATGTGTGTGCCACCTGGTTTAGAAGTAACCTGCTTAGAGCCTGTGCTTCTGGGTATACATCATTCATCGAGGAGCAATGGATATGCTTCTTGAAGAACAGCCTTCTTTCTTTTAAATTAATCTGTTTCTTGCATACATGTAAATAAGACATTCTGTTATTTCATGTCACCATTTTTTTTTTTTTCCATTGGGAAGCAGGCTTCTGAAACCCAGGAGAAATGGCACTTTAGTTACTTCCTCTCTCTCTGTAAAGTCACATACTTTTTTTTTTTAAGTGATACTACTTTCAGAATGTTCATAAGCATTTGTATAATGCTTATTATAAAGCTCTGAGTGAAAGCATTTAAGTTTTTCAAAAGATGTTCCTTGTTTCACGTTGGTGTGTAAATATCTGACAACTTACAAGTATATTATGTCTGAATTAAGTTTGCACGCATGTTTACTTAAATAATGTGCCTTTTATGGCAGGAACAGAATAACATCCTTTCTTTCTCTGAAAATAAAAATTGAAATGGATTTATTGGCTAATTTGGTCTGCTATCAAATACATACTATTTAAAAAACTTCTGTATTCATCAGGAAGTAATTTGTGTTTTTAATATATTGGATAAAGAGCAAACGTTGAAAGATATTCTCCAGTGTTGAATAGAGAATAGTTATAAATGCAACGCTAGATAAATTTATTTAATAGTATAGATAAATCTAATTCTTTATTCTAGGAAATGAGCAGGATTGGGGCATAATTTTTTTCCTAGTGCTTCTTATCACTAGCATTCTTTTCCAGAAATTCATAAAAACATCATTGAACTGTTTTAAAAGTTCCTGCTGTGCTCTTAATTAAATGTAGTCTTCTATATTCAGCCACTCTTTCAGGTGTGGATCACATGGGCATATGTTAATGAGGACTCAAATATTTTAATTTATATATACCTGGAATCTCTCTTTAGTGCATGGTAAAAGCAAAATTCTGATCTTAATCTCATTTTACAGTTGTGTCTAAAACCAGCAGTCCCTGCTGTTGCATAGTAATGATATTTGTTGTATTTTGAGAAATTTTTTACCTTTAGAAGAAATTTATTAGCAAAATAACTTCTAAACAACAAGATTAAAGACCTGGATTATTACTTAAAATTTTAGCAATAACAGAATTCCGTAACACAAAACTCCACTGTATAGCACTGGTTGCATAAAAGCTAGAAGCTTGGAGTGTCTGTGGTGGGTTAGATGGCAGGGCTGCGCATTTAGTATCTTTTCTACAGCAGCGGTCAGCAGGAGATGCCTATGGAAGCAGGTAAGAAGAGGGTAAGCGTATGTCATACGCTTCCAACTGTCAGGCATTTGTGCCTTAGGGACTTCCTGAACGGGATGCGGTTTCTACTTAGCGTTCCCCGATGCTACGACTGGCAATACTAGTAATCAGTAAATAAATCAATAGACTTACCTTCTCATGTACAGGCTGCAGGGAGAGATTGGTTAAATCTCCATCCTTGGAGATACTCAGAGGTCTGAACAGTCTGGACTAACTCTGGAGCAGGTCTAACTTCGTTTGACATGTTAGTTAACGTGATGTTTGCAGACCACTCTATTGCTCCCTCCATTGTGTCTTCCCCCCCCCCCCCCCCCCCCCCCCGCTGCTGCTTTGTTGTCCGTCTCAATACAAGTTCTCTTTAGCGAGTACTTCCACTGGCTGAAATTAGAGTGACTACACAACCGAGCCTTGGAAGTCTCAGGGCACTGTGGAGCTCAAACACCAATTAGAAAACTGGCAGGCATTAGGCAAGCTTATTTCTACTGCAAAGAGTTTTACAAAAGTTAGTATCAAGTTATGTGTCCTAATGCAATTGAATCATTTGAGCCTGATGGGCACTGCTGAGCTGTGGGACCTTCTGCGGCTCAGTTATCTCCGAATGACGTGCGAGGGGCAGCCTGCTCGCTCTTCCTACTTCGCCCACTACATGGAAACATATATTGTAAGAGCTACGTATGATAACAGCAGCATATGTAGATGTAAAAATAGTGCGTAGAAAAGCAACATTTCCTGGGACACAGTTAGTATTCACCAAAAAAAATGTGGGGTTTTACCCCTTTTATTACAAAACTCGTTATTTTTTAGTGCAGTATTGAGTTGAGCATAGCCACTAGGCAGGCAGTAATGTGTTGAGGTTTATTTCAGGAGGAACACACTGACAATAAGCTGGGCTATTTGCTGTCTTTGGACTTACTAAAAGGAGATTTTTGGGGAAAAGGTATGGCTTAAGTTCCTGAACACCTCTTAATTCTTGATCCTGCGTATAGTGAGCTGGAAGTTAGGTCATGTGTTGATGTCCCAGCTGCCCACCATGAAAAGGCACGGTTACAGCTGCCCCTCTGCCTTTCCCTCCATCTCTGCCCTTCTCTCTCGCCCTGGCACTGGCTCTGGTCTTTGCCAAACCCTTCACAAAACTCATTCAGGAGCAACGTAGCCATTTTTTTTCCAGGTTAGTTTTCCTGGATAAATGAATTAAATCAGCTTACCAGGGAAGAGCTGAATTTCTGTTAACAAGAAGCCAAAAATTTCATTCCAATGCAACCTGTTCTGATTCTTACATTATTTCATTGAGCTGAACTGTTAGGAGTCAGGTAAGGTTAAGTCTCTCTGTTTCTGTTCCTCGCCTGTAACTGACCTATTGAGCTTCTTCCCTCCCACTTTTGATCCATTCTCCTTGGAACAGGGCCTGTTTCTTAGGGGATGTTAAGTCTGGCACAGTAGGGCCTGGAAGCATTAATCTAGTCTAAACGTCTGATTTCAGCAGTGAGTGTAGAAAGTTTAGCCTTATACTTGCAGTTGACAACAAAATAAAATTAACATTTGATGTCTTTTTTTTTTTTAGGAGAATTGTATTTTGAGATAATTAAAAAGAAATATATATACACACACCCGCCCCCAAAACCTGTGTATTCATTAAGTTTAATAGCATTTTTGAAAGTGATAGTATTTCCTGACACTCTGATGCTCTAAGAAATCTAATTACTTCTTTCTCCATTACAACTTTGGAAGGATTATTCAAATATTTTATAGTCCTAACTGCACAGAGCACTTTAATCCTATTGTTTGTAGATTGTCATTCTCCTGCCTTTTTTCTGCTTGCAGTCTCCCATCAGACAGTACAGGCACATCCCGGTAATCTCAAAATCCAGGAAAGTGCTATCTGGCAATCAATGTCTGCCTGCCCCCTCTATTTACTTTCCACTCCTTGCATATTTTAAAATAAAAGAACTAGACTCACAATCTTCTCTCTAGCACAGTACAAACTATGATTTAAAAAACCATATATAATTGGTATCTGTCCTTCTTAGTCCTGAGCTTGTCGATGCCATCTCTTCTCTTGAGCCTTTATCTGCCTTCTGAGAACTCCAAAGGATTCACCTGTTTGCTTTCAGACAGGCATGCCACCCTGAAGAAAGTCTTAACCGAGTGAAATAAGATTCCAGTGTCTTAGCGAAAGGGGAGAAGGAGCTGAGTATATATCTCCAAGTAACGGGGCTTAAATCACAGCTCCTAAATTTCTGTGTAACGTACTAAACTGAGAGTGCCATGAATTTGCGAGAGCAGTACGTCTCCATTTACTACTTGCTCCCAGACCTCTCCGAGAAAGGCAAGGTCAGATGCAGAGCCTTGGTGCTCACAAGTTGAAAACTGGTTCTTACCATGTCTGGTGCAGCCTGTTGTACACAGTCGTTTGGTTATGTGGCGATACCAGTGATTTCGGGACAGTCCTTTCGTCAAACTGCCAGGAGAATTGTAAGACAAGTTCTACTTCTCGAAATGTTCTTTACCCCCGTGCGACTGTTGCTTTTCATTTTTAATAGAAGTCTAGAATTGTGTGGGTACATAAACATTTATGTTTATGCATTATATACATGTGGCATGTATTTTAGTGTGAGAAAACATTGCCACCATTTATAAGAACATTAAACAAGTGAAAAGAGATTCATGAAGAGATAGATGCATAGTCTTTGCTCTGAAAGATCATTTTTTTCTGTACAGAGCAAGTGCCACAGCCTGCTGCTGATGCCAGCAGATCCTGCGTAGATGGCAGAACATCCTCCTCTGCAGTAAAATTCACTCCTTTTCATTGTTACCAGTTCTACCAAATGAGTCACTCTATTGACACCAGTGCTGCCGAACTGGGGCAGAAAATACTTTGACTGGGATTTATATAAAGTAATAAGGAAGAAGAATTTCCAGACAAATATTTGGCATTTTGCGAGCTTCTGTAAAGAAACAGGGAGGTGAGGCATGTAATAGTCACATTGCTCCATTTCTCATTAACTGTTTTGCGCTCCAGGAAACAGAAGTATGTATTTGCTGTTCAGAGCCATCATTTTCTGTCACCTTGGAACTAATTTTCAAGCAATAAATGCCTTTCTCTGTTTGAAAGGGGCATTTGCTCTGTAGCGCCACGTGACTACTTCCATTTATCACACAACTGGGATTAACTGAAGCCTTTTTTGCACCATTGTATCTTACTATATCATTATACATAATTTCAGCTCTTGGGGTTTTTACCTGTTCTGCTAGAGCAAATTAAGCAAATCAAATTAAAGAGATCAATCCTCATTTCCTAGCAACCTTTGAAATTTGTTGGGAGTGGGCTAAATGCCACTTTAGCCGTTCTAATTTGCTTCTGTATTTCTTAACTCCACTGTTCCAAACGCAAAATGATCTGGAAGTTAATAGGACTGCACTTTTTATAGTTACACTGTTCATCAGCTGCGTTTCATGGCATAGCATGACAAAAATTAACTTATTTCTATCTGTGCTTCTGAAAATAAGTGGTTTAAGCCCGGTGTGTGGTTCCAACTTTTTTCACTGTGCGTAAACTCCGACCTCTCCCATTGCTTGACTAATTACCAGTCTGTTCTTCCAGTTCAACAGATTTGTTTCACAAGTACGTTACCGGGTGAGAAGCATTCGCAAGTAGCTTTGCTGACAGGGGAAAAGGCTGCCAGAGCAGATTTTGGAAGTGGGGAGCTTTTGCCACCTGTATTGTTTGGAGATTTAAGAAGCTAACAGACTGGTGAGCTGACTCGTTACAAGGCCTTCTCGTTGCCATCTGCCGCACACACCTTGCAGGAGAATTTACCATCACGGATGAGGTCTCCAAATAGATTTACAGCTGCCATGTACTTTTTACAAGAATTCACAACAGTTGCTTTCAAGTAAGCACCAGAAATGCTTTTATTTTATTGAATGTTTTTCTTATCAGGCGTGAATCAGCCGAACGCCCGTAGTTAAATGTGTGATAACAGTGCGACTTGTTTTATGTTATATAAACATGGCACATTCAGACAAAAATCTTGTTCGCTGTGGAACTGATTCTTCCACACAATGAACACTTCTCCTGATTCAAAGGAACTTTTGTTTGTCACAGTGTGTATGTACTGCTGTTGTCTTTTTTTAGGGAATTCGGGTTAGTTCAACTCTTTTGCACTTTTGCACTTCTCAGGTTTTTCCTGTTGTGCTGGACCAAATGAAGTAGGTAAGTTTTTTCTCCAAGCAGGAAAGATTGTGGCTGTCATCCCTACTGGGAGGAATGTTGTGAAGAGGCAGAGCTGCAGTAAAAGGGAACATTTCTGTGAGTTAGCCAATCTGACATCCCCCGCTGTAGCTCATACCCACCAGTGTTTTTAATGGGTGGAAGAAACAAAACATTTTAATGTG
Organism: Grus americana; assembly: GCF_028858705.1. Lineage (NCBI taxonomy): Eukaryota > Metazoa > Chordata > Aves > Gruiformes > Gruidae > Grus > Grus americana. Next base: position 5,967,864 of record NC_072863.1, on the reverse strand, counting down.
TTTTTCTACCGAAATGCTTTACTTTCATGTATGGATTATTTTCTAGTGGTAACAGAATAATTAAATTCCCTTTGTTCACCATTTTTTCTTACATATTAGTAAAGTATATGCATATTATCTTGAACAACCCACAAACTTCCAACCTGTCAGACAATGGAGATTTTATTGAATTTATTTTTTTATTTTAGAAGTACCTTACTTTGAACAAGGGGTAGAAGGAAATGCTCTTATGTAACAAAATGAGATTATTCTTTCATAGTTATAATTGGACTTTCAATCCCATGAATACGTGCTAAAGAATGAATGTTAAAAGACTTGATAGAAGGACAATATTTGGGATACATTTCTGATTATCATGTATTTTTTTAAGTATTACAAAGATGCTAAGTAAAACAACTTTTGCCTAATGTTCCACGACATTGTTGAAGCCCATAAATTAATGGAAGCTTTTAAGTTCAGTGGAGTTGAATTTGGTAAAATATATATTTTATTTTCCTGTCAGGTTAAGCAACTGTTACAGTTGTGCCACTGATATTCTGCCTCCAATCAATGTTAAAAGAAGGGGTTAATGTTTGTCATTTCTTCTGCTCTACTTAGCATAATTCATTATCTATCAGAAATATAATATCTCTTTTATTTGACGTTTTCAATATTTTATACTGTGATGATGTCCATTGTGCTTGTTTTCATTGCTTACGTGGGCTACAAAAAGACGGGGAGAATTGTACAATGAACTGTGTGTAAATTACTCTATACTATAAGGGTAGGTAGGTTTATATGCCATAAAGTATATCTTGCTATCTTTCACAGAATTTCTGATGGGAAAATTAGGTTACCTCAACAAAACCATAACTTAAAATCACGCGATGTGAATCAAATTCTTTGGTAGTTGTGAAGACAGCTATATGAGAAGGGTCCAGGGATGTCAGTGGCCTCATATTTGAAGTACTTGGTACTATATTGGTATCATGTAGAATAGAAAGAATTAAATTTTTTTCTCATTTTTCCATTTAAATGAGAAGTGCTAATACTGCTGTAATGCTGCCACACATTTTTTCTACTTCAGTTGCTTCAAGGACACGTGTCTGACTATCAAAATCTGTGTTAACCTTTCATTAAGAAATGAAAAATTGGTTTGTAGGAGGCAAGCATCTGGCCTAGAATTTCTTACAATTAGGAAATAGTCAATATACAGGATTACTGTTTTATTTCCTTCGGTGTCTCTATTTTCTTTTAAAGCTAGTTAAACTCATCTATCCATTCTCCTTTCTTCCCCAGCATTTTTGTGTGATCACAGAGCTTTGAAGCTGTCCCTGTGATTCTTTAATTTTTTATTTTCCAGTAGGCTGTAGGGCATAGTAGACTGGTGTGATATTAATGGGCCTAATTGAGATAAAGTTTAATGGTTTTTCTCACACACTTCATCATTAGGCCAGTGGCACATTTTATTGTCATCTTTTCTCTGTGGTCATTGTGTTAGCTGGTCCTAATTATAATTAAATGTTTCAAGGCTGGGTAAAATAAAAGTTGTTTGTGTTTTGGGTTGGTTTTTTTTTTTTTTTTGGATGCCCTAGTCCTTTTTTTTTTTTTTTCCTCCCCCCCCCCCTTCTTCTTTTTTCCCCCCATCATTATAAGGGGTTTAATTCCATCCTGCTTACCACCGTCTGGAACAAAATATTTCTATTTGCAAACTGTTTTCATTCATCCAGTTCATGGCTAAACCAATTTGCATATAGCTCATAAAATCTGTTAATCATTTTTGACTAATATTTAAAACATACTTTAGGCAATCACAAGAATGAGTGTCATAAATATATCTCATGGACAATTCTAGCCTCTTAAACGCCTTTATATCAAGCAAGGAATACTTCTTTCATTTCTAAAATGGTCAATCATGTCTATAGTGATCCTTAAGACATGGAAATAAAAAAAAATTCCTGATTTATCCCCATGCTACTAATTCTGATTATTTGTGTAACCGTATAGCTTTACAAGTTTAGAGAGGATAATACCTCCTAATGGGTAAATTCACTTTTTTAAACCTGCTACTGAATGCATCCTGTGCAGTCAGTCCTGTTTTTCTTGCAATTATGTTGTCTGCGCAGTAGAATGGTTGAATAAAAAATGTAAGGTGTCTGTTTCACAGTAACAGAATTCATTTTCTGGTGAATATTGTAATATTAAAAAGGTGTCTTGAGAGAGCAGCTCCTGAATTCGTGAGATGTGCAGGGGCTGTTAAGATGCATGCTTTTAAAGTATTCCTGACGTATCGTCGTTCGTAGCTGTCTTACTTTAGTTCCATTGTACAAACTGGACAGCGATGCAATCCTGTCTTTAAAGCAGGTTACTAAATGTATTAAGGATTAAACTTGTCTTTGGCCCTATGCAGGAAAAAGAAGAAAAAAAAAAAAGTCCAGTGACAGATTGTATATCAGCATTAAATGAAAACATTAGTGAAGGCTTACTTGTGCCAATATGAGGCATAATGATTATTGCTTTGAGTAGTCTTGAAGAAATAAAATTGCCGTGTTAAGCAACTTGCAGGATTTGCACTGCATATTAGCTCACTCGCATCATCATTCGGACCTGCTCAACAGCCAGACTTTGCAGTGTGTCAGAAAGAGTTAAAAGACGATGAAGTATACAGTCAGATAAATGCTACTGTATTTCAACACCACGAAGAATTTTTGTGTATTTCCTGTAGTCTGCAATTTTAAGACAAGAAATGATGACAAAAATTCTTTGGTCAAATTCTTAAAGAGGCCACATGACCTTACCCCGTATATCCTATAAGCACATTTATTGTTGCTACCCTGTGTACAGAGACTGCCATTCCACACCTCTAGAGCAAAGCAGCTTTCTCCAGGTTCTATCAAACTCAAGCGCTGTTTGTTTATGTCCTACATTTTTATTTGCTAGTGCTTAGTTAAGTCCTGCAGCTATACTGGCCTTTGATAGATCCTTCCTCTGATGACAATAGTGGCGATAATGGCAATAATCATTTTAGGTAAGGGTTTATGCTTACAGTAGATTAGTGGAGGTAAGCCTGTGTGTGACTAGTATACAGATATCAATACCTTTGCTGTTCTTCAAAGCATTTCTAAGTTCATCGTCTCCTTTCTTTCCTTTTGTTTCTGTGTTAACAGTCTACATTGACTTGGCAAGTTATGGTGTGTGAGCAAATACGATAATCCAGCTCGCTGTCTCTTTTAGCTGTTTTCCTGGCATCCAGATGGATTACTGAAAGTTTAATTTAGGCAATACAGTGAAAACTGGAGGTGAAAGTAGTCTTGGAGAGGAAGTCTACTGAAACAGGAGATCACTTCTGACAGGTATTCATAGTTCAGATCTTTGATTTTAATTCACCACCTTGCTTTGTCAAGTTTGTTTGCAGCTGCTGTGTACATACTAAATCTGAATATGGTGCATTCCACACTTTTGAAATGCAGTTGTATGCTTGGCTTGAAACTTGGTTTCCAAGCGGAAGGTATTGAGTCCTCTGTATTTATCATGGTTCATCTTTTGCAGTGCCATCTGGTGTCAATTAAAAGAATAGTAAATTCCTTGTTTTCTAAGTATTCTAGCTGAAAAATAAAAACAAAAGAATGAAGAAATACAACTAAAGATGAGTATAAACCCAGTCTAAATATTATGTTTTAGACATGTATTTTAAAAAAAGAGGACTTGGATTTTAAAAAAGAACCACAACAATTTATCATTTGTTACTCTTCTGAAGTATTTGTGGTTAGTCTTATTTTCTATTACTCATTAGGAAATAATCTGGGAAATACGGTTTATGGAAGTCAGAAGGCATTTTGGATTTCACTGATAACTTTGCCTGCAAATAGCTTCATGGCACTATGGTAACTGGCTTCAGTTTCTACCTTCCAGAAAAAAAAAATCAAATTTTCTACCTGAAAGACTGATAACAATTTTTATCACTTTCCATCTTTATTTTAAAATAGTAATTAAAAACTATGGTATTATTTTGTTCATAAGGTTTTAATATATATGATATGAACATCTCATTGAATTTTTGCATGTGGCAAGGCACCTTGCAACCGTAAAGGATTATTTCATGTGTTCCTTTGACAGTAAGTTTCTCATAAAGAAGAGCATACCTGTGACAGAACTCTTAGTATTCCAGAATATTTTTCTTAGTTTTAGGTTAAATATAAAGTTACTGTGGTGATGCTTATCTGGGTAGATGAAGTATTAGCTGACTTTGGCTAAAGTAGGCTATGGTGGTTAGCCAAATGAAGTACAGATGAGTACGTTGTCTGGAAACTCTTCCTGGTTTGCATGATTGGAATACTGGTAACTGGGAGATTTGTTTGGGGTGGGGAGTGAGTTGGTATTGAAATTCATGCCAACTTGGATATGCTGTGTATATATGGACTTCAGCACTAGTATCATCTGGGATTTCTACCTGAAGAGCCTCTTCCTATTTTTTTGTGGTCTCAGAGGAATTTGTTCCTTTGAAGTTAATAAAAACTAACCCAAAGTATATAGTTCTTTGCTGACGATGGAGGTCTCGGTTTTGCTTTATTCTGAATCTAACATGGTATTTTAGAGGACAAAAGGACTTGCTGCCTGTGCAAAAACTTGATCTCAGTACAAGTCTCACTTGAGGTTACTGTAAAAACTTACTAAGCAGATTATTCTAATTGAACTGATTGACCCAATCCTTTGTCTCTTTCAATTTATCCTTAATGTATCCATCAAACTGTGCCTTAGAAAATGTCTAATTCTGAAATGGTAGCACTTGGAAGCCATCTACCTTGATTCCTAATACTTTTAAGATTTGTGATTGGGGTAATTTGATTAACTTAAAATGGTCATTCTTTTTGATTAGTCAGATTCTTAAAAAAATAGCACTGAAGAGTAGGACTGTTTTCAGAGGTTAAGCTTCAACATTAACTGTTTCATTTTGCTTCTCTGGGCTCAATCTAGAGTTTATCCATCAAAGTCAAACACGGATGTTTATATTCTAGCCTGAATTGGGATCAGAACCTATTCCTGCTTCATTTTTCTGGCTGTCTTTACATCATTAACAGTCACTGCATACGCTTGAGGTCAAGGAGCTAATGAGAGCTGCATGGCTTATGCCATGTTTCTGTCTGCTGTTAGTACAGATCGCATCTGCTGCACTGGCGTTATTCTTTTCTCCAGCACCCGAATCCTCTTTAGAGCTATCTTACAGTCTTGCTTCTATGCAGAGTTTGAAACTGTGGGACTTGACTTGCCATAAAGGTTTCAGTGCTTGTTCATTTAGATCCGAATCAGAGTTCATGAAAGGAAAGATGGAAAAAGCTATGTTTCTGTCAAGCTCAGTGTAATGACGATGATGATGATAATAATAAATTCACCTGCTAGACTACTTAGCTAGAGTTTAGCTAGGCTTTGCTCTCAAAGTCTATTGTTTAGGCTTGCAAAAACATAGATACCTTGAAAAGCAGGTAGGTACAGTGACTAAATCCCATTGGAATATAGGTTCATGATGAATCTTTAGTAGAGGAAAGAAGAAAAATGCTGTCTGTATCTTCAGTCTCTTGAAAACTTGACCCTTCCCTTTATCTAATTTTTTTCCTCCTGTATTGAGAAAATCCTTTTAAGTACTAAAAGATTTGGGCATTTGGGGAATGTTAACTTTCAGCATGTATCTCACCCCTTTTGTAACCTAAGGTTGTAGCAGAGGAAAAATACAGTAGACCCAATTATCCAACTGTAATCACATATAATTATGCATTTCATGTAATGTAATCAAGCATTTCATTTTAGCTTTTATTGTTATTTCGTGTCAACAAATTGCTTCTTTTCGTTGTCTTCTGTTTGCCAACAGATGGCAGCAAAGGATTGAAAAGTAAATTTGGTTTATTTTGTTTGAACAAATAATTATCTACCAAGGAGCAATCAAATATCACTGAAGGCATGTTTTCTTCATCTCAGCAATATAAGATAAATTTTTAAAGATGCTTTTTAGTGATCAGACAACACAAGAAAAATAAAACTTGTGATTATTTTTCAAGGTTGTTTTTAAGCTCATCTATCTGTTAATGTGTATGCTTCAGACTGAAATTCTTTCTAATATAATACATTAAGGAACACTGACATTCTGTCATCACCATGCACAAAGAATGAATCATACTCTTTGTTTTTTTCACTAAAATCTATATTTCAGATAAGCTTATGGCACACGACAGCTTCCATGGAATTTCCTGACACAAAGGCCCAGATTCACAAATGCTTCAGGAGCTTGGCTTCCTGCGTGAAGTTCCCAGCACGCTTTCCCATCCTGCATGGATGTTCAGGAAAGAAATTTGCAGTAGCCAGTATTTTTGAGTGGCGAGGCACAGGAGCAGTTGAGAAGAAACAAAGACAAGATATACACTTAAAATCCTGTTGCTGTCCAGAAGTTAAATGCCTGCCATCTACCACGGAAGAATGACCTTCAGCACCTCAGCCTTGGGTGAGAGACTTAAGGCAGCACAAGTTACCGGAGCCTGAAGTTGTAGGTGACTTCTGTTACTGAAAGCGTGGTCGCAGGTCAGCTGAGCTGTCTAACTCATACACTTCCCAGCTTGGTGGCAGTGCCACACTGGCGTGGTTGTACTCCTTCCAAACAAAAGCTAGAGTTTCTGTAGAATAATGCATTATTCCATGTTTTGGGCTGGTGGATCTACTACTTAAAGCGGCTTTTTCTTTTTCTCTGATCACTCTGCTTCTTTTTCCTCTTTTTTTTTTTTCTTTCTTTAATCTCTCCTTACCCAGTGCCTAGCTGCTTTTTCAATCACTCTAGTCTTTTCATGCTGCCCCTTTGCTTTTCCTCATCACATACTGCTGCTCTCCTGTGTCTTTGTCTCACTTCCAGTGCTGCAAGGAGGCACTAGCAATATTAGAATAATGACAGAGTTATGTCTTTAGTTCCCTTTCACATCCTTACAGCTGCCAGCTCCCAAGAGCAGCAGATCTTAAGGGGAACCAGGAAATCATGGTGGTGCTTGCTGCCTGTGCTCTGCCCTTGTGCGGTATACCAGTAAAACCCATGTTGGATCTACTGAGGCACCAGTTAGAACAAATTCCCACAAAGTGAAACATTTAGGTTCAGTTTTAAATCAGCTAGGGGCACACATCTTCCATCTCCTTGGAGAATGCCCAAGCCATGATTTTAGGGGCTATTGTGTCACCAGTAAAAGAAATGTAATATATTCCTGAGGTGAAAAACAGGGTTCAAAAGCAATGAGAATATATTCTGTATGACGGAATTCAGTTCTACGCTGTTCCAGGGTCCATTTCTGTATTTTATCTAGCTTGACTAACCCAATTGGCTACAATTTAAGTACCAAAGTATGAGTTAGACATGTAATGTCTTTGAGGAGCTGGGCGTTATAGCAGTGTATTACACAAAACAGACTGAAATACAGACATGGTGCAACTCAGTTAACATCTGTATTATAACAAACCTTTTGAAGGTTTTCTTTGCTGGTAAGGGAATGTTAGCTTATATGTCTTCCGTGTGCAGGTTGTTCTCTATTCAGTTCAATAGAGAGCTGAGAGAGTCATATATTTTAATCATTTTCCGTTAGTATGCATTTTTCAGTAGCCAGTATAGGATCAGGATAATTGGTTCTAATCTGAATGTTAACATTGATATTATTATTGTGCTTGACAGGAAACGAGGACTAATGACTAAAACATTGATAAATTGAATAAATTGATATAAGTCATATCTAATTTGCTTACTTGCTATGTACTGTAGTGAAATATTCATGTCAGTCTGGATTTGTATCAGTATGCAAATTGCTCCTTTTTTTTTTGGTTATACAAAGTATCTTGCTTTGGAAAGGCACATAATTACATCTGAAAGTTTTGTTGACGTCTAAGCAGGTATATTTTGTAATACTACAATTATGAAATATGATATTTCAATCTTGCTGCTTTGAACATGGTTCTTTTTCAGAACCAACAAGACATTGGCTTTTGTTTACCTTAAACAGAGCTGATACTGTAGAAGAGGGAGGGGTGGGAACTTTCCAGTTGAGTTTGCAAAACAGTGAGTCAGTGAGAGTTGATATAATCTGTTTCAGAGGATTTGTTCGTTAGTGTGAATGTTCATAAGACAGAAGTGTATCTTTTTTTCTCATACAATGCAATTCTATCCATAAACACATAAACTTGTAATTTCTTAGTTTGTGAGACAGAGATGCTGTAAATATACTTAGGCGAAAGTTCTGATTGTACTGTGCTAATAGATTTACCATTCCATGAGGTCATTACCTATACAGCTGCCAATAGTGCTGTCTTTGATGGTGGGCTCCAAGAGTAAGAAATGTGAGACATTATATATATATGACATATATTTGAGAGGCCTGATCAAATAGTGAACCACCCAAAATAATAGTGGCTCATCTTGAAAACATACTTCAGCCTTGATAATTTTTGCCTGAAAATATATTGAATGGTAAAGTAAACTTCTACCAGTTATAATAAAACATAATTTTCTTGGAGATAGGAACAATATCTAGATAAATGATGTCAAATTGTTTTAACAGTTATTATTTTTGAAAATTACAGTAGAAAGGATAAAAGTTGCAGGAAAATATATAGCGAAGTAGGATGGGGGGGGAGCAACAAAGAGAAAGGAAAAGAAACATGATGGCCTCTGTGTGCTGGGTGGGGGTAAGATGCATTTGAATTTCAAACATCCCCAATGGCTTTACTCAGCAGAAATGATCTGCATCTCCTTTGTGTAAGTAATATCTCAGCAAGCCTTGGAACAAATCCTCACACCCTACTGACTTTTAATACTTAGCAGAAAATGAGTTGCTGAATAAAAGATGCGGCAAGTTAAAAGGGTCTTTTCATTGGGAGTCAAAATAAATGCTGCAGAGAGTTGGTGCTTTTGCTGTCAGGAGCAGGTGAATTACGTTTCCACTCTCATCCCATCTCACCCAACTGCTTACAGCTTTTCTAACACATACCTGGGGATCTCTCTTCATGTGAAACTTAATCCATTTATGTGGAGGACAGTTAAGAGACTAGTCTGCTGCTCATTAAGGAATGTGTAAAACGAAGCCTAGGATAAGGAACACGTTTTAAAAGAGTACCCAGGAGAGGGAAGAGGTAGGCAGGGGATTGGAGTATGAGTATTAAAACAATTTTAACTGTCATTATTTTTTATTAAGCATTGAGAAGTCTGAGGAGACTTTAAAATAGTAAAGATTTAATTCTCTATATGGTTTAGGGGCTGAGAGAGAGGATTTGTTTTAAAACACTGATGTGAAAAAGAGTTGCATCGTGTTTCTAAAGGGGTAGAAAAGATGCAAAAGGGAGGCTCTGAAAGCTGGTAAAGTCATTGATTCCTGCCCTATCCCCTCCTTTAAGCAATCACTGACTGAAAGCACTAGAAAAGGTCCAATATTTTTGTAAGGGTAGATCTAGATTAGGGTTCAGCTGTGCTCAACTGGCAGGATGTGCAGAGCTCGCCTCATGCAAAAAATGCTGGTAGGGGCTCTAGAAAATTCCTTGGAGAAAATGAGTTTGAGAAATCAGTAGCTCACAGAAAATAGATTGTAAACATTTATGACAAGTTAAAAGAGTTTCCATGGCAGGTTTGGCAGCCTTATGCCATTGAATTATTGCATGAAAATAATGCATTCTTTCATTCCTGTACTAACCTGCAAACACTCCTTTTAAATATGTTTTATTTATTACATCAAATTCTTATTTTCATAATCTTAAATACCAGTGTTAGAAGTCTCTTGTGACAAGTATGAATGAAGCATGATCTGCAAAACAACTGACATTTTTAATACTTAAAATTAGCTTATATCTGTTGTATGTTGCCATAATATAACAGCTCACTGTATCAGCAATTAGTAAATCTGGATACGAAAGACAGCTTTTCGTCCCTGGAATCCAGAATAGATAAGTTTTAGACAGTACTGATAGCACTTTTCTGACTAATGAAAACAAAACCCAAAAATAATCCCCAACAAAAAACCACCATGCTTTATTAAAATTAAATTTTGACATTAAATTTATATTAGTAGAAGCAAAGGTAGGCCATGACACTTTGTCTTCTCAAAAAATATAATTCCTACAGAACTATTGTTTAACTTTCCTTTAAAAAAACCAACCAAACAAAAATCCCCCACAAAAATACCCCACAGAGACTGAAACCTATATGTATGTTACAAAATGCTTTTAAATGTGTGTGTTCTATCCAGTAGACATTGGAGTCTGTGGCACCCACACTACATGGTTGATTTGTGAACATAACTCTAGTATGTTAAAAATGCTTTGGATTTTCATGACCTCAACCCTGTCAGCACAGATTAAGTCCGCTGTATTTCACATGCGATTTCATGTCCTATAGTCTGCATAGCTAACCTTGAATGTGGGAGGAAGGAGAATACACATAGAGAACTCATAGAGTTTGATGACTATTGCTGAGGCAAATTCACATTTTAATTGTTCATAAGAACAATAAGAACAAGGACTTAGAAGACCCAGTGTTTAACAGTAGAATTGGAAAGAGTCAAGTCAGCAGTACAGGCTTTGAGCCCACAACACCAAAATATTTTGTTGCACATTTCTGAATTTTGCAGGCTCATCCTCATAGCCTTGCACTGTTACTTTTTTTTCCCCCAGCATTTGAGTTGCTGTAAGTTAGTGAACAACTAAATTCTTTGTTCCTTTCTTCTTTTCCCCAGGTCTTCCTCTTGCAATAATTGTCTGTAAGTAATGGAGTTTGGTGCCAGATAGTAACAACAGCAGAAACTTTCTAGGAAGTAATTAGCTCATAGAGATTTTTTTCCTTTTGCTTCCTGAAAAGACTGACTCTTTCCTTTTCAGATGAGAATTTACAGATCCAGTTTTGTTAGAGGCAGCAATTCTGAAATAATGTCATAGTTCAGAGATATGTTTTAATTGACCCACATGCAGGAAAAATGAGTGTGAATTCTAGAATCTTTTGAAAAGCCATAGGCATACAAAGTAGAGAGAGAAAATATGGTTGCCATAGACACAATTTCATATGCTCTTCTCTGTTTACTGCATTGATGACTCCTTTATTGAAACCCAGAAAAAAAACCAACAAACCCTGACAAACTGTGGATGTTCTGAAAAGTCTGTTGTCCTTGTTATCATAACGAGACTATTTTCAGAGCTCTTCAAGCCACTAATTACCATAAAAAGATTGTCCCACAGAGTTCCAGTTAAATATTTACATATGCAAGAATACGTTTGAGATCAATATGTAATTATGATATGCATAGAAAGATTTCATAGTCAAATTTAGGAAAAACAGATGGACTTGCTACATATGGCTAGTAGAGTTTTAAAGTTAGTAGGAAAAGTATAATTTCTCTAGATACACAACAAGAATGTAAGATTCCTTATTCTTCCTTATCAGGAAGACAGTATGCTAATTCATCTGAAGTCTGCTGCTTTCTTCTTTTGTACATAATACCTAAAATGTCAGTAAGAGTTGATACATATGTGCATGTGGGATAGAGAAATCTAGAGAAGCTTTTCTCATAGTTTTGCATGTTATTCTACTAGTAAAAGTCTTCATCAAATCACTGAAAGATATAATCTGTTCTTATGCTATTTGAATGTCATCACAATATCCACTAAGCTCTTTAGAACTTCTGTTTATTTGAAATAGATGTGAGATAGAGAGATTTTTAAAATATCAAAGGGAAGACTTCATTTTGTATAATATAAAGAGAAATACCCAGACCATTCATTTTAAACCCTTGGTAACTGGAAACTTGCAAGGATATTATTGCTTAAGAAAAACTTGACAACCCAACATGTAGGGATTTAGTAGGTAACTCCATTAACTCTAATGGGAGCAGTTCAGCTAATCTCTGACATTGCAACTAGACTGCTGACAAGCTCAGCTGTTCTTTCAGATGAGGGAATTGTGGCAACTGAAAAGGTGATAGTCACATCGTGAAAGATGGTGTCTGAAGAAGAGTTAGACAGGATTTTTTCATTAACATTAAAGAGCTCTTGCTATTCATCAAACAACTTGCTCTCCAGACCACGTGAGAATTGTCACTCATGGTATCTTTTCATAAGAAATGTCTGTATCGTATAGAATTGCATTTTATCTGTTTCATTATGGAGTTTCTGCACAAAAGCAAAATACAGGCAGTATGGATTTTTTTGTTAAAAGAATTTATTTTATGCTAAGTTGTGAAGTGATTGACTAGAATTAAAAGACCTTTTACTATTATACTCAAGTTAGCGTACCGTGTCCTGAGCAGTGGTGGTGGCAACATTCCTATGTAAGAAGCTGCACCAGACCTCAACAAAAATGTAGTTTCAAGTTTCCAGGGCCAGGTTCGCTTTCCTGATGCACTTGCACTAGACCACGTTATCCTGGTGTTATACGCCACACCAACGTCGCTCTGACACGTGGTAGGGTTAGTCCTTGGTTGTAAAACACTCCATTAAAAACCAAGCACACAAGTAATGTTCGGGAGGGCTGAAGATGAGACAGTCATCTCAACTGGGCAATTAATTACTAGATTGCTCAAGACAGCAACAGAACAAGCAGCTGGCCAGACAGATATTTTATGGCCCAATTACCAATGTCCAGTCTACACAGGACTACGGGTCTTCTGCCTCTTGTTCTCACCTCTAAAAGGCTGTTGCAGAATATAGGTTGTCAAAGCAGGAAACACTTAGAATATAGAAATCAAATGTCAGTGCTTCAAAATAAGGACACACGGAATTGATTGGCTTCCGGTCCCTCTTTAAACTATGGCTAAAATACTTGCCCAATTGAAAATGCGTAATAGGTGTATGATAGAAGATACCGAGTAGATAAAAGGAAGATACTAAGTGGCTATGAATTGAAGCCATCAGTCTTTGCCATGACTTCAGTAGCAGGACTCCACCGTATGCATTGATCATCAGTACCACTGTCGTACTTGCCTTTTCTATGTAGCTTGTATAAAGAATCTTAATTAAGATATGTTGCTGGAAGAGTGCCTTGTGTGGCCAAAGGAATGGGTGCATCTTCCAGGGAACAACCAAGAGTACCCAGGTATAAAAAAGATAAAATGAGGCCAGATATAGCCTTTTCTAATTCAGAAGCATTTTGTTCAGTAAATTACTGCACAGATGAGTGGGGGCATGCCATGTTTGCTCAGGATTACGTGGCATCATGGATTTACACCGTTGCAGTGAGAATTGCAAAACACAGAAGTGTTTCTTCTGCTCCTGCTCTTTTGAAGTTTATTTTGAAGTGCATCAAACTTTATTCCTGTCTGAAGTGTTCTTTGATAATAGCAAAATGAAAAATTTTATTTTTGAACTTTATATGTATATCTTATAATTTTGGAGAAGTCTGTAACATTGTCTTTCTTACAAACAACTGTGACCTTTTTATTCTTTTGAAAATGTTTCTAGCTGATGAGAGACATTTGTTGTTACCAGTCTTACCTCCTATGCAAACTAGATTATTCTGATGGAATTCTGTTCAGTTTATGCTTTTAAGGAATGAGCTTGTAGGATCAGACAAGAGAAATGAAACTGAGAATTAGTTATTTTTGAGATATATTCAGGATAGCATTTTGTCTGCAAGACCCAATTAAAATAAGAAATGGGGGGGGGGGTTCCCCCTTGCTTTCTTCCTTTTGTTTCTTCATCACATTCCTCCTTTTAAAGTGGCAGTTATAATTATAGGGGTGTACATGTAGTCAGTATGGAAACTTTCACCAAAATGGAGTCCCAGAATCAGAGGGAATGCGGGAAATGTCACATTAAAGATTGTCTTATGCTAATTTGACTATATTTTCATTTCATTTCAGATATTATTTTGGGTACATTGGTTGAAGGTTATAAAATCATTAAATCTTTAATCTTAATTTTAAGATCATCTAGGAGTAGAATAAAAGGAAATTATTCTGTCTCGGTAGAATTACATGAATATGTGGATTGCTATTTAATTAAAAACGCATCAAAGATATGCTACAATGTATAAGGTTATATTTTTGGTGTTTAGGATAAGTAAAATATGTACACTGTGTATATCTTTTTACATCTACTCTTTATGGGGCAGTAATAAACCTTTATTTAGATACAGATTACTACCCTCATCCATTAGTCATATCTAAGCTTTTATTTTAATTTCTTCTTCCATTGTCTTTACCATTGCATTTAAATGTGGAGCTATGCTGTGATGTTCCATTTGTTTTTTAATTGGCTTTATTATCTATTGTGTAGGACTTAATCAATTCTATTGGATGTTATCTGCAGGTGCCTACAGTAAGGGCATATTACATTGATTTTTCATTTTTCACATCAAACTAACTGCATACATATAGTTGTTGGTGTGTTTGCTATTGACAACAGGGTTATTTACAGGCACTCAGTCAAAATGTAACATATATCAGGGCAATTACAAACTCCACAGTATAGATTTGTTAGATAGCAAATAAGAAAATAGTAACTTGTGGCAGCTGACTATCCAAGATGAAGGATTCAGAGGGCATGGAGATCTTGGGGAAAGCATTCAGCATCTGTGTAAGTGTTCTCCAGCTGAAGGTGAATATCTGCCAAGAATATTGGCGATGAGTGAGATATGCTGCCTCCCTATCATGAGTGTTCTTATGCAGGAGAGTATTTGATTTTGTCAAACTGTGGGTCAACATATTATCCTTCTTGTTGAAAAATTTACAAAACCTGTAAAAAAAGTTAAATTCCAAAGATAGGGGACTTTGGAGGTAGATGGAGAAAATGTATATGCATACTAATGATAATTTAAAATTCAATAGCACATTTTCACTGCCTACACAAAAAATTCTGGCAATTCATCTTAACTGTGAGGAAAGGTAAAAGAGGTAAACCTGAAAAGGCAGATGCAATGTGTAGACAATCCTAGCATCAAACATAATCCCGTCATCGTTCACTGTATTTTGTCCTGTAGAGCACTGTGTCACAGAATATTATACCTATATTTTCACTTCAGAAGTTGCAAATTCAGGTGCCAGTTGGCCTCTGAACAGAGCTTTTGGGGAAGATGAGCTTTTGCCTACAGTTTGGAAGTGGCCAGACTTGAAAACTACCCTTGTGTCTAAATTGAATATAACAAGTTTTCAATAACCTATTTTAAATTGTGCTGCCTGGTTGCTCTTCCCCCAGAGAACAGTACTCTATGCAAAATGGATATTTTTTTCTGTTGTGGTAATTGTTTATCAAGGTTTCCAAGGTAATCTTAGAAATTTTACATTCTCTCTGCAGTTTTATTTCTGATGCTGTGGTCTACACAGAATTAGGTATTATCAGTTTCGATCTTTTTTTTTTTTTTTTCTTCCATATAGTAGAGGTTAATAAAAATCTACAGCCCAATTTTACACCCATTTTTTTTCTGTTGGTGAACACAAAGTGGATTGATTAGAGTCACACAACCATTTGGGAGTGTAGCTGTGTTCTGACTGAAGAAAAGGGCTGTAATCAAGCAGTCTGTCAGTAGGCACTAAAGAAATGCTGCAAACTATCCTGTATTTGTGTCAGATTTTCTTTCTAGGCCTAGCTTTGTTTTTTCAAACTATGAATATCTTCTTTTCTATTGCTTTAAATTCCTATTAAACTGTGGAGAGGTTTGGAATGGTTTAAAAGGCAGGTTTTACATAAAATCACCTGTTTCAATTGAATACATTATGGAAGAAAATAGTTGTGGTAATATGTAAAGACTTGCTTGCCTTGAGGAGGAGTCCAGCAAGGGTTTTTTTTCCTTTGAGGTATTTTGGATGCCAGTGAATTTTCTTAGAAGGTAGTCAGCGTTGCCTATGAATCTATGAAAGTGACTTTGCTTTGTCTTTGAAAACACATCTCTACAGCTGGCTACAGTCTGGCCCTTACGCTGAATCTCTGCCATGCTATAAGTAGGTTTTACCTTGCATCTTTTAGAGATGCACTATTTCTACCCAGTCTCTTTGTAGGAATGCTGAAAAAGAAATCTGTTTTAAGCTCCGTTCAGTTAGAAAGATCGATGCTGGAGAGATTTCCTTGTCATATAGAAGCCACTGTATACCCTTGAACAGTGTTAAGTATTGGGTTGCTTCAGTATAAAGCATTACTCTTTCTGATAATAAAGCAGTGCATTTCATTGCTTAAATGGAATTTGAATAACACTGTTGAAATCAATAGTAGCTTCTTATCCATATAAAGAAAATTGATCTTTTTGAAGCTCTTTAAATACAGTGAGTATTTGATTGTGTTTCCTTCCATTGTTCAGCCTAACACGTTAACATAGTAAAATTCAATGTTGCTTGTAAAATGACTGTAACATTCCATGGCTTTCACTTTTACAACACTTCTTTGTGGTCTGTTTTGGCAGATTAGCTGTAAATGAAGATAAGAGCTGCTGCTTTGAAATGGGCAATATAGCAAACACATTTCTTTGCAGTACACGGAAATCAGTCACTTCTGTGGTCTCTGGTCATCCTTACGATATGCACTTCATACTCCAGCATTATTGTTCTTATTTTCTGATGCTAGTCAGATACCTACGTTAGTCTCTCTGTGTCTGATCTGAAACTTAAAGTTTGGGACTGCAGACGCAGAGTACCTTTTATATTTCAAATACATATATATTTATATACACTTTAATCCTGTTTTGAACCAGAAACATACAGTTCACTGCATAAGCATGTTAGAAGCATGAAGCAGAAGTAACCTTGGAGATTGGTGAGAGCACAGGTTTTCAGAATCTCTTTTCCCTATGATGGTATGATAAAGAAACATCTTCAGCTATTGTGTGATGGGTGCCATCCTCTTCCCACTCACAGCATTAGTTCCTGCTAGGCCGTGAGGAAGTACTGAACAAGGGTCTGCCTCGTGACATTGCTAAGAGGCAGCTTTTCTTATATATCCTATTTCTTTTAGTATACAAGGTGTTCTACAGATTTTTAATGGTTAAGACTGTTAGAGAAAAATCCCACATCTTCTCTTGTTTTAAGGTCTGAATTTTCATTTAATTTACATTTGTGTATACTGAACATCAAAGTTTGGTGTTGTGTATTAGAGCAGAGGGTAAAGATCTTTGAAATTTTCACAGTGGATCACCTCCCATAAAAACAACTGCCAATGTTAATCCATTAGCATCTTTCCAAAAGAGTGCTACTTATTTTAATTTATTGTGATCAGTTAACTATCACCTCAAACTTTTTAGTTTGATTTTGCTCTCGCTCTCCATTTACCTCAATCAGTTGGTCATTAAACAAAAAACGTCCTGTGATCAGAAGCAGAGCCCTATCACTCTGCGCTACAACAACTCTGTATTTTGTATCACTTTTTATGTTCAACAAAATTATACAGTCTTTAGACTAAGGGATGCAATGTTGTTGAAAATATTAAATACGTGTTACAGTCTGGAATGGAAGGGGGACGCAAGTCTTTTCTATGCCATACACACTGAAAATTTTATCCAAAGATTTTCTATTTTTATCTAGTACTAATACATTTTACATTACCTTTCATCCCACTGCAGGTGACAAAATTTATCACATACACTCTGACAGAGCCTATGGCTGATGAAGTGGTCTTGTTACTGAAGGGATGAAAGCTGATCACTGTTACCTTGCATGTGTTCTGTCAGGGAAGTCACACAATTACCACCCGGCCTGTGAAAATACTGCCCTATTCCATTTCAGCACAAACATTTTGAACCAGCAAAGTGGCAAATAATTTATGCGTAAAAGATGACAGAACTTCAGAACTTCCTGCAAAATATATTTGCTTAAGTACAGAATGTGTTAGTGAACAAGGAAATATAAAAAAAGAAGCTGAAATTAATTATTTGCTGGGCACTGTTCAAGGTGACAGGATGGGGTAGCCCCATGGAGATGAGGTGGGCACCGCTCTCTGTTCCCACATCCAGACAGGATTAAACCTCATCTTGTTCCTTTCTCTGGCTGATCAGGCTGAAAGTCTGTTGGCGGGAATGTGAATGTTATATATACGTGTATATTTATGTATACAAAGTGTGTCTCTTCAGTTGCCGGCATTCGTGATGCTGGCCTGTGGCTGGCCCCTGGCCCCCTGGTGTCCCCAGCTGCTGGCACCGGGGCGGACGAGCCCGCAGGGCCCACAGCCCTGCTCCAGTTGCTAGCACAGAGCCAGCTGGTCATGAGGGAAAAACTCCTGTACAACTGAGCTTCAGGCTGGCCAGGAGGCGTTCAGAGGAAGGCTGACAAGCCTGAGGCCTTACAAAGTCAGCACAAAGCCTGTGGCTAGCAGTGGCCATTCCACGCTCACTGGGCTGCAGGGCCGCACAGTGCAGTACACACAGGCGAGGTAAGTTGAGCAATAGATCTCAAGGTTATAAACTAATGCCTGTTCTGTTGGAAGTGGAAAATTTTCCCCAGAAGTGTACCATTCAGCTTAGTCATTTTGGTTAGGCATACTCAAACGTACCGAATTTGGCACCGCAATTTGACAACAGATTTCACTAAAAACATATGCCACGTAGTGTATTGCAAACTTGCTCAATAAGGTAGCAGATTCGTAATAGCACGGTTTAGCAGTGTGGATTATTTGGTCTTTAGAAGTCGGTCCCATTGCAGCTCTTTTTTTTAAGCTTACGTTGCAAATCCAGTGTGACCTACGCAAAACAGTTTGCTGGATGATGATGATGATGAGCTTTGCTATAAACAGGAAAAAGCAGTGGTTCTGAGGGTTTTTATAATGTTTATCAGTAGGAAAACAGAAGTGGCAATTGCTTTTAATTGCCCAATAATTTTATTATTCAAAAGATGGAATTTACAGGAAGCAGCTGCAGTTGTAACTGAACCAGCTCTTTTAATGTGTTCCTGTTTTTTTCCTGTATTATATTATCTAATGGTGGTAAGCTGCTGGCTTCAATCAAATTTTCAAATACAGTAAGAGTTGGATTTATCAAACCCTGGGATGAATACTCCAGTATTCTCGCTGAGAGAGACCTTTGTGTATTTGATGGTTCTGGATTGTCTATAGAAATCCCATTCCTTATATTAAATCAACTTTCATTCTTTGTTCTCTCAGTACACAAGAATTTTAAGATTCATAACCTATTTCTGTTTGGTTTTTCTCCCTTTGTAGTTTTTCCATCTGTCTCTATTTTGTAACTCTGTGTGTAAGAAAATGCAGCCTTACAATGAACATGGACTCTGAATTAATTACTGGTTTTATGTAAATAGAAATAAATGACAGCAAGATCAAAATTGTCAGTAGACCACAAATTCCCCTCAGCACTCTTGAGATTGTGTTAAATGCAATTTTGCCTGCTCAACAGTGAAGAAACAAGGTGCCAGTTAATGTGCATGTTCATAATTCCTTCCCGATATGACAGGTTTTGTGCAATGTTAGGCAAATGCAAATACTCACTGTGTGATCAGGGACAACGATTTGCGAGAGAAGCAGAATTTAGTGGAGTTGTCTTGTTCACTGCATATTAAGACAAGAGTTTACTGTTCTTGCTACCATGCTTTTCAGGGATTTTTGGTAATAGTCCTGATTTGCTGGCCTTGTCTTGGTGAACATCCCATTTGATATAATCTTAAATCACAGCTGGTAATGGAGTATGGAAAACTGCAGTGTGACCTGTTGCAGACCAAGCATATACTAAATTTGCAGCCTAAATATAAAAGATGGTGAAATGAATATTTTAATTTCCTTATCTTCAGATAGTGACGTGTTTGTTTAAAAATAGTGCTGTTCATAATTTACAGAGCTTAAAATCTTGTGTGATATCATTTTTATGGAACGTGAGGTAGGTAAGGGTTAGCATCGTGTGCCATGTTCTTCAACCAGCTTACCTACATTCCACATTAATATTGAATAGAACTCCAGAGGGATATGTCTGTGCTTTTTGTTAATCTGGACAGGCAGTTATAAAACACTGTCGTAATTAAATTTCTCTTTTCATTTGAATGGTGGAATTAAACAAATATTTTCCTTTGGAGAAAAGTAACAATTTGATGTTAATTGCTTCTATCTGTTTCTCAGCATTGTCAAATAACCTATTGTAAAGCTACTTAATATTTCCAGGGGAATGCCAAATATTGCATAACTTATTTCCTGTGCTGGTTATTTCATTTGCTGGTTAAACCGTAATTGGAATGAAAGGAATAAAGAAGCACTTGTGGATTGGGAACCACTCAAGGGATTGAGAATCTAAAGCAGAACAATGATTTAACTTTTTCTTTTGCTAGGCTTTTTCTTTTCATATGTGAATTGCATGCGAACAAGAGAGATTATAAGGAGAAAAATAAAGGGAGAATGCAGAACTCATTTAGATCAAACTCCCTGTGCCTAATAAGCAGACAGAAAATCTACAAACTGTCTAGTCTTTACAGCTTGTTCTTAGCCTTCTTAGATGTTGCAGAATTCACAAAATCATTCTGAGAAAGGAATTTAGCCTATTAAAAAAGAAAACACAAAAACAGCGCTTCAGCATCATACCAAGAGATATGTGGCTTCTAGTTACTGTGGAAGGGGCAATCAATAGAAAAAGCAGGAAAGGAAAGAAAGAGCATCCGCAGCAGAGATTTCCTGGAATGAAAAATGTGCTTGGATTGTTACTTTATTGAATTTTGCTACTGTAGGACATATTAAAGGACAAATCAACTCTCAAGCATCCATCCAAAATACACAAGGTATTTGCATGTGAAAATGGCTATAAATATAGATTCATTTTCAAATACCCAGCATCTGGAGAACTTATGGGCTGTGTAAAAGGCAGTAGAGCTGATTCCTTACAATTATTTATATATCTATATGTATATGTCATTTTTAAAAAGGTGTGGCTAGGCAGTAGACAGAAAGATTTCATTTATCTTGTCGTAGCTGCTGGGTTTTGAGTCAAGGAAGGTGTGTTCAGGGGAGAAACTGGGTCTTTCCTGACTGAAAACAGCCAACTATATTCAGCTTGAAGAATTTTCCCGGATATAATTGACAGGGAGACACAGAGTAAATTGTATTCAGGAACTGGGCTTCCTAACTGGAAGACCCCTGTGAGGAACAGGGCTGTTCTGCCTCAAATCTCTGGGCATGTTGGAACCTGCGGAGAGTTTCTGAGCCAGGAGTTACAGAACTACAAATCAAACATTTTAGTGGAGACATCCTCAGCTGTGCATATGACTGTCTTTGAAGGGCAGATGAAATTGTCACCAACGTGTAAAGCTATCTGGTTGTTCAAGTGAACTGTGAATCAGCCACTGTCACCAGGTTTTTTTGAGGTGCAAAGTGAGATTTTTCCCTACGTTTCTCTCACAACTTGAGGTCTGTCCTCCCTGCTGAATACATGCTGACTTGTGAAACTAAACCAGCTATGTTGAAGAAACGTAACTACTGATTTTCCAGTTTATCATAAAACCAACATCATAACCATGTTTTTCACTTATGAAAAATACATTTTCAGATACTTAGAGGTTAATTATTTTACATAAACAAATAAAAGATACAGGTAAAATTCAAAGAAAGATATTATTTCAAAGTGGAAAAATGTGTATATTGCTTTCCATAACATATTTGAAGTATGTTCTAGCTTTATTTAATTGTTTTAAAAAAGAAATAACCCTGACGTTTTGTGTATGTGATTCTTCTATTAACTGAATTCTGTCAATTTGACAAATGAGTTAAATTTTGGTGGTCCAATTTTGCATCTTTCTAACCAATGAAAGAGGTGGCTGGTTTTCTTTGACCACCTTTACTCTTAGTCAGTATGGATTTGGGCAGTACCTGAATACAGTTCTTATTTCTGCCTGCCTTGTGAATATTCCTGGAGGCAGACACTTTTCAGGGGTAGTTGGCTCCTCCGACTAAGTGTTTCAAGCACTGGAACTATTGCCAGGGCTGGTTTTTTGGGGGGTTTGGGGGGTTTTTTTTGGTAGGTTTTGGGTTTGGTTTTTTTTGGGGGGGGTGGGGTGTATGTGTGTTTTGTTTTGTTTTGTTCTCTCCAAATATCACCTCATTCTCAGGACTGAAAACTTGCACGTTTTCTTCAAGGGCAACATGACATGAAAACAGACTTAGCAAAGGAAGATCTTCAATACAGAGAATATGTCAGTTCATGATGGAATGTGCTTTGAAAAATGTTCTTCATAAAACTACTCTTGCTTCTTTTGTTAGCATTCTTACAACAGACCTCACATGTTTTTTTTTTTTTTAACCTTGCATGGTCTGATATATGAAGAGCAGTCAGCATTCTTTCTTTATAAAACACTACTTTATTAAAAGGCAAAGCAAAACAATCCCTACCCTTCTCCATTTAAAAAACACTGGAAGAAGCAGCTTTAACTGGCCTGTTTTATTTCACGCGATTAGCTGAAGAAGCTGTAAACTGCACTACTCCCCAGTCTTGTAGCCCCAGCTTAGTTTCTGTACAGATTCATCTGTAGTTAATATTTACACAAAACCTACCTATGTATGGGAAATAGCCAGCTCTGGTGATCCTCAGTGGCATTGTCACAAATCTGGCTTAAACTTGCCTAAGTGTCAAATTCTGTCCTAGCAAATGACTAGACTAATTCACAAAATGGACCCAAGGATCACACTGCTGTTCAGAATATGAAGTTAGAAATTTTTGAAATATAATAGTATTCACGAAACACGGGGGCCTACCGTTCGATATGCAAATATGTGTCTGGTAGGCTGGGATTCCATTTTTCTTCTTTGATATGGAAAGTTGCTTTTAGCTTAAATGATACTATTTATTTACTCAAAAAAACCCCCAATTTCTGAATGCCTAAGTGGATCACAGAGAGACGTTTTTGCTTCAGTGAAATGGAAGGAGGCATACTTCAAACTGGGGCATTGCCTGCCCACACGCAAATCTCCAAGTTATTCTTGGCATTTTTTTCTGTGAAGACTAAGAAAAATTAGGTATGTTGGAGCATTTTTTCTCTTTCATTATAAAAATACATGTTTAACTACTTTCAAGGATTTAAATTAATTATATTTAGACTTAAATTGAAATGTTGCTATTGTATTTTCCTTCCATATTCACCTTTCAATTAGATGTAAGAAGTGTGTACATGTTTAGTCACCTTATTTTAGTAAGAGTATTTTTCAGAGAATTTTTTAATCAACGCTTCTGTCACTTTACAGCCTCTAAGTCCATCAGGTATGTAGAATGCTTAACTTGTTTTTCTGTCTTTTAGTGTCCTAGTAATGCAACTAAATACCCAGCAGATGTGTATTTGTAGCTTAAGGTGAATATGGATATGGAGCCAGAAAGGTAAGAGCCAGGAGCATAACCCTCTGTGCTTTGATTTCACTTGCTCACGCAGTGAACTCATGTAGCTTTCCTTGCCTGCTTGTACTTTTCAGTCTCGTAGTTGTTACTTCATTAGCAAAGTTTTTTTCCTTTAAAGGTTTACCGTGCTCTGTGCGTTTTTTACAAATTATTATATAGACTGCTGTACCTCTTACAAATAAGTACTCAAGTCTAAAAATATAGGTTAGCAATTAAAGAATTAAAAGTGTGGTTTACAGTTTCCTTTTAAGTCTTTATCCAGGATGTCTGAAAGCTTTTTTGTACTACAGCCAAATTTGGAATAGCTCAATTGCCCACTATAAGTAACAAGTAAGAAATTTGAAAATGGAAAAACTCTGAACAGATTGCAATAGGTCAGACTAGTTGTACCTTGAACCATTATGCAGATACTGCGTGGCCACGACTTCCTCATATCAGAGCAAACAAAGACTTGGTCAGAACTTCTTTCTGAAGCAGGAGGATGAGGAAAAGATTTACAAATGTTCATATATGAAGTTCTGTGTCCTTGGAAATGAATAGCTTATTGTTTTCCAATATTTTTCAAAATAATTGTATTTGGTGTTTGGAACAATAATTTCCCTCTCAGATAGATTAGGGCATTCTTGGTCTTTGATACAGCCTTAGCCTTACCCTTACAAACTGGTGATGGGGTGCAAAAGGATCAGATCATTAGGCAGAAGCAATAGGTACTGAAGCTTCGTCAGCAACTCTAAATGTAGTTTGGGGTTTCGCTCTGTTCCCTTGGTACAACAGCCCCATCACACGTGTGGTTCAAAGCTGTGACAGACCAGTTAGTGATGTGGAACCCATGAATCAGGGAGATCAGGTCAGCTTCCTTTGGATGGCATTTTGCATGCACCAAACCCATTGTGTGACCTGACCTAACACACGGGGAGTCAGAACAATCAAGGATTTTTTTTTTTAAACTGCCATACTGCTCTCATCAAATATATTAGTATAGACATAGTCATATCCTTATGGATATTCTGTATAACAATGACCATGGACAGAGGAGACTGAATTTATATGGGGTGCAACATCCTCTTTCTTTCCCAGCAAACTCTGCAAACTTTATCTAAAAGCTGCCTACTTTTGCTTGGTGAGAGGAGAGTCCATTTGGGTTTACATCCTTCTTTAGGTGAGGCCAAGCCTTTTACGTTTTATATTTTTTTTCTAAAAATTTGAAACTTTATTGGATATGCATGAATTTCCAGGGGGGCTGTAGAAACAGTTTGGTTTGTGAAATAATTAGTTCTTTTCTGCGTTGATATTTTATTTGCCTTGGTGGGATTGGACTGTGTTCGTTTTGACATTTAACAACTAATTCATTAAGAAATAATTAAACCCCTTCAAAACTGGAAGATTCCCTGCTCTAGAAATAGGTATTGTGCCCTAATGGAATTGAAGACCTTCATATAACTACTTACAAATGTGGTGGAAATGAAACGATGGAAGTATATTTGAGCCTTTGTAACTACAACATCTAAAAGTTGGATTATATTAAAATACCCTTCATTTTGCAATAAGGCTGTTGTAGTCATGCAGTTTAAATAATCTTTTATAGGTGTGTTTTTTCTACAGGTATTTCTTGAGCTGCTTTATCTGTTTGTTTAAGGATAGCATGAGTGAGAATTTGGGCTGCTGTACCTGGAGACAGGAGCAAGAACTGGGATTCAGAATTGACCAGGCAGGAAGCAAGACAGGAGTTGTTGTCTTTGATGGAAGCAAAAATCAAGACAGGCAATGGTTCAGACTGGAGCTAAAGCAAAGGTGCGACACTGAATGCTGACTGTTTGGCCTCAGGGCCCCTCCATACTACAAAGGTTCCCCTGCAGGAGACCATCTGACTTGCTGTCTGAACACAACTCTACGCTGAGCACTATGCATCATTAAAGGTAATAATACATATATATATGATCTGTCAGCGACAAGGCATTATGTGACAGCTGCAGGAGGAAGTCTTTGCATTGGAAGGAGAAAGCTCTTTTAAAAAAATAAATACTTAAGAAGTTGTGTTACTTCGAAAGTAGGGTACTCGTGTACTTCAAAAGTAGGATAATGGCAACATTAGATATTGCTTTGAGTCTAATCCTGAAGGAGAGCAGACACAAAGTGTATAGGAGTTTGTCAGGAATCAACACAGGTGAAAATAGAGATCTGGGGTCACAATGCTTTATCTGTTTTTATTTAAACACACTTGTGTGGTGATTGCACCTGTTGCTAAATGTAGGTTAGTAAGAATAGAGAACAGTAATAGGAACATAATCTTACCCACTTAAAGCAGAAAGTAAGCTAGCATACCCTTTCAAAAAGTAACACGTTTAAGATGCTGGAAGATGTTTAGCAGCAGAGAGGGATTCTCAGTCTGTTGCGACGTGTAATTATCTGCCCAGGCTGAGGTGCAGCCTCTAACAGAAGATGTTCATTCTCTGGAGGAGAGAATGGCTGAAGTGGAGCAGCTAGGAAATTAAAAGCTCTCTACAGGGATGTTGTGGATGTGAAGATACAGTGTGTGAAGAATTTGTATCTTCTAATATGAAAAAAATCCTCAAATATTGTCAGTGAGACAAATCTATGTTCCTCCTGATGCGGGCCGCTCCGAGACAGAGATGTGAGTTCCCTTCACTATCCATAACATTCAGATGTCTGACTTCACCTGGTGGCTGCCTCTTCTGCAGGGTTTTCAGGGTTCACAAGAACTGCATTTGTGCTCTCCTTTGCATTGCGAGATTGGGAGAGAGATTTGGGTACAGATTCTGAAATAGGTGATTAAACTAGCAATGCGAGAACGGACCGAAAACAAGAGTAGCTCCTGAAATCTAATAGTTTTGCCAGGCGTGAGCTGGAAACTGAATTTTGACTTTATAGCTGAAGTTGCTTTGAGATAAAAGTCTTTCAATCTTCTGTTAAGAAAATTGGCCCACCAAAATCTCACTGTCAAAGTCGTTCCCCTCCCCTACCAAGAGTGTGTGATAAATGTTTTAAGTAAAGGGTTTCAAACGATTTTTGCAAAGTCTCATAAATGTTCCATATGTCACTTTCTCTAAAATTATAATCTATTATCTCACTCAAGTGGAATAATAATGCATTGAAAAAACTAAATTTATCCCAGGTGCCCCAGCAGGTTGATTCTTCATTATGTGTTAATCGTTAATGGCAATTTTCCATGGAGCATCTGCCAGTTCTAGTGAGCAAAGCTTCCAGAAATGATATTTTAATTTTAAGCATAGATACTAACAGAAGATAGAGTGTTGGGGATTTTTTTTAATCAATACTTACTTTATGTGTGTGTATGTGTATAAACTAGCTGGGCATACATATTATTTCAAGCAACAGTACAAAATATTTTGATTTATAGACCTTAATTAAAAATTATTCTTGTGCTGTTCCAACTTAGTGGAATGCTTTTATTTGTAAAGTACTGAGTCTTCACTACGCTATGGGTAAGACAATGACAATTATCAGCAGAGATACTGTACTAGTACTTTTATATATATATACACATATTAGTAATATAATAATACTATACAGGATTAAGGTTTACGATTAGGATTAAGTTCAGTTGGTGTTGAGGAATTTCACTGTGCCACTTTGTTACAATGTGATATAAGTCTGTATTTCAGTTCTTGTTTCAAGGTAAAATAACTGGTGAAAAATGTTAAAGTAGGATAAAAATTAAAGTTGTCTTCAGTTATATGAGCTGTGCTATTTTGGCATCATCCACACTGTAGATTTAAATGAACATGGTTATGGTGGCTGTGTGTATGTCTTCACTTTGTCCTTTGAATTTAAATTGGCAATTACAGTATATTTTATAAATATATAAATGGATATTAGTAAGTTATAATTGTTTTGAGAACATAAAAATAATTGAGGTTTACTACATTTCAGAGTCCTTTTGGGATCTATCTTTGGACTATATGTAAATTGTGGTCTCTTCAAGTTCTTTTTGCACATCTGCTTGTGTCTTTGGCAGTGTCTTAATTCCATCTCATTTAAGAAGATTTGAGTGTGCAAGGTGGTAGGAAGCAGTCCTTCTGTCTTTCCTCATCCCTGACCTGTACAGTTATGTGACCAAAATCACAGCAGGTCAAGGCATAATCTTCATGAGTGTCTCAGCGTGCTCTCTGCTTTCCTTGGGATGAAAGTTCACACTACAGGAGTAGTACGTATCTGTTGTTTCCATAGTGAAAAAGTATACTCCAAGAATGTATTAGCAAACAATATATCTTATTTTCATTATATTATTAAAAAATGCTATACTTGTATTAAACAATGTCATTATAGCAGACAGATTTACCATGCACATTAAAACTTTTTAAAATTATGTCCAACTAAGTACCCAGCTAAGGAACAAAAAGAACTGTGGGTTCAGGATTGTAATTCCAGCATTGTGCTAACTACTTCCCAAATACACAAACAAACATATTATTTTCCTGATTGCCTTCAGTCTAAGTGGGCAAAGCAAATAGCAGATTGGAAATATGGATCTGAGAGAGATGGAGAGCAATGTGGTATGACCAGTTGTATTGATGGGAGACATCAAGTCAGTGGTTACAGTCTACAAGTAAGGCTCAGTTGCTGATAGTGGTGGTTTTTTTTTTTATATACCTTTGAAAGTTGGGTCATTGAATAGAAAAAGCTAAGGGCACCCATAGCTGAACAGCTAAAGTGGCAGCACTGAATAGAGCTAACATCTGATAGGGATTTGAGGAAGTGCGAATAAGCGGTTATGGGCAGTAGCATTTCTGTCTCAGTTCTTTTGCAGAATAAATTATAAGTGGAGGATAATAAAACAACTGAAAAATTAAAATGCATTAAAAATTTACAGAAATGTGATATATTTTTCTATGTAATCTAATGTATCTATAGGTGCATAAAATAATTTTTTTTTAAAAGTTTTTAAAAAGCGACTTGAAAATGCTCTTGATGAAAAGGTTATAATGATGTTACTTGACAAAAATTCAAATTCAGTTCCTGATTGTGTCATTGAAGCATGTTGTATTTTCCAGTACTACATTTCTTTCATATCTTTCATGTTCAGTATCAACTTCTGCTGTGGACCTTGTTTATATGAGAATTTATAAGCAAGCTTTGCTGTTTAAATGACCCACATAATCAGGAAACTGATTATATAAAACATGTTGAAGAAGATGAGAAGAAAAGGGAAGAAAAGCAGAATATATTATTCTCTGTTTGTAAACTTCTACATGGTTTTTTTAATGACAAATGCGTATTTGAGTTGAATGTGATTCAACCTGTGATAAATATGTCAGTATTTTCTTTGTACATGGCCAATTTCCCTTGAAAGTCAGGAAAGCAGTGTAGTTAACTCTAACAAATACTTTTGTCTTTCGAAAACTTTTTTTCACATAAATGCAATCCAGACTAGTGAATTAGACACATATAAAAGAAAATGGGCACTCAGTTTCCACGTGTTAACAGTTCAGTTTTCACACTGTGTGAATAGAGGAAGAAAGTCTCTGCATTACAAGATAACAAATATCTTAAGTTTTTCAAATACTTATTCTGCTGAAACCCAACACAAAATTTTGGGAAGGCATTCATGACAAAATAATCAGTTCTTTTTTTCCTATTTGCAATATCATTAAATGTGTATGATTTTATCCTGCCGGGAAGACAGCGGCCAGTTTGTTCCCGAATTCTGAGTGTTTGTATTAGATACTCAAATTAATCATCGGGTTTGGCTTTTCACAGTCTGGTTGAAAAGAATTTGATAGATAGCTAGAGTGTATATTTATGCAAAAAAACCCTGATTCTGTTTCTAGTTCATGCAGTTTTGTTATGTTTGTCAGAAACCAGACAAAGGAGCAGTAAAACCAAAGAGAATCGATGGTGGGAATATAGAAATTATCAAGATGAGCTGTTTGGGATAGATCACAGAGCAATCATCTCTCAGATAATGAATCGACGTTTTAATTCACATTTCTAAGAGTGGCGGAGAGGATTTCTAGGATAGACCCTGATTGTGGAGAGTACTCTATGCAATCAGGCTTCTGGATTCCTATTTTTGTAAGCTTTTATAGGAAAAATGCTGGATGATCTTGCAATTTATACCTCAGCTTGGCTGTTCAGGTGAAAATACAGAATATAATGTTAGGATTAATAGGAGGAGGTGATGGTAAAAGTTATGTATGTGGCAGTGATGGGGAGTCTGGAGGGAATTGTTTTTCTCTTCAGCAGTCCAATTAGTTGTTTTGGAAGGGAGATCTTTAAAAGTAGCATTATTTTTATTGGTCAATTAAACTGGTTGCTTGCTATAAAATTGCAGGATGTAATAGCAAATCTTTGCTGTCAAATCCTAGTTCAGAATTTAATACTTCACAGGACTTGAGAGCTTGGGGAAGTGTCCTTCATATAATATGAAACTAATGGTCTCTGATGGTTTGATAGTTTTCTATTATTTTGCCAGTGCATTTACTTATTTATTTCTCTAAGTAAGTGAGCAATTTGAAAACATTGTAGGAAAGTCTGTTGTCCACCATTAAAACTACAAAGGTATAGTGATAAGAAGGGCATGGTGTGATTATGCTAGTGATTGGTCTCCAAGCTTTCTTTTCAAGCAAAGTTTGATCTTGTGACATTTTCACATTATAAATTAAGAAATACACTGTACAGATGCAGATAGAATAACAGCCTTGCTGAAGAACTGGACAAGTATTTAAGGAATACTTAGTTATGTTGATTCTCTGTTGAGTAGAAAGTGATCACATAGAGGGAAAGCTTAGGGTTTCTGAAATATCAAATGGTTGCTTATAGAGTTACTCTAAAATGTTGATGAACTTCCAAGGCAGTGTTTGCATTTGTCTGTAAACTGGAAACTGAATTTAAAGTAAGAAAAACCAACATGGAAAAAGTTAACCCTTGGAACTCCAAATGATGCCATCACAGCCACCACGAATTTATCACTTTGCAAACTGTACAGTGGGAAAATACAGTGCAATGTTTCCCACAAACTCTACTGCTGCTGTGCTCATGGAAGGGGAACACTGCAGTTGTAATTGGGTTTGTGCTGGGACTCCAAATGTGTCAACAAAATTGTGACTAGTCATGTTGCTCTACTTAGCTTTGCTGAATACTGAGTTACAGCTTAATAATATGATATTTTTATTTCCATAAGTGTACATGACTAGAAAATGTCATCAGCTCTTTTGCAGTCCTGAAATCATTACATGTCTGTAATGCAGAATAGACTAAACCTAGCTTAATCACATGCTAAAGAAAAACAAAAGGGATGACACTTATGTTTAAAAAAGAAAAACCAACCCCAAACCCCCGAAAAACCCCAGACCCAGAAGTTAGAAATGTATCCTTCTGCAGAACACATAAGTCCTGAGCAAGGAGCCTACCATCTCCCCTTGACATCATGAGCTAAAGCAATGTATGTTCCAATTTCTTTGTGTTACAGGAGTTTTATGGATTCATAAAGTTCCTTCATAGAATAAGCAGCTTAATGGAACATTACCTGAGAATGTTTCTCAGGTTTATGAGACACACAATATGTTTATGTGTTTTGCTAATGCTTCAAAGATCATTTGGGTTCTCATGCAAAAGGAATTACACTTTCGAAGTATTTTTCCATATACTTTTTGGTATTTCAACAATGGCCATTTCTTGTGAAATTTTCTGTCAAAATCTGGAGATGTCAGATGTTTGTATAAATAATCAAACTAAGGGGAAAGCTAAGGAAGGAGACTTTCTTCTGTGAAAGAAACTTTATTCTGCCAATGGTGTTTTTAGCCCAATTAATGAGAGATATGTTTTATTTTGTTTTCAAAATTCTCTTTCTGTCTTTACTGATGAAGTCATTTTATTTTCCAGATAATGTTGTGGACAGTAGTGTTTGAGTCTAGATGAGCACTCTTTTGAGTTCTTGTTTAGAAAAACTTGATTCCTTTGTGGATGTGTTCTAAAATAGAATTAGTAGGCTGAAGTCTTGTTGAAACTGCTCAATTTCTCTTCCATGCAGATTTGCAGGGAAGCTGCAATAACTTTAGAAGCAATAGTTTGTTTTTTCCCTCCATTTACCAATGTATGATCTAGATGCAGTTGCTAAAGATTTTGTGTGTGTCAAAGAGTATTTCTGTTTCAGGGTTTTGGTTTTTTTTTTTTAAATGTTTACCTTGCTTTTTGAAAAGTACGTGTTATCCTTCGTTCATTTTCAAACCCACTGTATTACTTTTGTGTAATAATTAATCATTTCTGTTCTGTGATTTTCGGTCAGTATTTGCAGGTTGCTGTTTGATATTCTTTACTGTATGTACCCTTTTTAAGTATCATATAATGTGACAGTGATAATAGGTTCTGAACAGGAATAAGTGGTAGCAATCCGTTTTGAAAGATTTATAGCACAATGGGAGATGATCTCTGCTAATCACAGAGGACCACACTTCCAATAATTTTGTTCACCAGGGGTGACTATTTATTTCCAGTCTTATAGTGGCTGGAGCTATTTATCATTTTTCAAATGTTTCCATCATAGTATTGGTCTCCTGCTGTTGAGCCGACAGACCAAATTGAAGACCCCCGGTATTTGTTGCATTTAAGTAAATTCGATAGGAAGGGGAAGGAGGCAGAAAAGATTCTGCAGTCTTCTATGAAAAACTGTATGTAAGTAGACCGTATACTTATAAAAAGTAATCTTCAAAATTAAAGCAACCTGAGCCTTTAAGACTGATAAAGATGTTTTTAAAAAAATGAGTTGCAGAATTTATGGAATACGTCCTTCATGAAATCATTTTCTGACATTTTTTAACGAAAAATATCAAAATTTCAACCTCTCTGAATGGACTTTGTTGTATAGTGTAAATCAATGCATTTTTACACATCACTAGATCATTCTGCACTCAATGCTCAGAGGTTTCCTATCGGTGCTCATGGGAATTAAATTAAGTTCCAAATACAAAGAGTAGTTCCTAACATGGATGTATCTTTTCTGGTTGCAAATATAATTATTCTTTCTGCATCAGGAAGTAAATTCACCAGAGTACCCTGTGCAGATAGCAAGAGGTGATCTTTTCAAATCAATTTAATGAAATGTTAGTCCCAAATTCCATGTTATTTGTTCACCCTGCCTTTGTAGGGAGGCACTCCTATTGCCTTTATGTGAGAGAACTACCACCCCATGTAAAGATTTGTGTATATACACATTACACAACATTGAATTTTATTAGCAATACAGTTTTCATATGGTGAAACTACTGATCTGGTAGTAAGTAATAGATTGAGAATAGGAAATGCAACGTTTCCTGAAGTTTTTTTTTAAAAAAAATCTCTTTTTGTAATTAGTAATTTAGTAATCTCAAATTTACACTTCATTGCTAATTGCAACAGTGTTTTCTTTCCCTGCACTGTATTTGTCCACTCACCAGTAAATCTACGAAAACATCAGTTTTCACTGAGCTCCATGCTGCTTGGCGTTTTCTGAAAAACCTTCTCCATTTAGCTCAAATACATTTTATTGATAGCTCACCATAATTTCATGAGCACTTCTTTACATTCAACTTCACTGGCCACTAATTTTGAAATATGTACCAATAAAACAAGTAATGTTACTTTTTCATAACACCATGTCTAGTATTGTCATTCTGTTGCTGAGATGTTGATGCTGATTTTCAGGTCTGCTAGGTTAACTTACCACTGGCAAAACCAGTGATGCGCTAGCTAACTTGTCCTGTGTTCAGTGTACCTGAGACTTGAAACAGAATCAGTAAACAAAATCCTGTTTTAACAAATTTCACCCCCTCATCGCTATTCAGTTCTGAGGAAGTTTTTCTGTCTGACATGGTGATAGTGGTTGAACAGATTTTTAAAAGGGGAGGGGAAAAAAGTAAAAAACCCACCCTCCCTGTTGCTCAGCAGAACTTTATTTGTTTTCGTAATTTAGCAATAAATTCAAGCATTGTAAGCTTAAAGAATTACTTATCTGCCAGCTTAAAAGACTGTATACAATAGTGTTTCTTGCTATGATCTCTGAAGTCAGCATCCCCTACACTTTTCTTCCGCCATCTAACCTAGGAAGCTTGGAGATTCTCTTTTTCCCAACTGTTCAGACACTCTATTAGGGTTTTTTTTTATACATTTTTCAGTTTCCTTTCTTGCACGATACATTGGTTCTTTACCATTTCTGAGCCATTTCTATGGCGGTCTATCCATTCTTTTCATCTAGTCTTACTTTCTCTTTTAGAAACCAGATCCTTTTTAGAATATGTTATGCTTAGCTCATATTGTAAAATTTATTAAGTATTTCTAGATTCTTGTATTCATTCATGTATTCATTTTGAAGCCAGTTTTGAAGCCAGATCCACAGGGTATTTTGTGATTAGGAGGCAGAAATAGAAAACAGTCTGCTGGACAGTAATCAAACACTTCACTTTCTTCCCTGTCTGTTCAAATAAGGAGCAAAAAGCAACTTACTACATTGTCTACTGAGCAAAATGTACAATAGTCCCAGCCTGTGAAGTGAACCTTCACAATGGGTTGCTCTTAAAAGAGAACCCCTATACCTGTGCTACAGAATATAGAGTTTCTGCCATCAGATATGAATTCATGACTCCTGCCAAGAATACAAGTTATTTTAAAAAAAAAAAAAACCTGATAAAGAATGAAAACATGCAGCAGTCACAATGATGTTACAACTCTAAAGCAAGAAAGAGTTCATATACTTTATATGCTTCTGAATAAAATACAGTATAGATGATAACACAGTCAACTTGTCTCTGTGCATAGGAGAAAAATGTGAAGATATTTCCAATAAACATTTAAGTTCTTGAGGTATATATTGCAAAATATACATTGCAAAAATATAAGGCTTTTTTATACATCATAAATATAAACTTTAAATACAATCTATGATCACAGGCTACCCGATGCAGTAAGTGTAGCAGGTAGTTCAAGTGGTCAGTAGAGAGAAATAAGTACTAAAGTTTTACTCCTTTGAGTAATTAGCTTGTTGCGTTAGTTACCTGGAACATCACAGGGGATAAGTTGTAAAATAAGGTTTCTATATAATAGAATACCTTTATCACTCCCAGCTTTTTATAAAAAGCAGAACCTGTGAATCCTCAGGAAAACTTCATGATGCATCTGGGGACAGAACCTGGTGGATGCTTATGGTTTTGTCTGTCCTCACTCCACTTCCCAGATTGATTCAACCCCCTCTGTCCATACAGCTGCCTTTTGGGTCAGACCTACTTTCCTCCATACTACTTTATTTACTCATTCCTAACCCCACACCCACTCCTCCCATGTCTTGTAAAGTGGCGGTTCATTTCTAAACATTAAAACAACAGGATACTGTGAGATCTGACTGATCCAAAGGGAATCAGATCAGTAAAGAAAGAATCCTTGAAACAGAGGAAGAACAGAGAAGGCCAAAATGAAAAATTACTTTAGAAATTACTACCTAAACCAGCATTTGGAAGTCTGGAAAAGAGATACCTAAGAGGGATATAGAGACAATGATAACATTAAGATTGGTATAAAGTAGTGATTAGTGAATTATCCTCTAATCCAATAGACAAACCCACTATTGGCCCCACAAGAAGCAGGATAATGTGCTAGATTGATTTTGGTCTCACACAGTGTGACTTTTCTAATGATTTGTTCATTACTTGCTCCTTCTCATTCTGTTCATTTGTCTCTGTTTAAAAGCTACAGTAACTCCAATGAAAAATGTAACAACCAACAAATCATGGAGAGATATAGGTACAATCAGGGTACTGGGTTGAGGTTTCTATGTAAGGAACCTTTTAAAGAACACTTTGATATTATTTACAGAATCAAGAACAGATTATCTCTCAAGATATTTCAGTGTAAAGGCTTTCCAAATGTTTATCACTCATTTCTAATGAATCTTCAGGTTTTTTATTAGGATTCGAGTATGTGAAGATTGGGGACAGCCTTGGCTGCAGTGACCATAAGAAGGTGGAGTTCAGGATCCTGCGTGGAAAGAGCAGGGCAATAAGTAGGATTACAACCCTGGACTTCAGGACAGCTAACTTTCCAAGACCTGCTTGGGAGAATCCCATGAGTTGGGGCTCTAGAAGGTAGGGGGGTCCAAGAAAGCTGGTCAATATTCAAGCACCACTTCCTCCAAGCTCAAGATCGGTGCATCCCTATTAGTAAGAAATGAAGCAAAGGAGGCAGGAGACCTGCATGGGTGAGCAAGGAGCTTCTGGAAAAACTCAAAGGTAAGAAGGAAGTTTACAGAATGTGGAAAGAGGGACTGGCCACTAGGAGGAATATAGGAACATTGTCAGAGAATGTAGGGATGTAACGTAGAAGGTTAAGGCCCACTTGGAATTAACTGGGGACAAACTGGAACACAGGAAATTCCATCTGAATATGAGGAAAAACTTCTTTACTCTGAGGGTGATGGAGAACTGGAACAGGCTGCCAAGAGAGGTTGTGGAGTCATCTTCTCTGGAGATATTCAAAACCTGCCTGGATGCGATCCTGTGCAACCTGCTCTAGGTGATCCTGCTTTAGAAGTTGCTTTAGTAGATCCTGCTTTAGTTGGACTAGGTGATCTCCAGAGGTCCCTTCCAACCCCTACCAATCTATGATTCTGTAATTAGGACTCAATCCATGACATGTAAGTCCAGAACTTGTAGTTTCTTTGAGAGACAGAAACTACTTTGCTGTATTTGACCTATTCAGAGCAGCAGCCTGTTACCCTAGCCATGCTTCCACTTCAAGCACTGGAATTTCTTTCGGCTGCAAGTGCATTGCACGCCCACCTCAGCATGCCAGGTAAGTGCTTGCAACTCAATACAACTGGAATATTTATTAACAGTCTGTGGAAGGAAAATGCTTATTTGTCTTGATAATTCCATCAGACATGTCTTTTATCCTTGCTGCAGATTCAGATCTGTGAATTACTGAGGGATCTGGATGGTACCTCAGCTCTACCCTTGGGGGACAGGGCAGAGGATATTCAAAATATACGCGCAGATCCAGTGGTCAGGATTTAGATCTTGGGTTCACGGGCTGCGTGGATATAGTGAGAAAACTGTCCGTATGTGAACAAAAGGTGTAAAACAGTGATAAAAATTGTACTGAGTAATAATTGCATTTGCTCTCTGTCACATCAGAACGTTATAAACAAGGTACTGTGCACAGATCATAGTGCTATGCTAGCGTTAGCCATGGATAGCCAAGGAAATAGTGGCGTCCAAGCACAGAAGTAAATGTCTGAACTGTGAAACAGTGACACACAGTGAGAAGCATGTTGCTTGGGGTTGCCTAGCAATAATTCATTATGGCTACTAATAGAATGATAGGTTTGCTATGAAGAGCTTTTAAGAAAGTGAGGTGGGTAGATGCAACGATATAGTATAACACAGGGAAATTAAGAGGAAAAATAATCTTTATCAAAAGTGACAGGACTAAGCAGAGAAAGCCTATTGCAGTGGGATGCTGTAAAGATAATATAATCACAAGTTTAGCATAGGAATGTGCCTCAGGGCAATTACTGTTCAGTCTAGTTGCATAGGAATAACTGGCTTTAACCCTAGAATTTAACCCGACTTACAACAAAAAGTAAAAATGCTTCATTATTCATATTAGAGAAAAGCATTTTGAATGAAGTGGTTTTCATCTGTATTATCCAGCTAAGTGCCCAGTTTATACACATAAGAGAAATTAGTAATGTATGAAAATTGCTAATTAAGTCTATCCTGCATATTACCTGAAGTTGGAATAAAGGCTGCATGCACGTATGCTCTTACAGAGAATAAAGCATATGTATAAGCTCACAGAGGTCCCATTCCATCATTTTGTCACAACTTTGCGTTCAAGTATATTTCTTTCCTGCTTTATGCAATGTGAAGCACTTACCGTTTTAAACTGTTTTCATTAAATCCCTGCTGTGTTCCCTTCCTGAGGGAATTGCATTTCAGTTCCTGAAGTGATACCGATACAGATACAGATAAAGTGTTTTGGGATCCTTTGGAATAAAGCATGTTTTATAAACGTGAAATGGTAATTAAAGACCACTGGTAACTTAATGGTGACCATTAATTTAGCTCGAAGCAATGGGCCACACGGGAGTCATTTATATTTGCCTCTTAAATTTGTATTTGATTTGTGTTTTTATTTTGTGTTTTGGAAAGAGCCTGAAAACAGGTTTCTGCTATGGTGCAGAATCATGCTGGTGGTTGCCACTCTAGCAGTAATGAAAACATACAAAGTTACAGGCTTCATGCTCAATTAATTATTGGTCCTGCAGTGTCAGGAGGTTTTTTTGTGGTTTTTTGTTTGTTTGGTTGGTTTTTTCGTAGGCAAAGGTCACTGCAGGTGTCTAATTTAATATTGAGAATACTTTAGAAATCATAAATAAAGGAGTGGACTAAAGATCCTAAGGTGCTTCAAGAGGTGTTAAAAGACTTTTGAATGGTCTTTGTTATATGCTGTAGTTGTTTTTTAATTCTTCCAACCTTTATGTTTCTCTTACCTCTATTGTTTCAGGTATGAGCTCTCTAATACAAGTGGTTTATATATTTCATAATTTTTCAGAGTTTTTTAAGTCCCCTAATAGTAGATAGTATAAACTATCAATATAATAGTATATTAAAATTTCCCTCAAATATCTTTATATGTTAATATATATTTATGTACATTGCATGTATCAAATATATTTCTATAATGGGCCATGGATGGAGTGTTACCATCTACCGGAGTGCTGGAATTTCAAGGTGGATGTAGACTCTGGCACTTGAAATCTCTCTAAACTCTTCAGAGTTTCCAGAAAACATCACTTTTAATCTTTCCATGTTATCGGCACAGTTAGGTCATGCTGTCATTTTAAACCATGCTTTCAGAGAACACCTTTGTTGAAGCAAAAATAACATTTCATGGATTTTTGCACTGTCCACAGGAAAAGCTAGATCATACGGCTATTTGGATTAGCTTTAGTTTACACAATATTGTGTAAACGTCAATCCACAAACAGTCCTACCCAGCCATTTGCATGTTCCCCTTCATCTGCAACGAAATGTCTTGATCAGAACACGTTAAATTGCTGCCTACCTGTTTCGGTTTGCTGGAAGGGAGTGGTGATAGTCTTTGCTGTTTAAGATGGATGGTTCACTTCTTGTTCACAGGAGGAGAAAAAATTTCCAATCATTCTGCACCACTGGAGTCTGGCATGAGCCTCTGAGAAAAAGGAGGATAAATGCCATCAGAAAAAAAGGCAGATGTGAGGGTGCTTTGCAATGTAGAAACTTACTCTTACTAAAACAGGTGGCTAGAATTCACAAAATGCCAACCTAAAGGTGGTACAACTTAGAGCCTTTACCTTGTTTCAAATAACCATTGTGAATAATTTAACACAACTGACTTTTTTTTTTTTTCTTCCAAACTCCTTACTTATTGAAGTCATTCAGTCATAGCAGTCTCAAGGTATGTAATAATTTATTTCCTTATTATGTTGGGGGGGGGCGTTTCCACTGTTTGGAGAAGTGCTCTTTTGGGAACATATGCTAAGTAGTGCCATGAAATTATTTTGGGTTGGTTGTTGCCCTAAGTATTAAAATAAAAATTTCAATTCCAGGGCAGCACAACTTTTCCCATTTTCCATGCTTTTTGCGGAGAAAGCTCTGAGGATGTGGGTGAGTGGTTTGGGCAAAAAAATGCAGTGCTATAGAAGGCTTTAATCTGTATTTTCTGGCTCTAGCCATGATTTTGTAAGTGACTTGTGGAAAGCAGTATCTGTTTTCTGTGGCTGAAGTTGTTTGCTGCAGAAGAGGAGGAAAGGAGCAGTAATTCTTACTCTTTTTTTTAGAGTGCTTACTACTCTGCTCCTGGCAAGACATTATTATGAATATTGTTGTATAACTCACCAGTTCAGTCCAAGGATTAAATCTTGATCAAAATGGGCTGTATCAAGATGTATGCAGGAGATGCATTTTAATTGCTTGAAAATACAACTAGAAGCTTCAGTGTTCCCGTTTCCTTTGTCATTATGGGACACTGCTTTTTTAATTGTCTTCCTCCTCCTTCCCTTCAGCTACTTCACTTTGCACTTCTGCATCCTGCCTTACAAAGAAATATTTTACGCAGTGTACTGTGTCTCAACCAGAAGAGGAAAAACTTAGATCTGGGGTTAGTGGCTTCCCAAATAGTACCAATACATGTGTCTGTCTGGGAGAGAAACAGTCAAACTAACTAAATCTGATTTAGCTATTTCTTTCCAGTTTTCACTGTTCTAGTGAATGTAGTGTTTGTTGCTTCTTGAATGTCTAAGTCTTCTACCGCATGCTGTTGCTAAGAAACAGTGCTATTATAAGTGATCCAAATAAAAAGAACAAAGTCCTATTAAAGTCACTATCAAAAAAGAGGGGTTATCTGCATGATATCAGGATTTTTGTTTCATGAAATACACCAATCAGGCGGGTAGCTTTCAATTTATATGTTCTCGATATAACTGGATGAAGTCTATAATTTGGAGTGTTTGGAAGAAGATCCCAGCTCAATGTATCTGAATGATCCCTCCAGCTGAAAAACCCATGATACTCTTTAAAGAGCTTATAGCTGTCTGCGGGGAAAACAAAGCCTTGTAAGTAAGTTATGGAACAGTAGAACTCTGTGAATGACCGATTCTTTTGGTTCCTTAGCTGAAGCAAAATAAAAGAAAACAGAAATGGTTCAATATGACCTGAACCTTGAAAAGGTTGGAGAAGTTGACATTTAAAAAAGGAAAAGTATTTTGACTCGTCTAATGTTTTAAATTATTTTTTTTAATTAAAAGAAAAAATTAAACAAAATATAATCAGAAGAAATCAGCACTTCATGAAAATGTAAATCCAGGTAAATCTCCTTGACAGATTTGTCATTAATTAGCGAAGAAAAAAAATTGTTTAACATGAAATGATTTTCTAATTAAATAAGTTCTACTCTGAATAGCTTTCTGCATAAGGCAGAGGGCCCAGTTCTTAGAGATCTTCCGAATTCTCATACTCAAATCCTTAGATTGTGGCTTAGCGTGTGGAGGCAATGCTTTTGGAGCCAAAAATGATCTCAGTGATTTATCCAGAGAACTTGATGAAAGAATTGCACAGTATTTTCCAAGGCATAGGTAATAAATTTCAGTATTCATATATTAAAGAAATTTTGTAGCATTGCCATAAAGTATTTTTGAAATCTTTTTTTGCTTTAATTTCTGTTTGACTTGGAGCGAGCCTGAACTGTCTGGAGTGAAATGGAATAGAGTATGTACAGATGAAACTAATTAAATACTAGCTGTCGCTCTTCATTTTGAAGCCCTGATTTTTTTTTTAGCTTGCTGTCTCAACTTTGATTATTAAAATATGTATAGTAGTTCTCACCCCACGTTACCTGTGAGTGTTTGTCCTCTGTACTAATTAGGTGTCAGGATGTCAGTGATTAATGTAAAATCATGAATAAATTTCAAATAAAAGCCATACATATGTACAGAGCCATTTAACTAATTAAAATGCTATGCAGCACGAAGTACACTAGTTGATAACCACTTCTGACCTTTGAGTTGGAGCTTCATTTGCCTGGAATTTCACTGATTGATTAAGTAGATGATAATAGTCAAGTCAGAGTCACAGCTGTAAAACTCATTTGTCACAACAACGCAAAAGACAATTTCCATCTGTCATTATCGAAGAGAGTTCAACAGATTTGATCTACTTTTCAGTCCTGTACCTATTTGTTATTCAGCATTTACATAATAGGGGAAAATACGATTAAGACTGTAGTCCCAAATAGTGATTAAGACTTAATCATGATAAAAACAAATGCGTAAAAAATAGAGATAGGTTGTACGTTCTTGCTTAAATATGCCTGCCTACTTTTTTTTACTTTTTTTTTTTTTTTTTTTTTGTAGGAAGGAGGATAAAGACATCAAATTAAATGTCAGGAGAGATGGACAGAATGCAAGTGTAATCATTCCTGGTATACCCAGAGTAGATGGAAAAGTAACTTAGGAAAGAGAGACCAGTGATAAGTGGCGTTCCTCAGGGGTCAGTGTTGGGACCGGCGCTGTTTAACATCTTTGTTGGCAGCACGGATGGTGGGATCAAGTGCACCCTCAGCAAGTTTGTTGGCAACACCAAGCTGTGTGGTGTGGTCGACACACTGCAGGGAAGGGATGCCATCCAGAGGCATCCCTGACAGGCTGGAGAGGTGGGCCCACGTGAACCTCATGAAGTTCAGCAAGGCCAAGTGCAAGGTCCTGCACATGGGTCGGGGCAATCCTAAGCACAAATTTCTCTCATCTATTCTTTATCAGAGCCGTTATGATTTTTTTCATCTTGTGAGTTCTGTATTGGGTGTTTTAAGAAACAGAGAGATTTTGCTCAGAGGCCAACCTAAAGGATTTTGATGTTTCTGTTTCTTTAGAATGAAGGAGTAAAAAAAAAAAACAAGCAGCTAACAACAAAAACACCCCTATCCCCCAAACTCAGGAAATAAAATATAGTGCTTCCAAACAATACGCGCTCTCTCCATACCCCAGCTGCTCTGTAAAATTGTTTTTTGTGTGTTTCAGTTTCTCTGTACCCGAATATCAATTTCCCCGAGCAGATGCAGGGCTCTCCGGATCTGTGCCTTATAGCTGCTCTGCCATCCAGACTGCCTAAACACTACAGGACCTGGGAACCCAGCCCAGAACTTCCAGGCTTCCAGCTCTGCAGCGGGGAAGCCCCAAGAGTCCTGGATTCAACCCATAGTTTCAAGGTTTACAGGTTTTCTAATGCCAACAGAGAAATGGATAGAGCAATGGCTCTGCAGGCTCTTGGTCTCCTGGTTCCTGAGCGGGCAGCTTGGGGAACCACAACTGGTTCAAGGGACTGCAGCACAGGAG
Organism: Grus americana; assembly: GCF_028858705.1. NCBI lineage: Eukaryota > Metazoa > Chordata > Aves > Gruiformes > Gruidae > Grus > Grus americana. The sequence continues at coordinate 5,925,733 of NC_072863.1, read as the reverse complement.
CACCTCAGTTGGGTGTAGCTGTGGGATACCCATCCGTCCTCCCAAGACTGATGTGGTCATGTGTCGCTAGTGAAAACCTTGGTATCAGGTGAGAGTACTGAGCATCTCTTTCCTGAATTCAGTTCCACTCTAGATGCCTAACAGCTTCTGTAGATCTGTCCTTCTGTGGTTTATGCTTAGTCTCCTGGCAGGGGTGCTATGTAACAGTTCAGGTCCTTATATTGTCTTGACCAGTCCTGTATCTGGTGGGTGCTACAGCTCCCTTACAACCCAAAAATGGGGCATTGGGGTGGTAGGAGAGGCTATGTATACTCTGATATGGGTTCAGTTAGGAGTCTGCACCTAGTCTTACCCATATAATTTTATAGAAATGCTTTTTGTCGGATTCATGTGGGATCAGTGTATTCTTAAGAAATAATCTGTTGGAGAATTGTGGTTCTTTTTGTTACTACACAGAGCTTTCAACAACACAAAAACCTTCCCAGTACCAGATCCAGGATTTTCCAAACATCTGGTCATTCGGCAGAGCTATGAGAAATGAAATAAGTAATATAAAGAAATTGAAATAAATCTTTATTACAGATCTGTCTGAAACTTTAAAGTCCAAGATGAACGGATTTAATTAGCTCGGGACACTTTGGTTTTCCTATAACTCAAATGTGTCAACTTTACAACATGCAAGCCTTTAGGCCATCATTTGAAGCGAGTCATCTTTATTTTACAGTGTTTAAACTGGGCATATATTCTGGGTTTTGCGATACTCTGTAAAATCTGACGGATTGTGACTGGAGGCTTTATTTTCATACCTGTAAATAAACAAAGAATTGTTTTACTATATTCCAATAAGTCTATTTTACAGTCAGTCATGAAAAAGCTTAGAGAACCATTTTTAGAACAGGCTGTGGCTCTGCATTATTATGCTTTCAGTTAAGGTAATGGGAATTCAATAGAGTCCTGTCTGCAAGGATATATCCTACCAGTGGTGTAAGTGCAATAAGGATCAATTTGATAGGCTTTAATTACTTTAGTGGTCATCTGGTAAATTAATTTTTTTTTTTATTGTGAATTGTGTGTTACAGATCTAGTACATGCACACAAACCTAGACCTCTTTCTCTTTCAGACTTTTAAATAGCGCTAAAGCACAGAAGGTGCATCCAGCAGCGTGGAGAGGGACACACAACTTTACTGGGAACTTTGGGTTCAGGTCATCCTCGCTTTGGATCATTTCCTTTTTTTTCCTCCAGGATTATGTCACAAGCTCTTTCCCTTAAGAGGACAGGGCTTGCACCAGATTTCAGTATTGATGTGAATCTGAAAATGCATGAAATAAATGAAGACATCAGCCAGGGGCCAATTACATTGCACACTGTCAAATGATACTAAGAAGACCTGCGCTTCCCATTCAGAAATGATACTAAGAACCACACTTGTGAGAATATTTGATTTGCTTTATAAGAAGCTGTTCAGAAAAAGAAAAAGACAAGATAAATTGCTAGTTTTATATAGCCGTATAGACAAATTAAAGCAATAGATTCCAGGGTGCTGGAAAATTTTCCTTGCTCTTTGGCTTCTGTCCACATATATTCTTTGAGATCTTGTTTATACTGGGGATTTGCTTTCATTTCAGTCAAGGACAAACTGCTGTCAGAATAGCTAATCTGTTATAAATGCCAGCCCATGTAGGGTGTCCCATTACCATAGTCTGTCCTCTAACTTACTGTGGTTTCAGAGAGGAGACAGTTGTGCCAGTACGAGCAGCAAACTTCATTACTCCACTAAGACTGGGGTCAGCGTGAGGTTCTGAGCTGGGTGAAAATACTGCTGCTTGCAGCTGTTCGTCACTGCTCTGTCGCTGCTCTCCCCTAGAAATGACCCCCCTCTGCCTCTCCCCCCGTTCGGCTCTGCCGGTGCAGCAGCACGTGTGGCTGTTCCCTGGCCGGGACATACACAGCTGCGCGGGTAAACGCGGAGTGGCGAGTCTGCCGTGGGAGAGGAGCGAGGGCGATGAGACGCTTGGGGTGGGCTAGTAGGCTCAGCTGCGAGTAGGACTGCTTGTGTAACCCAGCCCAAAATGCTGTTGTGCAAATAACCCGCTAGCTGACTGCTGCTAGCTATGGAGCCTAGCAGTATTCTTGCTAATAAAGGCTTTTTAGAGGCAGCAAAGAAACCTGTTGCGAGCGCCTGCATCGGTATTTTAAAAAAGTCAGAACGAACAACTGTGGGCAAATAATCTTATGGTAATCTGAAATGCTTCTCAGGTGATATCACTTCTTGTCTGTTTGCAGAGCAGAGTGCCAAGCTTCTGAAATGGACCCTTCATCATCTCTATTAAGGAATAACATATGCTTCTGCAGAGGCTTGCTGTAGAAGAATTCAGTTTGCCTTGTTCATTCTTTTTGGTGTTAATCTGATTCTTTCCTCATTGCCAAAAAGCATGAATAACAGCTTGAAACGCTGGAACCAAAGAACAGATAACTTTGAGGACGTATAAAATGTTGTAATTCTCCTGGTTCAGATATATAAAACAAGCTTCCCTGGGGGGGTGTTTCTCCTTGTTAACTCATTTATAAGATAACTGAAGCTACAGGTGTTCAGCTTTAATACGGCATTAGTGAACAATTATGTAACACTAAAATTAAAGCCAGAGTCTTTGCATGAAGGAAATGAACGCTAAGTGAAAAAATGTTTAACAGAAAAGCTGCACAATCAAATAAGGGAAAAGATTTTTTAGAAAGTAAAATTGTTGGATAAAATCTTTAATACATATAGAAAGGATGTTGTTGAAAGAAGGAAGGAAAGACTATATAATTTTTACATGCAAGATATGAAAAGACACCAATAATATATAAAGGAATAAACTGGTGCTAACACTACTGATAAAATCATTTTGTGCTTGGATTAAAATGTTCTTTAAAATATTGCTTTCAAATAGTGCAGAGCCAGCTTTCCGCTACGGAATGTTGTATTCCCTTGATTTATTAAATCTCATTTCAATTGCAAACCACTGGCTCTTCTGTGTTTGTGCCTGAGCACTGTATAATTCTGCAGACAGCTCAACTAGCAGCATTGCTAAGAGAAAGAGGAAATTAGATGTATTAAACCTGAAGAATCAGTGACATTCAAATAACAGTTGTGCTCTTGTGTTTCTCATTTGTTAGAAGGCAGTTCCTAATAAAAATTCTAACGTATCTTAGCCTTGGAAACAATGATCTGTTTTATTAACCTCAACAGAACAAATTTAGGACAGAGGTTCTGACACTTTCTTAATTATAAGAAGATATCTAGTGAAGCGCTTCGCTCCCATTTGTCTTCATCTGAACTTACCTTTTTACTCTTCATAGTTGCATCAGACTCCCTCTCAACTTCAGCTTTAATGAGAAATGGTAAATTGGACCAATGCTCATCTCTCATATGAAATTCCTTTTAGAATTTCTTTTGTGGTGATAAGAAGTCGAGAACAGAGGGAGGTGGGAACTTCAATGGTGTTTAGTGTCACAGAAGTGCAAGTCCTTCTACCTCTGGTGTAACTTGTGCTCGTAGGCAGCTACGTACATTTGTCAAGTCATCCGTAAATACCATACCTAAGATCACATAAGATGCTATACCTCAGTAGTTGATTCGTGGGAATGTAGTTAGGTAACGAAGTGAGTTCGAAGTGGCTCACCACTTACCTATTCGACGCTCTCAGGCAAAGTTAAGGGCTGTACAACAGAGGCATGAGTTGTGCAGGACGACAGAAACGCTTCAACCTATGTACCTGGCTTTGAAACAGCAAGAATGAGTCATTGCAACGAGTCAGTGCGCATCATTGTCCAGAGATGTGAATGCAGTCTGCAGCTGTGGAAATACCTGTGCAGTGCCGCTAACAAAAGGGCTTTGTGATAATTTAAGAATAGAAGGCATTGTGGTTTAAGATGAGTGAAAAACCGCAACATTTCCTACCTTTCTTAGTCATTCCCTAGCAAAATAGAGGAGATGCCTTTGTGGATCTGTGAGAACTACTGATATTGGACTTAATATTTGTCTCTTCTTACAATGGATGCAAGACATTGTCCAAACGTGTCCAAACAGCGATTAATTGGGGTAAACTGTAGTAAATTTTGATGTCTTCTGTTTAAATTAACCTTGCCGTGTGTTTCAATGCAGGTATGTATTTATATCCCTCTACTACCTGTATTTCCATACACGTAAGTAGGTGTATGTATACATGTGGGGGTATAGACACACACACAAGTTTCTGATTTTGCAGGAGGTGCATCCTCCTCTTGCTAATACCAGAGACTCTATGGTAATAAAGCTTTTTTTCTTTTTTAAAAAATGTTTAAGGCTGGAATTGGGCCACTGTTTTTTACATAAGTGTCTTTCAGAGGCAGTCAAACTTGTAAATATTTGGCAGCTGTACTCATCTCTTTTTGAGAAGGTAGGAATAACATTATTTTCCTTAAAAGCTGGTTGTGTTTTTTTGTTCTTGCTGGCTAATTTCTTAACTTGGCAAGCTAAAGTTTCAGAATTAACACAGGAAATGTTATTCTAGGGTATTCTTTGAAATTCTCATCTTCAATGCAATTTGTAGATATGCAGTTTCATTACAAAAACAGAATTTTTTTTTTTTCCTATACCCTTCTGTGTAAGTTCATTAAAACCTTGGATATCTGCTAGGGTTATTAATAGCTTGGTATTACAACCTGTAAGTCATAGCCAATCTGAGAAAGCCAAGCAGCTTGAAATAAGTGTGAGAACCTGGAGGTAGTGTTAGGTACACAGGTATTTTTAAAAGATAACTTAGGTTGGAATGAACACCTTGAATAATTACATTACACTGGGAACAGAAAAGCAATCTGTTAGCCGTTACTTATGTCGTGATCCCCTCCTCTTCTGTAAAACCTGGAATTCTGTGGAATTCAGTTTTATATTCTGTGGGGGTTATTTATTTCTTCATTAATGTAAAATCTCAACTGGTTTTGTTGCATAGGAGAAGGGTCTTAGACCCATGCTCCCCATTGAGAAATCAAAACTGTAATTGTGTTTGGCCAATTTATACCTGAATGTATTTTTCCATGGGATGTTAATGCTCTAATATGTATTCCTTTCTGGTTTTCCTTTCAGTTTTTCATTCGGTTTTTACCTATAAAAATATTTATATAATAAGTATATGCAATTTGTGGTGCGACTATAGTAACAAATCTGACAGATCCTTAAATTTTGGAATTTCTTACTTCTGTATCTCTGCTTACTGCAATTAGACCTTTCTGTAGCTAATGAAACATATGTGATTTGTTTGTTTATGCCTGAGGACTGAATTTGTTGCTGAATAATGCAAAAACATATGCAAGGACAAGTATAGCAAATGGAATTAGGAACGTGTGCATAGAGGATGTGTGAGCAAAGTCAATTGAAAGAGATGTTAAAGCTTTAGCTGTAGCTCTGCCTGCTCCATGCAGGTGGAAGCACCTTTATGTTAATACTTGTGCGAGTGGAAATTCAGCAGAGACTGCGCAAGAATGGATACTGTTATTCAACAAAAAAAAAATTAGTAACTGCTATGGATTTTTACCTTAAATGGAATTAAAAGAAGCGATCCTGATGGCTCCGATGTCAATGGGCTATTTGGCAAGATACGAACGTTCGCTTTCCTACGCTGTGCTCTGCTGGCAAATTCCGTGCAGAGAAGTCTCTTTATACAGCTATCTAGAAAAGGCAGCAAATGAACATCAACATTGCGCTTTCAAGTATGTTAATATTTGAAACCAGACCTACAGCATAAATATTTTGCTAAAATCAGTTTTGTGAGATTTCAAGGCAGTTTCTTGTTTAGGAAAAGGCTAACATAATTCTACCCAAGATCAACAATTTGAATTCCTTTCCCTGACACATCTAATCATTACTGGTCCATACATAATAGTAGTAATCTCCTTTTAAAACCTGATATTTTCAAGCAGCACAGATGAGATGAAGGGAAATCCAGTTTGTTTAATTAAAAGGTATCAAAATGCTGCAGACTTATGTTAGTGGATTAGATTTTCTCCCAGAAATAACTTCAGTGGAATTGCACCATGAATGAGTGTGGTCCAGTTCATTTTGTAATTATAGTTTGAAGGAGTGCAGAAGTAAGGAAGAATGGAGCCTTATATCAATCTTGTATTAAAAAATGTTGCCTTTGATGTTTCTTTGATTGAGAAACTGCTTTGATTTTTATAGCAGCATAGTGGGTGCAGAAGTTACATTTCCTTAATCCGCAACACCTGCTTTTCTCTGGCATCTACAGTGAAGTGCAGTGTCAATAGAGTTTTGCTCATAAACTTTGACAGATTCAGTATATAATCTCTGCCCCTGCAGACAGTCTTCAGCTCTGCTGTCCATGTTGTGGAATTAATGCCACACAGCTCGAAAATTTGCCTGGAGTGTGTCCTTGTAATATTTGACTGGCCTCTCTCTCAGTCATTCACTGTATTTTAAATGGCCGTATAGAGATAGCTCTGAGTGGTATTTATCCGACATATGCATTGAATGCCCACATCAGCACAACTAAGCTTGAAGGATCACTGGCTCAATGCTTAATATTTTACTGTGAGTTTAATTTTACATTGGCTATAATATCAGCCAAGTATCCTCAATGGGGATTGTATTGTTCAGCTAATCAACTAGCAGAAATTAATTGAAAGTCTTTGTGCCTGGTTATGGATACAGAGTGATTGTCTTGCAATAAGGAATTCAGCGAAGTTCTGGAGTACAACGTAGCTCACGTTAATTTAGAAAGGCACTCTCCTAAAGTATCCTTAAGTCTTCGTTCTCTTATACAGCACCTCGTTGTATATTTATGTACACACACACAAAAAAATCAATGCTTCTGGTTTTACGAATGCAAGCCTATCTTCTGTATTTAAAGAAACTTCAACTGATGCATATTCTTACCAAAAACAACATAATGAAAAAAAACGCCCAACCACCAAACTTAGAAGAAATTATTAATCAAATTATTCATATGAACACACAATACTACTGATCATGGGGTCTGAGTGGATTGTTTCTCTAAGAAAATATGATTCAAAACAAGGCACATTGAACACTATGTATTCGTGAGCAATAACTTTGATGAGATATTAATGTTGTCTGTAAAGAAAAGTTCAGTGGCTTTTAACGCAGCTTTCCTAGAGGATTTGCCTTGCACTGTCCTGCCTGCACAGTTCAAATATTTTGTCTCATAATTTAATATATAAGTTCTTACTAAGGAGGAAGGGTACCTCCTTACAGTTTCTTTTCGTCATACTTGGAAAACACAGTATTATTTAGGTGCTAAAAATGGGTCCTTATTGCTAGTAAACTTTGCTCAATTGATTAATTGTACGCTTATTTTTATTAATAATATAGGTAATATGCACTAGATGGAGAAAATGAAAAAAAAAAAATGAGCTCCAGATGTCACACAGAGATAATAAAAAGGGCAGCCCAATCCACTGATACCCACTAGATATCTATTACCTTGTTTTAATAACAACCTGATCTTTTTCTTCCAGTACAAGTGACCTGGAGGGGAAGGCCTCTTCCTAATGGGTAGCAGATATACTTACTAGAAAGTAAAAAATTATTGCAATTGAATTGCTTTGAGAAACTTGCTTTCTAATTTATGAAACTGATATTTCTTCTATATAATCTTCGTTTTGGTCACCTCACCTTAAAAAAAACCAAACCAGAATAAGTATGTGAAAATATTCATTACTTTCAGGCAGCTTTCTACTGGTAGGATGTTTGCAGGATGAAGTAAAATTAACTATGATGGATACTTCTGTGTATTATGATAAACTTCTCTACGTTAGTGAAAGTTAGCTGACACCCGATGAAATGCCAATTCTAGATATATCACTATTTCGTTGAAGAAATTGTGCTTGTTTAATAGTTTTAGTGGTTTTGTGCCATTAGTGTTTTGCACCGTTAGTGTCTTGTGCTGGTGACTAACGCAAAAGATTTGTCTTTATTCCTGCCTTTTTTCTATTGTTTGAGGGAAAAGTAGAAAACAATCAAAAATAAAAGGCTGGGGATTTTTCTGAAGGAAATCCACAGATATACATTTCACAGTAAACCAGCCTGTCCAGGTTCTGTTGTTATTTGCATATAACATGCAAACACTGGTGGGTGTGTATGTGCGTATTTATGCATGTATGTTTGTATTTTAACGTGGATTCTGAAGGTACAATGTGGTAGTTGGTGCACCGTTGCCTGGGAGGGGAGTTACTCAGAGTAGGTGTCCCTGAAAGCCATAAAGTCGTGTCTGCACTTCTTTAGCCAGTTAAGCCCAAGTATCTGAGACCTCAAAAGAAAAGTGTTTACTGTTTTTGTTTTGAACTGGGACTGGTTTATGCTTTCTTATTTTAGGGGGCAAGCATGTCTTTGATCACACGCCTTGCCTCCCTTCCTGGCTGATTTCCCATCTCTGTGCGTTGCCCGAGGCTATTCTACCTCAGGTGAACATCAAATGGGGAGGTTGCCTTTGAATTTCAGCATTACTGTGCATCAGATCACAGAGTCCTCATCTACTGTGACATGGAAGGCAGTGACTTTCTATCCTGAATTAAGACAGCTTGCGTATGCTTTGAGCTTTAATTATTTGAGTCATATTGAAGTCGTTAAGAAGATGTAACCTAAAGTTTTATATGCATATGTGGGCAAATGTTTGCAGAATCCGACTCTAATTTCACAAATGAGTTTTGTGGTGAGACTTGAGACAGGCGGAGTTTTATAGATTGAGGGGAAGGTGGAAAAAAGAACAGGTTTTTGAGAAAACAGAAGATTAATAGAAACCATATGTAGGGCTCCAAGTGATTCAGCGAGGTCTCGACAGTTGCCCTTTCTTTCTGTTCTAATGTCGTGTGCAACAACGACCGGAGCCATATGTAAGCAGCAAATAAACCCATCCTAACTCATGTCTTCTCTGTTTAAAGTTTAATCAGTCTGGTTTAGCTGAAAGAAGATGGATGCTTAAGAGTGAAAATGTCACGCAAACAGCATGTTAGCATATTATACCACAAGGTATGTTATGAAACTCAAATCATATTGTGTGTATTAATTCCTTAATGAAACTGAGTGAAAACAGTAACTCCAAAATCTCTAGCTATGTTATGATGGATACATCTCAGTAGTAATTAGTTCATATCCTAACCTGTCCCTGTATTCTCGTTTTCTTTACTCCATACGTTCCCTGGGTTTTTTTGACTGGATTTATTTCCTCATCTTTGTTTCTTTGTGTCATCGTCGTCTCTGCTTTATCAGCAGGCTTTTCCCCATTAACTTTTGTTATTGCTGATAGTTAGACAGTTGGGTGTGTTTCCCAATGCGTTGTCTGCCTGCCTCTTTTTTTACATGTGAACCTCAACTTCAGTTTTAAAGGAAAAAAAGAAAAACTTTACTGCCTGTTTAAAAAATTTTCATGAACAGTTTCAATTCAGGGAGACATAAACTTGTTAGGAACTTTGATTCCATTTTCAAGACTGATTTCAGCATGAAGAAACCAATCTTGCCTATCCAGTTTTTCCTGATTAGACTGTTCTTTTAGGTAACATTTGAGAAAGACTATAGGTTTGAAAAATATATTGTAAAATATCAAAAAAGAAAAAAGGAAAAAAAAGTTATAAATTCCTCAAAGTTTTTTACAATGATGCCGTGATTATCATTTGAAAGGGAGGGACATAGAAGAAAGAACAGAAGAAATACTCATTCTCCTATGGGTTGTATCTAGTACCAAGTTCTCAGCCTTTAAATGGCCTGGTTTGTCCTTTGGTTTCTCACGATCGCAAAATCTGGGCTTCAGTTGCCGGCCTTCCGTACAAAACTCTGAATACTTTCTTTGTCTTGAAGTGCTGCTCTTGCAGGAAATTTCTGGCATGGGTTTTTGTATTTTCCTGTTAGTATCATGCCAATACCCTTGCATCTTCATCAAATGAGATGAGTGATGTTTTCTGGCAGACTGGATATAATGCAATTATATCTCATACTTCGGTATTTCCAACCTATTACAATTATGTTAGCTAGTTAACACCATTTTGTTTAACAGTGGTAAAGTAAGGTGAAGAACGTTGTTCTTAATAGTGCTGTGAAATTTTAGGTGCATGAAATGGAAGTAATTATGCCATATACGGGGTGGGGAGGAGGGGGAAGAAATCTTTGAAATGACTGTGGGGGTTTTTTCTGAAAAACTGCATTATGGAGTGTTGGATGCCATCAGGAGAAAACTGTCTCCTTAATTGGCATCAGGTTTTGTATATCTTGCCAGGACTAACAGTTTGTCAGTTGGTAAATAAATATTTGACTCAAATGTTATCAGTGACTTCAGCATTTACACATTGTATTGCTGTCATAATATTGGCAAATCAGATTTTTTCCTAGGCCAGTGCAAGCCTTAATGTTCAATCCGTCACAAAGCTTAGGTAGGTCCTGACACACTTTTAAAGATTTATACTGTAACAGTACATTTAGTAATGGTAATAAACTGACTAAATATTATATTTCACTGTAATGTGCATTTCCAAGGAGTTATAAGTTGTTCGGTCACTATGTAAAGAAAACACACGTAGATTGCAAGACCTGAGATCTCTGAATTGGTCTCACTTTTAAATCAAATTATGTGCTATATTAACAAATGGCAGTTTTAACTGAGGCAGAGTAGAATAATTCTGCCAAAGTAAATGCTCTAAGAGCTGAACTATTTTCCTTTGTGTCATTGCAATGTTTTGTGTAGCTGGTCTAAAGAGCAAGGAGACTTTCTGCTCATTGTGTTTGTGCGTATAGTTGATCCATCTTTTCACTGCAAAGTATTCAGGAATTCAATTAATTGCAAACAAATATAAAAATATTTTCTTATTAAAATACATTTCTTGGTTTTATTACCGAGATTTGAAGCTCGACTCTAAGGACGCACCACAAGACAAAGCACCGAACATCTGCAGTAGCTTAAGAATCTCTTGTCCTGCCTTTGCGCTATTTCTGTGCTCACGCTGTGGCGCGGCATTCCCTCATTTGGGCTGGAACAATTTCTGCAGGATTGCGCTCTAAACCGCATCAGGGATTTGCTGTGTTTTCTTTTAGAACCTGATCTGGGTCACAGCAAGGCCTTACAGTGTAAACTAAAGGGGATGTAACCCATGAAGGAAGGCCAAAAATAGAAAGCAAGTTATTAAATCGGAGTTGTCACTAATCCTCTCTTTTGGGGAACTGCTTCCTTACCCAACGGCAGAAGAATTCTACCCCAGCCTGAGGTGGACTTTCACACTTCTGCAATATTCTATATGTCATGTTAGGTGTCTGTCGTTCCAAAAAGTGTCAGTAGTTTTCATAACAATTACTCCCAACTTTTGGGAAATAATCTTTTGGATTCATTGAAAGTCTGTCTTTCAGTAACTGAGCTTACTAAATGAATATACATTTTAAAACACGCAAGTCAGCAGTACTGCTGAAATAAATTTTATCGAAAGACTAAGTAGATTCGTCAATTCAGAACAAAGAAAAATGTCCAAGAAACTACAGAAGAGGTTTTTCCCTTAACACTCTGAAAGGGTTTCTATTATAATACGGAAAACATTTTTTCCCCTAAAGCCAAAAAGTGCCTCATTTCTGTGGATTGTTTGTCTATACTGCCTATATCCTCCTTTCTCCTGATGAAATTTCCAGAAAGTTATGCATATTCTTATTAAATGTGTGATCAGACCCTAATATTTATTTCAGGTAATGGAAAAAGTAGCTGGAAATTGGATTTCTGTATTTTGCAAAACACACAGAAAATAAATTATCCTCTAACTTATTCTAATCTTTGAGCACTAACCTTTATAATATTTACAGTTCAGGAATGTTCCAAAAAATCTCATTTAGTGAATGAAATTATTTTTGAGAGGTTTATTGTCAGTTGCCTTGCTGCTTGCTTGGACAGCTCGTGTCAGCTCCACTTTCTGTCTATAAAGGCTTCAAAACCACAACTTTGATTTTCTCAAAGGACTTCAGAAGTCTTTCAGAAAAGTTTACATTTTTTTGTTGAAAATAATAATCAGGTAAGTTCTATTAAAAAAACCTGCTTTGAACATATTTGACTCTGCCAGTTTCCCCAGGACAGTGTATGATAGAAATTGTGAAAAGGAGTCTGTAGATACCTGATGCCTAATGCTACTGAGAAGCCTGGCTTTGCCTAGTAAGCTGTCAGTCTGAGAACAGTCCAGGGCCCTACAATTTTTTTTCAAATAAAATACAATTCTCTTGATATCTGTGCCATTATTTTGGTGGTAAAACCCATCAACTATAAACTTAATCTTGGACATATGAATAAGTAATATTTCACTAATTTTCTTCAAATGGTTGAAGACAACTGATTTTTAAGCAAGTCAATATTTTTGGGTAGTGCTAATATAAACCAATAAACTAAGCTAGGCTTTTGTTATCAAGAATGAGTAACTGGGGCCTTTGAAAAAAACACTTGCAGTGAGACGAGAAGACTGGGACTGTTTATCTTACAGAAAGAATGAATAAGAAGGGACACAATAAAAGAAATCACAATAAATAATTGTGTGCCTAGGTAGATTAGTTTATTTATTTGGGGCTTTATTCAGACTTTCTAACAAAATAAGGCATCCAATCAATTTGAAGTATGTGGATGAAAGTAATTTCTTTGCCATTCCCAATTAACGTATTGAATTCACTGCTGCCAGAAAAAAAAAGAGGACCGTTTCCTAAGATTCAAGAAGGGGAGTTGACACTTACAGGGTAATGATAACACCTGCATTTCCAACCTCACAAAAGGTCTAGTACTTCTGCAGTACGATTAATCATGTTATAGAAAAATATTTTACAGGAATTGCATTTGCTCACTACTTAAGCAATGAAAAACTGAGGCAGAGAAAAGTATAGAGACATCTCTTTAGCAATTCAGTTTTTACCTGACTTGACAGCAATCCCTGGCCCTGAGATCTAGTCTGGTATTTTCTCCATTGATTTGGGAGAAATATGGACACTGCTTCAGAAACCAGCATCTCACCAGTGCTGGCTGGAAGGAACATGTAAAAGGAGCAATTTAACTTGGAACAAACCGAACACGGCGATCTTTCCTTGAAGACATCTGCTGTTGCCTGTTCCACAAAAGCACAATGGATCATGGGGGACTGCTGCTGTGGTCGGGCGTGTGGGCACTGTGCCACTAAGCTTGGGAAAAACCCACCAAACAGAAATCCACATTGTTATTACTGCAAATAACAGTAGTACGTCCATTTCCACATGTTCTTTCAAGCCCTGGTGTCTTTAATTATACCATTTGCCAGATGATCTGAAAGTAGGTATTTTGTACTTCACTGATTCATTGCCTTTTCTTTTTTCCATCTGGTAAGAAAACCTTTCTTTCCTTTTTTTTCTCCTTCTGTCTCCTTCTTTTAAGTAACATTTTGATTTTATTTTTCAGTATAATAACTTCAGAAAACAGAGGCATTTTCTTCAGAATTGTAGGTCAATTGTGTCATTTTGCTATGCCACTCTGTTTATCCAAGAAGTTTGGTCATGGGGATTGAAATTATGTAAGATGGAGACAAGAAAAGTCGAGTGGTGAGCAGCCAAGAAAGTCAGCTGAGAATAAGGCATAATAAACTAGGAAAACTTACAGTGAGGAAAAAGGAAATAAAAAGAGAATTAGAAGTGGAAGTTGTGATGGAAGACAACAGTGAAGAAGATCGAGAAGCAAACAAGAGGCAGCAAAGCATGCTGGCAGGGGTAAAGTAAGTATTTAACATCCTTTGTCCAGCAAATATTTGCTGGTGTATTAAGAAGTCCAGAAGATATAATGTCTAACAAATCTGAACTCCCAAAACATCCTGTAGCCAAAGAAAAGGAGAATGTAGTCTGGATCAATGCTGGTAGATTGGTACCATATTTTCCTGCCAAAGAGTTAATCACAGGCTCTCTTTATTCACTTTTCTCCCCTTTGTGTTATGAATGGCTAGCAAGAATGTTTTATACTTAAGATATTTTTACAAGGGAGCAAAAATCCTCTTTATTTGATGTTTTATTTTGCTGATCGCACACAGTATGTCTTAGTGTGGCAATATTCTCTTCCTCTGAATGGTTATTGTGAACAATTACACACCTAATCATTAATCGTTGTCTTTAAACTGCACTTTAATTAGTAGGTTTCACTGATAGTTTTACGTTTCCTCGATTCATTCCTTGATATCAGCAGTGACTGAGTTCTAAATGGCACCTGTAACTAGGAAACTTAAACACACCAGGCTCCCACTGTGCGTCCCAAATTGAGCTCCTTGTTTTTCACTGTGCATTTGTATAGCTGGTGACTTCTCTTACTCGTTAATGCAGAAGGCTGATAGAGCTTAAGACAGTCATAATATTTCTCAAGATGATTCTGCAGCTCAGTGGAAACAAATGCAGTAATCTGTCATGGGACCAGGCTATCTTGTTTTCATACGCCAGGATCACTTCTGAGTCGTCTCACCTATGCATTTATTTATGTTATTGTTATTGACATTGTTATGTGTGTTATTTTGTTAAAGCAGAAATTAAAAGTAATTACTGCATTAAGTGCTCTGACTTGCATGAAAACCGTCTGCCATGTAGATAAGATTGGGGAGCAATAAAAGGAAATCAGTGTTTGGTGTCTGACAAGAGCAGATAATGGAGCCTAAACATGCAAGACAAAAAGTTAAGCTGAGCTAGAAAGCTAAGCTTAAGGAAACTCAAAAGAGCCATGGTTACATTTTAAAGCACTGGATGCAAATTAAGGCATTCTATAAAATGATGAAATTATATCATTGTGTCTGGGAAGCAGCCAGTAGTATTCTGCACATGTTGGAAATGAGATGAAGTAATCCCTGACTAAGGATTGCAAGAGTCTCTTTATGAACATTGAACCGTGCAGGGAAAAAAAAAAAAAAAGAAGAAATTGAATTCAGAGTCAAGGCCACACTGTCCTGTACTTGGTTTTATTCTATATGTAGTAAGGGATATAAAAAAAAAAGATTTTCATCTATGTTTGGAAGATATCCTGCCTGGAACATTAAAAAGAACAAAAAATTGAAATGTATGAGAATGCCCTATACACCTCTATGATCTAAACCCCAGAGAGATCTGTATTAATGGGGTTTTTTTTCTGAAATACAGTGTTAAAAATCAAGGAGACAAATCTCGTGGTCTGACTGCTGCTTTAGCTACCTAAATCTGAAAATTGTATACCTCCACTGCCAGCAGTAAAGTCCCCTTGATCTCCAAATTGTCATTCTTAAATCTTACCAATGTCAAAAGCTAGGTGACTCTCTCAGACTTAGACCTCCAGTTCCTTTGTCGCTAATACCGAATAAAGTAGCAACATAGCAAATGTATTGATGAGATATATATATTAAAAAAAAAAAAGAACAAAAGAAAACTATTTTTTTTCAGAATTAAGATAAAGTACCAATTAAAACATTTTGGATGTTTCTAGCCAAATTAAAGATAAATTTGTGCCTTAGCATGTAGTAAATTGTGTGTCATATACTGGGGCACAGGAAGGATGGTCGCTTGTATATATCTACATTGGGTTTTGAACTCTTTCTTTGATGTATACACAAGCAGGGGTTTTTTTTCCACCAGTCTTCGGTCTGCAGCAGGAAAAAAAAGAATTTCTCTATATAAGAAAGAATAATGTAAACTTTCGGTTCTACTTTCTTTCAGCATTATGATGCTGGGAGGCACAGGTTACTGAATACATCAATTATTTCAATATGTTTATCATTTTGTCATTGAGCAATGGTTAGCGTGTAATTCTAGCTTATTTACTGCAGTTTTCATTTACAGTGCTTAACTTTTTTTTTTTTCTAGTGACACCACTTAAGTGGCATTGATTTTAAGATAACCTGAATATCTACCAGTGAAGGATTCATATTGGTATGTAACATACCAGTGAGAAGAGGAAAAAATTGGTTTAAGTTTCTACTGCTACCTGCAATGAGATAGGAAAATTCAGAAATCTAGATTATGCAATGTTACATAGTCAAAGAAAATAATAAGTAATAGTAGTAAGGAAAATCTTAAATATTTTTTTAAAACAAGTTCAGAAGAGAAATTAGAGGAAGTTTGCTACCTCTGTTTGAACACAGTGTGTGTGAGCGCGCAATGTGAACCAAAGTACCAGTGCTGAATCATCCCGCGGTTTCAATTCCTTCAGCTCCTTGGTTGTTGGCAGGAGTGGAGACTTCAGGATCTGACGACAGTCAGAGCCAAATGAGTTTTACCGGTTAGCTACATGAACCAGTTAATCTAAGGTATATTACGGTGTAGCTTTACAAAGCAAAAGCTGATCTGTAGTAGTTACCCTTGTGCGTGCTTTTACTCCACAGGAAATAGCAGATAATTGGTCACTCAAAAGAGGTGATGTATCTTGCATTTACTCCATGAGAACAAAATGCGGATGGGCAGTTACGACAGGGTAGCTAGTGCCCCATGTATCCGCATTTTGCATTTTAGCTGCTTAAAATGTTACTGAATGTGTAATGCTTCCAATTACACTAGGGAATGTCTAGATTCCTTAGGTTCAAAAATAAGAAATCCTTTACACAGATCTCTAGTTGTTGGCCCTGTTGCATAGATACTCTTGGACCAAGTGCTTATTTAAAAAAGAAATTTATTTGGATCATGGCATTGGGTAATGCTCGCATGGGGGACAGAATCTCTTAAAACAGGGTTGTTGGTTGCTGTCTGGGTGGTAACAGAAGTCTCTGTTGCAGAGGTCCTTGCAATGACATGTTCAGTTCCCCAGCTGGCCAGTAGCCCTACATGACCAATCCAGTACATGATCTGTAGCTATTGATTAACTTAAATTACAAACAAAACATCTAGCTACCTGAGCCATGTGCAAAAAAGACTGTTTTACCATTTCTGCATCTGTGAAACACTTTCTGCTATTTACAGATGTCTTAACCACGTACCATCTAATCAATTTTGCAGTGGGAAGTTTCTGGAAGGGCCGGACTCTCTGCCAAGGGTGTCAATCAACGCGTTGAAGCATGAAAATTTGTGTAGGCCCAGCAGAGTCTGCAGGAGGGAATCTTCATAACTGACCAAAATTCCCAACTGGAGAGCTGCTGCACCCATTAGTCAAATATTTAATGCTGAAGGGGGTTAGGAGTTCAGTCAAGCACCTAGTTTGGAGGTGAACCATTGGCACACCTTTGCAGGTGCTGGGCTGGGGGTTCCTGGGTCCACAGGGGCGTTAGCAGGTTAAGTGCTCTGGGTGGGTGCGCGCGGGGGCACAGCCCTGATACCCAGTTATGCCACAGTTACAGCTCTAGGACAAACTTGAGTTTAAATCTCACTGATAACTTCAGTTCCATAGCTCTGGCCATAGTTATATTGAACTTTGCTGGAATTTGGAGATCATATATATTAATTTAGAAAGTAATTTACAAACTGCTGAACTGTTTTCATTCACTACTTGTATTGGCTTTGTATGGGAAGGTTTTGGTAGCAGGGTGGCTTCTGCAAGAAGCTGCTAGAAGCTTTCCCTGTGTCCAACAGAGCCAATGCCAGCTGGCTCCAAGATGGACCTGCTGCTGGCCAAGGCCAAGCCCATTGGCGACGGTGGTAGCGCCTCTGGGATGACGTAGTTAAGAAGGAGAAAAAATCCAACCAAACCCAAACAAAAAAACCAGGAGCCATTGCAGCCAGGGAGAGGAGTGAGAAGATGTGAGGAACAGCTTTGCAGACACCAAGGTCAGTGCAGAAGGAGGGGGAGGAGGTGCTCCAGGTGCCGGAGCAGAGATCCCCCTGCAGCCCGTGGTGAAGACCATGGTGAAGCAGGCTGTCCCCCTGCAGCCCACGGAGGAAGGATGAGGGGGGGGTAGAGATTCCACCTGCAGCCCGTGGAGGATCCCATGCCGGAGCAGGTGGAGACACCTGAAAGAGGCTGTGACCCCGTGGGAAGCCCACGCTGGAGCAGGCTCTTGGCAGGACCTGTGGGCCCATGGAAAGAGGAGCCCACACTGGAGCAGGTTTGCTGGCAGGACTTGTGACCCTGTGGGGGATCCATGCTGGAGCAGTTTGCTCCTGAAGGTCTGCACCCCGTGGAAGGGACCCACATTGGAGCAGTTCATGAAGAACTGCAGCCTGTGGGAAGGACTCATGTTGGAGAAGTTCATGGAGGACTGTCTCCTGTGGGAGGGACCCCACACTGGAGCAGGGACAGAGTGTGAGGAGTCCTCCCCCTGAGGAGGAAGGAGCAGCAGAGACAATGTGTGAGGAACTGACCACGACCCCCATTCCCCGTCCCCCTGTGCCGCTGGCGGGGAAGAGGTACAGAAATTGGGAGTGACGTTGAGCCCAGGAAGAAGGGAGGGGTGTGGGGAAGCTGCTTCAAAGATTTGCATTTATTTCTCATTATTTTACTTTGATTCGATTGGTAATGAGTTAAATGAGTTTTCCCCAAGAAAACAGTTTTGCCTGTGACGGTAATTGGTGAGTGATCTCTCCCTGTCCTTATCTCGACCCATGAGCCTTTCGTCGTGTTTTCTCCTCCCTGCCCAGCTGAGGGGGGGGAGTGATAAAGTGGTTTTGGGGGGCACCTGGTCTCCGGCCTGGGTCAACCCACCACAATATTCATTCTTCTTTTCCTTCACTACTTGTGTATTCATTCTCTTCTAATCCGTATCATATCAGCAACGTTGTCTTTGGGAAATGATTATGTAGAGAAAAGTTCATTGTACTTAAAATAATTATGTGTCCAATGTCTGTAGTTATTAATGCAAGGAATTTTCATTACTCGCTGTGCATTGTACTGAAAATGTGCACCTCAGTGTCATCTTAACAAAGATCTGTGATAGGGTGAGGCTTTTCAATTCTTCCGATGATGATTGTTAAATTAAAGTTTGTATTTCGGCTCAAAGCTAGTTGGCGCATGGTGACACTGAAGACCAATTACTGTTGGAGTTCCTGTTGTGATGTTTAGTTTCTTAGTCTCTGAGAGAGTGAAAAGAAAAAAAATTAGTAATTAGTTTTATAAGTGTCATAGTACATTTCTTAGCTTGACCAGTCAGAAACAAGAAAACAAATTAAGTAGGAAGAGAGACTAAATAAGTGAGGAGGCACTACTGACAGAAGTGTGGGCATGCAGCATTATCTGCTGTGTTTCCTTGCTAGGCAGTTAGTGGTACTACAGTGCAGCATCGCAGTTACTAGGAGGTTTTTGGGTGGTTGGCTTTTTTTTCCCCCGTCATTAAACCAGTTTGTTTCTACAATAAAAATTATAAATAACAGAAGCCGATACTTCTGTATAACGAATCCTCACATGCTGTAAATGCACAGACATTTCAATTATTGTAATTTTCTGGCTAAGCAAACATATATTACAGCGTGGAAGATTTCTTTGTTCTATTATTTTCAAGCACATTTCTCAGGCATCTTTAAGCAAGGTATTGTCATGTGTCTGTTGCTTACCGATGAGATTATAGCAATTGTCCTTTTTGGCAGTTGCTCTGTTGGCCTCATACATTATACCTAATTTTAAAGTGAATTTGTCTTGTTATGCCCAGGACAAGATTGGGCATAGTTTAACTGGAAGTCTTAACCGTTGAGATTACTGCATATAACATACTTACTATTATTATTATTATTATCACTAGCATTTGTTTTTCTTTGATACGAGATAATATATCTAGAAATGAATAGTATTTTGTCTTATATCTGTATCTTTTTTCAACTCTGTCAAGGAAAATATCTGGGTTTTTTCCTTCTGAAGGCCAAACTGCTTTTATCTAATTTATTTCATTTATATCAATGCATTTCTTGAAGAATTTCACTGTTACTTGAATAACAGTGAAATAACAAAAATAACAGCTCTTTCATAAATCCAAAATAAATTTTTCTTTTTTTTCTTTTGGAAGTAGTGGTTTACATCTTTGTTTTCAAAGATTAATAAAGCAGAAAACTTAGCAAGAATGTTTATAAAGCACGAGCAGCAGAGCTTTTAAGGGATTGTGCAAGGATAGAGTTGCAGAGATGGAGTACTGCTTCACCAGGGGAAGATCATTTATTCCATCCTGTGCTCCCAGTCTGCCTTAGTGACTGACGGTTGAGTTCTGAACAGACGTATGGAGCCAAAGGCAAAGTGTGACCAAACATCAAACTGCAGAGGTGTAGCCATAGATATTTGTGACCTTTCCTGCAGGCAGCTTTTCTTCTCCTGAACCCGGTACCACGGGCTTGGGGTCTTTCTGCTGACTCTATATAATTAGTCTTTGTCTTGAGAGAGCAGAATCTATTTCACAGCTTTTCCCTTAAAACCTTGGGTGAAATTATTCTTGGTTTTGGGGGTTTTGTGTGTTTGTTTGGGTTTTTTTTTTGTACAACTAGATGTTATCTATGAGGCAGGTTTTCTTGTTTGGGCTGGAGTGACACCATCCAACTCTGAGAAAATTGGCATCAAGATATTCCAGAGCTTCTCTGAACATCACTCTCTCTTTCTCTAACGTCTGATTCCTCCTGCAGTCCTGGCATTTATCGAGCTTCTAACTGAGAAACAGCTTCCTGTGAATGAAATCCAATCTTGTATTCATTCGCTGTACAGCTCAAAGTGCAAGTGGTCAGCTCAGCCCATCAGCTGGTTTTGCCCTCTACCTCTTGTCAGCATTGCCGTCTGTCGGAGGGTCACCTCCAGCCCCTGAGAAGCAAAGTGCCCTCTGTGAGCTCTGCTGGCCTGTCAGTTTTAGTCACGGGACTCTTTGCGGTAAGTCGAAGTGAATTTGCATAAGTATTCTTTGTCAGGTTCTTTGGTTTTTTCTCGATTAGGTGAAATTAATATTTGTTCCTGTGCTCTCACCTGAAGTTATTTTCTTCTTAGTGCAAAAGCCACTGCATATCTCCAAATGTTTGTAGTCCCTGTCAGTATTTGGACGTTTCCCAGTGTCTTGTCCCAGAAGAGCACATTGCAGCCTCTTAGCACACATGTGGAAACTCAGGGAAATTAAATTAATTGGTTAAAAAGTCATGCAGGAGGCTGTCATAAAGCAAGTCTTCCAGCTTTCTAATTTTCAGACTAATGCTCTGAGTTGGTGGATGCTCCTCCCTCCCCTGTATATTTTCTAAGCAAACCTCCTCTTAAGCTATTTCTAAAATACCCTTTACTGCAT
Source organism: Grus americana (assembly GCF_028858705.1). Classification (NCBI taxonomy): domain Eukaryota; kingdom Metazoa; phylum Chordata; class Aves; order Gruiformes; family Gruidae; genus Grus; species Grus americana. Next base: position 5,904,604 of record NC_072863.1, on the reverse strand, counting down.
ATCCAGGAACCCCTTCTGTAACCAAGCTGACAAAGTATATTCTTTCCTGGCTAACAGTTAAGGTCATTTGTATATTTGTTCTGTCCCAGTTGAAACTAATATCCTTTTCCCTCCGCTACTCTTCTCTCCGGCATCTGTCTTTCCTGGCTGCAATCCTTCTGGATTCTAATTAGGCTTCCAATAGCTTGGCTCAGGGTGTAACCATAACCAATTTATCATTCTCTTCATCTCCCTCTGGGACATTCATTGAAAGAGCAGTACCTGAATATTTCCCCTTTATCTACAATTTCCAGTCTATATCAAACATGAAATCTTGACAGATGGAGTCCAATCTGTCACAGTGAGTTAGTGTATTTTTCTTCTGATCGAATTTATTTATTGCACAAAGAAACAAAGAAAATTTGTAAAGGTGAGTATTTAAAATTTGGGTTATGGAATGGTCGGTTGGGTTGGGCGTTTCTTTTGGCTGTTTATTTTATTTTTACATCTGAGGATCCGGATTATGTTAGATGAACGAGAGAACGATGTGAGACTTGTTTTTGTTGTGATAAGAGGAGGGACAGATCTGATCATAACAAAAACAGATGTAACGTGCAAAGCCATAACGTAGTCCCTCATGTTAGCTACTACACACTGTCACACTGACCGGCGGAGAATGCAAGGAAATGTTCTGCCTTCTGCCAATGAAGCCTCTGCCAGTGAATCAGTGAGTAAGATAGTTCCTGAAATACATTCTGCCATAGGGAAGTGTGATAAAAAAATTATTCTGCCAAAGTACTGGGCCAATCAATCAAGTCTTAATGATGGATCGTGAAACCCATTTGTTGACAAATAAAACCTAGTGTGCTGTGCCAGTGAAACCAACTGTGTCACCCGTCTCCCAGTGACTGCCTGAAATACCATTTGCAGAAGCAGAATTTATTGATGGAAGGGGCCAGTGCTATAGCTAGCCCATCCGCCTGAATTTGCAGGTGCATTGTAGTCTTAACTCTTAACAGTCCTTGGCCCCACAGAGCATATCAAAGTGTTCCCTAGACCAAGGGTTCTGTGGGAGGGAATGGACCAAGACCAAGTATAACACAGGCTTATTCATTTAGACCTTGCAGCTGGTTTCAGTATTTTCGTGATGCAGTTAGTATGGCTGCAGGCTTAAACAGGAATACTAAATGAAATGTTTTATTCTGGGAGGCAGCAGAGCCGAGCAATTATGTTTAAAACCTCAGAGGTTCTCCAGTAGAGATCAGAGCTGGAATTCCTTCTATTGCCATGCCTACAAGCTGAGTTGGGAAGCTTTTGTGGAGAGACGGAGTCAGCTGGCTGTCAGTATGTTGATGCTCTTTGTTGCGCAGGAATAGTTTTTTCTTTTCCCAGCACTTAGCTGACAGGAGCGAGGTATAACTGTCTGTCCGAATAACTCTGGGTGATGCTCTGTGACATTGCCGGTGTAGGAAAGGGAGGATTTCACCAACGGGTTACTGAGGTGTGTATTCAAGGATCCCTGGCTCTCTACCTGCCTTTACGTGCTAAAGCAGTAATGCTTTATTCATAGAAGTCGAGGAAGGAAATTGTGATATAAACCTTGTCACTATTTGTTACTTCATATTTTCAACTACTTTGACCCAGCCTAGACAGCAGCAAAAGGCTAGGCTCTTGAGCAACTTTAACGTTCAATTGTAAACCACCTAAAAAATAGTGTAGCTATCTCCTGTATAGGAGGTGATGACTGGATGTTCTGGATTGTGGTACCTAAAGACCTCTGTATAATGACATTCATTTCTGTCTTTTATCACATAGTTTCTGCTGCTGATCTGTTTGGTTTTCTGTGCTTTTACCTAAAAAGCGTAGTAGCATAAGCCTTATCATTGAAAGAAAACATATTTTATATTGCGTTCTTATTCAAAAGGGCTGTTGGGATGAAATGTTTCCTGGGAGAGAGATTTCTCAGGAGAATTTTTCAGCTCTCAGGGTTCCTTAAATGATGTGGAAACCCTTTGAGTAATGAACTGGAATTCGTTGTAGTGCCCTTGTGCAAAAGAATCACAAAAGGTGTTTGTTAATAATATCTAGTGCAAGGAGAATTAAAAGGGCAATCTTTTAGCCCTCAGTATTCTTACAGATTTTGAATTCCCTTAGCAAAGGGCAGAAGCTACCTTCTAACGGAGAGCTTGGGTGAACATTGAGATTTCGAGGTTTATGTGCCAAATTTTTGATCTGGCATGTGCAATTCCTTTTTTGTAAAAGACATGCAGCCTTTCTCCTCCCCCTCAATTTCCCCCGCCCCTTCCTTACTTTTGATAATATGTTGTTAGTATCTATCGTGCTATATGCTCTCTGGCTTTCAACTGGTTAAGAAAATAAGAAACTGAAACTAAAAAGTCCAAATTCTTCCAGAAGTGGAAAGTAATTTTTCTGAAATAATGCATGTCTTCTGCAGTCCAGAAAGTATTTGGCTGATTTGTACTGGCCTCTCACGAAATACTCTTTTCTTACTTGCAGTGAAGCATGAGAATTTCATTGCAAAAGATTTGATTTATTCAGCACGGTATTAGGTGATTGATGTCATATTCTGGCATAAACAAAAATATTGATTATAACTTAAATAGGAAGCCAAAAGCTACAGTCGTGAAGATGAGATCACTTTGTCATGCTTTTCACAGGCAGATACAAGTGGTTGCAAGAACTGCCTATTGGAGGTATTGGTGCTCCCCATGCTGAATCCTTCAATTTGCTATTTGATAGGAAGGACATTGGGTGATATGTAAGAGTTCGCTGATAGACTAGCTTGCTTTTGGAAAAAAAAAATCCACACTTTGTTGTGCATTCCAATGTTGCCTTGGGTTTTGGACACAGAAAGACCATCATATGCTGCAGCAGTCTGTGCTCTTCCCGGCACAGCACAACCCCCTCCTCTCTCCCTCATAATCTCTTATGTTAGAGCAACAGCTCCCCAATCATTTACAGGCTCATAAACACAATCCAGCAGCATCCGTCTGCCCACCAGACCAGGGAAACAGCTCAGAAATGAAAGCCAAATAAAACAATAACTCACGGCAAACAAACAGGCAACTACAACAATCAGATCATGCTGCAGGAGCCGTTCCAACTACCCAGACACTTCATTAGGCATGGAATAACAAAGGAAAATAGACCAGAGTCATCTCATTTGACTCTCTTAGGCAAGTTACCTCTCTCAATTTTTTTTTCCCCCAACTCCTATTTATTCTTGTTTTCTGCTCGAGGTAAGGAAATGCAGCTTACGTCGGGAGACAGAAGGAGCTGTGTTTTGCAGCCATGGGATTGGGGAATGAAGAGTTCTTGAGTTCTAGTTTTGCCCTTTCATGGACGGTTTTCATAGTCTTTGGCATTTTACTAATTTTCAGGCTCTTTTTTCTTTCTTAATGTATACTCTGCTCCACACTTGACCATAGCTTTAAATCCATAGTAGAACTGTGTAAAAGAGAGACAATTGCCCTTCACTGTGTATCGGTTACGGATAAAATGCTTTCTGTCTCTCCTGATATTTCACCTGGGCTTTATTTGCCTCATTTGAATTATGCACATCCTTAAATTGCAAGCCATTTGAAAGCAATGTTTAGCCTTGTCCAGAGGCGAGTTACGAGGTTGAATCAGTTAATGGTTGTATATTATATTGCTGATATGAATTCTAGTTGAAACAACTCTAAGATTATTTTAACTATTATTATAGGATCTGCAGCTCCTTCTTTTAATGAACTTTTCACATTTCGTTTCATATGTTGGGGTTTTTTTCATTCATGAATGCTGTGTTTTGTGTCATTTGTTACAGAGCTGGTTCAGAGTTTAGGAGGCTGGTTGTTGCTGCTGGCCCCGGAGGAGCTCTGTGGCCTGTCCCCTCCCTTCTCTCCTCGTCCCGTGTACTTGGGTGCACTCTCATTCCCTTCAAACTTCTCAGACTGAGAGGCTATTTGGCCTCAAGTCTGCGGGACATAAACAGATAACGTCTAAAGATTTGTTCCTTGAAAACCTTTCCTCACGTGCTACCTAAATACTAGAGACAACCAAACTGGTTTTTAGGAACCTTAATTTTTTTTTATTTTCACTTTTTTTTAACTTAGAAGATAAGAGATTATTAAGTGGTCCAAACCCGACAATCATGAGTGCTTAGGTGTACCTAGCACAATGTACTCTAAAAATGCCAAATGTTCAAAATGCCAATAGTTTAGCAAGATAAAAGTCTCCTAAGGGAAAATAACTGATGAAACCAAGACGTGGATTAGGACTGCGACACCGATGCTTGTATATATATAAGCATGAGAATTTCATTGAGATATATATATATATATATGCACCCATGCTTGTATATACCAATATACATCATATGTGGAAAATCCTTTCAAGTCGTTATTGAATAGAGACATTGTAAACAACAGATATTCTAAACTTTGGAAAAGGTCACCAACATCTACCTACTTCCAGCGGTTTGTTGAACAGGTGGGCGGAATAGTAAATCTGTGAGGTACTTAAAGCGGTGTGAAACCTGTGAGACGCCAAAACTGATTTCCTTACCTCAGAGGGAGCTTCAGATCCGTGAAAAGCAATTTGGAACCTGGGGGTTTGGACCATCCGCTGCTGCAGAGAAACAATTTTTATTAAAGAAAAAATAACAAATATAATCTTTAGATCTTCACAGTCTGTTGTTAGGATCTTTCTCCTTGGGTAACTGATCTAAACACACTTCCATCATTTAATCAAAGCTGGCAAGCTTTACAAATAGCGTTGATCAGAGAACACCTTTTCCCAGTATTATACGAACTGGGATTTTTCCACGAGATATCCATCTGACGCTTTCTGTGACTTGTTTGTGAGAGGGATCATTTTGCATGCCCCGGTTATTGAATTGACACTCATGGCATCAGGTACTGCAAGCGATGGGTGGTAGTGATGGCCCTTCGGGGGGCTTTGAGGCAGTTTTGGCTGGCACATCACAGCCGCAGTGCCGGACGGGCCTCGCTGCGCCAGGTCGTTTCACTGGCAGGCACGTCGTTAGATAAGTAGATGTTAAGGGAGAAACCCAACAGCAGAAGGTAACATCAGTCTCTTTTTGTCCTCCATGTTGAATGTGTAGGTGGTAGGATTTGCAGCAAGCATTCCAGGCGTGGCGAAAGAATAGTGCCGTTCGTGAATTATCCAATTAAAACCAACGTGAGCATCGCTGGTGTGCAGCGTTCAGCTGGTCACATCTCTCCATGTGTGGGAATTTAGGATAATTTTTATTAGTTTTATGACTGGTTGCATATCAGTCAGGAAAATGCTAAAGTTCCTCTGCACTGACATCAGTTGCATGTGCAAAGGTGAGATACTGTGCTAGGACATTGGTGATCAGTGTGAATTTTTTTCTATTTTGTACCTGTTAATTTGTCAGTGTGCTGATTTTAAAGTAGACAAGAAAAATGCATCATTTCAGCTTTAGAAAAAAGCTATTTTACTAAAATGCTCAACGCTTGTATGTAACAGTTCATTCCCAGATCTATTCTGTCCCTTAAATATGTAGAAGTAGGAAATATTCTATACATCATGCATATTTATTTCTTTGGGGAATGCTAACTTCCATCCTGTGTAACAGTAAATCGTTGACCTGAATCCTAGCATTCAAATCTGGTTCGTTTCTTGTGAAGATCTCATAACTCCGTATGCCTAGGAAGCATCCTGAATCAAGGTCAAGGAGCAGGCCATATCAGTGGCAGAGACAAGGACACTCTGATGGAAATCAGATTGATTAAACCACAGCATTAGTCAATACTATACAAAACTCTTGCATATGTGAGAGAGAAAACAGTACAGCTGGATTGCCTGAGTGTATTCGATGCCCGAGGAGTGAAAGGGAAGGGTATTTTTGTGTGAAGGGAAGTACTGCACTCTCCTCTTCCCTCCGCTGACACTCGGCTGGATGTCGGTGAAGGTGCCCTACCTGCCACCTCTTCAGCATTTTGTTGCTGTGTTTTGTTGGGAGGGACCCCAGGGAAAATGCAGCCTCTGATCAACACCTTTGTGGAGATGGAAGAAATGCTCCTTTACGCAAAGCGGGAAACCCTCAGCTCAGGAGGAAATACCACTGCAGCCTATTTCTGAGGACTTGAAATATTTAGTTTGATTGTCAGGGACCTGATTAATCATTCCCTATTGTTCCCTGCCTAACTTCTGTATCCTGTGCTGAGCAAAGCTGCCCGTGCTGCTTGGCGTTCAGGTGCTCTGCTGACCGCGTTCTTCTTATCTCTCTCCACAGACCAGTCAAATTCTCTGCGATATAAAAAATGTTTTCTTCACCCTCTCTCCAGCTAGATTTCTGGCTATCATCATTCATGTGAATGAAGGCAATCTTTCTTTTAGTTTTTGGACTGAAAGCCACTCTGTTCCAGTTCAGAGACGACCAATCCCTTACCTTTATTTATCTTCCCCGGTGAAAATCCAGTGCCTTTTTACGCAGGCACTTTTGCATAAGTCACGGCGTCTGCAGATGGCACGCTGCCTGCCCAGTTTGCAACGCCGATAAACTGTGGCACCGGCACTGTTCAACGTTCAAGGACACGTTAGGGTGCTGCTGTTGAACTGTGGTCTCGCTGACGGTCTCTCCTGCTGCCTCCGCGTTAGCAGCTAGATGTCTCTCTTTCCTCCGTTATTAAGAAATAAGAGTAGGTGAGCTGCTTTTGCCTTTGGAAAAGACTTGTTGCCCTCCATCATTTGTCCATTTTAGAGGCAAATTTAAGATCTGGATTTGGCTATAAATCTGTAACTCAGTGAGCATGTGGCTTGATTTTTGCACATAGCTTTTTCAGATCATTGATTGTTTCCCTCTATTAATCTGTTCTGGCCCAAGGCTGACCTATGGTTTTGCTTTTCATGTTCCTCTGTGCTTTCCAAGCAGGATTATAGATCGAGACACTTTCTGCCCGTGGCATTCTTCTTTTCTCTTAATCACAGCTGTTTTCCACCTCATGTAATAGTTTGCATTTTGTGATATGTTTTAAGTCAGAAATAGCGTCCTGATGCAAGAACCAAAATCTTTGGTGTAAGCGGCGGATGGCGTGTGTGAGGTTCTGGAGAGCGATTCCGTGCGTCTGAGCCACCGTTACGTACTGCGGGGCTCTAACTGCTGCTGGCTTCGGTGAAGTCGAGTGGAATATCGGAATTCTGGGCAGGGCTTAAGATTTTTTTTTGCCATACGGTGGAAATCAGTGGGGTTTTATTTTAGTAGATCTTTCTTCTTGCCTATGCTTCCTCTTGCATTTCTTGTGTTAGTTTTTCTTTATTCAAGGTGTGCTCAGATTGTTCCTGCAGGTGTGGAATCACTGACAGAAACCAGTGGAAAGGTTCCTGTCTCATTCTGTTATGCAGTGAAAATGATATGACTCCTCTCATACCTCCAGCTATTCTAGCCCAGCCCATCAATGAACACTTGTAATTAATAAAGTATGTGGCCCTGCCCCTAAGCTGAAAATGAGACAACACAGATATAAAACTTTTTGGAAAAAAAATTCTATTTGTAATTTTAATTTTTTTTCATAAAACCCAGTTTCTTCCAAGGGCATTCAGAGGTGGACCAAGAAAATTGTTAGTTGTTATTAAAGGAGAATGATTTTTCAGAGCACAGGAAAACTTAATACACTGCTGTTTGCTATTCCACCTACAATGTTAGAAACAGCATTTTATAAATATCAAGGGTCTTGGCATTTAAAACAATTTTTCAAGCATTTACTATAATTAACATCATACTTTTCAAATTCTGAATGTCTTATAAGGCAAAAATAACTCTGTGTAAGAATACGTCTCCAGTGTAAAACAGCATTTGTCACACGAATATAAAGTAGTAGATAAATCAGTCCATTGGTTTCATTATAGGTAGGGATGCTGCTATGCAGTGTGCTTCTATATTGTATTTATACTCAGTCTTTGCAAAACAAAATTATGGAACTTTTAGGATAATATACCCTTTTGATTGTAACATGGCTGTATGTGTTTAATACCTAGGCTGTAGCTAAAACTCTATCCCGAATCTCATTGATTTCATATTCGAAGTTGATATTGGGTAATCTAAGCATGTGAATTGCTTCTATTTGGATGAAGATAAAACTGTGTAATATAGGTGTATTTTAATTCTAAACATAATTCAGCAGCTGATTAGTTGCTTATGTTCTAAATTTAAATATGTACACATATATGTGACATTTAATATATACATAATATGTATCATATGATTATCTGATGCATTTATATATTTATATTGTTGCATATTATATCTTGCAAAAATATGTATTATATAACAAGTATTTCTATGAAATATGTGCTGATATAATTAACATATTGACATGAATACATATATATATATATGCCCATGCACTATGTATTGATAGATACATGAATATATATTAAAATTTTGTTATACATGCAGTGCTATATCAGTGTAAGCATATGGTGCTATTTTGCATGTTTGCAAATGAAATTCCATCCATGTAATTAAACATTAAGCTTTTCTGAAAATTTCTGAGTACATTGTACTTCACTGGAGGAAAGAAGAAAAAACAGATGCAGCATTTCTAAATGTTGAATTATTAGTTTGACCCAGGAGCTTAGATCTGGAACTTAGTTTTTATAGTGTTTAAAGTTTGGAGATATGTGGCTATGTGGACAGAAAGGTGGAATATATTGTAAGTGTGTAAAGTAAACTATCCTTGTCACACTTTAATGTGCACTTTTTTCAGTGGTCTTTAGCCTTCCGTTTTTGTTGGCTAGCAAATAACATTTACAAGTAGCCATTTGCCTATATAACAGTATTCTAAATATGTTACTCATTCAGAGAAGGAAATCAGCATGTATTTGGTAAGAAGGTACCGGAATTTATTAAGATCTTACGGAAAATACAGACCTGTAAGTTTTACCAGTGGTTGTGTGAACACAGTTTTCCAGTCAAACTCATATCGTAGAGACTATGTTTTTGAAGACAAACAAACATTACTCGCATGTCTTTGAGAATACGTCCGCTATGTTTATGGAAGTTAGACTCCTAGCATACGTGCATCCTTGCACGCTGGGCAGCAAACCTTTGTACCTTTGAAAATTTCATCCCAGGATATTCTCCCTGCTCTATTCCATCCTACAATAATAACCCATTAATCAAGTGTCACCCTTCCTAATACAAAGGAGTTCTTTTTTTATTGCCTTCATTTATAATAATTTAGTTTATACTTTACAATGTTATTGATTTTATGAAATGGCTCATTACATTTACAGAAAGCTAAATCATTCAATTAGATGCTTTAAATTAAGTCATATAAATTTCTTACTAGATTTATTGTTGGATTGAATTGGAAATCAAGCCCTAAGAAATTATTTTTTGAAATAATTATTGGGAAGGCATTCTTATGTTTTTGGCTAGCGAAAGAACATAAATTGCTCAGCAAGTTTTTCTTTAATTATTAAAACCTGAATCCCCTTTTGTAAGCTGCTGGGTGGCATAAGCAGTGGAAAGTTTGCTTGGCTTCCTCTGCATGAACTTGAAGGGGGAAAATCACCATCAAAGGGGATTTTCTGAAGGTTCAGGGGAGTGAAAAACAGCAGTATTGTAGAAAATGGTCCATCAGTCAGCCCTTCGTATAGAGGCATATGCACAGAAACCGAAAAGACAGGGAAGAAGGGTATACAGAAGACCTTGGGCTCCTCGCGCCTTCCGTGCTGTCCCGTGAAGCGGGGGTGGAAGCCGGTCTGCTGATTGCGGTGGGAAGAAATCGGTCCGCCCAATAAAAACTCTACGAATGTCGATGCCATTTGTGAATGAGTTCACTGTTTTTAAACACACAGGGTTTCTTTCAGCTTTTCCTCTTTCTTCTCTGGTGATGCTGCTACAGAGGACTTTATAATATACACATTTAAGAAAATGAAATGTTTTTTTCATTCTTTTAAAACCGAACTGAGGAGAAATACACATTTGAGGAATCCAGCCACATCAGAGGCAAGTCTGAAATGCCTAAGTGCATTTGGAGCGCTGATCTTGTCATCACTGATCTTAAATAACACAGTGCTTTTGAACAAATTAATCTTCAGCTTAGAAGCAGGGAGAAAAACACACTGTCGTTAAAATCTCAATAACTACACCAATAATTATTTGTAATTCAAAAGTTATTTCCTTTTTATTCAAACTTGTCAAACTTTTTTCAAAAGGGAATTTACTTTAAAATTGTATTCATCCTAAATCATTTATGACGAAATCATGGTGGTAGAATTTGAAGATGAGGTGGCTTTTTTTTCTAGTTAAGATACTACTTTTTCTCCATTAAATTTTCCAAAACTTTTTTCTTATTCCAAACCTGTTAATTTTAGAATTTTCTTGGCAAGGAGTTCCTTTTATACTGTGTGAAGACAGCAAAAGGATGCAAGTCCTTCCCTTCCATTTGTTCCTAAAGGTGTGTTTTCGTTCTTGCTGTCTTTGGCAAGGATTCCTTCAGCCCATCTCTTCCATTTGGAAGCGTTTCTCTGGTGGATAAAAGGAATTGTGAACCTGCAGAGTTTAAAAAAAAAAAAAAAAAAAGTCTAATAAAACAGCAGTTCTCCTGGAAATAACATAACAACAGTAGCTAGTGATGGATACTGTTGTTAGGATGATTGGTGGGGAAGGGGGATGACTGCCACACGGCATGGCTAGGAGCGTTTCCCGTGGTGAAGGGCAGTGCAAGAGCAGGTCCGTTCCAGCCCGGCGGTGGAGATTGGGGCCGTTACTGGGCAGATGTCGGGATTTAATGCACTGGCACCTCCTACTCACATTCTGCCACCTTAGCCCTACAAAATATGCATTTTCTTTCTATTCCTATCTCCTCCTGACTATTTCTTTATCAGATTTATGTTTTTTTGTGTGTGTGTTTTCTTTACTTGTCTTTATCCTTTCCTGATGCTAGCTGCAGTGCAATTTTAACAATTTGCCTTTTTATTCCCTTTGGAACGGTTTGTCTTGCTGATCTTCCCTTGACTTCTCTTTGTCAAAGATGACAGGCTTACCATCTTTAATTTTTTTGAATAATTAAAAGCCTTGAATCTATGGTTACCCTCTGCTGGACTGTCAGGATTTGTAGCTTTGAAAAAAAAAAAAAAAAAAAAATTAGGTGCTCTGAGCTCTTCAAAGTATTCCAAAGGTTTCCTCTCCCTGGTAATAAAAGTAGCTCTGTGTGTTAGAAGGGAATCTATCTATTCATCACAAGAAATGATATTTTGCATGCATGTGTAGTTTCTAGGGGATATTTTTAATTCTTAATACATACTAACTGCACCTTTTTTCTCTTTGCCTTGATTTTTACTTGCTTCCAGTGTTGTATATCATATGACTACTGAAGAGTTGCCTCTTTTCATTTCATCATCTATTGTTATAAATTATCGTTATTTATATTTGCTGTTTGCCTGTGTTTATTCAACATTACCTAGATGCTTTGGAAAAATGTTTTCTTGCTTTTTTAACCTTTCTTTTTGTGTGTGTGTGTCTTGCCTAATCCTTAGCAAGCCTTTACACTGTCTCACCTTAGAAGTAACTGTTCAATCTCTAATCACATTTCTGAATTTAAAAAAGACACTTTTTTAAGGATGTTAAAAATTCTCCCCTTCAGTGCTTTTCTTCACAGTATGATGTCCCATCACCAGTGCTTGACCCATTTCTGCTGCCTGTGGTGCAGTTCTCTTCAGCTTGTCAGCTACAAACACAGAAGACCTTAAATTTGAAACGAGTCCTGCATCCCTGTCCTCTTCTGTTGTCAAATCAACTTTGGGACAGTCATATCGATGCCCTTGCTAGGACAGAGCCTCTTGGCTGGAAGATCAGCAGAAGTACCATGGATGGTCTTCTCTTCTCCTTTGGCTGACCATGGCAGCACCAGCCAACCACCCACGTCACTGTGCCACCTGCGGCATTGCAAAGGGCTCCTGGGTATTTCTGAGGACTCAGCACGGGTGAGTTGGCAGTGCTTTTCCAAAACCTGAACTTCAGGGACAACACATAACCCATAAGAAGGGGACCCACTGGGTGGAAATGGCTTATAAAACACATCTGAGTTAAAGTTGTCAGTATTCCAGTCAATGGAGGAAGGGAAATGGGTAAAGGGATTAAACAGAGGAAGAAAGACATCAAAATCAGCTGTTTGGTTTTGTTCATTATTAGCTTACTTCATATGTACTGTCTGGTTCAAGCAAGTACCTTATCCCATCCTACACTAGAGGGAAAAGGATAAAGCTCTTTGGATTATGTTGCAGTTTTTCTCAGAAGGTTTTGATTATTCCAACCCCGAAGTCTCTGATATGAATTAGATTAGAAGTCTCTCACATCCCAGTAGCTAACATCATGCTGTACTGCTACTCTGAACTTGGTCCTTTTCATACTTTTTCCTAATCGTTATTCTGCTGTATATGAAGTGATTCAATATTTTTGATTTAGAGCTTTTAATCTGGGTCTCCCAAGACCCATCTTGAGAGTCTTTACCAACAAGACAGCTAGCATCTTTTCTCTCTCTGTTCCCCACTGAATTTGTAATTATTTATTCAAAAAGCAGAGGTTGGAAATCAACCAACATCTACTCAGAATAACCAAGGAATTGGTGGTGAGAGTAACCACCTAGGAAATGGCAGCAGGCAGCCCAACTGAATTGCCCACCGAGAGGGAGACTTCAGTCCCTTCACATCCCAGGTGAGCTCAGCGCAGTCCAAGGATTTGCAGTGGGTGAAATTCTCCTTTCCCCCCTCTCTCCACATGCCCTTTCTGTGCAGTCGAAAAAGAGATTTTTTGACACTATGTAGTACATAACTTTTTTTTTTTTTCCCTCAACAACAACAAAAAAATCTATGGTGAATAGCTTGCTGAGAGGTAGAGAAGAATGAAAAACATTTATGTAGCAAATAAATCACATCATAGCAAATAAGTAGTTTTGGAACACTGCATTTCATTTGCCTGTGGGGCATTAATGCAAATCCTAGAGGACAGAACAGAAAGAACAAAATTGAGTTAAATAAAACCAAAGTGTTTAGCCTTACAAACTCACCAGCAGCCATCAGTGCCAAGCATTAATTCCTTTCCTGATGGCAGCAGGAAGGTGGGTGAGACAATACCGTCAGTTGCGCGAATTAAGTCACTGTGGCAGAAACACAGCACAAATAAATAGGAAAAGCAATGCAAAGAAAAACAGACTGTTGTTGTTGCATAAAGCTTCTTCCAAGCTGGAGGCGCAGAAAAAGGAAGCGTAATGACTTGGTGCATGTCATCTTGTAGCCTGACAAACCCCTTAAGAATAGAAAAAGAGCGTAAGATGCCAGGAGAGGTCTCGCTGCACATTCTGATAGAGAAAAGGGGCTTCTAGGTGGCAGAAGAATCCCCTTTTCAGCAGACAGAGAAATAGAACAAGTCAGCTGTGCTGAGCCCTGGGAAGCTAATGGAAACCCTAATCAGGATTAAGATGAAGGAAAGGAAAGATATTTGCTAAGAACACACAGGAGTTTTTTTGCTCACTGTCATTTAACTGCCATTATATTACAGGATCAACTTCCAAGACCCCTCTTCACAAAGGAAAAAGATAAATCCATATTTAACAAAAAGATCTAGAAGCTCCCTCTCATCTAACAACATGGAAGCTACTTTATCTCTTCTTCCATCAGATTATAAATTTATGGAGGGAAAAATATATTTTCAATCACTTTTTATCTCTAATCATCATATTTCTATACATAAAGTTATCTGTCAAATTTAGGTTTGTTTTTTCAACAGTTTTAGCACTTTCCACACATGATCCTGTTTCTTTGTTCTATTCCCAACTCAACTGTTTTCAGAGTTCCATTATGGGACTGCAAACAGAAGTTGAGGATAGAAATAATATCAAAGAATAGGGATTTAGTACATGTCCCACATGCTTCTCGCAACAAGGGACTGAGAAATTACTGTGGATCAACTGTAATTCTTATAATAATTTAGAGGTCGGCACTTGTATGGTGTTCATTATCTCTTCTATTCCTAAACTAATTTAATCTAGCTCCACTGATTTGAAAGTAATGCATAAAATCCAGTACCCAAAGCAATCTGGTTGCTTGCTAACTAAAAATATACTTCAGTAGTGCAAATCAACGTTTCTTCTGTAACCGGCACTCCAGACTGACAGGAGCACAGGGGACTGCGAGGTTGCCACGTCCATTAGCTAGACATAGTACTTGGAGAAGAGAGAACATAGTGAAAGCATACTGATGTGTGTGTCCTCACTGGGTAACACTGAGTTTAAGGTTTTTAGTTAATAGATGTCAAAAAAATTCATATCACAATAAACAAGTAACTGATGATACAGACAACAAATTTCTTTGGATGTGTGTATTCTGCCTTGATAGCTAAGATTGCACATGGGCTTATGTGAGCTGTAATGCTTGGTCCCGTCTGCTTTTGCCTCTGCTCTCCACATGAGCAATTTGCCTACCTGGGTCTGAACCGCATGAGGCTGGGACAAAACTCAAACTTTTCAACCCATCTCATTTCACACGTATTTTTCTCTCTCATCCACAGCAAATTCTGGGTAACATGGGAGTGATCACAAATTACCTTTCCTGCAGGAATCCCTGCTGAGATGCTACATTAAGGCCGGGGTAGTTAGGAGTGAGAGCTGAGAATGTGAACAAGATTGTCCAGCTGAGTGGCTTGGTTTGGCAGGAATGAGCCAGGCCAGTGGTGCGTCCATACAGCTCCTGGGCAGAAGTACTTTCACACCAGTCTTTTTCCACTTAGTGTGCAAAAGTTTCCCCAGCTGATGATCCAGCTGTCTCATTCCCAACTTGTGCTGAACTTGAACAAGGGGGCTGTCAAAAACTTTGATTTCCAGTGTGAGCTCAAACTGTGAGCCAGGGTAAGAATACAGCTACCCCCTTTCGTCTTGACTGAATTTATATTGTAACAGCGCTTGCTGTGAGGTGCTGGAGGTGATCGCGCTTTTTTGAATATGATTAAGTATATCATCTTGTTTCTGCTTCACTGTCATCTCTGAAGACCCTATCTGCTCAGCACACAGCCCCAAAGTCTAAGAGGTCATAAGGTCTTCCTAGCTGAAAAGGGTCATTAATTTTTAATGCCACTTGGTAGCTGACATCCAAAGTTTATATTTATAGCCATGCTTTCTTATAAAGTGTTCTTGTCCTACAGGTCTAGTTGAAGACAATAAAAGCTCTGGCTTTGAGGATTCCATATATTAACAAATTAAATTGTTCAGGTTATTAATTTTACTGTGAGGCAAGTAAATCATTTTTCTAGCAGTTCAGAGGAAGATTTAATTCTTACACAGTAACAATTGGTTCTGGAGAACGTTTTTCATCCCATCCTCAAGAAAAGGATGTTGATATCACCCTAAATGCAGCAAGAATGTAAGCTCCAAAATAAGAGAAAGGCACCTAAGTATATTTTTTTAATTTGGGACCTAATATTCCAGGAATTCCCAAACAAATATAGTTGGAATTATGGAATTTCATCTCTTAATGAACATTTAAGAATACCATAGTCTTAGGCTTGTGATTCAATGGTTTCATAGTTATTATATTTGCTGTTAAGTTCACCTTCTAGATAATCTTGAAAGAGAGAGGGCTGTTGCAGAGGCTGATGATCAAGTGACTTGGGGGGGCTTTAAGAAGTGGAAAAAGGAAAATGAGGAGGAGGGAACCCGAAATGGGAATGGGTATCACAAGTGGGAATGTGATACCTTTTGATTTCGCATATTCTAATCCTGTAGAAATTTCTGGGATTTCACTGTAGTATTTTCATCTTACCAAGCTGAAATATTCTGCACACAATGCTTTTTTGTTTGTTTGTTTGGTTTTGGTTTGGTTTGTTTTTACCAGAAGGGAACTATTTTAAGAATTTACTTCAGTATTTTCCATCAACTTATGATTCCAGCTTATGGAATATGTTCTTAAACCACTATTAGCTTGGGCAGCTGTTTGATTTGCCAGTCCAAATCCTTTGACAGCTAATATTATTCTAATGAATCCTTTGTTTGAATTTTTAATTCTTTTTATAATTCATTATGTTTGTTTGACTCTCTTGTCGTCAAAGATATTAATGGAGTTAATTTGACCATTTTGCCTCATTTAAGGAAGAATCCTTTTTTAACTTGTCATACAGTAAACAAGTAAATAAGAATTTAATTTGTAAGCTGCCTATTTTTATCTATTTTATCTCATTTGAAGGTGAAGGTTTATTAATTTCTCTCATGTATAACTGGATAGAAAGAATATGTTTAAGACTACTCGTTGATGAGAAAAATAGGCTCTCACTTGACCGAATGTATTTAAAGTCACTTGGAAGTATAAATCTAAACACTTGATATTTATTCATGAGAACTGAAATTTAAGTCTATTCAGAGTGACTTTGTCAGGTACTGATACTCTGAGTGTATATTGGTTGTTAGTGATGCATGGACAAACAAGGACTTCATTATATGAGCAGAGAAGGAAAATTCTATAAATCAAATATTTATATGTATGTATATGTATTCCTTCATATATATTATAACAGCATCCAGAATTCAGAAATTAACAAATAATTTTGAGTCATTTATTATTCATATTGTACCAGCATACAGAAAATAAGGATATAAGACTCACTTCATAATTTTTTCAATAATTTTTCATAAGCTGTCATGACAAATTTCAGGGAAAGTATCCAAATGTTTCAGTATATATTTAAATTTAATTGTGGAATATATTAACCTAGACATGTGTATAAAATCAATAATTATGATACGCTGGTAAGAAAGTTACCTTCTTTCTGTTAATAGAAAATAATGACAAATTTCAACAGCAAGCAAATCTGTAATAATAATAATTCAATTAAGCTAGTTCTTAGCTTAATCTTGCCCTTAATAAATGCTTTTGGGTTAGTAATTGCCAATTAGAAAATTAATTAAAAAAATTGTCTGATATTGAAATGGTCATGATACATTGCATGAAAAAAAGCATGAGAAAATATATTCTCGATGCTACACTTTTACATATTAAAACAAAAAAAAAGGAAGAAGAAGAATTGGTCTCTAAGAAGTTACAAAAGGCTCTTGAATACAAGGTTAAAATCTGTGCTAATATGCTGGAACAAAAAAAAAAAAAAAAGAGGCATTCCTTGCCAGTATGTGACAGCTCCATGAACAAATTTGTGAAGAATACAGACAGGACCACTGGGGTTTCCTTCCTCTCACATTAGTTTTGCAATAAGCTCTGCCAAGAATCTTGTTTGTTAAATATGAATTAGAAGTCCAGGCTTCTGATCAACATTTTTGTTGATAATTAGTAAATTTAAAGCCTGCAGGAAGTGAGTGGTTCTTTTCATATCAGGATATGATTTATTTTGGCACATTACTATCCCAGATCTCAAGTTACATCACTGGAGCATGGTGGTACATGAATCCCATGTGAGGATAAGCAGGGATTTACTTTCTAAATAGAGAAGGAAAAAAAAAAAGAAAAAGAAAAGCAGCGTGCACATATTTCTTAGAAACACTTCCTAACCACCGTGGAAAAGCAGCATCCAAACTAATTGCCTCAGTATTATCCAAGAGACGCAGGTACCACGCAGCGGGCTGTAGCAACCAATTTTTACAGCTGATTCACCTGCAAAGTTCTTCAGCTTTATAGCGCATTCATTGGAAATTCAGGGTTCATTCAAACCAGTCTAAATGTGAACTCGTTTTTGGAGTGTTCCCCGCTTTACTTTGCGGGCAGGGTGAAAGGGAGTATCCTCTGGTTCTAGGGAAGCAAAGGGAATGAATTAATGTCAGGGTATGTATTGCGGGATGTATGAATGGTAGCTCAATTTTGTGGTATTCTGCTCTTTCTTAAGAAAAAGGAGAATGAGTTTGTGCAACTAGCTCATTCTTATCTCTTTGAAGAGGAAGAGGGTGGGTGGGTGGGTGGGTGTGCCTGAAATCTGGACAATCAAGCTGTATTCCTGAGTTTTCAATCAGCGTGAAGCAGTGCTTAATTAGTCTTCTTCAGTTCTTGCTGTCAACTTCCTCAAATCCTAGTTCAGTAATCATAAAAACTCACGTTTGATTGTCAGCCTAGTTTTAAATGTCTTCCCCTGCTATTTATTTACATTACTAATATAATATAAAAGGGTATCACATGGCACTTACTTAGCATGAAAATTAATTTCACTTAGTGTGGTCGGGTGGTGAGGCTGCAGGTTTTAGCAGAACCGTCGTGAAACAATATTCCCAGGTAGCTGCAAGAACTGCAGTTCCCAAGAATCTGAAATAATAAACGGCACTCTGTCTTTCCCAAGAGCATTTTAGGAGTATTTAGCATGGGAACACATATGAAAACTACAGTGGGCTAAAAAGAGTGCTGAATTGTGCTCGGCATTATTGAAACTGAAAGGCGGCGAAGAGGTGTGGAAATGAATGGGCTCCTAGAGGCTTTTTTATAGATTATGGGGGGAGGATGTGCTATAATAAAAGGTAATAAGAGCTTTCCTGCCTCCGATAGACTCTACCTTCGACTAACCTACAGCTATCAGGAGTCAGTAATCCATGTTGGATAAAGAGACTTTGCGGAGCAATTTTATTCTATTGGAATGCACCAGTTTGCACAATGGATTTGTTCGCTTTTTGCAGGCAGCCTTCCTGAGAGACAATATTTCTGAAGCTCCACAAAGCGCTTTTTCTGTTTTCATTCTGCGGTTCTTTAATTGGATGAATGGGCTGCAGGGGCCTAGAAGTTGGACTGGGTAAAATTTGCGCTCTTTGAAAACCCAGCCAAACAAAACATGTCAAGTAGTTTCACATGACACTAGGATAAAATGAACATAAAAGAGAAGCCTATTTAAAGAACAGCGCATTAATGTTTTAGTGGTGTTCACTTCAGGCCGGTACGTTTTACATGAGTCTTTTTCCCTTATGGGAAAGTAATACGCTCCAAGTTGGCTAAGTGCAGATCCTTTTCATGAGAGGCCGAAGGAATAGGCATTGGGAATGCAGCAGCAGTGGCGTACCGGACACAGAATTGGGATATAATGCCATAAGGCTAATTAACATCATGTACTCCCATCGTGTTCCCTTGGGGGAATCGCGGCTTTAAGCGATGAGTATGTAGATCGAGACATTCTTAATCTAGGCAAGTGGTGCAGTAAAACATCGCTCTATTCACTGAATAACAAAAGGAATGCAAAATGGAGTATGGGCAGTATATTTCGAATAAAGTGCAGAGTGTCCTTTTTTCTCCTTTTCATTGAGTTTAGTAACACTGATTTATTCACCAAATAGAAGATGGAAGATGTACTATTTTAGACGTGGAGTACAGGGTTTGTTTTATTGCACTCTGATGGGTTTGTCCTTTGGACTATTTTTCCTTTGGTGCAATCTTGATATTCAGCAATGACAGGAAAAGTCATGCAGAATCTTTTTGAAGGCTCAATAGAAATAAGTCCTTCAAGAAGCATTGATTTGCAAGATTTTTCCTCACATATGTTAGATGCTGCAGAACATTCTTATGGGGAACCACTGTGGCAGACTCACTATTGCAGCCAGTATCTCCTGCTACTTCTGGGAGTCCCTACTTTTCACGTACTAGGTAGAAAAATACTTGCAGAGAGATGGTATCTTTTCTTTCCTCATCTCTTATGTCCCAGTTGGCACCCAGAACTTTTCGAGAGAGTTAAGTTGAGCCACTGACCTAGGATAAAGTTTTTCTGTAACCCATTATGACTTTGAGTACTTTATCCTTTTATTAAAGACTTTCCCGGAGAACTTTTGCTCAATGTAAAGAAACAAATCACAACTCTAGATCTTCAGAGATGACAATAGAAGAATATTTATACATGGATTTAGTGATGGAACTTGTTATGGACAGCAGTGTTTGCAACTTTTGCTGGCCACTATTGTCATCCTCATAACTGAATGTAGTTGTGCATCATCTGTGAAGAATTCTGCTCATTGACTGAATATATTCACATACGCGGTGAGAGAAGCTCCTCACTTATGCACAGCAAATGATTGAAAAGTCACGAGTGAGGTGGGGAACCCTTCCTTCAGGAGGGCTAGTTAGTAGGCTGAGACTTTAGCAAGATGCTGCAGGTGGCTGCAAAAAGGGAAGGAGAAGGGGCGTTTCCTGGGGAGATGCGAGAGATCCATTCTGGAAAAAGGGGAGACACCAAGTGTAGCAAACAGCTTCAGGGTGAAGTTGGGAATTGGACTGGGAACAGGAAAAAGAGAGAGGTCAGGGAATACATCATTCTTTCAAGGGTAAAATATTTAGAAGTTGCACAGGTAAAAAAGTGTTTGCATGAGGAAGAGGCTTAGTGAATGGAGCAGCACAGCAGCTGAGCTGTGCTGGTGTGGAGGTGAGATGCGAATACATTGCTATTTGGATGGTTCACAGTCTTTATGGCTCTGTAGGACTCTTTGCCTTGAACAACGTTTTGACCTGTTTTTGAATTAGGCAGAATCCATGTACCTCTAGCAGAGCTGAATTTTGTGACATATCTAGGAATAGCAACAATTGTAGGTCTGAGTCCAACGATTTTGAGCTGCGGTTCAAACTTCAAGTGTAGCGCAGATCACAGTTTAAAGTACCTGACAGTTTTTTATTTGTCTTCTGTCACTGAAGGAGAGAGCAAGTTAAATAGTCTGTAGTAAAAAACGATTGAACAAATCATTTTAAAAAAAGAACAAGAATGTATTTCTTTTTCTGCTTGGTAACTAACAGTAGCTTTTGGGTATTTTTGAAAATTCGTGGTTTGTTATAAAACAAAAAAAGTAGTGCTATCTATTTAAAAAGCGGTTCATATTTACGTTTCCAGAGATATATATGCCTGTGTATGTGTCTGGTTTATGTGCGAACACACACACACACACACACACACACATTCTAGGCATACATAACCTTAGCTCATCACTTCTAAAGAGTATGCAAAATATTTTCAACTTTTCCTTCATTTTCCCACTCTTTCAGAAGACTGAAAACAGCTGCCATTTTTTGAAGTAATGGGTAAATACACATAGGAACAAAAATTATTGCATCTCTCGATTTTTTTTTTTCCCCCTGTACAGCAGCTCTTATCATATGGGGAAAACAATATGTTTAGGATTTGTAACAGTATTATTCTTTGCGTTCAAGAGCACGTATATCTCAGCCACCACAGAAGGGTTGATGGTTTGGAGATCATTTCTTGGTGCTTGTAAACAAAGCATATATGGCAAAGACAAATTAAAACTCATACGTGTTTTATTGAGTGATTGGGATTTATAGATTATATTTGACTGAAGGCTGAATATTTGTTTTTAGCTCTTTTTCTGAAAGAAACAGTTGTGTGGATGGGTTTTTATCTGTTTGTTAGGCTTGAGGTTTTGGTCATTCCTACTCCCACCTCTTCCTTTCCCCTTCTTTTTCTATGCAGGATGTAATACTTGTTCTCTGAATCATGCTGGGACATGTTTTGGGAATTCATGGGATTATCACCAGGGCTACTGCTATCAGGCAGAACACATGCACATTTTATTATCTCATCCAACAGGTTTTCATTTTCTATGCACACTGAGTCAGCATAGAAGGGGAAACATGCTGCCATTACTACTGGCAGAGCTCGATAAATATTATAATGATCCTTTCAGTGCTGCAGAAGCTCAGTCTGTCATGATAATTCAAAATCTAAAAATTTCTTAGAGTCCTTCTTTCCTGTCTCTTCCTTTCTCTCTTCTGTCCTTCCAGAATGGACAGTATTCTGACCCTGAGCAGCCTAAAACACGGTGCATATTACTAGGCTATGAATTGATTCGATTAGTCAAATAAATTTGTGGAGCCTCTGAAATGTTCCTTTTGGGAACCGTGATCTCTGACAGTCAGTTTGGAAGATAAGGCAGGCACATGAAGTGAAAATACCTGTTAAAGAAACTAGTTTTCTAATACCCTGAAGAACATGAGTCTGGTAGTTTAATAATCTACCATAATTGAATTCTATTTTTTTTGCATATGTACAGATTGCATAGGGTGGAGATCTCTATTTTGAGATGACTAGCTCAGTAAAATCTGGTGGGGTTTTTGAGAAAAATACAGGAGATGAGGCAAGGTTAGGTCATCACGGAAACCGTATCCACATGAAGTTGACTGTAGGACAGTCTTTGTGTAAGTGTATGCTTCTTCTGTGACCAGAGCGTGACCCCAAACTGCTGCTACGTACCAGCAGCTCACAGCTTTTTCTCTTCACTTTGGCTTTTCCCTGTTCTCCTCTTCCCCAGCAGGAAAAAATAAAATAAAATCAAGTTTTTCTGCCAGAATTTTGTCAGTATGGCTGCACATACCCCAAATGCGTTTGATCGCTCACAGATCAGCTTTCTATGTGCCCCTGACCAGGTTGCGTCGCTTTGCAATGGGAATCGGCACCGCCGCGTCCAGCGAGCGAGGAGGAGTTGTGCACTGGCAGAATTTCCTACCAAAAGGGTGATTTCCCCTCACGCAATCTGCCTCTGAAAGTCTGTTGTATAGACACGGTTTAGTATTTTCAATAAACATTTCCTTCTAATATATGTATTAGAGATGATGTAACTCGGTTAGTGTAAGGATAAAAATTGCTTCTGTGATTATTAACATCTCTGCACATGTGCAATTTAAGGCTTAAAACTCTTGGTGTGACATGCAACTTGTCCAATTCACTTAGTGTTTTTGTTTTGACACAAAAGTGCCTTTTTTTCCTTTTCCTATTATGATTTCTTTCCTTTGTGTGTGACTTGTGGGTCTTGGAGGAAATGTTTATATTTTTGTGAGTTTCCTTTGGTGCTCATTTTCTCTGAATACATTTTCATAACCACTTGTACCTCTCCTTTTCTATCCATTTGGGGTGCGCGATCCTTTTTTGCATGGATTTTTTCCTCTTATACCCCTGTCACCCGCCTCAGTCCATCAGGTGCCATTTTCTACCTGGCTGTGTTTTTTTCAAAGTTAATCCACTGTTCACGTTTATCCTTTTAGAAATCTTCACATTCAAACACATGTGCAAACAGTTTGGAAATTCTACATGTTCTAGTTAGGACAGGAAAGAAGTTAGGTTTGGAGTTTGTATCTCTCCTTGGCAAAATTTGAGGAAGGTGTTCTGAAACCTTTAATCACATTAATGATTATAATTCCTTCTCTATTTCAAAGGGGAAAAAAGAGTGTTTGACTAGTCAGATAATTTTTTCACAATCAGAAAAACAGTCCATCTGCAAGAAAGCTAATTGGAGATACTTTGCAATGCAGGGCAAACCCCAAAAGTAATCATTTCATTGTATTGAAAATGAAAGATTCAGGTAAAGGTTAACTCTGGCCGTAGGAATGAGGCACATAGGCAGGGAAGAGGAACTGCGCTCGTAATTCAGGGGAATTATGGCAACGAGCTGAGAAATAATTTTTTTTTAATTAAGCAGAATATTTAAAAAAATAAATAGCATATACTTCCTTCTACAGCACCTATCTCTGCTGACTTAATGACAGCACTGTGAAAGCAAGCCTTTATTATCCCTGATCATGCCTTTCTGGGGTTTATAGTAACAAGACTCAAATTCTAACTCTCTATGCAGGGACTCTAATTGACACTTCCTGAGCATACGCACGTTCACCTTCTGCATTTCTATGAGGTAGGCCTTGGAATGAAATGCAGGATTTTGAAGACCTAATTGTTAGCTTGCTTTCCCCCGTGCTGGAAGTATTCGTCTTGAATGTACAAGAAGAATTGCTCCGATGTGGGGCCGTCAGAAAGTACAAAGCGTTCCTCTTTGGCTGGTTGGAATAGGTTAAAGCTCTCTGCCCAGCACACAGCTAGGAGTGCGCGGAGAATCCATTACCCTCCATAACCCTCTAGGTAGTGAAAAACCTGAATTCTTCCTTTTCCAGCTGTGCCCTTCTCTGTTTATGTTTTTTTCTTTTATGAGCCTCATCATAGGTCTTTAAATATGGGATGTTGTTTGCTAAGAAACCACTCCATTATTCCAGGAACATATGTTCGTGACAAGTACAAGTCATGAACATTTGAATACTCTCCATCTGGCATGAATTAACATAGTATCATAATAAATGAGAAGTGTTAATACTAAGAAGCTTGTCTGGGAATTCTAGACTTAACCAATATTTATAGTTATGTATATGGAATTTGGTTTTGGTTTTGCTTTGAAGAGCATAGATAAAGGTATGATTTACCATACCAGAACTGACTGCAAGCCATGGGATGCTTCCAGTAGTGTAATTCTTGAAGTAGCCTGATTATAAAGTTTCTGTGAAATCCCCAGGTGCTTTTTAGCTCTTAAAAATACTTCTAAGGAAAATAATAACTGAAAAAATAGAATACCATATTGTATGCTTTACTGAAGACAGGAATGCATGGGTGCCAACTCAGCATTATTTGTTAACATATGTACTTTAAACCCTTCAATGCCTCTTGAGTATATAACATATATCTAGCATCCATATGGCCATATGGAGACACTGCACTCATTTAAATAACAAGTGCACAGTAAAATTATCTTGGCCCCAGAGTGCATGTTGTTTATCAAAGGGAGTTACTCTTACTTCCTAAATTAAACAAAAAACAAAACAAAACAAAAAAAACCCCCTCAAAATATTTTTTTTCTACTGAACCTTAAGCCTAAGCTCTTAACCAACAGAAATTTTGAGACGTGATAAACTCTTACCATAATGTAACAGACACCGGTCTTTACTCACTACTGTGTATTCTGTAGAACAGCCAAATATATCTTAAAAAGTCAATGTTTGCACTGCAACTTTGTCTGTTTTGAATATATTTAAAGTTTTAGTTTTGAGATTATTTGAAGTTTTACTGCACACTTCCACAGTCTTCATAAATCTTCCTCCGTTCTGTTTTCAGTTTCTTTTGATAATCATGCAATGTTTTTGAATGCATGGAAAAGATAGTCAACATAATATCATTATGGAGGCTGTACTTTTTGTTGTGGCCTTTGCTAATACTGATGTATTTAAGAACACAGCAGCCCTGCCACACTTGAGTCAGACGTTTTTTTCCTAGCAAGCTTTCCTTTTCTGGTTTTATTCCATTTAAAGTGGAATTTCCTCTGCTACTCAGACTGCACACATCCTTGTGCCATGCATACACCTTTCTATCTGCCTGAAGTGGGATAATTTACAGTACGAAAATTAGTCTCTCTCTGATATATCTTTAAAAGGAAGTGAAAATGCAAAATTATAAGCTAAAAATCTTATGATGTTCAATGTAAAAATGGTCAGAAAAGTATTTTAAGATCAGCTGTGGCTGATTTTTGTAAAAAAAAAAAAGTCAATTGATCCCAAATATATAATTTGGAAATTTCATGTAGATATATGCGAATGGTTTATATAGCAATCCTGTACTTCAGGAGGTGATTCAAGCTATTCACTTTTTTTATTATTATTATTATTCATTCTCTCTAGTTTTGGTTAAATGGGCAAAGAGTAATGTTTCAAATTCCTTCCAAATCTTTGTTTTGCTGTAAGTCTTTGGAAATGAATGCTTTTTTGGAATAGTTCTGGAATTTGCAACATCGTGTTATACAGAGACAACGTTCCCAGCATGTGACCAAAATTAAACGTTGGGTATGTTTACAGGCCCAAGGCAGCCTCAGGTGGAGATCTCAGCTGAGGACCCCTGGGACCCTTCACCAGCTCATTCTCCAGCCCACGTTTGCGTCCTGCTCTGCTGCAGCCATTTCCCCGCAGTGCTCCACAGCGTAGGGCTTGTGAGGAGACGCACCTTCGTTAGGAGACATCCCTTTGGATTCCTTTGCACTTGGCTAAGTTATTCTCTATAATGACTTTCATTCTGAGGAAAATCAGAAAATGTGCTGGCATGAGTCGTCAAAGAAATAGAAATACACGGAGCCATGAATTTTCTAAGAATGTTCAACAACGACTCGTGTATTTTGGCTGAACCTCCTGTGAAAGCCTATGGAAGAGAAGCAGTTTTTTTCTTCCCTTTCCTCTAGACGTGAGTATGACACTATGTGCGAGTCAGCGGTAGGAAAGGGGCAGAGTCTGGCAAATTGCATAATTCAAGTCCTGTTTTTAATAAAGGTCCTAGGATTTGGCAGTGTGGAAGAAGCAGATGGGTAGTGAGATAGCAGTCTCGGCTGGCTGCCACCCACAAGTAACATACAGCCTCCTTGTTTAGTGTGTCTGGGCGTAATTTGCACTGACATACAAAGAAGTATTTTTAGGAGTGATGTCAGTTCATTGGCTGAACAGCATTGTTTGGCTTGCTGAAATGATTCCCAAAAGCACTCACTGCTTTTGAGAATGGCACTTTCCTCTTTGCAGAATGTCATTATTCTGCATGGTAATGACTGTTTTGAAGGGCAGGTCAGGTAGTCAAATAAATGTGTGGTTGGTGCTTTCTGATTGTTTCTAAAATAGGCAGGCCAATTTCTGCTGAAGGAGAGTGAGTCTGAAGCGTGCCAAAAATCATTCTGATTTGCTAGAGAAATTCCAATAGCTGTAAGCACAGCCAGGGGAGCAGGGCTAATGTGTGCAGCAAAAATGATCATGTAACGTTCACAATGTGGTCATCTTATCTTTGTGCCTCTGTGCAGCCCGTACAACAGAGACAAACGGGGAGAAGAAGCAAAACTGGCTCTGACTCGTGACCCAAAAGCATAAGCCTAGAAATCACGAATAATTGCCTATGTGATGTGAATGTTGCTTGTGTAGGAATGTGTGCAATGTTTAGTGACACCAGACAGGAAAAATAATTCATTTGGGTTATTTTCCATTTATAGCAATAAGAAATGCTGGAGATTTTAAATAAAGATGATTCCTATTTTTGAAACTGTGTGGACTGAGAAGGCTGCGTTACAAAAAACCCTACCCAAATACCTGCAAGGCTCTTTAAAACGTTTCTGAACAATTGAGAAACAGGTTTGTCTGGATTTCCGAGGGAATTACTTTCCTAAGTCACTAAAGCAATCTGCAAAATTCCATCCGTAATTACTGAACACGGGCAAAGAGTGAGGAATAATAAGAGGAAAATATGCTGAAAGTTGTTGCTCTCTGACAGTGTATAATGAGCATGTCAGGTAATACAGCTATTCTGTATGGCAAAGTACAATCTTTCATCCTGTGTCAAAAAGCTTCTCTAAAGTGCTTTTCATATTAAAAGTGTCAGATATATATCAAGTTTTTTCTCAATTTTATGAGGCAGAAAGTGAAGAATGAGTTAGTGATTTGCTAAGATCACTAAGAAATCAAAACCAGAATGAGGAGCTCAATTCTTCTTTCAGTCCCTTCCTTTACTCTCACGACATTTTAGGAGTTTTTCTTTTTAAATAGTTTTTAAAATGTAGGAATGATACATTTAAAGACACTAGGTATTACATCCAAGCCAGTGGGGTTAATTCATTTCAGCATGTGCCTGTCATTTTGTGCCACTGAATGCTAAGCCCTCATTTTACAATTCATCTAAATGGATTTGTTCCCAGCTTCCCAGTAAATCTGTTTTATAAAAAGTTCTGAGCTCTCAGCAGTATTCTTGACAAGAATCAGGATGAAACCAAGATATTTTGGGTTATACTGTGAACACTGAAAAAGAAAAAGCCAGCGTTGAGTTGTCTCAGAGCAGTGCCAGCCATGAGCTTTCTCTCCCTTTTTGTTTTGGTTTGGGTTTTGTTTTGGTTTGGGTTTTGTTTTCTTTTTTTGAGTGTTCCATGGAGCGTGGTGATGGTGTGTTGTTGTGGCTAAAGATAAATGTTCTTTTATCTTATCTGTCAGCAGACCAAAAGTATTGTTGAAAATGCTTCAGTGCAAATGAGGTCATCTTCACGCCTGACACAGAGCTGGGAACGCTGAAATGAGGTTGGGAACCACAATTCAGAACTTGGCTACTGAAAGTTGTGCTTCCTGCAGAGTTTGGGGCGATGACCTACTCGTTCCTTACCTTCTCACCACCCTTTAATTTTCAACACATGTTCACATATATCTGTTTCTCTTCATCCCACGGAGGCTAGCAACTTTAACTAGTCATATTAATCAGCTGTTAAAAGATAAAAGCAGTTTGTACTTTACAGCAATAAGGGATACGATCAAGGGAATTGATGCTGACCTTGTTCCTCTTGACAGTTGTTCCCAACCTGTATTTAAATGAAGTTAGCTTCTTTTGTTTCATTTCCCTAGAAGTGCCTGTGTGCCTGAAATAATGAATTGTTTAAATAGCAATTTTAACCTAGGTCTTGAAGCGTGAAGTTTCATGACACCTTGGTGTTCATCTAACAGCTTGCTGCTTCCTACTGGGCTTCTTCTCTCTCATCCTGTAGTCCAGGCACTCCTCCTGCTTCTCCTGTGCCAGCTCCAATACTTGTCACTTTTCTTTTCCTTTTTTTCTTCTTTTTTTTTTTCCCCCCCTCTTCTGTTCCTGAATTATTATTTTGCTGGCAAAAAGCTGAAGCGCTTCCCTGAGAGGTCAGATGAGCACATAGCCAGTGCAAGAGAAGCTGCAAACAGCGGGACTGCCCCTTTTGACATCAGCAAGCCCTTTGATCGTCTCAAATGTCTCACGGGGTCCACCGCAAGGTGTATTTTGGCAAATGCTGAAAGCTGCTGCCAACAGCAGTCCTGCTGCCTCCTGCCCCAGGTAGCTCATTCCTTCCCGTGTGCAAGTCCTGGAGGCCCTGGTCTGGTCCCTCCTGAACTGAATTGAGCAACTGATGTGGTTTAACTAATGAGTTTAAAAATAGAAGTAATTTTGCTGGAGTAGTTCTCCTACCTATTTCATTGTAAGACTCAACAAATAGTTACTCTGGTGTCACAGCTCCTGGTGTACTTGGGGTTTCTGCTGGCTAAGGGGCAGTTTCGTGAGATGTTTTCATTACTACCACCTTGGCTCTGCTGATGTAGAGGTTTGTGGAACTATTCTGGAATATCAAAGTGAAAAAGTGACACTTCTTAAACTTCTGAGACAGATCTGACATTTTTTAACCCAGTCAATTTCAGTTATCTGCCATAACCATGAGAAGCAGTGAGCTGCAGCCTAGAGACAAGAAATTCTTAAGCAGCTTTGTAACTGAAGAAAATAAATCATCAAACTACGGAGTAAACTAAAGTAAATTGACCCATTATAATTTTAAACAGACTGAGAAAATCCACTTAAAGGAAGTGTATTCTGCACTACTAGAAAAAATCAAGATCTGCATTTTCTACGCACCCTTGCATACTCTCCCCCACTAAGCAGAAAATTCCCAACTACTCCCAAGTACTATTGCCTGCTCACAGAACATCTTTACCGCTTTTATGATTTTCCAACAAGCTCTACCGAGTGGATCGATCATACCAATGTAAGAAAAAACTGCAACAGTCTAAACTTTAGAGGGTTTTGAGTAAATTAGAGGATTGCGGTATTTGACTCATATCCAGTTTATTAGGATTTCTTCTATCCAGCAGTTAGACCCTCAATCCATTTAAGCAGCCCTTTGCTGAAAGCACATATTTGCAGAAGGGAGTAAGAGATCTGTGCACCATAGTGGTGCCCGTGGCTTCACCTTTACTCGCAGTAGTAGTAATGTTGTTACTAACTGGCAACCAAACCAGCTGAT
The DNA here is from genome assembly GCF_028858705.1 of Grus americana. NCBI lineage: Eukaryota > Metazoa > Chordata > Aves > Gruiformes > Gruidae > Grus > Grus americana. The sequence continues at coordinate 5,875,034 of NC_072863.1, read as the reverse complement.
GTTGGCAGAAAAGAGTTTGCAAACTTGACTAAATGGGATTTAACAAATTAGATTGAGTCGGGTTATGTTGCAACTTAATTTTGTTTTGCATTTTAAAAGTTGTCCTGTAGTGATATTGAGACACAATGCACTATTATATTAATGTATTATCATATTAAGGCTTCTGAATGTACCTCTTAATTTTATAAAAACTGGGTAACAGCTTGATGGAGTGCAGATTCTGCAGTTGTTACTGATACTGAGATGCATTTAACTGGCTTTTTTGATTCAAGAGGGTAAATTTCATTTATTTTGTTTATCTGATAGATTTAATTTAGAAAATGAAACTATTTGTGCTAAAGCTCTTTGAATCTGTTCAGGAAAAAAAAAAGTTCAACTGTATCATGCAAATTCTAGTTCCAAGTGTTTTTATCATAAGTTAAAGTTTGTGACATTTTAGCAGTGCATTATTTTGTAATTTTACAGGTGTTTGATATAAATCTACTCTTAAGTTTTTCACTAGCTAACTTTTATCCTGAGTATTCCTTTATTTTGTCCCCTCTCTTTTCCTAGTAAGACCTTATGCTGTTGATATGGAAATGCTTTTTTTTTTCCATGTTGAATTGCTTGAACAAGTTTGTTCTGGATTTATTTGTCAAGTGTAGAGGGTCTGCCCAACAATGTTCCTTCTGCCTGATTCTGTTCACAATGCTTGACGATCACAGCGACAAGTAACCTTCAATAAAAACACAAAGAGCTTTTAGACCTTAAGCAGGTTGTTCCAGTGATTCGCACTTCTATATAGCTTTGAATTTGCTGCTTGTGCTACTCTGTTGACCGATGTATAAATGAAATGAACCTGTATTTGTAGATACCTATTTTGATATTTGGTAGTTTTCATTGCAAAATATGGAATAGAAGATGAGCTGTAGAATCCCTCTTGCAAAAAAAAGATAATTTATAAGTTGGACTGGATATATATGAAGTATTCCTGCCTCCTCGGTTACCCATACCTGCATTCTGGGTGTGTTTTTCCAGAGAAGACAAAGACCTCTTCCTCCAGAGCTGGTCACAGAACTCAACTGTGCATGGTGCAGAGAGTAGGAACTGGTTTGAGATTTAGGGAAAAAATATTTGAGTTGTCAATAGAGATGTAATGAGCCACCTGAAGCCTTAATGCTCAAACTGCTTACTTTATCAGTCAGGCTTGTAACTGCCAGGAAAATGTTCTTTCAGCTATATTTATGTAGAGCATCCAGATGTCAGTTAGCTAAATCACAGTCATATATTCTCTAGAGAGATTTTAGGTCTTGTTTCTAGTTAAATGATACAGCAGGTGGTAATCAGAATTCAGATCAGATGTCAACTACACCAGAAGTTTTCGTCATCTCTCTCTTCCCCCATTTTTGTGCGTGTTTTTGCATGAGGCGGACAGAGGAAAACATAAAGCAATGTGATAACACTTTGGTAGCTACAGTAAAAGAAATTTTACTGTATGGAAAAAGAAGGAAATGCTAATCACATTTCTGAGCAGTTTATTTTGGTTTTCTTAGTTTGAAGAACTGAATCAATGATCTGTTTTAATAATTAATACATTGTGAAATCTACAGTGAAGAATTATAAAAATGGTAAGGTGTGTGTGTAGAATATTTTAAATGAAATTAATTTAATTTGTTGTTCTGAATTTTATAGACAAGCAGCAAATTGAACATTTTCTCTCTTTCTTCTTCAATGATACTACTTTAGTAGTGTACTTCACACTTAGTTTTTTCAGAAGCCACCATTACTTTTTTTAATAGATAATTTTTAATTTCATCATAACTAAATCTGAAGATTTCATATGTTTGAAGTCTTTCTGGTTATTCAGAATCTATGAATGTGGCTTGACTGAATTTTTTGTGGTTTAGGTCATAGGTTTTTTTCATTTCATTAGGTTTTTGGTAGAAACCTCTTTCCTCGTAATTCTTAGTTATCAATTAAATTTATTCATTAACCAATGTTTTATATGAAAACTATAAATATTTGTTGTTGTTTTGCATAATAAGACAGTCAGAAAACCACATAATTATGTTTTTGTTGATACACAGTACTATGTATTAAGAAACCCAAAATATTGATGTTATCACAAACACTTTTTTTAAATCACAAACACATTTTTTATCAGAACTCAGAGGTATCATAGGACATTGAATCTTGGTTAGTCACTTTAAAAAAGGTCTGAGTGTACAAAGTTTCCATAGGTTATATTGAAGCTTTCATGAACTGCTGGACTGGACGTCTTGGCAACCGTGTGTAGTCCACCGTTTCACCTAGATGTGGAAGACCTCCCAATCTGTGGTTCCCCCTAGATGGTCCCTGACATCTCCTCTCTCAAAGGTGTTTGAATTTAGTAGGCAGCGTGGTGGCTGGATCTCAGGACAGCAGCAGGCTTCAGACTGCTCTGAGAATTGAGCAAATATAATTGGGTAAATATAATTTGCCCTGCATTACTGAGGAGAGCTGCATCTCAAATACACATTATTTTATTCTTGCATAAGCTAGTCAATATTTTCATACTTTTCAAGTATTGTCAATGGAGTAAAGGAAACATTAATGCTCTCTGGGCTGCATTACTTCCTGGGATAGAATTTCTTCTCTGATCATTGCCTAAAAATATTTTTTATCTGAAGTTTGTGTCCTTTAGTGAATTACTCTGCTACGCAAGATTGTTTTTATTGCATGACTGTATGTAGACAAGAGTAGCCAATGAGGATACAGTTAAATAAGAAGCTGGAGCCTTGCTATTTGGAAAAAGAAAACAAAGCAGAAAATCGAATGTACTTATTTCAAAACTTTTGGACCAGTTTTGCTTCTGGTGCACATGTCATGCAGAGTGTGAGCCCCAAGCAACAAAAGAACACTTTGTTTCAAAAGAAAGAGGCTAAGGGTATGCTCATTAGATGCAATGCATGCATTCCTGGGGAAAAAAAAATAAAAAAACCCCACACATTTTTTTTTTAGTAGTGCATAACTTAAGGCTGTCCCTTGATGGCTGTAACTTTTGAACTGAAAATTTATATACATTCCACGTGCTTATTTTCCTCTGCAGTTCATGAATAAATGAACTGGTGGTGCAACAACAATATTATAGCTCAATGTACTGCAGTTTTCGTAGACTGTCAAGTAGATGCTTTATGCCATACCAGTGTGGTGTATAAGCTGTATCAGTGACTTGGTCACTTGAAGATGAATATTGATAAGCCTCAAATGCTATAGCAGTCAATTTTGTATAATTTTCTCTTTTACCATATCTATTAATTTTTAGAAGGAGAGAGGAAAGAAAAGGAATAGTGCTGCTGCCTGAATTTGCATCTTTCTCTCTCCTTGATCCTGTTGACATCACTTTACTGTGGGTTATTTTCCATTAATACAATAGTAGGGCCTCCAGCTGGAATGTGTGCTGCTCATCACAAAGCTTGGAGCCCAGCAGTTCAGCCAGTTTTCAGTCTGCTTCACTGTCTACTTCTCTGGTTTGTGCCTGGTCAGTTTGTCTACGAGGATATTATGGGAGACAGGATTGACAGCCTTGCTGAAGTCAAGGTACACATCATCACTGCTCTCCCGTTATCCACCGAGCACGTGGAGAGAGGGCTATCAGATTCACTAGGCGTGATTTCCCTTTTGTAAATCCATGCTGACTACTCCCAATCATCACCATGTTTTTATTTCATTATTTCCAGTACTACAATGAAAGTGAGTCTTTATTAGAAAACTTTGAGACTAGAAAACAAATAAGTTAAATTTTGTTTTAATGCCTTAGAGTAGTCATTCTTCACTGTAATATAACCTGTATGACTATGTATCTGTGACTTTCAAAACTGTAGGTGTAAGTAAATATGGTCATAAATCTTCACCTTCAAATGTTATTTTTAACAATTTTTACTATCAGACAAAAAGTGTGAATAAATGTATTTATTTCCAATATCTGAAACAAATTGTCATGGTTAGGTACTGGTTTTGGTTCCATAGGTCTAGTTTGCGTGGAGATCCCCTTAAAGTGTAAAACCACATTTCTGTTGGTGAAGCATCAGGGCTAAAGTAGCAGAGTTGGTATGGTTTCTCCTAGTATCAATAGAACAGAAGAAGTTGTGTTTTTCACTGTTTATAAAGGTTGTTATTTAAGTATGTTAATTGGCCATTTCCACCCCATTTATTATTAACAGCTTGACAAGTTTAGAAAAACTTTTCAGTAACAGTAACAGTAGCTGTTTCTGAGTTTTGCTAATTAATAGTGTCCAATGCATTAATTATTTATTTTCATGCATGTTTAAAATGCCCCAAGGATTTCTTGTTGAAAACTGGGATAATTCATGCTGCCCAAAATTAATGTGAAAATGTTACAAGACTGAAGATAGCCAGAAGCAAGCTATTTGACAAGGCCTGCAAATCTCATGTGTGTGTGCAAACTTCAGTGCTTCCATGTATTGCTTCGTCCTGCTGCCTTATTAATATAATTGTCTGTATCAAGGAAATCTGTATTCACGGGGGTTTTTCCCCCCTAAAGAAATGCTGATTAGTGGGTATTTCATGAGGTTTTGTACTTCTGTCAGCTAAACAAAAGTCAATTGTAGTCCTATTTTCATAGATTGTGATTCAGAAATGCATGAAAATGTTTGTTGTAAGTAGATTGATTGGTAGAAGTAAAACTTTCAAGAAAAAATTCCCATGTCTTTTATCTGAAGCAGAAGATACACTAAGAACGTACTCAGAAATGTGCTGAGAAGAATGCCTGTGGTGAGCTATGGTAAGGAAAAAAAGGATTTGAATATTACCAACTGATTAGTCTGAGCCAATACGCTGTGTGAGGACAATTCCAACCACATTGAAGATCAAAGATTGTATGGGAGGTGTTTGAGAGACAAATATTAGAACGGTAGTTGTCAAAACCTGATGATGATTTTGTGCTGGTAAATGTCTTTCCAAGCAATTGGGCGGAGACTGGTCTATAGGCGCAAAGGGTGGCTTTTGTTCTCCAGAGCCAAGGGGAGGGAGGGGATCCTGCCCTCTCTCATTTAGAAGGGAAAGGAGTTTTCTGTCATGCAGTGACAAGAAAAAAGACAAACAGAACCGATGAGGAAAAATGTAATCTTCTGCAGTGTTTTCGGTTTCTGAAAATGAATCCATGTCTTTTGTTCTCCTTTCTCACTGTATACAGGGACTGTGAAAGGCTTGGCCTTTTCCCCAAGGTGTGTTTTTGGGAAGCAGTACTCACTTTCCATTCATACAGTGATATTCTAACATCTTTGCTACCTTTCTTGTTTTCCTATTCATTTTTAAAGAGGTTTTAATAAATTTTGCCCCACTCAATTTGGAAATTACCCTGAGCACTACTCCTTTCTTTTTTGAATCTCACTTCTTTTGTTCTTTATACTGTTGCTTATCCTCCTACAAAACCCAATTTTCTTATGAACAAATACATTTCAAATTCCAGGTACATTGGCAACTGACATCGTTGATACTTTTCAGCTCTGCTATCTTTGTTGGAATAGTCTCTGTCCACATACGTGGCACTGACAGCATTTTTTAATTTACTTCTAGAAGAAGTTGACCTATCTTCCCATATCTTTAGCATGACCATTCAAAACCAGCTAAGCTCTCTCTTTGCCTTTTAAGTTACTAATTTTGTATTTGTTTCTGAGGCTGCTAAAATGTTCTTTAATACAAATGTTCTGGGTTTTTTTAATGGCACATCCCAAAGCAAGGGACCTGAATGGAAACCAAATAATGTGTCGGTGTCGGTTCGGCTCTGCTGAACATGGAGCTGCTCTGTGTTCAGTGCTCTCAGCCACAAAGCCTCTATCCTAGTCATGAACTTAGGTTACCGTTAAAGAAATATGGACAAAGATGGTGACATGTGTTCCCCTAGTTTAATATCAACCAAAATAATTTTTGTTTGTACAACCAGATATGTATGGCCCATATAATTTTAGCCATGACATTTATTGTTAGTGAAAAATAACTATGCAAAATACTTTAAATTTGCCGATTCATGAATGAATCCCAAACGGCTAATGGGACACACACACACAAAAAAAAAAAAACAAAAACCAAACAAAAAAAAGTGAGGGCTTGCACCAAGATGGCGAGAAGAATGAATTATTGTAATAGTACCCCTGCACCGACTCTTGTTATTTGTGACAGTTAGATTCTCAGGTGGAGTGTTCAATGTTTGATGTATATACACTTATGGTTTTTGCTTATTGTGTTACGACAGTCAAGTAGTTATTTTATTACTAAATATATATATATATAAAACTAATAAGCATCATATTTAGACAGTAGGAGAAAAATGACAACGTACCTTAGTTATGCTTTGGAAAGAGCCACTCATTTTCTCCATTTCATTACGTTTAATTCACAGAGATGTGTTGTTTTTTTTTCCCTGTGACTGTTGAGCTATATTTACTGTAGTTGTACCTGGACAGATAATGAAGCGTTGCACTGAATTTGAATATTGGCTTATGTTGACTTTTGTTTGGAGTGTATTAAACACTGTGATCTTGAATTGTAGTCCAGATTTTACTGGCACTTAATGAGGTTGATGGATTCTGGAGAAAACTCTACTATCGGTCTTTAAAAAGTACAACTAGTAGTAGTTGGAATGCAGATGAAAATCTGTTTTCTAACTAGACTTTAAACACCATACTCGATCACGAGATGCCTATACCTTGAGATACATTAGGAATTTATTTGACTACAAGATTTGCGTTCAAAATTATTTTCTCTTGCAACAGTGAAGACATTACAAAGAATGTCATGCAGGCCCAATACAGTGTAATAGAGACTGTAATTCATCTGTTACCCAGTCGTGCATTGACTTAATCTATATGGCGTTTGAAAATTGCTTGACATAGCATTCTTTTTTAAGATCTCAGCAAACAACTAAAAGAATAATGACTCCCAAATACTTTTTTTCATAGGTATGATATTGTAAAATTATTTCTGTTGCACATATAAAAGCAAGTACATCCTTAAAATGTAAATTCTAACCTTGTACATTGTCTACACACAGTATGTCTGTATGAATATATGGAAATCCAAATATCAGGCATTTGGATGATCAGTTCTTAGGCTGAGAACTTGAAGAAATTAGTTCTTTTTCATGGAAAATCACAAACCTTCCAATTGTTAGGCACATTAAAGTTCTGCGGTTGACTATAGATCCGCAAAAAATTATAATTATAATTACAAATTATCCAGAGGTTTTCTGGCTTTTTTTTTTCTTCATTTTAAGTTATTTTTCTTTTTAATGTTTTTAACAGTATGATAAATTCTGAATAATTCTGGAATAATAAAGAAGGAAAGAAAAAAAGATAAAGGAAAAATAAGACCAAAAAATGATCTTTGAAATTATACAATTTGTAAGCTTTCAAATATAAAAAAGAATATAAAAAAGAAGCATTGGGAAAGAAGAGTGAACATATTTACAAAAAAACAAAAGAGAAATATTCAGTTCAAAATTAATTTTTTTAGACTCTGGAAAAAGTTGGTTAAAATAATTTCTACTTTCATTCTTGTTTCATTTAGATCTTATTTTGGCACAGAAAATATTTCATTGAAGTGGAGTAAGAATGTAACTGTATTCTGTTTGTTTCAGAACTTAACTACTGCTTCTAATAGCTACCAAAACTTCTGACTTTACAGATTTTCCTGTTACCAGTAAACACTGGGATACTGGACTAGTAGATGGTACTTATTGCTCTGAAGCAACATTTTAATGCAAAAATGTACAATACAATGAGCTAAGGTTGTTCATATTTCCTTAATCACAGCTACTGAGCCATAGGTGTCAGAGTTTTGGAGGTAAGAACATGGATTTGAGGTCTTGTTTTTACCATGAAAATAAACTAATTTTAGTTATAATATTTACATGCAGAATATATTAACTGCATCTGTGAAGCTTTTATGTATTTGAATGACTTGAGATCTGCATCTACAGCTGTATTTTCAACACTGTTTCATACTGACAAATTCAGTTACACAATGGTTCAAAGTATTTATGTATGAAACAAAATACAATAGACATTTTTAATTTATGTGCTTTAGAAGATTTTTTTTAAGTGGAAAATTATTTTTTATGGAAAATCAGATGTGGATTTACAGCAAATTGTTGTGTGTAAATATCTTCATTTCAGGAGGTTCATGTCCTTTCTTATCACAGGGTAAGAACTTGCTGAGATGAAATGATATGATATGTCCATTTATCTGATATAGGCATCTCCATACTTTTTATAGGAAAATGGGATTTTTTAAAGCTGATAGACCTCTACTTTTTGTAGAATTGTGATAGATGTTGAAGCTCATAAACTACAAAATTGCTTCTTACTTTAGGACTATAGCATCTATACCCTGCTATCTGGGAACAGATCCTTGTGTGACGTTCATCGAGCATTTAGGTGTCAGGTCTGGCAACAGGAAAGAAATATCACTTGAATTGTATATATTGTCAGCTTGGACAGCTTTTTTCAAAACCCAAAGTCTAGTCTAAGTACAGATATATCAATGCTGCGTCCCATTCTCACAAACTAGTGTTCAAGACATTTGCTTTTGTGCCTACGTAAACACTCAAAACTCTGTGAAATGTGCGTGTTTTGAAAACTCCTAAATTACCGTAAAATTGAATTTCACCTTTTGCTTAGCTGCAGTCAATTGATTTACATAGGTTTCAAAAGGCAGATAATCAGTTTTCAGGGCTCTGAGAATGCTTCTGTTGCATCGATTGTCAGTAAACCTGATCCATTTGCAGTGTTGGCATTAAATATGTCTCTATTACTATAATATTCTAAATTATTTTTAAATAATGATCACTTAAACTTTTTCTTAATGCAGTTCCAATGGAATGAGGATATAAAATTCTCTACAGAAATAAGATTTTTTTTTTCTTTTTTCTCTCTGCTTTAAACCTGCTTTTCAGAGGGTTTTAGAAATCTGTGCAATGTTTTTTAAGGACATAGACATTCAGTTTTACCCTTCTTTCTGGAGAGCAATCAGTGCAGATTTTTATCTTTTGATAGTTTCAAATACTTTTCTGTTTCTCTCTTGGGGAAAAAAGGTGATCTGCTATTTAGTCAAGCCTGTTTTATAGAAGTTTGCCGTTTAATATCATCCTGATATTCCTGAAATACTTTTGATTCTCTTAAAGGAATTACCTTCCACTGTGGATTTTCCATCTTTCAGTTCCTGCATTTGGAAACCGCTACATATGTTCTTACTTCATACGTGTTTGAATGACCTGTGTCCAAATGTGCTCACTTCTTTTTTTTGTTCTTGAATATCATCTTTATTGGTTCTTTGGACTCTCCGCAATGAATTAAATTGCTGCTATTGAAGCAGAGTGTGAGCCAAAAACTTATTCTGCAAAAACTTGACAAACAAGTTAAACAAATTACAACTTTTGGTGGATACTTTTAACATTGTAATTTGGTAGCACAGTCATTATATTTTTGTCTAGCCTCTCTTCCAAACCAGCCAGCCTGAATATTCTGAACTGCCCAAGGACTCATTTTATCCTACAAATGTTTATGCAAATGTGTTCTGTACAAGTTAACATATTACATAAACTGAGTTTTATTCTCAAGCTTAGCATTTCATTTTATCAGTCTGTCATTAAAAATAGCCAGTTGCAAATTAGCAGTGCTAGCTGACTCTCTTTAATCAATTTCCTCAGCAATTGTGAGGTTCAGAATTACTTTCAGAAGCATTTAATAATGCCAGTGTTACATTTGTATGGCATCTAGGACAAAGGAGTTAATCATGACACAGAATCTAAACTGCAGATTGACAGAAATAAATCAGATGAGGGAGAAGAATTCCCACCAATATTATTTCACAAACGGTGGCATCTAATTGCCTTCCGTGTGTTCACCAGGACTGCTCTGAATCTTGTTTCTGAATGATTGATTGCTCAGCTCAGCTGTTAAACTGGATTTGCAGTTTATTGAAGGCTGTTGTGAAGTGAGTAAGCCTTGAAAATGAGTTGAATGGCGTCATACATTACTGTTGGCTGCTGTGTTGGTTAATGCTGCACATCTAGCCCTTTGACATTATCACAGACATTATAATCTTCTATTACTGCAGGGGAACGGCCTGCTATCAGTAATGTGTTCAGTCCTTGAAAGATTCAATATCAAAAGCCATTTACTTCTGTGAGATTGGAAGTTTGTTCTATGGATTCCTATTGCCTTATAAAGGCGTATACGAGTTGTTTGGCCATTGAGTTCTGCTGGAGCATCTTGAGTAGCTACTACTATATGTACATCTAGCATTTACGTTTGGCATTCTAAATGCTGCTGGCCCCATCCATAATCTCCGTATGCTTATATAGAATGACTTACTGTATCATTTGCTTTTTCCTCTCTTTCTTTACAACACTGATAAACCTGTCTCACCATTACCCAAAGGTCTCCAAGGGCAGGCAGCAAGCTCCAGAGTGCAAAGCACGTCCCTGGTCTTCAGCTGGACACTCATGAAAGAAGGTCCTGGACAGTACTATGGAACCATGGAGGCCAACCAGAGTGATGGAAGAGCTTGAAATTTTAAGGTTTGGTTCAGAGGGTACCAGTATTCAAACGCTGGTAAAGGGACAAAGAATGCTTGTCACCATGTCTATTTTTACTTAGAGAGAAAAAGTTTAAAAGGTTTAATATATGTGTATAATTCACAAATATATTTTTAGGAAGAGACAGTGTTGTTTTACGTACAAGTCAAATGTCTCATTTCTCATGAATTTGCTCTGTCCAACATTTACCTGTGTTCTTATGGCTGTTTGTAGTGCTTGCTATAGGCTATTCTGACATCTCCTACTATGGATAAAGTATTACTCAATGTCATTTTAGGTCACTTTCACAGAAGAGCAGTGCAATCACGTAGTGTCGACTATATGCACTGGCAGCTTGCCCAGCAACACAATCAAAATATTAATCTGGATGCAGAACTGCAGGTGGGGAATAATGTGGGCACTCATTCATTCTGCAGATCAAATGGGAGGTTTTGATTTCAAGAAGGATTTATTTTTTCTTGAATATCTCAGGATTCTGCTTATTTTAGTTTGATACCATCTTGTTAAAATATTTTCTGCATGATTCTACATTAAAATTTAAATGACTTTTCTTCCCATAGTCATTGCTTATGGGCATAATTTGAAGCAGCTGATTAATTTCACCATCTTTGGTACGTAAATCAATAACGGACACGAGGAAGATTAAGGTTTGTAAAAGAAAAGATGATATAACAGTAATAAATCTTCTGTAGGAGTCATATGTCTTCTTCACTTACCAGTACAGAAATGATCAAGTTAAATCTGGTGCATAATAAAGATTGCCTGTTGGTCTTAAGGCATAACCCAGCAGTGGTGGGAGAGGCAGCTGTGGTCTTTTTGCCCACAGTGGGTGGCCCCAGTTCTGCGGCAGAAATCTCGGCATTCCTTCCTCAGCATTGAGTTCAGGATACGGTCTTGAAGAATTCACACAGGGCTTTTAAAAGCTCTGTAGAAGCAAAATAACTTTCATTTTTCCATTGGCTTTTTTATCACCAAAACTATATAAAATTAAATAAAAAAAAGAAAAAAGAAAGGCCTCTCTGAAGTAATGTTTTGAGGAACATGTCCCTTTCCTATTCCTTTATCATAACTGACAGGCCATAGAAACTCATCTCCCAAATGTTTCATGAAAAATGTTTTGCCAGGACGGCTGAGCAGGCTACACTGAAACCAAGTCCCAGCTGACACATGAATAATCTCCATCCTGAACAATTTGGAGCTGTAGTGAGAGTGTCGTCTGATAACAGATGAGTGAGTCCATGCCACAGCAGCTGAGGGAGTTGCAAGAAATGCCATGTGGCTGGATTTTATTTATTTATTTTTCCAAAACCTCTCTATTGCTTCCTTGCCAGAGAAACCTATTCCCCCAGCTTTCAAAGTGAGAAGGAAATTTTATTGTCTCCTTAATCTCAAAGTCCTTTTCTACCACTAGTACCTAGAGAGCAAGGGGACAAGATCTACGCTGAGACACAGCGAAGCAGTTTTCCTTCACTCAAGAGGTTTTACGTGCAAAGTAAAATATCCATCATAAAGGTCATTTTTACTCCAGTGGTTCTGACTCCCTCCTAAACAGGTAACAATGTCAGCTAAACCCAGCCACAAAGAGCAACTCAGATCTTCCTGGCAAGGTACTACACTGGTATTGTTCTTTCAGGAGTCACAGAGAAGATTTCCATACGAAAAAGAATACAGACCCTCTGGACTACAAAGCTTTATTTTTATCCATCATTTTCCCCTTTGCAACATCCCTATAGGCTCTTTTTTAGGTGTTATCCTGACAAACACTTAAAAGAGATGACGAAAAAACAAAGCAAAAAAGAAATAAGAAGTCAAAACAAAGATACTTATGAGAGAATTGTCTCTGGAGTGGGGACTCCCCATGGCATATCACAGGTTCTCAGCCAGCCTTCCTAAAATTAACACCAAAGGGAGATGGTTTCATTCTGAACTGAAACACCAGAAAAAGCCTTAAAAAGTTGAATTTCAGAATTCTAACTCTTCCTGAGCTGATATATGTGAGTGGAATTAAGCCAACATGGCAATTTATGAGCTAGAAGGTGAGCTCTTCAGTGCTCCTTGTTTACAGCAGCCTGCCATGGGGAACCGGGGAAGTGATAGGCTTCTGGTAAGAGAAGGTGTTCACTAAGACTACAGTTGGACATTTCAGGCTAGTTCCTGAGACTGTGGCCTGAAGTGTATGTCATACATGAGTAACTCTGAGATTGCTCTGAGGGTGCTCAAAATTTGGCATAAGTAAAATCTATGTTGGGTTTCTTTAGCAGATATTTTTTTTGGGGGGGGTGGGGGGGTGGGGCAGTGTGATGGTGGTGGTGGTAGTTTTTCTCTGATCCTGCAGTCATTGTCCATTCATAGTCTTCCAAGGACCTGCTACATGACATTGGCATTGAGCGCTGTACTTGGATAGTGCTTCTGGATGTGGGTGGGTAGGTGGGGGCAATGCCAAGGTGCTCTGGAAACTGTTGAATTTCAAGCGTTTCCTCAGAGTCTGGGTTTCCTGAGCCTGGCCTCTGCTCCTCTGGAGAGACCTCTCAGAAGTGAGGATACCCAAAGAGCCACACGTACATCCTTGGACAATTTTCTTCATGGAGCACATATTCATTTGCTTTAGAATGTAAATAGATCTGTTAACCACAGATCTGTTTCTGTGGATTATTTCTGTGCTCAGCCATGGCTGGACTGAAGTGCACTGCTGGCTGGAGACAACTGGGAACTGCAGATTGCCCGTTCCGTACTGCGGTTTTTATTTCAAAGTGCAGTCTGCCAGCAAATGTGAGATTAACTGCTCAAAGTTTCCATTGGACTTTGCAACAAGATTAAGTTGGTTAAAATGAATTATCTAACATCAGTTAAATCATGTTAATGCTGTTTTAAGGGAGAGATTTTTGCAAATGGAATTTGGTTGAATTTGTGCAGCTTTATAATTTATTGAACATTTTTATCTACGTTCATATTTTTCTCCTTTTGGTGCGTAACAAAAATCCTATGGAAATAATTAGTGAATGGCCATCAACTAAAAGCTTTTTGGATCTCTGGTGCCACTAGAAGCTCTCTCTGAACAGGATTGAATTGTCATTGCATAATTCCTTTTTCATCGATTCACAAAACCAGCGATGCCTGTGTTTCATTCTTACTGTGCTATGGTGTTGTAAGCAGCAGGTCCTCACACTTTCAACCTGGAAAAATCCTATTACATCTTAGTGTGAAGCACAAGGCAATTGTAACTGTGTTGGGTTTGCATGGCAGGGTTTTGGTAGCGGGGGGGGCTACAGGGGTGGCTTCTGTGAGAAGCTGCTAGAAGCTCCCCCTGTGTCTGATAGAGCCAATGCCAGCCGGCTCTAAGACGGGCCCGCCGCTGGCCAAGGCCAAGCCAATCAGCGCCTCTGTGATAACATATTTAAGAAGAAGAAAAACACTTAGAGAGAGAGCTTTTGCAGCCGGAGAGAGGAGTGAGAAGATGTAAGAAACTCTGCAGACACCAAGGTCAGTGCAGATGGAGGGGGAGGAGGAGCTCCAGGCGCCGGAGCAGAGATCCCCCTGCAGCCCGTGGTGAAGGCCATGGTGAAGCAGGCTGTCCCCCTGCAGCCCATGGAGGAAGGATGAGGGGGTGTAGCGATTCCACCTGCAGCCCGTGGAGGACCCCACGCCGGAGCAGGTGGAGGCACCTGAAGGAGGCTGCGGCCCGTGGGAAGCCCACGCTGGAGCAAGTTCCTGGCCGGACCGGTGGACCCGTGAAGAGGGGAGCCCACGCCAGGGCAGGTTTGCTGGCAGGACTTGTGACCCCGTGGGGGACCCCACGCTGGAGCAGTTTGCTCCTGAAGGTCTGCACCCCGTGAGAGGGACTCCATGCTGGAGCAGGGGAACGATGAGAGGAGTCCTCCCCCTGAGGATGAAGAAGCGGCAGAAACACCGTGAGATGAACTGACCGTAACCCCCACTCCCCGTCCCCCTGTGCCTCTGAGGGGGGGAAGGTTGAAGCCGGGAGTGAAGTTGAGCCCGGGAAGATGGGAGGGGTGGGGGGAAGTGTTTTAAGAGTTGATTTTATTTTCTCATTCCTCTACTCTGTTTTTGCCTAGTAATAAATTAGATGAATTCCCTCTCTAAGTTTGGTCTGTTTTGCTCGTGACAACAATTAGTGAGTGATCTCTCCCTGTCCTTATCTCGACCTACAAGCATTTCGTTATGCCTTTTCTCCCCTGTTTAGTGAATGAGGGGAGTGAGAGAGCGGCTCTGGTGGGCACCTGGCCCCCAGCCAGGGTCAACCCACCACAGTCTTTTTTGGCGCCCAACGTGGGGCACGAGAAAATTGAGATAAGGACAGTAATTGGAAGAGGTAACGAGCAAAACATTGACTGAACGTAGATTGAGAGTGAAATAGCGGTGAAGGGACAAGAGGTGGATTCTGTGTGTATTGTCTACTCTTGTTTAGTGTTGTGATAGTGTTGCTTTGATTCTGGTGGGGGGAATTCTTTTTCTTTTTCCTTGTTGATGTGATTAGTGTGTGTGTAGTTTTTCTGTTGAATATGTTTTAATAATTCTTAAATATGTGATTCACAGAGGCGAGGGGTGGAATGTGTTGGGTTTGCATGGCAGGGTTTTGGTAGCGGGGGGGGCTACAGGGGTGGCTTCTGTGAGAAGCTGCTAGAAGCTCCCCCTGTGTCTGATAGAGCCAATGCCAGCCGGCTCTAAGACGGGCCCGCCGCTGGCCAAGGCCAAGCCAATCAGCGCCTCTGTGATAACATATTTAAGAAGAAGAAAAACACTTAGAGAGAGAGCTTTTGCAGCCGGAGAGAGGAGTGAGAAGATGTAAGAAACTCTGCAGACACCAAGGTCAGTGCAGATGGAGGGGGAGGAGGAGCTCCAGGCGCCGGAGCAGAGATCCCCCTGCAGCCCGTGGTGAAGGCCATGGTGAAGCAGGCTGTCCCCCTGCAGCCCATGGAGGAAGGATGAGGGGGTGTAGCGATTCCACCTGCAGCCCGTGGAGGACCCCACGCCGGAGCAGGTGGAGGCACCTGAAGGAGGCTGCGGCCCGTGGGAAGCCCACGCTGGAGCAAGTTCCTGGCCGGACCGGTGGACCCGTGAAGAGGGGAGCCCACGCCAGGGCAGGTTTGCTGGCAGGACTTGTGACCCCGTGGGGGACCCCACGCTGGAGCAGTTTGCTCCTGAAGGTCTGCACCCCGTGAGAGGGACTCCATGCTGGAGCAGGGGAACGATGAGAGGAGTCCTCCCCCTGAGGATGAAGAAGCGGCAGAAACACCGTGAGATGAACTGACCGTAACCCCCACTCCCCGTCCCCCTGTGCCTCTGAGGGGGGGAAGGTTGAAGCCGGGAGTGAAGTTGAGCCCGGGAAGATGGGAGGGGTGGGGGGAAGTGTTTTAAGAGTTGATTTTATTTTCTCATTCCTCTACTCTGTTTTTGCCTAGTAATAAATTAGATGAATTCCCTCTCTAAGTTTGGTCTGTTTTGCTCGTGACAACAATTAGTGAGTGATCTCTCCCTGTCCTTATCTCGACCTACAAGCATTTCGTTATGCCTTTTCTCCCCTGTTTAGTGAATGAGGGGAGTGAGAGAGCGGCTCTGGTGGGCACCTGGCCCCCAGCCAGGGTCAACCCACCACAGTAACGTTAATTATTGGGAATCTCAAGCTTCATAGCTTTAATTTTGAAATATAAATGAAACAGAAGCATTAATATTTATTTATTGGTATTATTCATAAAGTGCAACACAGATTTATGTGTCCAGGGATTTCTTTCCATTTTTAATATATACTTTTAAAACAGGACAAAATTAATAATTAAAAAAATCCTCACATGTCTAAATTACACCAGATAATATAAAGATGCACATTATAGTAACTCTCGAGAGAATACAGTTTGAGAAAATTGTCAACATAAATTTGTCTGATAAGGTCAAAGTAATGCTGCTGACAGTAGAATAAGGAAGAGAAAATATTTTACTGCTTGCAGGCATCTTCATGTTAAGTCAAGTAAAGACTAAAAAGAACAACTCAAGATATATAAGGAAAAGATTTCACTCAAAGGAAAAACATAGAAAACGTTTTTGTATTGTTAGTATGCTTCTAACACCCTGCATAAATGAAGTGCTGTAGCACACAAAGGTGTGTTTTTCATATGAGCTGAGACTGAATTAGGCAGCAGATTTTGTTATGTCTGGATCAGGTAAATATATCCTGTGCAACCTGAAATCACAGAGTAAGGGTTTAAGTCATAGAATCACAGAATCACAGAATGGTTTGGGTTGGAAGGGACCTCAAAGGCCATCTAGTTCCAACACCCCTGCCATGGGCAGGGACACCCTCCACTAGACCACATTGCCCAAAGCCTCATCCAACCTGGTCTTAAACGCTTCCAGGGATGGGGCATCCACAGCTTCTCTGGGCAACCTGTTCCAGTGCCTCACCACCCTCACAGTAAAGAATTTCTTTCTAACATCTAATCTAAATTGACCCTCCTTCAGCTTGAACCCATTCCCCCTTGTCCTGTAACTACACTCCCTGATAAACAGTCCCTCACCATCTTTCCTGTAGGCCCCTTCAGGTACTGGAAGGCCGCAATTAGATCTCCCTGGAGCCTTCTCTTCTCCAGGCTGAACAACCCCAACTCTCTCAGCCTGTCCTCATAGGAGAGGTGCTCCAGCCCTCTGATCAGCTTCATGGCCCTCCTCTGGACTCGCTCCAACAGCTCGATGTCTCTCCTGTACTGGGCCCCCCAGAGCTGGACGCAGTACTGCAGGTGGGGTCTCACAAGAGTGGAGTAGAGGGGCAGGATCACCTCCCTCGACCTGCTGGTCACGCCTCTTTTGATGCAGCCCAGGACACGGTTGGCTTTCTGGGCTGCAAGTGTACACTGCCGGCTCATGTTGAGCTTCTCATCAATCAATACCCCCAAGTCCTTCTCCTCAGGGCTGCTTTCAATCCATTCCTCACCCAGCCTATAGTCATGCTTGGGACTGTGCCGACCCATGTGCAGGACCTTGCACTTGGCCTTGAACTTCATGCGGTTTGCAGGGGCCCACCTCTCCAGCCTGTCAAGGTCCCTCTGGATGGCATCCCTTCCCTCCAGCGTGTCGACCACACCACACAGCTTGGTGTCGTCGGCAAACTTGCTGAGGGTGCACTCGATCCCATTGTCCATGTTGCCAACAAAGATGTTGAACAGTGCCGGTCCCAGTACCGACCCCTGAGGAACGCCACTCGTCACTGTTCTCCACTTGGACATTGAGCCGTTGACCACAACTCTTTGAGTGCAACCATCCAGCCAATTCCTTATCCACCGAGTGGTCCATCCATCGAATACATGTGTCTCCAATTTAGAGACAAGGATGTCGTGTGGGACAGTGTCAAATGCCTTGCACAAGTCCAGGTAGATGACGTCAGTTGCCCTTCCCTTATCCACCGATGCTGTAACCCCATCATAGAAGGCCAAATCTTAACACTGTGAACACAAATTTAAGGTGTGATTTTTTTTTTTTACTTAGCATCCCCAGTAAGAACAGAATTTGGAAACTACCCTTGTGCTTTTTGATGTTGTGTGAACACAGATCAGATCTAGTTTTAGCTTGCCTCTTATGACCTGTATAAACAGTTTGTAAAAACTATATAAAAATCTAAATATAGACATATGAATCTATAAAAGAATTTACATGACAGAATTGAATATTCACTCACTTGTTCCTAATTTCTGGACTGCTTGCTCTGTTTATATGTATTATACTGTACATGCTTCATAGTTTAAATGTTTTTCTTCTAGAAATGTAAGTTGACATTTTTAGGCACGTTCTGCAGAGCACTAATTGTGTTCTCATTGACATTAACAGAAGTGGTTAGCTCAGCATGGAGCTCTGATGCTGCTGCTTGTGTGTTTAAGAGCAGGATCATGATTTCATTTCTTAGATCTTTACAAAGGATGTTATATCAGATTAACCTCAGTCTATTCACCTAAAAGTGCCCTGTATACAATCTTTTTATTTTTGTTTAAGCAAATTTCTGTCATCCTAGGTTGCAGAAAAATGGGAGAAGAATAATTCTGTCTTGCAGTCTGGTTTCTTGCTTCAATGTACCGGTGACTCTAGCACACCCCAATGTGCCTTCCCTCAAGAGAGTTTATGAATTTATTTTGGGAAGGAATGAGCTTGTATGGACAGTGTCCTGGTGGTTCAGGAGAGTCAGGTGCTGGGGAGTCACTGGGAGCGGGGCAGAGCAAACCAAGGGCAGCAGGGAGCACGAAAATGCAGCAACTCCAGGACAAATGGAAGGGGGCGATGAAAGGGGAAGGCAGCTCAGATGTTAGGAGCAGAGGAGGAAAAGTTCATTCAAACCAAATTCCCACAGAAGACTATAAAAACAAAGGACAGAAATAAGACTTTCCTCTTGTTTCCCTAATAGTTAATTGTGTTTTGGTCAATGATGATTAAAAAAAGTGTGTGTCATAATACTATTTCATGTAACAGAAAAACCAGAAAACAACAAGGGTTAATTTTATTTTGTGGAAGTTCTGTGTTTTCAGTGTTGGTGGATAGTTTTTTGTGGGATTTTTTTAATTATAAATTTAGATTTGTTAATAAAATCTGTACTGAAATGAAGTTTAATTGACATTTTAATTGTTATTTTCTTGTCCACCTAACAGTGAACTAAGGACAATCTGTAAAGAGAAAAAGATGATCATTTTAATACTTTTGTTGCTAGTAAGAAATGTTTGTAGTCATCTCATAGAATTTCCAATGTCTAATCTACTTACATGTATCGTTTAACACCTGTTTCTTTGACACATTAGGGATTACCATCCCACTGCCTCTAAACAAACCCCAAATTATCTCTCCTCTTTTGCTGGGAGGACGTAGTAGTTGGGGTAACTCCAAAGGCTTTGTGGATGCTCTACAGCATGCTTCAGTGAACTTCTGTCAAATGTTTTTAAGAATGCATCTCTAACTACTAGCAGCTGCCTGGTTTAAATTCAGTTTGGAAATCATTCAGACCTAGGTTTGGGTTATGGGGGGGGCAGTGTTGGGGTTTTTTTTGTTGGTTTTTTTTTTGTTGTTGTTTCTAAAAAGTGAGTGAAGTCATAGGAGAATGTTGTCTAGGTCCCCGTTGGCAATAATGATAGAAGTTAATGGGTAGAAACATGAAATTTCACTCAGGGATGAGCTGTCTTGTGTACATACCGCTGTCCCATTTCTGATCGTTCGCATGCTGTATAAACTCTTTGTTTCTGGCTTTGCTCCTACTGTTCCAAAAGGCAGCGCCAGGAACTACTTGAAAATAGTCAAGTATGGCTTCCTTTTCTTTTTACCATAATGCTTTCACTTTAAAATAAGCAATTTCTTCAAATCTTTATTAGGTTTCTCATGCCACCTCTGTTAGAGATGCTTGCCCAGTAACACTTCCAGGTTGCTAATCTGAGTGAGATTTTTCCTCCCCCTCCAGCACACTGAGGAATTTTTGTATCCCCTCAGTATCTGTCTGAATAGATGTTTCGATTATTTATGTCAAAGCTGCTATAGTCTACTTGTTCCATTTTTGTTGTAATTTCAGTTCCATTGAATTAATAGTTTTGTTTAATTTTAGACAAAAAGCTGGGGTTTTTTCCAAAAGTTCTTGTAGTATCTGGTCATATATTTTATTTTTTTTTCCCCTGATCAGATATCCCACATAACCTTTGATGAAATATAAGAAAGCAGAACATTTTTTTTTTTTGCCTTTTAAAAGTGGAGTGCAATGTGAAGAAATAATAACTTTATAGGGTAATGAATCTGTACAAAAGCATATTTTTTAAGGGTGCTTGCAGTGGCATATAACTTTCACATATTATAGAAAACTATTTAAAAGCCTATAGAAAACTAATTACAAGAATGTCTCCCTTTGTTACAGTGTAAGATGTTCTCTTTTTACCTTTATAGTTATTTGATATAATGTATAAATGAGGGATTTTGTCCTTACCCACCATGTGTAGCCACTGGGACAATTGGTCTTGGTTCCTAAGAACTAAGCTTCTCCTGCTTCTTTTTGGCATATTTTTCAGCAAATGCAGCCTCTCCTGAGGCATGAGTTGTAGGCTGTAGGGATACTTTTTTCAAGTTTCTCCCACCATAGAGATTGCTTTTCTTATTCTTACAGTGCATTAGGTATTTTTCACTTTCAAAATCTATTCATATTTCATTATTTTTGTCTGTATTTCTTCCTGGTTTGTATATACTTTTCTGTATATTTCAGGGTGTTTTTCATATGATATGTGAAAATATCTCCACTTATTTCCTGCACCTAACTTTGCAGTATGGCATATTCATGATTGTTTTGGGTGCTTTCCGTCTCTGTTACAGAGACTTATGTACAGGCAAGCTGAACTTAATTTTATAAATAAGATTTATGAAAGAGCATATCTATTTGATTACTGTAATCGATTGTTAAGAGATTGGGCAGGTTTTTCTTTTACTGGGGGTAATTAAATTCAATTCTGTGCCTGACATTGTATGTTAACTACAAGGGGTAGGCTACGTTCAGGAGTTGTTGACTGAAGCCTACTCCGTGTATTGCTACACAGCGACTCAGTCAGGAAGATCACAGTTGTTCCTTTCGACGTCAAAAATCAGTGTCTTTCTCAGCCAAAGCTGCAACAATCTTAGTGAAAACTTTCTTTTTGAAACTTAAAATCCTACAATAAAATAATGGTCTCAAAAAATTAAACCATGAGAAAAGTGTGGGATCTAATCTTTAATATTCAAGTAGCATTTTGTATATCTAAGGGCCATTTCAGATTGAGTTTAATCCTCTAGCAATCCCTAGGCCAGGAAGGCTCATGGTTTATTAGTTGAAGCAGGTGGAAGGATCCCAAGGGATAATCCAGGACTCAAGTGATTTGCACAAGATTACACATAACAGGTTTATGTACTGAGAGATAGTTATTGTGAGGTGTTCTGCGAAATACATGCAAAACTGATTACTTACTCTCCCTAGCTTCTCTGGACTGCATTTGGAGTAAAAGTTGCTTAGTTTGTACTGCCCGCTGGTGAAACCCACGGGGCTGGATTATCCACTAGTCCAAGCCCACTAGCACGAGGCACTAGTAGGGCTTAAGTAATGTAAAATATGTGCCCAGAGAGGAGTTAATGGTCTTGAACTTCTCTGATTTCAGTACTGCTCAGGACTGATCTTTTAAGAGACAGAGGGCAGAAAACTAGTTGCTACCTGGAGTAGGCACCACTACTGTCCACTTTTCTTCATTCACATAAAACCTCATTGTACAGAAAATCATAATTTGATGACAAATTAAATACTCTCTGTCCATCCCTATCTCTGTGTAACAGATAGATGTGCAAGAACTATCACAAAGCTGAGTGCAGTTTTTATTCACTCTACACCGCAGGGTTCGTACATGCCAAATCCTCTCAATTCTTGGCAAGAAACAGAGGGCTGAGTCTCCTGCCTAGATGTCATTGGAGAAAGCAGCATGCTGGTTTGCCCTTGACTTTAAAATTCTGCAAACTTTCGGTGAAGTTTCGAGATTCTCAATGTGAAATACAAGCAGAGGATTAACTTGTTGGGGTTTTTGTTTTGTTTTGTTTTGTTTTATAACCAAGAGCAGGGAGATCAGTTATCGTTTCCTATAGGACACCACAGGGGTTACTTGTAGAGATTGTTAAGAAACTAATAATATAGCTCAAGGTCTTTTAGGCAATAGAAGATTGAATGATACCCTTTTCATTTTGGATTACAGTAATTTACGTAGTGTCAAACCCAACAGCATTGCTGTCAAACCTACTATCTCAGGAATTTATCACTTTTTATTTAAGATTTAGTCTTTAAAGTTGAATCATAAAGGTCTTTGTTCTCACATGACTCAGATTGTATGTTAGGATTCCAGCTATTTGTCAACATTTTTAAACTTTTGATTGAGATATTTTTATTTTCATTTATGCTTATTTTCCCATGAAACATTTTCCCTTGGGTTGATAAGAATAGGTATGCTTACCTATTTTCATTATATATGGGAAACTTTCTAGATGGTTCTCACCATGATGAAAACATTGGATTAATATAATCTTTAAAAACTCTAGATTTAAAGAAGAAATAATAATTGAGGGGAAAAATATCAATGTATTTAATTTACCCTCTTCAATGCTAGACATGCACAAAAAGTACTAAACATTTAACTTTGTTACTCTATTCTTAATATAGGCCATATATTGACCAAATTTTTTTTGTTGGTTTTTTGTTGGGGATTTTTCTGAGTTGGGGGTTTTTTTGTGAGCTGAAATAAATTGTTATGAATGGATTTTCTGTTTGGAAAAATAATGGGCAAAAATTTAGCATGGTTATAGTCCTATGAATTTTCACATTGAGGTATGAATATTAACAATGCTACGAATGTGCTCAGCAAAAATAGATGTCTGATATACAGAAACTGAAAACCACATGCGTGCATCACACTGCTACTGTATGTAGTGCAGTTGCTTATTCAGCCCAACGTATCAGCATTTTAATTTTGTCATCCTTAGTACTTATGTTTTGCTTATCTTTTCACTTGATATCACAATATAAACTTCTATTTGCTGAAACAATCATTATTTAAAGAAAATAACTGCATCACTAAAGTAATAGTAACTTTTTTATTCATGCGTGAAAAAGTAAGTTCTGCAGTATTGAACTAAGAATGCAAAAAGTATGTCATCTGTGGATTGTAATAGGAAATACATTGAAATCTAATGAAGTAGCGAATGATGTGTGTGTTTAGTTAACGTTAGTGGACAAAAATACACGGCACTTGATTCTTTGCTTCTAGCAATCAGCGGTCTCACTGGAAGCGTTTGGAGATCAACAGGGGACCAAAACCACACGAAACTGCGTCTACTTCTTTGGTGCAGTCATCCCTGAAGTATGCTGTATGAAGTATGACCAAACTGCTTGTTGAACATCTGCCAGTGGTGGACAAATTGATACATTTTGCCTTCACTAAGAAAAATACCACTTTTAGTCTTGAAGTAAAGAGAATGGCAGTTGCAAGATCACATAGAAATTCAAAATATATTTTCTCCTTCACTCACAGTTTAAGAAAACTTATTTCAAATAATTGCGACAAACCTTATTTAATAAACAAGTAGTATCATTAGCACATACCTTTTTCCATTTCCGTTGTGCCTCTATTTAAAAAAAGTCTAGAAGGTATTTGCTCTGTGTCCAACAGCATGATGGCAGCGAGTAAACACATTAGAAAACTGTCATTCAGCCCAGTACATTAAGTAATGAAATCAGAAGGCAAGAGAAAGAGATTTTGTGTGGTTGTCAACCTCTGAAAATTTGAAATCAATAAGAATTTGATAATGTTGAGCTATACTCAAGGATAATTTCCTAGTTGATTTTCCCCCAGCCGTACTACTTTACCCATACTTTCTTTGACTTCTCAGCTGAAAAAAGAGATATGCAACACAGGGTACGTTGGTATAATTAACAAAATATTGTGTATCGAGTGGCACTGTCTAAAACCAAATATATTTTACTGGCAGTCTTGCAAAGCTAGATTCCTTTGTGTTTCTCAGTGAAGCCTGCCGCATGTGAGGTATAAAATTAAGTAAAAGATTGCTTTTTGGAGTAAAAGTAGGTCAGTAGTACTGTTTAGTAAATAGATGTAATTTATCAGCTTTTGTGGTACAAAATATAGCAACGCTGTGGCAAATTTGGATAAAGCAAAGAGAAGTTATAAAACTCTATAGCTTTAGAGTTAAAATAGGTAGTAATAAATGTAAGGAACATGTGTTGATTCATATGCTAAGTTGTATTTTTGATGGCTATGCTATGTTTCTAGGTGTTTGCTCCTTATTATTAGGGGCATCTTTTGTCAGCAGAATCCCTTTGAGTGCTTTGTATCTTGGGAGTCCTTAATAATGCATGAGATTAAACCCCCACACATTACCACCATTTGAGAAGAAAGTGTCCATAAGACAGGATGCATGAGGTGTTATTTATGGTTATCTAACATTGACATAAAAAGTTTTTTAAAATATTTTCAATTTACATATATTCCTGACAGGGAAAGAAAAATTAATAGCACTTTAAGGACAAAAATAGATATTTTTTAGGATTTCTAGAGCAACTATTTGTAACTTTTCAATCTTTGCGTTTTTCTGCTGCTCGAGGAAGTCATACACAGTGACCTCAGCTAAGCGCAGTAGCACTTTCGAAGGAACTTGCTTAGAGAGTGAGAAGAACAGAAGGCTCTGAGGACGTGAATTCCCCTGAAAAGGGAATGATATTTTAAAAATAAATATATTTAACAAGAAGTAGTATTGCTCCTTCTGATTGTTTATAATTAGAAATTACTTGATATTCTCACTTTGATGTTCAACTAAAGAGCAGGACACATTTCAGATTGTGAGCGTTGTTGACTAGGATGATAAAGTTTGAAAGTGAATCTATTTCATGGCAAGTTAATACTAAAAATAAGGGAGTTTGTGGAGGATTACAGTTCATTCCTTAATTATGTCCCTTTTTGTAGTCAAGGCCTTGGATGAGAGGAGACCTGTTACTGTTTCTGGAAACTTCTGGCTTGCTCAGCAGTATCTATGCCAGCCTTGGCGAAATGATGAAGCCATCATTCTTTGGTTTAGACTAAAAAAGGGGATCTAAGATTAAACTTCAGCCTCTTGATTAACAGAATTAATTATGGAAATGAGAATGCAGTGAGCCCATTAAAGGGAACCTTTGCTCTCTGTGGAAGCGAGTGCACTATATGCTCACTTTCTTCATTGAAATAAAAAATGTTCCCATCTGTTTTGCTGATGTGAGGACAGCTGTAAAGTTCCCCAGAGGGAGAGAGCAGTTACAGAGAACTGAAGTCACGGATCTGCGGGTTCGGTGCCCAGCCTCACTGGTAATTCTGTGAACTTCTGCGAATCAGCCATTGGAAAATAAATTTTGATAATACAGCTTGTAAGACTGTAAGGTTACAGACCTGCTTGAAAATTACTGTAATGGTATAGAGCACAAGTCTGCTTTATAAAGAACAACTCTGCAATTTTTTTTTTTTTTCCATGTTCTCATTTGTTTGGAGTTACTAGTCGGCATACATGTTCTGTTAGTAGAGGTAATGGAATTAATTTTCTTCTTTCTTCATCAGCTGTCAAGAAGACACTGAGGTTTGTTAGGCAGTGCTTCTCAAGTGTTAGTATTCTATTGTTAAATGAAAGCTTCCAGAAACAAAAAAAAAAAAAGGAAAGAAAGCAGTTACCTCTGGCACTTACTCAGTATTTCTTAAACAACCAGCCAAGCCAAAATTAATCAGTCATGGCATGAAAATAGTCACGTAACATATGTTATTGTTCTTGTTCAGTGATAACACCAATTCTGCTAGATGGGTAGCCTTTTCAAAGCTTTGATCAGGTATTTCTGCATTAACTTTAGCTGATGCTTCATTGGTCTAGAAAGGATTTATTCTTCTGAGTTCTTGTGATAAAATTCTGGGATAAAAATATAAATACATCAGAAAACTAGTTCTTATTTTGTTATGGAAACTTTTGCTAATCTTTGAAATGTTCTATTACCACACCATGAATAAGCGTGTATCCCTTATATTAGGTATTTCACATAGTGAGGTACTTAATTTTAGTATCAGTTATTACAGAAATGCAAAATTATTTTTTGTTTGAAATTTTATAGCAAAAACATGTTCTGACAAGAGGATTGGCACTTCTAAATATCCAGGTTTCCTCATAGCAGTTTTAAAATTACCTATAGGTTCAGTTCAGGTTCGTGTTATTTATACGGGGTTTTTTTGTCTTTAGCATACCTTCGTGGACATAGTGGGTTTTAGGAAAGGACCATGTTCTTAACTATGTATTTAAAAAAGAGGAATGATTGCTCTTCTTTTTTATCATGCTGGAACTAGCTGCTTGCTACTTGTATACTTTCTAAATTGTGTAGACCATTTATTTTTAAAACTGCCTTTTTCAATGATTACTGATATCTAGTATCGATTTATGTAAAGTATGTGTAGTTACCGCAGAAACATTCAAAGACAATTGAATACCACAGTATTTTCTGATTACTTCATGACTCAAAATGAATGGATGACTATTAGCTAGAGCATTTTTCTGTATTTTCTAGTAAAACCATTCTGCTTTGTCTTAGTAGTTAAAAGTTTATTGGAGCAGGAAATTTATTCTCTTATCCTTTTTGATTCAAAAATAAGTCTTTTTTGCACAGTGGGTATTCTTTTTCTGACTATCAAGCTTTTATTTTTCTTCTTTTACTCTCAGTTGTATTTTGATTAAAATAATAAAAAGGCTATAGTTACATGCAAAGATAAAATTTTTAAACCTTGATAATCCTTTTTCTATATGTTATAAGAAAGTAAAAGAGGGACAATTGTGACATTTGGAAAAAAATGGATGAAGCTTTCTTTTTTTCTTAGGGTTTCACTGCAGTGACATTTGTTACTGAATATCTTTTTCACTTTTTTTCCTTCTAACACGTAAATTAATATTAGAAACTCTGGCCACCTTTGAAAAATTACTTTTTCATCTATTTTTTCCTTGTTATTTATGAGACACATGCTAATACCATCTGTTAATGAGTATGGTGATAAACTACATCTTCTGCTCTTCCTATCATGATCTCCTTTGAAGATGCTTTCAAGAACTCATTCCTTGATAAATATTACCAGTCGCAGACCAATTTATTATGAAATTTTGATCAAGGTATAGAAGAAGAAAGAAAAATGCTTTGAATAAGGTATACCTCATTTAAAATATGTTATTGTATACTCTGATTCTAGTAAAACTTAAATTTAGAAGAATTTTTACAGAAAAATTTAACTATTTAACTTGTACGCTAAGTGAGGTCATTTCCCCACACAGAAATTACCCTTATGAACAGAATACGGGCATGACAGTATTTGTGTCATCTGATGCTTCAGGACTCATATATGACTTGTTTGTTGGGCGAGTATGTGGTCGGCAAAGTGAAATGTTGGCACAATTCATTTTTCTATTTGCAGTTAGCACAGTACTAGCAGAATAATTTGATCCAGATTTTTACGAAGCTAGCCAAACTCACCTTGGTTCCCGCATGCTGATTAAAATTATTTCTGTGCAGGTAAATATTGTGTAAAGTGAACATGGCAAAAAAAATGTGCATTGTTACCTTTTGTAATCAAAAGAGTGTTCTTACCTATGCATGAGCTTCAAACATGCTTACCCAAAAGCTCATCCAACCAAAGCCCAAGCAGATGTTGGCCTGTATCTTGAATTTGTCATATTCATCATGAAAACAATCCTGGAAAAAAGTACTGCTACCTCTCTCTCCACTCCTTCAGAGTCCCGGGATGGCTGAGATTGGAAGGGATGTCTGGAGGTTGTCTTGGTCCAACCCCCGCTCAAGATTCCAAAATCTGCCAAGGGCATGTTAAGCTTATGTGGATTTAAAAGTTGTAACCTACTCGATGAAATCTGTATTCTTGCTGAAAACAATGCGTAATAAGAAACCCATTGTTTCTTGAAAGGCACTTGACACATTATGAGATCAACTCCTTAACTACTGTGGTATTCGGCAATTTTTTTATAAGTCATTACTTTGAAAGAACTATTTCAGAACAAATATGTCAAGCAAGTAGGGTTCTTTCTGAGGCCATAGTTTGATGTTTCATTCATTGTCACTGTTGAACCTTGGTACAATGGTCTTTCTTTTATTGTTCTTTATAAATAAGCTACAATAATACATTTAAGGTAGTGCAGCTATGAAGTAATGCAAGTGAATTTATATTCAATGGTCTGGGACTGTCGGAATCAGTAAGTGTAAAATATGTTTCGGTTTGAGCTGCTCTTGAGAGTGTCTCCCCACTATTACAGAAGCTGTTGTTTAGAGAGAGCTCGGATCCTCAGATGCTGTATTCTGGCACATGACCACTCAAGTCAGCAAAGACACAGTGATGTATCACTTAAGGATATGGTCCTCTAGAATGGTCATTTCTCTAACACTGAAACAGACTGCATTGAATTCCTGCCACATGATCTGATGGGAAAATAAGATGCAAATAAAAACTTAAGTTGAGTACTTGAATGAATAAAAGGGCTCTTTGTTGCCCAAGATTACAGTAATTGCATTGTTCTCAGTAAAATCTTCTATAATCCAGCAGTAATACAAATGTTTCTGAAACGTCACTTCTCTGTTTGGTTTGTTGAGGGTTTTTTGGTTGGTTGTTTGTTTGGTTTTTTGGGTGGTTTTTTTTTTTTTTAAAGAAGATTCTTAGAGATTTCGCCTCCTCTTTGGGGATGAAATTATTTCCTTGACAGTTGGCAAAGGCAGGAGATTCACAAGTCTCAGCAACTGTTTTCCTGGTGGAAAAATCTAAGTGAAATGATTAGAACATCTGGCAAAGCTCTTAAATAAAACAGTACTTTGAAACAGAACTGATTCAGTGTATCCTAGGACATTACATCAGTGACATTAGAACAATTAATATTCAAGACGTGCTTAATTATAATTATACTTCACAGATGTTCTACAGGAAAAAGTAGAATGTTGTGATTTCAAGTTGAGCTCTCATGCAGCCAGTCTAATGCTGTGGCACTTTCTTCCTATAAAAAAATATTAGCAACATTGACTGCTAAAACAAAATTATGCATGAGAATCTCAGCAATAGCGAGTGCCCAGCATTTGAGATTATATAAAAAAGAAATACAGTGTTTTATCAGCTGGTCTCTCAACTGTATTAGACTGGAAAATTTTGCACATGGTGGCACATTCCTGGCAAATCTTTTGTGCTTTAGGCTTGTCTAATGTAAGGATAATGGTAAACAAACCAAGGAACTCCATGGCTGAGGCAGACTCTGCTGTTTGAGCACGAGTCCGTGCATTGTTTTTTGCAATCCTCTCTGTTATTCACTTGCTACCAACTAAAACTGGGGCAGTCAGATTGCAGAGTGCTGCTCCTTCAGTGTGTGAATGACTCCCCAGTAATGCAGTCAGTGAAAAAAGGGGATATTAGCATGCTATTAAAAACTAAATGTGTTTAATGGTGCCTAGGAGGTAAACCACGGTTGAAAAAGAAACCTTGGGGATATTTTCTAGACTTCAATATGTGAATTAGCAATTTTAGCAACACTTTCAGCTGTGAAAAATTTTGATATTTATTAAGCGGTTATGAGTTAGGCATAATCTAGCTAAAAATGCAGGTTATATGTCATTTAAGCTACCTGAGAGAAGTCATTACAATTCACTGTTGAAAATGAGCAGTTTCCGGATCAAAACATCAGTAGGTACCTATATTATCGAAGACTAAGATAACACTGCTCAAGGCATGAGTTGTACAAGGATTCCTTTAGCTCATCATTGTTCTGAATAGGACATGTGTGTGTTTAGAGACAGAAGCAGAAGGCAGAGCAAGAACCAAGCGTGGTCCACAACCTGAGCCACCGGAGAACACGGCATTAGGAAAAAAAGCCTAACCTAAAGGTTCTGTAAGAGCCTTCTTGAACAGGCTTTGTTGCTCTGACCAAAGAAATTTTTGTTTTGATATCTCCTGTACTCGAGAGGTTGTTTTTTATAAAATAACAAATTCTCAATTAACAGAATGTCGAGCAATATCTATTATCAGTTCCTCCTTCGAAGAAAAAGTCGGAGTCAGTATTTTTTTTTTTAAGTTGCTGAGGTCAAAAGTACAGCTACCACTCTAGATGGAAAAACAACTCCATGATTTCATGGGGTCACTTGGGAATACTGTAAGTGAGTTGAAATGTAACCTTAACTCGTCTGAAAAGAAAAAGTGCTTTCACAGGAGATCTGCATTTGAGATTTGATTAAGAAAAAAAAATAAATAAATTACTGAGGTTCCATTAAGCTAACATCTTCCAATGATGAGCTGCAGTTAACAGAATGTTAGTCCTGTTCCACCTCTATTTAGCCACATGTTAATCGTGAGCAAACTCTTACATTAATTCATGGTTCATGGGAAAATTTATGGGCGTAGCCATTTAAAATCAAATAGTGAAATATATGAGTTCCAAGAAAGGAGGATAAATTATTGAAAACTCCTTCTTCCAGACAACTTGAAAATATGTCCAGTACTACTAATTAAAATTACTCGGCTGAGCATCTGAATTTAATTAACCAAATGAGGTTGTGATGGATGCAATGTTTATGTTATTTTGCCTGATATTTCATATCTAATGAATCTTTACATTTGTTTTCTCAACTTGTGAGAAAAATAAGTGTTCAATATATTTATTTATTTAGATATCTCTAAAACCACTTTAAATAAATGGGTGGATTTTTCATAAGACTGAAGTGTTCACTGCATACGGTATCTTAAATCCTTTAGATTTAAAAACCCAAAGAATGAGGAAGGTGGTGTTTCTGCAGACCCACATGTTCTTTGCTTTCTATCTAAAAAGTCTCAGGGGGGTACAGTGTCACATATCGGCTGGCAGTACTGTTTACTCTAAGTGGTAACACTTAACGTGCTCACGTTTGTCAGTGCAAATTCCTCGTTGTCCCCTGTGTATTCTGAACAACATGAAGGAAATAATTTTTCTCTTATGACTACATCCTCTGGATATGAGTTTTTGCATGTGAAATCCTGGGCTACCAGGCTACTCTGGTAGGTTACTTCACAGTTCATCTTTCCTTCCTTATTTTCTACAAATTATTACTTCAAATGCTGCTCGCAATTTTTATTTTGCAATTAAAAAAAAAAAGTGTACAAGGGAAAAGACATGACTTTTAAAATTTTATTCTTTACCCTTAGGCTAGTCTGCATGTGCCAGTGAATCTAAAGTACAGATTAATTTTAAGCAAAGTGTAACACTACTACTTCCCCCCCCGCCTCAGCTTTCACCACATTTGGATTTTTTTTTGTAATCTTAGGTTTAAAATCCATGTTTTAAATTTCAACATAATTTTCATATAGTTGGTGATTTGTGCTGCATTTGGCTTGGTTTCAAATTAAAGTAAAATTCACATCAGTACCCAAACAGTAATTTCTTACTAACTTCTTTCTTTCTTCATAATTTTTTTACCTAAGCAAGCCCTAAGATTTATTGAAGATCTTAATCTAATACATCCCCGGCTGAATGGGGGAGAGGGGAAGAGAGAATGGAGAAAGCTATTTATTCCTTTTAACTTTTATTTCTCTTACCTAGCAGTTATTAAGCTATTTTTACGTAGGAAATGTTGTGTTATATCGTTTAGTCCTGCTGACTGTAGTTTATGGGAAGGCACTAAAAACAGCTGGAGTTTCCACATTCACCTCTTCTTGTGCAGACAGCCTTTTGGTACTTCTCTTTGAATGAAACAGCAGGAATTAGGATTTTGTGGGGTTTGATATGTTTTTCAGATGTGTCTAGCTTCTTTCTCCTCTGAATTTTAAGGTCAGAGAACAAAACTAGTCATTTGCAAAATTGCTAGTTTTTGAGGATAGGAGGAACCGTTATTGGTGTTGCAGTTTTCCATCAGCTTTTGGGTGGGTTTCAGTCGCATCGAGCAGGTCTCTTTAGGTGACTGCTCAGAGCGTCCTGGGACTCAATTTTATACGTGAACCCTGAAGAGCCGCCCAGAGCGGCGGCTGCACGAGCCCGTGGCACAGCTCCTGTTTCGTGCGCTGCTGCCCTCAAGTTGGGACGTGTAAGGCAGTGCTGTCTCCGGCAGTAAGCTCGACCTAAGCCTGTGCTTGAGCGCTTGGCAGCTGATTTTAGACCGAAATATCTTAAATTTGATCCAAGAGCTTATCTGGCCTGCTCTTAAGTGCTAACAGGGATCAAGGTTAATGAGTTTTCTCCGTGTTTCTGAACCTTTTGTCTATAGGCGAAATCAGGGCAGAAATGTCCAAGACTTAACGGATTTTCATATGTGGTTTTTAATACTTACTTTCAATAGTATTTCAATAAAAAACTTCTTAGCTGCAAAACAAGGAAATAAGACCCCCCAACGTGCCAGAATTCAGATGTGGATTCCTTGTCAGGCATGTATGTTTGCTGACAATTTGTGAAATACAGTAGAAAAGGGGTAGTATTTATTCTGAAGTTTTCTCTGACAGTAAAAGTAGTATTATTGGAGTTTAAAATAAAAGGGGAAATGTGCTCTGTATCGTGTTCTGTTGTGAGGTAGTCGCGATGAGATATTTTAGCTCAAGGTTTCTGTTATGCTTATTAGAAGTCAGTTTATTACTTTGCAAGGTTGTAGCCCGTATCTTTGAGATTCTGTTGCATAAAATTCAACACCTCCCCTTATTGGGCTGTATGACAGGGACAGTAATTAGCACTGAACTCCAAGGCAATTTCTTTTCATAAAATTAATAATAATGAAGATAATTTCATTTCTGAAAGCAGCTCTGTGAAAAGGCATCTCAGATCACTGCATGGAGATCCTGATTATACAGTGAAAAGGAGCTATTCACAGGAGGGAGTATTAGCACAGCCACATTCCACTAAAAACGCTCTGGCTCTTGCCAAGTTTCTGTGCATAAAATCATGCGCATGCTGTGTTGATGTTATTAGCTTCCATCGTTCAAGCTGTTGCAGTCCCCTCTGTATAAATCTATACAGAAGAATCTTTATATGCCGGGGAATATGATCCCTAAACACTTTAAAGTGTGATGCATTTAAAAGAATGCAAAACAAAGTATGTCAAAATCCAGAGAAGAAGACTGGGTGAATGACTATTTGAATTATTGCTGTTTCCTATCTGTGAAAATTGAATTGACTGACAGTAGAAAGAAACATTTAACTGGGTTTATTGTATTAACTTTTATTTCAGCTGCTTGTCTTTAAATTCTATGGTTCCATAATCAAAATCTTGAAGTGAGTTAGAGAAAGCAGCCTGAGACTTTATGGAATCAATGTATAAATTTAAACCCGATTTGAAAAATGCTGGTCTTGTTTTCCTTCAAAGCAAAGTAGTATGTGGCTCATAATGCCATTGCAACGTGTAAGAATAAATCACTGTACTAAATTGGTGACTGACGGACCTTTTAGTTCATGAATTTGTGGTGCCCGAATGCCTTCCTGAACAGAACATATTGGTTCAGACATATTTTGCGAGTCTACTTAGAAGCCTGATTTCTGAAACAATCGTCTCATAGGGAAGTAGGGAAGAAGCTTTAGGCTTCTCCATTTATTATTCCTGTGCAGCTAACCTGTATCCACATCCTCACAGTTCTCATATAGTAAAAGATCAGTTCTCTGATTTTTTGAAATGCAAAAGAGGGAACTCGATCGGGGTGGGGGGACACGGACACAACTACTTATTGAAACCGAAAATATTGGTCTTGAGGGTTGATTTTCTGAATACACAGTTATACTCTGGGATGTGCTAAGCCTCTTAAACTTTGTCACTTTTTGGCCATTCGGCTGAGCCAGGGTGTCACTGCCCTATGGTATTTCAAGCTACATCACTTCCCTTCATCTTTTTACTGTTACATGTTCCGAAGTTTGTCAACTCTAACTGGGCTAATTGGTGGAGGAGGTCAGAGGACGGACAGTCAAGATTAAATTACTTGGAATCGTTTAGGTTAAATGTTGGGTTGTTTAAGCATAGGGGAAGCTATTCACACAAAACACAGCCAAAGGAAACCAACATTGCAACATCAAACCCCAAGTTTAGAATTGTTAAAACTGAGGGAGTCTTTTCGCCCCTTTTAAATGAATAGTGATATACTCTTCAAGGTGAGATTGTATCGTCTTGAGCCCTTGTTGGGAAAAATGTGTTTGGGTGTAAATGAACCCAATGAATGCGGAAGTGGTTTTATACATAAAACCCCTATCTTGATAGTCATAAAGGCTGCAGAATTGTCAATGCGTGAGGTAGTGAGAAATATGAAGTGAGACAGGCTAGAAGGATTTCAGAGCACAATCTCCTGATAGAGGCTGTTCAGATTTAATTTTTATCCATTTTGGAGGTTTGGGAATAATGTTTAAAAACACTGAAACAAATATTAATGCTGCTTTCCTCTTTTTTTCTTTTTTTTTTTTTTTTTGCTTACAACTTGAAAATTTGACACTGAATACCAGTTTGAAGTAAATTAAACCAGTGATTTTAATTTTCACTTTGCTATAAATTTAAGTACTCTGAAAAAAGGATCCCTAAGTATTTTAGACTGGACTTCCTAGTTTAAAGGAACCTTTATTGTTTCTCTGTCTCACTTTTCTATCTATAAAATGAAGATAACACTTTTGCCTCATGGGGATGTGGTGGTTCCTGTTGGTTAGGTCTATGGCTGTTATAGTCAGAGGATTTAAAGAGCTGATCAAAAAATGAATTATTTCATATTCCAGAAATGAGTTGAACAGAGTGCAGTGAATACACTTGGATGTAAATATCATCAATACTATTTACATATTGATGAAAATGATAGATCAGATTGAAAGGTAAAAATATTTATAAGTGCTTTTTCAAAGATTGTTGTTGATCCTGAATTTTTAATGAACAAAGGTACCAGTTCTGACATATGGCATTTCCAAAATTTTGAATATTTATCTTACAACCTTTTTCATTCTTTTAATAATTTTTAAAATCCATAATCCTTACAAAGATTAATGAAAGAAAATGGAAAGAAAATTCATCATTGAAAAACTTCAAGCTTTTGAAATAGTTTTGGTAAGATAAAACAAACTTGCTTGTTATTAATTGTTTAAACTCAGTAATTTGATTTAACCTTACTGAAAATGTTTATATATGGCTTATTTTGAAAACTAAGAATTTTAAGAAATATTTTTAGTATTTTGGTTTTTTGATAATAAAACATTAAATGTGGTATAGCCTTTATAAGAAAACCATGTATTTTGAGGAATAACAGACTACAAATGGGTTCTAATTTCCCCCCCCAGATATATTTGCAGAGAGTTTTCACCCGGTTGTTCATGTTATGCTGAATCCAGACGAACCCAATAACAAGAACCGAACTATCCCTCAGGATGCGAAACAAATGTGAGTCAAACAGAGCAAGCAGAATAAAATTTTTCGATGCGCAAAAAATTACTGAAGAAACTGCTGTAACGTAGTTTCTCTCCTGTCCAATACAGATCAAACACAAGTTCTTCCTGTTGCTTTGTTTATTATGGCTGCTCAGAATGATTACAGAATTACACAAGCCAAAACATGCTGGAGGATCCAGAGGCCAGAGCGATTCTGTATACAGCAGCTCCCTCCAGCATTGCAGCGTTGTGGAGCATTTGCTCCTAGGAAAGGACAGCAGGTGTGGAATGTTATTATTCTAACTCTTCTTTCTTTCCTCTGCAGAACTGCCAGATGTCATCGGATCATTGTCTAGCATTTTAGGAGTGATATGAGGAAGCCTAGAGCAACTCCAGACTACCACAGATGCAGGTGGGATATACTACCTTGACGTTGACTAAGGTAGGTTGTGGAAAGATTAAAGCTGCAGGCAAAAAAAAAAAAAAAAAAAAAAAATCTATCCAGCTAAACATTTTAGCAGAAGACTGTTTTGTTCCCATTGCTTGCATTTTATTCATGAATCCAGAAAAGTTAACGGTCAGGATATGTAGCTGCACATTTGACATGTTTCACATGTTTATTATAAATTTAATGTGACTAAACTTTGTTATATTCTACTTGAGAATGCCTTCGGTATGTGATTCATCTTGATTACTTGTTACAAAAGTTTCCTGCAAGATAACCCCCATTCTTCGTTGTCCCAGATTCTCATTTATATAAATTTCTTGTATCATGAATTTTGTACAGATTCCTGACAAGGTCCCCTATGTCACTAAGCTTGTTAAGGTCTGTGTTGCTCCATGTGGTACATCTAAAATCAATTTCAGTCACATTTGACCACTGTGCAGATGGAACATTATTCATGCATTAGACTTTCTAAGTGGGGTAAAGCAGAACCTTACATTTATTCCTTACAATTGTATCTGCATTTTTGTATTATATATGGTTCAGTAACCTTTTGTAGAAGACCAGAAGATGCCTCTGGAGGCAACGCAATGTGCATCAGAACTGATTTATACTGTAACATCTGTCAACTTTTCCCTAGGACCTAGTTGTGCCAGGATACACATGTCATCTTTTCTAATGACTTATCAAAAGATAGAGGCTGACTGTGGAAAGAGATGCACCACGGCAATGAGTCTGACACTACCTTCTGCCATTTTTCCAAGGAATAGTGGTCAATGTGCATTTATTGGCTCAAGGATTTGTAGCTTGCAGTTTAGTGTGCATTTTGCCCGTAGGGTTAACTATTTTCCATAATGAATTTCTGAAAATAAGGCATAGAAATGCTGTTGTAAAATGTGTAAGTGTGCGTGGAATGAATTTTGAAAATATTCAGAACTTCATTTTCCTGTCCTATGCAGTTTGTTGAAATTTCAAAAAAATCCTCAAACCAATATCCATATCTCTTCTTCTCTCCCTCTAGCAACCAGCAATGGACTTGAAAATAGATCTCTTGAATCTCATGTGAACTTTTTGCCTACTTGGATATTGTATTGCTCTGTCATTTTGTATAACTATTTTTCAGTATGCCAGGTGAGTGACAGCCACATACTCAGAGGAGTTACCTAAACTATACAAGATGTAGAGCCTCCAATTCCTCCTTTCAATTTTATATCCATGATATTATTATGGTTATTTTGTTTTCTTACTATTAATTTAACTAGAATTTCCATCCTAACTGTAGAATCCTTCTTTAGCAAACTTCAAAAGCATCCCTTACTATAAAATGCTCACATGTTAGCTGGTAAGTTTAATCAAAGATAGGAAACTGAAGAACATCAGATCCACAACCGTTTCTTTATAAAGGAACTGTGTCTTCACCATATTAAAAATGCAAACACTGATTTCTTCCTGAAAAGGGTATTTGTATTAAAAGAATTACTCCAATATTTGCATTATTACATATCCTTTTTTAGGAAAAACAGTCTTTAATACCGTATGTGGAGTTCGTTGGTGTAGACATCTCAGATCCTTGAACTGCTTCAATCAGGCGCTTCTGTTGTCTGTGAGCATGACGTAAATATGAGAATTTTGTCATGGGACATCTGATTCTGTCTTTTTTGTCCTTGGGCTAATTAGTTAGACCAAGTAATAAATTTCTAAGATTACACATGGTGCATGCATACATATAAAAGTAAAAAGTAAAATTCAAGTATAACCTGAGTATAACATCAGTTGTCTTTACAGATTTTAATTCCCTCCATGTTTTGTGTCTTTTTGTGATAGCTGGCTTTACTGCTTTTATATCGATTCAGTTTAACAGATTGTCTTATATGTTGGAGTGATTTAGGATGTTATATATTTTTTTTATTCTCCTATTTAGGTCTCTCTTGTAAGTGAAAACACACTGTGTCATTTGTAGGACATATATTTATGAGTTAACTACACAAAGCTGTGTTTTAAAGATCGAACATAATGTAGTGTAACATAATTACGTGTTTACAACAATGCGATGTGAAACTGTTGTTCCACCTGAGCTATACTGGCCATTCTGGGGACAGATCATCTTATTCCCCCCTGGCAGCTGACCATATTCTAAATAATCTAATATTCATCAGTTCATAGGAAGAAATCTGATATATAGAGCTAATTAGCCTAATTAGTGGAGTTATCTAGAATGTGAGGCCTGGCCTCAATCTCTTGCAAAGCAGAGCAAATCTGAAAGAAGAAACTGAAGCTTCCCTTGCAACAGAGAACATCCGGGACTTGGCATATTCGCCTGAAATATGGCAAGGGAAGTGATGCGAACACGGATAAGGCTTTTTCTCAGGAATTCTCAGTTTGTTCTCTGCAACCCTACTGTGGTGCTTAAAAGACACCATGGATTCCGTTAACCAACAGCACTGCAGTGAGGTTTATCTGTTTATATACGGTCCCATAGTCTCTGCGATGGGGTTTCCAAAAACACTTGTGTGCTAAGAAAATTTTAGCAAAAAACCGTACTGTATCGAATCCACCAAGGTTCTTCACGTCCATTCTTTATTGCTTATTCTTTTCGGGAAATGTAACAGCATAGGGGTATTACAGGATCTCCTATGTAATCAAAAAGAAAACCTATGTATTACAAGCAAAAAGGAAAATTTACAGTTTATTCTTTCTTTTCTTTATAATATATTTCTTTTACAGTCTTATAAACAGCTGACCTATGCAATCTAGTAGTAGATCATCAGGTGGAAGCTGGCTTGCAGGTTTGGAGCCAGACAACCATAGGTTGCTCAATATCTAGCTCAAAGCCTGTGAAAGTGTATCTATTAACGGTTTTCTAGCTGCAATTTTTCAAAATGTGTTTATTACCGCCATTTCTACAGACATTCTGTTCTTGTCCCTTTCTTTGCATTGCAATGTACCAAAAAAAAAAAAAAAAAGAAAAAATAAACACTGTGGTTTTCTCTCTTGAGATGTGCACAATTTGAATGAATAATGGTGCCGCATTATCCTCAAAAGGTCGATGGGATCAGAATATTGTATGAAGCTGTATCAGACGACAATGACTTACCATTAACTTTCTGTTCAAGCTGTGTTATGTTTAAATCTTCAGACCAAAGCTGTGGGTATAATTCCTTTTACTTTTTTGGTCAAGGGAGAGGATTTTTGACTGTGAACATTCCAAAAAACTTGTATGTGGCTGCCAAGCCAAGTATTCTCTCTGGCATTTGTGAGTTAATGAAAGAGCCGCTGTAGCTGTGTAGCTGGATTTCGAAATACAGAATCTGGAGAAGTATATTGCAAATGTAATGTTACCCAAGCCTCTCTTAATGAGAATTTAAATAAAGAATGACCCAGTGGAATTGCAGCAGTGTATAGTGCTGCCATTTAGGAGAATGGAATCATGTCTCAAGCATAGAGCAACTTAAAAGTGGGGAGTTGAAGCTTTTGGTCTCAGGGGACAAAGTGCGTGCTCTGCAGTTCCTCAAGCCATACACTGCTGACCGAAGTAGCCTGCTATAGATAGCTGCTCATAGAAAGACTAAGATTATTAGAATATGCCTAATATACTGAAAAAAATTGCAGGCTTTATTTTCATTGTGCTTTTCAGTCAGTGAAGGAATAATCACAAGATGAATGCAGTTTTAGAGGCCGATGGTACATATTTAAAAAAAAAAATATGAAAAGGAACAGCTTATACTTTAAACAATCAGGGTTTCCACGTGATGCCTAATTCAAGTACTAGGAATGTCTGTTAGCTTCTGAGAGCTTCGCGCTCCTGATATTGGCCGTATTTAATCTGCAATATCTGTGGTCACATGTATAAACAGGCTGGAAGATGCGATAAAGTGAGAGAGCGAGGACCCAGCATTCTGCCAGCTTTCCAAGGTTCCCAGATGAAGAACTGTATTACCATAGATTCCCTCTGTAGTCGTTAAGGAGAAAGAGATACACACGTCTGGAGAACGGTAGTGATCTCAGAGGAATCGTATTCTGCAAGTCCTGCATCTTTCTGTTGGCTATGCACAGAATCTGCAGCTCCTTTTAACTCCACGGTTAAATGTTTGAAGTTTGATGGGTACCTCTAGGCTTAATAGTGTTTCCTACAATTCCTATTTATTGTCAGCTTATGAAACAGTTGTCACTCTAATTGCTTTAGGAAAAAAAGGTAAAAATGAAGAGTAATAAAAAATAAAATGTAAAAAGTATCTCAGAGTAGTTGGCTGGAATCTCTATCGACATGGTTAAGTTTCCATCTATGTGCTTATATAATGTAAAACATGAAATGGAAATGTATATGTACCAAAAATAAGCCAAAAAATCATTGACAAACTCACCTGGGAGACCAATTACATATATGTGCACACGAGACTTCCCAGTGTGGGAATGCTTGCTAGGTTAGGAGATTTCAGTGGTGCTAATTGCAGTGGTCCTGCTATACACCACCATCGTTGCTGCTGAGAAAATTCTCCCCAGGCACAGCGAGGGTCAATGATATTGACACCTTGCATTTCTACTTTCTTAGGTCACTTTAATTCAGTCTGTAAGTATAATCAGAGCCTAGGTTATTTTTTCTAGTGCCAAGTACTGTTTAGAGGTAGATTTATGAAAATTGCAGGCTTTTCAAAATACAAGACTTGAGCAAAAGAGAGATTTGTTACCTCAGAAAGCTTCACAAGTCATGAGTAATTGCCTGCTACCCCTCTGAAATAGGTTTATAGGAAAATGTACATCCTCCTCCTTATATAAATGAAAAAACCTGAGATAGAAATGAAGTGATTTCCTCAGGGCTATAAGCTGCAAGTGGAATCAAAATTATTACTGACTAGTTTGTGATTCCAGCCCAGTACCTGGGCTGTAACAATACTTACCGGGTCTCCCACGCCTGTCTGTCACTCCTAGAATTACTGGCCCTGGGAGCTATTTCTCCGTGAATGACGATCATGGTTTACAGTTTCAGCTTATTCAGAAACTAGGTTGGTGGATGAGTTGCCTTTTTTTAATCTGTCCAACATTTCACTTCTAGATATAAATTGAGATTGAATGATTTAGATCAGATTGTTTCTACTGAAAATGCCGCTTCTATAACTTGTTCCTTGAAATATTTCCGTTTCTGTTAGCAAGTATCATGTGTTTTCTAATACTTGGGGAAAAAAAATATTCATTTCAATGAATATGACTGCTTTGTGCAATTGCAGGCTGTGATACCTTTTATTTAGCTGACTTGTAAAGCTTGAAGAGAGGATCAGGCTTTCATTTCTTTCTTCTGGTGGTGAAGTTAAAAGTGATATTTTCACCAAGGTTAAGGGAAAAAGGGTTTGATCTGTAGAAATTGGGGATGTACTCCTGACACCTTCCAATTCATGGGCGTTCTGTTATCAGCTGGAATGTTAACAGGTTTTCCTGGGGTTCATTGACCCCTGTGCCCCATCGAATCATCCCTTTCCTGAGATGATTAAGACATGCAAATACTATCTGGCTGTTGTCTTCCTCAAGGTTTTCACACAGAGCCACTAAAAAAAGATCAAATAAACTGTTTTGAAAACTCAAGAGATAAGTCAGTGGCTATTTTCTTTGGGCCATGCAAAAATTGAACTGCTTCTGCGACTTTATTATTGCTTTATTTGATTAATGTAGACCTTAAAAAAGACAGCCTGTGAAGATCTCTTAGCACAGCTGAGTTTGAGTCACTAGAGCTTGCCTCTGGCAGGAGAAGGTTTATAGCTGCTTCTCAGCATATTTGAAAGAAGATTATTGCTGCTGACGCATTGCAAAAAGGTAACATTTGTGTGCATCAGTGACTAAATTGCCCTCTATTATACCACATCCCATAAAATGACAAACCTCATCAATAAAAAAATGCAATAAAGAAGGTACTTTGGGATTTGTCTAGCTGTGGGGAAGTAGAAATACTTAATAATGTTGAATAGCTATATCCAGTGGCAGGTGGGAGGAGTTACTGCCTGTTATTGGAAAATTAGCGACTGTGGATGATTTTTTGGAAAGTTTGTCTTGTTTTCTAATTTCCTAGATAGAGAAAGAAATCAGTCATGACACCAAATATTTAAAAAGTGGAAAGAAAAATCTATTCAAAAGTGAGCAAATAACAAACAAATGCCAAGTGGAACAGATTTTTTTAAAAGTTAACATTTGAAGGATAAATTTTCTCCAAGCTTTATTGTTAGGGGGTGGGAGGGACAAGACTATTACCAGCTGATGGCTAAGTAGCATCCAGAAGAGGCAGAAAGAAGCCACAAGTGAAGGCTGGTTATTGCCAGATGACCCTAGGGGTTAAGGCAGTTGGAAGAGCACTATATAGATGAGTTTGATATAACTCTGAAGTAACACCTCTAATCCACTGGTAGTTAAATTGCCTTGTTGATCTTTTTAAAAGATAACAGCTTTAATTTATTTTATTTTTTCAATTTCTATCAAAGCAATATTATTCCTTATCTTCCGCTGTGACAAAACAGTACATGTAATTCAGCCTGAGGTAAGTTTGAAGAAGGGCACGCAGCAATGTGTGTTTCCGTGACCTGGGACTTCTCTGCCGTCTTCCTTCTAGCACACACAAGGTATAATTTTCTTTTTAACTGGCTCTGTTAAGGGCACCTACCAAGAGTGTGCACCAACACTTCTTTTTAAAAGTATAAATTGTATTACAGAATGCAGAAAATGAAAACTACTAATAAATATTAAGTTCTGGTCATTGATTTAATTTAAATATCCTGTATTCTGGGTCTTAGGTGTTAATCTTATAAGTGATTAGGAATATTCTTTTCATCATTGATAAGAATAATCCTGTTGATTACAGCTTCTATTCTTATGCCTGTGAAGGTGGTACTATGTGCATAGTACCATCAGAAATTAAGCCTTCTTAATGCTGTATTTTTTTCCTGCTATAATGAACTTATTTCTTAACTGCAGAATCTGTGTCTCTGAACAAGACCACATACTTACAGAATTTTGCTTTCATAGTAGTGTAGTACCTGACCATAGAAAATGGCAGGTGTTCAGGAGTGTTTCTTTTTTTTCCTCTAGTCTTGACATAAAGTGGCGTAAAGAGTCATAGAATTAAGGACAAAATAGGCCATTTAGATCATTTATTTTCTTATTTATTAACAGATGTCTTTACATTTAACGATTGACTAAAAGGACATGAACTTCTTTTGAACATACATCTAATAGGTCAAGAAGACCCAGCCTTGAAGTGGATAGATTTGAAGGTACATGTTTTGGACCTTTATCTTTCTTCGTTAAAGCAAAATTAATCTTCTATTCTTGAATTTTAGGCAAGGGTTACTCTCTATACCACAGCAGAAGTATGATGCAAAGTAGAAGAGTCAATAAAAAGGGAAATTGGGGAACGGAGTAAGACCGAAAAACAGTGAGAGTCCTGCATATATTTAACTTTACTATTTAGCTCTGGAGGTGATCTATTCCTGTGTATTTGTTTAGCTGTTTCTAACATCCTGTCCTCAATTAATTAGTGAAAATCTAGAGAAGCCTTGAAGATAGAGGCCTGCTTCTTCAGGTGGAGCTGCACTACTGCTCACTCTCGCTTTGTCAATCAATCATTTTAGAATTACGTTCTCCTCTTCTTTTTGGCAGATGTTTCTCTGAACAAGCAGGATCATCCTAGGGCTGTTTCCAGCTTTTCTCCTCTCTGATGTGGGTTTTCTTTAAGTTTATATTTAAACAGTGAGTGCTTTACAAATTGACCTACACTTTCACTGAACTGCAAAGAACTATTAATGTTACATTGTTATGGGGCAGGTATGAAAGCTGCTATTGGAATTAAAATCTGCTTTAGAGCATTGAGAATGTTTTAGATTAATTCTGTTTATCTGATAAATGCCTCTGAATTTCAGAGGGAATTATATCTTCATCTAAGCTTGTCTAAAATACTGAAACTTTACGACTGTTACAATAGATAATTAATGGGAAGAGTCAGCAAGCCATTCATTGTTTTCTACTCGTTGGAAGCTTAGCTTTACCAGTTTCTATTTTAGCACGTTCGTGCAAATATTAAAAGTTTTCTGGTTTTGGTTGTTGGCTGTTGTGTTGGGTTTTTTTTTCCTGAGAAACACATTTTTGTTATTACCCTAATCTTTTGGTATGCTATCAAATCCTCTGCTACTTTTGTGATGATTATTAGCAGTAGGCTTTCTTTTGTGTATCAGACAGATAACTTTCAAATGTGTCACTTTTGAGGTAGCAGACAATGCTTTTCTGGCTGCCTCATGTTGCTTTGAATTAACTTCAAGTTTTCAAATCAAGGACCTGAGAAAGGCTGCCCTTACATAAACTAATCACTGATGAAGCTACCATTGATTAACTGTTGGGCTTTCATTGATTGCACGGTTACAGTTCCACAGGAAGATATCAAATTTTATTTGTGTAGTATTTCTAAAACATAAAAGAGCATTTTGTGTATTGTATGCATTATGGCGTGATTGCCAGACATAAATCAGGAAGAGGGAAGATTTTTTTTTTTCCCCTTGAAGTGCCAAGAACTTTTACATGCTTTATTCCTGATTTGCTAAAATAAAGGTTTCTTATGCTATTCTCTTAAGAAAAAAAAAAAGAAAAAGTTAGGTTTTTCAGCATTATAAAGGGAAGTGGTTGGTGCTGTGATGATTCTGTTCCATAAATACCTGAAAATTCCACTGTAAATAACAGTGAATTAATAACATTTTCCATCTGAGACTCTCAAAAGTCACTAAATACTTATTTAAAACTTCCAAAGAAGAGACTGAACCATAGTGAGGTTTGGCCACAGGAGGAAATGTTTTGCTGTGGAAATGGA
Organism: Grus americana; assembly: GCF_028858705.1. Lineage (NCBI taxonomy): Eukaryota > Metazoa > Chordata > Aves > Gruiformes > Gruidae > Grus > Grus americana. Next base: position 5,830,271 of record NC_072863.1, on the reverse strand, counting down.
AGAGCAGCCCACCTCGTGCACGTGCTGCTGCTGCATTTCCTACGGCTCCCAGCTGGGTGCCGTTCTCTGCCACCTGGAAGGCAGCGAGGAGGAGAGGCAAGTATGTGCAGAGGAGTATCTGAAGATGCATCCCTTTTAGGTGAAGTTCTCCTCTACAGTCCCTCCTATGAGAAGCAGTCTTTCAGAATCTCTTGCTGTCCATGATGATTTATCTTATGGATGCCAGCTTACCTTTTTGAAAGCCTCAGCGCTGCAGAACTGCAGTATTGCTCTGTTGAGAAGAGCAAGCAGGTGGCCTTTCATACTAATTTTTTTTTCAATTATCTAATCAAGGTTAAGCCAAGGAGTTGCAAACCTGTTCCTTCTCCCCTTTTCTTTTGCTCATACCTCCCACATCTGGGGTACAGCTGGCTTCGTCTAAACTTCTGAGTCCTGGACATTGTTTTTTCTTGGATATTTGATCCAGTTAATTATTTTGCAGCCTCCCAGCTATATCCTTGGCTCTTTGTGAATTTATACTCTAGAAGGTGGCCACGATTTTTCTTTTCAGAGGAGTAAAAAAAGATTGTCACTAATGTATGCAGGCGCATACTAGCTACTAACATATGCCCATAGGGAAGGGGGTCTAGTATCCCATCTTGGACTTGCAAAACCGAACTTAGTTTCTGCCACTTAATTTTCTTCTTCACTTTCATTTCAAAAATTCTACTGGCTTTTTCAGAAGGAGATTATTCCCATCCTTTGGCTTGTGGGAGTAAGCAGAGCTCTCCAGTGTGCCTGTTGCTCGGAATTAGATGTTATAGACTGCCTGCCTCATTAGTGCCCTTTCCTAAGGGGACTCGAGTATTTTAAGCTCTGTTCTGTTTTAAATCCTGTTCTGTTCTGATCCTGCTCCGCTTGGACAAGTGAGCCTTAAAGCCAGCATAGCTGCGCTGACTGCTTGAATTCTAGCCCTTCACTTCTGCAGGCTGGAACACCCTCCTCTTCAGTACTGGCCGTGTCAGACCTTTCACGGCTTCGGCTGGACTACAACGCTGAGCCAGGCTGCAAGTGGTGTGAGAGCAACCTCCTGAAAAACACGGGGTGCTCTGCCCCCTTCTCCGAATCCACACGTTCTTTCCTTTCTGTGGCACCTTATCCTTGTTCCAGTAATGTCTTGTCTTCATTGAAGTTCCAGCAATGAAGTCTCATGTACCACCATCTACAAATGCTACAGTAAATACATATATTTTTTTCATCTACTTTGCCTTCCTGCTTTTGCTTTTTTTCGAAGGTGGCCTGTTCTCAGTGCAGTGACAGAAAGCCCTCAGCTGAATGTGTTTGCGAATGTAACGGAAAGGATCGTTTGGCAATTTGAACATGGGGGATGTACTGCAGATGTATTTCTGAGGTCATTTCCGGAAAAGTAGCTTTGATCAGTATTTGATTGTGTTTCTACTGTTTGTGGGGATTGTATTCTGCTATGGCTCACTTCATGGTTTTTGGTTTTCCTATCAGGCAGGGAAATATAACCAGTTGTCAGAAAAGCAGTTGATCTATTTAACAAACGAAAAATCTGTGTAATTAACAGTATTGTGGGATGGACGGCTGTGATCGCATTTAGGTTGGGGACTTCAGATAGATTGATTCTTTTCAGTGGTGATATAGGCAGGAACACGCTTTCAGTTAGACTGTTACGTCACGATTACCTGGGTTCATAACTGGTAACGAAAGGGGATGATGTGCGTGGATTCATACCAGTGAGCAGTGCAGCATACAGGCGTGAGGGGACACAGCCACAATATTTGTTCTAGGAAAAGAAAGATAAACAGTGAAGTTACAAGGAAACAAATTCAGGTGTTGGTTTGTGGAAGGTAAATAAATAATGAGCAGCTCTCAGCTGCATGGATTTTATTATTGAACGAACAGATTTAATATTATTGTTTTGACTTCAACCCTTTTATTTCATAATTTATGATAGAACTCTATAGTTAATACTTGTATGAAGAAGAGAGTGGCAGATGTTTATGACTTTTAAAAACACTTAGAGCATTTTGGCAAATAGTGTGGAGCAACTATCATTTCAAATAATGAAGATACTTAAATAAGATAATAGATTATTCCTGTTATCATTTTAATGCCTACATTTTGCCCAGTAAAGTCGATATGAAATGACAATTTTATCATAATCTTCTTCACAAAATTTTAGTGCTGTAATTTGTAGCATGGTTATAAACTTGTGACTGGGATAGAAAATAGATGATAATATTTTTTGCCTGGAAGAAACTTTTAAAATCAAATAGAAGTGAGCCTGTTTATATGCATATAATTATGATCATATTTTACAATCTTTTCTTTATATCAACATATTGGCTTTGGCAGATTGTTAATTTTGCTTTTAGGGTCTGCAATCAAATTTAAAGAAAATGTTTTTATTGAAGCTATTATAATTTGAATCTGTTACATAGGGCCAGTGGCTTGCTTCTTTTCTTCTCAGAGTAGTTATACTCCATAGCTGAATTTATTTAATAGTTTGAGCAATTTCTGAATATATTAATCATTTTATTAAAATATATATGGGAGAAAGCTTAAAACGGAGAGATTATACCTTGCCATATACACTTACAGAAGAGAGACGTTAATTATCTCTCATAAACTGCCTTTGATTTCTTGGATCTAGCAGCTTTGAAGCACCAGCGTGACATAAGCAGTGAATACTGCAATATTTAATTGTTAGATTCATAAAACATGTGGGTGGGTAAAGGAAAAATTGGGCAAAAATATAGAGAGAGGCCATTGTCTTGAATAATGGAATCCTTTGTTTCACTTATTGCAAAGTATATTTATAGTACAGTCTGTAACAACAAATGTGCTATATGAGAGAGCATATGGAATTAAGGACTGTTGTATACTTCATATATATAAGGAAAAGATTTATGCTTAGAAATGAAACCATTAATGTTATATTCTGAATCATAACGCTTAACCGAGTAACCTGCTTGTACGTAATGATGCTGGAGTACTTAACATATATATTCCTATAGCTCTGTCAATCTACATAGAGTTCTTAAGCATTCTACAGTACTTAGTGAAGCCAGTTTCAGAGTGATGTCTATTAAAAATAAATGTTAATGTTTCAGGAAAGTGTAGATGTTTAAAGGTGATTCATGGTTTCTTTCTTTTAAATAATGAGAATTGTGTACTGCAGGACAAGTTCAGGAAGTATGAAAGCACTTTACAAAGGAAAGAGATTGAGTATGGTGTAAAATATTAAAGCTTTATACTGACAGATCTGTTTTTATTTAAATTTTTATTGAATTTTTTCTTTGAAGTAACAACAAGAGACACATACTGTTGGCAGATAAACGATGCTGTGCTGAACGCGTGGCTACTTAACCCTAGAACTGTCAGACACCATTATTTTCAATGTCAAGGAGCTGGAAAGCTTTATGCAATGTATTCTGTTCTTCAAATTAAAATGGTCAAAATTCTGTTCTTTTATACATTTCTATGCCACAGCTACATGTGATTTCTAGACTAGCTCAGCAGGGAATGCTCAATTTGGCTCTAGACCTGCTTACAACATGAAGCCAAATTATGCTTCAGGTTATCTTGAAAGCTCAAGCAGCAGTGCCTGAAGTGCTGATGTTGTTCTTCTTTTGCTCTGAGTTTTAAAATATACTAATGTCTGAAGCAGACATGCTATTGTCCTGATTAACAAATATAACAATGTAAAAATCTCTCAAGAGCACAATGTGTAATTCTATGAAGGCAAGAATTTGCAATATGTTAAATTCTACTTCCATAGTTGATGTTTACCTGTTAAAATTAATTTGAGGACATATTAGTATTTCAAATTAAGGACAGTCATTACATACATCTCTGATGAGCTTGTTACCACAAATGGCTTGAGCATTGTTCTTGCTAGTATTTCCATGTTTGACCAGAGCATGTAGGTTCCCAGATACCTGACAGCTAACCCATGGAAAGACTCGACGGACCAGTGGCTTTAAGTGATGATAGTACCTATTGTCATCATTCCAATAAAACATCTGTTTTATTTTATTTAACCAAAGTGTGGATCAACACTATGCTAATGCTGTACTGTGCATTTGGATTCTGATTTAACATTCAATTAGTAAATAAAAAAAAAATGCATAGGAGAACTACAACAAAGAGAAGTCAAAACTTGTAACTGTTGTGGTTTAGCCCCAGCCGGCAGCTGAGCACCACGCGGCTGCTCGCTCCCACCTTCCCCCATGGTGGGATGGGGACAAGAATCAAAAGGAAAAGGTAAAACTCGTGGGTTGGGATAAGGAGAGTGTACTGGGCCAGCAAAGGGAGAAGAAAACAGTAGCAACACTTATAAAAGAATATACAAAGTGGGTGATACACAATGCAATTTGCTCACCCCTGGAGCCTGATGCCCAGCCTGCCCTTGAGCGGCAACCCCTCCTTCCCCCCTTCATATACTGAGCATGACACAATATGGTATGGAATACCCCTTTATATATTAAGTATGACATCATATGGTATGGAACGCTCCTTTGGCTGGTTTGGGTCAGCTGTCCTGGCTCTGTCCCCTCCCAGCTTCTCCTGAAAGTGAACTCTATCCCAGCCAAAAACCAGGGGAGTTATTCATTAGGATCACAGGATCAAAGGATTACTCGGGTTACGGGGGACCTCAGAAAGTCATCTAGTCCAATCTCCGGCGTTAAATAGGGTCAGCTATGAGCTCAGGACTTCATCCAGTCTGTTCTTAGAAACCTTCCACAACCTCTCTAAGCAGTCTCAAGCAGCCATCGCTTGAGTGTCCTCATGGCAATAAATACCCATGAAGTAACTAATTAGCTCAACGCATTGAAAACACATTTGGTTGTTATATGTTGATGAGCTGATTTAAGCCATTTTCTGTATGTGCAAATGTTGCCTCTACTACTTGCTTTTCTCTGTTTTTCAGCACACTGCCTTTTTTATGTTTCGAACTAAGTGCTTTAGCCATGACACCTTACTTTCTTTTCTGCTATGTATAACCTTACGCAGCGGAAACATTTCTCTACCTCCATACATTAAAAGGAATATGTTCCTATATAATTTTTATGTGATTGAGATAAATCCAAGAATTGTTAGAGTCTTGATGCTTTCAAATGATGCAGAAAAATGTGAATTATGCATGTATCCGTCATTTCACACATCTTGGAAATCTTTGAATGCTACTTAGGAACTTGCATTAACTCTTCGAGGCCTGATATTACTGTAGAGAAAAAGTGCATGTGTATGTAGATATCTGGAGCTTAGTTTTTAATGTTGAATCAACCCTGCTGATTACTTTGGAGAGCATAGTGTTGTGCATACATGGAAAACTTGCTGATGGCAATTTGCTTTCTTTCACAGTTATTACTTTGCATATATAGAAAGCAGCTTTGCAGAAAAGGGTCTGGGGGTTCTAGTGCACAACAGGTTGAACATGGAGCCAACAGAATACCTTTCCAGCCAGAAAGGTCTGGGTTGTGCAGTGAATTCTGGGTGTTTTAGCAAGACTGTAGCCAGCAGGTTGAGGGAAGCCATTGTTCCACTCTATTCAGCACTTGAGACCCTGTCTCAAATATTTCCTCCAGTTTTGGGCTCCCAAGATAATGGAGCAAGTCAAACAGCGGCCAGTAGGATGGTGTTGGCGGCTGGAGCACAGGGATAGGCCAACTGAGATGGGTATGTTCATCCTTCAGATAAAAAGATGAAGAGGAAATCCTATTGCTACCTACAGCTGCATGGTGGGAGGGGGCAGAAAAGAAGCCAGACTCTTCTTGGAGGTGCCTGATGATAGAATGAGAAGCAATGGACACAAATTGCAACACAGGAAATCCCGAGTAGGTGTAAGAAAGACTGTTTTCACCGAGAGGCAGGACACTTGGATCAGGTCCCTGAGCAGCTGCATCCATGGAGACTTTCAGAGCTTGACTGGACTCAGCCTCTGCAACCTGCTTTACGTGGTCCTGCCCTGAATAGGGGTTGCACTAGAGATCTCCAGAGTTCCCTTCCAAATTATGCTAATTTATAATTCTAATTATATTAAATTAGAGTTTTTATAACTATTACTAACGTTGCTAAACTAGAAGTAAAAAGAATCTTAAACTCTCTCATATCTGGGGATTTCTTAGACACTTTGTCAAACAGTAAGGAGCTAGTAAATAAAGACGTAATCTTTAAGGACTTCTTGAGTATGATTCATCTGAATAAATGTAACGTGCTCGTACTGAAAAGTTTCTACATCTAAGTTAGTCATCAAAACCTCCCTTTATACTGAGTTGGAACCTGTCAGTCCAGTCTGTGGAGTTGCCTATGTTTTGATGATGAATTATGCTTTAAATTCCATTGGTCTTATCACTTACATCTCCACTGACTGCTTTTGATGCAGACGGTAGTTGAATGACATGAATTAGACCATTCGTCTCTCCTGTTTTGGTATGCTTTGGCACCTTTCCTTTTTTTTAAAAATCAATAAGCAAAGACCATGTGTTATATGAGCTTTACTGTAGTAGTTTTTCTAGCAGGTAAATCGTAAACTCCTTTGTCAAAGAACATGATCTACTTTACTTGACTGTTTATGTTACTTGATACTTTGCAGGCCCGCACATCAGGATTTTGCCTGGAATAATAATATTAGAAGAGATGCCTGAATCTGATGTATTACAGTAAGTTTTAATCGGTTGGTAATAAAGCAGGGAGAGCACAGCAGAGGCCACGTCCCCAGTGCTCATTGCTGTATATGCTCTGTTCCCTGTGATACTGTGGCTGCATCCATCAATGTCAATCAAGCTTCATGAAAATGCAGGCTTTTTTTTTTTTTCCTTTGTAAGACAGAATGTGTGTGGCCATGTAGTTCAAAATGTGTTGCAAACAGTCTGCTGGATTGGTCTGCAGAGATAGGAGAGGCCACCGGTATTCTTTTAGTATCAAGACATATTTCAATACTAGTATTCAAGTGTATATCATGGCAATATTAATGAGGATTATTCATATTAAAGTCATTTAGTATATTCTTGGATTAAAGTTATAATTATTCAGTATAATAATGATTTTCTGTCTCTCACTTCCTTTTCACTCATAGTAGGCAGGCCTTCCCCTCATGTTTTGAAGGAAAGGGTAAACTCAGGAACAAGTTCTATAATCTCTTCTAATTTATCCTTAAAATTATCTGATCAAAAATTCTGCATAAATTCTTGTCTGAAGTTCTAACAAGTGTTCTCTCCATTTGCTCACATTCTTCATTTACCTCCCAAGAAGAAAACTCGTAACATCAGTGAGATGACGAGAAAGGGTGAGTTTTAAGCTCTGCTAAGACCTCGAGGAATCCAGAGCCACAGAAACAGGCATTTGAGCAGACCCTGCCAGCTTCACCTACGTTCATTCCAGTGGCACAGAGTACTAGTGACTGAATTCCTTGATAACAAACTCATGGGAATCAGTGGGTTGTGTTTAATCTGTGAATTATTTTCTAAGGAAGTACAGTCAGTTAAAGCATGATGGGTTGGCACAGAGCAGCAGTGTGTGTATGATGTGGAACTTGGTGGGCAATGCCCACAAAGAAGTCTTGAAGCTGGTGAGGAGACGCTCCTGCACCAAGTCAGTCCCTTGTCCCTTCCCATTCTTCATACCTGACTTGCTCTTTCTTAATATATTAACGAAACTAGTGTAAAAAAAAATATAATATACATTCATGAGAAGAGGTTGCTTCAGCCACTTTATACTTTCTTTGAGGTGGGGACAGGATTTTCTTTGCTACGTTCTCAAAAGATAGATCTGATTTACTCTGTAAAGTGGTGAAACACTCTGCAAATACTGTAAAGGCAGAGTTGTGGTAGTTGTGTGTTGTGCCTGAACAGCAGGAAAGGAGAAAACAGGTGCTAAACAGCAACGATTAGCATATGTATACCAACTGATGAGGTGTTAAACATAATCTCATGCAGAGGTGTCAAAACCTTGGCCAAAGGATCTGCTAGAACTTGTTATGTGAAATAATACAGATGATTTAAACCACAATGGAATGTAAAGGGCTTCAAATACCAAATGACCTGGTCAAAATCACTACATCTCATTTACCAGGTTATGTATTTTCAGGAGATTTGCAGTGTGTGCATTCAGAACTGATGCATTTCTCAACATGGTTAATGATTGGATGATTTCATGATGGTTTCAAAACAAATTAATGCTTCATTGTGTACTACTGCAATGTAGCCTTATAATTCGATCTCATATTTTCTTTTGTCACCTGTATGATTTACTGTGTGATTTTTTTTTTTTTTTTTTTTTTAAGGCTTACTTGTGGTGGAAGCTGGAATGCAAGATTTAGTGATCTTAGCTTAAATTGTTGTCATGGTCTGCTGCTTTTCCTACACTGAAATTATTGGGTTCTATTAGAGACTGTGCTCTTCTCTTTCATTTTTATTCCATATATTCTTTATGATCATTTAATGAATGCACTTAACAGTAATACATGTGAATCTGATAGTCATGTATCTTTCATGAATTTTTCCTTTAACTTTTGCTCTCTGTTTCATGCCACAGGCATGGCTTGAGCTTCTTTCCTTTCTATTGTCAATATAACCCTCATTGTCTCAATTTTCATTTTGTCGTCTTCATGATAACTGAAGGATGCAGTCCCCAATAGAAGAGCTTGCTCCTTTCAGCTATTAATATTTACTTGTATGTATATCCAAACCTTTTTTATTATTATTTCAATAGAGTAAAAAAGTTTATTATTAAAACAAGACACTGGTTTTGTTTTCTGCATTTCTTCCTTTCCTTTATTATTTTGGTAGTTTTGTGAAAAGAGGTAGTGTTACAAATTGCCAATTGCTTGGAAGATGTCTCTGGACCTTATTATGAGAGCTGTTCTCACAGTGAGACACCATCCTGTGCTGCATTAAACTCTTCCTCTTCCCAGCCCTCATCTGACATTATCCCCTTGGACAAAAGCCATTGTCCCTTAATCATCCATTTTTTACTATTGTTATATATATAAATGTTTGCAATAATCATACTTCTGCAATTAAATTGTGACTCTCTTGAAAAATAATCAAATGTCTAAATCTGAGGATCAGTCTCTAGAAAGGTCTTATCCCATTTGATCTTGCTTGGCCTTGCTTGTACCCAAAAAAACCTTCAGGCAGGTTCTGATGGACCTGATAATCTCAATGTCTTCTCGTGCTATGGTGGCTTTGTTGACAGTTTGACTCCACAGCGTTTTGAAGATGTGGCTGTAGTGTAACATGAGGTAGGCTGAACAATGGAAGACTCCATGTGAACACTGTGGGATACTAGCCAACATAAACTACTTTGTTAATCAAATGCATTATCAAACGTATTGTCAATTGCCCTCTAATCTTATGACAAAATATTACTACAGACTGTAGTAAATGAGAGTATAATAAAGCTTAGAAGTAGGAATGGTACACTGGTTAACATAGTTCTTTTCCAGCCTCAATGGCAAGCACATATTATTCTTTATTATATTTGGTGTATTTTATCATTATATTTGGTGTATTGTAATCAACACATTGTAAAGAGACCGATTCTGGTCGGTGCTGAGCATGTTCACGTCTCTCTGATTGTTACGCTGTATAGCAATGACAGAGGCAATGGGACTGCCGTTATTCCTAGTTGGCAACAGTTCAAGAAGCTTTTAAGCATATGCTTACCTTTTTGCTTTTGGGTCAGCTCAACCGTAGCAAGAGAGCGTTCAAGGACACAGTCAGACGTAGTTCTTCAGATCCTGCCAGTCAGTCTGGAGAATCACACCTCATCATCTTAACCTGCACAGAAATTGGCTTTACACTGCGTTACAGCCGCTGCACGCAGCTCATACATTAGAACAATGAGTGTGTGTTTGGAGGGAACCATGTGAACTCGTATACATGTAGACACCTTTTTTTTAAAAAAAAAAAAAAAAAAGATTTTGCATTTAAAGAATGAGCCTTTCATTAACGTAAGATTGCCACTTTCCTGGCTGATTCTCCAGATACTAACTGTGAATTTCAGAACTGAAAGTGTATTAGGCTACAGAACCTCTACTTTATATAAATCAATTATTATAAAATTGTTTCAGAAAAATACTTTCCTACAGAATCAAAATTAATTGCCAGCTTCCAATTAATTAGATCTCTGAAAATATGGTGAGGTGGGCAAATTGTGCTGTACCGTATCATACGGAGGCTGATTTAACTATTTCTCATGAGAAAAAGAAAAATGAAAAAAGCAGTAAAGTTATATGCTACTTTTCTACAATAACTTATGAATTTTAAAATAAATGAGTTGCTTGTTGATTCTTATAGTCCCTGCAGCACTATGAGGGTTAAGATTTTTAGACAGCAGACAATATTTTTATTCTTCACTGTGTTCCTCTTTGTATCCATGTTATTTCTTAACAATCTAGACAAAGATCAGGGTTAGCACATTTCCAATGCGGTGTTGAAACCTTACTCATGCTATGAGATGGTGCTGGGTTTTTGGAAAGGGAAAGAGCATACACCAGATGGCATTCATTAATGTCCACTCAGATAATAGCAGAAGCACTCATCGCCAGTAGGCCTTGAGACAGGAAACAATAAATCTTCCTTGTTACAGTGTAATTAACTGTTAAAATGTTAAGCGAGGTTTCACTGGATATTTCAGATGAGATTTAGAACACGGGTAAAATAGTTGGTACGCTTTCTGTTAGTTACCGCATGAAATCTTAACTGGCAGGCAGCCGCGCAAACAGCAGCGCAATGAAGTTTTGCGGCACCTTACACAGGGTGTTGCAGAGGATTAAATACAGGTAATTACCCTCCGCTGCGCTGTTAGCGTTCTGGGATTGTTTCCTGTCTGGTGAGAAGGAGGCTGTAGTTGCGAAGCCCTTAATCCCGCTCGGAAGGGAATCTGTCAGTAAGAGCTGCTGTAGCGCTACTTCTTTTCTGTATCAGTGCAAGGTTTAATATCTAATTTTTTCCAATAATAGATCATTTTGTTCCCACACATGTTAACCGCAAAGTTCATTTTCTCTTTTTTGATTGTGCTAGAGACACAAGGCAAACTTCCCAACAAATGTAACTGACTAATGTTTAAAATCTGGTGTGAGGGAGTTGAATTTTCATAGCTTAATTAGTGTCAGCAGGTTGCCAATTAATTAATGAAATTCTTTTGTGCTATCTCCAGCTGTATTTAATTAGACTGGTTTTAGAGGAGAGAAGGCTATTTTCTAAATGTAGCTAGGTGATGAAGCTTTTTTTCAAAATTGTGCTTTGCACCTTGTTGAAGGCTTTTTTTTTCCTTTCAAATTCTGAATTCTTCACATTCTGCAAATGAGTACAGTGTGTTCTGTCAGCAAATAAGTGGTTAGCAAGGTTATTAGCTTTATGATATGACATGGAAGCATTTCTGGATTACAGTGTTTTAGATAAACTGTTGAAGTTCATCAGGGGGGAAAAAAAAAAACCAACCAGTGTGATTAATTAAAAATGTATTAAGATCCAAGTTAGATGCTGGTATAATCCAACCTAATGATATGGCATTTTAGAAGAGGACTGTATTAAATTACAACAGGGAAGAACAGATCTTTATTTATTTTGTTAATTTAAAAGACTTTAAAATGTATAATCTAAAAGTAATTAGCTACGAGTTAAAATTTTGCCCGAGCCAAGATTTGTCAGAAATATCTGAATATTAATGTTGTTGGATTTTAGTACCAGAACTTGTATCTCATGATAGGGAACTCTTATTATCTTTCCACATTTTATAGTTGGCTTTCCAGTTACTCCCAGCACACCCATATTAAAACCAGTGATTTCTCTCAATGTTGTTTAAACCAGAAAACATACTCTAAAAAAAAAACCCAGAAGAAAATAAAATGAAGAAAATTTTTAATCTTGGTAATAAAAGTAGCAGTTGTAGATGATCAAGATCATCTTTCTTTTCCTAATTTTCTAACTCATTGACAAATACAAGCACCAGTCATCTGCATTTTACTCTTTCTTTCATACTTAAGCAGCCTTTATGGTTATTCTAAATCTCCACAACTGGAAGGGCCCACCCTGGGTATTGATAACAAATATGGAAGGTTTCAGCGTGTCAGTGGAGAAAAGATTTCAAACATTAGCGAAAGGCAATGCATCATTGTGTCGAAATTTAGGACTTGAGAGCCATTTTCAGGCACAAGACTATTTAACTCCATTTTTATTGGAAAGTAATAAAGAAAATAGCTGTGAGTAAAAATACAACTCTGTATTTACTGGAAGTTAAATTTAAGGTGTAGCTTTAATTATTTCCTTTCCCAGACTTAACTGTGCATCACCGTCCTCTAAAACTAGGAATGGAGGTATTTATCCCGCCGACTGCCTCCAGAAGCAAAACTGAGCTCTTAATTTGACAATCATGACATAAATAGTTTCAGACCGGGATTCGGAAATTATGTATAGATTGTCTGGCCACAAGTCTGTCTTTGCCTAGTTATGTGTGTGCGGAGAGATATCAAAATGCTGTTTTCATGAAAACAGAATGGCTCTATGTGGTTTTGCTAAATTGTTTAATTTGTATTTAGGAAAGAAATGCCATTCCATTGGAGAATGTGCCTTTATGTATTTATGTATCGATGTTAATATCTTCAGGATTATGCCAAAACATTATTCTTTAAAAGGTGTGCGCACAGGTGGGAGCAGCTCTTTACTTTCTATGTATTTTGCCATGATCTTGGCAGTTCGTCACAGCGCTCCTTGGGCATCTCCATCCAGGTGCACTCAGATTGCAGTCGTTGCAAATTAAACACTTACCTTGGCAAAGCCTCCTTCCCTCTCTACCAGCATAATAGCTCCAGCTAACTAGAAAATTCACTCCACTGATTTTTTTAAATTAAACAATGCAAGCATTTAAGATATTATTTATATCTTTTAGCAGGGAAGAGTACTGGAAGGAATGCCCTGCATGACCGACTCCAGTTTCCTGCTAGTGCAGTCAGGCGTAGGAAAGGGATTGTAAAATAAATTGATCAAGCTCCATCTCAAAAGCAGCTAGGGTCTTTATGTTGACTCTGCTGCTTCAGAACGCTGGAATGCTGCTCCAGAACACCACAGCCCAAGGAAATTTCATTTCATTTCAATTTATTCATATACCCATTGACCTTCATTTATCTTACTGCATTCAACAGGATCGTTCCAGTTCTTACTTTATGATATCCCACATACCTGCTTCACACTTACAAACTTCATTTTTAAGCTTCTTTAATATCTCTGTCAAGTTATTTCCTTCTGTGCTGAAAAGCGTGACGAAGCAACGTGCATAATGACCGGAACGGAAAGGCATGTTTTAATTCCTCCTATTGGAAACTAACACAATTGCTGTCAGAGCTACCTCTCAAGGACGTTACTATACATAGCCCCCAAAAGCCATTGGTTTCAATTAGGTAATAAAATCATTACTTTTGGACCTAATTCCAGAGCTGTGTGTATGTAAAGGAAAAAAACTTCCAGGGATGTTCATTGCAGTTCTTCCTTTGCAAATTGCGTTGTGATCACAGGTAAGCTGGTGCGTCTCTGCTGACTACAACCGAATTGATCTTGCTTAGTCCAGCATTTAATTTGGCTTTCTGCTGCAAAGGTATATGAACAGAGTCACACGCTAATAATGTATCCACTAAATCTATTCTTTATAGTTCAGTGGGGAGGCAGTTGACTATTTTATTGTGGGAAAGACTTACACTTAAAGGGGCAGTGATAGCTTTTAGGCCTTACATTTAAGTTGACTTAGTAAAAGCCACCTCTTGACATTTATTTGTTTTATGTTATAACTTTATATGAACTAGACATAAAGGCTTTTTAATATATACCTGAATACACACGCATATACATACATAAAAAGAGAAGTGGGGTGACTAATCTACGTACACATTTTCTTTTCATTTTAAGAGAGAGTCAAATCTGAAAAGCTGTATAGCTTTTTAGAAACCTTGTTGTTTTTTTCAGAAAGTTTTAGAGCAGAATTACTCAGTATTATCTGTGCCTGACTCTGCCTTTATTACAGTGACTATGAGGTTATGCTTCTGGATCTCTGTAAAGATTATGGTGGTTGTTTTGTCTTTATTACTATGTCATGGAGTGCTTTTGAGGGTCCTGTGCCTGGGAACCATGCAAAAAAAACCAAACAAATCTTTGTGAACTGGGGGGAGCCAAAGCGCGGTTTTCTGGTGAAAACAAAGCTTTTTTCCAAAATGAGGGAAGAGCAAAAATCTGTAAAGGTAAAAATCTGTTCATGCTACTATTGTGAAGGGCTGCTCGGATTTACAAGCAGACTGAACATCTTTCCAGACGGTCAGTGCTTTCCTCAGCTATTTGCATGTTTGACTTCAACTGTCCTACCTATGGTAGTGAAATAAGAGTGAGTAAAGGTCCAGGGCTGGACATTTGTTCATAATAAGCAACTGGCTGAAGTAATACAGCCCACAAAAGCTAAACAGCATAGGGATTCACTTAGAGTTATGTGCCAGGAGAAGGCTAGGTCTTTGGTTCTAATAGTGATGTGTACACCACGGATTATTGTTTTCATTTGCAATCCTGTCTGCTGGTGTAGGCAGTGTGTAAAATACGTGCTCGTAAACTGGAAGTCCAGTTACTTTTGCAGTCACCACACTTGGAGTATCATATTTTGATCTCTGAATCAAACATAAATATGGCTTTTTTTTTTTAGTTCCTATGAGATTAAACGTGTTATATTGAGAAGAAAAATCTGAACTGAGCTTTACTTTTGTGCATGGTCATAGTTGAGGTACTGGAGTTTGTTGTCATATTCCACCTTATATTTCTAAACTTTGGTATTTTGTCTTCATCATTACCATTAAATGGCAACATATACTAGTATAAATTTGAACAGCCCATTAGTATCGTTCTTAAAGACATTTTTATGAAATTTTGTCAGACAAACTAAGTCAAACCAAAACCAAAAACTAGCAATAGGATTAAAGTTATGTTTAACATATGAAAATACAAATTCAAGAACTTGCCTTTTAAAAATGCAATGAAAATCTTCCCTTAGTGTTAGAAAATTCTCAGAAGTTAAAGTGACCTTATATGTGCAAGGTCTATTATGCATTATAACTATACCACAGGTGGGAGTTTCAAACCAAAAAAGAAAACAAATGGTCCCTCTTTCTACAGTCTTCATACGTACTGGTGACAACCATGTGATAAATTGGATTTTTTTGTGGTAAATGGTTGTTTCCTCTTCATGTCCCAGATATTTTCCGTGCAAAATTATGAATATAAAAAATTCCTAAGTGCTGCCAAACAACTTCTGATTTTTCTGCTTGATTATGAGTGTTTTTCTTCCTCCAAAATACAAAATCCCCTTCCAAAATGTCACACAACCCGGACTGTTCTGTCTTTCAGGTCCAGACCTGTCACATTTCTATTTTCTTCATGCTAATGACATTCAGGCTGTCAGAGTTTGCAAATATACTTAACCAAATGAAAAAGAAACCATATTGAGAAAGACTGCCTATCGAAGAAAGCAGATCTTGAGAATGACACCTTTAATCTGACTAAAAGACCCACACAAGAGGCATTTTACATTGGTATTAAGGAACTGAATGGTTTAAAACTACAGAAGGCTGCAGTTCTATCATCTGCACTGGAATAGTATGAAAAAAGTAACAGTAAAAGTGCCGTACCGTATTCCTAAGATGCCGTTTGGGAAGCAATGCAGTCCTAGCTAGTGGGAATAAAGCTGTTGAGATATGCTGTTTCCTCATTTTCTTAGCTCAAATGGTTCCCCAATTTTCAGCCTACTGTTCAGTTTCTCCATGGAGGAGAAATAAGGGATGAAGTTTCTGTGATTCCCTGCAGGCAGGAAGAACTGAACAACAGTGGTGCCTTTGTCTGCTCTTCTGGGCTGTTTCTGGTCAGGATGTTGCCAAACATCTTCTAGTTTCTTATGGTCCCCATGCTTCTCTGTGCTCTTCAGCATCCTACAGGTTTCCTCTCAAAGTTTTTCATGCTTTTCATACAACCTCCCTCACTTGTACCCGCACGGCTTCAGTCCCCTGCAGAGATCAGCTTGTCAGCGTTCCTGTGGCATGTGGGGGTTTTTAATGATAGGTTTTCCTGTGCAGGTGTCTGAGGTGATAGTTCTGATCTTCCAGCGCTTGTCAATGGAGACACATAACTTTTAATGGTGGTTTTAGCAAGTTTTGACTGGTGACAATGTTATAAGATGGAAGAATTGCTTCTGAGCTTTCGTAGACAGGTACCTTTTGTCTTTTTGGCTTTCGGTCCTAGAGCTTGAAGCCAAAGTACTGGAGACGCATCGATCTGGAAAAAGGGGGTATGCAGTGATGTAATAAAAAGGACAGTGCTCCATCTAACCTTAAGTTTTATGATTTTTATGCAGATGAGCACTAACCTGTGTTTCATGACTCGCTAATATCTCTCAATTCTGAAGACCTGCTTGTGTGACTTAATTATATATATGTAAATATATACCCCCGAATGTCATCAAGAAGAAAAGAGGAGGTTCGTGTGATGTGCATATCTGAGGTGACCCAGGTATGTTCTTGTGCACAGACTCCACCTTGCAATGCTGGAGTGGAGGGGTGAAAAAATTCAGGAGCTGAACCTTCATGACCATTTGCTTTTGGTCTCCTTAATAAGCCCTTTTGACTTAAAAGACAGGTTGCAAAGGTTATTGAAAGAAAATGGTGGTCTTTATTTGTGGTTGCTGACTAAGTTGATTTCTGTCTGTGTATTGGATTTTCCATTAGTGTCAGATTTTTAAATTTAAATTTTATAGCATACGTATTTGCTCCTGGGCATTGCAGTCAGTTCATTGTAACAAATAAAATCACAGTAAAATAACATTGCTTTTTCACAGATCACAGATTATTGAATTGATGCTTTAACATGGAAATTTAGCATTTAAGATGTATGTTATTACTGTCATTTTTGCTCTAAAGAAGCTTCTCAAAAAGTACTTTCACTTTAAAACTGCCTAAGTGCTTTACACTACATGGAATCAGGCAAAACTAACTTTGCAGTATTGAACAGTAGGACAAAAGCTGCCTGTTAATAGACCAAGAAAATGATTGGGAGAAAAATGGAGTAGCTGAGTTGAGAGAAACTTGTACTTTTTTCTTAATGAGCAGTTTAACTGCCAATTGATCAGTCATTCAGCATTACAGTAAATGGTCAATGAAATATATAACGATGCAAGACTGCTCTTTAACAAGACTGAATCTTGCAGCAATCAGGAATGCTTAAGGACAGGAAAATAAATACAGAGCAAATTTCTCTCTGTGCTTACTTTTCAAAAAAAAAGCCAAAAGAGCAGTAACAAACATTTAGGCAGCTAATCAATGGTATTCTTTATTGTGTGTGGTGACACACTTGCTCATGAATTTCCATTTTGTGCTTTTGTCTTTTGTTTATTTAATGCTACAGGATTATTTTAGTGTTGGATTTCAGTCAAATCTAACTGCTAGAGAATGGTTGCGGTTTTAAGGTCTTGAGCTCACAAATTTTTATGTACTTCCTTACTTATATACACGTGAGCTCAAGGCAGCTATCCAAATGGATGAAACTGAGAACATTGGTATGTGTTGCAGTATTAATTTCTACATTAACACTTAGGTAGGCTAAGACTCAATGCAGGGGATAATTTCTATTTTCATAACTTTAAAAATATACAGATTTTAGTTTTCAAAAGCAAATCTTAGATTATAATCAAGTAAAAATCAGAGCACATCACTGTCTTGCTTCTCACCAAAACCACGGTATCAAACAGTCCTTTGACCAGTGACATTTGCTAGTGCAAATGAGAAATACTGGTAAAACAAACAGGGTTTTTTCTTCTTTTCTTTGCATAGGGTGTGAAATGTACCATTATAGGCAGCTGTCAGTGTGAACAGGTTAACATTTACCTAATTTATAATGTGTGAAAATGGACACCTACTAGCAGAACTGGAATGGAAAGAGAACAGTCTCAAAAGAGCACAGTTCACATAACGTTTACCCCTCTTCCCTGACTCCGGCCCTCTGGCACTGAATACACTGTTTGCAGGGTTGTTCAATATTTGACTTTTACGTTGTGACCTCCTCTTTCAAGCGAGAAGGGAAATAGAAAGGCTCAGTTTGACATCTCTCAAGAGATCAGGTGGAGTAATGGGTAGCACTTACCTTTTTTGATCCCAGAGTTAAAGAAGAAACTTTTTTTTTCCTAATAACTTGCAGTGAATGAAACTGCTATTCTCCACGATGTGACCTAATGATCCTAGAAGGCTAAAAGAAAGTCATAGCATACATAAAAAAGCAGCTTTTGACGGGACACAGGTGAGTGACTCTCATGCATCTTCCATTGACAATTTTCATCTTCGGAAATGCTCAGATTTCCGGGTACTACCTACTTATTTCTGAGCAAATTTTTCAATGGGCTTGGAAAGATGAGAGAATCCCCATATCTCTGTAGTCTCATGTATGCGTACTGTACGTGAACGGCCCAACTTTCTCTTGCAGCAGCTGCAAATAATGAATTTAATATTCAAGTAGTTTGCAAAAGGTACAGGGGAGTTTGGCAATTGCAGTATTAAACAAACTAATTATGATAGCATTAACAACTCTCTTCTGCATGCACAGCTTTAATTAAATCTGATTTTGTACCTAACAGAACTGTCTCTGGGCTTTGAAAATAGTAGTAGTTCTGTTATTGATTAAGACTGAACATGATTAACATTAATTATTGATTAAACTTCCCCATACCTTCATACAGCATCAAAGAGAGATTTATTGATGAAATCTGAAAGGTCTTAAAACTGTAGTTATTCTGCTGTAATTCCTTTTGACTACAGCTTAACTGGAGCATTCACAAGATATCTTTCTGCACGTGGAAACTGAGCATAAAGTCCACCTCCTAAACCAGGCTAAGCACTTTAGAGATTCTTGAAATATCTGTCTTTATGGAAGCATAAGTTTGTGTTGGAGGGGTTTGTTTGGAATTATTTTTAAGGGTGAGAGAGGAGGGAAATAAAGCAATGTAGACACTAGATTAGGACACTAACCTGAGTTACAGGTTAGTTCACTCCTGATTATATGTTTGGAATAGAAAATTCTGCAGGATTTCATGCAGTCTTGTGGCTCTCTGTTAGTAACTGGCCTTAAGAATATTCTCTCTTTGTTTTTTTAACACCTCCCTCCAAAGATAAAGCACTGGAAAATGCTTTGTCTTTGACAAATCATCATATTGCAGTGAAAAGAATTTAAAATTACTATATGAATAAATAATGCTTGAGTGAGGAAAATACTATAACATTGATCTTCAGGACCTTTGGGAATCGGAATGATTGTTACATTGGATTGTTAATTAATGGAAGTCTGGTGCAGAATCCTTCTCCAAATAAATTGTCATCACTTGTAATTTTTCAGGGGAAGTTAAACAGCAATTTAAGACCTTTTCAGATTAATTGACCTACTTATTTATCAGCTATCCCATGTGTTCAGTAAATATTCAGATGAGATCTTCTGAATTAAACAAAGAAAAATATTTTTTTTAAACAAAGGGTGATGCAACAGGGATATAAAGTGGATATTGTTTTAGAAGGGTAACTGTACGACCAGTGCAGCTTCAGGCACCTAGTTTCGGATGAGTATTACAAATCCAAACAAGAGAGTATGGATAATGACAGGGCAGTAGCTCAGCGGGAAAGAAACATCCATTTCCTTACTGTGTCCTGCTAGCTATACTGGTTAGGCGATTTCGGACTGGTATTCATGACTCTTCCTACACTTTGTGCAGGGAACTCATTGCCTGAATTGCTGAAATTCTGAAAAATGGATAGGTATAAAATACAAGATGAGAAAAATCTTCAACAAGGAATTTTTGGCTGTTTTCCATGCATGTTTATTTTCCACCCTTCAGACGGAGAAAAAAATCTTACTGATTTTGAGGTTTGGTTGGTTGGGTTTTCTTCTGAAAAGCCATAGAGATGGAAAAGAAAGACGACTATAACTGGCATCATATAAAGCAGGTTGGTTATCATTTTTCAAAGTATGAAGATAATGAAATACTTCCTTGGGAACAAGTGTACCAGCACTGGCAAAACATTATGTACTTGTTAACACCATGGAAGGTCACCATACTCTTGTTACTGCTGAGTCGTGGTATTATTTTAATTGGGCTTTGCCCACTGATCTGCATGCTCAATTTGCAAAAGATGCCAGAGAACATGTGGCTTCGACATTAAAACAAACTCCCTACACAGCATAATTAAAGCTGGGGTTAATCCCAGTGTGGACGCAGAATTTTGTAACAGCTCTTGGACAAGCGCCGTTGGACACTCGACACTGATTATTTGCAATCAATAATTCTTATGCTTAAAGTACATAGAGAAAAATTAAAAGTGTAGGCATGTGTGATTTGGACAAATGGGGTCATTGAGCAAAATGACATAAAAGTAAAAAACCCAAGGCATTCAGAAGGCGAATTATTTGTGCTGTGTATTTTCTCCTGTATTTTGCCTCTGTGCCATATAAAATGTTTGATGTGCAGAACTGACATACAAGAAGGAAAATGTTTCCTTTACTTTGGATTCATCCTTTGGAAATTGAATAGCAACCCCGCCTTCACTTCTCCAGATCCACATCAGCCCAGGCTATAGAGAATTCCTTCCTTTCTCTTTCCTTTCTGTGTTGCACAATAACTTTTCTATCTTGTGCTGCTGTTTTTCTGGTTTTTGGATCATCTTGAGTTATTTCAGAAGTAGATGTTAAGCAGGTGTGCTGTAGAGCGTGTTAGGAACATTCAGGTAAAAATGGTTTCTGAATCTGATGTTTGTAACACCAAGGGCAAGATTCTTTGCATGACTTCTCCAGGTAATTATTTTGTATTTCTATAGTTGGTTTTAAAAAATCTGTAAACAGAACTGTAAAAAAAAAAAAAAAAAAAGGTTTTTTATACAGATTTTTTTCCCTTAACTCTTTCACAAGTGGACAATAAAGAATGTTTTACTTCCCAGCCTTTATAACTTTATCTTCCATGTCAGTGTTACAGCATTAGCCATGTTACTGCAGTTGAGTCGTCCTCTAATTTACTTTTGAGCATTCTGTAGACTGCAGAAATAGATCCTTTAACAGTAATAGCACCCATGTATGTATATGTAAAGGGCTAAAAGTGAATTATTTTTCCTGATGAATTTTAGTATACATTTAAACTATATTTTATACTCTGAATTGAAGGTGCCTTAGCAGGAAAAAAAATCATTGAACATTCATCAATTCTGTTTCTGGTTTCTTTGTTTCCTACAGTTTTCCCTTCTTAATGTGGGAGGTACTTTTTGGTTATCTATGTAATTAATGAATCAATGATGTCAAGTTATTTCCTGAGCTGAAACACTCAAAGAGATAGAAATGGAGGATTTCTTAATAATAGGAATTTCTTAAATTAAATGGCCACTGCGTATGGCAGATGAGTATATAGAAGATGAAAAGTTCTTTGTTAGGGAATAACTACAAATAATGAGATAACACTATCTGACTTGGCTTAAAGGATTACTATGTTAATCTGTGTCCCTCTGAGATATGACTTTTTAAGTCCCCTAAGGTAAGCAGCATTATATCTGATACGGACACTTTGCAAGAATACCAGTGGTCTTCAGAGAAAAAAATACTGCATTCAGGAAACAGCTTGTTCTCAGTTAAAACGTGCAAAGAGCAAAAGCTCTGGCACTCTGGGTAGCTGGAAAAAGCACAAGATCAAATGTACGTGCAAGGTAAGGTAATGCATCGGTTCACTCTTCCAGAGCCTCTATCAGGTTTGTGAGCAGTGCTACTTGCCTACAGGTGTCGTAGCAGGGAATACCGGCAGTCTGCAAATCCGCTAGCAGACTGACTGAGATTTAAACAGAAATGTAGAGCATTCTCTCTTAAAAAACCTCGGGGCAGGTGGAAAGTATGAACATATCAAATATTTTAACTGTTAAAACCTCTAGGGAGTTGATGTTCATAGGCAGGCTTTTTGTGTATCAATGAATGATTCAGATAAAGGAAAACCAGGATGGACAGGTTTAGCTTGGAGACTTGAAAATAATTACATTCCAACCAATCTTAAGAAGGAACATAGAGACTATATTAACAATGGATCATGACATAGATTCTGGCACTTCGATGTAACTGCTCATGTAAATTACCAGAAGCAGGTTTTCTGATCCCGTATGTTTTGTATAGTCATTCACAGCTCATTAAACCTTCACCAGTGCTGTCATTCACTAAATACAAAGGTAGCATGAGAACAGCATAATTAAAGTGTTTAAGTCAGACTACTGTAGCTAGATTTCTAAACAGTAACTGCTCTACCTGCAACTCACTGTGGTTTTGAGGAATAAGGGTTAGAGCAGATAATGAGCAAGATGTATCCTAGTGGACCCCAGAAGCTTTGGTGTTTTATTGAACTAGTAGACCTTCCCTACATTTAAATCTTTGATGTCAAGGTATTCTAGTAACTAAACCAAACTGTGGTTCTGCTGTCCTACTAATCTTTAGATTAAGCATAGTATCATAATATTATGGGTTTTTTGGATGGGGTGGTCATTTGACAATAAAGTTAAAAGCAGGTGAGTATAGGTGGACCATGTGGTGGCATATTGATAACATTTCTGCAGACCTGTGCTCAAAACCGGTATTGAATATATATTAAGCAACAATTTTACTTAGATGTCAGCACAAACAACTGATATTTTGATAATTTACTTTATACCAAAATCTTAATTAACAGAGAAAATGCCTTTACGTATGTGATTGACTGTTCATATCTACACTGCTTCATAGCCACTGACCAGTTTGCTCTGGAGAGTCTTACACATTCAACATATATACTCTTCTGCTTCCTTGACCTAAATGGGCTTTAGTGCGCATGATTTCTTCCTTGGTATCCCCGGCACACTACCTTGGGAAACAAGAATAAATGACAGGACATTGATGCCTAGACTAGCTGAGAACTGACTGTAGCTCCACACGCTGTAAGTCAGAACTTTTATAGCGGTATTAGCATGGCACCTTCCAAACTAAGAGCTTGAGCTTAGCGTCATGCTGACAGAACTATGTGTGTTCTTGACCTGAGAGGAGCCTAACCCAGCTAACTTAGGAATTTTTCGCCTGAGTTCTTTTGCACCTCTCTGACAGAAAATACAGACGTCACAGATCTAGTGAAACCCACAGAGCAGCTGCCTGTATTGACTTACCCAAGGTTGCCTCACCCTCAGCACTCCGAGCACACTATTTCCTGTAGTCCTTCACCTAACAAACAGTCTTGATTTGCAATTCACTTTTCAACTAAAAGCAGATGTGCAATTTAACTTAGTCGAGGTTTCTGAACATCAAAGCTGTAATAAAGCGAGAAATGTACCCAGGCACCAAAGCTAGTCGCTACAACTCTCATAAACGTAACAGGAACAACTATGCTGTCAAGTAATTTATCTCCTCGTTCAGTCCTATTTCCTGGTCCCCCGATCATCTGTGGTGCATAAATACCAATTCACTGATGATTTCTCTTTTGGTTTGAACTAATTAGTTCTTTCTTTAAGTTCTCTCAAGCCCAGGTGCGGTTCTGGGGATCACTTGCTGCAGGGACTTCTCCCAGTGAGCAGAGTTGGGGAGACAGACCCAGGTTTGGATAGCCCTTCTCTTGGACACCACTGTGGCCAGCTTCACGCTCTCAGGAAGCTCACCTGCTCTGAAGCTACACCCCCAGCTGCATAAAGCATACCTGTCATTTCAGGCCATAGATACCGTTATTCAGGTGGGCTGCGACATAGTCCTCACACCCTACTGAACCACAACAACAACAAAATCCCCCACGTGAAAGAATGGGACACAGCGTGATGTGAAGCTCAGAGGAACGCTTGGCCGCTCTGCACTAGTTGGCTGTGATCGGTGGTTCTTTACCTTGGTAAGGACATAATTAGCATTGCAGATGTAACTGTAATTTCTTTCTTACAAGGTTCAGACCAAAAATACTCTCTCTGTATGTAGTTACTAACTGTGACCAAAGAATGGTCACTGTTAAGTCATGAAGAAGGCCCTTCAAAATAGGAGTTAGGTGCTTTTGAAAAAGAAATCCTTATCCCTAATGTATTCCACATCTATTGTGTATTCCTTAGTTCTGCATATGTTGTTTGGGATATAAGATTTTGATGTTATTTGGGATATAATATGTTATTTGGGATGTAGGAGTTTTCAGTGCTTGAACAAAACAGGGCATAATACAGAGGTGTTGCTCTCCGCTTTGGTTCTGTGTTTTAGTGCCAATGATAAATCCTTTTTTCCTAGCTCAAAGCATGTTTTTATACGTGAGAATGGTCTTGTTTTTCATTGCTACTCAATACGGTCTATTGTTTGCATAATTAATGTAATTATTGCTAATTATGTAATTACTGTAAATACATGTAATCAGTGATTCTAATTTGTAATTATAGAATTTTGATGTTTATTTGTGTAAAAGTCCTTACAAAACTTAGTAAGGGGAAGAAAAATTGGTCACGTACAGCAGGTAATTTAAAAAATTTGTAAGACAGAAATTACACATTTATTTTTTTTTGCCAACTACCAAAAGGAAGTTAGTTTTCATTATTTACTAATTGGGTACACATTTTTATTTTTTTATAAAAGGTAATAATTACATTACAGAAGCCTAAAACTAATTTTCTATCCTCTTATGTTATAGCTTAAATGAGTTAGCAAAATATTAGATTAGTAGTGTAGGTGCCAAATTTAACCTGTAATTACAGTAGCCACTTGAAGTGAAATTACAGCACAAAAATTCTAACCAAAAAAGATAAAACATATTTTTGCAAAACCCCCTTCTCCCGTCCCAATATACAAAGTAGGTTACTTCCAGAGAGCTGGCTATTGCTTTCAAGGCAGACATAAAGCTTCTGCTTGGGAGAGTGTAATTACCCAGTGGAGAAAAAAGTCAGATGGAAATTAGCTTCTTACCATCTGCATATCACAAAATACTTTGCTTATTACCATCTTCTCAGTTCTCCTCCTTCCCCATCCATGGAAACTAGAGGAATTCCTGCAGTCTTAAAAGTCTGCCTGGGTCTCTTTAAGTGGAGATCAATAGCTATGAGTTTCAGTCCAAATTACAGCTGGTGGTTGCTGATAAAAAGAGAATCTATCCTAGTGCTATGCAAATTATTTGCGTTTTTGATTTGGTAACCAGACTGGAAGTCAAAGAAACTGAATCAAATCTATTCTAACTCTAGTTTCCATTTCCAATAAGATGGACCTCTCCTTCTAGTCATCTTTTGTGCCATGAACTGCTTAACGCAAGATAAACTGGGATCTTTTACACCTTTTATTTTTAATTATTTGGGATAAAAAGAGAAGGAAATAACGAGCTAGATGGGCAACTGTGAGTTCATGATGATGCATCCTCCTAATATCAAAGTGATAAAAGGACTAAATTAGGATGGAGGAGACCCAAGTTAAGATTTCAAATATCAGTCTAACTGCTTAGGCTTTAAAGGAGAGTATCCTTAGCTTTTCATGTTGAAGCTGTCTCTTTTTGCCCATTTACATCCTCAAAGAAAGGAAAAAAAGCTCTGGCTGTAGCTGATGACTAGGACAGTCTCCAAAGTCTAGAGTATTGCTGTGTTTGCAGTGCAGTGTGGATTTGTGTTGGGTTTTTTCCAGTTACTTGAAATTCTTCCATTTTTCTGTCCAGCTTAATTCCATAAAAGGTGTAACTGCTTCAGGAAAATTAGTTGCACAATTATTTCCTTTGTGTTGACAATTAAACATTTTTTTTTTCTGAAAGCAGGTGATTTTCACATAATTTCAATTTTCCACTTCAAAATTGTTCAATGGTCAATATTCTTAGTATTAGAAAAATATCTAAGTTTACCCAAAATTCTTCTGATTTCATCAGAAGAGATGTTTTTGGGGGCAGTGTTTACCAGTGTTAATAAAATAAGGTAGATGTTTATACTAATATTTAATACATGTTATACTAAATATGCATATACATAGTCTGATTGGACATTGGGATATTAGTTATATATGTCTAATACATGTTTTAGTATAATTTTATACTATAACCAATTGTTAAAATGGTAGTTTAAATAACTTGGGAAAAATGCTTTTTATTTTGAATCCAGTTCATATACTTGAAATATCTTTATATAAGATACCGTTATATAGCTGCACATTAACATGTATTATCATTTTTGGATAGGTAATTAGGTACTGAGTCTCACTGTACATTCCCATCTGGTAATCTATACATTTCTATTGTCCTTAACATAAGAATTTCTCCAGATTGTAGATAAAATGAGTTTCTTAGGTATAAAAATGTTTTAATTCAGGGGAATTTTTTTCTTCAAGTAGGAATTCACAAGAATGGAACTGTATGTTAAATGTAAGTTTGTGGTTTAGGAATTATCATTTCAAGTCAAAATAACAAATTTGGAAAAGAACTAACCTCACAAATAATGGACAAGGTTTTCCTTCTCCTTATGAGTTTGCATTTGGCAGATATAGATTCATGTATCTGTATCCATACCTACGTACATACTCCTCGCCTCCATTTCTCACCAAGTCAGCTGTGATCTGAACTTAACCGTTGATTCCACAGTGCTTTTATTTTCACTTTTTTTTTTCCTGAGGAATCTTTGCAAAACAAGGCTTTATGTGGTTTCAGAACCCTCTAAAGAGACTTTAAATAAATCATTAATGCTAGAGAAAAATATTTGTTTTCCTGTTCTAGGCAAAAGTCTAGATTTGTTTTTATTATTAGATTGTCTTGCAATAAACCATGTCTGTGCATTATTGGTAATTATTTTCCTTGATCTGTTTCTTTTAGGATAACAGTCAGATGATTGTTTTAAACACACTTTTCTACATTTCTGAAATTCTGTTTGCATCTACTTCCATCAATTCAATATGTTCACTTCAGGCTGCAAATATACAAGAGTAAACAAAAGCATTTTGGGGGAAATATGATCTTACAGATCAAACCAAAATGTTAGAGCAGCATATATGCCTGGAGAAGTGGAAAATACTATGCGACTGCATATTCCAACTGATACACAGCCCTTATAATGAAGTTTTAACATGCTATGCAGTTAAATGAAAATTTATGTATATGGAAAAGGATCTTTCTCTTAAAAACTAATCTTTTGTTTACTATTATGCTATGAATAATTAAATGTACATGGATTCCAGAAAGGGCTTGAAAGCTTCCTGCAGAGAAAGTTTATTCAGGTTTTCCAGATAGAGAAAAACCTCAGGAAGTCAGGAAAACTTTTAGCTTCAAACTGATAGATAACTGGAGCATTTCCATGCAAGTATCACTCTAAACTTGTCCTATTCCTGATTTTTTTTTTTCCTTAAGAGTCCACATGGAGACAGACGCGTCATTGACATTGAGGTTTCTTTGATCTCATCCATTTGAACTCTTCTTAATGCTTTTGAAGGTGCCATATTTCAGACTGAAATGTTGAGGTTTATCAACGGTGTTTCTGGGTCTTGACACATGAAGCCTAGAATGATCTGCTTTCTGTACTGAGCTGTAATTTGTCGTTCGGTCCCTACCTAACATTGAAGTGGTTTTAATACAATGATAAATTCCTTAAGTGTATCTGTGACTTGTAATGATATAGTGCACAGTAGCATATTCATGGTTTAGTGGATTATAAACCTGAAATGTATGCTCTGTTTTTTGAGTCTTGGTTTTTAAATGATATCCCTGGTCTTTAGCTTGGAGCACAATATGCCTTCTGGAATATACATGAAATTTCTTATTACCCACACAAAGCTTAAAAACCCCCAGCCTCATAAACTTCTTCATTAAATGATGCCTGGAAGCAATGAGTTCCATGTGTTAATTATGTATTATATTAAAAAAAAAAAAAAATTGCTCTGTTTTAATAATTACTTCCCAGTTTTCATTAAGTCTCAGATCATTTATGATGAGATGGTGCATTTTGATTCATATCATTCATTATCTTATACACCTCTGTCATATCTTTTCTTAAATCAATACATGTAACATGATCCTTTATAACTTTTTGTTGAAGAACTATGTCATTAGTTTAATTGATTAATTTAAAGGCTAGTATTATAATCTGAAAAGTGCTACAAAATACATGGTCTGAACCAGAGCAGCATTGGAGTGGTAAGCATGGATGTGATTTCTAAATTCTTAGCGTCTCAGTTTTGTGATTTGACCAATATGGTGGAATATTTAATATCTCTAAATACCATCAATCGATCAAATGGCCTTATAATGTACTCTTGGTAGTAGATTTATAACAAAGGAGTTATGTTGAAAATGCTGTTAAAACTTCGTCAGTCAATGTTTTTCAGGCAGATAGATAGCATTGGTACTCTTGTTGAAGATCATACCGTAATCTAAATCTACATCAGCTGTTGGCAGTTGGTTTTCCTTGATGAAGCAAGAACCTGCTTGCACTCAGTTCCGTGCAAGTGTCCTTTTGGAACAGGTCAAATGCCAGTGTTTATTATGCCAAGAATAAATATAATGAATATGAAAAGAGTGAACATCTTTTTCTGGTGAGAAGTGATTGCTCAAGTGACATGATGATCTCCAGCCTATTTTAAAATACTAGAAGGCTGCTGAGGATTCTGGCTTTAAACTAGCACAATACATAGTAATGTTCGAAAAAGCTAGTGTAAATGCAATTTTTCACTGCTGTAACTGTTAAAAATATAATGTTTTACCCTCCGGTGTGGATGGAAAAAACGTTTGTGCAGGAAAAAGGTGTGGATTTGTATCCAAGTTAAAGAATTTATATAATTTATTGTATACTTAGGCCCTAGAAAATGCACAGGAGTACATTTAGAAACAAATATCATCATTGAATCTATATACAGATGAGAGATCATATGAATATGGTACTCTAATATAGTAAGGTTAAATCATCATGTTATCTAGGTTATCGTGAAATGTGAAATCAGATATCAGATTTTATTGTTTATTTTTTAAATATAAAAGTTATTTGGGTTTTGCAAAAGCTATAGATAAATGTCAGGATTGATTTTTATTATTAGGTTTTTTTCTCCCAGCAACAATTGGTTACTATACAATAGGTCTCACTCCTACTCTGGGAAAATAATCTTTGATTTAAACCTACAAGTGACCTTAAATTTTGACGCATACACTACCAAAAGCATAGTTTCATATTTTATGTTATTTGGAGTAAAACCCCCAAACCAAAAGCCTCCCCAAACAAAAGAAACAAATGTGATTATGTATTAGAGTTCTTGCAAAACAGGCACCTAACCAACAGGTCTGAAATCACAAATTTTATGAAAGAAATGTGGATGATGGAAACCCTTTTGATTTAACTTTAAGCCAAAATTGAATGCATTAGCTGGAAACATGACCCGTGCCCTTGTTAGACCTATGAGTTGTTCAATGTTCTGTCAGGTTGCTAAACTTTTGATATCTCCCCAAACCTTAAAATACCCAGAAAAATCAGAAAGCTATACATACAGTTCCTGTAAACATATGGTCCATTCTAAAATTGCAGTTTTAAAGATAATAAAGTGTTATTTGTAGGCTAGATCTGTCACTGATCCATGACTTGTACAAGGCAGATAACTTCACTCGGATGCTCTAGAGCATCCCTAGGATGCTGCTTTAAACCAGCAGAGACCCTCTTGCTCATTTCCCTGCCCACACTACACTGCTGTGGTCGTGCTCCTTCTGCGACCTGAATGAGGATGGCATTACAAGCACAGGGCTTGTGTAAAAATCTCATTCTGAGTTGCACGATAAAGACTACTTGCAAATCAAATGCTTTTAACAATTCACTGGAGCCAGCGAATCATTTCCTGCGCTTACCCAGAATACTGTCTCCAATTCAGTTGTTGCTATGCAGTAAGTTCTGTTTACCATAAAAAGATACTCAATATTTCCTTATACATTCAAATGAGACAAAAGAAAGATGTTCTCATGTCGCAAAAGCGACAAGGAAAGGGGAAGGTGATTTGTTCCATCTCCAAAATACAGGTAGGACATTATTTGGCACGGCAGAACATGTACTTTGCTGACAGACTGAGCCAGTCATACCCAAATCAGCTGCAGTCACCAAGTGTGTCGCACTGGGGATTGCTTCAGGAGCAGTCGCTCTTAAGGCCAGGTCTGAAACCACCTGTAATGCGCTCACGAAGCTGCAAGATGGAGTGACATCATACAGCCGCTGCTGTGGGCTTTGCTTTGTGCCATGCTGGGTTATACGCTCCTGCATAGCATCCTTGGTTACAAAAGGGTTACTCTTAATATCTGGATTTTGTGCATAGAAATGGAATTATTTCATTGTTAACAAAATTTGTGTAGTGCTATGCATTTACATAACGGTTTACAAACACTGACATGCTTCTTGCCCTGAAGAAATGAAGGGAGGAAAATAACTTTATTTTTTCTGATTTTTTTTTTTTTTAAAAGTGGGTCAGTGCCTAAGGTGCACTAATTACAGAACAGCCATTGGGTAGAGAGCCGATGTATTACTTTCTAGAAATCTTAGTATCTCACATTTCTTATCTACCATCAATATATTGCAATGGTTTCAGGGTCAATGGTAAGTCAGAAATATTTTTCTTGAACATTTTGCCTTCATCCAGCTTGCCCCTATCACACGCTGCTGTCACTTACAGTTTTCTTGACGGTTGTGTTTGTGTTTCCTCTCTCTGTTACTATACTTCAAAAATACTCTGCAAACAATGTATATTTTTGAAAAGACCAAAGCATATAATTTTTCTTTTTGTAATTTTGGATGGGACTGTGATTGTAGAGCAATATCAAAATAAGGAGCATAATGTGTTAAAGGATCTGAAACTAGCAAACGCAGACAATATTCATCTGTGTTTGAGCCCAAAATGACAAAATTTGCTATCAGTTACATTTTTAGAAATATAAGGGATTCCTCGAACTACATTGCTGCAAACTCTCAGTAAATGGGAGAAGGATTTTTGAGGAAGTCTCTTCTGAGCTGGCAGACCAAACCCACAGAGCTTGGTTTTGCCAGCTGCTTCAGCCAGGTTTTCGTGGACTGTACACGTGACACCCAAGATGTTAAAAAATATGTAATTGCAACGAGGCAGGAAGCGTCTGCTATTGCGGTATGTTTGTAAAACTGTAACAATATTATGTGAATAGCTTGAAATCAAGCAAGGTAAGTAAGGCAGCTCCTGGGTATCCCTCAACCACGTGGAACCTACTTACCCATGGACAGCTAAGTCCTGAACTGAAGGGACTGATATACGTGTACAGAGACTGTTAATCAAGTAAGCATGACAAATACAACCAAAGGTAAATGAAAGTTAAAACCAGGGTCTAGTGAAGCATGTGTTAATCTTGCTGGAGATTTTGCCTTCAGCAATAGCGTATTACACGTTGCTTCTAAGGAGTATGGACTATATTGCTCTCAACCTACATATAAATGTGTTCAGAGAGTAATACAGTTACAACCAGGGAAAAAAGGCTGTTAACTTGAAAAGCTTATGAAGTGAGACCTGTGATTGCTCTCAAATAGTCCAGGAGACTTAGTTTAATGGCATATTAGTTATTTTTCAGACAATATTTAATCCCACAACTTTCAGACCTGAAAACAGTCTGGTGGAGGGAAGAGGAAGGTCAAGTCCAGTCTCTGAAGAACGCAAGAACTTCTGTTTTCCCCCATTCTTCTTTGTGACGGCTGATGAGCAAAGGTCGTTCTTACAAATTAAATGTGGAATGTCATTTGTGTGGTCAGCAGGGAAAACTGGGAGGAAGAGTTCAGTTTCTAGAAAAACGCACTCTCCTTGGCCACAGACTGATAAAATTGCAAGGGGCTGGAAACCATGAAGGGTGAATACGATATGCCATTATATTTATGTACTAGGAACAGTAAATGTTGGAGTTTGAAA
Source organism: Grus americana (assembly GCF_028858705.1). Classification (NCBI taxonomy): domain Eukaryota; kingdom Metazoa; phylum Chordata; class Aves; order Gruiformes; family Gruidae; genus Grus; species Grus americana. The sequence goes on along the minus strand of NC_072863.1, from coordinate 5,798,358 downwards.
TGCTTAGTTGTTAGTGTGAAATTATGCAACTATTAAATGTGTTAATTTGCATAATTTTTTCTCTCGTATAAGCCCAGTTTTGAGCACTTCCTCATCTGTCCAGTTACAGATAATGTGGGTTTTGATCACCCTTGTGTCTGAAGGGGGAGGAATAGTCCTCCTAAAATGTAAACTGCTTTACAAAATCTCCTCTCCCCGTACAAATATATGAGAAAAAACCCCAATGCATTTCTAGGTATGGGCCATTGCTACGCAGGTGTTTGTGGAAGGCTGAACGTCCACATATCGTGTCATACGTAGCACGGTAGAAGTAAGACTCTGCAGGTCAGCGTGGTATTTGGCAAGATGGAAATACACCTAATGCCACAACTTTCAGGTCAAAATGATGGTATTCTGGCAGCTTTTTGGATATGGTATTACCAAGAACAATCAAATACCAGTAATACTACTTGGATTTTTTTATCTTATGGATGTGTAAGAAATATTTCAACTTTGTAACTGTTATTATTTGCTCATCTCCAAAGACACGCCTGCGTCACAGCTGAAGTGACTCCCAGACTGAGCCGGAGCACTCCAAGCCTCGTGGAGCAGATGCAGAGATATCAGTCCACCTGCAGCATAGCTGTGCTCGGAGGGCTGAGTGCTCAAGCCAGTCCTAATAAACTCTGACTCTGTAAATGAGCTCATTTACGGTACTGCATGATGGGATGCTCGCTGGCACATTGGCACAGCGCTGCACTGAGCCATGTCGACGTAAGAGCGCAGGGTAGCACCGTTCAGGGAACTCCGCAGAACACTTGCGCTGCGCAGCTACATCCAACAGCACTCATTCGAAAAATTGTACTATACTTTACAATGTAAATGAAATAAACTTTCGGCTCTGGATAGCAGAGAGTTTGGGTTTAGATAACATATATTAAATGAGAGCAATCAGCAGTGCGAAGAAAACAGAGGGAAGGGAGGAAAGCATTAGGCCGTCTGATATTTTTCTGTTAGCTTCATGGCTTGGAAGTGTTTGACACGGATGGGAACGTGGACTGTGAAATAATCCGAACGCATGTATGTAAACACTACTTGTTGCTCATTGCTCTTCACTGCAGCCAATTTAATCTGAAGAGGTGTTGTGGTTGGAATCGCACTTTGAAACAGGCTTTAAAAAAGTCAGTTTCTGCATGCACGTGATTAATAGCATCCCTCGTGTTGTAACAAGCATAGATTCTTCCCCAGCTTCAGGAAATACCGTAATACCTCAGTTTGATAGAACAAAGACACATATTCATTTTAGCTGAACTTCAGTAAGGAATCTATTATGCCTGTCTTTAAACTACAAAAGCACATATAACTGTACACAGAATGCTTGAAGACAGCCTTTGTCTAGTATTTAAGAGTGTTAAAGCGTCTCATACTGAGACCGCAACTTAAGAACTTGTACAAGTCAACAGCTGTGACCTCAGTCAAGCAGGCAACTGAGTTTTCAGATAGCAAGCTGTGCCTCGTTCTTCTTTGGCCAGAGCTATGTATATTTAATTAGTGTCCTCTCACCTTCACGCTACGTGTTTTCTCACTTGACAGTTCCTGGCATCAAAAGAATGTCCTTGAGAAAAAGTCGGGCCTATTGACTCCTAAGCATATTATTTGACTTGCTGTTCAAGTAGTCTGAAGAAAGAGCTGGAAATAATGAAAGACACTGCAATGTGGAGCTGCCTTAACTGACGGTGTCAGGTGGGTCGAAGCTATTGAACAGTTCCTATTAAATTAGCTTACCTTCATCTCAGCTAGTTAAAGCTGGCATGCTGACAAATTAGTTGCTTTCTGTATATAAAAGAGGAGAGGCAAGATGCGATTCCCGTTTTGGAGCTTAGTGACAGTAGATATGTCACATCACAAGGTCAATAACAATCTGTCCATGGAAGAAATGTAAATGTTTGGCTGATGTCAATACATTCTGGATTAGATTGTGAAATATTCATTCCTACAGCAGATGAGCTCATTTGCACTAATAAAGACCACTTTATTCCAACCCAGTTAATTACAATACTTTATATTGTCTGTTTTAAAATCTGATTACAGCTTTTGTTTAGCTTTTCCAATATTAGCTCTTGCGCATTCTATATGCTATTTCTATCCAAAGAGTGTTAATAGAGAAAGTTAACAGACATGCTTGGAATGTGAAAAGGGTTCGGATTTCATTTATTTATTTTTGCTCATCAGAACAGATGGATTTTACAGTTTTCTTTAGATGGAGAGTCTGAAACTGTCATAGGCTGTGTTTGAAATTCAAACAGAGAAAATGTTATTCAGGTTGGTTGGTTGCTGTAGATGTAGATTATCTCACATAGCTAAACTCAGATTTTTAGGAACAGAAAACATTTAAGGTTAAACTTTTTATTTTATCACACTGTTCTGCACCTAGCAAGTGTTCATAACTTTTGTATCTTCTCAACAGAATGGTAAGTGTTGGGGATACTTTGTTGCCCCTCTTCACCTATTAATTTCAAACTCCTTCATTGCTAGGTTTTGATCCTAAATTGCTCGCTGCCTAAAAGACTGCACTTCTTCATCTTTTGGGAGTAATCGCTGGTAAGGACATCATGACCTGTGTTTAAGCACTTCTAAAGTACACTGCTAATTACTGCAGAGCTACCTAGTAATGTTCTCAGCTAAGTCACTGCTTCTTACACACTAGAGTGACTGGTTTAGATATTTTGAAACTTAAGTATTTTGAAATTTAATTACCGAAACCACCAGTTCAAACAAATATATCATTTTGGGGGGGCTGGCAAGGTTTCTTCTCTATAGTTGTCTTTTGATATGACTGTTCAGTTCTGTGAACATTTTCTGACTCTTCATATCTTTCTTTAATTTTTTTAATGAAAATATTTCAGTGCTGTAATTATGTCCTGGAGTATAATATTGAACTCGCTTTTACTATTTTCAGGATGTCTGTAAATCTGTGAAGTTTCATTATCACTAAATTTAGTCTTGCCAGCTCATTTGGGCACAAACCAAAGCTCCAAGTGTACCACCTAAATTCGGGTCTGAAAAAGTGCTGTACTGCATAGGGCTTAGTCTAGGTAGAGGGGAGGACCTCAGTGGCTACCAAACCTAAAAGAAAGCTTTGAAATATCACTTTTAAGGTTATAAAATTATTTTTTGACATATTTTGAGAATTTAACAGAATCACAGAATTTGAAGGTCATTTTCCTATAAGGAAGGTTATGCTAACTGTAAATATACCTTCAAATGTGTACAGCCCTTTTTTGTTTGTTTTTATTTTTGTGTTTATTAATCTGATTTATATAACTTGACTCGCATCTATTAAATGCCTCTCAGAAGAAGTCTTAGCGTCTTTCACTTCCAGCAATTTGTAAGTGAAAGATTTGTTTTCAATTCTCTAAATAGTTTATTAAGTGAAGTATGATTCTTAATACTTTTTTGGCATCATGTTGATGTAGGCAACCTAAACTGTTTCCAGTGTTTTTTACTTTTATTGCAGGGCCCTGATTCTGCCAGGAATCACACAAGGAGTTAACCTGTACTTGATAATGATCACGTACATGTAAGCAAAGTCTCACACGCAAAGGTGCCCCGCAGTAAGACACGTTCTCTAGTTAATACCCTCATTTCTCCCGTCGCATGGCTTAGCGTACTGCCGTAACATCCGACATGACCCTGTGCATATATTGTGCATCCTATTATGTCAGAGGACCGTCTCCTATATTACTGTTTAATGTATGGAATTGACATGTCTGTGCATTTCTGTAAACTCAATTCCACGTACAGCCTCAGTGCCCATTCTCCAGGAACCAAGCCAAGTAAACAGCACTCTTATGCATAGTGAAGGACTTCCAGGTAATTGTGAATAGGCTAATTAATGTGGAAGTGAAAAGTCTAAAGCAGCTCAGCGATTCAGACCTTATATATTGAGGAAATATTTCATTGTGTTGAAAATCAGATGATGTGTAATTTTATTTCCTAGGACTCATCACTGAAAACCCTCCTTGTATGGCACATTGGCTCTCACGTAAGGAATGATGTTTTATCAATATTTGTATCCATTTAACGATTATACATCTTTAGAAACTGAAAAGGCAGTCATATTGCATCAACATTGTACTGGGAAAACACTTGATTCTCATTAAAAATAAATTATCTGGAGTGATAAGAGACCTGGTGTTATACGAACCAACCTATCAGCTTGATGCCTTGGTGTATACCTGGAGGCAGAAAAGAAATAAAGTAACTGCTATTCCGTGCTTCAGTTTCTGATGAACATATAATAGAATATGGAAATACAAAGATATTAAAATTATAAATTTTTCATCTGGCATGCTCAGCAAGCATGTTCTTTTTGCTTTATCCCATCTTTCAAGCCTATGAGTCTCTTTACTGAGGTTAGCGAGCTGTCTTAATCTTTTAAATCAGCAACAGCTGGAATGAGCACACATAAATTATCCACAGGTAGTGGGGTCTCTAAATGAACGAGCTCTCAGAAGATATTCAGAATACTCGTGTCTTCTAACTTTCATTCTTGATGTCCTATTTGTATCTGTCTACCTATTTGTATCAGAAAATATGGAGGACATTTTGGCAAACGCAGTGGAAATTTTTAGTTTGCAGAATTAGCTATAGAAGCTGATTTTAATCTGTGCCTGAGAGAAATCTATTATTGGCATGCAATTTTAATCAGAAATAATATGACATCTGCTACAGAGGTATAAAAGTACATAAATATTTTTGTATTCTCAGTAGAAAAATAAACATTCCTAGAATATCTAGTCTGTATTTTTACTTCTAAAACATCTCCCTACTTTTAGTAATGGTTATTATTGACAGATACCACCTATACTTTGTGGCACTCCCTTGAATCCAATTAACTGCACAATCAGGCCCTAAGGTATCTAAAATAACATAACAACCTACACAAAATATCGCTTTTATTGGTCTGAAAAAGTGTTCATTCTATTGATGTTGGCAAGGAGCTGATTCTTTTTCACGGTGTTTCATGTATTGTTTTATACTGAGTCTCAGCTTTAGACTTGTCTCTAGAGACAAGGCACAGAAGCATATGGAAAGAAGTGTAGAACAAATTACATACTTCCCAGTTGTCAAAATATTGTTTTATTTGAGTGTATGTTGAAAAGAAGAGAGTTTCTTGAACTCTAGCTGCTTCTCAAAAGCTATTTGGTGGATCGGGTCCATTATTCCCACCAAAATCATGTAGATTTTTGTCTGTGATGTGGATTTTCTTGTCCCTTCCTTTCATGCTTCATGTTTTGTGGTATCTTTCTCCTCCTGTGAAAAAGTAAGCAGAAAGAACTAAAAAAGAGGAAACATTTTGTATGCCATCAGGAAAATGAATACTGTGTTCTTTTTAAAGAATTTTTTTTGGTTTTTGTTTTTTTTATAGACTAATGGAGAAATGGAAGTATCAAAGTGGCATGAGAGCCATGTACAGAAGATTTTCTTGTGCCTCTTTTCAGTATAGCCAGGTAAAGTGAGAATATGGTGCTATAATATTTTAATTGAAAAGCATACAAATTATCCGGTTATGGGAAGATATTTCTAGTTTTGGTCAGTCTGAAATTCCCTGTTTGGAGCAGAAAAGAAACCTCAAAGTTTACTACCTAGCAAAACATTTGATCACATGATAATTGATTTTGATTTGTCATAGCTATTTCTATACTACTTGAAAAGTCTCATGTTATTAGTATTTTATGACTTTTAAAATAATATTTATCTGAAAAATACTAGTGCCAAGCTCTGTGAAGTTTCACTGGAAACAAATTCGCTGCTCACTCAGTTACCTTAAGTTAAGCAGCTAATGTGCTGACTACTTGCCTCAGCTCAAAATGAGATGGCAGGTAGTTCAAAGGAGAGAATAAGGACTCTGCTTACTCCATAGTCTATAATGAAGTTTGTCTGAAATCATACAGTATCTCCTGAGGGAATCAGTTGGTAAAAGTAGGGCCACAGTGATAGGAGACTGTCATGAGTGACAGTTATGATACGACCAGCAGTAGCTGGTAAAATAGATTTCAGCATGACATCCTATTTCTGTTGACAGAAGGTATATTGCAGTCGTGTTGTGTGACAGAGGATATGCTGGCCAGAAAGCATCGGTTATCCCCATCTGTTTTCAAAATGTTTCGTGAGATCTGTAGCAATGAACCCAAATCTATAACGTCTCATCCAAAGAATAGCACATAATAGATTGCAGTGTTAGTTTTGGCTAGGTCCCAAAAGCCTGGTGTGGAGGACAGAACCACCACCTTCTGGCCCAGGAATGAGGGCTGCCAAAGGTCATCTTCATTGCTCCCCCCTGCAAAGTCCCAGTTAATAGTAGACCTGTCATTTCCTTACATTGAACTATAGATACGAAGTGAAAAAACCCACAGCTTAGAAGTGTGACTTCTTAATTGCTGATTCAAACGAGTACCTGGAGGGTCATATCTGTTTGCAGGACTGGGACACTTATCCTGCTCCCAAGCTGACTTTGGCTATATTCATGCACTTCAGCAACAACACCTTTTAAATCTAAGTTCCATCGCTGACTTGTGGATTACTCAGGTTGCAAAAGTTAGCCATTGTTGTTAAGAAAATTAGTAACCATACTGGAGTATGAGTGGGTAATATCAAGAAGCTGAGGGAGCTTGAAGTTTAGGATATTACCTTGAATCATGCAAACCGAAGAAATACCTCATTCTTGAAGGATCAAGTTGTAAATGTTTAAAATTTCTCTTTCACTTCTCTCCTGCTCTCAGTTTCATGCAGATTTTCTGGTCACAAGTTTCACTAGAATGCTTTTATGTATTCAGATGGCACTACTGAAGTGCTGCTGCTGAGCTTACAAGTTTTGTCAGGAAAGCCATGAAGCAGGGGCAAAATACTAATGGGATGCTTTGACACCACTCCATCAAATATTTAACCTTTTTCATTTCTTCTTCACACACTAGTTATTCCAGCAGCTCTGCTTTAATTGTTTAGGGCTCAATTCTCACCAAGTGAAGTGGTATACTTGTGACCTACTTTTAGTGCCATCTTATCTTTAACAGGCGACATGGGAACTGGTGTAACTGTAAGCCGTTTCCAGGTGCTTCTCACTGCTCAGAGAAACTGCTGCTATAATATTCCTCTGATCCATCTGAAGAATTCTTCCATTCACGTGGTTGAACTTTCACTCAGCAGTTTCTAATTTTGCCATCAAACAGGTAAAAGGTAAAGGCTGAGAGGAATAGACCTCCATTTAGTAAGAAAGGGACATCTCAGGCTTTAAATTGGTCCAAAATTTACAACAAACCAGATTAGTTTTGCATATGGGCTTTTGTAACTGTCTAAAGGTTCAGACTCAAGCTCAGTGAGCCTGGTAACTCAAGATAGTTTCATCCATGATGTCTGCCGTTCAGGTTGTTTATTATAAACTTACAGGCTGTATTAACTTATCATAATTAAGACCTATGAATATTAATGTTAATTAAAGACTGCCAACAAGTAGCAATTCCTGTAGAGAGATGTTGCTGGACAGTGTACCCAATGCTTTAAAAAAAATGAGTTACTTTTCATGGAGAACTAATTTAGAGCACAGGGACAGTATGTGCAATAGTGAAGTGTCTTAACTGGAGTTGTGGTAGCAACATGTTGTGTAAAGATGACTAGGTAATGTAGGAGATTCCAAGTCTATTGCTAAAGTTAGTAGCAAGACAGATCTCTTCTAACCTAAATTTTGTATCCAACCTACTAGGCCATGTGGTTTTTGGCAGTGGAAGACTGCCACCACTTCATTCTAATTCTAGATGGAAATTACTTGCACCATCTCTGCTATGCGAAATGCAGCTGGTAATAAACTGCCAGCTTGCTCACATTTCCGAATGGCCTTATAAATTGCAGAAAATGCTTCATGTGAGGGAATAGTACCACTATATGCTTATCTGAATAGAACTGACGATTATAACAAAATCTGCTGCTCCTTTTTCTATTATATGCTCTTGCAAGACAGAGAAGTGCTTATGTATAGAGTTTTATCTGAGTCTGCTGATAGTACTAAAATCTTTTGGATTCTTGATGGAAATTCAATCTGCTTTTCTCAGAGTTTTCTCCCCAGCTTTGTACATGTTCTTTCAGTGGTACCCTTGTTAAACCTGAAGATATGGGAAGGTTTTAATTCAGTGGTCTTTTCAGACTTTCCTTCCCCCCTAAAGATTACATAATAATTCTGGAGACAAGAGTGGATTGCAAGGAAGGTATTTCTTTTTGTGCCAGTTCTGATATTTATTTTACAGTGTGCATTCACCTGCTGATAATTATCCAATGTTATACACTAGGATAATGTATTCTGCTGTATATAAACAGTGGTGCAACTTCTGAAGGTATTAAACAATGGCAGCTTCTTTGAAATGAATAGGAGGTGCAGGTATTCTATCTCTGCTTACATGATTATGTATGAATTTTATATTTTATCCTGCTGCCTGTGTGGTACAATTATGGTTCAGCAAAACTAAATCCACAGGGAAAAAAACTAATCAGATAGGAAACTGAAACAGGGTATAAATGAGTTCACTATGTAGTCAGAGAAGAAATATAAAAATCATATTCATTGAGGAAAGGGAGAGAAGATTAAAAATAGGTAGTGTGAAATGTGTTACAATTGTTCACATTCAAATTAAGGTTAGAACATGGGCCATTCACGAGCAAAAGTATAGAACATGATTTCAGTAAAAATTATCTTGGCTAATCATACTTTGCAAATTATATAAAGTCTATTCTGCAGATTAATTCTGCAGAATTAATCACACTAAATGTTAGGACTAGAAATAGCAGGTATCTTGGTTGGAGTCCAGGCCCTTCTATCGTTAAGAATTAAACTATATAATCCTATTTGCAAATGTTGCAAGCTTTATCTTACAATTAATTAGATTTCATTTCTGACTATTGCTGTCAAATGGCTATCTAAATGCTCTAAAACCTTACTCCTAGTTTAGGTATGATCAGGCAGAAAGTCAGTTCAGAAATGCTGAATAATGGCATCTTAAGAATTTTGCATCATTCTATTCTATTCTATTCTATTCTATTCTATTCTATTCTATTCTATTCTATTCTATTCTATTCTATTCTATTTACCAGATATTGGCTCAATAAGATTTTGGAGGCAGTGCCATAAATTTAATGCTCCAAAGTCTCTAAATTGTGACATAAGTAAAATGTGTCCACTGAAAAACTCACTGCATTTAAAAAGTGTGTTAAAAGAAAGAAAAAAAGAAGAAGAAAAAAAAAAAGCACTGAATATTTTTCTTGTATACTTCTGCTGTGGACAGGGTCTCATAGTTACAGAACAACTACAAGTAAGTTTAAATATTTTACTACCTCTAATTCATGATGTTTCACGTTTCATTAATGTTACTTTTTCTGTCTTGGGAATGTACAAAGAAGAGCCATCGTCACTTTAAATTTCTATTCAGGTGGAAATATACCTTTCATATATGTTTCATTCTGGAAGGGAACAAGATGCAATTTAATGACAGCAAAAACTGACAAGGTATAGGAAAGAATTTGAAATAATTGCTAAATACTTCTTGAGGAGGTTTCTTTATATTACTACACGCACAATAATTGCAAGTTCATTTCATAGTTGCGTATTTGAAGATTATAAAATATTTAGCAGGAATATAGCCTTCTATATCTTAGAAAAAGGATGATGTATGGAATGTGTCAAGGACTGAAGCCTTGTATAAATGTAAACAGAGATGGTAGTTTATGTTGGAAGGTGATCAATCAATGAATGCACGGAATGGCATTGGACTTCAGTGTGCTCACATGTCACAGTGATGAGGTCGGTACATACATCTGGGTAGATTTTCAGTTATTGGAATATAATAGAGCAGAATTGTCAGCAGCTTCTACTGTTGGTTATTTAAGGCATTGTAATCAGTTAGTTGAACTAACAAGAGTTGCATCTAAGAAAAGGAGAGCAGAGATAACAAATATTGAATGTGTTTTCCAGAAGACAAAGACTTATGGAATTCAATGTTTTTCTTCCTGTTAGGCATGTAAGACTGTTATTAGTTTCACTAGACAGAAGAATGTAATTTTTCATTTATAGGTTTTGCAGACTTTTTGTTTAGGGTAACACAATGTTTTTCATTCATGAACTCTGGTATCTGTTAGAGACAAAACTAAGAGATTATTGTGTTGTCCAAACAAATTTTTGAACAATAATGTCTTCTTATGTACAATATCAGATTAACACTGCTCAGTCCCAGAGGTTTAGCTTTGTTGCCTTTGAATTTAATGACAAAATTAATTATGGCTACTATTAAAGAAATTCCTGTTGCTCCAGTGCTATGGGGCCTATATGCTCAATACAATTTGTGTCAGCACTGCATTTGATGTAATATTGAGGAGACATGGCTGTACTTCAATAAATCCATAGTTTCTAGGACCAACAAAGACTGTGAATATAAAACAAATACATACAACTAGGATTTGTCCTGCGAAACATTTTTAGCGTACATCATAAGGAACATAATTTCTGAATACCAATATAGATATTTGTGGGAAGGTCTATGTGGCAGTCGATAGTGCTTAGGAAGGAAAATTAAACTAAACTCTGTATGAAAACAGTTTTCGAAGTAGTCCATCTGTTGATATAAAGCCAAAGGAATAATTTTTCTTCTATATTAATTCTCAAAGATCCCTAATAAAAGTACTATGAAGAGTTATGATGTCATTTTGCCACGCAGACTCTGGTTTTGACAGTCATCTTTGTTTGTCGTTTGATTATCAGAATAGAAGCAAATAAAATATTCCAATTAAACCGATATTCACCTACTCAGGGCACTAAAAATAAAGTGTTGAACTTCTTAATTCATATGGCCTAGATTTGGGGTCCTCTTAAAGAGCTTTTTCTTAGATGGATGTTCACCCATTCAAAACAATAAAGTAATATCCTTTTTCATTTGTGGGCTCAGATATTCAGAAGTACTTCAACTTGATATTTCTTACAATGTATCTAATTCTGTATGTGCAAGCTACTTTTCAGACTTTATTTAGTATGTAATTTCATGATTTTTTTGGTGAACCTCAAGAATAAATTTCAGGCAAATTTTATTGTTTCAGAAATATTTCCCTATGGCTTTTCCCAATATAAGCTTTTTGTTCTTTCTAAGACAGCACGTATTGTGTTCCCACAGTCAGTCTCCTAAACACTTCGAGACTTCACCTGTTTGCACTGCTATATATGTGGGATTTGAAGCTCTTGCTATACAGATCCTAATTTTAAGTCAGAAGGCATAGATTGTTTGTATGGCAACACATTATCCTGTTAGATTTCATCCAGTCTCAATTAAGCTACATCTTTTTGACATTCAAATCAGTGTTTAAAAAGCATAATTTTTCCTTCAATTGCAGCTTTCTTAATAAGATCTCAGAAAATGGTCTTAGATTCCAGTCTTATGCTCCTGAAAAGTTCCACTTTTTTCACTAGAAGCTACTTTGTTACCAGAAGTGAAGCCTTAGCAGTTGAAAATGAAATTAAAGCTAAAATTGCCATCCTAGGGGGAAGATTTGTTCCACTACCTCATTCATTTTCAATAAAATGTAAGAGTTAGTGAAGTATTTTAAGTGTATTACATGTTATGCCAGTTTGTTTTGTGCCACACAAGTAACATGATAAAAGGTAACACAATTTATTATGACAAACTATACAGGTAATTAAAACCAAGTTCAGATCAAATCTATTACTACATTAACTCTCAATTTAAAATTAGAAGCAAATGGACTTCGTAGTGTATTATAAATGTACCAGATAGCAGACTTTAGAATATACACTGTCTTGAAAGGAAATGTCCTTTCAAAAAATTTACGTTATATGACACAGTTAAAGAGTTAATACAGTAATTCTCAGATAACTAAAAGTTCCTAAAAAAACAAAATTGCCAACAGAGTAGATATTTTTCATATAGGCCTTTATATGCTATTGGATTTTTATCATCCAGTTATCTCCACTTTGTCACTTTTTAAGGAATTCATGATTTGAGTTAGGCAGAATCGGTTTCCTTGGATGTTTATGTTTATGTGCATGTAGAAATAGCTTTTCTCCTTTGTTATTCTCTGTTACTAATCTTCTAAGTGAGACAATTAATGCTGTGAAAGAATTTATACAAACTTTCAGCTTCCCAATTAGGAATTTATTCACTACTCTTTATATGTAACCAAGTCTCAAATATCAGTTATATGTTGTTGAAATCTTTCTGCTCTGAAGTAGGTGTCATATAGATTCTGTATCCATTTGAACTTCAGCTAATGGCTATTAGAGATTATTCTTAATGTTTAGACACAATGGTCATATACAATAGAAAATTAAAATATTTTTGAATTTTTTCCTGATGACCAAGCTCTTTTTCCCAAAGGATTTTTGCTCTTTAGCTAATTTGCCAAGTCAGATACATTCTGAGCCAGCACATCGGAGTTTTTTCTAACCTGCTGAGCTCTACAGGCTGGCCCAAAGTATACCTATGGTATGTAGATCTAAGGGAAGGCAAAAATATCAACTTGCCTTTCTCTCCAGCGTTAGTAATAAAGAGTTCTTCCCTTCCTCTTAATGTGACCCACTGAGTTTGAAAGCACATTTAATTTCTTGACTACTGACTGGATTCTAGCCAGACAGTTCATTTGAAGGTTTGGGGTAACCTTTTGCCAGGCCCCTTGTTTGCCCCTCCCTATCGATTTGCTAAAAACCCCGGTACAAGTGTCTGCATTAAGACTGAGACAATGCATAAAGCAAGCATGACAGAGGAAGGTCATATAGAAGACATTGCTCTGTGGAACTGTGATCTGTGAAAGGCAGGGATGTGTGAACTCAAATTTATAGGCTCTCTGTTGAGACATTTCCAGAATATTGCTCATAATACCACCGTACTCTATCAATCATCTTTCTATGGGCTTGTTCTAACTCACTTTTTTAAATTACAAGAAAAAAAAATATTTACAGCTTTCCATTTGTATTCTTATCATGAACTGAAGCTTCATAAGCACTACTTATAAGGTTTATCTTTTTTATGTGATTTATTACTTTACTACTTTTTCTAGTCCAGCTACTGTTCTAAATATTGCTTATTGTTGAGACATACAGATAATATTGCAAAAAAAATATAAAAAAAAATCTCCAGTTTAACCAAGAGTTGAGGATTTCTTGAATTAGTGCTGTCTGTTCACTCTTAATCAATCTGTTATTAATATGAATTACAATGTCTTTTAAACAATTATCATGTTATTTCCGTAGGACTCTACTTCCTTTAAAACAAGATGGACAGTGCTCTCATAATGTTCATTTTTGTTCCATTTCTTGTCCTACCTTATGATATGCAAGTAAAATCACACTATTAAGATGGAATTAGTTTCTATCTGGCTTTTGTACAGATTTTGAAAAGTTTAAGTGCTTTAAGAACATTAATTTATTTATTGTCAAATGTAAGATGAAAAAGAAGTTCTCCATGTAACTAGGGAATTATAACTAGGGAATCAGGGCACAGAAAGAAGATAAAAATACTCTCTCATACAGGGTGTCCAAGGAAAGGACATGCTGGTATTTTCAGCATGTTCATGTATCATTATATGGAACTTTGTATTTTTATACTATAGCTTCATTGACTTAATTAGTTGCTGTAGTAGCATATCTGTAAGCAAGATTAATTTTAAAGTTGTGTGCTAGGGAATTAATGAAGATACCTAACTTTCCATGAGCAAAATGACCACCTATAGAAAAACCTAAATAAAGGGATTACCTAGCATTATATATGAATTGTGCAGCAGAGGCAATTCTAATTTCTATTTTAAAACAACATTCAACTGTTCTGACTATAAGACAATCCTTTTTTTCTTTTGTAACAATGATACATTCACATTCCAGGTTCTTCAGGAACTGAAACAATAAACACATGTACAATGGGTTTGCGTATCGTCCGCTAATCAGAGTCACTAAATATGAGACACCTAAATCACTATTTTCAGGCAAGGTTTATTCTTATATTTCAGAAGTTCATTTTTTGCAGCCCTGACACTTCCGTGTGGCTCTTTTTGCTTGGTGAAATTTCTTCATTGTTTTTTCATCGTAGTCACGTTCAACTTCCAGCATCAGTTTTGGAGCTTTTCAATGTAGTGCTCAGGCTTTGCTGCACAGCGCAGCAGAGAACCTTGCTGAGGATAACAGTTTACTACCACCGTATCAACCAGCCCAGTATAGGAGGGAACGCTTTACTGAAAGATTTCAGATATGTCCCGTAAAAAAAGAATAGTTAAATTGTGTGTCCTGTTCCAATGGACTGCTTCATACATGCCACTTCTCCCTACCTTTGCCTATTTGTTCATTCTCTTCATCCAGCCAGAGGTTTTTTCCCTAGACTCGTTTTTAGCTGTCTCAGTCCCTCTCTATCCAGAAACAAGGCGTTCCACCCCAGCGTCCTTGCTCAGTCCTTCCCGACTGTCCCTCTCAGTCTGGGTGATAAGCAATCGAAGTGACATAGAAGTGATATTTCACTTCTTCCCATGCTGTCAGGGTACTTCTACTTTTTCCGTTGACTAGCAGCATCCTGAATTCCAGAATAAAATGATTTTTTTCTGCTGAATTCAGTGATGTGACTGTATCGAGCCCTCTTCAGCTGCGGCTTCATTATTGCATAAGCACAATCCGCATGGGATGTATAAAATTTCCTTATGGCAGCTTAGATTTCCTTTAAAATTATCCAGAAAATTATGGCTCTACCTGCAGCTAATATAAGCAAATAAATAGGTGATGTAAAAAGCTTAAAAATACTGTTTGGTACACGATTTCTCAAGTTAATTAAGAATCATTTCAGCATGAGGAACAATTGATAGTGCAGTAGGTCACAGTGGCTCTACAATTCCAGTTATAATACTTATTTCCCAAGCTTTCTTTCTTTTAATTTTTACTGAGGCTTTTTTAAGGCCTGTGGTGGTGACCAGGTCAGGTGGGTGGTTGGCAGCCTGTGCTCGATGCCAGCGCTGGGAGCGGGTGGCCAGCGGAGGGGAGCTGCCCGCCTCGCCTGGCCACCATGCTCAGGCCTGTGCCCCTGCGCCTGCCTGAGCGACCTTGGGCCTTGCCAGGGGTCCCTGACACCAGCCATGACGTCCCGGCAGGCATCTCCGGGGCTGCGGGAGGCCCTGGGCCCAGGCCCACAGCAGGTGCTGGGCCTGCGCCCCCTCGGTGAGGGCACGGCTGCCCTGCAGACCACAGCCCTGCTGCTCCCTGCGAGTGTCGTGTTTTAAGATGAGATAAAGGTTTTTCATTTAATGAGTCACAAATGTTACTTTCTTTCATTTTGAACGATCTGTCCCACATGGAGAATGCCTGTGCCCAGTTCTCTGACAGGAGGTGGGGGGGAGCAGCGAGCACCCTCACACAACCAAAGGCCCGCATCCTGGGGGTGGAGGAGGGGGCTGGGATTTGCATAGGGCTGACTGGCCTGCAAAGAGTGAGGGAACGGCTTCAGCCTGCCTCATCTCTGCCCGCTGCTTATGAAATATAATACAATAAATTGAAAGGGTGTTGAGCCATGGTTTCTATTAAATACAATGGAAACAAGGGAAAGAACAATTTCAGTGAAAAATACGTCCATAAGTAATTCCCTAGGGACTTGCTGTGGTCTGGGGATTAGGTTTGGGATTACTTTCAGAATTCAGCAGTGACTTATTGTGTAATTTTTGGTAAACCTTTTAAGCTTGGAATTTTAAATTTTCTATTGAGAAATGAGGTTGATGGTTTTCTGTCACGTACATTAGCATTTGTAAAGCATGCCGTGTCTTTTCTGCTCTACATTAAACTGGCTTCTCCTCTCCTGGTGGCTGGATTTCTGTTTCTTTATATGGTTTTTAAAACTATATAATTTCTTTTCTGGTCAAATTGCTCATGAAAAATAAATGCTGTCCTATCTTCTTACCATAGAACAGGATTAACTCATGTATATGTATGTGTTTGTGTGTGTGTAGGTGTATTCAAACAAAAAAGATATATATATATACCTTTTGATTGAATATATGGAAAATGAACCTACAGAAACAATAAAAATTAATCCCCCAGGAAAATGAAGAGAGAGAGGGGAGAAAAGAGGAGCTCAGCCAGTTGGTCTTGATTTACCAGTTGCTGATACCACTTCTGTCTAGAAACATCTGGGGTGCGCGTACTGACTTTCTGAATCGTGTGGGGGTTTTGTTCACTTTTTGTGGATGCTCCTTATTTCTTTGTTTCTTGGTCATACATCAAGTAAATACATGACCTTCCAGTAATCTTCATCCTATTCTAAGAACAGGACATCTGTATAAAACCCAATTTGTCTCGCCTTCCTAGTTGTTCATTTCCGGAGTAGTGGGAGCACTTCTGCTGCTGTTACTCACCACTTTCAATCTAGAATTATATGCTACTGGATACCCATTCAGAAACTTGTACCTATAGTGGAAATACCATTTGGTGTAGCTGTAAAACGTTTTGCAAAACCTCCATCCACTAGGTGTGTAGCTTTCCAAGTTGTGCAGCCTCCTATAAAATAAAGTACAGAAGTAATGGCTGCTGTCATAGCACATTTGTTCATATCAACTCACCACACAGTCCTCTTGGGTGCAGAAAATGAAATAGTTTCTTGTTTACCTAGGCTAAGTGAATAATTCATTACTATTTTACATGTCTTGTCAAGGTAAGTCTACAAATGTTGTGGTGGGTGAACTTAACTATGTTTGTGTTGTACTAGTTACTACTAAGTTAACTTTTATGTAACAGGTGTTAGTGTTCACTTCATGCTTGGGTCTCACCTACATAGCAGGAAAAGCTTTAATTTATTTCTTGAGCTGAATGAATAATTCATCAGTATTTTTGCATGTCGTCTTGGTGTCAGTCCACAAACATCATGCTGGAGGAATTTAACATTTGTCTCATGCTATTTACTACTACATTACCCTCCAAGTATCAGATGTCACTGTTCACCTCTCTGTCTAGTATCAGCTGTCTACCAGGAAATACTTTCAATTTACTGTAGCACTATTGCTGAGCAGCTGGAAAATAATTTTTCTAACATGTGGCAGAACAAATTATTGCACAGGAGGGGGTTAATGGAATTGTCTGCCAGAGGAATAAATAATTGAAGGGACATGGATCTACTTATTAGCTTGAATAGAGGTTTGATGTCCTAAATTATACCTTGTTAGAGGTAGGGAGCCTATGCTTTGTTTCAACAGAAGCTGACTTGAAGAAACAATGTCAGTATACCTGATATTTTTTTCTGTCATATATATCCTAAGAAGTTGAAAAACTGGAAGTTGTAGTAATTCTCACATACAAGTAAGATACTATTATTTTTCTCTATTAAAAGTTTTGTCTGTTGCAGTGACACAACAGAGTCAGAAGGGCTGAGCCATCTTTAAAAACAAAGCTACACATGTTTTATATTGGTCTGGCTAATACTGTTATTAATGACAGGACTCTATGAAATATAAATTGCTTGCTGGGTTCTTTTCATGGTTTTTTTTCTATACATTATTTTTTAAATGAAGCTATTTAAGTGATATAGCACATGTAGTTGCTGTTTTCATGTTAAAAGCTTAAAGTAAACTATGTCTTGCAGTATGAAGTATTTTTTTCTGGAGTCTTTTGTCATAAAGATATGGTTACTTAAAATTTTTCTTTCTATTTACTTTTTTTTTAACATAGAAACAGAAGTTAAGGTTGACTGCTGCTTACTCTCTGACTTTATTGTATGCATTTCACAGTAGTACTTACAAAGATAGCCTTATATGATTTTGAACTAAGAAGAAGAAAGTATTTTCTTAAAATTAAAGTTTTGTGCGTTTGGTTTTTTTGGGTTTGTTTTGTTTTGTTTTGTTTTTAAATTGAATGTATTTGCAATCTAGCAGAACAGATATAAGGCAAGGTATAGAAATTGCTAAACATATTTAGAGAGTAATTGGGTTGCAAAATTATTATAGGCTAACATATGGGCAAGAGGGCTGGATATTTAACAGTAAAACAAAGAACCCCTTGAAAATATGTGCATCTTCAGACACTAAAAGAATTTTCAAAATCTTCCTGGAAGTAAATTAAAATACAGGTTGCAGATTTCCAAAATCATCTTATGTAAAAACTGATTTTGGTTACTGGTGATTTTACTGAAGCCTTACGTTCTTCGTTCAATCACCTTGGAGTGCCAGCCTAAAGTTAATCCTGGGATTCTGATGCAGGACTGCTCTACAGCAGAATTACCCATAATTGCCTCAATTCCTGCTGACTGGTTATTTTTGCACCAGTGACTCAAATTAGGCACAGCTGGCCCTAGCAAGTTGGAGTTTAATAACAGCCAATTGTCAGAAACTAGCTGACGGTCAATGTTTTTGTCTCAAACGGGTGAGAGGAACAGTGACAGTTCTCCCCCCTCTCCCTCCCCTGCCCCCAAAGAAGTAGGTATCTACTTTCTGAAGCTGAAGAAACAATAAGTTGAGTAAGCTTCTTCCTGTGGGGAAATGTACTTTTTCTGCTTCTGATCAGTTGCCATAATACTGAGATGTCTATGCTAACCGCATGAATATTTCATGGGTGTTAACAACAAAGTACAAAAAAGATCTCATTCATTTTTGTACATAGGCATTGTATGTTGACCCAATGAAACTGAAAAAATAAAACTAGGTTTAATCTGAGAGACTTCTTACTAGAGGGGTTGGTCACTCAGCAGTGAAAGCTTTGCTTTTGAAATGAGACTGACAGTGGTTGCCATTTCATACAGCTGTTGGTTGATTTTACCAAAAAATTGGTAAAATATTGAAATAGCAGTCCATAAATCAATCAGAGGGGAGTCTTACTGCTGAACAGGCAGCTGTCTGTCTGTGGATCTTGCTGTCACTTCTGGTTGCTGTGGCAAGCAGCAATGCTGTGATTTTCATTTTGCATGAGATGGTGTCTGATGCTTTTTTTCTTGGTAGAGATGGGAATGTCTTTTGTGGCAAACTTGGCAGGACCACTTTTTCTAAGAATTTGTAGTGAAAATTACAGCTCTGTCAATAACAAACCAAAAGTATTTTGAGAAATCAGCTGCTGAGTAAATCCATGGATTTATGAGGCATAGTTGCAAGGCAGTGCTTCAGTTGCATTTGGTTCTAATGAAGTGTACAAGCTTTTGCAAAATTCCCTATTTAAATTCTTGCTGGCTATATGGTAACAGAGTGTGCACGCTTGTCCCTGCATATGAGAATCTTAGATCCATTAATGTGTTTGCTTCAGTGCTCACCTGTCCAATTAATGTGAAAGAATCCCTTGAAGTTAATTAATGTTGCATCAAACAAGATCACCGATGACAAAAAACAAATACCAAAGTTAGTCAAAGTGGAAATGCTGATTTTCATTCACTATCTTAAAACTATCTTTGAATGGTAACGGTCTGCATTCAAAAGCAATGTGTAATGAAAACAGGCATATGTAAAATAGTGTTAAATATTTGCTACCAGAATATTTAGTGAATCTAAAGATATTTGCTGCTTATGTCTGTCTTCATTATCTTGTGAAATCTTTAAAAATCACAAATGCCAGCACAGAGACATTATATGAAGACATCCCCAAGGGTAAGTTGAATAAAAATTCCCTAGAGCCTATAAATCTATTTGAAGGTGATAACCTAATCACTAGTATGCCTGTCAAATCTCAAGGAAAGTGATAAGTAAAACAGTAATTCTATGAAATATGGACTTTTACTTATCTGTCTTGACCTTTCCTCCTGCTCTTTAACCTTTCTGCCCTTCAAGTCTCAAAAAATTGTTGCGTACAAAGAATAATATAATACAGACTTCTACTTGGTAAGCTGGAGATGTTGAGCACTTCAATACTGCATTGAATCTTTCACCTACTGAGGATCTGTTTGGAAGCCAACATAATAAAATGAGCATAATGCGGTTGTATTCAATTGACCATTTGTCCTTTTGTGAAAAGAAAGGTTCCATGGGACAACAGGCCCTATATGGTACTTTGAAGCTAAGTTTTGGAAGTAATGTGGCCAAAAAAAGTTAGCTAAGGGTCTGTACTGCCCTAGTTAGCTGCTTTCAACATTGAAACTAGGTCATTCCTCTATATTACTCAAGTATTTCTGACTTGCAATTCAGACAGCAATACAGCAAAACTCAAAGAACTGAGCAATAAACAATTGAATCAAGGTCAGAACAACGAGTTAGTTTGTATCACCTTTCTTTAATCAGTGTTGGTCCAGAACCTCTGGTGACCTGAGTGGATACCAGCTGTCAATGTAAAAGCTTGACCAGCTCCCTTTAATGAGAACCCTTGTTTTTCACAGATACGCGTAATAAACATTCCGATTAAATTCATGGGCCAATCAAGTATCCTAAATGATTGAAAGGATGATTAAATTTTAAAATTACCAAAGTGTCTGAGAGACTAAAATATACCTGCAGTCTTTAATGATATGACAGTTTTATAAAAAACTGACAATGAAAATCAAGAAATTGCACAGCATATTCAACACAAATGTATTAATTGGAAGAAAAAAAAGCCTAGGTTTTTATTTTGCATTAATTAATTTCTACTTAGTCAATAAAACAGCAAATATTAATGCTTGCATGAGCAGTATTTCACATATTGGAAATGATCATATTCACTTCATTTAAGCTCTCTAATCAAAGTAATAGTTTGAACAATCATACTATGAAGTTTACAGATTTCCTTCCCTATAGGCATGCTATTAATGCAGCAGGTATAGTCATATAAAGAAAAAGATGCACATAGGCTTTTAGAAACAGAGACTCTATATGAAAACTAATAAATGGATTAACAATTTTACTTTTAGCTGCTACTCAGCCTTGACTGGGTATATAAAGTATATATACACTCATATATATGAGCGTATAAAGTATTTCTTGAGCCATAAGTAATATGAAATCAGGAAAAAAAATCAGTTAAAGATCCAGAATTTTTGTGTGCTACAAAATGACAGTGGAGTACATAGTTCTCACGAAAACAAATTTTCCCCTCCTGTTATATAGTTCCAGCTAAGCCACATATTTTGTTTGATTCTTCCACTCCCACACACAATTTGCAAATACCATGTATGAAACAAATAAAATATTTGGGGAGCAGGACAGGACTGTAAACTTCTCAAATTGTTCTGAAAATTACAATTTACAATTAAGGTGACAATTTGGTTCCTTCAGGAGCATACATTGTGTGAGGCTGAAATCCTATAACTGATGTTAAGCAATCAGCTTTCTTCATATCATTTGTTTCTTCCCTTTTTAGCTAGCTAATCAAATTCCTGCTAGCTCTCGTATGCAAATTCCTTGGGTTATTTCATATATGTGTTTATACTGATGAATTTGTTTGCATAGGCCTTTGTCTTACAGAACTCCCTTTTTTTTTTACTCACTCATCGCTGCTCATCATGTTGTCTTTATTCAAAAAGAAAGCACGTAGTGGAAGCTGGCCTCAGATACCTTCCAAGAAGTTAATGAATGCCCTCAGGTGGATTCTGGGAAATTTTCAATGAGTTGTTTCTACAAGCCTGTCCAATCTCTCTTAGAAGCCCATAAGAAATATCTTTATATCTGGGTTTTTCTCTATTTGGCAAGGACAGAGTGAAGAGGGATGTATATGTGTACATCTGTATATGTGTTAGGGAATGATTAACTAATATCCATATTAGAACAGCACCTGAATTATTTAAAATGTATTTGTAGATAGCTTTCTGGTTTCTGCCTGGGACGTTAATAAGGTGTGCTCTACAATGATTTGCTCTTGTTAGGCTTCCTGTGGGATTGTGAAGATATTGGAGAACAGAATAAGATGCTGCAGTGCATTTCAATTTCTACATGCTTACCTGAACTTGAACTTCCAGTTATATATTTTAATGTGCTACTATTTACATGCTTGTAATAACATAATTGCTCTATGAAAGCTGTGTTTCCCTTTTTGTGCCTTATGTGAGGCAATGCAGTCTGCACCTGTTAAAATGGGTGATTGAGGGAGATCACTGGGTGAAGTCTGGAAAAACATGTTTTTAAGCCCCTTCTCCTGGGCTTATTTTTCCCTCTTCATATGGTTAATCTTTTTCTTGCTTGAGAATGCCTCTAGGTCCCCAAGACAGATTTCAATGTTTAGCTTATTTTCATTTTTGGTAGGCTTCATTCTATGAGTGGTGAAATAAACTCTGCTGTTTGTATTACAATTTTATCATCATCAGCTTTCAAACTATTCAGTACTCTGCTTATTTTGTGGTACCAGTTTTTGGAATACTAAGTCAAGATGTACTGTTACTGGCAGTTCTTCTTTTGTCTGTTGATTTGGATTTTTTTTTTTTTTTCAATTCACAAAATATTTAGAAAATTTAACACTAGAAGAGACCAGCTATGGTCACATAGTCTGACTTCCTGCTTTACCTGGTTATAGAGTTTGACCTACACCAAATCCCAAACTTTCCCGGCTAAGGACAGCCAGCTCTTCGAAAGGCATGAAAAGTAAGCTTTAAGGTAAGTCATAGCTGATAAATTTTCTATAGGACACAAAAATAATGGGGCCTTTGGAATCGCCTGCTGAGGTTGCAATCAACTGGATATAAACCACAGGTGGGCGAAGGAGGGCCCTCAGGGCCCTTTAGCTGGTTTCCCTGCATCAGCTTCTTGAGGGTCAGCCTCACTCAGCTTTTCCTGACCAGTTGAAGACTTACTTTTGAGTCTGGCTGGTGTTTGTTACCCTGCCAGGTAAGAAAAGCAGTCTTATCTCTGGCTTTTAGCTTCTCAGTGCGCTTTGGTTATGGCTGCTTTCCTTCATCTCCCTCCTTGTTCCTGTCTACCTAATTATGTATACTGTCCATTTAACCCAGCTATAGCCCTGTATTACGCTTAGTGGAAAAATTCCATGTATTGTCTGATACAGGACTCTGTTGTAGGATCATCTTCTGTTGGAGTTAGGTACTGACTGTATCTTTAGGGTTTTTTAATTACTTCAGATGTCTTTAATCAGAAGACTGAGGTTAAGCTTTTGCTAAAATGAGTTTCTGGCCATGGGAATTCTTTATGTCTGATTATTTCTATCATACTACACAGTCATTCACAAGTGGCTATTCTAGCCCTCCTTATTCATGTTGTCTACTCACACTCCATATAGTTTCAGTAAATGTGGGCTTATATGTTCTATGTACTTTAACTCTTAGTAAAAAACCTCAGAAGATTAAACTTGAGAGGAGTGGATTCCAAAGTAACTTCCATGAGGTTCCAGACTTGCTTCAAAATGTCAGATGGTTTTCCATTTCACAGAAAAAGAACAAACGTCTTTTTTTCTGACAAAGTAGAAATTATATACTTGATATTTTCCCTGAAAGGTACAGAAGGTGAATAGTTCAGCAGTTATGTTAAAAGACCTCATTAGGCAAGCTAATTAAATGTGGCTGGAGCAGAGAGCTCTATTTCTGGTGCAGAAGTTGACTTCTAGTTGACTTATCTTGAAGATGTTTCTGTATGCCTTTTTACATGCCAGAAACTTTCAACTAGCCACCAAAAGAACTACAGTATCATTATGGAAGCATACCTGTTTCAGAAGTATACTGGTTTGTTTTTAAAATGTTAATTTTATTGTCTTTCATATTTTATTTAGTTTTTCTGGTGCAATCTTATTCCGTACCATCTGCTCTTCAGCTTGATTTTTCTCTATTTTGTTGCTGTCTTTAGGCTGTACTAGCAAGAACCTAAGTTTTTTACATCTTTCTAAGACACCAGGTCCACCCGTGATGATGCATATTGCAAATAAATGACATTTACTTTATTACTGCAAACAGAAGCACCCATAAAGACTCATAAAGAAATTAAGTATTTCTGTAGACACTGCCTTTAGACAGTTCAGATACTTTAATCTAGCTTTTCAACAAGAGACCTTGTTTACCTAAATTTATACAGAAGTACTATCTCTTAACGAACATATTTCGAAGGAACTCTCCTGGATTTTATTAAGTTACGGAAAATCCAAATGACATGTGATTATTATATTCTTTGGAGTTATAGACTGGAGAATGCATTGATCAAGTATTTAAGGCCATCTGAGCCATCCAGCCATCCAGGTGGAGGATATTCTTTGTTGCCAGAGGTATAATATAACAACAGGATTATTGCACTAGCATGTGGGGGTTTTCTTCTTAAGTGCGAGCTTTTTTCCTCTTAGCTGTGATTTCTGATTGCCAAACCATGTTGCAACAGCAGAGATGCATCTTCTTAACACTATACCGCTTTATCTACCTAATTGTGTTTAGGTTTGTAAGGACAAACCAGATTGTAATTAACTTCCAGGAATAAAAGATGTTTTATAATTTGTACTAGCTGAATAAGGGCAAGCCTTATCATGGTACATCTTGCAAACAGGCTGTCGAAGGTCCAAGAGCCCAGAGCTGCACTTCCTAGAGTAAGTAATGTGCTGGGGACTCCTTTTGTCCCCCCAAATAACCACATACCTCATGGATTTGGAAATGCAGCAATGAGGCACCCAAAGACTGTCAACAGAAGCCTACCTGAAACACAGTGTATGCTGGTTAATGATTTTTATCCATGTTCTGTAGGTGCTTAGGAAGAGCTAATCAGTAGATGTTACATTTGTGGGGCATTTTGACTCTGTGCAATATATTATGTGTCTGAAACCAATTAATTCTTCATCCAAGTAATGCAATTCATGCAGAAATAAATGTGTCTGTCTATTGCACAAGTTAACCATAGAATCATTTAGGTTGGAAAAGACCTTTAAGATCAAGTCCAACCATTAACCTAGCACTGCCAAGTCCACCACTAAACCATGTCCCAAAGCAGCGTGTCAACACGTCTTTTAAGTACCTGCAGGGACAGTGACTTAACCACTTCCCTGGGCAGCCTGTTCCAGTGCTTGACAACCCTTTTGGTGATGAAATTTTTCTTAATATTCAATCTAAACCTCCCCTCGTGCAACTTGAGGCCATTTCCTTTTGTCCTGTGACTTGTTATTTGGGAAAAGAGACTGACACCCATGTCACTACAACCTCCTTTCAGGTAACTTTCATGTATTTAATTGTAGGTTTTGCCATAGACTAAATTCACTGTCTTTTCAGTGTTTGGGATTTTCAGATTTTGAAAGTTTTGCAGACTTTTTTTTTTTAATTGCTGATCTCCTTTGGCTTTCTCTATTTTACATTATCTGTGATATTGGCAGTGCAAAACTAAGTGCAATTTAACCATTTCTTCAAATCTGGAACCAAAACTAAAAGGCTTAACTTATGACAAGAAAATGTTTCTGCAAACTGTAAAAAGACCCACTTTCCAGAGTTTGCATGAATCTTCAGTGGTTTTTAAATATTAATTATTATTTTTTAACTGGAAAGCATAGAAAATAGATATTTTTTATAAAAGTGCTGCTTAAAAGGGATTTTCTCTCCTCCAGAGTTCTGTACTTCCAAACATGAAGTCTGGCTTATATGACCTTTTAAAATAAGTGTGAATGAAATTGAAGTAAAATCACAATAAAGTAAAATATTTCTATTTATTTGGCAGTATGAATTATTTCCGCTTACTTACAAATTTGTTTGCATCCTATAACTATGCTAACATGTTTTTGAAGAGTTTAAAAAACCATAAAAGAACAACTTTTGATCATTTTAGCTTATGTAATTAGGATATTATCCACTAGGATACTTTTGCACTTTTTTTTTTATCATTGAGGTGATGTAAGGGATGCAAGATTTTGCTCAGTACTTTACAGTTAACATTGACATTAATATCCTGAATTTTGAAAGCATATTGAGGTCACTTATTGCCCTGGCTTTTTCTAGGATTTATCTGTCTGCCAGCACGGTGTGGGAGTTGTGCTGGAAGACTTTTTGAATGAGTCAAGCTTGGTTTTTATCACAAAATTTGAGTTGTTCATGAAATTGATTGCAAACTATTTAACTGCCATAATTTTTAGGATAAGGGAGGACTTTTAAACTGTAATGTCCTTAATAGTAGGCAATTAATAAGTAGATAAATTGGGGAAAAAAAAAATTAGTTCAGTTTTTAACCGATTCACTTTTAGTCCTTCTCTATCAGTGTTCCAGAAAAAGCATTAAGAAGGTGAAACCATTTCCTGTAATGCAGGAGAAGATGGGAAGATTCTTAATAAAAATATAAGCAGTTATCAATGTTTAATTCTTCAGCAAATTTATTAAAAGTGCTATTACCAGCATATCCATTGGCAGGATGAGTTGCATCATCAAGTTTATGATGTTTTTAATGTTTGTTACAATTAACTAATGCCATGAAAGGAACCTAACCTCTTTGGTTGGTTAGTTTGGATGAGTTAGTGTTCCTCCAGATCAACAAAGCTCCTGAACTACACTGCACAATTACAGGCAATGAGCTTTAGCACAAGAAAAATGAATGGCTGGGAAGAGGAGGGAGAGAAGATGTCCATTTTTAGCAGGAGCCTAAAGTTGGAACGGACAAAGCTTAGGGTGAAACTGCAGTCCTAAGTAACTGTATCCTCCTTTACTCACACAGTAGCATCCACATTCCACGAAGTGGCTGCTGATCCTCACAAATTATTTTCTGCCTTGTTATATCCGTGTGGCAGACTGAATTGGGCCACCCGTACTGGTATTCCAGCAGTGTGCGTTTAAGATAAGGCAAGATGTAGCTGTAGCAAGATGGCACAGTCCTTGTCTGTCACTTCTGTACTCCGGTTAATGTGTATTGGAAGCAGAACAACCTGTATGCCTTGGAGCTCTGCTTTCTTTTGCAAAGGACAAGGAAGTGGGGATCATGGAAGAGATAACGATCAGCGTTCTTCCTTGTCCACGCTCATTCTTAAAATAAAATTGTTAAAATCATAGCAGGGACTTAGAATGTCTGTGCATTCATCTCTCAGGTCTTTCAGGAAGCATTAACATTGGTAGAAATCCTTCAAACTTGCTCCCGTAAGTCATATAATGCTCCCAAATGGAAGAAGCTGAAAGCTTTGCGTGGGAGCATAGGAACACTGCTGGGAACCTTCTGAGCAGTTCACTGAAAGCCACTTGCTTCAGGCCTGGATATTTTCAGCCTCTGCACCTTCATATGTTATATTGTCTGTTGTGGTGCTTGGGGGGAAATGTTATTGTCATTAATGATGCCAGGGCCTTCAAGTAATAGGTTTCTCACTGTCCGCTTCAGCTCAGGAGAAATGTACTGTCCTATACAATCTGCACAGAGACCACTGCCCTTGGAACTGGCCTCAGACACTATAACTTTAAGGTTTTAGAACAAGACTGTTTGCATCACCTGTTTTCCCATTTAGGGAAAAACTTAAAAATACTGGTACAGCAGTATTTACAATTCTGGCTGTTTCTCCCAAAGTTTAAGGAAAATTTGCTATGACAATCAGAAAGTTTCTGATCAAATTAATGAAAGAGCTAATTCTGGATTAAAGGAGCAGGCAATGTAAAGCTCTCGATGTACACTGATGATTTACTGTTAAATGTCAGTCATGACTGTCAGATGCGGGGAGTAGCTTTAAGTTTGCTGGGGTCCCTTTCACCATCTTTATTGCCTAGCAGTGGCCTTAGGGGCTCATCATACAGATTGGTCCAAGCCCAGATGTTGCTCCCAGCTGGGAGCTCTAGGGAAAGTGTTACAATAAGGCAAATATTTAATGATACTTTCCTTGTGTATCCCACGCTGACTCTGATTTCTGCTCTTGTACCGTCCTTGTGCTTAACGAGTGATAAAATGTGATGATGAATGCTGAACTCTGACAAACTTTTGTTCCACGCATTTGTGTAACTGCTTCCTGGATCCATATTGCTGTTTTCTCCTTACTTTTTAAACTGTAATCACTATTAACAAAAGGAGTCTTCCTGGAAGTTGATGCTTCCATGATACTGGACTAGCTCAGAATTTGACCTGCTGTGTTTCTTCATAGTGTAACGTTATCAGGTTGTAAAGCATCAAATGTGATTATTTATGGATTAAGTGTGTGTTTGCTTGCAATACAAAGATAATTTGATACTTCTTAATATGTTCTCTCCCTGAATTGTTTCATAGAAATATAAATTTGTCACATGTGCCCATTTATATAATCAGATGTTGGTACCTTTCTTGTTCAGTCTTTCAGCAGTCTGTCTCCTCTGAGTTCTGCTACATTTTCTGTACAAGTGACGTATTGCATATTTTGTTTCTTGCAGCTTGCTGTTTCACTGTCAGTTTCTAAATTTCATAAGGTCAAAACTGAAATTACATAGAAAGAATAGAATAAGTTCCTTTGACCAGCTGGAAACACTTTATAAAACCAGAAGTCCATTTTTTTGTTCAGGTAGAAACAGGGACAGTGTATGTAACCAATCATTTCACTTAGAGATTCATTATACTTTTGAAGATGAGTAAAATTTCTAGAAAAAATAGAATTTGAAATAAAAATATACAGTACTGGAAATACCAGAAATTAATACTTTGATTTAGACACCTCAGGTTAAGTGTATAGTGGTTTTGTGATTATTTCTTGGACTTTTAATGTATTTTGATTCCAATTCCCCTTTTGAAAAAGGCACCTTTCTGTAGAGAAAGCAAACTCCAATATCAGACCCCAAAAGTTTTTCTTGAGTCGTTCAAATACTTTTTTTTTAGCAAAGTTAAAGGTTGTACATCCTTGGATAAGCATCTGGTTTTACAGTGCAAACAATGATAAAGAAAGCAAAAGCTGGAATAAATCCAACGATGTAACATACAAAATGTCATGGTAGCAAAAAAGTTCTAAACCTTCAGAAGCTCTAGTGCTAATTTGATCCCTTTGTGAAGAATACTTTGATAGGAAGCTTCAGACTCTGACAAATCAAGTGACTAACTGGGAAACTTTTTTTTTATTTATTTGAAGTACTTCATCAAGTGTAACCAGGCATAGGTATGGTATCTTTTGAACTGTCATTTACAGAAAAAAAAAAAAATAATAAAAAAAAGCACTTTGTTACTGTAAAGTTCTACTCAAAATGCTGGTTTTTCTTGCTGGATACATGAGAACATGGGGCATCCACTTGGGGCAGGGAAGTCTCACCTCCTTTTTCTTGACATGATAAACTGCACCTCATCTGATCACAGAATGTGGCCGGTTTGCTTAAAGAGCAAAGTGGTTTCCTGTCTTTGTTGGAATTTTGGTGTTGTGTAGAACAAATACAGATGCAATAATGTGCAGAGCAGAATATTTTAGGCTGTTGGTTTGGGTTTTGGGGGTTTGTTTGTTTGTTCTTTAATGCAAGTCTATCTATAAGGGTTTTTCATAGAAGGGTGGTTTAGTTTTTGCTTCAAGCCTGGAAATTTTTTCTCAGTAATATTTTTTTTTAATACATTCTTAGTTTCTACAGTGAAAGTAAAAAAAAAAAAAAAAACAAACAACAAACAAAAACAAACCCAGAGAAAAACAAACTGGATACTTTCCATTTAGAATCTCTGTTTGAAGAGTAAGCTGCTTGACTTTAACTGAAATGATAATATCCCCTGAACTGTTTTTAATAAAGGAATTTGGAACAAAAATGATGTTGGTAAATCACTATTAAAAACAAGACAATGCAAACTGTTCGCGATTGTTTCCAGATTCAGTAGCACTTAGCAGTTACGTATGTTCTGCCTTGAATTACATATCCCAGTAGGTGTGACTTTTATACCCAAGGCAAGGATTTATTTTAACATGGTTTAGGGTGCTCACTCTTTTAAAAAGCGTTCTGAAGGAAAGCTTTTATTGATGCTTCAGTCAATTCCAGAAAAATAATTGGTGACTAATGAGAAGTAGATACTAAGATATTTCTGAATGTTTAGTCCTTTACTTTTTATGGCTGTCATCAGAAGTTACTCCAAGTTGTTCATCTTTAATAATTACCTTTTAACCTGAAACCAGAAGAAATTAGAAGCTTGTATTCGAGGCATGCCTAATGGCATAGGTGGGATTGCTGATTTGAGTTCAGTAAGCCTCAAGAAAATGCTTCAGCTGGTTTTGAGATCCAAATGAAAAAACAATCTCATTTAGTAGCTGTAAAGACAACAATAGATTCTGGAAAAGAGAGAATGAATAATCAAATGTGTGCACACTAGTCTAAGTATGGCAGGAATTTCACAGCCACAAAACACAGAAAGTCTTTGTTCTTAAGAATTCTTCATATGTTATTTATCCATACCTCAATTGATTTAAAATCTTTAGCTTAAGGTTTGTGTCTTGTACAGTGCACAGTACAGCAGGGCATGATCGGAGCGAATCTGCATAATGATGAAAAAAGTAATTTTAGAATTATTTGTAATTTAGAACAAAGCTTCTTCCCTGAGATTGCCACCGTGGGGAGGAAAGGGGAAGAGAGGAGACATTAAAAAAAAGAAAAAAAGGGGTAAATTTCATACTTTGCACAAAATGCATTGGGTAAGTTTCATGAAAATTTCAGGAGTGTTCTTTTCCCACGCATACATATATACATATGTGAAAGCTTGGCTATTATACCATATTAGCTTTGATTTTGTAAGCACCAGAAAAGCCATAGTATTTGTCTCTATGGTGGCGGCAATGACTATTAATGTTATCTTTTGTGATTTCATCTTCTCATAATGTCTGAGAGCTCTGCTTTAAACTAGCAGTCTGTGATTGTGACTGGTGAGATAAAAATTTCAGTGAGATAGAGAAACCTCACGCTACTATGTGTGACAAATTGCAATGACAAGGCTGTGTTGATAGCAGCTTATGATGTGAAATGAAATCACAACCACAATACCATAAAGATGTGTGCTTAGGGCATCTTTACAGAGCTCAAAGTGAAAGAAGATACGGTCAAAATGTCTAGTAGACCCTGTGTTCCTTCTCTGCACTTCTTTTTATTGCTAGAGCTGGCCAGTGCTGTTCAATAAAAATATTTCATGCATTTCCAATTTTTTTTTCTTTGCTTTTTATCCCAGCTCCCGTGTAATGGATACAGTCAGCATTTGAAAATTAGCTAAATTCATTATACAACTATAATATTTGTCGGAGTGTACAAGTTCTTTGATTCATTCGATTGGCTGAATGATCCATTTGCAAAATCAACAACAGGAAAAGGTAACTGAGCAGTTACAGAATGCACTCCATGAAACTTCAGGGATTTGCACCAAACTCTTTATTCGTATTAGCTATTTATACGGCTGACAAAGTACAGCCTGACAGTAGAAGCAACTATGTTTGCGAATCTGTTCTGGATATTAAGTGTAAAATTCTGTTGCCTAAATATCGAAATCTGAAGCCATTTTTGTATATTATAGGCATTTAAGACAGCTTTGTGGGTCTAGCAGGTATGAGATGGGATGGATGGGACACCGGCGCCCGTCCGGAGCGGCAGCTGGAGGCTACATATAAGCATGTAAAATGGCACAATAAATCTATAGTTAAGCAATTGAGTTATTGACTAGTGACCTTTATGGCAACTGAAATTAGGGGTTGGGGGGGGGGGGGGGGGGCTGGTGTCCAGGAATGACAGGAAACAGCCATTGCAAAACTGAAAAATAGTAGGATTCAAAACTTATATAACTTTTAATAATCTCAAATATTATTAAGCACCAAGGGGAAAACGAGTGTCCCCAAATCAGGACAGAAATATGGAGGTGATATCCTTTCGGTAGAGAGAGATATGCATTCAGAGCACAGTTGCAGAGATTCTTGAAATCATTTTAGTTTCCTGATATGATCTGCTAAATAAATTGCCATTGAAGAGATGAGTTTTCACCCTTCTGAATAAATAAGCAGATCCATAATCAAATGGAGGGGGAAGGAGGGGGAGGAAGAAAGCTAGGAAACTATTTCCAAATCAGTCTCATTCAGAAATAATTGTCATAATAATTATTTCATTTATTTTATATATTGTGCATTAATTTTATTTTATTCTTTTTAGCATTACTATTCTTGTTAATTACCATTTAAAGGATAATTGTCAATTATGGCTTCTGCAGTTGCTGTAGATGATGGTTTGCTTGCTGAGATTCAGGCACGTTATGCTTCCATTTAAAACCTCTGGTTTTGTCATTGATTTCTGTCCCATCACGCTGATTGAGCATACTCTGCAGATACTCTGAGTACAAGCATAAATCAGTTCAGAAACTTCTTGATAATAATAATAATAAAAAAACCAAAAAAAAAACAAACCACCAAACATTAACTCTTAGAATTTACCTGAATTAGAACAGGTTTCCCCTGTTGTTATTCTCAGTACCAAATTACTGAAGGACAATTAAAAGAATGGAAAATACTCTCCTAATGAAGTGGGAAGGGTGCAAACCAAAAATTACTAGAAACAGCATTTCTGTTCCTGATTAAAGAGCAAGCAATAATTGATCATGGAGCACGCGAATACTATTTTCTACCAATAGGTGCCAGTATAAGCTAATTAAGCTAAAGTATTTAATGACAGGTTTAAAACAGACATTAGCAAAACATGAAACACACTCACCCCCCAAAAAATGGGTAAGTTATTTTAGTGATTTTTTTAAAAAAAAAATCTGTCTGTTTTCTTGGTCTTAGAAGCAGAAAGGTTGTCTTAAAACATATTCCGGGGGCAGAAGTGGAGAATCGTTTTCTCGCAGTCATTTGCAAAGTGCTGGTTTACCTTCTTCAA
Organism: Grus americana; assembly: GCF_028858705.1. Classification (NCBI taxonomy): domain Eukaryota; kingdom Metazoa; phylum Chordata; class Aves; order Gruiformes; family Gruidae; genus Grus; species Grus americana. The sequence goes on along the minus strand of NC_072863.1, from coordinate 5,765,740 downwards.
AGGGAACGCTGAAAGCAAGCTGGCATAGAGCATGGCAACGCGCCGCACCAGCCTCCGCGTGCGATCGCGGCAGCTTAGAAATCCTCCAGCATCTGCTCCAGCTCAGCCCTCAGCTAGCACCAAGAGCCCGTTTGCATTGGACCTGTTCATGTTTGACTTTCCACGGACATGAAGAGTGAACTGAGTTACCCAGATGCTAATTGTTTCTCTCCGTTAGTTATCTTTTTAGGTAGGGCATAACCTTTCTTGCGAGGATTTTGGATGCTGATGGCAAAGTTTCTGTTCTGTCCTTTTCCTGCTTCTCGTCCCCTTTGTCCAGTACAGCTGAATACACCCTCTCCCCCTCACTTCTGTGTCTAGCTTGTAGATATTGTAATCAGTCTCTCTTTAAAACCAGAAATTCTTTAAAGCTCTTTAACAAGCAAAATGTGCAGGGAAGAAAAACAGCAGAGGGTGATCCACTACAGCTGACTCTTGCCAATGCAGGTTTCGGCAGCTGGAATTAATTTATATAGGAGGAAATAAATATTTATTGTGTAAGAATAGAGTGAACCATCATTACAGTATTTCTTTAGTCAGATATTTCCCTTTAAAAATCATCAAGGTATGTTTCAAACTGAGCCTCACCAAAATGTGGCTAGCCAGCCTCATGTGAGTGTTTCATGAGCAAAGCCATGCAGTATCGCTCTGCATTTTTTTAATTTTTTTTTTTTTATGCAACTTAGCTCCTAACCTTCTTCCTATTTGGTGCCCTGTTGTAGATGTATGTAGCCAACCATGTAATTTAATCTCATTCCTATTCAGTCTTAATGGAAAGATGACCTTTCAACAGATTAGAATTGATTTGTTTATAAATCTTCTAGTCTTGTCAAAGCTTTGTTCTTACAGACAATAATTTTTCTGTCATCTGGCCAGCGCTGATACTTATCAGTGTATCATAGCAGATGTAATGTGGGTTTTTTTTTTTTTTTTGGTGGGATTTGCATAGTAACAGCCTTGCTGGGCACCTCCTCAGCCAAGTTCTCAGTTGTTCCACAAAGCCTGGACGGTGTCACTTGCAAAGCGTCCCTCCCTTTACTGCGTGAAATGCCACAGAGGCCGTTCCCTCTCTCATTTTCCCTCAGCTCCCCTCTCATTGAACACGTATATGCTCAGCAAAGCCACCTCAGCAGGAGAATATGAAAAGGAGGAGCCCCTTGGCTACATCAGCAGTCCTTTTCAACCCAAATTTTGCTGTCTATTCAATCGGTTTATGCTAAACGTGGTTCTACCATGATTGTATTATCTGCATATGGACTCTGTTGTTACCGTAAAAGTTTCATAGCGTCATTGCTCCTTTTTATGATACTCACCAGATTGAACCCTTCATCCATTTTGCAGGCTCTCTTTACTTTCCCTGTGGTGTTTGGGTGGGGGTCTTTGTTCGGGTTTTTTTAGAGCAATTGACTTGAACCTATGACAGTGGGCTGTTTTCATAAGGAGGAAAAGTAATGTACTTCTCAAGGTTTACTAAGGAACGTGGAATTATTTGCTGTAAAGCTTTTTCAGTGTTGATTGTAAATTTCAAAGCATACAGACATTTGTATAGAAAGGCAAATTTTGAGACTTAAGATAAAATATACTGAGGAACATCCTGTTGGTGGCAGCAATAACTTATATTTAACTTGGTAGAAGTTGGGAAATACGCAGCTACTGTGCAGTCTGTAGTGACTGCGTGTAGTAATGGGCTTGCTGTGCTTTTGAACGCTCTACATTGATTCTTATCTCTTAATAGCTATTTAATCCAGACTTAAAATCACACATTGGGTGTAATGTACAGCTAATATTTTGCATAAGCTTGTGAATCTGGACTAAAGCATAGCGATATGCCACGGATGTTTAAATTTCCAGACAAATGGCCTTGCCTCTGGTGTTTTGGGGTGTATGTGTCGTCTTGATTATTATTTGTTCATTTTCTTGTAGGAAGAAACATGATTCAGTGCTTATGTGTTCTTGAGGGTGCAATAGCAGAACATTTGTAGCTTCTGCGGTCATAGTACGTTTTTGACACTGATTATACAGTTGTTCTTCCCGGAAAAAATGGATTGGAATAATTCATCAAAAGGATGTTTTATATGATGTGAGTTGTATATAACATATAGTGAAATGCATAGGGATGCATATTTTAATACTAATTTGGGTTGGCAACAGTAGTTGATCATAGAGTCCGGTTTGGGCTGAATACTCACTAAACAATTATTTGAAGTTGAAACAAGATGGTTCTTCTAATGCTAAAATTTCCTTCGACTTCAGGTTTTGTATTAAGCTGTATGGTTTTATAAAGACTAATCAGATTTCTCCCCACAAAATATTTAAATGAAAAGTCAAACAAAAAGAAATGCAAAGGGAAAGTACGGCTCCTCAAACAGGCATATTTGTTCTGACTACATTTAAAAATGGATATACCTAGGAGGATCTTCTCAAACCTGAATTCTTTTTTTCAGCTAAGAGAAAATGGTTCCCTTTTTTACAAGGAAAAGAAACTTATTCTACCAGCCAAGATGTTTTTTTCTGCATTTATGACATGAAAATATTTTTTTCACACGTTATACTCTGATAGCAAGCATTATGTCAACACTGAGGGCTGTATCACCTGAAACATAACTGCCAACTTTCATAGTAAATGCCACTAAATATAATTTGTGTATGTGGAGCTGTTCTTATCTCTCCCTTTGTTTTCCCCTCCCTGTCTTTCTCATGCAGCCCTTTGAGGCTGTTTTTCTTGGACGGTGGATCTGGCAGTTTTCAGATGGCACACTATAATTTCTCACCTTAAGTCCTTCTGAGAGAAGGGACCTGGAAGGCTGCTTGTCTCCACAGATTGTGCAAGTGTTATCTTTAAAAAAAAAGCCATCCTTTCTCAACCGAAGCAAACAGTGGTTGTCTGGTTCCATTATTTCATTAAAGTAGTCCTCAGAAATTTATACTATTGCATTATATACATATATATCTCATTATATACTATAGCGCAGTGTTTTAGTACAGTAACAATTTCTGAAGTTGTTTTGCACAGGTAATTTGATGCACATATTTTGAAGGCAGGTGGTTGTGCGCGTGGTTTTTAATGACCGTTTCTGTGCTGCAGCTCCCAGTCTGAGCCAGGCAGCGCAGAGAGTGACGCGTTGGTACAGCAACGACTCCCAGCAGCGACCAGTTGTGAAGCGCGTCTGTCAGGGTTACGTGACGTACGGATCTGTACTTGGCAAAGGAGAAAATCAGTCCAGACAGAAAGGACAGACAGAAAGCAGCTGTCCCCAAAATGTTAACGAACTGTCATAGCTATTTTAATTTCAACTGTCTGTACTCAAAAGGAAGACAGTCTGGCCGGAAGAACTCTGTTAGAGAAAATCTAGATAAGACTAGAACACCTGGGTTCTCATCGAGGTCTGGCTGCCAGGGGCTTTATCACAATTATTACTTCCTGGGTAGTAATCCAAGATGTTAACTTCACGGTCACATCTTTGAGAAAACTGCAGCCATTCCTGTCGACCACCGCGTGCTGTGCACAGTTGCATGTGTAGGTGTAACTTTATCTCAGCACTGATGGTCCCTTCACTTCCAGAAGCAATTCTTCCATTTCTGGTCCTTCCACTTCTGGGAGCAGTCCAGCCTTTGGTCTCTTTTCCAGCCCTGCCGAAGATCGTACCAGGTTAGCACAGAGATGAAGCCGTACTTCACCAGAGACTGGGTGCTTGTTGGTTCGTTGTTTGCCTGGCTGGGGGTTTTGTTCATTTATTTGTTCCCCCTCTAGTAGTCCCCATCTCAGATTTAGCGATGAAGTTAGGAAAAAACACTTCAAATCAGTTTGCAATGATGGTTTCTAGCTACAAAGAAAAAAGCATTTTACTGAGATACGCATTTACAATATCCCAAGGATTTAAAAACTGAAGCAATTTATTTTTAAAGAATTCCTATTTAATAGAGTAATTGTGACATCAGTAAATTAAACCAGAAATTTTCCCTAACCCTTTTATTTAAAGCTACAGGATATATATTATGTATACTTTATGCCATGCAAGGTTTGTACAGAATCTCTTGTATTACTGCTTTACTGAACAGAAGCGTAGCTTCCAAGAGATTTTTGGACGGTTGCAGAATGTATGTCCGTGATTATTAATTTTCATCAAGCACTTCCAACACACTGTATATTACTACTTCATAAATGCAAGCTACTTTGCATCCAGCACAATGGAATGAATAACATAAATTTGTTGGTTTTTATCTGAAGTCACCCTTCCAAGCTTGTAAATATTTTCTGATCTCAAGATGAAATCTCAAGATGTGGATGGCTATTATCTCCTTCTCTTTTTTTTTGCTTTGTTAAATATGAATTTCTGTCTTGGCGAGAAACTATTTCTTATTGTGTTGTTATACCATATCATATTCTTAACTAAAAATAGGATACTTATGGAATTACTGTTCATTTGCTTTGTTGGTTTTGTGTTACTGCATTTTGCAAAGGTGTTTCATTGCAAAGGAAGTCTTCCAATGTTTTGCAGTTGTAGAACTAGAAATGATTATTTTTTTCATCCTGACTGAATGATTAAAGGATCTCCCCACCCAGTCTTTACTTACTATTTTTCCCTTGATGCTTCTTTTTAAGCAGGATCATTTAACATATTTGGTTGCAATGAGAAAGGTGAATACAAAGCACATGCAGGCTGATTTTTTTTTTTTTTCCTGCATTGTCTATATTCCCAGCCAACTATGCTAACCAACCTCTATGCCTAAAATAAATAAGGTTATTTTTCTAGTTCTGGATATATTTTTCAATACGTACACTGAATTGTGACAAAATTGCTTTGCTGTGAACATGGATTCATAGCTTCCCAGCTCCTCACAGCAGACGTGACAGAGCAGGGTAGGAAGGGACGTTCTGGTTGCTGGGTTAAAAGCATTTGCCGTTTGAGGCACCAGCTACGTTGGTTCTTACACACAGTGCTCTTTTCTGAGTACTGAGGTGGGTGACACAGGCTGTGTGATTTTGTCTATCTTTCTGAACAGTCTTGAACTGAAATAATGTTCCAGAAGGCAAAGACTCCTTGATATATGTTTATATAGTTTTTTTTCTAGGAAGAATTCTGATCACTCACTGTGCTGAGCTGAGGAGCTGCACGGTGTGCTGAGGTGACAGGCTTATATTCGTTCATCCCCAGATGGTGATGACATCTAGAATATTTACCTTGCTTATTTTTTTGTCATGCCTGTTTAACTATAAAAGGTTAAAGGAAAAGTACTTGTTATCAGGCTGGAGCAGCAAATTTTTTGACCTTCAAAGAAATTACATGTGCTCATTCTCATATTTTTTTTTATATATTCTGCTTTGAATTGTGTGTCTATCATCTTCAACATTTGAGACTCTTCTTTCTAGAGCAGAGCTGGTTGTGTTGAGTTACATTCCATAGTTATGATCTCCATATTGATTGATTTGAGGTTGCATATACGGATGAGAATCAGGGTCGTCATTGGGATTTAGTTGAAACAAATTTTCTTAAGACATCAAAACCATAGCTGACTTGAGAGAGAGTAGAAACTTTGTTGGAAGTTGGATGGTGCTAAGCAAGGTGGGGGAGGTACGAGTGGTTGTTTTGTGTTTTTAAGCTGGAGTTTGGCCTGATTAAAATTCTTAGGGCATTAAATGTGCCACAGTATGCTGTTAAAGAATTCTTTAAGAATTCACTGACACTTAAGGTTAGAGAATTTAAATTGGTAGCTCTTCAGTGTCAGACCTTTGAACTAATTTGGTTTTGTTCTTCAGCTTACAAAGCACTTTCTTAATTAGATTAGCCTGCCATGGGCTCTTGGCAATTTCAAATGTTAGTGGCAATAAGAACAAATACAATTAATTAATCCATACATAAAAAAGGAAGGGATAAATGTTCCAGTTACCCTGACAGGAAAAACTCTGCTATAACCTCAGAGTCCCACTGCAACTTGTGGCAGTTGATTTACGCAACCATGGCTTATGCAAATGTGTCTATTGGAAGGCATGCAAAACTTACTATGGCATATACTTTGAAAATTACTCTTATTTATAAAATTGCAATCCAATTGCTTATTTTGCACTTACAAGGGGTACAGATTTTCCAGTGCAGAAATGTGAAGCTGACCTCAGGAGAACCTTATGTCTTTATTACAAACATATAAAGTTAGCATTAATATTTATTTCGGTAATGTTGCTTCAAAGTATGGTCTGATGTTTTAATTTTGCATGACATTTGAGAAGCAGCATAGTCTAAAGTGATTTTCTATAAATACGTTGACTTTATAATATTAAAGACTTTATTCTTTGGTGGAAGTTAATAGCACTGTTACCATGGAACACTTATTCCTTTAATTTCATGTAAATTTAAATTTTATGATGTTTGCTTCTCCAAGATTATATAATCCCTTTTTATTGAAAAGAATCACAATTATGCAAATGATGATATCCAAGGAGACAAGCAGCAATTAACTGCAAAAGACAGGCTGTTACCATAAGAGTTTACTCTCAATGAATATAACAGGACCTCCTTTAAAATAAACCTTTATTTAAAGAAATCAATTTGGCATAGTTTCTAAAAGAAAGCGATTCATTCAGACAGAAGTTTCTAGTCTTAGGAGTATGTTCAATAGTAGCTTTGGGTTTTTTTCCTTTGACTCCAAGTGCATTATTTCTGTACGTGGAAGATGGAAAGAGGAAAGCTTCAGCATCAGCATGGACCCTGCTGGCTTTGCTTCGAAGAAAGCCGGTACAAGACTTGCCTTTCTACAGGAGGCTATTAATGGAGCAAAATAACCATCTGTAAGCATGGAGTTACGCAGTGTAATAGTCACCGGTCACAGCTCTGGAAAGGTAAAATAATGCTCAAAAGAACTGTGTGGATTGCTACTAACCTCCCTACAGAAGGAAATTATCTGGATCCAGCCATGTGCCGTGCATTTCGCTTACACTCCAAATGATGCCATAGTCTCCTGTGTGCTTTGGAACACACTGTAAAATGTTCACAGATGGCTTGAGAACATACTTAAGAGCTATCTTCCCTTGGATATCTTCCCTGTGCTTGATGGGAGAGTTATGCTGCTTCAGATATGGGCAGACTTGCAACTGTAGGCACTGTATGTGCTGTTATATATTAGAATTAATTTCGCTTTCCCATTTTCCTGTGTAGTGAACTAAGAAGTGTCGGAGGAGGAGGAGGAGGAAATAGCAGCTGGTTTCTTCCTCAGTAACTTTGATACTATGAGCTGTTAAGGAGCCTCAAGGGAGATTGTGGAAGGGAACACAGGATTTGAAGGTGGGATTTGAGCCAGTCAGAGAGCAAGCAAAGTGTGTCACAAATCACAGCGTAGCACAGCTACGAGAACAGGCCTCACGCACGAGCTACCAAAATCCTCTCTGCCATTACCTACTAGGTAAAACACATAACGCCAAACGTATTTTCTCTCGCCTCTTTACAGGTAATAGGTAGATGTGAATAAAATCTGGGACCAGGACTACATGTTTCATGACAAAAAACAGCTGTACTTTTCCTCCTCCGCTCTCTCTTCCAGCGAATCAGCCGAGGCAGCAGCCTGGGCAGGGATCCATCTGACTTCAAGGAGGGCTGTTGCTTCAAACACAGTTGTTACAGTTGTGCACAAGCTCGGGAAAGTCGTCTGGCTGCCAAAAGTCTGAAGAGTGTCAATAGATTCTGCGTGCTTTAAATCCCAAGAACTGTCAGAAGCTTCATAGCTACAGAGAATTGCGATAAGCGCAATCGGGAAAATATTTTTTTCCATTAGTGGCTTTTCCTCAATGAAAGTCAAAGATTAAATAAAAAGCTCCTCTCACCAAAAAAACCCAAGGACAATAGGTTTCAGAATTTATCTGATAACTGTAAAATAAAGAGACCTCATTTTATGAGTTTTATTTGCACTACTCAAAGCATTTTATAAATGTATTAAATAATAGGTGAGGTAAACATTTAGCTATTGCATTTTATAGGTAGGTCAACACTAAAAATAGAGATATTCAGTGAACTCTGCATTGAATCCCTTCTTGTACACGGCTTTTATCTGTAATAGTAGTCATACAGATATGAGGTTACGTACCGGACAATTACCTACCCTGAACATTTTGAACAAAGACAATATCAACTGGGAATAACAGAGTTCTTATTCTATATTTATCAGGCTAAGGGGTGGGGGTTTTTTTCATGCTTTGGGATGATACTAATGTGTGAAAGGGTTACTGTTCTTTGAGATGAATGTCAGACAAGTGCCAATAATGTGGGTGATAACGTATCAGGAAAACCTATGCTGTGGTTAAGGTGCAACTGTGAGGACCATGGAGATGACTTTCAGGAAGCTTTTGGTACTGGCAAATGGTTGCAATACACTGTGTGCAGGGAGCACTGGCATTTCAGTGCAGCGTGAATGGAAAGTCATGCAAAGGTGTTGACCTCTAAGCATTAAGCGTGTTTACCTTCCTCCGCTCCCAAATGCTTTGCCCCCAGATTGCTAGTGCCTCAGGGCTGGCATTAAAACCATTGCAGCTCAGACAATCTCTGTTAAGTGGGATGACTGTATTTTGTTCAGTGAATATGATGTATGAAGAGTGGGCTTGACCGTGTCTTTAAAAAGTGATGCGCTTTGGAGGTCACGTATGAAAACATATAGAAAGGTCAAGGTGGAACAGTTAACCAGACAGATGGCTCTTGCCCACCTAAGTGTAGTTTGGAACTGGCTTTCTCAAAAAAAGATTTTATTTTATTTTTTATGTGTGAACTAAGTAAACCTGTAAGGCAAACTGCCTGAAAAGCTGAGTTTCAACAGGCTGGAACTTACTCTGTTTATGCTTTATTAATAAAAAATCAAACCCCAGGCAGAAAGTGAGTGTTGATGATGATCACTTTGTAATGCCTGTACAGCAAAATGAGAAAATCAGCTACCAAGATACAATATAGGCTGAGGGAACAAAAGCATCGACTTCTGTTATTGCACTGGCTGAAAGTATAATGTTTCAGCTTCTCATTTATTTAATTAAGACTGAATATGGAGGACTGAAACCCCTTGTAATTAAATAATAAACTTTGGAGAAATTGATGTAATGAACAGAAAAGCACTGAGCATTTTTTAAAAAAAACTAGGGTTTTTAACTGATATATTCACTTGTGAGGAGTCCCTATGTAAGTTATCTACGGAGATGTATTTTAAATGTTACAAATTTAATAAAAACATAACCATAATTTTGATCCCTACATTGATGTAAAGGTACCAGGGAACAAGAACCTTAAGATACAGCGAAGGTGAGAAGAAAAGGTTCTTTGTGGAAAGGTTGTTTTCAATTGTACTAGAAACAAGTAATACTTAAAAAAGGTATTTATGTGATTGATGTATATAGCATTTAGCTAAATATTATATCAAGATCTTTTTCTAAGAACTCTGTTGGTACACAAATGTCTCTAATTTCATTCTTTCAATTTACAATGACATAAGCACTCTTGATTTAATACATTTTAGGTAGTACACCAAAACATAATCCTTAAACCCATTAGCCCCTAAAACTGTAGCTCAAGATACTGTTGGTTTGGAGAGAAGATCTTGCTAAAGTTAATTATAATATTTTAAAATTTTTGAGGCAGTAGTCAGTGAAATATATCTTATAGTCACTGCAATAATTACTTTATATTGCTATTAGCTCATCTGTACTTGCTTTCTGAAATTTCTTTTCCAATATGGAAAAATTCTCACAGCTAGTTTTAATTCTTTTCTTCACCCAGGTTCAGAGATTGGTTTGGTTATAATTCTTCAGAAATAGTTAACAGAATAAAAGGGAAAATATAAAGTAGCTATGTAGTAGGAGCCCCTATGACTTTGCACATTGTACAATTGGCGTCACAAAACTGAACTACATTTAGTGTATTTAACTTCATTCTGGCATCGCTGAATCTTTGAGATAAAATGATAATGAAATGATCAGTGCACTTTCAAGAAGTTTTTCTCCACCCACATCTCGTCTTTGATTTAGCTAAAATACCGTGACAAAGGGCTGATTTCATTGAGCATCTGCACCAGCAAAACACTCCTCACCAGGAACCTTGTGCAAGAAATCTGTGAAATATCAAGGGCATTTCTCCATTATTTTTTTTTCCCTTTAGTATTTCTTAATTCAATGGGGATAAAAAGAAGTTATTGAAGATATTGCACCTCCCTACCTGACACCTCTCATATTTCTAGGAAAGCTTTAGTAGGTTTACAGTTTAACATGCTACAGCATCTTATTGAGGTTTCTTCTAGAGTAGATATTTCTCAAACAGATTTTTTTTTTCTTTTTTCCAGTGTTTCAGTAGTGTATGAAACATAACTAGGGCTGATTGGTATGATAGAATTATTTTGTTTCAAAATTTATCAAAAAAACCCCCAAACAAAACAAAATCTCAGTTAAATAAAAAGGCCACTTCAACAATCGAATGAAGCAGGCTGAAAAGGTTTTTCAGAAGGGATAAAATTTATGAGAAAAGCAAAGCTGAGAAAATAATCCATTTATGAAGATGCAACATTGAATATAATTAACTTTTTTTTCATGTTCAGTGCCTTGGCTCCCCTAAAATTTATGTTTCTGAACTGCAAGGAATTTATCTATACTGAATTCTTTGGAATTTGAAGTTCATCCAGAACTTCATATTCTTTTTGGATGTAAAATATTTGTTGGCAATACAAACTCTTGCTTTGAGACCAAGACTCATTTTACATTAATTTACAAAACCTACAGGAGGTTTTTATACTAAAACCTTTCTGAAGATCTTAGTTTAGAAATAGTGAAGTACCTCGGGTAATAAAGTGAAACAGGTGATATTCATATGACATGGACTTTAATGAATAGAGCAGGAGAGAGAAGAGATAGCAAACACAGAGACATCCCTTAGGAAGATTTACAAAGTGCAGACACTCTGCTGAACTAACACAGCAGTATTTTCTGTTCTGTTTGTGCAACAGGAGATTGTGGGGGCTTAGCAGGAGACACTGAGAGGTTGTACAGAGAGTTACTGGTGAACTTGCTCCAAAAGTCAAAAGGTTTGCATGTATGAGCTAAGATGAATTCTCTATTGTCTCATTTCTCAACTATTCTTACTTGAAGTAAAAAGATTATTTTTTTTCCTTTTAGAACTACTAATGCCAAGTTTTATCCCCTAAACCCAGAAACAGGCATGAAAAACTACAGGAGCATATGCTTGCATCAGGGCATTCTTGATATTTACTGTAACAAACGTTTCAAGGAATGAGTCTGTATAAATAAATACCAATAAAATGAAATCCTCCCCTTTTCTCCATCGTCTCCGTCCCCTCACCCCTTCCCCAGATTGCTGCTAGAGTTAGGGGCAATGAACTACAGGAATTCTGTGCAGCAGTTCACTCAAATTTATTTATAAGCTTTCCCCTTTACAAAACAAGTTTCTCTTTTGTTGAGTGTCTTATCTAGACAGATTTTTTTTATTATATTTACTTTGAAACAATATTTTGTTTCAAACATGACGACTATATACTTTTAAAAATTGTTCTAAAGGAGGAGTATGAGGTACCAGACCTTCACTGTTCCCTCTGGCTCTCCTGTTGGTACAGCTGTGAAGGGAGACCAGACTCTCATGTGTGACCAAACCCAACAGCTCAAGATTTGAGAAATCCCTCCCTAAATTTGTGAGGCTGGGATTTCTTTCTCAAATCCAATATTCTTAGGTGCTTATACTTAGTTGTTTATAAAACACCCCTAATAAATTCAACCTGGTAAAAACAAACCCATGCTGAAGGCAACAGTGCAGAAAAGTGTTCTGGAAAGCTTGAGCAGAAAGTTGAACGTAAGAATATGTGGTGGATACAAAGTTGTATGAAATTAGGAGGTAGGAAAGTCAAAGAGGATTGATGAAATAGAAAAGCAAGAAATCCTAAGTATAACCAGAAAATATCTCAAAGTTAAAAAAAAAAAAGTATAAAAGTAAAAGCTATCTTGTATAACTGTGATGAAAAAGATTAACTAAAAAAAAACAAGATGAAAATGTTAGTTTAAATTTATATCATTTATATTTTTTTCCAGAGATATTTAGATGAAAAATACAGCTTCTATGATTTTTGTATCAGCGTCTAAAAGAGGAAATAGGAGCTTCTAAATTCAGTGCCTTCCCAGTCATTTCTTTTAGGCTTTTGATCATGGTATAGAAATGTAGCTTGTACTGTCTTTGTAGGATCACTTGTAGATGGCTGGCTGAGTTTCAAGTCCCTTTTCTCTTGGGCAGTCAAGTCTTTTCCAGCTTCCTAGTAATTAAAAAGAAAAAAACAGACTCCTACTGTGAAGGTATGGCATATCAGCAGAATTTTTATAATGCTGGAACGGAATGATTTCATAAGCTTTGGCAGGACAAAAAAAAAATCAAGTCAGTGCTTTGGTTCTTCATTAGATCATATTCTCTAGCTTCTGATTGCATTCTGGTGTATTCATCACTTTGTAACTCTGAGTTTGAGCCTTTGTATCAGAATGTGTACGTTTATGCGTTAAAGTCCACCTCTTGGAGAACAGCTTGCTTTCTGTATCTCAGCTGTATTTTATTTGGAGAGATAAATACGTTTTTTATGTTCTGGATTCAATAATAGAGTACTTGACTTGAGGTGGGGCCATTCAATCTGTAGTTTACATAATGTAATAAAAAAGGCAGCAAAAGGGCTTTCTGGACAGCAGAAAAACACTGGTAATTATGCTAATTCAGAAAATACATGCCATGGGTTAATCCTACTGTCACAAATTACTGTAAAGAGTTGTGAGTCTGGAAAGAAAAGACAGGCAATTTCGCGTGTGACTGAAGTCTCCAAAGAGAATCTCACTGTAGTGCTATATACGTTGTATTAGATCCAAAATATACAGGTGGTGGTGGGTTATAAATATAGCCAGAAAGATGTGCAGCTAAGTCTCTACTGCAATGCCAATTTATACTGCTTTCTGTAGTAATCACAACTCACAATTTGGACTGGAGCGGGGAGGGGGGGGAAGCGTTTTCAAAAGAAGCAATAAGAAATCCCAGAAGAATGAATATTCCACGAGGAGAATATCATGAGATGAAGTAGTCTATTTATATTTGTATTGCATTCCTGCTGTGAAAGGAATTGCTGCAAGTTTACAGCATCATTTAGAACTTTGTGTTTCTGTAGCTGTGAAGGTGTTCAGGTGTTTAGGAAGGTTTTTGTTCTCAGTTTGCTTTGTTTCTGTAGCATTAGTTAACTTTATCTAAAGAAGTTGGCTGTGATTTGCCAAGGAGTATGGCTCACAGCTCTCATCGCTACAGGAGTAATTCAGACCACAGACAATCATTTAGGAAGCATGAAAACACTTCCAAACTGGTTTGTAATGTTTTTACATCATCTGTATTTTCCTCTCTTCTCTATGCCATAGTGTTCAGTGTAAGCTGCTGCTTAAAAGAAAGGACTCTTTCCATGGCTCAGTTTTGACCCTTGAAGCTATGTGTCTTATGGGTGTCAGGTACTGTAAATACTGTATTTTTGAGGCATGTCTGAAATCAAATAAGCTAATCCTGGCAGCAGGATTTGGACCTTGACATTTAAAACACCACCTCTAGTAGAACTCATTTAGAAACAAAAATGAATAAGCACGATAGCTGTTAAAGTAATGGTAAAGTGTGCTGTGTAGGGTAGCACAAACAGATAAACACATTCAAAGTCTATGATTGTCTTTTTTTTTGTTTTTTATAACTGTGTATGGTGTGTGACATATAAAGAATTATCAAACAAAATTAAAAAATACATAGCCATTCAGGTAGGAAAAATGTGTGTGTCTGACGGAAATCTACTTACTCTTCTTCCAACATGCTAATTCTTCTGGCGTTTACTTCTCTGGTGTCTATCACCCTCCTGAACACGTAGGAACCCTACCTTTGTGAAGCCTTAATTTTTCCTGGGATGAACAAGCCAAGAATTTCTAGTCCTCGCTAATTTTGCAGTCTCTGTTTTCCTGACTCTCCTGTTCCAGAACAACTTCATTTTGCCGTATTTTGCAATGGTATTAATACTTCCCTATTTGTAATTCAGATATCTCTCTGAGGTGTCAATATCTTAGAATACTATTTATAATTTCCTCAGCTGCCTTGCATTGTTCTTCCTGCTTTGAGATACAGACATGGAATCTTATCCTTTTCAGTTATTTACATACAGCTGAATTTTTTTTTTTTTTAATCCCTTAGGAGAATATCTTGAAACTTTTTCTTGATCCCTTGTATTCATTCTGTGATTTGCAGTAATTGTCTCTTGCATTTGTAGGTATAGGATGTTAAGATATTTAAATTATTTCAAATGGTCAGAAGATATTTTCTTGTAGTATGAAGATGTGCAGTGCACATGAAGATGCCATACAAAAGGTTTTCCTAGCATCCATTTAGGATGCTCCCCAGAGCTGACTCGTAAGTTTTGCTGTTTGTGAGTAATGCTCCAATCTCGTACACCTGCTACTGTAGCTTTTGTGCTGTTCCACATCATTGTGCATGCTTTATGGCAGTAGTCTGAGCACAAGATTATGTGCTAGAAACCCCAGAATCCTGACGCATGTCATAGAGCTAGCTCTGACTGGTTTGGATACAAATCCACACACCTGGATATACATTTCTAATGAAAGACCAGTGCATACCTTTTCTGAAATAAGGAACAGATTTATTAGTTAATAAGCATTCAAAACCATATGCTATCTATTATGAATGATAGCAAGAATTTGGTACCAGAAACTGCAATGACAAACTCAATATGATAACCACATTATGAAAGATGTACAGTGCCATCCATTCAATCTTTATTCAAAGAGCTGAACCGGGAGAGGTCCATAGATGGTTGGAGGTCAAATGAAAAGTGTGACTTTAATAAAATCATGATATGAAAAACAAATTCTTGCTTGCTGAATAAAACATCTGCCTTTTATTTTGTGTCAGTATGGACATGGAGCACTGCTGTGTGAAGATACTTAGTATTTTTAAAAATTATGAATCCTTTTGTCCTTCCTGGACTTGAGAAGTCAGTTTTCCTAGGGAAAACTTTTAGATCACTAAGATTTTTTTATTTTTTTTTATGTTGCTCAGTGGCCATGATTAGGTTTACTTTTATCTGGTTAGTTCAACTTATTTTTTTAAAACCCTACCACAAAAGATTTGAAAGTTCAAATATCAACAATTACTAGCTATCAGCTTTATATGCTCTTGCATACATTCATTCTGGAACAAATAACAGTTAAATAAAATAAATACAGTCACTTCATCCACCACCAAGTAATCCATGTCTAAAAGTTTTGGTAAGGCCAGGTATCATTATGCTCTCCCAGCTGCAAAAATCTCATTAATTAAATGTGAATGACCTAATGCCGGTTTTATTCAGTATCTGTGATCATGCAAGTCATCCTCCAACAACGGTCTAAAGCTCATTCAGAAAGTCTTACACCGACAGAAATGAAGGGTTGTTACAGGACTATCTGCTTTTACCAAAACATTTTAGGTCGACTAACCATTTGAGGAGCTTCACTGCAATGTCAAACTAAATAAACATAAAGCTTTTTCCTTTGCTCATCTCTCCAGGTTTTCAATCATTAGAGTGGAAGCAGGAGGAGTATATAATGATGTTCGTTGGCATATATGGGAAAAAATGAATTCATCTAATGTGGAGGAGAAAGAGACTTAAAGTAGATTAATGACAGAGGAAAAGTACAAGCTTCATAAATGATTTGCAAAGTCTTGAAAATAGAAGTATCTGCTCTACCATTTTTCTTTTTTTGGGGGGGGAAATAATCTTTGCAACTTTATTGAATGGCAGATATGAAATGGCAAAATCTGATACTTCATGAGAGGAGGATGGTGAAGGATAAAAAAAGCAAGAACAATAACAGAAAATAAGAGCAAGGTGTGGATTTTCTTTCCTATCTATTATCTGACAACTTCTGGTTTACTGTCATACTACATTTGTCTTCTAATAAAACAAGCTACTTTTATTTGCAAAAGCTGCTATTTTACAGTGTTAGGAAAAGGAGAATTTTCAGGTTTGCATCCCTCAGTGAGAGAGAGACCAGCACAGGGAGAGAGGCAGTCATCTACTTTCTCTAAAGAGACAATTCATTTGTACTCTCATAATGACACGCTCACGTTCATCTCTTTACGATCCTTTCTCTCCCTCTCTTTGTCATTCCCTCTCTTTCTCTCTCTCTCTTCTCCCCTCTTTTCTGTAAAGCTTTTGACATCTAATCCAATTACTTTGCAGTTTGTCTTCTCCATGCCTCAATTTTCCTTAGAGAACGTTTGAAAGTGTTGGGTTGCGTATTCTCCTTTTGTGGGCTGCCCAAGGAGTATCTGTGCTCTCCCTCCTGAGGAGAGTTTTGTGTCAGACGCCCACAATGAATAGCAACAGTCTGTCTTTGACAGGAATACATATACTGACCTTCAATTAAGCTGCAGGTTAAGACAATACTGGAAAATCAATACCTCATTTTCTGTCTTTTGTGCTCAGATTTTGATGTTTACTAAGATAAAGGATGACAACGCTAAAGGCAGGAATCTTTGCGGAACATCCATCGATGTTACCGCGGGCTCAAGGGCCAGGTATGGCCTAATCTTTGCAAAGCTTCCAAACACCAATATGTCAATAGATATCAACTGTAGCTTTATACGACATCCACTATCTCTGAATTTTCATCAAGTAGCATTTTCCGTTCTCTTCCAGTCTTCTGACCCAGAGATTCTCGGGAAAGGTCATGAATAATCAAAACTCAGTTCATCGGAGGTTACAGTTACCGTGAGGAAAACCGGTAGCATGAAGGCTTAAACTCTTTGTATCTAATTTTTAGGTTCAAGCCCAAACTTGCAGGTTCTGGTGCCAGCAAGATTGGTTTTCTTTTTTTCTTTTTCTTTTTTTTTTTTCTTTTTGATGTGTGTGTGGGAAGGGTGAGTTTTGTTTACCTATGCAATATAAGCATGCACTGACAGCTGCATCCTTGTCTCAGTTCTTTCAGTATCTGTATGGACACCCAGAATGGGGAGGGGACATTGAACTCCACTTTTTGGCACGTACCTATCTGGCAAGGTAACTACTACCTGCAACTAACATTTGCCTAATTGTACACATAACAGCAATTGATTAATTACCCTGTGAGGCCAAAGCCAAATGTTCAAGGCAGGACCTTTCTTACAATGGCAAAAGAGAAAAAATCAGCCAAAAGATAGAGAATTTTGTATACAATAGGAGTAAATGTATCTTAATGGACTTACTTTCTTTTTCATTTTGACAAATTTTGAAATAACAAAACCTTTCTTTTAATCCAAATATATTTTTTTTCCAATGGAAAAATATGATTTTTATATATATATATTTACAAGAAATACTATTTAAATATTATGAGCATCTGTTAAAAATGCTTGTAACAGTGAAAGGGAAGGACATGACCCCGATGTGAACGCACTCAGTCCTGGAGCTTCTCCCTGTGCCATGTCAGGAGAGCTCACGTGGTGAGGCTCTCTGCCAGGGAGGGACGCAGTGGGGGAGATCCAAGGAAGAAAAAGATGCAAATTGGAAGGACAGAATGGGAGGGAAGAAAGGGAGTTGGAGGGAGACAGATAATTAGCCTTTCCCCATCTACTGCTGTAATGACAAACTGTGTGACCTTAACTTTAGCTGGAAGTTATTATAAGTGCTACACTGGATTTATCGTAGATGCATTCATGTGGACAAACAAATGGACTAGGCAAGTCAGATTTCAGTCATGAGAAATTAAGTATTTGCAAAGTATCAAAATGAAAATTGTTCCTTGTCCTAAATATATTTAAATTTTGGCCTGAAAGATATTGTCATCAGTTCTTTTTAAACCTTCACAAATTCATAACTCTTAATAAATTGTATTCAAATACAAAAATCAGACGTAAAAATTGAATGTAGGAGAACAGTTTGATATGTTATGCCATGTCGTATTGGAAACGGTCTTTGGATTTGCCCTGATATCTCTGTTAGGCCTGAAAATTAAACATTTGTTAGTATTCCATGTTGACCTGTCTGAACGGAGTGGTATTAACTAGCTCTGACTGACAGCCTCCAGTCCTTGACTAAAGATCTGGTAATTGTGACATGAGACCCTGAAGCAGAGAAGTGTAAAGGTCAGAAAACTTATGATGTCCCTTACAAGCTCCTGGAGGGAGGGTTCCCAGGAGACTGTCTACCTGATAAGTAGGAGTAGAGAGAGAAGTGGAATAGTCACGTGTGAAGGACGTGAAATGTAGCCGTGTTCGTGTAAATGAATAAGAAAACTTCCTCTCATTCTGTGTTTTGTGCCGGCTCCCAGAGCACCTTTTATTTTCTTTCACATTTTTGCAGGTTAGCATCTCTCCTTTCTTCAGGTCTATTTTTTGTGAGCCCTGCACATCACATCCTAAAAAGAATAAAAAAGGGTATGATTCTCCCCAGGCGAGGTTCCTGCCTACCCAATAATCCCACTGACATGCTGCTTTCCGAGGCACTCGCTGTGCGTGAGTGCAAGATTTCACAGAGGCAGAGCAGCACAGGAGTGCTGGAGGCATTCTGCTAATGAGCTGTCCAGGTTACTTTCAGATTCTCTATTTCACATGCCTCCTTGATTCAGGAGAAGCCAAATCCTGGGATCTCCCTACCGCTTCTTTCCATGCGGATTTTAAAGAGAGGAGAGCCTAGTTCTTTCCTGAACTTTTTCAGTCTTTCATTTTCAGTAGTAAAAGTAATAGCAACGTGTCCTCATACCTGAGCGATGGGTGTTCACATCTTTAATATTTGGTATGAGGATTCCATTCCAAACACCGCACTCAAGTTCATTTCTTACGTGACTATTTTATTATCTTTTTAACAACTGAAAATAAACCCAGGTTTTCCATTGATCACAGAAAAGCAAGCAGAACTTAATATGTTGTTTTCTTTCCTACAAAATCTGCAGTGATAAGTCAAGTAGAAGCATCTTCATGTTGGAATATGCAGCCTGGCTAAAACTTTATTTTGAGCCCTCTAACTCAATTTTTTTATTTTTATTTTGCATGTTTTCTGACAATGTCCACAGCTGGTAGAATCCAAATATATTTCGGAAGTGGAAATATAAGCAAGGATCAGTTTCCAATTTAGTTTAGCAACTGTGACTCAGAAAATAATAGTAAAATCCTATAAGGACAGCTACTGAGGGTCTGTTCCTTCCTCAGCTCAGTGTGGTTTTATGAGAGGTTCTTCAAAACGTGATTACAGCATTATACAGTGAATTTTGTATGAAACTATCATTACTTCCTTTGGAACATGATTGCATAGATTAATTCTTTAATTCATCTTTTATATTGAAAGTAGATGAGCAACGCAATTGGATGGGTTCTTGAAAATGGATAAAAATGTATATGAATTTGGATTTTCTTACCGAGAAGTTTAATGAACCAGAGAAGCAATGATTCACGCAATAAATCAAATAAAGCTGTATTTTCCATAGCTATCACCTGTTATTTCACTCTTCTGGAGGGGAAAAATGAATCTGTTCTTAAGGGGGTTGATATGGAAGGGAAGGATAAAGTGCGTGCAAAGCTGGTATTGGAACTAACATTGGATTTGTATTGTTCCCATGCAAAAAGTAAACAGGAAAAGACCCTGTCCAATAGACTTTTACAAATATGATTCTCCATGAAAACTGTATGTACTAAAATTAAAACTGAATTTTGATGGAGCTAAGTAGTTAATGTGTTCACTATATAATCTTATGTCGCTTTTTCTGGTTGTTGTTTATGAGCAGATTTTATTTATTTTTTAAAAACAAATATTAATAGTTTAAAAAATAAAGGTGGTTTAAATAATTTTGAACTCTAGAGATCATGAGTAGTTCAGTAGTTATTGACTGCTGGAGGTTGAGATTTTGTGGTAAATCAGAGAAGTCCCACAGCAGTAAGCCCTTCCAGCACAAAGATTTTCGTGTGTGGATTTTACTTTCCTTTTGCAAATACTGGTGCATCGTACTTTGAAATTAACTTTGCACAAATGTGCATGCCAATAAGTTAGTCACTCAAATGTTCATGAAAATCAAACACCTCAAAGGATGTGAGCATGGCCTAGGAGAACTCATTTAATAAAATCAGTTGAATATTCAGATATACTGTTTTCCTCAAGAAAATTGTTTTACCGTGGGCAGAACTTTAATACTGACAATTTTGATAAGTACCTCTGTAACTCTAAAGTGGTGTATTTGCCTAGGGGGCCTCATGCATTCAATCATATCCAGCTTATGGGGACATTAAAAAAAAAAAAAGGTGATAGAGAATTGCATAGTTTACATGAAGTGAAAATATCTTAGATGTTCAGAGCCTGAGTGAATGCAATTGCACTCACTTCTGTGTCGTTCCAAACCTTTTGGAGTCTGTCAAATGCAGCTTTGTGGTTTAAGTAGCAGTGGTATAATTGCATCCAGCCCCTGCACTGGAGGAGGCTGTGAGAGCTTTTGCTTGGCTGTGATCATATCCACTTGGAAAACCTTACTTTGGCATGGTACCACTTCTGAAGTTCTGTTACTTTACATTTATCATTAGGAAGCAAATGGCTGCCTTAGCTAAATTTGTGATAATGTGTTCACGTGCTCACGCCTTTACTCCAGCTGTGTTTTGCAATTTATGCATCTCATGAATCCTTCAACTTTAAGGCTTCCCAGAAAAGTCTCACTGAAGTCCTTTTCCCTAAGGATGAAAAGAACTCATCAGTGAAGAATTTTATTCCCAGATTCTTCTGCTATTTCTTTATAGGTAGGGCATTTTAATAAATAAATAAAAAGTTGAGAATTCAATTCTGAAGAGGGTCCAGAGGAGGGCCAACAGGATCATCAAAGGATTGGGAAGCCTGCCATATGAGGAAAGGTTTAGAGAATTGGGTTTGTTCAGCCTTGAGAAAAGAAGGCTTAGGGGAGACCTCATCACCATGTTCCAGTACTTCAAGGGTGGCTACAAAGAAGATGGAGACTTCCTTTTTACAAGGAGTCACATGGAAAACACGAAGGGTAATGGGTGCAAGATACTCCTGGGGAGATTCCGATTGCAGTCTGGAGGAAAATTTTTCACAGTGAGAACAATCAGCCATTGGAATAATCCCCCCAGGGAAGTGGTAGATTCCCCAGCGTTGGACACTTTGAAGATTTGGCTGGATGGGGTACTGGGCCATCTTGTCTAGGTGGTGCTTTTGTCTAGATGGAGCTTTTGCAAAGAAAGTTTGGACCAGATGGTCCTTGAAGTCCCTTCCAACCTGGTATTCTATGATTCTATGTTTTAATGATATGCTGATATAATTCGGCAGCTGATTGGACAGATTCCAATAGAGTTTTCACGAAATAGGATCCCTTGATTGTCCAAATTACAGCTTGCAACAACAAAAACCATGGGATTTGCCAGGACTACCTACTCTGAGTGTAAAAAATCCTTAGTTATGAAATGGCAGAACATAGAGAGCTATTGCTTATTCCAAAACTGTGCAGTAGATTTTATTTTTCTTCACAGATGTTCAACATTTACAAATCAGCTTATTTGGAAATCCAAAAGTGAAGAAAGAATCTAGATACTTGTTTTATATATATATATATTTGGTCTTTAAATGTAAGCATAGCTTTGCATTGTGCTTTAAGAGGATTTAGAAGTACAGATTGAAGGTGCCATTCAAATCCCTATATAAATAGTAAGTTTAAATTTTGATAAACATGAATTAAAATTTGGAAGTATCATTAACAACTTTGTATTTAAGGTCCAGATATTAAATTAGTTCTTCATCACCAGTGAAAGTAACCATAAGAGCTCTAAATTATGCTGGTATAATGTATCACTGGAGTTTACTTTGTCATCCAACATCTGGAAACTCCTTCCAAGCCATCGCCATGTTTCCTGTATAGAGCTGAAAGGAATGGCAATAATCTGGAAGTGTTTATTTATACCTATTTCCTGTATCACCTTCTATTTGTTCCAAGCAGTTGTGTGGGAATGTAAATAATGACAAAGGTACGAAGGTATGACCTCTCTATGCTGAACTTGGCAATTATTTTTTAAGTTTTTAAATAGGAAGCTTGTAGAGAGCTTCTGTTGTTCATCCCACGTGCAAATGCTTTTTAACATTGCTCTGAAATAGCAGTTGCACAGATCAATGAAAACAGGGTTAAAATTAAATCAAAGACATCATGGACAAAATTTGTTCAAAAAACTTTCTAAGTGATACTTAAGATCATGTCCTTTCACAGGAAAACTGTTCTTCAATGTTTGTCATGCAAACTCACGCTTAACATTTTCAGGAGTGACCAACCAATTTGTTCTGGTACAGAAGGTTTTATCCATGATTTTAATTCATGTGTTGCCATCTAAACTGAGACCAAATTAATGCTGATGGTCTCTGACCTCTTCAATTGCGATGCCAATTATATGCTACTCCCATTAGAATGCAACTGCCTTCCACATCTGGAGCAATGAGGCTGTAAACAGCTTGGGGTAAGCTGGGCAGGGAATGATGTGCCACCATCAAAATACACTTTAACTATGGATTACACAGGACCACGCTTTCTCTTGCTGAATTTCCGAAAAAGACAAAGTATGAATTTAGCGATTTTGTCAGAGCAACTTCTAAATTCTAGATGACAGATTAATCTGGTATTGAGAACTGTTGGGTTTGCATTTTGTTATTTGGTGTCTGATACGTGTCTGGTGTAATAAGGTCATACATACTAAGAAATTAACCACCTTTTTAAACAGCAGTTGTGGCGTTACTGAATGCCTTATGGATTGCAATTCATAATCGTGCATCCATCTGGACTAGATGATCACTGTAGGTCCCTTTCAAATGAAACATACCATTCTATATGAATAGAATATTGTATATGGCTGGCTTGAATCATGAAAACACGTTCTTGCCACAATTAAATCTCTTTACAAAATAATAAAAAAATCAGTGACTGCAAATGTGGTATTTGCAATTTCATGTATTGAGAAATTGGTATTGATGAAGACGTATCTCAGAATAAATGGCAAATGTGTAAATCATCTTTGAACAAGCACTGATGGCTCTTTTATTTCACTTCATACCAAGTCATCCATTTAGATCTGATGGTTTTGTTCTGTCTAAGGCATGTTAACCAATACAGTAACCGTTGCTATACTCTTTTTAAACTATAGGCATGCGCTTCTGAGAATCCTGCCAAAGTAGATTATGAATTCAATTCAGATTGGGCTTTATGATTTTTTTTTTCTTTTAATGTCAACTACTGAAGTGCCAATAAGGCATGACAAATGATGGTGGCTCATACACACTCATGGCTAGAAATAGTTTTACTGCTGAGCTATTAACACATATCATGAAAAAGACAGATGAAATAAGAGTAAGTACAATCTGTTTATCAGAGTCCAGACATGGAGGTAGAAACAGTTGTGGTTATGGAAAGACCTCTGTTTGAAGAGAGACTGAAAAGAATAGCCGTAACAAATACAAGAGTATTAGCAAAGAGAAGAAACAGCACAGATGAGCTGATTTTGTCTGGATTTTACACCGAGTGTATTTTTATGAATTAGTAGACTTTTATTCTTGAATTCCTACTTATGTGGTTGAAACTATCCTCAATTCTCTTGGAAGAGCTAAGCATTAGAGATCAGCCACACTCTAAAAGGTACAAAGGAACAAAACTACTGCTAGAAATGAAGTATTCATCAGCTGTCCCATATGATGTTTTACTACTACTGGGTAGTAAACTGTTTCTTTGAGGTGAAATAGTAATTTTTCTTTGCCTGTGCTGTAGGAAAAAGGAGTGCAGATAGAAAAGTATCGAAGCAATTGTGATCACTAATCTGCTTGCAGTGCTTGAAATTTGGTAGAATGACAGTTCAATGTAGTGCAGAAAGCCCTTTGTGCCTGTAAGAAAATGAAAGTATCGTGGTATGAATTTTCATTGCACGCTGCATTTACTAGGTGTTTTCCATTGTTTTAACTGTGATAAGGTGACCTTGATTTCCTAGATTTAAGATTTCGGTAGTTCATTTGACTGAATTCTGATGATCACAGCAAACAGTATCTGCACACTGAGTCCTACCGACCCGCAAGCACGTGGCCAGCTGACCCAGAACACAGAAACACAGAAGTTCCATGCACAAAATTTGAGTCTAAATGACCTTCTCCTGTACAAAAGACATGAGGGCACTCCATACTCAAAGGCAAATGAGATTATTAGAATTGTGTTCTCTATAAATAGCTGTAAAGAGACTGCCTGTATCTAGCAAATGTAATATTTCACTGCAGTTATATTTCACAGCTAGTTACTAAATTTCCTCATTCAAAATACAAATTAATAAATGGGCCGAAATATCACACTGCACACCTTGGCAGAATTGTTCATATGTCCTTTAAGTATATTTTCTTTGGAGGTATAAAGACTATCCGTTGAAATTTCAGCCATCACAGTCTATAAGTTCAGCATAATACTGTGGGAGCTTTCTTGTATTTTCGATTGTTATTACTGAGCATAACTTTGCTATGTATTGTCAAATTTTTCTAAATTTTAAAGGTCAGAAAAGAGGAGCAATGGTAAGACTGTTAATAAGAAACTTCTTGTTACTGTCAGGAACATCAATATAACTTTACTGATACGGTCACCTGGAAAACAGGGATCGTCATGTTGATAAATTTGCTGCAGGTGAGTTGAGGAGGTCCTTATACAGAGACAGGCCTTTTTTAGTATTGCTGCTAATTATTGCAATATGTGTCCTTTAATGGCCCTTGTGTCATGCTTTGCTGCTTCACCATGGCATATGTAAGAGCAGGGTGGAGGACACTATATTCCAGAACTGTTGCTTATAATATAATTTAAATTCAAGTGTTCTGTTGTTTGTTCTCTTTGTGAGTACAGGTCTCTAGTACCTATATGCAGTAAAATGATTTAAAGTTCATAAGTAAGTGTACTTCCAATAATGTCCGATTGCTTCATTCAATATTCACAGAAAATCACTCAGAAATTTCTCAACAAAGAGAAACAGTACACAATTATTTCTTGAGCAGAATTTTTGCCAGATGGAAAGCATATTTGGTCAAATCCTCAACTCTTAGAGACGCTTCCAACAGCTAGAGAAGTGTCCTAAAACTCTACTTCTTGTTCTCCAATAAACTGTTTCATTTTGCTATATTAAATCTACATTGGTTTCTTTATTTTGTTTATCCTTTGAGATACCCTCATATGCTATTAGATACTTTAGTGTTTGGATGTCAGGTTACTTTGCTAATGTCTTTGGATAATCTCTCATTCCAGATCCATGAACTGCATCTTTTGAGAAATATAAGTGTGTGTTACCAGTCTCATTTACGTATTACTTTAGGAGTTGTCCTTTTAGCCTATAGGGTTTTTGTTTCCCTGGAACACAGTTGGTGTACTTCCTGAGTATGGTCTCACCACATTGAGTTTGTCCTTTCTGTTTTAGCTTCCTTGCTGCTGTCTTTCTGAAAAGAGGAATAAAATAATTATTAATAAATTCAGCCTGTAAGATAGGGTCTATTAATTGGTTAATGACAGCAGTATTGGTTACTACAAGAACTAGCTGTAAGATACCAACATATCTTCAATCCAAAGACAAGCTGTCATTGAAGAGTAACTGAGTCACATTTTTATGAACAGCACATCTATATGGATATATTGGACTTGTACACATGCATCTTATTTTTTTAACTATATGACTAATGAATTAATGACTAATCTCTTACCACTTTGAATAAGCAAACAAAAAATCAAAATAAAGAACAGCTTTATAAAAACAGTGGAAAGCAGTTATCAAGATGTAAGATGTACCTGAAATACAAGATGATGATTATTAAATTTTCTGATTTTTTTCATCTCCAGAAAATGTTGTGCTTTAGGGAAAAAAAATACAGCATAACTGCTATATTTTATGTCATTACTGTATGTTGTTTTACCTTATTTTCCTTAAATATACAATAATGATTTATTTTTGGTGTGTTTGGAAATTGATGGTATGCCTCTAGAAGACAATGCTGTCTCTAGGGATACCTTATCTGCTGATATAAAGTATCCATCACACATTTATCCAAAAACTGCATATAGTGGGAAATATATAGCCATGATATTTGGATAATTACAAAACTTTCTACAACTAAACCAGCATTTTTTTTTTTATATTCTCAGCAGAGGTAAATCCCTGTTAATTATAAACTATATTTGTTTCATTCGAGATAAGCTACTTTCAAGCTGAGAATCATTATCTTTTTCAGAAAAGGAATTGTACTGCTTTAAAAATTATCAAATTTTAAACAATTATTTCCTTCGAACTCCTTAGACTCGATGGATTATTCTTGTTGTCAGGATAACCTT
The DNA here is from genome assembly GCF_028858705.1 of Grus americana. Classification (NCBI taxonomy): domain Eukaryota; kingdom Metazoa; phylum Chordata; class Aves; order Gruiformes; family Gruidae; genus Grus; species Grus americana. The sequence goes on along the minus strand of NC_072863.1, from coordinate 5,739,348 downwards.
TAAGCCACTGATTCCCAAATTCATTGGATTATATCACATTATCTACCATCAGCACTTCTCAGACTATCATGGATCCTTATCATAAAACTTTTAATTGAAAATGTTCCAACAGGGATGAGATTTGGAGGCCACTTGTGGAATACTCGGTAAGGTATCGAAAGCATAATTTGGTAACTACAGCCCTAAACTAAGAATCTTACAAATAAGAAGCTATTTGGCTAACAATGGGTTTACTTGTAGCTTTGGGCATTTCTGAAGTGATATGCTAAACTGACTCTCTAAAGCAATTAAATTCACTTCTAAAAAAATTAAGACTCACTCTCCAGCTGTCACTGCATAACCAGAAGGAAATTACTATCATGGGAAAACTAAACTCTTACCTCTCCTGGGCTTTTCTTCAATTATACTTCGACATGTCACAGGAAAGACACTTATTGAAATTTATGAAGTTTTATTCAAATTTATCTTGTTTTTTAATAACACTTTGAAAAAAATTACAATTTATTTGTGGAATTGTATTCCAAGCCCCACTGTAAATCATGTACCTTGTCCATTTTTTGTATATGTGTGAATTTGTCAAGTTGCAGCGTGACAGACAACATTTGGTTGAGTTCTTTGTTCTAAATTTGCATCTTATTTCTTTTATAAAGGAGCGATCAGGCAAGGTGACACAGTCTGGAGAGAGGGGAGACAGTGCCTTTCCTGGGCTAACACTGAGCGTTGTCTGGGGAGATTCTGCCAGGCAGAAGAGAGAGACAGGGTCATAACAGCAAGCTGGGCACTCACAAAGGATCTGTAGACTAAGCAGTGCAGGGAACAGATTTCCAGGCCTTGATAACCTTCTAAATAACCTTCCTTGATCAGCAGGGATTATTAAGATATTGCCACTATTCAGAAAGGTGCATAATAGACTGAAACCCACCTGGAAGCAGGGATATATCTGGGCACTTGTTTTTAAGTTGCTTTTATATTTCTACCTGAGCTTAATCAGCTATTTTGAATTTTCTCTATAAAAACAAATATTCTAATTTATTTCATAAAAAACCCTAACTTTTGGGTCAAATGTCTTTTAGTCTTTTTAAGAAGAAGGTAAAGACAAAACTACCCTAGAGGACTGAATAGTTAAGAGTTCAGTTGCCATGAGTTTTTTCCTCCTGAGTATATATCCATTTATAACATTGATAATTCAAAATAGACTTAATAATTTGTAATATAGTATTTTATGAAGACATTAATACAGAAAAATGTGTAGAATTGAAAATTTTTAGTTATGTCTATTTTTACATCACATTCAGGGTTTTGGTTGGCTTGTCAACTTTGTTTGAACAGTGGTAACCTTCGCAGTAGTTCATTGAAAAGTGTGGTGGTTCTTCTATTCTGATTTTGCTTACCTGGATCAACAGAAATAATTAGGTTTCAAAATTTCCAGTCAGTGATATTCACACAGAAGCAGAGCTGAAATTTTTAGTGTAGATCAATTATACTCCACACATCATCAGTCTTGCTTCTTCTAAAATTGGGCTCAAAAGCTCAGATTTATTATTTTTTTCAGTTTACTTGTGTTTTTATTGGTGCTTCTGTTTCTCATTTTGCTAATTTTTTCCTTCAATTATTTCCCCTTGCCACCATGGTACTGCCATACAAGAACAGCATTTTTATAATAGAATCGTAGCCTTGTGCAGAGATATTAGAGATTATGTGTAGGTATACTTGTCAACAATGAGCTGCTTTTATATGAGATGATAGAAAAAAAAATTCAGTCTGAATATTTGCTCGCCCGTGTTCAGCAAGGAGCATATAATTTCATTATTTTTCTCGGCTTAGAGATGAAGATAGATAGGCTGTTAGTTTGACCATGTTTTGCTCTTTGGAAGACTGTCTTGAATTGCCATTGCTCAAGAGAAAGATGCTCATTCACTACGTCAGAATTCTTTAATACACCTGGTTTTCTTGTTCTAATCTGTTTTGCTGTGTTGTTTGTAGCTAAAACTGTGTGTGAAGAATGAGGATCTCATGAAGCTCATTATGCTTCATTCAATTCGAAAATTAAATTTTGCAATGGGAGTTGTAAACACTTTTGAGAAGTGTTGCTTCCTGTAATGGAAAACAACATGTTCCTACAGTGTTGTTAGGAAATAAATTTGTATCGTGAATCTTTAATAAGTCATTCAATATGTTGTGCCCTTGGGCTATTGATATACCAGGAATCTTACCTGTATTCTGGAAAAAATGTGCAATTTGGAAATCTTTTCTTCTTTTCAAGACATGTAACAATTTGAATCTTATTCAATTTGCCTGTAATAAGCCACAGCTATTTCAGCCTTTTCTTCTTACAATAAAGCTTCTCAAAGACAGGTAGTTTTCTGTCATATCTGTTTCCCACCACCAAACCTTTGCACATTTGTTTCAGCAGTAATGAAAAGAGAGTGAAATTCTATTAAGTATCACACTTTCCAGTATGTAATGCATACCTTGTCAGTGTCCTTTAGGGTCTTTGCTTGAGTTAGTTGTTATTGAATCAGACTTTCAAGAGACTAGACACTGGATAGTCTCTTGCCCATGCACCTTCAAGCTGTACGTAAAGTATTTATTAGACAAAAGCTGAAAGGAGAAGACCACATTCTTTTTCTAGAGGTCTAATGTAGACCTTAATGTGTTATCTGTGGATAACAATGCAATTTTTGCACAACAATACAGTGTCTTCTTGTAGCAACTCTTTAAAAGATGCCTTTTTCTTTGGAAAAAAAAAAAAAAAAAGCTGTATTTTGTGTGTGTGTTCATGTGCACTCACATTTAAGTATGTTATTTAGTAAGTGGAATTATTAGATTTAAGAAAGTCTAAGTGAAGTACTAATTCTTTCAATTCCTTGCATATCAAATGAGAGTGGTATTTTTCCAGAAGTTTTTAGAATGCTTGGTCTTGGAAATTAGATAATTAAGTTTTAGAAATTGCTTGCCTGTAGTTAGAAGAAGAAAGTACGTCCTATTTAAATAGCCTCTGGTTAAGTTTTCAGAAACCTAGATTCTCTTCTTCCACTTCAGGAAGTCATTTCACCAGTCTGTTTCTAATTTTTTTTTATTTGAAAAATAGGGGTAGCAGCAATATTCTCCTTTGATCTTTTCTGAGATTCAAATTCTTCAGGTAGAAGTTACTCTTTAAATAAATTCAGTATTTTTATTTATTCCACAGACACTGTTCAGAATACTGATATAAAAAAAAAAAAAAACCACAAAACCAAACAAACAAAACGCCCACACAAAGAAACCCCCACAAAAAACCCAAACCAAACCAAAACAAAACAAAAAAAAAACCAAGAAAAGCACTCTCAGCAAAAAGAACAAAGGTATGAGAAGCAGAAAGATACGTATTAGTTGATTCTAAATCTTGCAATAATTGTATGTTCTGAAATTCACTGAAGAAGATGAGGATGATCTGCAATATTTCCCAGTTGTGTAACTGGTTCATATGTTTTGTCTCATCTATTTGTTTTTGTACTCAGACTGACATTATGGAATTCCTCAAACAGGAATCTGAATATTTCTGAACTCAGAGATAAGGAGAAATTATTTATGGCATTATTTATGTCTCTAAAGGAAAAAGAAATTTCACACTTTTAAAAATATATTGAACACAGTTACTTTTTTTTAATAAACACATTCAGAGATTAATTATTGACCATCAAGGAATCCAGGATCACTTTAAAATAAAATTTTAGAAGTAAAAAAAAAAATATCATTTCAAGTAAAGAAGAATTTCCTTTGAAAGTAATTGATTAGAGTGTCTTTGCAGATCTTCAAGCACAGCAATAAGAGCAATTTTCTTGGCTCAGAAGCAAAAAATCCATAAATTTTGTTCTCTCTAATTTACACATTTTAACTTCAGCATTATGTTTGATTTCAGCTCATGCTCAATAACTCACATTCTGTTGTATGATCCCACCACTGACTTAAAGCTTGTTTCTCTTGATCCTCAAAATTTTTTTGTAAAGCCCAATGTAAAAGCAGCAGAAGACAAAGCTAAATTGCTGTAATTATCATTATTATGATTAATACTTCCAGTGTCAAAATATCTGCTGTAGGAAAGACCAGACCAACTCTTAACCTGAGCTCTTTCATTCAATATTCAGGTAAAGAGTATACTTTACTATTGTGTGACTGATCAATAAATTATGTTTGAATGGCAATAAATTAATACAGTCAATATAATTCTGAATAAAGATAATGCAAAATAATGTGGAAGAGGAAATTTCAATAGTTATTTCATGCTGTATGGGAAAAATTTTCTTAAGGAAATTAGTTTTTCAAACTTTTTCTTTGGACTCTTGCTTCTCCCCTCCCTACTTAAGGAATATTAAGGTCTCTGTTAACAATGAGGTCAAAGTTCTTTATGACTTCTGATTCTTACTTGAGTTAATAAAATTAACCCTACTGGGAGAGAAATCTTCACTTTTCTTATCAGTACCATATTTGTTTCCAGTGTACAAAATATAATGTACTAGGCTTGAGAGAAGTTAAACAGAACTACGCTGTTGACTACACTCTGTTGTTCCTGGTAAAACTTTATCTAACATATTATTTAAGATCTCCACTAATGGAGACCATACAGTTGCTCTGGTTTTCTATAGTCTAGGGCTTCATCATTACTGTGAGAAAGGTTTCCCCTTCCCTCCCACGTCTAGCCCTAATTTTTCTCACTGCAATTTAAGCCCACAAACATGAAAAACAGATTATTTCCTTCCTCCTTTCAAGGGCCTCTTAAATTCATAAAGAACGCAGTCTTTCCCTTCAGCTAAATAGTACCTAACTGTCTTTTCTAGTATGTGTTTCTCTTGACCTCTCATACGTCTTATTGCTCTCCTCCATGTATCTCTTGGAACACTATGTCTGAAACTCCTATTTCAACAGCAATTCTATCCATGCTGTGTAAATAGGGATCTCTTCATATATCTTGCAACTATAAACTCCTGTTTGTAGATCCCAGTACGATATTTGCCTTCAACAATATCATGACATTGACTCATACTTTTGTCGCAATCTAAAACAATGCCCAGATTTTGTTCTGAAGAACTTCTGTCTGATCTTTGATTCTTTATTGTGTGTTTGCAAAACTGATTAGCCCTGCTTTGGTAGCCCTCCTTCGGAAGCCCTCCTTCACACACTGAAATTTGCTTTTAGAAACGTGTGTGTAGGTGCATGTAAGATTACAAAAGTATGTAAGTGGGATTAATACATATTAGTCAGTAGTAGCTCTTGATTAAGGCTAGACAAAATACTAATAAAAAATTTGGGGAGTTGTTGAGTTTCAGCGTCTTGCCCATAGTCCAGCAAAATGTTTAAAATACTCTCAGAAGTAAGACTCTGCGGTTGCTTTGTCAGGCTGAATTAAGTAATTAAGGACAGAGGCAGGCTCGAGGCTCCTGCACAAGAATCTGACTTTTGGTCTCCAACTCCATACAAGAGATTGTTGGGTTTTGGTTTTTTGGGTTTGGCTTTGGGTTTGGCTTTTTTTTTTTTTTTTTTTTAACATAGCATGAGAGCAAGATATTGATTAAGTTTGTTTCTGATTGTGCAGGTGAAGTTCATACAAAAAAGTCTTGTTCCAGTTGTGCAAGCTAGGTTTCAAGCTAGCCATTGACTATTGTGAGCAGGGAATAGGCATAAGGTGTAAACTGCAAAGAGAGAAGAACCCTTGTGTAAGGAAGATGGGCTTGAGTCATTAAATGGCATTTCGGCTTCTGACTTCTACATAGGAGTTCTGTCTGCCTGACACTAACAAGCGGAAATCTTCGACAAGGAGTGAACACATTAACTTATGCAGCTATTCACTATGTAAATTGGGGCAAGTTGCTATGGTAACCTGCTGCATAAAACAGCTATCCTTGCAAGCTGAACTGGCCTGTCTGATGTCGAACCCCATGGTGTTCAGGGTCTGCTTTGATCCCAAGGAGCCAGTGTCAGCTACGTGGTGAAGAGGACAATGCTGCACAACCGTCCCGTTCTGTGTGTAAGCGGTGAGAGCGTCTCCTTTGTGCTGTGAAACCCACAACCTGCTCTTCCTCTACATGAAGAACACTAGCCACACTTTTTTTTTTAAAGATTTTTTTTTCTTACATTAAAATTAAGGCAAATGATAATTTGTGACAATCAACTGTGACCTTCATTGTTTTATAATGAGAGAAATCTTTGTAGTTTTTTTTCTAGTGAAGAATTAATTATTTTGTGATTACATCAATTTCTCCATTATTGTTCTCTCATATTTGTTCAGAAGTTAGCCTACCAGCCTTCTTTTTTTTGGATTTGCCTTGTCTTTCACTGCAATAACAGAAGTCAGTTTAATTTCACTAGAAAATATATTTTGGGAATATTTGAGGCAGAGCGAGCAGACTGCATTAGTAGTCGAATATTATACAAGCGGCTCTGGAATGGGTAAGAACACGGCAATGCTGTTAAAGCAGAAATGCTACATCATTCACACCTTGCTCTTTAAGAGGAGCAGTGTTTACAGAAAGGCTTAACGCTTAGAGCTAGAGCAGTACAAAATATAAAATAAAGCAAGCAAGCAACCAAACCACCTGATGAATTGGTACAGGGATTACCTTCATGATACTCATTTTTCTTTCCAGTCTCTATGCTTGCAGCCTTTACTGTGGAGACAGAGCGGTCTTGTGTTTTTCATTGAATTTGCAGTACAACCTGGGGGTTGTTTCATTCTCAACCAAACTGCAAAGTTTTCTTGTTAACTCCTATATAGACAAACCTGCCCTCGTTTGCAGAGTCCTCCCAACAATCATGTGCCTTTTCTGAGGAGTGCACATCCCTTTAAAGTCTCACTGGATGGCACCTCAGTAGGCTGGAAGCGATTTCAACAATCCCTTTAATCTTATTGGGAATACAGGCTTAGAAAGGCCTTCCTCCGCTGAGGCCGGTTCTTTAAATTTATCAAGCCTCATTTTAAAATTAATGCATTTTTTGCTTTGTTGTGTTTTCCTCCTCTCCCTCGCCCCTTACCCCATGAGAAGGCTGCTTTGGAATCTCACCCTTCTGGGAGTTATAAACCAGTTTCTTCTTTGTAGTCTAGATGTCGTCTTTGCTTTAATGCTGATGTGACAACGCTATCAGGAGCTCTAACAGCTTTCCCTGCCCCCCCAAGTGGTTGCTATCACCAATATACTTGTAAACAACAATTGCTCAGTCAATAAATAAATTTTATTGTGTATTTAAACCGATGCTTGAAAGTAATTCTGCAACCCAGAATGCCAACAAATTTTAGCTTGATTTCCCAGCAACAGTTTAGCTTGAGTCCTGCAGCTCTGGTGAGAGCAAGAATGTGTTTGGAGACTCATGTGCAGGCCCATTCCCTTAAGATAGTAGGAATTAAATTGCTCATTAGAGGTCCTGAACATAGCACCACCATTTCTGCTGCTTTTCATTCCTACTTCTCCATCCCAGGTCTGTTATCAGCCTTTAGAAACAGTCCAAGACTCCAAACAGAATCCAGACAGAGGACTAAAATGTATAATATGAGAAATACCACAAGAGGCAGCCTATGAAGAACTGTGACTCCTACGATTTGAACGACACAAGGGTGACCATCAGGGTTGACTGTAGATCTCAGTATTGATTCCTAATCACGCTTTTCTTATTACGTGTGTATAATTATCATTCAAAACCAAAGCTGTCTCACTGGACAGAAGTTCAGACCTGGTAGATGTTATAATGTATTCTACATACGGAAGTTTTGAGAGACAACTCAAAGCACATGATCAAAAGTTACTGGTTTTCTGTTGAATTGATGCAAACAAGTGTTTAAAAAGAATTTACTCATTTAATTCATATAACATGATGAATACTAAAATTAATAGATCTAGGCAAAATAACTTTCAGTTTGTAAATGTCTTCAGCAACTTGAAGACAACAACCTATTTTATATGTTTCTGGTTTAAAAGGCTCTCTGAAAAATATTTGAGACCATAGAGTTCAGTGCAACCTTCAGTAGAAAGTGACTGCTGCCTTAGTTGCCGTTCCGTGTACTGTTTTTCTAATTTCTGGAAGGGATTTGGGTATTATGATACACAGCATTAAGCTGAACACGGTTAAAGGCTGAATGAGTGACAAATGCCTCTGGAAACATTTAGAGAGCCATCTTTTTCACAAGGACACTTGAAAGAAAACAGCTTTGAAAAGAAGAAAAAGATGAACTTTAGAACATTCACTCCTTTGTCAGAAGAAATTGACTATATTTAATATAGAAAAATTGTCATCTAGTAAAAGAAACAAAAAAACCACATTTAATTGTTCCAGGACATTGTGTTAGTTTTATTTCAGTGGATATAACAGTTCATTTATACACCAACATGTGGCTTTGCTTTACAGTTAATACATTTGATGTTCAAAGAGATGTATTGCTTGTTCAGCAAGGCAAGATCTTATAGATTCATCTAAACCAAGGGAAATTTTGTCAGTCCCCTAAATTCAAAACTTACCTGATTTCCTTTTATTTTCTATGAGATGAAATCTTGTATAGTCATAAGGCAAAGCAAGTCAGCGTCTCTCAAGATTGGATTTTAAGTAACTGAGAATATGAGTCTTCAGGGGCCATAGATATATATATAGAGAGAGATAACTGAAGCTATAAAGGTATGTAATCAGGTAAGAGTTTGGAATTTAAATACATTTTAAAATATCTGGTTGTTGGAAAAATTATTTTTTTCCAGAATGATTTGTGTATAATGTGAGGCACACAGTCATATGTGTAAGTTTATCGGTTTGCTATTGATTAGTCATTCTCCTTGGAAAAGAGCTTGCCTTAAGTCTCAAGAAAAATGGAGAAGACCTGGTTTGGCAGTGAAGGATTGCAATAGCTTGGAAACCAACCTGGTCAAAGAATTTTCTGAATGTTTATTTTCTAACTATTATTTATCTTTATATTTTAGTAGTGAATAACAATACTCTTTAATTGGATACATTCGGAAGGCAAAAATGAAACTTAAGACCTATTTTTATCACCTTTCAGTTAAAGTTCAGTAACTAGTTTGCTTTGGAAAAATCTTTTTATCACTTCAATTTTCAAAAGAAAATATTTACCTGACAGAAAGGGACCGCTAGGTCTGATCCTTGTAGTTATTAGTAATTAACACTTTACTCAATAATACGTTTGACACTGTTGATATGAAAAGCAAAAGGATACCTTCTATAGCTCAGGAATCCAGTCTTCCTCTGCAGACAAGAAGTTGTTAAGAAGGAACATTTCTATCGAGCCTCATAAATATTCAACTCTTATTTTGTCAGCTATGTGTACAATAGTTTTCTGAAGTGCTGCAGTCTGTAAGCAAGAATATTTTTAAATTAAACCCAAATTACGTTAGACACAGATCTGCCAGCTTTAGGTAGGCATCATTCATACTATGATAGTTACAATTTAATTGTTCTCCTAGCACAGCAGGGAAGAAACAGGAGAGGCCAGCGCTTCACCCTTATGGGATCGTCTTCATCAAGGACAGCAGAGAGAAGAAAGCACACTGATATATTTGCATTAAAAATACATTTAACAAATTGCAGGAAAGAAGCAAGTAAAGAATATCTGAATACTTTCCCTACCTGATATTCATTATTTCCAACTTAAATCTCCAGCATCTGATTAAATAGCACCACTGATTCCATTAAATACGTGTGTGGAATGAGCACACATTTTTAACATTAGGTTCCAGAAGTAATTTTAATTAGAAAGAAGGCAAACTTTTGTATAGCATATAAAATTTTATTTTTCTTTCTTTTGTTCTCAGTTTTAATTGGATGTGGTTTCTATGAGAGTTATTGGCTGTCACGATATGTGCACTTTAGGACAATTGAAATGTATCTTCCCACCTGTAAAGATAGCCTATCTAAAAGCATGAGGCTTATTGTAACTTCTGAGTGCACTTCACGAGAAAAATCTTGCTAGGGATCTGGTTTTCCCCTTTGTGAAAAGTATGGTTTAAGATATTATTAAAAATCTACCCTTATTATTGCTTGTTCACAACAGTAGAAAGTAGCGCTGAAATGCTCTTTGTTTACATCAAATGCCACCTCACTCACATTTGACATTTTCTTATTTGTTACCTGTATGTCTGAACTTGTTTTATTAATAACAAAATAAGCATCTGAGACTGTGTTGGTTTTTTCTTACTGAAAAATTTATATAAAAATAAATATAAAAACACTGGGTATAACAAACTACCCAAATTGTGAACAGTGCAGCTTGAGGGGCTAGATTGTACAAAAATGGGAGTATGCTTTTGTCAGCTTGCTTTTCCCACTGGAATTTGCAGTTAAGCATTGAAGTGAGTATAAGGAGTGAAGCAGGGGAGCATAAGAGAGTTAAAGGAGGAAAAGTAAAAGAGAAAAAACAAAATAGATATAGGAGATAAATGCTAATATATGTATTCTTTCCTTCTGTCCACACTTAATTATAATAACAGTAAGGTTTTAACTGTAATCTTTTCATTTTCTCTCATTAAAAAAATAATGTACTTTGTACTGTCCTACATTAGTTCTATGTGGGGGTGACTTTAATACAGCTTTTGAAATCAGAAACCTCAATTCAGTATGGATATCACAAAGCACATTCTGCATCCACCTTGCGTGAAATCCTGACCCAGTGAAATCGATGGCAAAATTCCCATTGACTTCAAAGGGGGTTGGATTTCACACCCAATCTCCTCTTTCTTTTTTCTTCAGCCTCTCTGCTTTTGCTAAATGGGATCTCTTTTTCCCAGATGGAGCTCTTAATACTATGCACAATGATAATTTCAACTTTCTTTTATAAAATGGTGAGAGTCTTCTAAGGAAAGTTCTGTCTTTTCTTCTGTGGTTTCTTTTTAGTAAAGTACTGATTTCCTCCATAGTAAGGCCAGCGTGCCATCCCCCGATCTGTTGTCTTAACGGTATTTTGTGTCCTTTTTTTTTTTTTCTTTTTTACTTACAATTTAACAAGGCATAGTTTTCAGAAGTTCACATTTTAAATATATTTTGGCTGTATATCAAGGGAGCACACGTTTCAGATAAGAATTATATTCCACAATGAATGTTCATATCCACATACAGTCAACTGCACAAACAGCTAAACTGTAATGTGTTTTGAAACAAATTTCCACCTTACGCATAACCTCAACTCTGCTATGTTTTAATCACTTCATGTTACCTTCCTTATACTTCTTTGAGAGATAAACTAAAATTCTTCATGTTTATATACTTCAAAGCATCTGAACTACTAGTGTTATTTTTGGCGTTCCATTTAGAAGCTGAATTCCCCTTTCTTGATTCATTTAAGTCTTTTCCGTGAAGACCACCACCATATTTGCAGGCATGGTTGTACCTTAATCAGCAGAGAGACAGATCTATTTATGGCATATCTAATGTTTTATCTAACTTACGCCTTGTCCTTAAACATCGCAAGTGCATTTATATTTCTTTAAGGATTACCCCTTTCCTTAAACATAGTTACTGAATAAGGCTAAGCCATTTATTAGGAAATGTGGGATGCAACGTATAGACGTTTTCTTTGCAGTGGTTGCTGAGTAGTTATAGCTTTTATGTTCTGTAAATAAGGCAAAATCTTTATATAACTCGTTACATTACAAACTATACTTGTGATTATAGTATTAATCATAGAGAAATTAAACATAGACCAAGCCCTCGAGTGTTTGGAAGTTTTTAATGTCATCCAAAATAAGAAATTTTCCATAGGTTTGAATGGCTTACTCTCGCTTGTTCATCCAAAGCTATTTAAGTCTAAAACTTTCCCTTTTGCACTGAGCTTTTTTTTCATCAGAAGTGCACTCGCTCAATAGCTTAAGAAAATATGTGGATAACTCAGATAGTAATTTGAATGCATTTATGGAAGACTGACTTTAACTATAATGGGAGTAGATGCTGAACCCTATTATGTAAAACATGCTGGCTACTGTGTGGACATGAAGCTCTTAATCATGCTGCTGACAATAGTCCCAAGCTCATCTTTCTGAAATGCTTCCATTTGGCTAGCGTTTAAGCTTCCTTGAGTTAGAGGTATATTATAACAGATTTTTTTCTCTAATACTAGCATATTGTTTTGTCTTTTGGCTCTGCTTGACCCCAGTTTGGGCTTTCTCCTCATTAATTTGTCTCTTTTTTATTTACTAGCTGTATATGAAGATGAAGTGTCTCATTTACTATTATTTTCTCTATTCCTTTTTGTGCTCCCTTCACTTACTTTCAGGTATCTGTATATCCTTTCCTCCTCATTTATTATTTGTTTCTTACTAATGCAATGAAAGCAATCTGCCAAGTGTTTCTTAACATCAGTCCCCTCAAATGTTAACAATCACAATTTATACCCTCTGCAGCTAACCAATATAAAAATCTGTGCCACAGGCCTGATTGTTAAAAATTCAGATACTCTGATGAAATCAAGAATGCAGCCAGACTATACATAAACCAGTAATGTTCTTAAAACAGCACAGATAAACCAGTACATTTCTTTAAAGTTATAATTTACTTTTAAATTATAAGGTATAAATATATTCCTGCAGTTATAATATCTAACTAATTTGCAGGTATATTCTGTCTGATATGCTCTTACTGTCTAAATATGCAATTTGACATTTCAAAAGTTATTTTCATGGTTCATGCCCTAAGCACCTAATTTTTCCCAGAACATTTTTTCATGTTCAACACCTTTGAATAATTAGTATACCTTAAAAATGATACGTAGCTTTTCATGGAAGGTCTACAACAGATGGGCACACAGAAGCATGGAACTATCATGCAAAAACAATTCAACTTATTGAAAGCAATTCATGCATTAGACTGGTTAGCAAAGGAACCCTTATGGTATAGGTTTTACAACTTTTTATTTTTAAATACAGGACAATTTTTGACAATTCTTTTTGTATTATTTGGTAGTTTTGCTGTTAGCTCTGTTACTTAACTCTCAGGCTACTTTCTGGTTCATGTACCTGCAAACGAAAGCCTGTCTAAGTGCCCTAACCTCTTAGAGTTTCTGCATCTTTTTTTTTCTACCCTATTGCCAACAGTACCCTCGAAGTTCATGAGCATCCCCTCCTGTGAAAAGATACACCAAGGCGAGGGTTTGTACGCCCTTCTGTGCCAGGCTGGTAAATAAGCACTCGGATTGTCTGGTACCACTTGTATGTTACAAAGCTGTGATGGAAAGACTGCTACTAATTTACTACATGCTTTTTCTCTGCCATTGTGGGAATAACTTCTGTCAAATACTTTGTGAACCACAGCCTGCCTTTTCTAGGATTGTCTTCTGGTATTTAGTTGAATAGGTGACATATACCGTTCGGTCCCTCCCTTTCCCAGCTGTTCCCCGTTATAACACCTTTACATCTGTCACTGAGGTACACGGCAGACATTCTGCAAACGGATGCTAGTTTCTAGCAGTGTTTGACTTCCCTCCTGGTGAAAACAGCTTTCCTTACAAATACTTGGAATTTCCTGTGTTGCAAATTGTGTCCGTTGTCTCTCATCCTGTCACCAGGCATCTCCAAGAAAAATCTGGCTTCATGTTTTTTCTTCCTTCCCACTGTGCAGTTGTCAATAGCGATATGATCTCCCCTTCGCCTTCTGGTCTGACGGCTGAACATACTCAGCTTCCTGGTGCTCCAGCCCCCTGGCCAAAACTGGACGTACACACAACTACCAAATCAGAGGCAATAATCATGTCCCTCAACCTGCTGGCTGCACGCGTGCTAAGACAGCCCAGAATGCATTCGATTGCCTCTGCCACAAAGACTGGTTGTTGTCTCATGTTTGACCTGTTCACCAGGACCTCCAGGTCTTCTTCTGCAAAGCTGCTTTCTGTCCTGCTGGCCCCAACCAGTGCTGCTGCGTGGAGTCGTTCTGTTCCAAATGCTGAACTTGCATTTCCCTTTGTTGAACTTCCTGGGATTTCTGTCAGCCAAGTTTGTATCTTACCAGTTTGGCCATAAAAATATTATAAGTAGCATTGTCAAAGGCCTTGCTAAAGTTGCAAATTATATTAACATCAGCTGATCTCCCCTCGCTATAGAGCCTGTCATCATTTCATGGCAAGCAATCAAGTTGTCAGGTATAACCTGGCTTTGGAAAGGCTTCCAGAAGGATTTGCTCGATTGCCCTTCTAGGGACCAGGGTAAAGCTCATCAGCTTCTAAAGAAAGCTTCATCTATATCATCTTTTTGATCAGCTGGGCTGTAGAAGATGCCTACCACAGCATCACCTGTGCTGATCCCTTATCTTCTCCTGCAAGCTCTCCCCTGGCCCATCAGCTGCCCCAGGATGAAGCTGCGCGTGTTCCAGCCACTCCTCTGCGCAGAACACAACCCTTTCTCCACACCTTCCCAGCTCTCTCCTGAAGAGCCTTTATTTTGTCTAGTCTAATTTACTTAAAGTATGGTTTTGAGTGTTGCACAAGAAAAAACATGGGGTTTACACTTCATGTTGAGTGTGGGAATGGAAAATGCAGGAATCTTTGTTTCAATAACATTGTCTCAAACTGCATCTGCGTCATCAGCAACTACAAAGAACTACTCCGAAAGAGATACATTCACTTAAAATTTGGGTGCAGGTAAGAAATAGAAGCAATAAATCTGGGGTTTATGAACAAAGATGTTTTTAGAATAGTCTTAATATTGCCTGTGACAGATAAACAGGGTTTGAAGAATGCTTGAATTAGTACAAACTACCCACACCTCCTATTTACATTTTCTTTTTATCTTTGAAACCATATACTCTTCTAAAATTGTCACAGACACATGCAGAATTATAGCTAGCAGTTAGGTAAGACTGTCTGACAGCATTAGCCTTTGTTTTGATTTTAACAATTCTCTTGGATTAAAAAAAAATATATCATCTGATAAGATAGTGGTGAAGTGCTATGCATTCCTTCAGCAGGACTCTCAGCTTTTTTCTCGTTTTGGTTTTAAAAGCTACCTGGTTTATGGGGTAGGAGCTATATACCTATCACAGTCTGAGTAGTAATTATGATAACACTGTAATAATTTATTAAGTAATGAATGGAATATCTTACAAGTTTTTACTGTGGGATTTTTAAGTTCTGTATGAAAGTTGCATTCTAGGAAATGGAAAGGATTGGTTTTCGTCCAACCACTTTTGTTTTTCTACCGGTACGAATAGTTGAATGTATTTAACCATTTCTGCTCTCCTTGAAACATCTGATCCTGTGCAGAGATTTATTTTTTTTAGTCAAAAGAAGTTATGTGGGACTCAAAGGCTGAATGGGACTGTTCAGAATGACTACTGAACTGCAGTCAGTAATCAGAGTAGAAAAGGAGTCTGAAATATTCTATCCTAAATTTATTTTGACTGTCATTGAAAGCAAATTAAATTGAAATCATATCACTTAATATTTACCATACTTATTTTTATTTTTTTAGATATTTTGGGTCTATTAGTGCAAAATTACTAGTAATTGCGTTAGAAGTATAAGATTTATAAATACCTTCATAATAAATCCTATCAAAGGTTGCTTTCTAAAATAATTATATATGCATTTTGATGGTACTGTAATCACTGTTGTCTCTCTTTAAAACTAAATTACATTTTCTTAGCTGGAAGAAGTCACACACTGGAAAAATTTGTAGGTAAGAACAAAAATTTACAGATTTATGATCTCACAAGGAACACCTCTAAAATGTATCTGGCACAATGATTAAAGATAATGCTTTTGTACTTCATAAAATTTCAGTATTAGACAATAAAAGATTCTAAAATTAGATACAAGAGTTTCTAGGAATTCAGACTAGCTAGGTTTAACTAGAATGCTATTTATTTCTATTATGCGTGTAGGGAAATGTTAAACAAGTTGACCTTCCACTACCTAGCATGAAAGCATTTACAACTCCATTAAATTGAAGATGTATGTTTCAACTAGTCTGTCTCTTCCTCTGAGACATTTAATTTTGCCAGCATTTACTTCAGTTGGAAATAAAAGGGATTATATCAGTAAACTGGAAACACGAGTTAATGTGTCAGGATTAAGAAACATCATGTTTTCTGATTTTTTGAATTTTTAATGGGTGACACTCTGCTGCAGCTCGGAAGCATGGCACAGAGCAAGGACTGCAGACAGAAAGTATCCTTATAAAAACTGTCCTTACTCACTGGCCCTATAGGTATGTGCATCCATTTTGAAAATTCTCATGTTCTTCTCTTTCAAGACTTCCTAGTAATAAATGGAAGTTGGTCACTATTTTATCAGATTACCAGTGTTCTGAATTTTTATTTTCTTGCTTTCAAAATACATAAAATATGATGTTATGAAACATTTACCCTTTGGGCTTATCATTAGTTTTTAAATAATTAAAAAAAAAAAAAAAGAATTTGCAATTTACATGTATTATGACTTAAGAATACTGGAATAAACTGAAAAATACTAGTTCCATGGAACTAGTTTGTTTTGTTTTATTTTATTCTTTTCCTGCAAACATAGTAAAGCATTGGGACAAATTAAGAATTAAACCATATAATCAAATTCAGATTAGCCTCAGATGCTGGTGCACTGCTGTTAGGGGAGAAAATAGTTTTCCCAGTTGTCTAAAGGATAGGGTGATATATTTAAAATCAAAGTACTGTCAATCACATTTGCTTACAATCTGGTAGGGAAATTGCAGTTGCCACAATATCTGACAGAAACTCTTTGATGTTTTGTAGAAAACTATTTTGATATTAAAAGTTTGTATTGATTTCTCAAATTCATATTAGCATTT
Organism: Grus americana; assembly: GCF_028858705.1. Taxonomy (NCBI): domain Eukaryota; kingdom Metazoa; phylum Chordata; class Aves; order Gruiformes; family Gruidae; genus Grus; species Grus americana. Next base: position 5,722,597 of record NC_072863.1, on the reverse strand, counting down.
CAATTTAAAGTTTGTCATGGTGTGAAAATTATGCATAAATCCAACAATGGCTGGAAGGATTAGCAGAGTCAAGTGGAGAGAAAGAATCTTTTAATGTGCTACATGGACAGGCTTGATAGTCTTCCACAACATTTCCCTCTTGACCACGTCTATAATCCTCTTCCACAGTTGACTCAAGTGAAATGCAAGGAGCTTCAAGTCTTCATCTGCTGTCCTCAGGGAAGGTATTTTTTTCTGTTTCATTGTTTCCCTCAAAGAAGAAAGATGAAGAGGAAGTGAGGAATGAGGGGGAAAAAAAAAAAAAAGGAGGCAAAATTATTTCAAAGGTCAAACAAAAAAAGAAAGTCAAAGATCCTCCTGTGAAGCTTTTTGAAGTTAATCAAAAAGTTGGTTTGACATCTGCAAGTTTCTCTGACATTTAGATAAGCTTTTCACGTATATGTTAAGTGAGTAAGTTCTGGTTTATTTTATAACATTCCATATGTTTGTAGTCTGAACACATTTTGAACAGTGTCATTAATTACTATTTTTCTCTTAGTCTTTCAGCAGTTAGTCAAATCATGGTGGGTTTTTTTTTTAAAAAAAAGGGTTAAAAGTGACTTTTCAAATACTTAAATATAGCACCTATGTAACAGGCTGTATTAGATAGTTTAAAATTCTTTGATGAAACATAGGTTATAAGCTTTTATGCCAAATCAAGTAGCTACATTTTTCATAGCTAAATAACATCAGTCAGATGTGCTGCAGGCTATAGCGTGTATAGAGTACAACATAAGCTAGATAAATTTTATCTGTGTGATATCATTTTGAAATATAACCTAACTTAAGGCTTTTGTTAATGTAGAGTGCCCTATTGGCTTTTGTGAATGAAGAGATGTATTCTGACGCTATTTTGTATAGTTTAAGTGAAATACACTGGAATCTGGAATGCTAATCTCTGCTGAATGGAATGATCTTACTACAAAATATGTAAACTACTGAAACCTTCTTGATATTAATTCCTAGCTGAAAAATCTTTATTTATCCATTAATCATATCTTACCACCCCCCTCCAAAAAAAAGAGAAAGATAATATAGTTTATCCATACCTTGAGTTCAAATTTTTAATCAGTAATCACATGAATTCCAAAGTAAATATTTTTTAAAAAATTGCTTATTATTTTGTTCAATTTACTATTTCCTGTATTTGCCATTAAGGAAAGATAGGTATTGTGTAGACAAACTGAGATCCAGTGGATCAACCTGCGGTAGGTCATGGTGACACTGAATGACTGAGATCCAGGAGATAAGGACAGCATTTTCTGCATTTTAATGAGTTCCTCAGGTTTGAATCTGGTATTTGCTAGGAAACCTTAAAATTAAGAAGATGACACAGAAATCATTGTTGTGCAGGTAAAAAGGAAGTCGGTGCTCTCAAACAGGAAACACTGGAGTGAAGCATGTACTTCCACAGAGTAAAGCAGCCTGTTTTTCTGATTACGTTTGATTTTTCTGATTTTTGGTCTCTCAGTTCCTCTACCAGTTTCCAGAAATCTTGGATTTCTGAAAAGATGCACATTTTAGTTTAATCTGGTGGTTTTTCATCTTTACCTTCCAAGAGCTGATTATTAAATCTTCCAGAAGTTTTGTTCTGGAAAAGAAAAATGTATTACAAGTTGTCTGGTGACAACCTAGTGAAGATAACACATTATTCTTACATAAATTGACCTTTAGGTATTTCTTAATGTGCTTAGTCTTTTGCAAAAATGTTGTTTTACTAAAACTGTTGGTGTTTATACTCTTAAATTGAGTTTAATTACCACTGTTTCCATTTATCTGTATACATTACTCTCTGTAGCAAATTAACACCCTGACTTTGGGCCTCTAGTTAAGCAAGGGCGTTCTACAGGGTCATCCCCTCACATCACATCAAGGTCTTCTGCCCAGATACAGTTCAACAAAACCACACAACAACATTGTTAAACAAAAGCTAATTATCAAAGGTGAACAATGAGTTGCCTACAGCACACCATGTGCTGAAGTAGTCATTTAATAAAAGGAAATTATGCAGGGGTTTTTGTGATTATGAAAATATCATTTCGCCAGTTTATGCTCTCAGAACCCCCCAAAATCTGGTGCCAATGCAAATATGTGAGTGAAAAATTAGGAAATTTTCTGAGTGGCTCCTGTAGACCTCATACAGTATACATTTCAGTTGATAAAGTCTATGCAGGATTTAATAATACAGTTATAAATTAGGCAAAAGCAAATGAATTTGTATTTATGTTTTTTTCCTTTCTCTGTCTTTTTTTTGGCATAGAAGTGTCAAAATTTTTTATTCTATTCTTTGCTCCACTCTGGTTTCTTCTCAGCAATATTTCCTAAGTGGAAGACAAACCAACATTTAAATCAACTCTTCTAAATGCATGATTCTGCAGGTTCTTTTGAACTAAACTTATTATAGCTATATGTCTCTAATTTTGGAGGTCATTTATTTTTCAAAGAAGTATTTGTTCAAGCTATGTACTGTTTCCCACCTTACAACATTCAAGCTACCACAAAAACCATCAGTGGCTAAATCAGAAACTTTCTTATGGATCCCGTGTGACTAAATCATTAAAGCTCCTTCTGTTTGTGAAAACTTTGAGTATAGTTGTTTGCAACATCTGGATACAATATTCTTTTGTCATCTTTTGTCCCTTTCAAACATCTAACCAGAAGTAGTGTGTTTTTTTGTTTTGGGTTTTTTTTTTTTTTTTAACATAACTTCACAGCATAAAGCATTTCATTTTCAGCACTGTCCTGAAGGATAGATTTGTGACAGAGCAGACACATACATTTTTATTAAACTGATGTGTACCTGCAGCAGAAGCTACTGGAAGCCTCCAAGGTTGAAATTCTTTATGTATCCAGTTATGGGAAGGAAGAATTTGGTTTACTCTCATGCAAGTTTCCAGCCTTGAAACAATAGAATAACTATTGCAAATGAGGACACAACTTACCTTCCTATAAAAGGCACAATCCTATGTAAATCTCATAAGCTAATTTTTAAAAAGTTATATTACTTGATACTGCAATTATAAATAGCTTTCTAAAAATGGCTTGAAGGATATTGTAGTTTTTAATCATTTGAGCACAGAAGGAAGTCTACCGCAGTCACCTGGGGCACCGGGAGAAAAATCTCTACTACAAAGTTCTCTCTTTCTTTTTGGTTTTGTATATCTAATTGTCTATCTAAATTGCAATAAGGACCTCAAAGCGTAGGTTACACTTATTTCCAGTTAATAACATTTGAAGATAAGCAAACATTTTCCCCTCAGTGCTCCTACCAAAAAAAAAAAAAGACTGAAATTGTTCTTTTAAAAATAAAGCAGTTAAATGAGATTTTGCAAAGGGTAAAGCAGAGTATTTATGATAATACATGCAAAACAAATCACTTGCCTGTGATTTAATTGGTACATTCATGAGACAGTTTCCTTCAAACCATTTGTTACACAGTTATTTTAGCCCTGTGTCCTAAGGAAACGCTATTTGTGTGATCGTGGTCTCTGTCTGGTTCCCTTGCTCCTTTCAGTAAATGTTGAGTCTCTTGGCTGATTTCAACCAGATTTGGCAAAGGGACAGAAGTATCAAAGATAATTAAGTTTCTGCAAATTTGGTAACAAGTAGTGTATAGGGGATGGGGGACAACTCAGATTAATACTCTACTGAGAAACACCATAAGACAATTTCTGCCCCCAGCAGGCACACTGGTATGCAAAGACTATGTGAGGTGCTGCAAATAGAATAAGGGGCTCTGTGGGATTGTCCTGGTTTCGACTAGGATAGAGTTAATTATCTTTCTAGTAGCTGGTATAGTGCCGTGTTTTGGATTTAAGTATGAGAATAATACTGATAACACACTGATGGTTTTAGTTGTTGCTAGGTAGTTGTAGTGTCTACACTAAGCCAAGGACTTCCCAGCTTCTCATGCCCTGCCAGATGCACAAGAAGCTGGAGAGCACAGCCAGGACAGCTGACCCAGACTGGCCAAAGGGATGTTCCCTACCACAGAACGTCATGCTCTGGATAGAACTGGGGAAGCTAGCTGGGAGGTGGGATCGCTGCTTGGAAGCAGACAGGGCATCGAGTTTTGGTTTTTTCTGCAAGCAGTGAGCAATTGAATTTGTGCATCACTTGTTTTATGTATTATTGTTATTATTAGTTTATTATTCTCTTCCTCTGTTATCCTATTAAACTCTCTCTATCTCAACCCACAAGTTTTTTCCCCACTCTCCTCCCTGTGCCCTTGGGGAAGGGAGGGGTGAGCGAGTGGCGGTGTGGTGGTTAGTTACCGGCTGGGGTTAAACCACGACACGGGTATGGACAGAGCTGAATCAGAACAGAAGGACCATAGAAAATATTAATGGCGAAGAGATGGGCAATAACTGTTTTACAGGGGGCATGAAAAGCAATTTAGGTTGTGTGAGGTTGGGGAACTACTCTACCGAACAGCTACTTGTATTCTTCCAATGACTAAAGATTTGTTCACAATTTCCAGACAACTGGAGTTGGTGGGTAAAAGAAAATAGAAAACTTTCTATTTTCAGAAGGCAGGACTTAGTAGCAGACTAAATGTAATTTCACAGTGATGATGATAAAACTATATATTTGAGATGGAAAATACCAGGAGGCAAAAAGTCCTCAAATATTTGTTTGAATTTAATAGGTTATTTCACCAGCGTGTATCCTTGTTATGCCCAATTGAAAAAAGGAAATTTTTTTTAATGTTCTGTTAAGTAAACATTAAATGAAAGTAGAAATCCCTTCCCTGTACGTATAAGTTATTTCTTGCAACAATTTGTACCAAAATCTTCATAGCCTGAAGTAGTCAAAACATCTTTAATGGAAGTGATATTAGTGACAAAAGGTAATTTTGGAGAGTTCACAACTTTCTGCAGGAATGTAGCCATTTTGATGAAATCTCAGTCTGGAAATAAGCATTTAAATCCTTTAAAAGAAAAATATTTCTTCTTTTACTTTTAAGAGACAATTAGATAAATGCAATTTCCATAATTAATACTGTACATTAAAAATGTGGAATAACTAATTTCAACTATGAAGCAAAAAAAAATTGTGCTAAAAGAAATGACTTGAGTTTTTTAATTTATAAAATATTTTATATTGTATATCATAATTCATCATATATACTTTATCATATATGTTATGTATCATAATTTCCAAAGAAATGGTAGTACTAAGATTTGGACAGTGCTACTGTTGTATTAAACTTTATTCAGCATAATTTATAAGCTTTGATGCATTTATTTTGCAGTATAATTAATGATATCAATGTAGAAATTCAAATGAAATGCATCAAAATTAATGTTTAATTTAATAATTTAGGTTTCTATTTCACATTTACCAACAGCAATGAAAGAATTCTTTCTCAGATCTCTGAGTATAGAATGAGCGATTACAAGCAGGGGAATGATAAGTGAAGAACTATTTTAATTGTAGTAAGTGTAATTTGAAAGCAAAAGGGTTTTTTTTAAATAACTCAGTTTAAAAAAATGTAAAGTGTATTATAAAATGTTACCATTTTGGTCTATTAAATGTGTCATTGAGTATTCAATTATAAAGAGCATGTGTTTCTTTACTGTTTCTTTTCTCCCCAAAATAGATGTATGACAGTAATAAATATGTATATATTTTCATGGGGTAGGCAAGTAAAACTATACAAAGCTCCATAGTCCCTTAAAAAAAAAGCAACCACCAAACAAACCACAAACAAAGCTTTACTTAAAATATAAGCAGCTTCTCAAAGCTTTCACCAAAAGGTGTACATGGAAGATAATTTTTTTTGAAGGAGTTTGAAGTTATATGAACAAAATAACTATCAAGCCCTACAAGTAGAAGTCCCCAAGTTTTTATTTATTATTAAAATTCATACTCTTTGGCCTTGTCCTGGCAGAATATTAACTATGTAGCAGTTTAGTTATCTGCAATAGGTTTTGCAGATTAATGCAATCTTGCGTTGTGTTTCCCTTATTCCTTCCTTTCAGTTTGCCAGTATTCAATGCAGGAAGTATAACAGAAATTTCTATTTGAAGTTAAAAACAAAGCAAAGCAAAACAAAGCCAAAAAAAAAACCCAAAACCCCAAGCCTCCGGCTAGCTATAAAGAACCAACTGGGATCAAGATTAAAGGTAGAAGTGGCAAAAAATGCATAAAACTACTCTAAACCTCTAGGCGTTTTGAAAGATAGAACATGAAATGTTTATATAGATAAGGGAGACCTAATGAAAGAACAGAAATTTGATCACTACTGAATTTTATCATGACATTGTCTGGAATAAGAACTGAGGATCAAGAAATACGACAGCCTTTCAGCAGATAGGCAGTCTTACAGAGCTCTCTCCTTTATTAATCAGCAAACAATACGCTGAAAAGAGCAACAAGGAATTGTGTAGCTGAACCACATACCATAAATTGGATAGAAGTTTGGAAGTGTCTTTGGAGCGATTCAACTCGGGAAAAATCAGGCAATCTTGGGAACTATACTTCAGTAGATAAAATCATAAAAATATTTCAATATTGCAGACTTCCTGAACAAAATTCCTGAAATACAAATTGGGCAAAAAGATGATGTTTGTTCTTTAAACATGTAAGGGAGGTAATAGCAAAATAGTGAGCATTTAATGTAAATCAATATAATTAGAATAAAGTAATAATAAAAGCCATAATAAGAGGATGTTAACTTTTGAGAAGCCATAAGTTTCTAACTTCAATGCTTGCACTACATCTTTTGACTAGGAATTTCTTCATATTGTGGTTAAGTTTTGTCTTCCATTGACTCACTGGGAGATAAAAACAATATATATATATATATATATTTTTTTTACCTATCTAAAATTCTGGAATCTGTTGTTTGGATTCAATAATCTACAGGAAATTGCCTAAGATGTCACTAGGATACATATGTACACTTTATAGGGACAAGTCCTACGGTTTAACAATTTTTATAAAACCAGAGGTTTCTGCAAGCCATTTAAGGAATGAGGCATCTTAGTAACTGAAGCTGCAGTAACTGAATCATTTAAAGATCATAGTTGTATTTGTAGTTGAAGAAATATTTCTATACTAGAGTAATGTTGAGATGCAGAAATATGTGAGAGTCTATGAAGTGTACAGTAATGTCGGAAGTGTTGACCTAATTGTTTAAAGATAAAATGAAAACTACATGGTTTCTGGTATTCAGTATAAAAAAAAAAAAAATCATTCATTGCCAACTGATTTTTTTAAAATCCTGTTTTAAATTAAAAGTATCACAAATAAAAATTTTCTACTCCAGTATGCTATAGTATATGTGTATCAAAAAAGTGGATCTACCAAGTAGCATATTATTCTGGATTTTGGCAAGATATTGGTAAAAGATATTTTAAATATTTGAGGGGAAAATAACTAAATCCATATTATAGTTTCAAAATAATTCTTAAAGTTGCACATATCCTCCCAATGTTCAAATTAAAAGTTTCTATTACAGTTATTACTCTAAGTATGTAACCTTTTTTTAATTATCTCTAGCTAAAAGGGCAGCAGTTCTCATAAGACTTCTTGCTTTAGAATGCTACATTTGCTTTCCTTTGTCTGCATTTTGGACAGACTACTAAAGAATTTTTTTTTTTCCCCCTAATAAGGCAAAGTGAGCTCCTCTCAGCTTTGAATTGCAAGGAAAAAAAAAAAAATCTGCTGAAGTGTAATCTTAGCTGCATCCACGGAAACCAGTTACTTTGCTGGAGAGTATTCTGTCTTCCATTCAACAGACTCGTGTACCATAAGAGGAAAAAAAGAAAACTGGTTTGGATTAAATCATTACCCTCAAGAAAGGATAAGGTCTAAGGTTACTGTAAAAGTGCTTGTTGCTGAAAAGTATTCAGCCCAATAGTCCTTCCTGAGTTTGCTCTGGATTTCTAATCAAGGTGTCCTCTGGCCCAACTAGACTGAACAGTTTTACTATGGGTCTAACCCAACTTCTCACAAATAGTAGAGATCATGGGACTCCAATTCACACTTGTGTACTACTGAGGAAATTTTCTCAGTGACTTCATCAGCATGTCTTTTGGAAACTGCTGGATGAAAGATCTAATCCTAAGTAATTCATGATTTGATAATATTAAGAATTTTTGTTGTTTGGGTGGGTGTCGATGCCTATATTTTAAAGGGTATGATTCAGCGAAAGAATTCACACATTTCTGCAGAGCCTTAGTATATATCCCTCCTCTGTATAAGGAAGAGCGAGGAAAGTGAAAACTATTTTCCATAAATTACTTCCCACTCTGAAAAACTGAAATGTCTTGTTAAGCTGTCTAATATTGTTGTCCTCCTTTTTCTGCCTATGTAGGAAAGCACTCGCAAAGTATAATGAAAACTTTCTGAAAGCGTGAAGCGTATTGGTGTCGGGAATGGGGAAGAGCCTGTCTCTGAAGAAGCCGAAACTGGCAGTTTCAGAAGGACTGGCTTGCTGGGGAGGGTTACAGTCTGTGCACCAGCAGTGGCAGGTGGAGAAGGTGCCTCAGCTGCTGGGAGGGCTGTTCAACAACTGGCCAACTAAAATTGGCAAGCAGCTCACTCTGAATAGGGGCTGAAAAACTTCACCCTCAAATTCCTTCAGAATCTGTGGAACTATCTATCCGGCTTTGCCTGACTTTTTCTGATATCTTCATAAAATGAAAAGCAAGAAAAAGAACTATTCTCCATACAACTGGAACAATTTGATTTAATGGTTCCACTTCATGCCTTTGTGAAAGGGGTAACATTGAAGAAAAGCAATTGCAATACTGAATAGTTTATAATATTATAAAAACACAGGGCATAGAACAAGCAGGAGGACATTATAGAACAATTACCCAGAGTAAGGGTGCCCTTCTTTAATTAGACAGTGGTCCTGGCATAAATGGCAAATGGGTTTTGTGTGGGATGAGGTAAATTAAAAAATTAGGACCTAAGAGATTGAGGTTAAGTTTTGGGTTGTGGTTTTTTAAGTGACAGAAAAAAAATGATCCAGTATCGCTGCTGCTGCTGCTGTGTTACCTGATTGGTGTAACCTGGTTCAGACTAGTGGCCACTAAAAATGGATGAAATTCAATCCTGTATGTTTCATATCTTTAAAATATTACTCTGCTATCAACTTAAATACCTCATTTATGCATAGTTATAGTAGCAAACTGCATTTCTGTCATTTTGCTCCTCTGAATGTATCCCTGAACTGTAGAGGCCCATCTTTGTAAAGCCTTCCAGTGCTCTACCACTCTGCCTCTCTGAAGCAGGCTCTGCGGACCGCTCTCAGCGGAGCCGATAGCGTTTGAAAGCACGGCTTTCTGGCGCGCGAGTTCAGAAAGACCCGACTGTACTGTGAAATGGGATTTCACAACTCCTTGACCAAGTCTGTTAGTGAATGTTAGTAAAACCCTTAGGATTCATTTTCAGAGGCTGAATAGTGAATAAGCTTGACTAGAGAAACCTTTTAGTTTTCAGAACTTTGAAAAACTAAGGTTATATGACCTGTCTCGTACTGAGCATCTTACAATCAACGGTCGCTTCAGAAAACAGAAATATTCAATTTCTGTTTATATAGGCTGTCGCTACTATCTAGAATGAGGTCTTATTTCATACGTTTTACCAAGCCTCATGACATTCCTATAGCAGAATTTTAGCATTTAGAGAATTGAAATTTTTAAAAAATTTATAATTAAAGAGGATTTCCAAGTAATTTTTCAGAGTATATTCTCATTTTATTAATTTATGGTATATTCCAAAAAGGAAATAATTTTGGCATGATTTCCTTTTGATACTTGGTCTACATTCAGTTTCAACAGATCAATGCCTCTATTTCAGGCCACTATTAATCTTCTCACTCTGATGTAGTTTAACTTCTTAAGGTTTCTGATGTGGCCGCATGTGATGTCTATAAAGGATTCCTTTTGAACACTTTTGTGTCCATTCATTTCAAAGAGAAACAGCAGTAGCATTTATTTCATCAGAGATTAATATTGACTGAAATCAAGAAAGGTGTTTTTTTAAAAAATACATCAAACATTTGACTTCTTTTAAAATGGTATTACAATTTTCACAGAACTCTTTAACCGTGTTATCATTCCAGTGGCTTTTGTCTTCTCTTCTATTATTAACTAAATACTTTTGATTAGTGCCTCTGTGATTTTTATACTGAAATAAAATAATTGTTTGATCAGTGTATGAATTAAGTAACTAAAAAGGGCTACTTCTTATAGGAAATGTACATACCACTTACATTTACAGTCTACTTTTCATACAGTAATCAAACAATTTAGGCAGAATTCAGAGATATGTCTGTCCTGATTAGTATTTGCAATCAAATAAGTCAATCTATTAGCCATGTTATTCAGTATACTTCATTATCTGAGTGCTGTGTGACAACTTTACATTATTTAGGGAGTTCTTACCAAGTAGAAAAGTTTTTCCCAACTAATTATAAATCTTAAAATAACCCAAACCATAAATTTGAAGTGTCTATGGCAGGACTTGGAGTAAGGAAGATTTTAATAGTAGAAACTAGGTGACAGCAACGTCTTTTTAAATATTAACAGACAGATTTGCAGACATAGAAAACCTAAAATAGGGAGCAAAATGAAACCAAACCTTTTTGATTGCATTTCTTATGTTCCTGATGGAATGGAATGCACTACCATGGTTTGTTCTGTTTCATCTCATCTCATTCATGGTGCTGACATAAAACATGGATTGACAAAGCTGCATTATACAGTTTTATAATTACAGAAAATTCACTCTGCAATTCAAGTCAGATAATGACTCCTGAAGATGGTACGTCTACCACTACAGGTCGTCTTCAACTACTAAAATGCAGCTTTGAATGCTAAAAAACATTATTTCAGCACTTTTTCCAGTTAGGCATCTGTTTAATACCAGCTGGAGAGGTCTTTCTCTGAGGGCGTGTGGTAGCAGTGCTGCCGTTACCTTCCTGCCCCACAGGATCGAAGCGATCCTCCAGCTCTTGCTATGCCATCTTGCTCCTTACATCTCTCCTCTTGTGGCACTGAGCTGGCACAGTATTGGTGAGAGAGACACACACACACAAAAGGAACCCATGCATTGCTGTAAAGGGGTGAGTTATGCTTTATTACCTTACACCGCACTCCAGGAGTGATGTGTTCTGTCTTTATGGACACGTGGAAGGCTTACAGAAATAAAAAGAACTGTGTATAGATTGCGAAAAGCAGGAGCTCGTGTTGGTTCAGATACCTGCTAGTGCTACAGAACGGAGAGCTACGCTGCAGGTGGATCAGTCAGCACTGGGTCTCCAGTGAAAGGGATGATGCTTTAAGCATCAAAGTTAAGAGTAACTGCAAAGTACTGAAGTCATTGCACTGGGGGATAGCTCCCCACGTTCAATTCACGTTTCTAACAATGTATCTTGGACCAATAATGATTGTAGTTAGACCGGTATAGTCTAGAGACACTTTTTGATTTTAAGAACTAAAATGAGAAATGTTTCCAAGTATGAGTTTAGTTGCTGCAATATGTTGTCATGGAAATTTCTTTTCTTGCTGTGTGCCCGTTTTATAAATGCTGTGTGGTTTATATGGGGAAACAGACCCAATTCCAAGGCCGAACGCACCATTCAGCCTCGATTCCTGAGATTGCCTAGGGTTATGGTCAGGAGGGAAGGCCAAACAGAAGAGGTAACCTGCAGTGATGTTTCTATCAGCTCACACCTCTGTATGGTTTGTGCTGTCATTGTCGAGTTTTCCCACATTACCGCTGTAGGAAGGGATGTGACCTTAAGAGAAATTCTCTTCAGCTTCAGATGCTTCTTCAGCACATTACATGGGACAGTGGCTTTTGGTAGAGGAGTGATGGAGTGACCTCTGCAACTTTTTGCACTGATTGATTTTCATTCCCACTGCTCCAGCACTTTACCTGAATGTACCAATTGATCTGTGACTATACAGTGCTGAAGAGCATTTCATTTTCAAAGTTAATAAACTTGGCATCTAAAAGAAAAAAAGGAAAGAAAAAAAAGCAAGCTTAAAATATTTCTGAAACAGACATTAGTGATGGTAGAAAGAAAATTGTTACTACTATTTGGCTGACATTAATTTAATGTGTATTGATTTCAGTGTATTTTTTCTGTTGAGGTATCTCAAATAGTTTTGCCTAAGTCTTTCTCTTTTAAATCATGACAGAGGCTTAATAAAAGCACTCAGCTCTCTAAATCTTGGAGATACATATTCTCAGGGCTGCAAGTACAAAGTAAGATATTCGATACAGTAGTTTGGAAAAGCAGAAGTTTTTATTACTTCATTTAGCTGAGTATCATAAAAGAGTATATCTCACCATAAAACAGAACATGTCATCCTCAAACACTCAGGAAGAATAACTTAACTGTGCAACTTTCAGCCAAGTAGGGTTTGGGGGTTTTTGTCTTGGGTGTTTTTTTGGGGGGAGGGGGTGTTTGATTGGATGTGGTTTTGAGGTAAGTGGGTTTCTCCTCATTGCCACTTGGCCTGTCCAAGGCGAACCGATGTCTGGCAATCAGTCCTCCCTGATACTTTCTTTGTAAGTCTAATGTTAGCTTATTTCTTTTATTTGGTAAATTATCCGAAAGAACTTGCACAGGTTGAAGCCAATAAATATGCTGTTGATATGGAGATAAATGGACATTTATTACAAAGAAAGATTGACAGTTAATACTCTGTAAATTAAATTTGGTTTCTAAAAGCTAAAAAATCCTTCATGTCACTTAAATTGCCTTATTCAGGCAATTTAAGAAAGAGAAACATGCCTTTCCTTATGCTACCTTACTTCTGTATTCAGAAATGTTCATTTTTACTTGAAGTTTGCCTTCATAACTTTATGCATGAATGTGAAAGTTACCATTAAAGTTCTGGATTCCCACTCCCAAGGAGGAATTATTGAAAGCAATGAAGGATGTGTTCTTAAATTATACCCTGAAATATTGAAGGAGTCTGAGAGAGAAGTTAAATTTATTTTTTAATGCCATTTCAAAAAATGCATTCTGTTTATCATGAGTCATTTTCTGGTAAGCCCTAAAGTATGGATATTATACTTTAATATCATTTTCCGTAACATTAAATTTGCAATGGAGAAAGGAACTAGGTCTGATTCATCATTTCATTACACTGCTCGGATTTCCTTGACTTCAACAGAGTAAATTGGAGCAAGATAAAGGACAATCTGGTTTCTCTTCTCTTGCAATTATTCTGGTTAATTTTGTTGTTGTTGTTTGTTTTGGTTTTTTCATTCCAGAATTTCTTATGTTCTAATTTGAGTGAAATCATCCATGTACCAGTTTAAAATGCTCAGTTTTTTCCATTAAAAACCACCCAAAAACAATCTGGATTCAATGGAAGTGAACTGCAACTGAAAACCTTCTAATAGAGCTTTAGAAAATATTTTAAAGAAATTTGATTTTGTGATAACTTAATTGTGATTCTAGAAAGACTGAAAGTTTAGATGAGAGAAAGAAAGCTCAAGGAGGCACAAACACAAAGAATAAAAACTCATTTACCTACTGTTGTCCAAAGATTTTCTGAGAGTGCTGGTTAAGTTTCCCTTACTGGACATTCACCTGACTTCCTTGGGTGTCTGTGCTTTTAATCTAAATGGGGCTCAGCAGATTCTAACTCTCATTTTTAAGCATATTTTGGGTGATGGTTCTAGGACCACCCTCCTTAAAGATGAGTTGCCAATACTCAGTGATTAGTGCCAACATTAACAGTCTATCCAAATGCTAAACACACCTTTTCCTGCCCTGTTTATAATTCAATTCTTCAGCAACAGCTGATGGCTAAAAAAAAAAGTATATAGACTAAAGTTTTAAAGTAACTTTTTTAGATCACATAAGAAATGCACCGATCTAAAACAAACAAAGAAACAAAAAACCCAAACACCCCAATAATTCTTTGCTATCTGCTGTCTTCCTTGTTGTCCTTCAACTCTGGATGGAAAACCTTATAATATGTCCAGACTTTTATTCTTGAAGCTTATTGAGATCCACAAGAGTCCTGGGGCACTGCCAGACTTGTAGCTCCTCAATTTTTATTGCTTGGTTTCCAGAGTGGAATCCAAACCTAGTTCAGCTTCTGTCAATATGTGGAAAGATTACAAAACCCAGAGCAGCAATTTCTACACAGAAAATAGGGAGCTGCCTTATCCCAAGGATGTACTCCTAAATCTTGCCCTTGGGAACTTAAGCACAGTGGATTCAGTGTCCTCCCCGCTCTGAAGCTCTTCCTATCAACAAAGTATGGTGAATAGGGTCGTTCCCACTCTTTCCCCTCCAGAAAGGGATGGAAGATTCAGAGAGTATCAAACCGGGAAAAAACAAACAAACAAACCAAAACAAAACAAAAACCCCACAAACCAAAAAAACACAAGAAGTCTTAATAAGGATTCTCGACTTTAGAATTATTTTTGTTGCCTGGTAAAAGCCATTGTGCTTTGGCTCTGGTTGAGTGACTTTAATAAATGTTGAGAGACTGCTGTCTTCCAGGCTGTCCCACAGTCACTTGTATAATCAGCATACAGTTTCGGTGCAGGAAAGACATAAGGCTGTAGATGGTTATTAAATCTGGAGTTCATATTAAAGCTGGGGCTCATAAATTACATACAAGCTCCCCAGATTATCACAGCTCGGTTCTCAGAAAATAATATGAACCAGAGTGTCGTGATACTTTATACCTTCCTGTAACTCGGAATCCAAATTACTCTCCGAGTAAAGCATAAACAAAGATTACTAGAAATACAATCTAAAATCTTATACCAGTGTATCACTAGGAATCAAGACTTTTGAACCCATCTTTTTTTCTCATTACCCAAAAAAATATGAATAAACAGAAAGTAAATACAGTCATAAGAACACTGACCCAAACTCAAGAGTGTTCTCAGAACTCAGAAAAACAAATTTTAATGCTCAGATACTTTCTTGGTTTCCTTCTTGGCCCAGCGAAGTGATGACTACATGAGCGATTCCCACTGTTCTCACCCATTTGGCATCTTTTTCACTGAAGCAGTGACAGATGAGAGCAGCATGCTGAGAGAAGGTACTGGCAGTACCTATCGTATTTGTTATTTACAATGCATTTGCACAAAGAGTACCACAATATTATGGATGCTATCTCAGGTGCAACATTGAAAAAGACCTGAATATATATTCTACTCATTGTTCTCAGTGTAGCTTCACTAAAAACTAATGCTCTACAGGTTATTTAGAGAGGATGTCAAGACTAAAGGAAGATGGTATTTGCAAAGGAGAGATCTCTGGACAGGTAAGTGTGAAGGTGGAAGTATTTTCTGTATTGATCTTCAACATCATCAGAGAATATGCTGCAGGTCCAACACAAGTGCATGGCCTTCAAGGCTTTGTAGTCTATGGTGCTTGACTGTGGTCTCCTGGGTAGCATGTTTGGTTGATAGTGTCAGAATTTTTTCTAAATTTATGACCTTGTACAGATTGTTGTTATTTTGACCTATTGCTGCTTGTTGAGCTTCTGGGATGGTTTTATTGTGTGAACTTTTTTAATTATAGATTGTGCTTTCCTTTATAAATATCTGCACGTGCAAGTATTCAGAGCAGTGCCTTGAAGCGGTTTTGTGTATTGATGTACAGATCTTTCTTATAAATTAATAGTGGAGACATGCTGTTATATGCAATAAATAGGAGGTCTTTGAGATTCAAGATTGGCATTGATGTACTGTTGGTGGTTGGTCGAAACTTGTAAACCAGCCTTGATACTAGTACAGAAGGAGTCTTACTGTTTAGGACTACCCATGGCTAATTCTTTTCTTCCTTGGAGGGACTTATTTTATATGTATATTTTAGGCTCTACAGCTGGATTCTTTGAGATTCCATATATTAAAAATGCTATATAATAATAACTACCATAATTTCTGGGTAAAGATCACATTTTTTTCTGCTTACAGAAAATACCACAGCTCTTTTTAGGCATCTAAAGGCAGAAACTATTTTTATGTAGAAAGACAACCTAATGGAGTCAAGCTGCTGTTCACGGACTGTGTGCCTGTCTCCTGGGAACAATTTGCTATTTTGAAGCAGAAATGGTTATTGTAGGACGGAGCTGCAAAGTACTGCATGCCACAACCCACATTTTTATCAGCTGGTCAGCTTATGCATCCCACATTGCATTTTTTCCATTTTCTCTCATAATAGAAGTTTAAGCAGTTAAAACTTTTTATGGGAGCAGCTGAGATCATAAACTCTGCCTGATGAATAGGCTGGTAATAGCCCTCATCTTACAGAGGGAAAATTAATGCACCAAGGTCAAACGATGTGGATAAAGATAGACAGAAAAATCAGAAAAGATGGAACATAAGGATTTCTTGATCTTATTTTTCTTCTTTGTCTGATAGATTAAGGATCTCTTTGTCTCACCTACTTGGTGCAAGAGAAGGCTGCCTTTTGCATTGTGCAGCTGACTATACTGGCTATTTTAAGAGCTGTTTTCCAAAGCTGTTGACTGACTACTCTATATTGGATGCAGTTCTCTAGATACCATTTGGACAGAATAATGTTTTGTGCCAGACAGTCACTCAACAAGTAAAGTAAGCATTCATTGGATGCAGGTACATTATTATTCAAGCACTCAGATAACAGAATGGCTTAAGAGTCGATTGGGACCCCAAATATACGTCCTAAGCATTTAATAATATGAATGTCTGACACTGTTGAAATCACCCAACACAGCGCATAGTCAAAAGGTTACCCTAAGTACAGCCTCATTATAATTTTCCGAGGCTTGCTCATTACTCAGTAATGACTGTGACTTTATGTGAAGAGCAAAGTATTGAATTAAATGAAGCTTAAGTACCTTAATTTTAATGCAATCTTCATGTATTTTTATTTTTACTGAATTCAGCCCAATAATCAATCCTACAACAAAGCATGTGTGCCTACTGTTCAAAAAGTGAACCAAAGAAACAAATAAATCAGTATCTTGTGCTTTGCCAGCAGAATCGACCATAGGCAAAAGCTTTTTGAAAAAATTCTGTGAGGCATCAGCAGAACACGTAATTGCATGTTAATGCAGCACTTCAGTAGACCTAGGTAAACCAGCCACCAGGTATCCATAACCAGCCACATTCTTTTCTTTTTCTTCTTCTTCCCATAGAATTTTTTGCTCTTTCTGCTGTTGCTATTATTTTGGATCACAAATTCTCTTTCTTATTATTGTGGTAAATACAAATCTTTCCATTTGATACCCTATCTGTAACTTGCTGTTCAGAGAGGCTGTTTTAAAAAAATTCAGTAGGTAGCAAAACATGACTAATGATGTAGTTTGGAGGAGGGTGGTAGGAATATTTTTGCTCTTCTGTATGAGTAGGAGATGAAATTTCAATCGACTTCAATTTTTAAAACACAGATCCTAGCTCTTTTAAAGCTTTCCACTTATAATCTAAAATCTGTGGGCAAACTAAGTGTGCCTGGTAGGGACACATTTTCATCAGATACATGCTAATTTTTCAATGTTAATTTTGCATGTAACTAATTACAATAGTAGACAAAAATTGGCATCTGATTGACCATAACGAATTACGTAAGATTTGTAATTTATGATTGTGTATTGGAGGAACTTAAAACTGGAATTTTCCTTCTCATTTCAGTAAATGTTAGATCAGTCTCCACCTGAAAACCTGCCTTTGATTTTTAGGGAAAACTTCCTCATATCATCTGGAGGTCAGCAAATAGTGGAACTCTTTACCCAGGCTTCATTTATTCAGCTTGTGCTCACTAGTTCCTATTCGAGCTCATCCTGCTGTGCTCATGAATTAACAAGCCATAAGAGTTTTGGTTATCCTAATTTTCTTCTCTTAGAAATTTAATTTCCTGCCAATGAGCGTGTGCTGATACACCCACTGTTTTTCCAAAGATGGGGATAACAACCAACCACTCCTAATGTATTAATTAATGACCATGATTTTCAACATTCAGGAGCTGCATCTTGTTCTTTATTAATTTCACACATATGATTTTTACTCAAAATAACTGTCCAGTGACAAATTCAACAAATTACTATTGCTGGGATTCTTGCAGTCTCGTAATCTAATTTACCTGAGGTCAGGCAACATGACTGTGTATAGACATTCACCACTGAACAGCATAATATAAGAACGCACTTTCTCCCCCACCCCACTCCCCCCCCCGAGTTGCATTAACTAAACTCTAAAAAATGAAATTAGTATATCAGATAATGACTTTCTAAAGCACTTAAAGTGTCCTTAAATTATTTTAAACATGGTTTTATTTCCTTTTCTATCTACAAAGTAATTACGTGTGTTTTCTGTTGGAGTAAAAAGATAGATATTAAACATAGCTTCTTTTTAAATGCATTTAAAAGTAGGTGGGGAATAGTCTCATGTGTTTGGCTTTCAATTATGGTTTACAAGTCTTAGGTGATTATGGACAGCCTCCCTTCGAAACACATACTTCCATTGACCTTAAATAGCATTTATATTTCAAAACCACCCCTTTAAAACTGTTGATGCTATTTCCTTGTATCTGTGCTCAGTGAAGCAAAAAAGGCTGGAAAAAATTGGCTAAACAGCAACGAGATTAATGCTAATATTTGATTCTTGCAATATTTAGTATGTAGAACATCCAGTTTTGCCCAAAACTTATGAAGTAAGCATGAGGGACTTCTAGAAACCTACATAAGTCCTACAAATGCTAATGGATATTTGGCATGCTGTAAGTCACGGTGTAAACACAATTCTCTTGGCAATATTCTTTAACAGGTGCTGAACATCTGCACCTTTCGTACAAGTTCTTTGGAGCCGTGGGTGCTAAGAGACAGCTTTAAAATGAAGCTGTTAATCTCTCATTCTACACCTAGTTTTCCCCAGATTTAGAGCTACCCTGCTTAAGAGAAATATTAGAAAAGGAACTTCACAAACATTTTCAAGGCATTCAGACAAGAGAGAGATGAGATTCGTGAAAAGTCATTAGTGGTCAAATTAGGAGTCTTAAGTGTAAGTACACCCGTATGACAAATGCATGGACTGAACACTGACAGTTTAATCACCTGCTGGCATCTTTATGTTTGGATATTTTGGGCTTTTAAATAAAGATTTTCAGGGCATTAGCCAGAGAAGCTGATGGTTTAAATATCTCAAAAAGTATTTTTTTCAAAAAATGGAACTAGGCTCTGATGCAGGATCAGCTAGCAAGAATGATGCAGGATCAGCACTCCAAAATGATGCTAGGCTGGCTATATTTCCAGCAACTTAGTCTTAAGTCTACCTTTTTTTTTTTTTTTTTAATTCTCGCTGTCATGAGGATAGGTCTTCTCATTCCGAGTTCTTTCCTGATGAGAACTTTAAAGGAGAAGAGTTAAAACTGTTGTTAGAAAAAATTGCTTTGCTCTTTAAAACAATACTAGTCTTTTAAATAGTCCAGATGTGAAAACTTAGATTTGTTCTTTATTTTATCAGAACATGTTCTCCCGTTCAATAGAAAATAGAATGTAGCAAACTGCTATGTTCAGCTTACAAAACATACTCATCGATATCTCTACTAGCAACATAATCTGGAAAGTAATTCACTTATTGGCACATTTAGCACTCCCTATTTTATGCATCGCTCTGTCAAGTCTGATTGGAATCACACCAGTCAAACAGTCAAATTTGCTAATTCTAACAAGCAATAGCCTCTGGTTATCAGTTATCAGAACAGTGCCCTTACTGAGCCCACTGCAAGGTGGATCAATGCAATTATCATCCACTGACATATGGCAAGGAGCTATGAGTATTTTCACATGAACGGAATTGAATGGGACACAAATCATTGACTTATGTCAAGGAAACCCGAGACAGCACCTGAAATACACCAAATTTCAGAGGGGGCTGACAGGCAGTGAGTGAGAAAAACAGAGCTGCGTGTGGTTGATACTATTCTGGACAAAAATCGCCCGACCACTTCAGTGCAGCTTGATATTTGCTCTGTCACCCAGAGAAGGTGAAGCAGTGCAGTGTGATCTGCTCCCTGTATGTCTGCTCTATTTACGCAAGTGTTTGCTCATTTTCATATTCTTTCCAGAGGGTAAATCCCCTTATTCTGTTTAACAAGTAAGTTTGGTTAAATTTAATCAGGAATGCTATAACTGCTGCCGGCAATTTAGATGGAAAAATAGCAAGAGTTTCGATAGTCAAAATGCTTTCCACACTTTTGCCAGCCTCAGCAATGAAGACAAGAGTTTAAAAGGACTGGAAATGCCACTTTTTTTGGTTTGGTGGGGTTTTCCAAACATAGACTGTCATTTTATGAAAAAAGTAGTAGTGACTTAATTGAATTTGAATACTGGAAATTTTATTTCAGTTCATTAAGTCCACATTTGTAGACAAAGCGTAGTTCAGTGTGCTTAGTTCAGCCTATTTGGTAATAAAGAGGTAGTCACACCATCTAACTTCAGGAGCTCTTGGTCCCCAAACCAGAAACTAATCTCCTTAGGCCTCTGATGAAATCCATGATGAGAGAGGCAGATTTCTCCAGAGGGCAATTCAGAGTAAGAATTTCACTTAGGTGTTTTGAATTGGACTCCTCCAGAGAACCCCCTCCTTCTACTTCTGGGTATACGATGTGTGACCGGCTTTCTAACTTAGGTACTTTAGCTAGGTGAGTGAAAGACCATGTGAGCATCTCCTACAGCTCCATGAACATTTGGAATGGGACAAACATTTTCTTGCTAAATAGTGAATTCTTTCTACAATACAACTTACCTGTCTTGAAACGGTTCATGAATATGAGTAAAATTCACAGAATAAATGTAATTCTGCAGCTAGGTTGAGTGTAGCAAAGTGCACTGCGAGTGGTGGTTGTGCTTTTTATAATTAGTATATTTGAATGTGATTTCATTTTCATCATGCTTTTAGAAAATACAAGTTGAATAAGCTATAAATATGCGAAGGTTAAATAGTCACGAAAAAGAAAAGCAACAATGATAGAGATATATTTGTATGCTATGTTAAATGTATCTGTCACCTTGTTTAAGCAAATGTTTGAAATAGATTTGCAAGTTGCCTTGAGTGTTATACATTTGTTCAGACGCGCAGTTGCTGAATTTCATACGACGTTTTATTTAATTTTTATAAGACTTCATTTCAATAGCTACTTTAATAAAGTTTAATCCTGCAAGCCATTTTGTTTGACCAACATGCTTTTAATGTAAATCTCTCAAATGTTTTGAGACAGACACTGCAGTAGGGAAGTTAGCACACGCAGACCATACGGTCAAAGAAATTTCAGCTTGACAAAGGGCTTGGATAAACTTGATCCAGGTTTTGAGCAGTTAGAATCAGTGTATTGGGAAGGGCAGAAAGAAAAACTCCCAGTAAAGCTCAGAGATTTGTTTCTTAACTTCTAGCCTAGCAGGATCCCCTGACTGCTTTCTGCCAGTCCGGTTCTTCAGAAAAAATGGAAAACAACAACAAAAAGCAGCTGCCTAAGGATTCACTTTAACGTTTTCTGAGTTTTCTCTCTTTTGCTTCCCTTGCGGTTGTCAAAACCACCTTACTCTTTCAATTACCTCAGGCCTGGCACTTTCTGTCCATAGACCATTTCCTTCTAAACACCTTTTGGCTTTTACTCAAGTCTCCATCCATCATGGCCTCATTCTGAAAAGCTTTAGAGAGAGCAGCTCTGATGAAAACTCTGGAGAAACAAGACGGCTTTCAGGCCTTTCATATACTGACTGGACAAGCAAAGAGGGGAGAAATAGACTTAGGAGAGTACACAATGAGTTTCTCTTCAGCAGAAAACCACAAATACTCAATGGACATTCTCATCCAGTCAGTCCTTCAGCTGACAGCAAAAAGATGACTCAAATCCATTTTTTACTTCCATTTTTGATGTGTTCCGGAGGCCATTGTGGCCCCTGGTAAGAAAGCCTCCTCGAAGACTGCAGCCTCCGAGTTAAGCTCTAACTAGCCAGAGTGATAGACTCCCACCACGCTCCTGTTAGCTAGTTTGGGGAATACGGTTGGTGTAGTGTTTCTCTAACAGTTCTGTTCTAACTTGAAGAAGTATTTTTCTCAGAGGCCATACTGAATGCGCATTCATTAGCCATATGAAAAAAAAAAAAAGCCCTAGTGAAATGGAGAGTATAGTAAAAGAAAATTTGGGCAGCAAATATTTCAAGAGTTATTAAGAATTAATGCATTCCAACTATGCCCCTATGCATTTTGCCTCTCATTCCTCTACCTGGATTTGCTTTTGTTGATTATGTTTCAGTTGCGTTTTTTTCCTAAATGTGTTTTAAGAAACTTGTAGCACAGAAAGAAAAGGATCTTATCCTATACCACGTGAGAGATGTTTATTCCGTTTGGATGAATAATGGAGTGTGTCTATGGATAGATTTAACCACATCCGTCTCTTATCAAGTCCTAACCTTGTTAGTGAGCGCTAATACCTCAGCCAAGAGTTTTCCTTGATAATTGTCAACTTCTTTTTAATTACTGATGTCTTTGTTTCAAGTAAGTTTAAAATATCATAGTGGTGTTTTGCTATATCTGCTATACCTGAATATACCTGTTATTTTGTTTCTGTTGATAACATGTTCTACATTCTGTTTTTCTGCACCTTGCTTGTCTTCTCCTATGAGAAAAAAAAAAATACAGTTTCTGTCTGTTGAAAAGCTTTTGCATTTTTTGAGCTCACAGGCATAGTATAAATTACTGAATTTAGTAAATTGTAAAATTTCTTGGCCACCCACTCTGAGCTCAGAATGGACATCTTTCAGTTTCACATTAACATGTGTACTTAATCAAATAAAAATTCAAATAAAAATTACTTCTTAAAGAGGAAGGTTAAAAATAATGTTATTCAGAATATTTCTGTGATTTGTAAATCTGTACACAAAAAAAAAAAAAAGAAAAAAAAGAGAAAAAAGTTAGATCAAGGTTATATTTCTCATTTCTCAGAGTGAAAGAGCCTTTTCTGAGTTTAAGCCTGCTATACATAGTTTTACCCGTCAGTAGTACGGTTAAAATGAATTTGGATATTGCTATATTGCACGGCAGTTGCTGAAGCACAATTAACTCTCAGCAAGCTAATCTTTGAGAAGCAGATTCTTTTTGCCTTCTTATATATAAGAAGCTGTTACCTAAGCATTACTGTATGACTAATTTATTTCAAGACTTATATCATACTTAAATAGCTTCTAAAGTAACAAGGCAAAGAGAGTATCAAGTAGCATCATGTTCATATTCAGTATTCATATGTTGTATCAGATAATTATTATTAAGAGACTTTATGTTCAAATTCAAATACTTTCAAAAGTGACTTTAATAAAGATTATACAACATTAAGTATTGGAAGGACAGAAAAGGTATTCAGGTCAAATCCAAGCAAGAATTAGAAATGACTGAATTTCAGAGTACTTTTACAGTATGGGAATCCCTGGCTAGAGATTCCATATAATAAGGACTTTCTTACTGCATCTTTTCTACTCTGTTCCCAAGAAAAATAACAGGGCTTGTGAAAATAATCTCTTTTAAACTGAGTAAAGGAGGATAAAGATGTGTGCAAACTTAATATTCTCATACACAATTTATCTTCCTTTATTTGGGGGGTGATCATTTTGGCTGAGCGTGGATGAAGATTCTTACTGTTTGGTACAAAGATTCGCAGTGAATTATGAACAAAACTATGATGCTTGCATTAAAGAATTTCAAGCCTATTTATATACACTTTTTTTTTTTCTTTCCAGTTTGGTGGAGGAGTTTGTCAGTACCACGCAGAACATGTAAACCTGGTTAGTAAATTACCTGTAATTGTGTACTATTGAAGTGTGGATTCATTGAAAGCTCAATGCACCATAAAGCTCACGCTAACCACACAGCAAAATGATGAAGGTTAAATTCTGCCCTTAAATAACATTTTGTAGCTTCCCCAAAGCCATTCGTGTCCTAAACAGCAGAAAGTTGCTAAGATTCTTTAAGTATCTGACTTCAAAGCTGTGTAAAGGTATTGTAAGGACAGAGAGAGGGAAAAACAATTGGTCCAGAGAGCATTCAGATAAAATCAAGTCTTATCTCTTCTGTTGTACAGAGAAAAACAATTTAACAATTGTGAAGCTTCTCTTCCCTCAAGGATCTTACAGCCTGCTCTCTCCCATCCTGCCCTCAGCTGCTGTTCTGCTACCCATTTATTCTCTCTAGCACCACTTAAAAACAGGGGAACGTGGACCAGGAAGCAGCATGCGCCGAGAACACGAACCTTCGCTAGAAACCTTAGCCGAAAAAGAAGGGAGGAAAGGGAGTTGAGGAACTCCGAGCGCTGAAATGCTCTTGCAGCCTGTCCTTCCACTCGTACATAGCTATAGCTTGGACGGATGGGAATAGAAAACAGATTAATGGACAGATCCTATCCCAGTACTTTTTCTTTTTAAGAGACTGGTTCACAACTGGCAAAATATCCTTTTTTTTCCCCCTAGTATTTTTATCTTTAGTCTTATTTATTTTTGCAGCCTACTGAATTGTCGCTTAAATGGGAAATGTTTATTTTGCCATAAAAAAATCACTCCTTCCAATGTGTTTAATCTCTGTTACTTTATTAAGCCATTTTTTAAGAATTAAATTAAAAACCGAAGTCAAATGTTATTTGCGGACCCATACTTAAGCAAGTAGCTACAGCAAGATTAAGCAAATCCACAGAAACCGCAAAGCAAGTCACGCAGCTATGAAGCCACACGTGCATAAAATCATTTCACTCATATGGAAGAGCCTGAGTCGGGTTAAGGACCAAACTGGGCATTGTGAGCAAAGAGGCCTGCATTATCTTCATCAACAAAAGTATCAGTAATCCTGATTTTTGAAAGGAGTAGGAATGTTTGCTCCAATAGACACAAAGATATTTAATACTAACTATATTGTTAACCACACAGATTGGAAAGAATTAAATTTAGCATATATGTTTTATGCCCTACGTTGTTCTCTAAATAAAGCTACCGTGTGCAAGGCAGTCATCTAGGTCGAAATGAAACAATAGAGTAGCAATGAAACAGGATAAGGGATATAAAACCAGGGAAAAAGTAGTAAATACAAGTTATTATTTAAAAGGTTCATGCAATTACTAAGGTGGAGAAGAAATAGAACTAGGATATCAATAGTGAACAGAGTAAGTAAAAAGAAAGGTGGAGGGTGTTTTTTTTTTTAAAAAAAAGAAAAAAAAAGTAGTGTTTGGGTTTAAAACAGCATTGTAAAACCTGTGTAAGGAATAACAACTATGCCAGGATTTGAAATAAAGAAGCTGTTTGCAGGTCTTGTGAAATAGAAAAGTTCTCATCTATAACTGGGGAGGATGAGAAGAAACATTTACTAAAAGTATACCATGTGTAATCATCTAGCCTAGGTGACATAAATCCTGGAGTCATAGAAAAACTAACTGTGTAGTCCTCGACCACAATTAATATCAACATTAACAAGAAAACAAGGGTTGAACAAAAGATTGATGTTATAAAATTGCCCCAGTACTGGATAAGGTGAAACTCATGACCTGGGAATTCTATATCAATGAGATTGATTTTGATTTTAAGTAAAATTAAGGAACGATTGAGTTGGGACTTTAGATGCCTAATTATTAAAATGCTGATTCTTACATTACTTGTCTGGTTTTGTGGAATTTGTCTTTTCAGACTTTCCTTTCTGTATTTGTCTGTTCTGACAGGCTTGAAGACCTGGTCAAAACAGACAGTATCATAATATCTGGATTTCTCCAGCTTCTTTGTGATTGAAAGCTCTCATTACATGGAATAATAGGGTATTTTGCAGATTAAATTTAAAAATTACTCCCTCATAGAAGACAAATTTAAGTTGCTAATGGGCATAAAGGAAAGTACTGGGCTGTTACTGAGCAATTCATATTTGCTGGAGACATACAGAGAATATGTGGAGTCATATATATGAAGTTTGCAAATAATACAACATTTCTGGGGTAAGAAATGATGAGAAGGATGGGATACTAATGCAGAACAAGGTATGGATTCAGATGATGACCTGACTGAAGAGGCTGCTCAACAGCAGTCATGCAAGTGGAGCACGTTCACTGCTTCAACCCATCCTCTCTCAGGGCAGAAGTTACAACTCCATTAATATCTTCCTCCTTTCTTCCAGTACATCTGGTCTTAAGAATGACCTGGAGTACTTAATTAAATGGTCACAAGTGAATACTGATATGCATAATGATATGCATTTCCAAATGAAGACCATACGCTGTGCTTACAAAGTTGGAGCTCTTGTGTAGAAATATAGTAAGTTAAAAAGGTTTTTAATGGTCATTGTGAGTAGATATACTGTTGAAATTCACTTCAGAATTAACTCAAGAAATACACCCTAAAAATGAACAAGCTAAAACCAATAAATTTAGGTAATGAAAAGATTTTGCTTTTTTTTCCTGGCTGTGCTAAAACTGCCACAGTTCAAAAGAAATATTAAAATAATAAAGTGGGAATAAAGGAAACTCACAAAGTGTATCCGGAATTTGGAATACAAAACCTTATGTTGTGAAGAGTGGCCTTATCCAAGGGGAAGTTGAGAGAAGACTTGCTCCCTCTTTAAAAGAGCTTTGGCATGGATGCATTTAAATAGCATGAGGCATGAAGATCCTTCTGTCCAAGGACTGTTAACTGAGGTTAGAGAAATTCAGTGCCTAATTAGGATATGATTTCCTAGCAGTCTGACAGATGATGCAAAGGTGCAACTTCTTATCATTCAGAATCTTCGATGTGAGTTGGAACAGTTATCTGAGATGTGTATGATTTAATTCAGCTTTCCAGAAGAAATCTGAAGCCTATGTGTTCTGAGGAATCATCCTGAATCTTTCAGATGGTCTGCTGCATCTTCCTGGGGCATTTGTGACACATTCTTTTTGCTCTGAACACTCTCATAACACTTAGTTTTACAAAAAACATAACATTTATTAGTCTCATGCTTCAGAGCCTCATTTAGTCACCTGACCAATCAGAAATTAATATTTGTTTCCCCTTCCATAGGAATATTACTTTACTATGCCTTGCTGGATTCTTTTCTCCTTTCGGAAACATTATTTTTTTTTCCAAATGAAGATAGGATGATAAACTGTGGATGCTGCAGGGAGGTATTAGTTAGAATTGCTGCTCAGCTTGACGGATATACTTGTCCCTCCTGCTCAAGGCAGACCAGGCCCTCCTTCAGCCTTCTCTTTGGTAAGACAAATACACAAAGCTCCCTAAGCTCTGCAACACAAGGCTGATTTTCCAGTTTTGGGATTATTCCTTTCTTCTTCAGTGTGTGGTAGAGCTCACCAGCTGGATCACCTATGTATATCAATCAACCATTTTCCTTCTATTTGGGAGGTATTGGATATCAATGGTCTGCTAGGCTTTTTTTCTATTCTCATTATCAGTGTGTTTCGGAGGGTTTTCTGAGAATTCAGAATTTTTGAGTAATTGAAATTGCTATTTGTTAGAGGGAAGTCAAAAGATACAGAAGAATATATGATGTGCAAGTGGTTGGCTTCAAAAGTCTAAAAGCCCGTCTAAGAACATTTAGCCGATACCTGTGTTTCAGTTAGGTGCCTAGTCTACAAAACTCATCTGGAACTGATCTGTAGTCAGTGAATGTGTTCTCCAGAGGACAATTCAGCTCACCTATTTTAAGAAGGAATTAATTATCTTCTGGTAATTGATGGTGCAATAAATTGATGTTTTAGATTTAGACTATACTCCTCACTTTCTGGTGGCTAAAATTAGGTGAACTGGATGCCACCTACTGTGATATAAAAGCCTAATAATTTATTTTTTCAGATTGAAATATTATTAACTGAATATTTGGCTACAGACAGGTGATACACAGCATTTTTTATTTAGACTGATTCACTTTTCAGGAATTGCAGTTACCATAGCTGTATCATTATATTAGCAATTGCCACATAATTTTGGCCACACACATAACAGAACTGTTACGGTAGCTCTGTAGTTATTAAATGGGAAAATGAAAATGGGTTTGTTGAGCAACATCATTACTCATAAATGCTTCCTTTGTTATATAGTATTATCTACTGTGTTTTTCTCTTAGAGTGAATAACATTTAAGATCAAAACAATTATGCCAAATGTAGAAAGTAATTGTACAATGTCTATACTCAGACACAAGATTTATAATAGATAATAAGAACATGATCAAAATACAATTACACATGCAATTTGTTTTGATGTACATGTTTTTGTGTGATAAAGATGCTTTAATTCAAGCCTTCTTTTTTGTTGGTTTTGTATTTTAGTTTGGCTTGGTTTTTAATGTCCATTACTGTAAGGACAGGCTAAATTAAAGAAATGGCATTTATGAATTGCAAACCACCCTTTGGTCAGAATTATTTCCTCCCTGTAATAAGTGAAGCATGAAGTGCTATGTTTCTGCTGCTGTAAGCTGGTAGACCTAACCCTCCGGTTCAGCTAATACTTTTACTTATTTAGGGTTTTATTATAAGAAATTTATACTGTGGAATCAAACCATCGTTGATAGGGAATTCTCCCGCCGGAACTGTGGTCTTGTGGTACTGGATGAGAAATTGTAGTAAAGAGATGGGAGCCATGAAGGGTTAGGATTAAGGTCTTGAGTATTTGCTTCCTATCTTGTTGTTATATATGGAACAATCTGCAAATGAACGCTTAAAAATACCATGATTCTGAGAGGAGGTTCACTGTGAGACAAGATTATGTAGCATATGCAGCATTCACTCCTTTGGCGTATTGTCCTGTTACAGTTTCATTTGGAGTTCTTTGGCACAGATTTCCAAGTGGCAGTAGAGGGAGGGTGGTGGAATTTTAATGTTCAGATCCTGTGCTCAGCACGTTCAGAGTTATCTGTAGAAACAAACAAACATCTTAGAAGGAAAAGATGTTAAATATCCCCAAGATTAAGTTTCTCTTTTGCTGCATAAAGCTATGCATGTTTGGGGGTGGAGGGGAGGAAGGGTTACCCGTTAGCTCATGTTAACACAATTTCTCTATCTCACATGAGCAACTAGATTTCTCATTAAAAACTGGATAATTTTCTCATATTTTATTTTAAAATATTAAAAAATGTTTTAATTAGGTAATCTGATCAAAGGATGCGTGTAAAAATCTATATTACAAAACAGACTAATGTAACTTTTACTGTCATAGCTTCCTTCCCGACAGTGGTGTAGTTTCTGTGAGCTGCTGGGATATGGTGTCAACTTCCGTCCAAGAAGCAGTTAACACCATCATCACGTTATATGACAAGTCTTTATGCGTTCCAAAACATAATGATTTTGCTGCACCTGCCTAATACTGTTTCATTATCCTCTGTTCTGAATTTTTGTACTAACCATTTACTGCTTCATTTTCACTGGGATATCACAAACAAGAGATACACCGTGAGCGTGTGACTCTATCGGCTTGTTTTCATACACAGCAGAGGTATAGGTTGAGTACGCACTTGAGCTTTTCCATTTGTTCAGCTCTCTCCTGCTATCAGAGTTAAAATAGCCGTACTCCAACTCTAAGCTTGAACTTCCTGTTAAAAAAGTAAAAGTAACTGCTCGGAAGGAAGAACTAACTTACTGGATGTCAGAGGGCCCTTGACGGTGCTAAACTTTAATGGAGGATGAGCTGCCTCTATTTTTCCATGCTGAGATGCCTACCTATTTTGTCTGCTTAGACTGACAGGTCTGAAAATGAATGATTTTTCCTCAGTCATGATGGATACCATTTCTAGACATATTGTAGCATAATGGACAAATAACTTCTCTTAAAGACTTGTCATATAATTTGAAGGAAAAAAAAAATTGTACCCCTGAGACAGACATTTCTATCTATATCCTCTGGGAATAATGAGACCTTAGAGCAGAGTCTAAGGCTAAGAGTTGGTTCAAAATACTATGATGTGATGTGCCCTTATCTTCTTTTACAGATAAGACAGGCAGAC
Source organism: Grus americana (assembly GCF_028858705.1). NCBI lineage: Eukaryota > Metazoa > Chordata > Aves > Gruiformes > Gruidae > Grus > Grus americana. The sequence continues at coordinate 5,692,619 of NC_072863.1, read as the reverse complement.
TGTTTCTTGCACAGAAAATCAAAGAGCATGCTGCAAAATCATAGGAAATAAAAAACGAAAACTGAAATATCTCCTTTCCTTTGAAAAACATTTCTTGCAGAAATTCTTTTTTTTCCCCTCTCCCTATTCCTTGGTGACCCCCATTTACCTAAACTATACAGACCATAGAAGAATCTGAATATGGAAAATATAAAGCTCCATATTCTATTTCAAATACTTGTTTTGTTAGTAAGATACTGGAAAAAAAACCCCACAACTACTTGCTGCTTAACAATAAGGACAAGGAACTGGAGATCAGTAAGTCCCCTGCACTCCCAAGCATAGCAGAGGGATATTCAGGACAAAAAGAGCTTTGCAAATTGGTATATTGATCTTCCCCCTTCCCTCAAGCCCTTACAAGTCCCTTGAGGTTGTCTTGGAAGCAGCTAGTACAGATGTTGTGGCCTTTACTTAGCTTGAAGAGCTTGCAAAGCAGAAGGTGGTGGGAGGTCTGGGACTGCTGCAAGACATGGGCAGACAGTGATTTACTTGTATGTTTGTATAATCTCATTCGCACAATGTTTTTGTTGTCCCCTGGGGAGAAGGAGGCCACTGTTACCCGCCATGCCTCCTCTTCTTCCCGTGCCCCCTAACAGACCTGTCCCCTACGGTCCTTCCGCGTTCCATAGGTGGAGATGTGCACTCATATTGCAATGACTCTACATCCAAAGGCTGATAACCTCATGCCTGCACAAAGCATCATGCATGTGCTGTGACCCTGACAGGCTAGGAGGCAGTTCATTGAGCTGGAGAAGATGGCCTATAAACCTGTGAGAATATTCCAGGTTGAGGAGGAGCCAGCTCTAGGGTATCAGGTGAGAACTGCACAGCTGGGACAACAAAGAGTTCTCCTAGGAGAAGATGTGGAGCTGAAGGGGCCATATGTGGAATAACTAGCAGTAAGCAGTAACATCATGATTGCATTTGAGACATGTTCACCTTAGCTCAGAGGACATCATCATCAGTGTGTAAAGGAGCAATATCTTTCATTTCCTTCAGCCAGTAGCTGATTAGTTTCCTATTATCAGCACAAGAGGTCAGATGGTTGCTGTAGAACTTTCTGTGTTGGTATCAAAAGCTGGTTTTCCTCCTCAGGTCATAAAGTCAATCAGTGCCCAAGAGGAAGAGTTGATTGATGAATATGCATATCTGTGGATCCAAATGCTAAAGGTGCTCATGATGGGCTCTGAGAGGCTATTTTTTTTCCCCAGCTCTTCTCATCTATAGTAAAGGATCTTTCATATGTGCTGGAAGCCCTGCTGGGTGAGGATGTCAGGGGCTGTTACTATGGGATGACTGGGATGAGTCCACAATGCTGCAGTCCTTAATATTTTGGTGCTTTCCCTAGAGAAAAAGACAGCTTAGCAAATAGGTTAGAGCAGGCTAAAAATAGACTCAGGGAAGATGTAATATAAGAAGAAAATATTAAAAAATAAAGAGAAAAGATTGGCGTCTGTCAAATATCATTAAGTAGATCAAATATTAATCATAACAAAGGATGTAATTTATTTTAAATCTGCATTGTAATACACATAGAGAACATTATACTATAAAGTATGTTATCAGTATTTGGGTACATGATGCTTGTGCATGACAACCCGTCACTCTACCTATTTGCTTTACAAATTGCTATGTGGAACTGATTAATTGATTTTTGTTCATTAACAAGAGAGTCCTGGTTATTTCTAAGTCTCTCAAGGTTTCATAATTGCTTATTACTACAGCTTCTTCTTTTTGAGAATACCGAAAGATTGCTGTTTGACATGCTTCATTCATTGGCAGTGAGTAGCAGTCACCTTCTGCAGGCAATGAAACAGAGGGGTATCTGCAGCTGGGTGAAATGTCCAGGGTGACTGGGCTCTGCAGAGCCGTATAGACTGACACAAAGTTGTGAGTACTTTATTTGGCCAGTACAGTGCACTATCTATTAAGAAAAAAAAAAAAAAGTCAACTAGAATTCCAGAAAGATATTTTAAAATTTGAAAAGAAACATACATAAAGGCTTTTTAAAAAATTTTGAAATAACTTTTCTTCTGGAAAACGGCCTAAAACTAAATAGCACATTTTAAGGTTAAAATATATGGTTACAAACAAAGTTTCATTTGACTCAAAACAACATCTGTTGTTTGTTCTAAACAAACTAGAAAAAGATTGACCCAGATTTGATTAAAAATTGTAGTCTTTCACCAAGCCACAAACTGATAACATTTTTTTCACAGATCTAGTGCAATACTTCTTAACATTATATATTAAAATATCTGAGTTGTATGTGAAATCGTATTACAAAATCCCTATTGCCATTTATGAGGGAAAATACTGCTTGCAGCCCCTAACCACTTCATATATGTCATTTCTCTGGAGGAAATATTATTTTTATTTACTGGAAAAGTCTCTCTGATGAACAGACTGTAATTAATGAAATACATTAGTCTGTTTTAAGTAAAGACCAGTCTTACAGGATGGACCACTTTCTTCTTTAGAAGATGTGAATGGTCCTATCACAGTACACTGTATTCTGCATTTGATTTGACTCACAAACTTTTATCCATTTTCACAGGGGGAAAAAAAAAAAAAAGACGATGACAGGAAAAAAAGCAATAAAATCATAGCTTTTGCTTCCCTCATTCACTATTTGATCAACACACCTCTTCATTTCAATGAGCTTCTTGCGTGATAGGAAAAAGGAATTGTGAGTGTATTATATAACAGCATCTTCCAGCCAAGGACCATGGTTACCTAGGATGTATAAATCTTTGAATGCTTACATTGTCCTAGAGTATATTTTCCACTGTGTTAACTGGGATGCAGAGAAGGTAAGGCCAGAAGTTTCAAATTTTGCTGCCTAACTGAAGAAAATTCAACTGTGGCTGGGTACCTGGAGTGTTGCAAGTGCATGGTAATAGTGGAATTGCAGTACTTCATTTAAAGGCTATTTGAAGGCTTATAAAACTTAGTACTAAGTGTCTTTAGAAAGGGATACACCGAGAATTAAAGCTCCTAAATTTCAACTTTTATTGTTGCTTCTTAAATTACAGTGGAATTGCAGTCCACAAATTAAATCATTGACCACGACCCTCATTAAAAGTCAATATTTATGGAAATTACTTCATTCTGGGATCTGAGAACTGAAGCGTTTCTCTATACGCAGAAAAGGCAATGACTATTTCTATGGCATACACATCAATATTTTAATAGCACCACTGAGGCGAAGTACCTCAATTATAACTTCAGTGTCTTACAATGAACTGTTTGTAAATCTCTGAAAAATATTTTAATTTTCTTCTTTTTTTCATCATAATGCTGGAAAAGACATTCTTACAAATGTAAACATAAGTACTAAGCTTAAATAAATCTGTTTATACAATAAATTCTTCCGAGCTTCTCGTAGCTAAAATGAGTTAACAAAAATGCAAACCAATTCTGATGGAGGACAAAAAACCAACTGACCGTGGTTGCTCTGGTAACAAATTGCCTTTCTCTGTGAGTGTGTGTAGGCATGCATGAATATGAGACGGATATCTGTATATCGCTCATAGCTAGTCGCGTATTTGTACACGTCTGTTTACACGTGCATCATTCCCCCTCTCAGATTCCTTCACATGTTGTATTACCCATGGATCTCTCTTTCTTTTTTTTCCTTTAAATTTCATTAATCATCCTTGGAAATGGAATACTTCCCTTGAGTGACATTTTTATGTTAAAATTATATTATATTTGATTTGAAAAGCAACCTAATTAAGGTAGGCTTCCTGTAAGCTATTTAAGTCTCACCTCCCAGTGGAATTATGGAACATTTAGAAAAATAATGAATTACATCTTATATAATCTTTATTGCTACTTTGTAGAATGAATAATATATTCAGTTTGGGTTGAAATAACATATCCCTAAGGTACAATTCGTTTCCACAAATTAGATTGGTCCCTCACATACAAGATTATTAAGCATGAAGAAGTTATTGGGTCCCGTGTGCCCCGTAGGAATAGGGGTTTTTTTTCCTTCATATCTAAGCTTTAAATTTAGCCTTATTCAAGACAAATCTGGTAAATAGTTAAAAGAATGATGCAGTTGCTTGGGCTTACATATTAACCTTGTTTATTAAAATTTTCCTCCTTTTTTGTTTTGAATACATGATTTATATACACAGCTCAAAGTGAAACACAAAGAACAGAGATATTACTGTGATTCTCTGTTTTTATAGGTTCTGGATGTAGTTTTAGTTCTCTTTCTAGCTTTACCCATCTTTTAGTTTATTAAAAAACCCAGTGTGATTCACTCTGATTGTCAAAGAAGGGTTGAGTTATTATTTCTAGTCAAAAATGTGATTATACCAGTATTATGAAGTGGGGTGAAACATGTTCAATACAGAGTTACCATTAAATAATTTATGAGTCTGATAGTTCCCCTGGAAAAGGCTTGAATAACGAGTCATGTGATGAATCATGGAAAATTATTTGCAGATGATGCAACAAAAGATTTTTTAAATCATTGCCTAAGACAGTCATGTGGTTCTCAGTGGGTTCTCTTTATAATTACGTTAAATAATCATTTGGGTTTTTTGCATGAAGGTAGAGGTATATATTTGTTACAAGTCATTTTAATAGGTTGAGAAAAACAAATACTCTGCTCAGAGCTAAAAACTCCACTCCAAGTTACATTTTAAAAACACAGCTGTAGTTAGTGTTTATACTAAATAGGGAAACTGGTAAAATCAAAATTGGATCATGAAATATTTGCTGTCATATCTGTTGATTCTGTTAAAGCATATTAGCTGATGTAAAGAAAAGACAATACAGTTACTTAAATTCGGTGGTAACTATATCTAAAAGCCCTGCTGAATTGGAACCTTAAAATTAAGTAGTTTTGAAACTAAAATGAATATGAAAATAATGCTTCTTTAACGTTTTATTTTTCTGAGAATTTTCCACTTCTCTTATTATTAAATGTCTATTTAGACTAGTTTCCCCAAGTTATATTAGCTTATATTCTGCTAGTACCTGAACTGAATTCAGGTACTGAGCTGAATATCTATTCATCCAATCTGTTCAGGGCTGTAAGTAGGTTGTCCCAGTCTGTTTTTCACTAAAATAAAAAATGCATATATTTTAATTCTTAGATAGGTTTCTACTATTATGGTTGAGATTATCCAAATGAGTGCTTCACACAATATCAAATGATCAGAATATCAGACACCCCAGAAAGTTCCAACTGTTCCTGTCACAGGTAACACTTGGACAAACCTGATGTAGAGTATTCTAAACCTCATTTTCACCTAGCCTTACTTATACCTAGCTCGAATGATACAACTGGTAAGAGCCAGGAAGATCTATCATGTGTAAGATTTTATATCATTGCTGCCAACTAAGCTACGCAGAGATTTTAAGAAGCAAATGAAGTAAAGCTACTGCCATAAGCTCATTATAATTTTTAGCATCTTTACAGATCAGTAGTAATAGACACTCAGTCTTGGATATTTTTTCTTTTCTTTTTTTTTCTTGGAACAAATTGTGTTCCTGTAAGGGAAGGTATGAACTTACTAAACTTCCTTCAAATAAAAGATATTCTGATGGTTAGAGAGCTAAAAGTGAATTGGGAGGCCAAGGCTCAACTGCTTGTTCCTTTATCTGTGCTGTAGACTTCAGAAGAGGCAGCTGGAAGGTGGAGGTAGGGATTTCTCTCACAAAGGTGAAGGTGTAAGAAGGTCAAGCTCCCAAAGCTGCCCGGGGAAAGGGATGGACTTCTCTAGCTAGTGTTTTGGAGAAGAAAACTTACAGTACTATCACAGTTTGTCAACTGAAAAATAGTAGAAATGGAAAGGGGAGATAAAAAAGGTGAGAAATGTGGTTTTCAGGAAAAGTAGTATCTCATTGTCCTGTACATGGATACTGTGACTTGTGTATGAAGGAATCGTGTATACGTTACTTGATAGATAAGGATTTTTACCCCGTGTCAGACCCTAGGCATTTGCCTATTTAATGCAATAACATATTAAACTCAGCCTATAGTATGCGTGCACACATATAGCATAGAACAACAGGATGAATTACTCCTCTCTCCTTTCTGTGCTTGAACACGGCTTTGCCTTGCCTTTGCTTTTTCTGGAAGGATAAAAGCTGATAGCTTTTTACTATAGCTGACGGGCTGATTTATTTGATGAGGAACAGCAGATTTTGATTTAAGAAAAGGCTGGTTTGTTTTAAGAAAAATTGAATGTGTGAAACAGTGAATCACTCCCAGGAAATTGCTGCCATTCAACCCAGTCACAGCTGGAACTAATTTCAGGTGTCTCAGGTGTGACAGGGAAGTGGAGCACAGGAGGATTGCTGGTATGAAGGAGAGATGAGGCTGGCTGTGGTGGTCTCGATTGTTCCCTCTGGTCCAAAGCTCCAAGGAAACCTCTCCAGGTGCAGCAGAACTTCAGTGTCATAAAGCCAAGGGTTTCTGCATGAAGCATGTTCCTAAATGTTATAACAAGGCTGCTGTGAGCTCTGCGTGGTTCTGACTCAGTGAGAAGCAGAAAGTACCTCAGTGGTAGAATACATGTATTTGTTGCTACGTTTCCAGCCAGATGTTTTTTTCATGTGCTGCAAGTGGGTAAAATGTGAAAGCTTTGTGCAATACTAACATAAATTTGTACTTTAAGAGATAGCATCAGGTCCTGGTGCCTCTCATCTAAATTCTTCTGTGTCTGAGGTAGTTTGCTACAGCACTCCGGTCCTAATGCTACTGGAAGTAGCTCTGCTCCCGATGAGACAGGTGAGGTGCTCTGCCATGTGGACCACCTGAAGGACGGGTTCAGAACTCAATGTCCAAAGCAGGGATCCTCAATGCTTGGTACTTGTTAGTTAACACGTGTGAGTTGACCTTTCTCTCTGTTTGCTGGGATTGCTTAAGAAGGCTGTTGGTATAATCTTGCTGTTTGTTGGAATTTTCATGACTTGGACTTTGCTTCCAGGCAGACTCTTTGCAAAGTCATTTTGTTTGGAATTTTTCTGGTTTAGGTTATGGGCTATGAGTTAGGCAAGGAGTCTCTTTCCTAAACTTCTTGTGATGGTATAAAGTAATTTCAATTTTTGTTTGTTGTTTAATTCCTTGGTCTCATAATGTTTTCCTTGTCCAGGATGATTCATCTATGGCAGGTGCCTATTTTTCATTATCACCAACTGTGAATTCAACTTCCAGACTGCTGTGTCATCTCAAATTCTCTTTGTGGTTTAACACTGCCGGTGGTGTCCCCACAGGTGTGGGAAAGTGAGTTGTGCCAAGACAGCACCCTGGGCACTGTTTGGGAAACACTATTGTGTGTTGAACATAAATATTTATTTGTCAAAGAAGGCTTAGAAAAAGAGAAGGAGTGGAGAAATGCAGAACAGAGAGAGAGATGTTTTAAAAAGGTGAATGTGGTTTTGGTCCCTGGATCCTAATTCTTTGAAAATACAAAAACCAGAATGGGATTGACAGTGCTGACTCTGCATACCAGCTCACTGATTCCTCTGCCTGAGTTCTGGTTGGCACTTGAATCAAAGACTAGCAGTTATTATTTACAGTATCGGATTTTCTCACCATTCAGGAAATGCCAATAGGATCATATGACATAAGAGTTGAGCAGCCAAGAGGGTTACCTGAAATATTGTTTATTCAAGTAGATTCTATATGTATTAAAGCTTTCTGAAGTTTTTATTTTGCTTTGTGTAATGACTTAATCTCATGCTGCTGAAATTTCAGTCGTAGTCTCTTTTGAACAGATGTTAATAGTTGTGCTTTTTAATATAAACCTAAAATGCCAGGGAGACTCTGAATTTCATCTTCTGTCTGAAATAGTTACGTATTTTTCCCAGTAAATCCTATTTCCACTCAGGCCAGTGGAACTTTTCCATTGACTTCAACAGCATTATATTTTTCAACCTTAATCTGTGCAGGTGACAAATAGACCATGGCTTATACATCATATGACACTATTCCAAAGTCATCAGAACGCCTCTGAATCATCATAATCAAAATTTCGTGCACTCTATTGTATCTCGGCCTTATAGGGACTTGAATTAATGCTCACAAAGACTCAGCAGTGGACAAAAAATAAAGAGCACTTGCTATATTTGTTATCTGACTCCCTTTTCGCATTGAATTTATAGACATTCCAGGGTCCTGTTCCAGTATGCGTGTCATTTACAAATCCAAGGCTTGCTTTTTCTTCCCTTAATGAGATCCACAAATAACAGACCTACCTGATTATTTTAAATCAGTATTCTATGGGGGGGGGGGGGAATATAATTCAGAAATTGTTTTCAGTTAATAATATCCTTTTTATTTCTCTTAAAGAACAGATTTAACCATACACAGGATAAACAGTAGCTTTTATTTGAAAAAACCCTTGGAACTATTGTATTTGGGAGGAGTCACATTCTGCTTCTACAACTTAGTAATTACAAAATGGGGAAAGAATTCTCTTTCTTTTTTTTTTGGGGGGGGGGGGTTCAGCTCTCAAATTTTTGAAATATTCCAGCACAGAAACAAAAATTAAATGAAAAAATGTATGTATTACAGAAAAGTAGAGCCAGGGTCCAATTCTTTCTGTTGTATTCTGGGCACGTGCCATCTCTACTGAAATAATTTATATTGCTTTCCTGATGTATTCAAGACGCATTCATATTTTATCTTTACTCTGTCTTTGAATCATTCCGTTTTAAAGGTTGAATGCCATTACTGCTTGGTTTGGGGGGTTCAGGGGCTTATTTTGTTGGCTTTTTTTAACTTTTTATTTCTCTTTTTTTCTTTTAATGACATCTACTACTGTGCCATAATAGTTTCTGAGGAAAGCAGGAATGGGTCCTAACCTATTCAATAGAACAGTAGCAAAAACCAAAGTCCTAAGGAAGGACGTGTTTGGAAATCTGAGAAACCCTTTCAAAGGAAATCATACATATATTAAGAAGGAAAATTTTATGTTAGAGAAAATCCTCTGCCTCATGCTTCGTCATGTGATACTTGAAAAAGCCTGATTATTAAAAAGGCTGCATCCCATAAACGCAGTGTCGTTAGAGTGAATGCGCTTGAGCCCCTGTTTACTGTCACTTAAAGCAACTTGCTGTGCTTGCCTCTCTCTAAAGTTTTATATGTCACCCTTTCTCACTGCTTTTCTTTCTGTTACTGTCCCTAATGATTTCTTCAAGGAACCTGATCAGTGGGAAGGCTTTTTCCTGTGATTTTTACCCATGTGTCTTGCACGCTCCTTTCCCAGGTAGTGCGAGCTCGTCCTGCTCACCGCTGCTGCCGTCAAAGCAGCCCAAAAGCCCTTTATACTTCAGGGGTGTCTCTGGCCTTAAAAACTCATTCTGCCCATTCGGCCCAGGTTATTCCTATTACGCAGAACAGTTGATGTAGCACAGTAACTTCTTTGATGTAGCCCAGATCTGTTCCAATTCCAGCATCTAGGTAATGTTTCCTGGCTGTATCACTAGTGCAATATTCAAAATTCCGCCACGCCGTATGTTGTTGCTGCACATGCTATTTTGCATGAAATGTAATGTGTGAACCTACTCAATAACAATGTCTCACTGAGATGAATAAATGCCAAAGGCTAGCTTTTATTGCAGTTAGTGTGATGGCTGGGGTGATAGGTTGGTTTTCTTCCCTTCCGTATGATGTCTGTGATTCCAGTAGCTTTGTATTTTAATGACAGTGCCTCATGGCCCAATGCTTTTCCTTTAGTCAGTACATATACTGAACAAATTGCATGGAGCAACAAGGGATATATTGGTTTAAAACAGGGGATCACCTCCAGAAATGACTCAGAGTTAAATGGCAAAATATCTATCGCTGTGTCTGAAGCACTAGAAAAGGATTAACTTCGGCTTCTTTTTTGAGTGAAAAGATGTACGTGCCATTGACGGAGTTCTGCGTTTACTAGTCTTTTTGCTTATTTGACCACTTTACGTTTAAAAGTGAGTGATGATGTTCAAATCGGTTCGTAAAGCAAAAGCTTCACATCGGAAATGCACAGTAGGAAAGTCTGTCTGTTTTGCAAGGCAGTTTGTATTTTCTTTGTTATCAAGCAGCAGGAATACTGCAAAGCTCACCCGGAGTGAGCAACACTAACCCATAAAGACTTGTCTTTGTTATTATAAGGGTGGTCAGTGGACTGACAGTTGTGCGATAATCTCCTTGTGTGGCAATAAACAGCCCCATTTATCATTAAGTTAACAGTTTAAAAATTACGCTGACAAAATCGAAATATACAAATTGATGTTTGAGCTAAAGAAAGAAAGTTTGGCAAAAATCACTTGGTGCTGAATGTTCATGTGATTTCTACAATTGCCACATGAATTATCACTCTGATATGCAATAATATAACCATATAAATGAGTTCACCAAGATTTATAGCAAACCTAATCTGTGTTCCACTTGTAATTCATGAAGAGGAACAATCACATTTGCTCTGTGTGAGAATGAGAAATCTGCATCTGCAAATTTCCACTGCCTCTGCCTTTTAAAGTTTATTACTCCCTTTCATGTATTCTTTGTGCCTGCAATATTAAGCTGTAGGAGGACAAAATTTAGCAAAAAGAATACTTAAAATAGAGCTGTGCTATCTGTTTTGTTTTGAGGGTGTTTCTGAATGAAAGAAAATTAAGAAAGAACATACAGGCTCGGAATTTAGTGACTACACTGACTGGATATTGGAAATCAGTGTAGATTCCAACCCCAAATCTGTGTAATGCCTATAGTTCCTACATGGCATATTACATAAATACTAAAAAGGAGGTCTGTACTCTTATTTTAGAAGCAAATTGGACCACATAAATTGCATAACAATGTGCCTAGTTGAATATTCCAGGCTCTCTTAAGTCTGTAACTAAATGGTGTGTTTCTAGAAGACATGCAAAGTGCTGCTGTCACTTTTCTTATGTAACGTTCCGAGTGGTGCAAGGATATTTGTTCCTAGCAGAGTGCTTGAATACCTGAAGCAGAGTCAGTGCTTGAAAACTACCTATGTTCTACAAGGTTGTTTCAAATACTCTTTCTTGTAGTACTCTCATGCTTGAGATACAGCTTATGTCTGAATCTAAATGAAGTTATACTTAATGTATACTCAGATTCTATTGAATTGATTTCTTCTCCACTGGGAAAAGGTCTTGCAAGACCATGAATATTTTCTACCGCCTTGCAGAGAGACAATACTGTTACTTTCTGTCAATTTTAGAAACAGATAAATTGGTAGTCAAGTGTTGGATAATTTCACAACAGTTGAACAGCAATTGTAATTAGACCTATTTGCAGAAAAATCTGCTCTTGTTGTGCTTTTAAAAAAGTTTGGTCTGAAATCTGCAACTTCACAGAATCCTGTAATGAAGCTGTTAGGTTTTTTGGAATTATTATTACTGTCGGAAAGAAAACTGCCATATTTTATGTCACAATTTGCTTGAAAGAACCTGTATATAATTCAGAATCTAGAATAAGGATGTAACTACCTGTGCTCAAAAAGCCCATATGATTGTAGGGCAGGTAAATATACTTCCTATGCATGGAGATGTGAGAAGGAGATTTCATTATGTTTTGGTTTGTTTGTTTGGGTGTTGTTGTTGTTGTTGGTTTTTTAATTGGTAGAAAAGAATAACGTAGTGCTTCTTCCACTTAAAGGTTGAGATATGGCCCTGTTGGCTTTATGAGAGACGAGGCTATGGACCATCTGTCAAGGCAGATCTTTCCTTAATATGTCATGTATGAGCTACAGAGAAATAATACCCAAATTATTATTTTATTGATCAGTCTGATACCCAACCTGTCCCTGGGTGACTGCTGAGATTCCCTGCTTTCAGACTCTTCCTTTCTGTAGATAGTGCCAACATGAAGATTTAGCTTGTGGGTTTTTAGTTTATAACAGGTATGACACTGTTTTATCCCCTAACCGTCTACTTATGTAGTGATCATATTTTTAATTTCATTAGACAGCTGACTATGCTGTAGCTGCTGGAATACACTCACAAAACTGAAGCAACACAAAGGAACATTCGTTATTCAAGAACATATTTCAGAAATCTCCTGCAAGTTCTTTTCCACGTCAGAAATTCAACAGCTAAACCTATCGCTAACTCAGACCAAGGTCTAGACTGGCAGTGGGTATTTTTGCCATGAAGTTCACCTATTCATCATTACTATGTCATCTTCATTTTTCATTAACGCCAGCCTTACAATGTTTCCAGAATTCCAGTGTCATACACACAACTGTCAGATGTGAACTTCACCACCAGCTTGTCCGAATGGCACATGCAGTAAACCAGAAGCAGACGGGCTGAGCCATACTTCCAGTACCGAGCCATCAGAGGAGAAGTCAGTCTAGGGCTCTTGGTTACACACTCAAAGATTTGCATCACATCAGGATTTTTCAGATAGGCTTTAGACACAGTTATGACTTCTGCTTCATCTTTCCTTCTGGATATTTTCCTATTTATGCAATGGCGACTGAAAATAAATTGTTCTTTTTATCAGGGCATATGATTCAAATGTGTCAGTCTGTAGGGTGTACACACCTACAGCTGGAAAGGTGCCAATTTCACAGTAAGTCTTTCACAACACGTTTGAGCGCTGAAATAGTATGAAGTGGTTATTAGTCTTTCGTGAACAATTTTTTGTGATAGATAAAGGGCAAAACCCATGAAAACATTAGGAAACAAATCAAAACATAGGGATCTGAAAATGGGAAACAAATTCCAACATCACTAGAAAAGTAAGAGAGAGCTGCGAGGACTCGTTTTTTCTGAAATCCCTCTAGATATATTCACGGAGTTTCACATTCAGCATCATCAAACTTCCAGCTCCCACAGAAGGAGAGGCAGTAACTTAAGATGTTCTGGTGACCTGTATGACTTCATGCCACACTGCCATTCCTCCCTGTCCAGTTGATTCATTCCAAAATAGGCATCAGAACTGGTGGGAGTTTTTGGGTTTGGTTTTTGTTTTGGTTTTTTCCAGTGGTCCAGCTTTCACACCCAAACTCTCCTACCAGGCCAGTTAATCTTTTAGATATCATCCTCCTTTGATTATACTAAAATATACTGAGTTCGAGGGAAACCTGAACTATAAAGTTTTGTTGCCTGTTCCTGACAAGGTTTCTCTGCAGGTGTCCTGATTTCCAGGATGATCTGTCCACTGGCTTCCTCCCAGTGCAAAACGTAAGTCTGCAGTAAGGCAGTCTATAAATCCTTCCTGCCTCCACAATAGGTGATGTCTTGGTGTCCCTTTAGGAAGGACACTGAAACCACCGCAAAAAAGGAATCAGAGTAATCTATTTTATCTGGCATTAATGCTACAAGAACAGATGTGACAGCTGACAAGGAACTGGGTAATGCAAAAAATGCCAACTAGCCCACAGAGCAACTCACTGCACCCTAAAGGATTCTTCAGGATTTCCCTCAAATTGACCCAGGGGTTTTTCTTGCCAGAAGCAGCTAATTTGTTTTCAAGGCTTCTCTGCTGCTGCTGCTTCCCCTTTTCTGATGGGGAAACGTGAATCCAAAATTGCATGATAGATATATAGAGATGCCTGCATTTCTGTGGTGCTGTAACTGTAGGTTGGGTAACTCATCATATGGAAAACACAAAAGACAATTAAAAAACCACCACTCAACCCTGACCACCATGACTTTTGTTCTTCTTTTCTCTTATGTGCTCTTTTTATTCTCTAGTTTTTGGGTTTTTAATTTCTACTTTGACTTTAATTATGTTCTTGCTAGATTTCTGACTTGGCTTGCTACAGAATAGGCCTTGCAAATCCTCTGCAGCTTTAATCTGAACCCTTCAGAAGAAAACAGTGCTTTCCAAATGAGACTCAAAATGATTAGACTTACACATATGATTAGATATAGTTTCTGAAATGGTTCCTGTCCTGGTTCTGGCAAGGACAGAGTTAATTTCACAAAGAGCCAGGACAGGTGACCCAAGCTGGCCGGGGGCTATTCCATACCATGGGACATCATGCTCACCATAAAAGGGGGCCGGTCGGGCAGGGGCGGGTTCGGCGTGGCTCTGGGACAGGCTGAGCGTCCCGTCCGTCGGTCATCGGATCGGTAAATTGTTCTTTGTTATCACCCATTGTGAATATCTGTTATCAGCACTGTTGTTGATTGTTTCCCTCCCCCTTGCTGTCCCAGTAAACTGCCCTTACCCCAACCCTCGAGGCTTTGCCGTTGTGTTTCCGTTCTCCTCCCCATCCCGCCAGGGGAGGGGTGAGTGAGTGGTGCGTGGCACCCAGCTACCGGCTGGGGCTAAACCACGTCAGTTCCTTTCCTGTCATGGTTTCCAGCAAATTGTTTCATTATGAAAATTTAATCATTGTGTAGTATGGTGTTCCAAACTTTTTGAGATCCTTAGATTTCCACAGAAAAAATTAAGGCTGTGACTTTTTGCCGAAATTTTCCTTTCTCATATATATATCATTTAATTGGTATTGTAGTACAAATAATTAGAATCTCACTGAATTTTTATAATAAAGTAGCATATTTCCTAGAGCATGCAGGCACATGTTAGCACAAGAGATTCAATTTGCCTCCTGCAGGGGGGCAAAACAGGGTAGAGGTGGTCAATGGCTTCTCGATATCGTTAGTCCTAAATTGTCATGGGCACTTAGACAGCCGGGCTGCTGTCACCAATTCTTTGTTAGTGGCCCAATAAGTCTGGTGCTTTAAAGCAGTCGGTGCCCATATGACACAATAACCCCCAGAGAGGCCTGGGACTGTCACAGCCACCATAACACAATAACATATTTTTTTCTGTTAAACTGTGCCACTTTACAGTTGATGGAAAATTTCTGGAAAATGGGAGTTGTGTGTATTTTATGCACAAAGTACAACTTTGGCTGTTCTGTCTGGGCATTGTCATATTCAGAGCACTCAGGAAGAAAGCACTTTTTCTTCTCTTCACCTTTCTTTGCATCCAGGAGTAAAACCATCACACATGAATGATCCCCAGATAGTGCAAACACCAGCTGATAAAAGTCCAAAAGAGTCCGTATTTCCTTAGATAAACAGTGAAAGTTAAGATAAAATAAACACAATAGACAATTGTATTTTTTTCTTTAAGTTCAAGATGTGAAAGGGAAACTGCAAAATGCAAATTAGCTGGATTTTAGAACCACATATCTGAGACTGACCTGTTGAAATTAGCATATGATTAACTTCCCATAGAACCTGGCTACATGTCTACAAGGCAACTTTCTAACACGTTATGGCCACACTCAGAGAGCTTCCACCTCTCCTCTGTGTTTTAAGTTTATTGAACGCCTGTTTGAAGTAAATGTTCAAAAGCAATGTACTGAGCGTAAAGGCGAGGGACTTCTCTTGGATAAAGGTGCAGAGCGCTACTGAGCTCCAAGTATCGCCGTCCTGTTAATTGCGTCTGAGTATGCCCGACTGCTGCTCGGTACAGCGCACGATACAAAGTGCAATCACGTGGAATCCATGTTGATAGGTAATGACGCCCCATAGGTTACAGGAACTGCATAACAGCAGACAGGCAACTGTGTGCTGGGGGGTGAAGTTATCCTAATGTACAAAAGCGTTTATAGTTTCCTGATTTGCACTTTTTTCTACCAGCTGTGTCAACTATCATGTTATACCATTTTTTATTTTTAAATTATTTTTTAAAATAATTTTCAATTTAAGAATAATTTTGGGGGTTTAATTCCGTTATCTAAAACATTTTATACTTATTGTGTTGTAGTTCAGCTTACCTTTTGAAAAACTGAATAGTTTGGTAGCGGTGAGCCTCGGGTCTCATATATTCAGGTGATTTGACATCACAGTACTTACGCTATGTAAGATCAAGCTGTGTGTACATGTATGAATCTCTTTGGCATCCATATAAACAACTATTACATGATGCCAGCCTTTTGTAGGCATTGCTGGGTAGAGTACAAAGATGAGGGATGTGCACAGCCATGAGGAACGATGGAGATTTGGTGCAGCCATCCATATATTTCAGACTGTTGACTGCATGCATGGCTAGTCTGATTTTTTGAAGGGTGTTCATGAAGTAACACTTAAGTTGTCATGAACATAGTTTCAGAGACTGAGATGCAAACCTGTTCATATCTCATACAGAGGGAGGATAAAAGTTACCCACTGATAGCCCTGGGGAAGTTGTTTTATGCATTCGTAATGACACAAATAAGCTCTGCCTCATCTAGCGTGGCATATCATTCATCGAGGGAAGTGTTGGAAGCGATCTGTGACTGCCTTCTGTCAAGCAAAAATGAGTGGGATCCTGATTTACTCCTTCCTACGCTTATTAGCAATGAACGCTGTATATTGACCCTCATTAATCCTGATTGCGAGGTACCAGTGCAACTTGCAGTATGCTAATGGCATTACACCTGCCACTCTGCTGTGCATTCCCACTTTCTTCGTTCAAGTCTTTTAGGAAGATGGCATTCAGGTATTGCTAATAGACTCACATATCTGGAAACACCAGTATTTTTCTTACTGCAGCTCCTGCTTGAACTCACCGTATTCCTATGGTGAAATGGCTGTAGGTTCATGCACAGACACAAGCAGGGAACAGACATAAGAAGGGGAAGGTGACATATAAAAAACCATCATTAAGAACAGATTATCTGGACTTAAGAAAAAAACAAAAACAACAATAAAAAAAAAGCTACCACAGCATTATTGTGATGGTAAATTATTAAGATAATGTATTATCTTCATTTATTACAGCCTAAAAGTACTGCAGTGGAAGCAACGAAATCCAAACAAGTTAAAATGAAAATCAAAATGTTATTGCAAATCATGAGACTGTGAAGGGAAAAAATTACTACAGAGGCAATAAACTCTGTTATTGTTTGTGGTGTAAGAGCTTTCTATAATTTCTTGGGCTAACAAACAATCCCATCTAATTACAGAAACATTCTTCTTGATTAGGGTTGGCTAGTCCTTGCTTGCATCTTACTGTATTTCATGAATAGATGAACTGAGTTCTTGATTGTGTGAGAGTCTTGGACAACTGTTGCTACAAATTAAAAAAAAAAATCTGAATGCAGTTCAGCAACCTTTATTTGTACCCTTCCAGGGCATCAAATATCCTACCACGTCCCTTTGGGGAAAGCCTTGCATAGCAAAGAGGATACAGAAAAAGAATGGTGTTTCCCATGCAGCGGTCTCATTCCTCTCAACTCCACCAGCGGCCGTCGGTCAGTCTTCAAAGCCTGGAGCGTTGCTTTGCTGTGCTGGGTGATCCAAACAGGGACGGTGGCCATCAGTTCTCTAGAGAAGCTGAGTATGAACCAAGAGGAGCTCTCTGGTCACGCTGCAGAACTCCAGGCAGAAAAATGCATTGACAGCGCACTTCAGGGAGGGCTCCGGTAGCATTGCCTTTGTGCTGGCTAGAGAGCCTCACAAACTACTCTACGGTTTCTAATATCCTTTGAGTGCAATGTATTGCCTAACTTGTAACTGTAACGCAGTGGTAAATGCATGGTGTGCCTATAACCGCCACCGTGTGCGATGACAAGTGCTGAAATGCAGCACGATACCTAATATTTGGTAATTTCAGGTAAGAAACAGAATCTAATATTCTTAAGCAACTGAGTCGCAGCTCTTGGTATATATTTCCCAACTTAGAAAGCAAAACAGAAAAAGGTATTCTAGAGAATTCACTTTGGCTTTACTGTTGGTTGGGGTTTTTTAACCTCTCTAAAAATAAAAATTTCCCCTTAAAATCCCCAAAACCCTGATTGTCCTGAAATCTAAAATTTAAACTATTGGAATATGCCAGTTTAACAACTAATATATATGTTTAATGACTTAAATATTATATTCTCCACACTAATGTGATAGGTAGTTGAACTGAATAGGAAAAACACACTAATAAAGGAATCTTTCATAACTTAATCTTGATTTCAGTCTCATCTGGATGAGCTTTTCCATTAATTACACCCCAAAGTCTAATGATTCAATTATAAAGAATGCTTCAAAAATGGTCTCCCTCATTCATTAACCCTTTTTTTTTTTTCCTTCTTGCAAGAACTTGCTTTAAGTCTGATCATGTTTAAAGAGTAAGACATTTTCAGTTGATCAATGATGGTATATTGTACAGAAAGACAACAGTTTTTCTAAAGCTAACACTTTTTAAGTCAAGGTCATTAGAAACTTTCCGGTTAAAAGTATTTTTGAGGGGATAAAGTCAATGTATGTAAGTGAAACTAATCAGTTATGTTTGTACTGCTCAGGCCCAGGATATGCTCAAGGACCCAGAACAGAGGGAGAAATTTGGGATCTCAGTCTTGCCCCCTGAATGAGGTGAAGTTGAGTCGCAGTGTTCACAGTGAGACTGTAAATGACTTGGGTCTGTAACGCAGAACTTAACAGCGTTGAGCAGTGCATACCTGTCAGTAGGGTGTCACATCACCGTAAAAATAATAGTAGCTAATAGGCAACAGTAATTATTTTTTCCTAAATAAATTTCCCTATTTCAAATTCAGTAAAATCAATGTATATGCCCTTTGGAAATTGTGGTAATAAATTTTTCTGTATTTTAAAATACAAAGGAAAATATGACCTATCAAAAGATCGTTTTCTTGTTTCAGAGAAAACATTCCTCTCAATAAAAAAAAAAAAAAAAAAAAAGGCAAGAGAGCTGAGGAAGCATTCCATGAAGCAGATGAACATTTCACCTGAAAATCCCAATTGCAGTGATAATAGTGAGATATGATTAAAGACAAAGGCAGGAAAGGAGTTGTTTAATGGTATTTCAGTTTTCTAGCTCTGCTTATCAGGATTATCTTGAATTAAATTAATCCATCATTTATTAATAACTTTTTCCTTTTTTCTAATTTTAAAAAAATCTATTTTATGCAAATACTTGGATTATTTTTGTAAGATCTGTGGCAGTCTGGGCTCTATGCTTTAACACGGTGACACCTGAAAACACTTCTAAATGAAGCTTCTATCAGTGTTCTTCATTCTAAATTCCATTTTTAAGTCAAAGTGATGCATTTATTTTTTTTCCTCCACTGTCCTTTCTGAACTGTGATCCAGCACGTCAAGCTACAGACCATGCGAACTTCTGCAGCACAGAAAATAGTATGCCTACACCTAAAAAGACAAATTAATACCAGAATTATAAATTGCTTCCCAGGTATGAAGATAACATGGATATCAGCCTTGGATGAAATAAACACTAATCTTGTTCCTGTTACTCATGCTGCCTGCCACGGGAAGAGCAATCACCTAATGGAAAAAGCGCAGCAGTAATAGCTGGGTTATTTGACTTCAATTTTCGGTTCAGCTAACAACTTCTGGTACGGGTTTAGGTAAGTAACTGTGTGTCAGCTTTCCCAGGATAAAAATGGTTATGCCCTTTTTTATTCTCTCATTGGCAATACTGTGAAGACAGGATATTTCAGGTCTGAATCAAGATGACAGATAACATTTTTTTGTTCAACTTACAAATGTAGCTGATAATAAAGAATGGGTAAAAATCTCTTATGCCACTGAAATATGCCATTTGCAGATTACTGCTCTTCTGCCAGTGCAGACTTTTGTATTTGTCAATTAGTTTTATTCAACGTAAGTGCATGTACCTGCTGTTAGATTTGTGTGTGTATATGCACATATATGGAATGTGTAGTTTAATTTTAGTATACTGTATTACAGTATACAGATACAGGCTGTGTGCATAATGTATATACACTTTATAGTAAATAATATACTAAATGTATATACATTTTATAGTAGAAGTCTAATATTTTGTGTATGCCTAGATGAAACGGCATCTTGTTACATGATCGTATTTAGTGCCAGTTTAGTAGTCAGCCTAAGCACGTTCTTCCTGCTTAGATAGTAAACAACATACCTAGGGGAAGTGCTTTAGTGTGCAGATGCATCTGAACTCTGTTGAGAAATAAATAATCACCAATACTGGACTTTGCCAGCGCCTTCCCTCAGGACACCACAAGTCACTTAAATGGGTTAGCCCAGTACCATGTTTAAGTTCGTAGGCTTAGACCAACTTCCAAAACTTCCTGCACAGTCAGCGGGAAGACGTTTATATAAAAAACCCTAAAACACACACAAACCCAAACCAAAAAAAAAAACCACAAAAAAACACAAAAAACCCCACAAAAAGCATGATCCAGCACATCCACTTCAGAGCTGCCGGATTCCTTGTAGTGTAGCTGATCAGAGCTTCCCTCTGCAAGCACACACCCTCCACTGCGCGTTTCGGGACCCTGCATTTCTAAGTTACATATTTTCCAGGCACCTTTAAGGTTAAGAGTATCTTTTCTATTTAATACGATTTCTTCTTGACGATGTGATCCTTTCCATAGTTTCCTGTTTGTATCAAGCACGTAATGTTTACTTCAAAGGAGAACTGTGAGGCTAAGCACCTTGGTGTAGGGAAAGTTAAAGTTATGACGCCAGAATGAATGTCCAGCGTGAAGGGAAATTTTTCTCCTTTGCCCTGTTACTAGTCAATAAGAGGCATCTGATAAGTACTGATAAACAGAGGAGACGTATCCAACGTAACAAGGTAATGACGAGGAAAAGTAGTGAGATGAGCAAGCTAGCCCAAACTAGTAAAAAATAGTATATTTTGTTATTTTAAAGTACTTAATTTTCCAATAATGAGTAAGGGATGAGAGGCTTTCTCCATATCTGTGAGTGGAGCACAGAATCAGTCAGGACCAGCGGCAGGATGCGTGCGTGCTTGAGATAAGGTTCTAGCTGGGGGAACGACTGGCGGCTGCTGCCTGCAGAAGGGAAAATGGGTGCTGGTATGCAGAAAGCATTAATAAGACATAGCCTGAATATGTGGGATCCGTGTCAAATTTAGTCCCTGTGTTATAACTGTTCATGCCAGGCAAGAAGCTGATGGTCTGTCTGCTGGTCAGAAATGAAGTTCTGGTGAAGATTAAGAGCTGTTTAAAACAGGCTGAGGTGCAGCTCAAAACTAGGGGCATGTGTGATTAGATTATCAAACAGGCAAAACAGAAGAAAATCAGTCTGGAGCAGAGCAAGCAGCTAATAAGGATAATTTGATTTAAAAATGAAAATGGTTGCAGACAAAGAAGAGAGCAGAATGGAACCAAAGACAGAGTCTTCTGGAAGCTCATAGGGAAATATGGAGACATAATGAACGATGAAAAAGGGAAAAAGGAAAAAGGGTGTGAGGGGGAGATAATCACAGAAAGACAAAAACCTTGAGAAAAAAGAGACAATGAAGATATTGAAGACACCTTACAGGTTGTGACAAGATACTGAGTCAGTCTGTGTCCTGAAGAGGAGCAGCTGGCAACAGGTTTAAACTGAGAAAATAAAAAAGGTTTTCAGTCTCCATATAATTATACCATAGAATACTAATTACAACAGAGTAGAGACCTTTACATTGAGAATGCAGATTTGCTAGGTGAAAAATGATGCAATCTGAGTCAAAATCCTTCTCCCTGGTGGATCATATTTCCTGAAAACAGACAGTAAAGAAATTCTCCTTAATATGAAAAGACTCAGTGCTATCCTAGATTAAATGAAAGGAATCCTCTTGATTCCACAGTTCAGGCATTGAGCAGAGGGGGTTTCTGCATTTGGCTCAGAATGCAAAAATCTTAAAATTTAAACACCTTGGTGAAAATCTACTGGAAAGTTACTGAGGGAGCCACCTGCCTTCCCCCCCGCTTCAAATAACAGTTCAATTTGCAAAAAAAAAAAAAAAAGAAACAAGCCCCTTTCAGTTAGTTCCTTGCTTTACCTCATTTTTGTGGGGCGTTTGGGGTTTTTTTTAATGTTCTCAGTTTCCTCCATGGACAAGCTATGGGGGAGTTTACTTTGCTTGGCATAATTATTTATGAGTAACTCAGTTTATAAAATATATGTAAAAGCCATCAGCAATCTGTCATTTTGCATCTGTAGCAAAGTCCCCTATGCTCCTTAAAGAATAAGGGTCCAAATTCATCCTAATGCAATTTTATTGACTTACACTTCACAGAAGTTGGATGCCCTAGACAGCTGCACAGATTTAGCCTGAGTCATTTGTTTCTGATATTCCTGCAAAGCTACAGGATTCAGTAGCTACACGGGAGGCAATGATACAACACCAAAAACTTGCTGCCTGGGAGAGAAAAACAAAATCAGGCAATTGAACTTAAATCTCACTGGAAAACATGTTAGTGGGTCCTTCCGCTTTCCAAATGCCCCTCTTTTGCAGGCACTGAAATAGTCAACAGATGTTCATCATACAGCCCATTGCGAATCAGGATCATGATGTCACTTCTTTCTTCCGGAAACATTTGTTCCGATGTTACCTGTCTGAGAGTAGTGTAAGTTGACAGTAGTGCTATCACAAGGAAGTTGAGCAACGTAAGCTACAAGCTCGCCTAAACAGGTCAGTGAACTTCAGATCCTGCTGGGAAGAGAACCGTTTGGAGCGGTACTGGTATCACTGGAGATGGTATCACTGCCTCGTAACCTGAGCAAATTAGCCTCCGGATTGTGAATAGGTCAGTGCCTGCTATTAGTACAACAGGGATTTACAGCCTTCAGCTTTTTTCCTTAACTTTTTATACTGTTCTTCTTAAGATCAAAATTCACACCAAGAGATGTATTGTAACAAGAATGAACAGACCGACTATGTATTAACTTAGTGCTTTTATTTCGAGACTTGAACAGAAAAGAAAATGATACTTCAGGCCACGGGGATTTGACTCAGGTGGAATGCCCGTCTCTAGAGAAAGGAAAATAATTTGTTCCCTCACTCTATTAAAAAAAATCTAAAGAAAGTGCCTGCAGGCTAAAACATCATCTTCTGTTCAGCCTCAAAAGAAGGGAAAATGGGAAATAGTGGATACCAGAGAGTTAGAATATAAATAGTCCACCAAGCTCTTATTTTAATTACAGATGTATATTCTTTGTGAAAGCTGTAGGAAAACCGCACAGCACAGAGATCCAAAAATTATACAGATGGCTTTGTCATTATCTGTACCATGGCTCCTACAAAGATGCTTTTACAATGTTATTTTTAAATTACACTTAATCGCTTCTGCCACAATCTGAGAGTTTCCAGGATACTTCTCGTATAGGTTTCCCAATATCTTGTCTTACTAATTTTAGTGTTTTGGTGATATGTGACTGTCACTAGATTTTTTTTGCAGAAGAGGAACCCAGGGAACAGGAATACAGGAGGGCAGGCTCTTAACTGGCTAAAAGTGCCTTAGCTGCTGCTTAGGGACTATTGTCTATCACTTGTTAAATATAGTAGGGTTTAGATATTATTTATAAAATTATTATGTAGTATAATAATAGTCTTCTTTCTAAAAGTGCTTCCTTTTTATCAGTGATGCCAGTGAGTTTTTAAGAACTGTAATGAACTTCTTAAGCAGGTCTAAAGCTTGGATGCTAACTGTACAATTTCAAAGCTGGGTAGATCTCATGACAGCAAGCAAAACTAATAGTTCACTAATATACAAAGCAATAAGCAGAGACATGAATATTTTTCCTAAATAATCCTTGTGGATTTAAGGCAAGAAATATTTTTTATTTCTCCATCTCCCACGCAACTTGAACCATGCAGCTAAAAATTATTCCTTTATCTCAACTATTCCAAAGTTGAATTATTTTGGTGCTTTTGGTCATTTTTTTGATGCTTTTGATGTGAATCTGACTTTTATCTCTGGGCTTAGAATTCCAGCTCAACATCGGTTTAGAAATGCTTTTTTTTTTTTTACATTTACAATGTCCAAATCATTATTGTCTCCTTTCACTTTTATTTGTGCTACTAGTTTTCTGGAAGTACACAAATTCACTTACAAGTAAAGCTGATGATAATATGTATTAATCTGATAATTAATATGTATTAATCTGATACCTGAAATCTCTTACTACATTTTACTGCTTCTTCAGTTGTACAGCTGCAATTGTTTTGGGGGATCATGTAATCAGGGGTAAGATCTCTGAAAATGAAAAGAGACAGGAAATCATTAGTCTAGATGATTTTAGTGTAAAGACCCCAAACGCTGATGATTTCTTTTAAAGCAAATAAGCATGGCACTGCCAAGCTACTATAAAACCCCACAGTATTTTCTTGTAGTCTGTTCTTACATTTATTTTTATTTTCAGTGATGACTCCTGGTCCCATTTAATTCTCGTCTTTCATTCTATTCTGACTTGGTACTTCACTTGTTTTCAGTCTGCCCACTAACTATTGCTTTTACAGAATTTCTTTCTGAATATTTTCAATATAAATCTGTCTTGAACAAACACTAGAAATGAAAATGTTCATTTTATCCTAGGATAGGAAATTTTCCTCTGTTGGATGCTTTCATTTGATTTACCACCCCCTGAAGTTTTAACACATTTTGACAAATGTTCTAATTCCAATCTCTAAAAAAAAACCCCTGACCAAAACCCAGTATTTCACTGTGATTGACAGTGCAAACTTCGCAGCTCATTTCAGAGCTGCAGGTAATTAGTGTCATTACAATGTGCTTCAGTTAGATGGCAGAACTTAGTACTATTTTCCAAGCTACCCAGTCATAAGGGCATGAAAACAGTGTGTCATTTGTCAAGGACCGCCAAAAGAAAGCTCACAGTTTAGCATGGTATAAGAAAAAATGAACCTTTAAAAAGGTCTGTGGTTTAACGCTGCATCACCTTTGAAACTGCTATCAAACTGTCCTTTGACCACAGCAGGGGAGCATTTGATTAACTACCAGCAAGGATGCGGTGAACAATGAGACATCAAAGACGACAGCTTTCTGACAGCATTTATTGAACAGTGATTAATGAATGACATAAATGAAGAATGTATAACCTCCAGGATATTTAAGAGGGCTAATCAAGTATCATGAGATGAAGTTCAAAAGAGTCATTAATTGGTAAAAATAAAAAACAGCAACTTTAAAAATATTATTAAAATTTCCATTTGGTCTGGCTTAAAAATCAATTGTATGGGGTGACACAACTAATATTCATATCGTGACTTTCTTTTGTAATGAAAAGATCTTCTCAGATTAGTTTTTGGGAAAGATTGATGTTGACTTCAATAAGCATTACAATAACTTTTAAAATACTGGCCGTGCTTTTAAAAAACCCCAGTCCTTATTAACTGTCCCTATTTTTCCTCATAACTAGTTACTGTTGAATTTTCTATGGCAAAACTGAAGAGTTTAAGGAAGAGCAGAAATATTAGAAACATCAGTGATCCGTAATACGGGGAGAGATAATTGAGTATTATTACCACTTAAGCTTTTTTTTTTTGTGCCCTTGGTTTATGTCACCTGTTACTAATGACCCAAATAAGTATGTGACATATTTCATTGCAATCAGATGCAGTGTTCAGACCAGTGCTAATCTTCTCGTTTGCTTATACTTCTCTCATGCACTGCAAAATCCCATTCGTACCGGCCAAAGTATGATGTCACGGTCATGATGTGGTGAGAAGCTCAAAACTGTGAGAAAAATAAAGCTTGCCAGTTTATGTGCTGTTTTCCTTCTGGCAGCTGCTTGATGCTGGTCCTCCCCTTCCAGCATGCGTTTCTCACCACTCAACAAAATGCTCTGCTGTAAATGAAAATACATTCCCCACGTGGCTATTTCATATTGCATAAGCTCCATCCAGCTGGAGGGAGCTAAGGCCGGCGTTAGCGAGCCTCACACCCAGACCTAGTGGAATTCACAGCTCTGAATTAGGTATACAAGTTTCTTTTTCCAGGGAGAAATTGCTGGTAACGCGCTCGGATCGAAGCCAGCAAGTTAAGCAGTAGGCTGTGTGATCCACAATGGCAACTGCTGGGCACCAAGTTTTGTCTCAGTCCTAACCAGTTTCTTGGAACGCAACAAGGCGCCCATCCCAGTTGGACTGAGGCAGGAGCAGTACTCTTCTCACAAAAGGTGGCCACTAGAAGCCCTCTGCTCCCCTTTGCAGTTGCACAAAAGTGAGGACAGTCGTTGGGATTAGAAGGGATCGAGCTCCCTCCTCTGCCTACAGGGATTGTCAGAGCTCTCAGAAGAGTCCTAGTTAGTGTGCTCTGAAGTATTAAACGGAAGAATGTTCTTGGTCACTCCTGATGGTATTGCACTTAGCATTAAATAGTTAAATCTTTGCTGGAGAAAAGATGCAAGGGAATGGCAGGGGACAGGAGTGGGGGAGAGAGACCACACCAACATGACTTTTAAGCACAATGTCTGAGAAATTCAGACTTGTATTCTCATTTCTATAAATACACCAACATTTCACACTACATAGTCATTGAAGGAGGGAACATGTACCTCCCCATCCCAAGTAGCTCCCTATCTACTAGACAAATCAAATTTTCTTTTAATTAAATGTTAAGAGATTGTTGGGAGACTCACAGAATGTGTGTTGCACATGCTCATAGCACTTCTTTCCTGCAGGGAAGGTCATACCCCTTCACTGAGCAGAAATGCTTTGGTGTCCCTGAGTTCTTGGACCTGGAGATAAATCCTTTCAGCTAGGTTGCTGAAGAGTGCAAAGCATCTAGGAGGGAGAGATTTATATATGTAATCTTGATGCTTCTGAAGTGAAAGTTTAAGGTGTGATAAGGCAGATGTACGGCTGAAGTATTTAATGTGATTAGGAAGCTGTGAGACACAGGTTTGTGTGAGTGCTCCTGAGTTTTGATATGAGATCACTGTTGTTTTTCATGTTTGGGACATGACAACAGATGGAAAAGAGCTGCTCTACTTGATGTCAATCATGTTTGTGACTGAACGACCTATCTAGTTCTAGTGATACAGCAACTTAAAACCATACAATTGTACTGCTCGGCGTGTCGGGGGGTGTTCTGCTGTGAGTGAGAATTTTTTTGGACTTTCATGCTGAGTAGTAATATTTTTTGTGCATGCATCTTCATATAAAACTAGAAAGATGTTCTTGGGAAATGACTTCTTTGGTGACAATTGTTTAATTGTATCTGTGGTCTCTGTGGGTGATAGCCTAAGTATATACGGTTTTCAGAAACTGTGTATTGAGGCAGTGACGAACATGGGCAATAATTGTTCTTTCTGGGCTTTTTGTAATACTTTAATAAGACACAGTGATACCTGAAGTTAATACTTTTCTCTGTGAGATTTAATATGTGATCTAGTAACAAGGCATTATCTTGTGCCATTCCAAGACAGTAAGCTTTCCACATTTATCAAAAGTTCTGGGGGCTTGAGAAAAGAAAGATTTTTTTTTTTCTCGAGGCTTCTGGCATTGCTTGAGTCAGGCTAAAAACAATGTTTCACTGCTTTTAAACCCAAGAAAAGACTGGTATAATTAGTAATGTTAACTGAAGGCTTTCAAAGACTGTTCCAGTCTGAGAAGGCTTCAAGGGTTAGGGAGGGCAAGGTCAGAATTTTCAGTGGTACGATCCTATTAGTACGGAGCACTTAAGCTAATCTGTGCTGTGTTAAGACTAAGTTAACACCAGGGCTCGGAAATGGTGTTAAAAGTTCAATAGAAAGCACTCAAGAGTTGATGCGACCTCAGAGTTTCTGGATGGCGTGAAAAGCCTCCCTGGCCGTGGCTGATACACGTGCCTTATCAAGTGCTCTGGCTGCAGGTACACCATCGTGGTTTTGAAGAGAACTTGCTGTCCACCAGCTGTAATTGTGCTGTTTGTGGCTAAATAGTGAAAGTACCAAATATGCTTTCTCCTATTGAGTTACCTGGCTTGAGTCTGGGAATCAAAGTCTATGCATCTTGCTATACTCATATATAGAGATTTATATTTGAACATCGTAATGTTCTCAATTTGGTGTATGCTCTTCACTCCCTCGTTATCCCAAAGGAGGATTCATTTCAGTGATGAAGGAAATTATCTCTGTATATAATTGTATTTTTTGGTATTCCTGTGACTCAAAGGCACATTATAAGTGCAAAATAGAAATTTAATATTTTGATCTAAAGTGAAAAATACAGAGGAAAGTTATTAAGCTCCTATTCATCTGAATTCTGGCAAAACCTCTGGTGTCTTATGGTGATATTCTCTGTCTGCAGCTGTGTTGTAGAAACCAGATGGAACTGCAAAGCTTTACATTTTGCACACTCTATATCTGTGATGCTGCATGAAATTCAACTACAGTTACATTTTGAAGACAGACTGTTCTGCACTCATCTGGAGTGGAAGAATAGGAAGCTTCCAAACTTGAAGCAAAAATGAGCTTAAATGCTCAAGCTCCAGAGGGTGATGATGATGATCCCTTCCAGCCTCAATATTGCAACACATCTTTACTTTCAGAAGTTCACATTGTGGTAAAGAGGTTATCTTTAACTGATATTAGCATTTCTCACTCAGCGTGGTCATTGCGGAATTTACTGTCTTTGGGTTTTACTATTTGTGACTCTCTCTCATGTCAAGACGTGCATCCAAATACTAATAAGCAGCCTGCAGACTGTCTGCTCATCAGACCAAGACCACCACCATTCCACGTGTTTTAAAGGGCTGCTCTTTGACTTGGACATTTCTCCAGGCCCTCACACGTGTTATAGATTTGTTCTCTGTGGGTTGTCTAAGGAAACACCTGTCACGGCAAACAGCTGCATCATCTCAAGACTCAGTTATGGCAATAACTTTTCAACATCTCCTGTCTTGACAACTGCCATGTGTGTGTTTCTTTGACATCTCTGGGACGTTGACCTTTCACGTATCTTAATGCTTGTAGCATCTTGGCATTGTTTTACTGCTGCCTCCTGGCCATAAGGTGAGCAAGAAACTGCATCCCATGCTCATCAGAATTCTGCTTTCCCGTCTGCCTCTTTCTTCTAATTACTCATTGCTTTTTTTTAATTGAGCTGCAGGATCTTTACATCAATGATTATTCCTATCACATCATACCTTGAGCAATGATAGAAAAAAAAATATTGAAAAACAGCTCATAAGTGAATTTGGAAAACAAAGTGGTAAACAAAATTATTTCTTGCTGTTTATCCCATCTTAAAAAATGTATAGATAAAACCAGTAAACTGGCTTAGTTAATAAGCTAGTCACATATGTAAAGTTCAGCTATGCTGACGTTTGTTATAATCAGGAGATTATTAGAATACAGTAGATTTTAAATGCAATGTCAGTGACTCACTGAGCCATGAAATAGAGTATGTCAAGCCCTGGCCATGCTCTCTGCTTCCACTGCTCACCTCTATTGTGTGTGAATCCCAGCACTGGACTCTTGGGCTGGTGGGTTGCCGAGTGGGAGCAGGCTGTTAGGTATAAATCTGCAACTTATACTAGTTCATAGTCTGACTGCTCGGGCCTCTTGGCTCTTTTTTCTTTTTTTTTTTTTTTATTCTGCAGTAATCTAAATACCTTTTCTCTCTTGGATCTCCAAACTTATGACACTAGTTTTTCTGCTGGGTTTCAACAGTATATTACTCTTTGACAGATTTTTCTTCTATTACTGCACTCTCTCTACCTCTGCTTATTTCTGGAAACTCTTTAAAAGTGTAGAGGTTTAACCTCAGCTAAGAGATTTTGCTAAAAGTGGCAGGGGCTTGCACAAAGGTGTCTATCTCTTCTCTCCCCTAAATTGGATGTTATAATCTATGTCTATAAACATAAAGCCACCACATGAGAGAGAAATTAAGCTTGACATTGCATGAAAACTATCACTTTGTCTTCATTTTATCTAGTTATCCTGCATAAGGAGTTTCATGGCGTCTTTCAAGAAAGGCCATTTTTCTCAGCAAAAGCTATAGGTGCTTGCTAGAGAAGTAATGACACATAAATCACCTTTCCTCTCCTGCGACCCCTTCTTTTCCACTGAAAGTTCAAGGTTCTGCTTTATCTACTTGCGTAAGTGTGAGGAATTACACCAGCAGAAGTTGGTATCTATTTACAAAATCCATAAACAAACTGATTTTACTCATTGTCTATCTCAAAATTTGCATTAATTCTCACACCAACATACTCAATCACAGACCTGTGTGTCCCCAGATAGTCTGTCCAGGATCACCTGTGCTTGACACAGGACCAGAGACATCAATTATTGAATCCTGTCTCCTATCCCATCATGTCTCTGAGATTCTTGTGTGGTAACAGCAAACTCATTTGGGGCTTTCAGACTCTTTGGTGTCCACAGTTGTTGTGGAGTGGGCCTTTTCTTCAGAATCTTGCCTGCATTAATCTCCATAGATCTACAGCCAAGTTTGCTGTCTTGTTGTCTTGTTCTTGTTTGAGACCGACCCCTCTATATGAGGACAGCCTGTTTTCCTGGTGGGGTAACTGGAAAAGGAACAGGCTACGGGGCACGCTGTAACCCTGATGCTCTTGCCTTGCTTGCAGAACGCAGGGTCTCCTGGCAACATGCGCTCTGTGGCCGTGGTCGTATCAGAACGCAGGATTTCTGGTTTTGACAAAAGCAGCATGATCCCCATTTTATTGTTGGGTATGCTTTCCTCTGTTATCAGTATAGGACATTCTTTTCAAGTCCTATTCTGCTGCTTCATCTGATCCTTACATACACACGTTTCTATTTGTACTTCGATTCATACCAATCTTTGTACTTCTATTGCAAGTCTTTCAAAGGACGTTTAAGCAATGTGCTGAACTGAGAAAATTAAATTGCATTAGCATATTAGCATTGTTAAATGCATTATATGCCAGCCCTGAGATACCACCAGTTTTATAGATATTGCACTCCAGAATACAGTAACAATGAATTGTGCTAAATACACAACTCTTCCTACCCAGATTGTGACCTATAGCAGCTCTGCTTGTCCTTTCCTTTTGCAGTTGCAATTTTCCCTCTAAAGTCCCAGCTATATTTTTTCTTTTATGTTTGTCATAAGTTTGTGCTGATGACTCCTGGAAGACACGGAGACTTTTGGAAAACACAGTTATCCAAATGGTAGTAAAAGGTAATGCATGAGTTCAGCCTTCTGCATTGCTGCTTCATTTATCTACGACATTCTCAAGCTTGCTGCAGTATCTTTAAGTAAGATAACTTAATTGCAAAGTCAATGTTAAATGAATTTATAAGTCATGCACACTTTGCACAAGCATCTTCTTCCATGAACTTGAATTGTCATGTTAATTCAGCTTTCTCCTAAAGGGCTTTGAGAGTGATAATCTGATTTTCTCATCTAGTTTCACATGTAACAGAGAAACAGAGATGACGAACTACTGGCCTGGAGCACAATATCCTTCAAATGCATAATACTATTTTAGGAGTCTTAAAATATAGTGAGCTCAATGTTTTCTTTTTAAAAATATATTCAAAATGAATACCTGAAAAATATGCTGCATAATGAAAAGAGATATGAAGTGATTGCCTTGAGAATAACTTATAAAGATTACTTTTACCCTTCAGCTCATGCTCTATACTGAGCATTTCTCTCACATATTAATTTCCAAGTGGATTTTGGTGCTAATAAATAATGAGTCTTTGAAATGGCTAGAAGTAAAGAAAGTTCTGCTCCTAGGAATAAAGAACACTTTTTTTACAGAATGCTCTCCACCTCCTGGGCTTATTCTGGAAGCAATCCGCAAGTACAGTGGATAACCCACTCAGATTTGAATGGGCAATCAGTCGTAAGCTTGTCTGAATGCCCAAGGGGGCTGATAGGCTGCTTAGTTATATGAAGGAGAGAGTATTAAATAGAAAAATTCCAGAAGCTTTTCATTTAACATGGCTGTGATAACAACAGGAGTAAAGTGTCTGGTTCTGCCAGCTGTATACTTGATAAGGTGCGCATAGGAAGTGGGAGAAATTTGGGGGTGTTTGCTGCTGCATTCCTCAGTCATCTCACAGTCTGGGAAGGCAAAGGAGCTCGAGGTAATGTCAGAGCTCAAGAGAAGCAGTTCTGTGTGTTTCCTGGGAAAGTCCTGAGAATACGAAGGTTGGTGGCTAAGCAAACTGGGCGCACGCTAACCAAGAAGTGCCAAAGAGAAGGTGCGTGTAAGGAGGAGTTATCCTATCAAACGTGTTTCTGTTCCAGAGGCGTTTGCCCATTTCAGAGCAACCTATTGCTGTAGACACTCTTGAAGCTCAGTAAAGCCATTGTATGGCTAGGAAGGCTTACAAATTCAGTCTGAGCGCCAGCTCTACTGGAAACAAAGCTGACTCTCATACAGCATGTGGAAAGTGAGCTTTCCAATACTGGCATTCTGAGAGAGGTAGAGTGTCTTCAAGAATATTTGATAGCACAGTATAGAAATAAGCGTATCCTCAAAAACCAGATCAGACCTTCTGGCATTGGGTATGTCTAAATTCATATTCTTGACTGTAAGAAGATTGTACAAGATCATTGTGCGAAGTAGGTTCTTCATAGCATCTTTATTTCATGCTATATGCTGAATAAGCCACCACTGGAACAATTTTCTAAAATTTTGGTAGATTCTTCATCAGCAGTAACTTTTTAAAAACAAAAAAAAAAGTATTTTGGTTTTCTTTGAAAATTTCCTAGTCAAGCAGGAATTAATTTAAGAAAATCCATTGGTTTGAGTTGAGCAGGAGGCTCTTAGACACCATAATCATGGTCCTCTCTGGATTAAAAAAACTTTGAATCTTGACTCTTAATCATTCTTGAACATGTCGTCCTTCTGTGTCAGCTACCACATAGCTGTCGGTAGGATTCCAAGTTGAAGGGGACTAAATTGTCTTCTGGCCAGAGCTGTGTGGTAGGAGAAAGCTAAAAAGGTAGCTTGCATTTTGTCAAATGAAGGAACTCCTGTGTTTCTGGTCTCCTGGACAATAAATTAAAATGGTTCCCTGTTAACTGTTGTATTGAGAGAGATTTCCTTTCACAGAACCACAGAATGGTTTGGGTTGGAAGGGACCTTAAAGCCCATCTAGTTCCAACCCCCTGCCATGGGCAGGGACACCCTCCACTAGACCGGGTTGCCCAAAGCTCCATCCAACCTGGCCTTGAACACTTCTAGGGACGAGGCATCCACATTCTCTCTGGGCAACCTGTGCCAGCGCCTCACCAGCCTCCTTTTCCCGGTGGTTTAATCTGGTTATAACAACACGTGGGATGGTTGTGCAGATTTCCTCTTTTTTTGTGATAAGGAACACATTTCTGTGTTAATGGTGGAGGGACATGATTCTCTAAGTTTCGGTGGGTCAGCCTTATCTATCTTTTTTTTCAGTTTGACATTTAAATAAGAATGCAGTTTATGTGCAGAATTCTTCTTACTAGTGCCAAAGACTTGCCTACAAAGACCCAGCATCTATTTTCAGATATGCATATTTTAGATGCCATGCTCTTAATTCTAACTGAGATTCTGTTGCTTTTTAAAAAATAAATAATTAAGTTTACTGCCCTTGTATCTGTCTCTCTTCCAGCCTTTCCTTGGTAGTAAAGAGTACTATAAATGATAGCTGAGTCTAGTAATTAGACAAGACTTCTCTTTTCTGTCCTGCTTTTTTTTGGCTGTAATGCATTTTGTCTGTTTACTGGCTTGAGGTCCCTTCCCCCCTGTGAGACTTATCTTTTTAATGGCAGTCATTTTTAACACGCACAATTTTTCTGTAAGCATGACATTCACTATCTCTATAATAACAACCATTTGGCTTATGATTTAAACCATTACAGCAGTGTACCATGCTGTGAGACTCAAATGCTGGCTTCACTTTCACATTGTTTACTTTCCTATCAGCATGTTGACAGTTCATAACTCTTGGCTATTTCCGCATTGACTGCAATTTTCATAAGGCTCTAGTGGAAATAAAGAACTTCATCAGACAATTGGTTTTTTTGGATTGCTTGGCTAAGCATGCTGTAAACTTGGTAAAGTCCTAGTAAGATACTGAACTAGTTAGGCATTTTAACATGGCATGAATTTGCTAGTGAAGTGTGGAATGGGTGTAGCATCGTTTTTAATCACATATCTGAAGTGTAATAGACAAAGATCAATGAAAACCTCATAACAACTAAAATATGAGATGGGATATATTAAGTATTAACTTTAATACACTGTTGCCTGACCAAATTTTTTTTTTTCCTTGCTCCACCCCTCCTTGTCCCCCATGAAGAGTACTGCTCCATTTGAAGGATCAGGCTTTGCCTGAACATTTAGTCATGATGGTCTTTGAGAGTGAAGAAATTTGAAGGGTTTGTTTTAGAGGAGATGGTTTTATTTTGATTACTGGAATTTATTTTTATTATCTAATGTGTCTAAACCTTTGTTCCCTGCAATCATTTTACCTTCAGTTTTCCAACTAAATCTCAGTAGCCAGTTCAGCCAGCAGGAACATGAGAATGCATAGGAAAACTCAGTGCAAATGGACTCTGGAAATTCAGCACAAAGAACTCTTGAATATGAGCATATGACTAGGGCTTTGTTTTTTAAGAGGTTTATAGCTTGGTTAAATTGAGTGGAGTTTTTTACAGCTGTTTCTCAAGTCATATCTCTGCCATCAGATTCTCAGCTGCATTTTGAGTCCTGTCCTATTTCAAAGAAAAGATCTAAAGAATTTTTTACATGGAAAGGAATTATTTTTCAAAGATATCCAACCTGAGGTGTACATATGTTTAACTTGGGCAATGTTTTATGAGGCAGACAGTTTCTGGTCTGCATATTTTAATCTTAATGAGCCTTCCTTATAAAATGCACACTAGTATTCTGGTCTTCTATAGAAGCAAGTGTAAGTGTTGGTATAGATCAAAAATATATATTAAAGCTGAAAATTTTTGTTATACTTATTTTACCATGCACCTTTATTTCTTTTTGTAATTAGAGTTTGTTTCTTTTGTGGCAATTGTTTGTTATTAAAATGGAAAATAGAATGTGGGAGAACTTTTTCTCTTAAAGATGGTTGAATCTGCTTGTCATAAGCAGTGCAGAGTCAGAATTTGTTTTTTGGAAAGATAAATTTATTTAATAAAATCTCATTTTCCAGGTTTTAATACTAATGAGCTGGGGAATTTATACTTTCACACACTGCTAATGACTTACAAGTATGTTATGCTGTACACAAGAACAGCGTTACCTAGTTGCACAATTATACCACAAGTTTGCCTTGTTTGTATTTAAGCTTCAGGAACTGCGTGATTATACATTTTTAAAAAAACATTTCCAGTGTGTTTAGCTGCAGATAAAAAGCTTGATATCCATTTTAAAGGCTTAAAACCTGGAGAAGTTAGAAATATTTCAAAATGTTTTTTAATAAATCTTATGGTGGGAAACTGAAAATTTCTGAGTGACTGGAGTTGTAGTGTACTTTTTGGATATGGCAAGTATTGCTCATCATGAATGGGCATGTACCTGTATCTTTTTAGGACAGGATTGCAGGAGCAAGATGGGTGGATTTATTTTGAGTCTGTTTTTTTCTTAAATGACCTCTTGTGTACCTTGAGGGCACCATGCCCATTCTTGATGTCTGGAGGTAAAAAAATTTGGGTTTGGGTTTGGTTTGGGGTTTTTTCCCAGTTTCTTAACTTCCTTATTAGCATTTCAGTGAACTTGTACAATATATATTGATGAAACCTTTTAAAGAATATTTCATACCATTATACAATTTGGATCATGCTAGCGTAGAAATATTTCTAAACTCTGCTTCCCATTTATCTTATATTCTAGCATCTGAATTCATATTTTTGTAAAAATAAGTGGGTAGGAGGAGGGTAGGGGAGAAACTATGCTTGAAACATTCTTCTTCCACTTGGAGTTTGCCTTTGCTTTTCATCTTGAAATTAAAATTGATGGACAGAGAATAATTTGTGTTAATGCAGCTGTTATTCAGTTTGAAAGATGACTAACAGGAAAATAGTGCTCTTATCTGGGGAACAAAGGGTGACAAATGCTGTTCTGCAAATCAAGTTTTTCCAACACTGCCTCTGAAGCAGATGGTACGCTAGCTCAAAAAAAAAAAAAAAAAAAAAAGAGCATTTGAACCTGTTCGGTGTCAATATGCTAGAACAGTCTCCTAAACCTCTTGTCATCTGTGATAAGGACATCAATAATAGTCATTGTCAACCTTCATTAAGTTCAGCTCTTCCAGTTTTATGTCCCTCAGGATGTTTTTCATTGATATTTTCCCTGGAAAGAGGAAAGGCCCTACATCAAGCTAGTGTATAAAGCTTGATTCCTTTCCTCAGGGCTCTCAGTAAAAAAGAAACAAATTATTTTAATTACTCTTTTTCTGTTGTGGGGGTTTTTTTTATTTGCTTGGTTGGGTTTTCTTTTGAGTTCCTCTCGGCTCTTTAACCTGTTTCTAGACGCAGAAGAGCCCTTGCTTATTAATCCATGTAATAAAGTCTAAGAAAATGGGAATGTTCCACTTGTAAACAAATAAAAAATAAGATGTCAGGAAAATCAGATCAGATGCTTCCCCTTCTCCAGGGATTTGTCTAGACATTGTTGTTGATATTGCTTAGTTTACACGTGTCTAGAGTTAGTTTTTTAGATTCTCGTTAGCTCTTGCAGGTTGAGATACCAGTGACCAGCACCATGTGAGTTCTTCAGTTTTCTTCAAAAAAGACAATCAGAAAGATAAAATTCCTGACTCTGGATTGCGTTTGAAGTCTTTTCAAGCATGGTAGGTGGTTGGGAGAATGGATGTTGATATATTCAAAAAAGTGACTTAGCTCACAAATTGATTTTTTTATTGAAGGAAGAGAAGGAGCTTATTTCTAAATTCATTCAGTGTTACACTCTTTTCAGCGCTCTCAGCAGTTATTTCCAATGTGAGAAGAAAATATACCATGTCAGAGAAGGAAGGCTCACACATTCAACATTGCTACAATTAACAAGGAATTGTATATATTGTACCCAAAGTTTTAGGAGCCCATGACTTGAATTGTTGCTCCTTTTGAAATTATTTTCTATGCAATGAACTATTTTCTCAGACCTTCTTAGAGATTTTGACTAGAAATAAATATTCTCCACCAAAAGGAAAAGAAAACTTATCCCCAAAATACTTGGAAGTACAAGCAGAGGCTTTCCTGTCGCTGTAAAGAATTGGAACCAGATATTAGGTCCAAAGACACTTCTCATATTTTATGTTAATGTACATTTTTTAAATCTAAAATTCAGAATACCAAACCACTTTATGGAGCTGGTTTCTCATGCCTTTCACTTACAAATGAAACTGTGCAATCTAACACTCAGCCCTGCAAAGTCATTCTGAGAACAGAGAATCAAAGAGACGTGCTCTTATAACTGGCAATGTTATAATCCAGAAAGCATTTTGCTGCCAGTCCTGCAGACCTCTGTGAATTTAATTGCACAAGCTAGCTTGTCAATTATTATTTAAATCTTATGGAACTTTTACTATAGATATGGTGGTGTTGCACTGACAGTATTGTATCTATTTACCCCAAAATTGAGCACATTTAGTGAAAAACAAATTACAGCACAAAATAGAAATTGGTCTATTACAAAATCCCTTGACTGGATGTCATTTTCTGCTTTCAACCAGATCTACCAAAAAATCATCCTTTTTTTTTTTTTTTTTTTTTTACTATAACTTGTCCAGCTGAATTGTCAGTTGAATTGCCTGTTCAGGTTCAGTTAACAATCCAACTGATAGTAAAGCTTGTTAAAGAACTGAATATACATCCAACCTGGTTATAAATAAGTCTATTCACAAATTCTCATAAATCTGAAATGAGTTTCCAACAAATCTAGACTGACCAATTTCAAATGTGAATAGCCGTAAGGGCTGCATAATCTTCATAATCGTTGGGAGATATCTGAGGTCCTGTGATCATGTTTGTGTGCCAGGCAAAGAATTTGGAGAGTAGAAAGACATCTCTGCTCAGTGTAGGAGCTTGGATATATGAAATAATATATCTTTAAAAATATGTATCAGTAGAATTCCATTTATTAGTTAATTTCTTTGCTTGTTTCTGAGAGGGTTTGGGGGTTTTTTAAAAGAATTTTGATCAACCAGTCCCACTTGAAGTTTCATTAGTGCAGTGTTTGCAGAGCTCAGGAAATATCTTTCTCTGGCGTCACTTATAAGAGACTCTTCAGGTGGTGAATGTACTCATCATCCTTCTTTTGTCAGTGGTACGGGACTTCATTACGGTGTGCAAGCACTTAAAAGGGCAATACCTACTGTGTGAAAGACCTGTGCAGCTTATGAAAGAAGATATCCTATAGTGTCATTATGAGTTGTCAATGCAATCGTACCTCAGGCCATTCCCACAACATATCTAATTCTGTTCCCCTCTGACCCCTTTCATGCCAGAAAATGGTAGAATTGTGCAGTTGTGTCTTTGAAAAGTGGCGTAGCGCCTGGCACAATAGATTCCTTATAATATCATACAGCATATTGAGCTAGACCTACAGAGATTTTGAAAGAGATGAAATTATGCTGATCATCATATGGGAGAGTTAAGTCTTATCTTCAGTCTTAAAAATAAAACATGGGCGTACAAATTTTTTTTTACATTGAAAGCCACTCTATAAAATGACGCATGAAACAATCATGAAAGTCAGTGCTGGCCTGAAAATGCACCATATTTTAAAAATTAGTTCAAATCCAAGGATTTCGTGTGAGCCTTTCTAACACTAGAGTACTGTCTGACCCAAATCCACACAGAGACTGCACTCTGTGAAGCAACTTAAATGCCTCTGGCATCTGTAGTAGTGTAATGCTCTAAGAGTTTCTTACGCATGTGAGGAAATTGGAAAGACAATATTGTTCTCTAATATGACTTATAATTAAACAAACAGCTTATGTTCTCTTAGAGTGGACTGCAGCTGGTGTGTGTGACACAGCCCTCCCTCTTCCCCAGCATGGACACACAATCTACACTCGTTTTCTGAACCACGTGTTGGTGGGAAGGTAGTCACCGTGGCATCTGGTCACCTCTTCCAGCTATCGCAGAGAAGGGATGGAGTCAAAGGTGTCTGAGAGGAGGGAGGAGCACTGCAGGATCCTGCTAGGAGAAGTTTGGGGATGACAGACATGCATGTGCATCTTGAAGTTATATGCAGGTAAGCACTTCCTCACCTCACTTTTACACTTTGCTAAATCCAGATTTAGTGCCTGATATTCTTCTTGTTATATGGTTGTGAGGGCACATAGTCTAGAAAATCTTGAATTGATTTACTCCTTTTTCCTCTGCCTTCCCTGATATAAAGTCATAGTTCCTGGGAGCAGGCACAGGAATCCAAAAGCAAAATTATGTTCACCTCTTGGCTTCCTGTTGTAAGCATAATATCCTGAGTGTTTTCGCCATATTAATGTGTAGCTCATGATTGTTAATATTGCCAGCGATTTACTGATGAGCCTCTTAACTTTAAGCAATGCTGCGACTCAATCCCTTTCCCTGTAGCATTAAGAACTAATTTGACAGTTGCTACAGGCAAAGCTGCAAGATGACTCAGATTGTCAAATGTCCTTTGTCCTCACAAAAGCAAAATCCTCCAGCCAAGTTTCGAATGCAATTCCATTTTATTCTAATTTATTGTTCATTTCTCTTCTTGACATAGCAGCTCCCTAACAAGTCCGTACATCATTACTTAAATGCTTGCTCACAAAGGACTGTTGTCAATCACTGGCACAGAACATCAAGCAGAAAGAATGTCTGATCAAACACGTTTTGAAAGGTCTACCACAACAATAGAGAAAAGCTGAATCAAACTGGGGGGCAGGGAAGGGCTAAACAAGACTTATTTGCATCAGGCAGATGAGATTATTTTAAATAGGCCTAAAACTCTGAAAATCATGTGGAATTAATTCATTTCTAGATACTTCTTAAAGCGCATGTTTTTTTAAGCATTGATGATAATGCAAGTGGTGGATAAAATACTAATACCAATGAGCACAGCAAAAATGAACCATCAGACCATTCAGACCTTCCTGGGGCTGCAAAGAACCTTGGAGTCTGCCTGAAAATTACTAAAAATAAAATGAGAAATGATTGCTCTAAGGGCGAATCACTCCTGGGTCGTCTGTATTAACAGTAAAAAGAGCGTTTTAAATAATCATAACTATTTTCAGGCATCTTTTTGAGTCATGATCTTGATTTTATTTATTTTAAAATGCCCACAATAAGAGAACATACGTGGTTCAGTTTTACAAACAATATGTTTGCTTTTAATTTATTCTAAGATATAATTGTTCTTTACATAATGGATCAAAGCCTCCATCAGTTCAAGAGGTAAACTACACAAAGGAATTGATCAATTTTAAATTTGAAATACTAAAATAGATTTTTCATTCTGTGTACCTTGATGAAAGTAATTAGATTTTTTTTTTCCCTCTAATCTGAGAGGAATTTAACAACAGTGTATAGCCTTGAACTTCCCCTGATCTCTGCACTGTAGCTGCATACAAATCAATAACACACTTCACTTACAAGAGTTTATGTCCTTGTCAGCTCAAAATTCTGGTCACTCAGGGCTGTCACACTGAAGGTGAGCTGTGCACATCTCTCTGGATTTGTTTATCGCTCCTGACGGGGCAGGGAATGGCAGTGGGAGGAAAATAGCAATGGTTGTATGATTCTCTGCTAACCCTACTTCACCCCAAAAATCTTAAAAATAACAAGGTCTTTCTCAACAAATGGGAAAATCTTGCAGTCCCTGAGGAGTTTCTGGTATGACATTCCTCTGAGGACCTCCCGATGGGTTGGGCAGCAAGAACAGCTGGCTGTGGGGTTCAGCTGTACTGAACAGCGTTCCCACACTGGGCACTGGGGCTGGAGTCTAAAAGGAAAACCAGTAGATGATCATTTAATATAGCAACAGCTCACATCCATAAAGAGACAATGAAATATGGATAGCATTATTTTATCTCTAACTTTTAAATGCCTCATTGTGAAATTGCCTTTTAAGTTGCTTTAATGTAATTCCCTATGTTCTTTGGGTTTTTTTAAGTAAACAAAACCCCACCACCTCCATTGTGTAAAACAGCAATATTCCCATGGTCCACCACTTGGCTTTACACACAGATTCTTTTGGTGAATTGAAAACATGAACTAAAATGATTACGTAGGGCTAAACAAAATTACGTAAAGTACATGAATATTCTTGAGTAAGGTTACAGGAAACCTGGCTAGAAAGCACCACTAGTCTCAGAAGAGCTGAGCGCTTTATGGGACCAGCATGTTGCGTGTGTGTGTCCTAAACTACAATTGCGAGGAGATCCACTATTTGAAACAAGTTGTCTCCTCTCCTCTCCCTTGGTCTTTGCTGGAGATTGTTGGGGTTTTTTTCCCCCATTCACTTGTTTGTTTCCACCTGGGGATCCGGAGCACCCCATTCTCTGGTAAGAAAGTGGATATATTGCACAATCCCAACCACCACCACCATCTTCATCATCATCCTCATCATAGAATACCAGATTGGAAGGTACCTCAAGGTCCGACCTTTCTTTGCTCCATCTAGACAAAAGCACCACCTAGACAAGATGGCCCAGTACCCCATCCAGCCAAATCTTCAAAGTGTCCAACGCTGGGGAATCTACCACTTCCCTGGGGGGATTATTCCAATGGCTGATTGTTCTCACCGTGAAAAATTTTCCTCTAGACTCCAATCGGAATCTCCCCAGGAGTATCTTGCACCCATTACCCTTCGTCTTTTCCATGTGACTCCTTGTAAAAAGGGAGTCTCCATCTTCTTTGTAGCCACCCTTGAAGTACTGGAACATGGTGATGAGGTCTCCCCTAAGCCTTCTTTTCTCAAGGCTGAACAAACCCAATTCTCTAAACCTTTCCTCATATGGCAGACAATCCTTTGATCATCCTGGTGGCCCTGCTCTGGACCCTCTTCAGCCTGTCCACATCTTTTTTGCATAGTGGCAACCAAAACTGAACACAGTATTGCAGGTGTGTCCTGACAAGCACCGAGTGAGGTAATAATTTCTTTATCTCTGCTGGTGACACCCTTATTGCAGCAACCCAGCATCCTGTTGGCTTCCTTTGCCGCTGCAGCAAAGAAAGCACCGGGACCTCAGGTTGCTCTCCATGGAACTGCTCTCCAGCCAGGTGGATCCTAGCCTGTGCTGCTCTCCTGGTTTATGTCTTCCCAGGTGCAAGACCTTACATTTGTCCTTGTTGGACTTCATAAGGTTCTTGTTAGCCCACTCTTCCAACCTATCTATGTCTTCCTGCAGGGTGGCTCTCCCTTCCTAAGTGTCCCCTTCCCCATTCGGTTTGGTATCATCCACAAACTTCATCAGGGTGCATTTGATCCCATCACCCAGTTCACTTGTGAAGATATTAAACAGCATTGCGCCCAGTATCGAGCCACTTGTGACAGTTTGCCAGTTCGAAAAAGAGCTCTTTACCACCACCCCCCTCTGGGTGCAGTCTGTCAGCCAGTTCCTCACCCACTGCACAGACCA
This sequence comes from Grus americana, assembly GCF_028858705.1. NCBI lineage: Eukaryota > Metazoa > Chordata > Aves > Gruiformes > Gruidae > Grus > Grus americana. The sequence continues at coordinate 5,650,352 of NC_072863.1, read as the reverse complement.
CTTGTCTAGACCACAACACATAACCATCATTATCATCTTATTCTGAGAACCAGCCACTAGAGGTAAAGAGATTTCTGCTGAAAGCAAATTCTTACTGAGCAGGAGAAAAGCTGGGACCTCAAGTCTTGGACTCAGTGGCAGGGTCTGGAGTATACTGCTGTGACTGCAGCCCGAACCAATGCTGTAACATGGCTATTCATGGAGTAAATTACAAGGTAAAGAGTCTATAACCTTTTTAAAAGACTCTGTGGAACCTTTGGAATAGCTTCATCTAGAAACTGGTAGCATAGGTAACAGCATAGGAAGAGATTTGTTGCTTTAGTGGCACTGCAATTCATCCATGATAGAGTTTAGAATAATGAAAGATAATACCTGCATTGGGAAAGGTAATGGAGCAAAAACCCTACATTTATGCAACTGGAAAAAGCTACCATAGCATCCTCATTATAATTTTATTAAGCAGATTGTCTTGTCTTTTCTTATACTATGAAAAAAATAAAATAATTATTCAAAGATACCATCAAAGAAATTAATGATATCCAGAAGCAATGGGAGATCTTTGGTAAACTTGCAACACAATTGTACCCTTACAGCATCAATCAAATGTTTGAGCAACCTAATCTCATCATCCCAAAGCTGGAACACATTTCATTAGTTTACCTATGAAAAAATTTTAGAAAAAAACTTCAGGAAAATATCAATAAGAATTATGGAAGTGTAAAATCTGTTCAGAGATCGCTTCAAATCTACACTTTTAGGAAGAGAAAAAATAATTTACTAACAGTAGATTCCTTGTTGCTTTTATTGATGACTGTTGGTTAACTTAATAATTCCTTGGAATACTGTAGATCCAATGGTATCAGCATTAAAACCTTCTAAGTAAGTTGCATAATTTCACCTTGTTTGTGCTCTACCCATCATCTGTGTTGATTTAATAGCTAGGATTGGTGGTAGTTTAGGTTCTGTTTTGAAGTGCCTTTTTTTTCCCCCATGTAGAATTGGAGGCTCTGAATTGAGTCCTAGCTTCAGTTCAGAGATCAGAAGCTAGAGGAACAGTAATAAGTACCATCTGGCTTGAATAGAAGATGTAATATATATTAAGAGTGGGTAAAATTGAGCAGCATCAGCTGGAAAGGGAGCAAAGGAAAGTGCCAGTGTTAAGTGATGTATTGGTTTGATTTATATTGGATGAGAAAATTGCTGGTAGGTTTATTTTATTGAAAAATTAAGTAACAATCAGTAGAGTTTTTTTAAAAAGTACAGATTGCTTTTGAGCTAACAAACCATAAAACTGATTCAGTGCTACAAAAGTGGATAACCATTGTTTTATTCTTTTCTGGGTGTTTTTGGTGATTGCATGAATCACTACTGTGTCATAAACCAAGGTCTTAAAAGTGAGCTTGAGACAATAAAAAGAAAAGCCTTAAAATATTTTCCTGGGATTAAAAGATTGTTTGATTTACTTTCAGCTCATCTGAACTTGGTTGTATTGACAAGGTCAATATTTAAGTCCTTTTTTCATACCATTATAATAACTGGCTGGGGAAAAGATAGCAATTTCTTTCATTACAGCTCGAGCAGAGAATGGATTGAGATGTAAAAGTGAACCTTTTTGTAAAGTGATCATCTCGAAACAGCCATATCTAGCTTCCAGGCTGGGGAAATCCATGCAAAGGAACCATTAATGATTCACACCACCACCACACACATATTTATTGCTGGTATATTTATCTTCTTTTTTTTTTTTTTTGTTCTTTTTTCAGTGGGAATCAAAGAGTCTGTAAACTCAAAAAGCAAACAAACTGTTTAAATTGTGGTTAAAAAAGCTTCTGGACTGGGTAAGGTTGTTGAATGATCTTACAAACTATGTATGCCTAGAAAGCATCAAAATACTGTATATGCAGGCAAAAGCTTTCTGCAGTAAGTCCAGCACTTCTTAATAGTAGTAGCTTACTGCAATGAACTCGTATTTGTACGGGAAATCCTGTGAAAGCTTAAATATAGAAAAATTATCCAGTATTATTGCATTACCCAAGCTGCTATTCCTCCCTTTATCATTCTTATCCCCTTGGATATTCTTCTGTCTATAGTATGAAAACTAAAAATTGTTTCACTCAGAAGGCTGAGGGCTGCTCTGTGTGTTACCCAGAGCTCCCATCAAGAGCTAAACCCCTCCAATAATTCCAAAAGAAAAGGTCTGGCAAAAGGGTTAATTCTGTTAAGAAACAAGAGTCTCAGCAAATGGCCAGACTAAAATGTAGCTGTTAGCATCAAGCTCTACAGGTAATGTTTGCAGAATAAATGGGTTTACTTAGCACACATTCCTCACTTCTTAGAAACTAAGGAGAAAAAGCAGCAATTCTGTTAAAACCCAACTCTTCCCCTGTCTTGATTCCAGGTACTCTAAAAAAGCATTCCCTATACTGATTGACTTTCATCAAGAGCTCTTTCAATGTCACAGAAATAGATTTCATTGGTTTTGACAGCCTGGCTTGATGCTAAGCTTGTATCAAAAACCTACCAACAGGAAAAAGACTGCTGAGTCAAACATAATGGTCATATTTGGGGTTTCTGCTGTGCATGTCTCTGTGGTAGATGTGATTTCCTCTATTTTGACCCCAAGAAGCTTGTACAGAAGCTCATTTAAAGTTCATGTCTCTAAAAGGAAAATAGTGGAAGTACGAAAAGCGAAATGATCAACTGCACTTTTATTTTCAGTAGCCCTCCCACAGTCTGTGAGCTCTGCAGGGGAGCAGGAGATGGGAAATCAGTGTTGCCCTTAAAACAGAAGAAATGTTTTTCTAACATAATATACATGAAGCACTTGAGTATTCCCACTCTCTGCAAATGACTGAAAGATAATAGGTGCAAAATCTAACGACGTGGCCATCGGTATTCCCACTCTCTGCAAATGACTGAAAGATAATAGGCGCAAAATCTAACGACGTGGCCAGCTCTTCTAAATCTCTGCCCTCTTCAAGCATCCCATGCTCTCGTTGTCTTTTCCTATACGCTTAGCATTATGTGGCCTCCTAAGGGTATGTGAATAATACATCTATTGGCAACTTTCACATCTTGTGAGAATCTTCCATTTTCTAAAGGAGTTCAGATCAAGCGGGTAATTGAAACAATACACTGAATTAGTATTTCCATACTGGCCACTCCGAAAGTCTGGTCCCAGATTGAATGAGCCATTACATATTTCTGCATCATTTTCTTTTCCTATAGAGTCATTGACAAACCCCATAGAAACAGTCTAACACCTTGTCTGAAGCCACGATCGTTTTCCACGCTTGTATTTTCCTCTTTGTAGTTGATCGGCAATATCCAGTAGTACAAACTAGGGGAAGGAAATACACTGTCTCCTTCATGTACCGGCACAGAGTATTTCCTCTATCAAGCTGAAGAAGGGCTCTAGTCCTTCATTCTGCTGCTTCTTCCCCAAAGCCTGGTCAATGCCAAGTTCATAGCTACAGTCAATAAATCTTATATACATACACAGCCTCTCTGTGCATGCGGTTCGTTTGGTGGTGATGGCCCCTCAGTGGGCGATACTGAGGTATCTCCATGCTGGAGAGGGAGCACTGGGAACGTAATAACTAACAGGCAAAATCCATTTTTGCCTCCCACCCTTCCCACCCCCATTAAACAGTCCTGGTTTGGAAACAGAAGAACTGAACCAAAAATATAGCCTCTATGAAACTGTAGCAACATCTTAAAACTTCACAATTTATTCACATCTGCTGGGTGTACTAGAGTTTGCTCAAATTTTTTGCCAAAGAAGCATAACTATGTTATACTTTTATCCTTAGCTACGACTTTTTGAGAGCGTGACTCAGGCACGGAAAGAACTTGTGTTTAATACTCCAGTTTGGTGATGATGTGTGCAAATCTGTTCCCTTAACACCTTTTTAGACTTTTTTTTTTTTGAAACTTTTTTTTCAGTTCATACAGATGTAAAACTTTTCATGTGGGATGTGGTTCAATTAGTGTAGAGAGATACAGTTAATTGTTTAAAAATACTTTTAAAATGCTCTTATTTGTTACAAACAACTTGAATTATAAACAGCAAAATTAAGCTTGGTACTAATTTCTCGTGTGTTCCTCCCAGTTGGCAAAAATAGAAAATGGCTAGTCAGCTTTCCCATTGTTTACATAATTTTGAGTTTTTAATTAACATAATCTGCTTATTGCAATGTAGCTGCTAATTGCAGGCAGTTGAAGGAGAGGGGTACAAATTGCTGTGTTTATGTGGTAGAAAAAGGAGCCAAATAATTAAGGAAACTGTTTCCCATATAGAAAATGATAATATTTTCTTTCTTTACGTGGAAACATAAATAAATCTGTGACCAACTGTTTAGACACCATTTAAAAAGCACTATAGCAAAGCAAAGAACTTCAATACATTCAAATTGGTTCATTCCTCCATCAACTTGCCTGAACGCTTTTTTTTTTCTTTTTTAATGAAAACAAAGCTTGTATTTTGAAGAACTCCATGCTCAGTTTCTGAGGATTTTGGGGATGTACATAAAGGCTCGCTGATCTTTCCCCAGCCCACTCTGCAGTAGAGCTCTAAAGGTGCAGCGATACCAACTCTGGACTTTCCATATCTGAGACTGTTGCTAGAGTTTCTCTGAGTCTTTGTGAGGATGACTGTAAGTGTACGTGAGCCTTCCAGGGCTATTTTAGTGTCTTAATTATTTGCAATTAAAATGATGATTGCTTAGGCGCTGAATGTTTCTATTTATTTTCCTCCAAACTGGAATGTTTTTTAGCAAGAAAAAAAAAAAAATCAATGGTTTTGGCAAATATTCAGATAATAGGCCTGGCTCTAACCAAGCTTTACTATTATGTATAACTCTGCAGGAGAATCTTAGGCAAAAGGAACCATTAATTTTGACTTTTTCTGCAAACCTAAGCAACAGAACCAAACCTAATTACAGAACCGAGTTTTGTCCCAGCCATATAATCCACTGTGTAAATTTTACTCTTCTTCACACTTCCACTGAGCCAAATATGGTAAAGGTTATTAAGTATTCTAATCTCGTAAAATAAAAAGGAACAAAACTGGATGCTGTTAAGATGACTAGATTCTCTTCAAACACAGCAAGATTTACTTTATGCTAGAATGAAAAATGATTAAGAAGGTTTGACTGTATTATTAGGAATCTTTAATTGCAAAAGGAGAAGCAGCTATGTATTTTGTAAAATGTAATCGAAGTCATTTGCAGTAGCAAATTAAATATATTCATGAGTAAAAGTTCCAAATATTTTATCTGTTGACCTTTACCATACACTGTAAAATTTTAGTATTGGTGCTACTGTATAACTTTAGAAGCAACAGTGCCGAAATGTGTGGGCCTGATTCTGATTTCATTTACATCTAATGTAATTCTTTTGAACTCTGGAAGCAACTCTTGATTGGCAATGCTGACGGCTAATTGGAAACATGCCTTATGGCTCAAAAGTTGCCCTTATGCCCACAATAATACTCATTTCTGTAATTAATAAAAAGAACAATGGTTACTGATCTATTCCAAATTACACGCTCTATGTGCTTCTCTAGGCTGGGCACCTGAGTCAGGGAAATGGATGATGAATTGATGGTAGGATTAAATGCCTCCTTGCATTTTTTCTTTGAATCTTTCAAATCATAGTTATTACTGAAATTTCTATTCCTTTTATTTTTTTCTAAAATGGTGCCAGATATGTTCATAATGTTTCCCTAACAGGTACAGTAGGTAACACGTTTATTGTCCTAAGACACATCCAAACACATTTAGAACGCAGATCAGGGTGACAATATTATTGTTCTCTCCTTCTCCTTTGAGAAAAATAAAGAAATCCAAATTTGTAATGTATTGAAGTTAGACCCTATATCTGAGATTGGTGAATAGTATAAAATGTTTGCTCATGTAGCTAAAATATATGTCCATGACATACTAATAGGAAAGACGGTGTCCTTGAAGTCCTAAAATAGTCTTTTCTAACATCTGACACATCCTTTCTTCAAACAATGTTCACAGACTCAACAAAGTAATACAGCAAGTGTGCATGCATGAGCACCTGTTCCATAAACCAGGCTCCATCTGTGTTTGAGCTGACAAAGAGAATGTCTGCGTGTTTGGTATGAGCCAACAAATTCATGAAAGGGAAATCAATTAAAGGTTACTAAATACAAAGGCATCTCCTCTGGGTCTGGAAGTGTGACTTGCAAAGTATTGGTGCCTCTGAGAATGATGACTTCATGTTTGGCCTGTTTGTATTTCTGCTGTGAGGTCAGCGCGTTAAGGAGTAGTTGAAGTTGTCATCCATGGATAACAGAATAGTATTTGAATATGTACCGTCTAATTTTCAGCTTCCACTAGGAAGCTGTTGCAAATACTCTCCTACCAAAAAAAAAGCTTTGAGTTTTGAGTTCTGTTCCAAAACAGCATAGTTAAACTTCTTTTTCCTATTTCTTCTGGTTTTCTAAAAATAAGTTTGGACAGGCGTCACAAAGAGAATATTTAATCAGAACATATAGTTTTATACCCTAATAATTTGTTCTTTAATTCAAACTCTGAGATGGAAGCAATCTCAAACGAAGCTAACATGCAGTAGATCTGTCTTATAAGCAAGTCAAAATCTGGACCTTGATATATTTTTATTATTAGCTATTTCCTCAATGATTTTCCACCTTTTCTTCCTACAATTTATTATGCCAAGGTTGTTAGCCTGTTACATAGAAGTAAGCTCAGCACTTCCTTCCTTTTTTGTGTTCACTTAGCAGCAGCACCAAGAAAAGTCTGCAGGCATAAGGTGTCACCTGGGTACCCTGACTGCGTTTTCAGAGCGGGCTCATGCCTGGCATTGCAGCAGCAGAGCGATGGCATTGCACAGGGGATGCAAATGGCTTCGTAGTCGAGCAGGAAGCTCTGAAAAAATTGTTGCTAAAGACTTCGGCGTTTCTGATTCTGCCATGCTGAAGCCAAGTGATGTCTCCTTTCAGAAGACTTCTGCTGTTGTTGGCTACATAGTGCTTAGCATGGTGCTGTTAATAAAGCAGCTGTCATCTGTGACAGAACGCTGGTGTTTACAGTAAGATTTAACTCAGTCGGATGCTAGAGAAGAATGTCCTGATGAATTTTGTTCAGTAGTTTAGCAGAGGATAATAGATCCTGAAAAAAATCCTATAATGACCACTATAGCTGTTTTTCAGGAGAGGCAGTTCTCCTATTTACAGAATATGAAGAAGGGTGATAAAGTGCTTTTAGACAGACAATGAAACAACTCTTAAAACATTCTAATGACCTCAGAATACTACCTTGCCCCCCTCTTCCTGGTTCTTTATGATTCCAATCTCTTTTGAGTGAAAATGCTACAATGAAATATATTATCCCTTTTATAGAAATGACAGAGATAGAACACTTACCAAGCAATTTAAGAGACACAACTGAACCTAATCACTCCTGAAATCAAAAGAAATAAAGGGAAAATTCTTTTTTCCCTCCTTTTCCCTGGTAATGAATGTGAATACTTAGTTTTGGACTCCTTTCACCATTCTGCCTCAATAAATGAGAATAGGCAGGGAATAGATCTTCACATCGCTACACTGCTCACAGCTCAGTGCTGTCACTCCTTTATCCTCTGCTCCATTTCTCTGGTGCGTCACCAACTTTTTAAGTGGGTTTGCAACAGTGGTTATCAATTGATTCAGTTTTCAGAATAGTTCTTCTGTAACTATGCTAATGAAAAAGTAAGCGTGAGGAGAAAAAAGAGCTTGTGTTTCATGTGAGTCAATAGTCTTGATATACAACAGAATCCATTAAATGTTGTTTCATTTCTGTCTGCATAAATGGGTTTAAACCTCCTGGTTTCACTGTTCAGCTTTTTGCACAACAAAAAGCTTGGGACCATCGCTGCTGTTCTACCCACAGGGTAATTAGTAGCTTAACTATCAACTGGCTAGAGACAGGATAATTTAAGCAGGTCAAAATTGCTTGTATATCAACACGGTTGAATGCCTTATTTAAGTGAAGATAAGGAATGCATAGGCTTTTTGCTGAAGTCTGAACCAGGCATGAGCTTCATTAGCATCGTTAGTGCTAGAACCCTCCTGCCTCGTACCCATAAGCAGAAAGTAAACCAAAGACAGTGCAAAAATGCAATGATGCACTATCTGCTTCTGTTAGACCTTGCTCCTGTAGAAGGGTTTTTGTTTCAACTGGCTTTGTGGTGAGTGGGTGACAGCCACCAGCAGCACCAGAATGCAGATGGTGAGAAGATAATGCGACCTCATTGATGCTACACCTTGTTATTTTGCATACTTCGGTAACCTGTGGAAATTGGCACAAAACACAGTACTGACCATTGAGAGCAGATTAAGCCACACTTGTATAACAGACTACGAGACAACCTTTTAGCGGTTTGCTGGTGGGGAGGAAGACATTTGGAGGGGACATTTGCACAATACACTGTATTCGATTAATTTAAATTGCTATCATGGTTGAACCCGGCAGGCAGCTAAACACCACAGAGGCATTCACTCAACCCCCAGTGGGATGGGGGAGAGAATCAAAAAAAAGGGTAGAACTCATGGGTTGAGATAAAGACAGTTTAATAGCACAGAAAAGGAAGGGAATATAATAATAATAGTAATAATAATAATAATGATGATAAAAGAATATACAAAAGAAGTGATGCACAATGCAATCGCTCACCACGCGCTGACCGATGCCCAGCTAGCTCCTGAGCAGCAGCCCCTGGCCAGCTTTACCCCTAGTTTATACGCTGCGCATGACCTCATATGGTATGGAATATCCCTTTGGCCAGCGTGGGTCAGCCGTGTCCCCTCCCAGCTTCTTGTGTGCCCCAGCTACTAGGAAGAAAATTAACTCTAGCCCAGCTGAAACCAGGACAATTGCAAAGGAATCAGCAAATGGAACATTTTTCTTTTTTTTCTTTTTTTTTTCTTTTTTTTCTTTTTTTTCTTTTCTCTTTTTCTTTTTCTTTTTTTTTACATCCCAAATCGAGGGAACAATTCAGATACTATAATAAGATTTTTCTCAAAAGCCCAAGGGATAAAGGAAATGGTTGCTCGATATAGTGGCGTCTTTGCAATTCAGATGGCTTCTAATGATGAATAGGAACATCCAGAAACACTTATTTTGTTTTATTTTCACTTTTAACATGTCTTTGTAATAAACAAGCTCTATGAATAAATATACCTGATGCAACAGTTAAATATACTGTGTGCTATTGCGAGTGTTCCTCCCTCTGCAATATAACAGCTGGAAAATTATGATACAACTACAGTGACATAGTTCCCCCCCATGGAGCATTTTTGCAGCAAGAAGAGTTAAAAGTAAGAATAAGATAAAATGTTATTATAGGGCCATTGATCTTCTGTTACCTAAAAGGAGTGAATATAGGTGTCACAGCTGACAAAGTGCTAAGCTATCCCAGCCTATGCAAAGCTCAGTACAAAACAGTGAAAAACAGCCTTATCAGATCTTTTCCCAGCTTGAGGGGGGAGGGAGAGAAGGTGTCCTTTAGAACCAATACGACTATAAAAACTGTCAGGTTCCCAAACAAAACAAAGCTTGGATGACAGCTGCAAGTGCATACTCCACGAAAATATAAATTCCACTTAAAAAAAAAATTGCTTTCAAGCATCAAGTCTACTTGCCAAGTAATATCATGGAGTCAGATTTTATTACCTAGTTATAAAGTCCTAATACAGAGGTTCTGGAATAGAAGCATTCACACAAAATGATCTGTGGAGACTCCAGCGGTGTCGCTGAAATGGGGGGATTCAGAGCTGAGACAGGCTGTCGCAGGAGCTTCCTACAGACCAACGCTACCAGCGTGCCTTGGTGACACCAGGCTCTGCTACACATCAGACCGTCTTGTATGAGCCTGGCACGTATGAGCACAGAATCCTAATGATGCTGCCACCCCAGCACTTAGCGCGATTTGCAGTGCAATTTTGTTTCTATGCTACTCAATGATGATAATAACAATAATAATAATAATTGATTCTTTACTCATGCAGTTTGTGTTGATCTTTTTCCCCTTTACCCTTTGTTTTCCTTCCTCTCCCAGTCCCCGATAGTGCGAAGATCTCTCTACCACACCTTTTACTGCAGAGGTATAGCAAGTCAGTACGATGCATACCTCAGGGCTGTTTTTCTTTCCTTGACTACCAAATCACGTGGTAAGTCTCTCTGAATCAGTGCTCTTTCTGCTTTGAATAAAGTTTTAGAAGATTTAGTCTGAAGCTTACATACAACACTACTGCCACATTCAGTGTTGACAGTCTTACCAGGTTTAGAAGTAGAGCAATCCACTGATATGAGTAATTTGGAAGTAAACTGACAAATTCTATCTATGTTGATTTCTTTTGTTTTCCTCCCCACGAATCATTCACGAACTGACTGAATATTCTCAGAACATACCTTATTTTCTCTCTGACATAACTTGTTTGCACACTCTTTTTCCTGCCACCTGGTCAGATGACTTGGTACCATTCGGTTGGATTTCAATGAAAAAGTGGAAACTATTGGCTCAAATAGCTCTCCTCCTCTCTCCTTTAGAGCTGTGCTTACAAAAGGCATTCTTGTTGAAGAGAAATGCCGTAAGGGTGGCCACGTGTACTCTCTGTTGAAGGAATTCTGCTTTAAGTATTGCAGTAAAATATCATAGAGCATGTAAATGAGTCCTGAAATGTGAAGAGCTTGTTTAGTCCACACACCCCATCAGAGGCAGGATTAGCCTCCTGCTTCATTCTGACAGCTTTTTCCAACCCAGCCATCCTCGAAGGGTGCACCTGGCAGTCTATCGTGCCATGAGAGCACCCAAGCATGGTGACAAACCCAAGCGCCTGGCCAGAGCACGTGGAGGATGGGTGCCGAGGTGTGGGACGTGCCTGTGAAAGGCTGAGCAAGCAGCCGTGGGACTGCTGCCCATGGTGAGCGCATCTTGGCAGAACTGGCAGCGACCGCCAGCGATTTTGATCCGGTTCTCAAAAGACTGATCTAATCTAATCTTAAAACTCTCCAGTGAGAGGGATTTTATATTGCTGCGTCAGGCAATCTATCACAGCGCTAAGCTCTCTTCTTTGTCATAGAGGGTTTTGCATTGCCCCTCAGTGTGTAAAGCCCTGCAGAGGAGTGGGCCCAGCTGCCAGGGTTTACCTGCAGTCCGAGGAAGGTGGACGTTGTCTGAGGGACCATCAAGTACGATGCTACCTTTAGACTCTGGCACTGATATTACTAAAGTTTTCCTAAGTTTGTTTTGTTTTCTTTAAAAAAAGTGTAGAATATGTTGAAATCATATCAAAGTGTATCTTGTGAGCACAAAATCTGTATATTTCCTTTCAGCGTATGTGATCAAATTGTGGGGACAGGAAGGAGATGCTAGCACCCGGTGTGCAGAAACACCCTACCCTCTAGATAGTAATCAATATGTCAACTGAAATAAATAGCGCTAGCATGTAAAGAGCACGGGAAAGAAATGCCACAACAGAGGTGGTAGTGAGCCCAGCGTAGCAGCTGCTCTCTAGCAAAGGCTTTCTACCAACGTCCTTCTAGCACCGGCTGTGTGGCCGTGCCACCCACTACTTCTCGTTGCTTTTTATTGAGGAGATTCCAAGGAAAATAAACAGAACCGGCCAAACATCTTTCCCACTAATTTCATAGCACTGTTGTGTGTTTATATACCAGTTGTGGGGTTTTTTGCCTTAGGAAAAACACCTCAAGGTAATTTAGGTGAGTTTTGTTATGGTCTCCGAGAGATGACTTATATATCTTTATTATTCCATTTAGGTTATGATTTACCTGAGCTTAATGATCAGGTTTTCATTTGCAGCAATATTACATAAAGACAGACGCTAACCTTGGGCTCTTTGGACAGCATCTGTTAGAAGGTTGCATCTGAAAGACAAATACCTGATAAAGCTTCTGTGGCTAAATAGTCATAAATGAGGACCTAATCAGGACCTTTTAATTTCTCAGCTGCTTACAAACAGCTTAAATAGAAGGGTTTTACAACCCCTCATATGCTTACAGATTTTTATTTATTTATTTTAATACTTATCCTAGCAGAAAACCAATCATATTGTTAATTACTCAATGTAGTGTCTGTCCTTGGCAGGAATATTATCAAAACACAAGAGGAATGTTACCTGTGGGCATGACTCTGTATGGGAAGAACTGATGCTCAAAATCCATATTAGGTTGTTTTATTTATGTCTCTATGGCAGCTCATCTGAGGAAATGTATTTGGATGTAATTTTTTAAGCCATTTTAGGATCCAAAATTTTGTTTCTACATAAGCCCTTAGACAAAGAAAAATGCACTTTTGTTGGGTGATCAACAAATGCAGCCTCTTTCGTGGGAAAATGAGCTTTCCTTTCTTGTGCCTGTCCCTAGTGTTAAATGCCAGATATGAAATAGAGAAGGTACCAGCTGAAGTGAAATCCAGTGTGAAACCACCCCCATCACTTTAAAGTATTCAAGATAGTTCAAGCCTATCTATTGCAACGGAGCAGTAACATCTGTACTATGTTCAGCTTGAGTAAAAGATGTGTTCATAGACTTATATTCACTCCAGCAATCTGAATTTTGCATTTATGTCCTCTATGTGCTTTTCAGATACTACAGTTGGGTTCCTTTTGTTGTGGGTTTTTGGTTTTGTTTTGTTGTTTTGTTTGGGTTTTTTTTAAATAAAAATCCATGCTTTATGGTCAATGAGATTAAGTAAGTTGACACAAAATAAAAACTAATTAAATCATGTGATTATAAATTGTTTATCCTCAGAGAATAGATTATAAAAAATGAAAATAAATTATGTCAAGAAGCAGTCTGAATAATAGTAAAGTAGTGTATCTTTTGGCTGCCAGGAGCCAGCTACCAGCTGAGTCAAGATGCACCCTCATCTCCTGCTTGCTGCCTTTGAACAGCAGTTATGGATTAAGTCTGACAGTGTGAAAATAAATGGGAGAGTGTAGCTGAAGCCAAGCATTTATCAAGCCTGGTTGTACTCTATGCAAGGCAAGTCTGATACAATTTAATAAGATAACAGAAAACTTAACACTGTCTTCAGGATGTCAAAATATGGATTTATGCCCTGTGCCAATGCTACTACTGTTAACTTGATGAATTTTAAGCTATTTCAGGTTTTGTGTTTCGCATCCATAAGTCAGTGGTGCTATAGGAGTAATTTTCAGATACAGAACTGAATACCTGTGCATATGTATGACAGGAGTATTCAAAACTGTCAGGTGTCATAAAATGGGGGAAGAACCAGAGAAAGCCTTGAGATAGCAGATCTTCTGTCTCATTACATGTTATATGGCACTTTGCGTTCTCCAAATGCTTTGTTTCAGGAAGTTTAGGAACTAAACCTGTGAATGCAGGAAGAGAGAGACCAACAATAAATTAAAAGAACACTTATTTATCTGGGTTTTTTTCACTTTTGAAATTGGAGATGTCTGTCACAGACCCTCTTTTTTCTGTTCTTCATTACATTTAAACTGAGCAAACTTGGGATGCCTTAATCAACAATAAGGTTATTTTTCTATCCCTCATTTAATATGCCCACTGGTTACCAATCCTGCCCCTAAAATAACATCCTACCTTGTGGGTTTGCTGACTTCTTGTTGAAGAACCAGTGAACTTTCACAGCAAAGTACACGTAGGCCTGACTGTTGCCAGTGGCATTTCTCTCCAATGAGAGAAAATTAAACAATTGCAGGTGGGTTTTGTCCCTCCGTTTAATAAATACTATCAAGATATCAAGTCATGAGTTAAGGTAACCTTTTGGACTACATAGAAGGAATTCCCATAGTCCCTCAATGGCTATTCATCATTCTTTTCAAGAGTGATTTTGACCCAAATGGATTGTTTTCTTGTTCTACTTTATCTTTATGCCCTAGTTCATCTTTAACACACACTGCAGCACTATCTGTTCTTGAAAGTGCAAGGACTTTGATAAATGTACTCGGTCATCACTGCTTTTTCATACTAGGTATCTATTGATTCTTATAATATCAACTTTCATGACTTGCATCATTTGTTAGAATTCCTCTGTTTAGTTTTAAAGGCTGTCCACATTGATATACAAACAATTCAAGTTTTTTCTCACTAGTTCCTTTCAGCACTCTTTACGGCTCCTTTTATCGATCATATCTGCCTCAGTTCAGGAAGGACATGCCCCAGTTACTCAGGCTATTCAATGAAGTACCACAGGACGAGGTCCAAAGCTCTTCCAGGGTCAAGCCTTTATAGTGAGCAGAGTGAAATGGAGTAAGTAGGTGATATTCCTGAGCCCAATTTCCAGATACCCTGTAGAATAGGAGGCTATGTTTAATACAGAGAAGTCAGTAAGTACATTTTGTTAGAGAGGAATGGAACGGCTTTGCCTTGATCTGTTTCAGAGATGATCAAAGAACAGATTAAAAGGCCTGAAAGCTCTGTTCAGCCATCATTCACCTGTGTGCTGTACAACAATGCTGCCATGCTTCCCTCCTGCCTTGCTGTCAAGAGCTAGACGGGTAGCTCAACTTAGACCAGCATTTTTCCCTTGTGATTATACTGCTTCCACCATTCATGTTTTCATAATTCCATGCGTAGAAGCTAATTGAATTTATCTGTTAGCAAGTGGATATACGCTCAAGGTTAAATGAAATAGGTGTCAAATAATAGGTGCAGAACTTCCATCAAATATAAGGACTGCTTTCTTGACTGGGTGAAGGCTCTTCTTCACACTTACACTTGGATGGAGGTACGGAGGACAAGAGACAGGCAAGATTCTCAGTGAAATAAAATTGATGCAATTTTGCTTTTCCTGTAGTTGAACAACAGCAGTTCAAGTCTTATGCAGCAATCAGCAGTCTACTGTTTGGGGACCATCAGAGAAATAACTTGGAAGCAAGCATTATAAGGAATAACATTCAGTCAAGGGATACACAGCAGTCAGACCTTTAATCTGTTTAAGAATGGGGCAGCTGAGCAGCTACTCTATGTGCAAGCACTGCACCTTCCATTTAGCTAATCTGTTCTTTCGTTGACTTATTGGCTTATTGGCCTGCTAAAATGCTAGTCCCTGATTAAAATTAATAGATGATTTTCTCAGTAATGGTTGTATAATAAATTTTCCATAATAAAATGGGGGGTTTACCCCCAACTGTTGTGCTGATAGCTTCTATAGAGGTAGATGTATAAGGCACGAGGCTATATTGCTAAAATCTGTTTTAATCAAAGGAAATGAAAATTTGACTGTTGTCAAATGCAAATTTTTATTAACTTATAGAAATATTCCTAATTATTCAGAAGTTAGGTCAGGTCTTCCATTTTAGTAATCGTACCAATACGTCTTGCTGATTGAGAGTTTATAATCCTTTTTTCTTTGTTACTTTTATGCAGATTCCAGATGCATTTATCATTTCATCAAAACATCTGTTTTTAAAAACAAGTTAAAAAAATGGAATATCATAGATACTAATTCAGTTGCATTGCAGTGACAGAAAGACAATCAAAACCAATGAGATCTACAATAGAAACTTTTTCATAAGTTCAGCACATTCCCTTTGCACTCATTATTCAGTGGATTGGAAAAACACTTCTCCAAAACAGATGCTGATCTTGTTTTCACTTTTGGTGAAGAAATTCCTCCAAAAGAAATCTGAAAAAGTTGTGAGGAGACCAAAGCTGACAAAAGGTTGAGGACTGTAAGTGGTGAATGATGGCATTTCTCCAGAAGAAAAGTGAAGCACAGGCAAACCGAGATGCTCAACTTGATCCGTGCAGTGTGATAATTTGGCACTAAAGAACAAGCTGAATCAGTTCTTTTTTCCCTGAATGGAGCCGTTCATGGCTGTCACGGTCAGAAGGAAGAAAACCAAAATATGTTCTATTAACAGGTTTTTCTTCCCTCTTTGTAACCATATGAAAGGAGCCAAATTCCTCTAATTCAGTTTGGGCTACTCTTTAGGTACTTCATTTTAGTTTAAAGGAACTCCAGATTTGGTTCACTGGGATCGTGGGTTAAACACTAAGCTGAGTATGGAGACAATCCACAGTTTGAAAGAATGATGAGTTAATTACATGTTGTTCTGTCTCAAATTATTATTTTTAAAAGCATATTTCTCTATGGTGTGAGAGTATTATCTCTCTTGCCTGAAATTCTTTTTTCTTTCTACGCAAGAGTAGAAAAGGCAAAAGTGGCTGGGGTCTAATAGCTCACTTGATCTCTTAATAAAAAATGGATATGGTCAAAGTTATACCTCTCCTCATAAGAATATGACAAAAGCTTTTGACAGGGAACAAGTTAAGAAGCAGGAAGACCCAGGGGAGAGGTAGGAGTTGGGGGGGCGCGGTGACACGTGCACTTGTAAGAAATGTTATGGAGCACGTTCACTTGTTCACCGTGTGAAATAGAGCTGGTCCTGTATTTTCAGGTCACAGATCAGAAACCTGTAACCACCTTAGAGAACCAAGAAAGGACTTGGGGGGGAAAAAAAAAAAAGGAATTTGATGAAGGATGTTGTAATGACAGTCAAGTCCTGTGTGTTATATCCAGGACAGTGAAGGAATGAATGCAGTATGACGTGTAATTCAGGGTAATAGTCAACATTACAGAAGTTGAATGACAAATTGGAACTGCACAGTATGGAGCAGGGAACAGTAGCCAAGCCTGAACATTGTGAAGGGATCAAATATCGTATGAGATAATTATCTGAACAGTTTTCAGGTGAATATAATGCACTGTTCAACTTATTGGGAAGTCAGATAATTTAAAAAGCACGTACTAGAAAAGCGCTAGTAACAATAGACTGGCAGTTAGACTTTTTTTATTTTTTTTATTTGAACAATATTAGGCTGAACTAGCACCTCACCATTTCACTGAGCAGTAGCCTATTGTAAGTCACAGATTACAGCTCAGAGAAGAAAAGAAATACAAATAGCAGGATTTATAGAAAGCAGATAGTCATTTTGTCTATTAAGGGAGAGTCAAACTGAATGCAATGTAAGGGTGAAATCAATATGCTATGACTCATACATGTAAAGGCAATATAAAGGAAATATGGGCTGATTTGAAGGTGAACTCACTACAATGATCACTTTATTTTGAACACAGCAAGCAGTCTGGTGGTTTCAGCAGCAAAGATGAGAAGTTTATAAAATGTAATAAAACTCTCAAAAGCCAGAGCATTTTATTGGGTCACAACACAAATTTTTTTGAAAGAAAAAATGTCAACCATGTATTGGATCCTTCTCTGTTCTGGCTTTCAGTATTCTCCCCCATCTTGAATTTGTGTCTTCTTTCAGAAAGAACTGGACTATTAATATTTCCTTCCCGGTTTAATTATAAAAAGAATGATTGTGATTTCAACTGTCCACTTCACAGGAATCCATGCAAACAAAGGTAGGTAATCTTCCTTCTCATGATTAACACTTTCAAAGGGATATTCTGTCTTTCCCCCCCCCACACACACACACCTTGAAATGCAAACCCAACAGCCACATTATGCACGGTTCAGGGAATTTTACTTCAGATTGACTTTAATCTGATCCCTGGGACTAAAATCCCATTAACAGCTGGTGCTCCATCACATGAAGCAGAGCACAGTAAGTGGGGAAAGTAAATTCATATATATATAGGTTTCTTAAGATCAAAGTTCTTAAATTAATAGAGATCTCGAGATAAAGGAAACCAAGTAATGAAGGAAACATCTTGAGATCTTGAGCTACTCAGAATTATTGAATTCCATGCTTATTCTTTATTTGAAAATGTAATCTTCTGTTTATTCCTTTACAAAGCTGGCAGGTCTGAATAATCTGGTTTTAAAGGTAATATTCTAAACTATAATATCAATTTTGTATTTATTTAAAATTATTACAAAACAGAATTAAACTGTTACTCCTTGGTCTTGCTTTTAAATATCTTCATTAATAAGAATAATATTATTATTTGTTTGTATTTTAGCATACAGGGGCCCTACTTATGGATCAGGGAATCTGTTGTGCTAGTCACTGCTACAATCAGAAAGAAAAAGATGTCCCAAGTTGCATACCAAATGCAAAACAGCTATTGATATGTGCAGAATTTGAAGGAAAATCTTAATTCCCATAATGGGTATATTCTGTACACCCCCAGTCTTACTTTTGCTGAGTTTATTGTGGGAATAGTAACAAAGACTTTTAAGGTGGGACTAAGGACTAACAGGAAAATAGCAAAAGATACATCTGTGTGGGGTTTGTCTGGGGTTTTTTGGAGGAGATAAAATTTCCTTATGTGTGTTTGTTCAGCCAAATGGAAGCCATAAAGAGGGAGCGAACAGCATATAAGCAAAAGGTACTTATTTCTCCCTGAAAAAGACTGTGGGGAAAACCCTGAAATGGTCTTGTATGTGTTTTTGCAGAGAGGACCTCTAGAGCATGAAGAACAGCACAGGACAAAGAACAAATGCGTTTGTCCCTAACTCCAGTAAGTAGCTGAACAAGCTGAGATCAGAAGCTAATCAGTGGTGGCACTTGATGTGTCAGTGCCTCATGTGAAATGATGAGTTGGACGAAAGGCCATAAAGGCACATGATGGTCAGGTTATCTGTGAAGGGACAGAAATGGGTTAAAAAAAAAAAAAAAAAAGGAAAGGAAAGGATACAAAGAGAGGAAAAGAGAAATGCTCCTTGCAGAAGCATTTCAGATGGCTGTCTAAGGCAAATCTGTACTTATAAAATCTGCAAAGATGTTGCAGATATAAGATGAAAGCTCAACAAAATTGTGTGGTTGAAATATGGCCCACATGATTACAGAGCTGAGAGGTCCAAGCCCAGCTGCTATCTGGGTAAGGGACCTCCACAAGGAGAATGCAAGAACGGTTCTCCTGGGCCCTTAGCTCGTGGTCCTGTCTCTGAGAAAGACAAGTTGCAGATTCCTCTGGAAGAGAAGCTATATGAAAACAGGAAAGGCAAGAATGGCAATACTGACCACAGAAATAACTTGGGGAGATGCTAGGACATTTGGGGAAAGGGAGGGCTGACTAAGAAAGCACAGCTAAGCCAGACTCCTGTCGGATACCTTTTGCCGCCTTCAGTTTCTCACAAGTGAGACTGCAGCTCGACTAGAAAGTCAATAGCTCTTCTTCCCCATCCCTTTACCAGATCCCCTCAGAGGAGATTGCTGCTCTGTAGTTCCCTGAAGAATTGCCCAGTAAAATCAAGAAATACTAAGCTTAGCAAAGATAATGTTTTTGAAAGCTAATGGAGGGAGAAAAAAAGCCCCAAACCAAGAACAAGAAGCCAGAGATTTTCACACACACTGTAAAGAAAAAGAAAGACAGAGATATACCTGTTTTCTGTCATTGTAGGTCATTCTTCAGTGCTTCGTCTTGATATGAATAGATCCCTCAATAGTTAACTTAGCCAAGGGAGGATTCAGATCAATCCTCCTCACTCCAGCCATGCCTTCTTCTAAATCAATAATGGCTGATGAATACCTCTGCCAAGCTCGCAACACAGACACAATGGAAATCCTGCTCTTTTAGAAAGTGCCTTTGCAAGCCCTTTGGATCAGGGGTGCTTTACTTCTTCTCCGCTAAACCTCGGCAATGAAGCTGAATTCCTGATGATGCTGCCATTCTGCAGCAGCAGCACTGCGCTGGTAACCTGCACCTTTCTGCTCTTTTGAGGATTTAGCAAGAGCCGCTTGAATTCATTTGGAAGCGAATTCAAACACACATTCTATATCGCTTTCATCTTTAATAAAGTCTGGGGTTTTGAGTTAGACTCTGCTTTTACAACACATGTAACTTTGTTTTTCAAAATATCTCTCTGATAATTGGAGATTTTCTTTTTTAAAAAAGTTTAGAGTTCTGTAAGCAATGCGAGCTAGCTGAATTAAAATAGAGTTAGGGGCTTCATCTTCTGCAAAAAAAAAAAAAAAAAAGTTGGAAAGATCAGCTGGATCTTGCAGTTCACATTCATAAATCAAATCCCTTAATTGCATTAAAGCACTAAAAGGAGAATCACTTTTGTTAACTTGAAAGATAGGATGCATTTTTTTGACAATTCAGTCCTTTTTGATGCAGCTATTCCTAGTAAAAAGTATGCCTGATTATAATCTACAGTAGCATTGTCCATTATTAAAAATATTTTACAGGATGCTTTTTCAAAAACTCTGCAATAATTAATAATAAATATCTCTTTTCAACAGCACATGAATCTACAATAATAAAATAAAACTGAAGTTACAAGCGTACCACTCTAGACTATGCAAACAGACTTGGCAGTTATAAGTACAGATTTATGGCTGGAAGGGTGCATTCTCCTTGAAGCTGTTTGTGCAACCTACTTATCAGAAGAAAGAGATTTCCTGGAGATTTCCTTTAATTAGCTGGAACAAGCCATTAGTAAAACAAGCAACTAAAACCATAAGTATATAAGCAATTAGTCTTCCAGCATAGTTTATAAAAAAAAAATAATTAAAAATATGTCCTAAAATTCAATAAGGGAGTGGCCAGGCTCAGTAATAACCATTTCTGCATGGACAACAATATTTATAAGAGTCCAGGAAGGGAAAAGTTAGCAGTTTGCCAGTAAAGATAACAAGAAGAGAGGAAAGACATGATCCATGTTAATGT
Organism: Grus americana; assembly: GCF_028858705.1. Classification (NCBI taxonomy): domain Eukaryota; kingdom Metazoa; phylum Chordata; class Aves; order Gruiformes; family Gruidae; genus Grus; species Grus americana. The sequence continues at coordinate 5,629,727 of NC_072863.1, read as the reverse complement.
GGTTTATGTCCCTCCCTTTTTAAGCTTCTGAAAGGCTCCACTTATTATATTATGGCAATTAGGAGTAATCACCACTGCCAATGACATATTCGTACTAGGTCATCAATACAATGCAATGTAATTTCCAAAAATTTTGAATCAGATGAACTTTAAAGGTTGAAATGTAGCTATTTTACTTTGTGTATGGAGTAGCCACTGCCCAATGTGATTTGAATACGAATTGCGAGGTGCGCTTCCAGGGGCTTACATGAGGCAATAGATGTGTTTCTTCTATTAACCATAATGAGAATTGCATGACTCATTCCTCTCACACCAGGCTAAAATGTACCCCTGCGGTTCTGTACTATGTATATTGACTTGAATGAAGCTTTGTGTAATAAGATTTAAATTGTAATGAGTCATTATGTCAACCTTTTTTGCTGGCATTTTACATAGTAAGACTACTGCATAGCGTGTAGTATGCTACTGCAGGAAATCCTAGCAAGTACGATAAGTTGGCAGTGGGTAGGTATGAAAAAAAAATTATTATGAAAACTTCTCACAAAATCTTACCATGACCGTAGTTTCCAAGGGATGAGTTTTGTGTGTGTGCTTATTACAGCCATTATCATCCAAGTCCAAGACACACTCCTGAATCCATCACATTTAGATATCTGTCCTCATTTGCTTTTGGTGGGACGAGATGGTCCTGTTTACAGGGGCTCGAGGTGAATGATGTCAAAGTATTCTTTTTCAAGATTGTTTAAACATTCAGACATGCACACACACAGAGCGAGCTGTTTTCTAATAATCCTTTTATCAGCCTGAAGCTGAAATAACTTTCCTTCTTGCAAGGATCTGTTATTGAGAGTTTCTTATTAGTAACTAGATGCTGACATTGATTTCATTAAAAAATAAGCACAGTCCCGAAGAGCTTTTGATTTATATTTTTAATTGCATAACATGTAGAGTATAAAAACAAACTGCATTGCTCAGAACTGTACCTCTTTAATTGCTTGAATTAAAAGGATTTCTGGATGAGCATTTTCCATCATTTTTCAGCATATATTGGTGGCATGTTACCAAGGTACCTCTGAAACCTCTAAAGCTGGCTGGGGCTGAAAGCGATGTGGAAAAATTGTTTTTGTGTTTATTGTAAAGAGTGTTTAAAAAAACCCCTTAAGTTTTACAGTAGCAAAGTAATGGCTATTTTGTGCAAAATCAACTGTAGATAAATATGTTTTCTTCTTATAGTGATTACCTATACAGGACGTAAAGAATTAACTATGTCTTGAGATACCATTTTGCGTCCAGTGACTTTAATAGACAAATGTTGTTAATCTACACCAAAAAGTAAACAGATTCTAAGCCTAGACTGTGACTTTTTGGTCTCAGCGTTTCAAAGACAGACGTTAACAAAACTCTTCATGAAATACACATGCACACAAACCCTTTCTCTATAGGTATCTGCATTCATCCACAAAGCACTATTCTCCGACCAGTTTCTAAATTCTGTTGTTCCCTACTTAAACATCCACAGCAACGATGAACACGCCTCTCTCCTTCTGCACCCTTCTTGTGTCAGGATTTAGTATCAACAATCAAATCATTTCGGACTAGAAGAGAGCAGGTTGGGCAAGTGGGAGAAGGACCAGAAGATTGACAAAGAAATGCAAAAGACGATGGAAGCTTGAAGCTTCTTATAGTTCATCACAGTAGCTCACATTACTCTTACATTTGCACTCTTGCTTCTCTTAAGTATCTAAGTGTTTACAAGGTAGACACTAGAGGTTGTAACTGGAAGCTACAGAACTGACAAATATCAATATCTAATAGCTGGTGTCCTTCCTCCTTTTCTCCTCTGTTAGATATTGCCTGCAAAATGGTGTCAATGAACAAAAGACCACATAGCTGGTGCTTTATTTCCCCAACTCATCCTTAGATGTCCCTTTTCTCCCCCCTCCCAGCAAACTGTTACCTATTTCAGGATTGGTTTGCTTGCCTTTTTCGCTGGCAGCTCTTCCTGCTCTTGTTAGTACGTGAAAGTCAAATTGTGCTGGGCAGCTCTGTCTTGGCAAGCAACTTACAAATTATACGTGAAATGGGACAGGAATCTTGGAAAAGCCTAGCAGTAGACATCATTAATTCTACTCTTAGTAGATAAGTTTTTCTCAGGTGAATGATGTGCTCTGCTTCTTACCTGAAACAGCTCCGTATTTTTTTTTTCCTAAGCCTTCTGCATTGTGATATCAATTAATGTATAAAAAAATTATTCCTATAATTAATTAGCAATCAGTGAGAAAATCAGTGTGAAATTTAGAGACAGATTAATACCGTAGAGAACCAAACAATTTATGCTCAATCTAGTGACTCAATATCCAGCTTGTTACCTCTGTTTATTTTTTTATCAGTATCTTAATTCAGGAGCAGGCAGGGAATATATCTGTATGTTTTACTTCTCTTGTAGAATTATCTTAAAGAAAGGAAAAACACCACCAAAACATAGGATTGCAGACTCGCCATTTCTTTTCCTGAGAGGATCATACATTATTTAAAGTTTCTTCATCTTCAGAATGCCCAGATGAATGCACTAAAATATTCAGAGGCTAGAACCTAAAAGATTACACAGGTGATTCCATAATTCTTGTCAACAACTGAAATAAAAATTATGCCTTTTTCTTTATATTTTAAGTATGAGGAATTAATTTTTCCCCTTAATTTTCCCCTGTATCAACAAATCATTTCAGATACATCAGTAGTAAATGAAAGGATATAAACATAGCTGAAATGTAAATGTATGTCCATTTTTATTTTCCTTGGAAATACTTTTTCCCTTTTCCCACTTGGTTCTCTGTACTTGAAAAAGTAATATTGCTTTATGTGTACACTGGTAATTAAGTCTGGCATTCAGATTTTTTTTGTATTACCACTTTTCTTGGTGCTTATTAAAGAACTTTGTTTGCAAAGTTGAATACACGAGGTTCCTTTTCAACACTTGTATTGATTTTCTTTTGTATTTTAACAAACAGACAGCAACCTGTACACAACATGGAAAATATAACAAGCAGCCAGTGCTCAAAGAGCAAAATCAACATTCTTATTCTTCTTTTAATGACTACTATGAGCAAGCCAAGATCCAACAGTACTGCAACAGAAAAGGAGAGTCCTTTATTTCTCAAGTATCAATGATATGGTCAATAGTTAAATACAACAGGTGGGGGGGTTTCCCCCTCTTGACCTAAAAATGAATAAGTAAATTCAAATGGAAGCTTTTCAGCTTTTTTTGTTTCCTTACTAGGCTTTTCAGAATACGACTTACTTCAAATCAGGTCCCTGTCCAAAAATGGGCTGCAAATATGTTAATCCAGCAGGGCATGGAAAATTAATCTTGATTGTAAATTAACATTGTCACTGTAGTCCAGATAGTCAAGATATGGATATGCATCTCAACCCTCTGTGCATAACCTGGCAGGAATAAAAAGTTATCATAGCATTTCGTGTATGCACTTTTGAAGTGTGAAATGGGTCCAGAGGTACCGATGTGTGTGGATGGAGAGGAAGTTACCAGAAAATAGCTCAAGAGAGGATAAGTATGTGTTGAGAGATAGTGTTTAAAAACCTTCCAAGGTCTGATAAGCTCTGGAGACTAATGGTCTGACTGAACCTGCAAAAATGGATAAAACACCAAAAATCTGCTGAATTTGTCCAAAGCCACCAGCAGCATCAACAAGGGGTTGTATCACTCAGACCACATCCAAGAAGGTGGTGACTGCTGTATTCAAAGATATCAATATTATACGTATGCCCTTGAGTGTCTTCCACAACTACCTAGAAGCTGTTGGTGTCACCGTGGCTCTCCATGTGGTTGTCCTCCTGGCTTTTGCTCCATCCACAAAATCGTGACTCGCCCCATGTGAGTGTGTATATGAGTGAACTGTTTGGAGGAGTAAGTGGATGTACAGTTATCTGTACTTAATAATAAAGGCTGAATTCTACTAATAATGCCCACTTAATTAATGAAAGGTTTTAATAAATATTAGCCATGATCTGTGTCTCCCACAGCTTCACCCCCTACCAGGGAAAATGGAATTTATAATACTTGAACATTTTTTCTACTTGGAAGAGACAAAGGACGAAGCATTCAGTGCAGGATCTGCTACAGAAGACCCCTGTCATTGAAGTAACTTCATTTCCTGAACATACCCATCCATTATTCTCCACCAGCAATAAACACCTTATGATTTCTTTCTAGTAAGATCTTTATGAGTCTTCAGTTCATGTTAAATTTAAAAGGGTCATATTCTTTTGTGTTTTGACAGTGCAAAGGATTCCGAGTTGGCTTTTTTTTTTTTTCCTCTTTTTAAATCTTAACTGGAATCAGAAGGTTGGATCATCAGTAGGCATAATGCATTATCATTAACTTCATGAAGCAATTTCTCATGTACAATTTTGCTAGTGCAGACATTCTAGCTTTTAGTTTAATTGAATTTGTTGATAAATCTGTCATGACATGCTTTCTATATATGATCTTGCTACAGAAAAATTATTTCTACAGAATAAAATTCACTCCGTGAACAGGATTAGAACAAGGCTTGTGTATTGTTTAATCACATATTGAATTGGTTTCTAATAAGCAGTAGGAATGATTTAGATTGGCCCTCTGTTCATTTATGACTTTCCCATTAACATCTGCAAAACAGGCGATGAGAAAAAACACATGTTGAAATCACCTATTTTAGCAAATGTTTTCATTAATTACCAACTTTTTTTTCATTATTGAAAATGGAATATTCTTTATTAATCAATGAATCCAGTAAACAAAAGCACTATTGCCTGCAGTGTCTTTTGTATCAGCATTTCAGTTCCTACACTTGTCCCGAAGGCCAAGAAAGAGCACGACTTTATGTTGCCAATGTGCTGCGTTTCATCAGGTTGTGTCTTAGTACATACATCTTACTTTAGACCTAAGCAGATGTGACAGAAGGTAACAGACTACGCTGTGGTGCTGCAATGTCAGCCTGTGCACCAGAAAGATTAGAAAACGCGGTGCTGTAAGCACGTTGACTGGAAAGCAGAAAACAAACATCGGAACATCTAGTTTTCTGACAGGAAGTCAAATAATTGGAGCACACGCACTCCTTCGTTGCAAAAAAACCCTGTTACTACCATGAGAATAGGAACGGTTTGCTTTTCCTTTTGGTCTGGCAGCAAGTGATTATCATCACCTTCAACAGAACTGAAGCAGACAGTGAGTACATTGTATATACATGGGAAAGGAAATACTGACTACGTGCTGCTGGATTTAACACATTTTATTACTGCATGTAGTTTTATGAATTTGTAAAAGTGGAATCAATTTTCCCTTTCTGAATTCTGATTGTAATGATTTTATTTATTTCTTTTTAATGAGAATGCTATGGGCTTTCTGTGGCATGTTTCTTGATAATAAGACTGCCTTGGTTATTACAGTGCTACGTTTCATATCTCTTTGACCGCAACACAAGATGTTCCATTTACTCAAAGCTTTCTTGATGTTATCGGACTGAGAAAATTTACTTCAGTAGCCCTAAAAGCTATTCCAGGAATAAGACTTGATCCTGCACTCAATTATCTGTCCACATTCCATCAAACATCTGTAAAGAGGTTAAACAAAGTGTAAGGACACCCAGGCCTTAGCTTAGCCGGTAAATGTTATCTGGGAAGTGACTTTCTTCTTTCCCCCAGAATCACAAAAATTAATGCCAGCAAGTCTCAGCTGTATCAAAGCTAGGCTCACCTTCATGACTGCCAAACTGTTTTACAAACTCAATTATCTGTCATTTGAATTTCACTATATTTCACAAAAAATGCAGAGGAGGACTCGCATCTCAGACGAGGATGCAATACTGGTGTGGTCATGCAGAACAGCATTGTCCTTAAAAGTTATTAAAGCCAGTCGGTGGGAGAAGGGAAATAAAATTAGGTCATCTTAATTCAAAGCCCTATTTTATTTTCCTTGTCATTTGGCTTTTTGTAATCATCAGCCTTATCCAAACATCATACATTGTCTCTCTCACGTGATAATTATGTTTTCATAAACAAGCAGAAGTTTACCTTTGGAACTTTTTAACTAGCCAGTTTCTCAAACTTTTGAGGTAAACTTTTTCAATGAAATGTCTATTTGACATTTGAGCAATTTGGAGTAACACACAACGAGTTACCATACCTTCTTATGTCACCAAATGAAGGACTAAACATTAAAATTATGATGAAACATGAGACATCCAGTTATTAATTTGGTGACTGTGACCACTTCATCACGCTGTGTATTTCTGATAATTTCTAAGAAACTTTTAGCACAGACTAAAACTAAAATGGAAGATGAGCTTTTGACCATAGCAGTTCAGCTAGGTATGCCCACTTGCACCTATAAGCACGCTAATGCGTATGACAGCACAAAAGGCAGGGAGAGAGAGCGTAAGTGCCTGAGTAAGTGGAAATACAGTGAATAACTTTAAGGATTAAAGTGCATCAGATCCTTATAGCAAGTGGCATAGGCCTCCTGTCAGTTACGGGAAAAATAGCTCTGTTCCTTTCATGAAGTAGCTCTCTCTGTGAGGTTTCAAGGACAAAATGAAGAGGGTTTGTTGGGGGGTTTTTCCACCCAGTTTTTAATATACTGGCATGAAGAAAACCCAGGCTGCAGGGATTTTTGACCTGCAAGCATCTTGCTGTTGTTTTGGTACAAGATAAACTCCAACACTTAAATCCCTGTTTGGGGGACATATTAATAGGCGATAGACCTGAAATAAAGGCACATGTTTGGCAAAAGAGTTCACAAGTTTGTTGGTTTAGCGTAGCTTTGGGGGAAGAAAAGAAAAAAAAAAAAACCTAACAACAGGAAGATCTAAGCAATATGAACGTTGTTAGTGCAAGGAAAAGCAATGTGGGAGAAGAATTTAAAAGAGAAAAAAAAAAGATTAACCAACTCTTGAAGTTTCCTTCACCAGTAGAACAATTTGTGTGGTTATTCATAAATATTACCAAGGAAACAACTAACTTAATAATGCTATTTCTTCCTAGTAGACAGAATTTCTGGCATGCTTTGCCCCATCCTCCCCAAACATACAACCCTTTCTGGACATAAGAGTAAACCTGCAATAGCTGCATTCCAGGATACTTCAAAAAGGACTGGGGTTTAGTAATACTTTACCTTCTGCCATGGAAAAGTCAATTCTGACTTTGGGACATGAAGCAAATTTTTTATCTAACATCTGGGCTCCTATTTAAGTGCAATATTACCTCTGAGATATAGATAACTTCTTTAAATTAGATAGCTCATGAAATGTCTTTTACAATAATAATAATAAAAAATCTTTTACCATTTTAACCTCTACATCGATGCAGAGCTTATTCTAATCTACCTTTACCTCAGGTGTTAAAAGGATCCGCCAAAACATAAAATGAGTTTTTGAGAAGCTGCACTCCCCCTCCCCTAGCCATGGATAGTAGCATCCACTAGGTCTGCTTGTTTCTGAGACAGAAACCAAAAACATGTAGGAAAAAATAACATATTTTTGCTTTTTCCTATAAATCTGGCCTTTTGATTAAGTACGAAAAGACAAACAGCTAGGTTCACGGACTGCTTCTACAGAAACAGACACTTTATTGCTATTTAGAAACTAAAACCAAAACTGATTTAGATTTTGGAGGTTTAACTTACCTAAACATGAGACAAACCTTCAAATTTCAGGTGTGTTGTTACACTGTTTCAGCTACCTTTTGGCACTGCTAGCCAAGGTTTTACAAAAGATGACACTTACAGGTCAGAAACTTTATTCTGATGGAAGAAGTAAGTGGTTTCATATCCACTGTGCTGAAATCCAGGACAGAGAACAGCAGATGACTCGTATGCCAGCTGTTGGCTCAGGCTCTTCAATTTGTATTCCCGTATTTACCATTCTTGATCAATCTGCATGCTAGACACCAACTGGAATCCAGAATCTAGAACTCTAGATTTGCAGGCTGATGCAGAGCCAGGCTTTGTGCCCGCAGCCTCAGCACACAGCAGGACAGAGTAATAATTCTCAGTGAGGAAGCTGAATGCTTGTGTCACAGACTCTTGTGGGTTTTGTATAGCAGAGTACACTGCTGTCAAATAAAAAGCATCCTTGTTTCTCAGTAGTGCTGGCAAGTCGGATGGGAAACTGTTGAAATACGTTGTCTTCCTGAATGTTCAGGACATGCCTAAGGTGCTGCTGAAGAGTAGCAGGAGGATGGTTGGGAAAATTTCTGGTTGACTTTGAGTTTGATGACAGGAGATGCTCGGGGAGCGTTGCCTGCTGTACTCGGCTTCCTATGAAGAAAACTTGGTTGAGGATGCAGCTATACATTCCTGGTGAGGTTAGGAAGGACCAGGGAGAAAGGCATGTGTCCAAAGATGCTACTTTACCACTTTAAAAGATTCCTTAACTGCACCACCACTCTTAAATTTAGTGCAGCTATTGCAATGCTATTATTGTAGGTACAAGGAGCTATCTACCTTTAGCCGAAAGAGTAGAACAAATTCCATATAATGCAAAGACAATATGAAGAATAGATTATGAATTTATAGCAGACTAGTCATCTGCCTGTGAATCTCATCCAAACTGTGAATTAAAAGCATATTCCATTGAAACAAACAGCTTTTAGCAGATAACCTTTTGAATGCCATTCAAAAAAAGAATGCGTTCCATCATTTTTAATGTTTGTAAAAATACTTCTTTGTGGCTGCCCTTCCCACACACAGATCACAATGAAAATAAGCAAACGAAATACATAAAACATGCTGGACTCAAAGCCTGCTCTGTGTGTCCAGCAGACAGTGGTACACGAGGGGAAACTGGAGCCTAAGACAGAATATTCACCATTTAGCATGCATTGATTTGCCTGGTTGGTGTTTGCCGTGCCAGCCCCTCCTCCCCTTCTTTCACACAGTCTTGGACTACAGCAAGTGTCTTAATCAGTTCTTATATACATGGCCAAAGATAACTGCAATAAGTAGGGTGTATTTGTTCCCATGATGACAAATGACTTCATCTACATGAGACGGAGACCCAGAATCTCTCAGAAGGCTGCCCTACCTCTTTCATTTAGTCATGGAAACTTAAAAAGCAGAATAAGGCTTTTAGGTTATTTTTCAATCACATTGCACTGCAACTCAAGACTCCTCTAGAAGTCTTACACAGTTCTAAACATTGCAGTGATCCTGGGATTTTTATTTTTTTAGCATGTGTCCATCCAGAGGAGCTCATTTTGCCTTTCTTCAGCAGCTATACAATGGCTTGGTTTCATTTTTGAAAAAAAGTGTAAGAAATTATCCAGGCCTCAAGATAAAAATGTTCACAGCTGAGTTTTTGATCATTTAAACATCAATACCACTGGCTGCACACAAACTATTCAGAATCATTTCACAGGGCAGGCAGAAAGCAAAGAAAAATATTTTTCACAGTATTGCTATCAATTAAGCCTCTTGCCTCCCAAAGGCAAGCTCATGCCTTTGGGCTCATCCTGTCCCAAAAAGATTTGGTCACTGTCAGCCTCAAACAGAAACCAAGGATGTCTTTCATGCAATTGATCTCAGTTATGTGGTTGCATAAGTTATGATTAACATTCTTAATGTAAGAATGTAGGCTATGCTGGAGAGAGCAGAAGCTTCATGAGGGAGAAACACCCGATTTTTTTTCTCCCTAGGTGAAGTAAGGTCCACTTGTCTTGGTTGCTTGTTCCAGCCCTTCAACCATAGTAAACAGTTTGCCCAGGATGAAGTTATTAACTGACTCCATTTACACTGTCTGGGCAGGCAACAATCAGGTCTGGGTATCTGCAAGGCCAACCCTAATCAGCATTTTCGCAGGAACGTCTTCAGTAAGCACCATCTCTGCACTTAAAGAAAAAAATCCAAGAGCTTCAGCAAGTATGATGGGTAATAGTCCTAAAGAGATCGTTTTCATTGTTCCTTGATTTCACTTAGCAAAGACAGAGAAACAGGAACATTTCACCCAGCGTCTTTCTCTCCCGTAAGTGGTTCCAATTCCTTCATTTCTAAAATGAGGAAACACAAAATGGAACAAGCTTTGCAAATTTATTATCTAATGTTTCATGCTTGTCCACAGAATGTCACTATACATCCATTCTTGTTTCCTCCATTAATTTAATGATGTCCATGACACCTTCAGGGCACCAGGTAGCAGAAGGCTAATGAAAGCTCTTCTGAACAATTTCACTCACTTATTGCCTCCTGACAAATCCAGACAGCCTTACAGCCCAACTGGAGCGCATGCTGGTCTTCAAGGCTGATAAGCAGACAGTCACTGGCATTGTAGTATTTTATATATAGGTATATACATATGGTTAGTATCTCACATATATGTATGTGTGTACATGTACAGATTTTATACAAATACTGGCATTCTTTTTTAAAAACATTAACACATTAAGTGCCCCAGTGTCACTGTAGTACCAGGAGCATTAGATTTAATTAGGTAGCAAAAATAGAAACTGGAATCTGGTTAATAGCTTCCAAAGCTGATCTTAATTGGCTTATTAGTTGGAGATCGAGAAAACAATTTTTTCAGACATCGGCTTAAGTGAACACTGAATAAGTTATTCAAAATAACTTTGAGAATGAAATAATTAGACAAATAATACACAAAGTCAATAATGTGTGATCATCAACAAATGACAAATGTACGAACAGTGGAACAGTATTATTCCTCTAGTTCTACTTAGCTGCAGAGAGTTCCTGTGTATCCATCAGATTAATCGTTTATTCCAGTTATTACATTCATTCAAATGTATGAGAAAGCAAACCATTGATTTACTGCCGTCAAGGAGTACTTAGTGCAGCAGTTTAAACAAAGCATGGCTGTCTCCATATATAATTCATGTTTATTATAAATGTAAAGGAGAAAGAAAAAGCTACAAGAGTAGGTGTAGGCTCAGCTATGTAAATTCCTGTTGGTTTCTGAATGTAATAAATACAATGTTTACCTGTAGAAATAACCAAACAGAAATTTCCTGCACTGAATAGGTAATTTCCAGAAGGAAAGACAGTGTTATTAAAAGCATTCTGCAAACACTGATTGCTTCATTCTAAACTAAAGCACGTCATTTGGTATTTAAAAGCTGTCTGGATTTGCTGCTTTGTTCTTAATATGCTTGACACATATGCCTCACAAATCTTCAAATGGATCTAAAACGTGTCCCGGATTATTTTTTGCTGGGATAGCACTGATTTAGAGAATGCACAACCGTGCAATCTCCCCCCCCACCACCCACCCCCGCCCCGAACCCTGCTCTTCCCTTATTGAGCTTGTTGTAATTCAAATAGCGTTCAGATATAAAAGAGCATTCAGATCCTGTCACTCTCACAGACCCAACTGCAAGGCTGAGTTATATTTTGGATTTAGGCTAGTAATATATCAGTGGTTATGTCATGTCCTCTTTAGCATTTTGCACTTGTGGTTCACTCCGTTTCATTAGCCGGAGTTTTCTCCTCTCCCAGGTGTGAGCACCACGTTACAGCAATGAACTCGCTCTCCTTCCAGGAGTCTGTAATGCCTTCACTGCATAGCCCCCACTTCTTTCTTATCCTAATAAAAAGTAGAAAATCACTTGGGCTTTGTCCCTCGATTACATATTCACCATGTAACTCTGACATAGAAAAAGTAAAGTTCTAGGTGCACATTTCTAATTAAAATACCATTCCAATTACTAACTTGAAATCAGATTCCTACTGTGCAGTGGTTTCTTATGAAATGTATCTGAAGAAAGCAACAGAGGGCAATGCAATGCACAGCCCCCATTTTTTTTTAAGTGACTTCAGCAAAATAATAGGCCCATAAGACCAAGCTGTTCAGCTAGAGCATATCAGAGTGAATGAGAGCGTGTGTAAGTCCCTCGAAGGCGTAATAATGATAGTGCCTGTTAAGGTCACCATTTTCATTTCAAACTACAGCAACAGCTATTTAAAAAATAAATTTACGACCAAGAAGAACTTGGAATTAGCAGAGTGTTGCAGTGTATTTACAGATGTTATGTCATGTCTATATGAAAAAAACAACTTTGAAAGCAAATAATTTCAACTGCCTAAAACACAGAAACCCATTTAGACTATAGAGAACTATCAACCAGAAATCCTAAATATTCTGGATAACAGAACTGACCAATCATCATCCAAGCACCCAAGTAGATAGGCTGAGTGCTTTTAGAGAAATAGTTGCTGTGTTAATTCTTGTCTGTTAGTTTGCCTGCAAGGTCTTCAAAAAAATAAAAAATCTGATCTGGAAATAAATAAGGTTTGCACTTCTCTTATACTTTATTATAATTCTTAGCAGATTAGACTTGGTAAGACTCTTAGCATTTTAAATCTTAAAATACAGTCTTTAAATAAGCTTGTCTTTGCTGACCTGTCACCTTTAACTTATTTGCAGAGAACTTTGATTAAGTAGCATTAACTAAGTCTTTTCCTTAAATGATTTGAAAAATGTAACTTTAAATAGGTCATTTAAAAAAAAAACCAACCCAACTTTCTGAGCTGCTTTCCTCAAGTCTCTCCCCTATGGATTGTCTTAATAGGTAAAGCACTGTCTGCATTTGCTAGGGGTTGCAGCCTTTACTGGCAACAAAGTCAGCGTGTTCAGTCAGACAGATTCCTACAGAGACCTCAGAGCTTTCATGTGGGACCTCTGTCTCTTGGAAACTATATTGGATTTTACACAGAAAGCACCTTCCTCACTCCCACTCCTGCAATCACTGAAAAATTTTGAGTTCTGCAAAGCACGCTCAAAACTCTCTGCAATCCTATTTAATCAGCGATTGAGGTAGCCCTCCTCAACTATGGATTGTGCCAACAGAGTTTACATTACTTTTATCATTCTTACTCGCTGCTAAGAACTTCCTGTTTTATCAAAATACTTTGGTGATTCTCTCTCGGAAAATATTTCTTTTTCTGTATGAACAACCTGAAGCTCCGTTTTTGTGTTTTCCGTTTGTGGTTGGCGTGAAGAGCTAGTTGCACTCTAATAATTATGAGAACAAAAATAGTTTTAAATGGCTTATGTTTCAAAGCTCTTTGAGGATCTACAAATAGAGAGCATCATTCTTACACCCACTATGTGAACTTAAGTAAGTCTGCAAAACTAGCCTGGTCAGCTTGTGAAGCACATCTCTCTTTTCCAGCATGCAAAAAAAAAGCTTAGGAGCAGAGCAGCTTCTTAATGATGTTCTCACATTTGTGTGTCGTGGTTTAACCCCAGCCAGCAGCAAAGCACCACACAGCCGCTCGCTCCTCCCCCTCCAGTGGGATGGGGAGAGAACTGGAAGGGTAAAAGTGAGAAAACTCATGGGTTGAGATAAAGACAGTTTAATAGGTGAACCAAAAGCCGCACATGCAAGCAAAGCAAACCAAGGAATTCATTCCCCCCTTCCCATTGGCAGGCAGGTGTTCAGCCATCTCCAGGAAAGCCAGACTCCATCACGTGTAACGGTGACTTGGGAAGACAAACGCCATCACTCCGAACGTCCCCTTCTTCCTCCTTCTTCCCCCAGCTTTATGTGCTGAGCATGACGTCATATGGTATGGGATATCCCTTTGGGTCAGTTGGGGTCAGCTGTCCTGGCTGTGTCCCCTCCCAGCTCCTTGTGCACCCCCAGCCTCCTCGCTGGTGGGGTGGTGTGAGGAGCAGCAAAGGCCTTGGCTCTGTGTAAGCACTGCTCAGCAGGAACGAAAACATCCCTGTGTTATCAACGCGGTTTTCAGCACAAATCCAACACATAGCCCCATACCAGCTACTGTGAAGAAAATTAACTCTATCCCATCTATCCCAGTCAAAATCAGCACATCTCATTTTGGACAGAAGCATTCAAAAAGACATTTCTCACATTTTTAAATACTTTTTTCCCTCCTCCAAATTGCAGAGAAAGCTGAGGCTAAAGGCTTGAGCTTCAGGTATTCTGTCAAGTCACTTTCAATAGTCAATCACCACTGACAGACTTCAGTCACTACTAAGGACAGCAAATATTTATGGATGTTTCTAAAGTAATATCTAAAATCAGGCCACTGCTCTGACAAACTGGTGACCCAGAACTGAAAGGTTTTTGTGATACTGGTAACTCCCTTAGTCCCAGGATCTCCTGAGAATTACCTGTCGCCAAGCGAAGACTGAGTGATCCAGGATTTCACTAGCGAATACATTTCTCTTACCTTTGCGAACTGCATATACAGCTAAAATTTGCCATTTCAGTTTTCGTGGCTGGTATATCACACTTCATTCTGTTAGGGCATGCATTGGGAAGTAACCTACAGTGAAAGCAAAGCAAGTAGACATATTTACTTACCAATAAAAACACTCTTCTTCTTGGAATATTTTCAGCTGACCTTTTTGGTCTTGTTAACTCAAGAAGGGGATGTTACTGAGATTGTTTTAGATGCAATCATTGCTTAAACATGACATTTAGGACTCGCTTAGAGGTGAAATGCAGTAAGGCACCTTTTCCCAATCAGTGAGAAGTGTCTTACATTTCTTCCCATGCTCCTTACCCTCAGCTGTTCCTAAACACATCTCATACACAAGAACTTCTGTAGAGGATGCAGCAAATTTTCAGCCTGTAGGAAGTTTGAGCTGTTAAGAAGACTAGCATAGCACTAATAAAATCTAAACACTTATAGTCAAATCTTATTCCTGATGCTGCTAAATGGGAACTTACAGCTTAACATAATAGGCAATTTAGCATATAAATGTGCCCCATAAAAGCAGGATGTTGGCAGTGCAAAACTATAAATGTTAACCTTTGGGCAAGCTGTTACAAATGTGCTACAGGCTCTTGCAATTTTAATGAACTTGTTTGCACATCTGAGGTTTATTTTGTACTAAACACTAGGATACACACACCCAATAAGAGGAACACCTTCAGAAATTCAGACCCGTGGGAGTTCATCAAATTTGCGAGTTAACTTTTTTATTTTTTTTTTTAAACCTTGCCATTCTGAAGCTATGTCCTACTCATCCGTTGTCAGAGGTTTATACCAGCAGGCAAGAACGATGGCCTTTTTACCCTGAGAAACAATACGTAACTCTCCTAACAGTGTTAGAGAAGATAGGAAGTATTTTATAACTACAAGGGTTTGTGGTCAAGACTTACATCCTGGATAAGTACAGATGTGAATCAATGTGATTTTCCTGAGTTGTTATTTCATTATTTTTGCTAAGTTCCTGGTAAGGCAGAAGATGTTGAAAATGTGAGAAATGTATCGTAATTTCAAATCTAAATCAGGGCTAATAGTTAACTTATGAACTAGTAGGCACCTGAGACCTTTTGTGGAAAGTAATTACGGTTTGGCGAATCAATGTGTAAGCACCCTCAAAATCAGCTAATCCTGCAGAGTAACCAAATTAAGTTGCTCCGTTTCAGAGAAGCGCTTGCAAAACCACACATTTTCAGGCAACTTTGCTGGTCATGAACGCAATACGCACAATCCAGCCTTGATGGCGAGTATGTTTTCAGTCCAAGTCTCTCACGTTGTTTGGCTTTGGGAGGCCACTTCATTCCAAAGCAGAATTATTCAGAGCTACTCTTTCAAGCTAAATGTGTGAAACATAAATCATAAAAAAAAATTATATTTCACTCCTATCTGACTTCACTGCCAAATTTTCTTCACCTTATACCCTATGATTGCCTCAGCAAAATATCAAGTTTTCAGTTTGCATTCACACTATTTAGTAACATGATGTCTACTGGAACATGCATAACTAAGAATCTTTTCACTTGCTTATTCCTTCATGTAAAGAAAAGGAACTCAAAGAACTTTCTTTTTATTTGGCTATGAGGTTCTTTTTCCTTGGTTAACAACCTTAACTGCCAACAAAGCATGAATCTAGGTTGTAAAGAGAATTCATGCAGAGACGAAAAAGTACTTATCAGGTATTTCTCCTCTCTAACAACTCATTTTATTCCTCATTGTAGATATATGTATCTGTACACACAATAGGTAACAATCTGGAGACTCATTAAGAAGTAAGGCAAGAAGAAAATGAGGAGTTTCATAATAACTTACATTATTATAAAGCCTAAAAAATTATACGTGCGTATTAAATGGAAAGTTAAAACATGAAAGAGAGAGAGAGAAAATGTAGGGAGTGTAAAGTCACTGAAGTTTGCATTTTTAGAGGTACAGCCAGTGAGAAAAGTTTCTCTAATGTTATCCTTCAATATGCAGTGTAGTGCACCCAATTTGGATTCAAAAACATCCGAAAATGCTCCACATCATGTTTACTTACATAAAAGCTCAGAGTAAGAATTTAATGTACAAGTCACCATAAGAACAGGACAACCTGTCTTTACACGTCTCTCTCCCAATACCAATCTATTGAAAATTTGCTGAAGTTCTCAACTGGTTTTTGCATTTCACTATAAGAAAGATGTATTAGTTCATGTTTCCCAATTCGAGCAAGCAGTCAGGAGTCATCTTCCATCCCCACCCAAGCAAAACTAAAAAGCACCCCTCAGAAAATGAAACTTTGCTTTAAAAGCATGTCCTGGCTACTCTCTACAGCAGTTCTGCTTGTAGAGTGCCATTGCTTTGCAGCACCATTGACCTCCAAACGAGAAAGGCTGCTTCTCTTGGGGAAAGAACCATCCGCTAAGACTCTCAGTTACTCATCTGAGCTGAAGTAATGGGTTAGGAGACCTGTGCTGGGTGTGGGGGCAGAAGTGTCTGCTGCAGACACAATTTTTTTTTCTTCACTTAAAAACACAAGCAAATCTTTAGTTATGATGCAAATCTTTCTAATAGTAGAAACAAGCAGTATAATCATTAGGTTGCTTTTTACTCCTGGTCTCAATGACACCACAGAAAGAAATTGAAGTATATCACAAGTAAGAATAAATACAAGTAAATTGAAAATACAGCAATTTCATATTCCTTATCTAGTTATAAAAGAACCTGCTGGCCTATTACTTAGCTAAGAATTAACTTCATTGACTAGCTTTCCTAGAAGCCAAATCAAATAGTTTTTAGTGGATCAGATTTGGTTGATTGGTATGCACAGACTGTATTGTTTTAATTAAAAAAAAAAAAAAATTCCCTTGGGTATAAGTGCAATACAATCAGGAGATAAGAGTACTCTTCATGTGTCTGTTCCAAAGGTAGCTTTTGTCTAGCAGATTCATGTAGCAATAATTTTGGGATCCTGGCAGCAAAAGGTTCACTCTGAGTTGTAAAGGTCTGCAGAGATCCTAAGTACGTGCTCAGAGTGTGACTTTTATAACCACCCTGTGTGTGTCTTTGTGACTGACTTACTGTCGCATTCCCTTGTACATTGGCTATTTCATCTGGAAAGTAGCACAGAAAGTTACTTGAATTGTGGAAGTATCCCATTACTTTTAAACAGTCCACTTTTAAACTAAATATTTTATATAAAAGAAGATTGCAGATGACACAATATTAGTACTTTCTTCCACCTGAGTTTTCTGAAAGAAATTTAATAATTAAAAACCAAAACAAAAACATGTCTCAAAACTGAGAATCAGAGGTTCATTCATTTAAAAATTATTTCACAGTAGTACGATTAAATTGAATTAATGGATTTAGTACTATCATACCCCACTATGTATGAGTAGTACTTAACACACACAGGTTTAAAAGATGGAACATTTTAGGTTTGAATTATAAGAACAGGACTTGACCTGCATGGTTGGTTGCTTTTGTTGCTCTGGATTATGCCAGTTTACATACTGTTAAACATATCCTTGACATCAATTTTCTGTAGAAAGCAACCAGGAAAATTATTTGCCTAACTATAAAACCAAAACTCCTTCAAGTCATTAGTATAGAAAAATATTCATGTTCATTTAAACTTGGCCTATGAAATGAACAGTTCAGTGCTTTCCAGTCGGAATTTCTTCGTTTAACTTAATCAAATCTAATGGTGCAAAGGTGATTATCTGTCTTCTTCTAAGAACGTAATAAAACTGGTTACATTAGGAAGGACAATTTATTATCTGTACAATGACAGAAAAAGGTAAAGAAAAAGCAATTTATGGCGGAGTCTTCCATGCTTATTGTATCAGTTGCAGCAGAGGTTAAAACTCTCATCTTCTTAGACTTGTGGAACTGAGAAATCTTGTGAATACATGAGACAGCACATGTACGATAACGTAGAAATTACGCTTCTTGCCTTTGTGTTGCTGTATTTGTATAGCAGATGGAGATTCATTCTTTTGGAGTTATTTCAGTAATGTTCTGTTTTATGGTATGAAGAGTTACCCTGAAGTACAGAAGGAAAATCCTTGGGGTTGCATTCGCTTTTTCAGGTTGTTGCCTATTATGATCCCTTGGGAAAAACTGCTCAGTCGCATTGTGGCTCCACTCGTGGCAAAAGACGGAATCAGGACAGAAATATATTTCTCATTGCTGCTATGAGCCTAGTGGAAGATACTCAGCGTCCACAGGACTTGAAGAGAACACAGAGCATACAGACCCTTGGATGAATGGCGTAAGAAGCACAGCTATTTCAAGCCTTACTGCCTTTGCCTTTTCTGAGTATGATTAGTATGTCAAATAAGACAAAAACCAGAGATATTTTTCAGACACACGTTTTCTGGAAACATCCCAGTAATAATGGAAAAAAACATTCTTATTAATTTTCTGCTTTAGGAAACTCAGCCCTTTCTTTCCACGTTACATCTCTAGCAGTTGCACTACACTTACCTAAAATGTCAGGAAATTGTAAACTTGAAATACAGCAGCATATCTTTTTCTCTTATTACTGTAATATTTAAAGTTTTGTCTATTTTCTCCCTGTGTGTCAAAGTTTATTTGTATGTTTGGCCCCCCAGCCTCTCTCACCTTTCTGATCCATGGAACTTGTATATTAAGATTCACAGGGAGACTGAGGATGATGCTTGACTGAGCTTGACTGATCTGGCATTTACAGTTTAAAATTTATTAAATTTTGTTTATCTGCAAAAATATTTTTTTTTTTGGCTAGGTTAGCAGACAAAATTTGGCAAAGCCTTCAAAATCTAAGGTGGTTGTCAACTGTGTGAGTTCTCCTTATTTACCCCAAACATCTCCATTCTGTCTCACCAAACAATCGTTTGTTTGCTATTAAAGCAGATCGTGTGTTTGTACACCCAAACATCGCAGCTCTTTCATGATCTGATTATCTCGGCTTTCAAAACATCTTAAAATTCAGACAGAAAATAAGATATCATACGTGTGTGATTTCATACTCAAGTGCAGAAAAAAAGTCCATGCAGTGGACTATACTCTGAATGATGTCACCCATTAAATTTGTGATGCCACTTCCTGAATCTTCCGTAACATTCAGCAAATCAGCCACTCCCACTGCTGCATTAGCTGTAGTTTCCACAGCATCCAGCACCTCACTTCAATCAAGATGCATCACCTTTCAAATCAGAAACATCACCTGATTGAATTAGATACATTAAGAATTGAATCTAATATATGGTATATTAAATCACTTGATGAAATCAGCTTGTGATTATAGAAAAATGCAATGACATCCTTGTCTGGACTGCCTGCATCCTTAAGGAAGCTTGATTGGGTGTAGTCTCCTTACTGGAATTTTATAATTAAGGTCTATGTCCTTCAATGAGACTGACATAACTGTGTGACTTTTCAGAGCCATAAGAGCATACTCATCTAGATATGTTCAGGAATACTTGTTAAAAAAAAGTAAATTATTTTTCACTGCCTAACTCTTTTACTGCCAAACATACCCCAGCGACTCCTTTTCTAACATAACCAGATTTTTTTCCCCCAAAGCACTGATAATCTGTTGTCAAGCTTTCCTATCTACTGTTTGGTACCATTCAATCAAGTACATTTTACTCATGCAAAAACCTCTGTGAGATTGTGCTTATCAGAAAAAGGGTTTCTGAATGTGTTTGGCTTCACTTTTATGGTCCTGTTTCAAGACTAGTGTCTGTGTCTAGATATCCCAGAGTAGTGATAAATAAAGCCAAGGGCTGTTTATTACAAATGTTTCCTATCTTGAATGTGTTGCCATCTCATTACAACATGTTTCAGCTTCTGCATGGTCAGGTCTCTTATTTACACCCTACTGCATTGATGTAGGGAACGCTGATATTTAAGGTGGTAGAAAGCAGAGTGAAAGGACGCTGTTTCTAATACTTTTAAATATTCTCTTTTCATTATTTTTAACACCAGAAACTGATGTCTCTGTATCAAAAATTTAAAAGGTTTTTATTTTAGGATTCTCAGATTAAGATAGTTATGGTTAAAGCCTAGAACTGAGATAAAAATTTATGATAGTCTGGGTCAGCTGAGCTTCTGGGAGCTGTCAGCCAACCAACGCATATCGACAGTGAAACGTATGGATTGCTTCTGTCTCAGACTCCCAAAGCAAGTTTGAGGACATTATAGTACCATACGGACTGTCAGACTTAGAAATTTCAGATGAGAAGGTACAGTATGTCTTTTTTTCTGCCCCTGGTCTCTATAATGTCATTGCGTTGCTTGTGATATAAATGACACGACAAATTTTACCTATATAGCTCTATATAGCCTCAACGGAATATTCACAGGTAGATAATCAGGACATACTCTGTATGCAACACTTACTTTAGCTTTACTCTCAATGAGCTCTGTGAAGAACTAATTTTATTATCGTATATAACAAGTAATGAAATGATAGTTCATTTCTGGAATTCCTTAAATAGATGAAGAAATTACTCTAAAAATAAAGTAAGAGCAAAATTCATACCTGAAGTGCATCAGCTGTTTGAAGCCTGCCTGGAAGCTGATTAGAAGTGGCGTTACTTAGAGGCAGCCACCACAGCCCCTCACGTCTCACATCGCTGGACGGTGGGGGAAGGCACCCTGTGCAAGCTCACAGGTGACGATGAACTGGCACGGCTCCCTGGCTGCCCTCCTGCCATTCAGAGGGATCCCAAAAGACTGAAAAAAATGAACCAACAGAAACTCATCAACAAGATTCAACAAGGGCAAAAGCAAAGACATGTCCTTGGGACATCACAACCCCACGCAACAGCACTAGGAAGGCATCAACTGGCCAGTAAGCAGCTCCGCAGAAAGGAACCTGGTGGAAAAGTGTAAAATGATATCGTAGCGTGTCCTTACGGCAATGAACACTAACTTCACATCATGCTGCAGCTGCAAAAGCACAGCCAGCGGGTCAAGAGAAGCAATTATTCTCTTCTACTTGGCATTTGTTGGATCACACTTTGCCCAGTTTTGGGCTCTCAGTACCTTGCCAAACTTTTTTTAACGAGCAGTCCAATATCTGTTTTAAGTGAGTGTTTCATAAGGAAAACAGAGCCAGACTTTTCTGAGAGATGCACAACATGACTAGCAACAGTGGACATAAGTTGTAGCAAAAGAAAGTTTTCATTAGAGCTAAGAAAAAAATTGTTCCTGCTGAAGGTGGTCAAACATTCAAGGGCCCAGAGAGGCTACGAGATCTCCTTTACTGGAGATACTGAAAACTCGAAAGGAAAAAGCACTGAGCAACTTCACCAAACTAAGCCTTATTTTTAAGGGGGTAGACCAAATGATGTTCAAAGGTCCTTTCCAACCTAAAATACTCTGTATTTCTGTGGTTCTAGAATGTTGCATCTACAGATAATTTGATTGCTTGTATCTCCAGCCAGAATTTTCTCATTAGTTACAGATTTTCCCAGTGTTGTTTGTTTGGTTTGGTGGTTTTTTTCCAGTGGGTTAGGGTGCTGAGTTTTTCTGATGAAACCACCCTTAGCATCTATTTCTCAAAATAAGAATCTGATGCCAGAAACATTCTTCAAAAGACATCAACTGACTGAAATTATTCCATATTATAGATTTCCAAGGAGGGTAATTCATGGCAAATATAATGTTTTCCCGTACTTCCTATAACCTATTTCTTCAAGATCCAAATAAATGCTGTCAGAACAATGAATAAACTGTTCTTCCAGAATGTGAGAAGCGCAATCTTTCCACATTATACTATCTCACTCTCTAAGGAGCGAAAAAGGATTTGCTTCAGTAAAGGAAGCACTCTGTTATATGACTTTCTCTTTTGTAGTCTCATATCTTATGTTTCAATGGGTAAACTTTGCAAGTCAGATTTATATTCAAGTCTAAAGTTATGTTTTGTTGCAGTAAAATCAAAGGAAGCAATGACAGATTGATCTATAGAAGAACAGGTGGGAACTGAACAGACCTTATTAATCTTCTTCTCTACTTGGTGGCACTCATGTGCCTTTAATACACGGAGAGAGCTTTATCTGTGGCATGTAAAGTTAACCTTGAATAGGACTTGCATTTCTAAGCACAAAATGCAATTGTTTCTAAGTTAATAACCTCCCTTTTTTTTTGATAATATGGACATTTTGGTAACATCCCCCTGTTCTCAGTGCTTTCTGCCCAGCTGAACAACATTTAATGCGGATCCTCTCCTGAGACACCTCTTCCCATGTTTTATATCTGAGACAGTGGGATGAACTCCCTTTGTGGAAGAGAGGCCTCCCAAATGAAACTTTAAGGCACCTCAGACCAATACCTAAGGCATTTTAACAATTTTACAATGCATGATAAAGAACTTCATCTTCCTGTTGAAGCGACTTTATTGCAGTTCAAGGCATAAAAATTAATTGAGCTAAATATAGGCTAGTTTAAGCATGACATTGAAGTCTAATGACTACAAAAGAAATGGGAGGAACCCGTGCTCAAGCACCCATTGCTCTGTGTATTTTCCATGCTAATGTTTTGTGTAAAATACAAACCGTAGAGTACAGACTGATGTGCCTCTGCTGGCTCTCTTTAGCTGCCCATCCACGAGACCTAAGTACAAAGCTAACCTGTAAATGGGGTCAGAAACTACAAAGCTGACATTACAAGTATGGCACAAATATTAGTCAACTGTCATTATGCATGTTAAAGAGTTTTTACTTATAATTACTTAAATTTAACTAAATTCAGAGCTTTACCAAGCAGTATCTTCACTACATCACTTATTTCCTTCTGATTAGAAGGACACTGTATTTGTTATCTAATTGGGCACTGAAAAATGCAAGTGAAATTTTGCTGTCTTACACAAAAGCCATATAGCCATGCCCATACATAAAGGCAACATTATTGTGATGGTTCACCAGCCTTCATCCTGAGAGAAAATGAACTGAGCTGAAAGAAATGCTATGGCGATGTGGTGGCTAGGAGGGGAAATCATCCCCAAGCCATAGCGCTAGTTTCCTTTTTGTACTGGATCTGCTTCTTGAACTCTTATTCCTGCATGAAAATGCTCAGAAACTGAAGACCTATGTAAGTTACTGATTATTGTTGTTGTCTTTCAGCCAGAGTTTTGAAAAATGCATTTACGGGCATTAATGCCATTAAAAGAATTTAACAAGTTAATGCAATAAAATTTAATTATCTTGATTTGAGTGTGTCTCTAGTTGTTGCATTTACATGATGGAAGTGCTATAAGGCTCATTATCTTAAATAAACTAATTTTCTCCTCGCAGTCGCTAAAATGTTGTTCCAGGTTCAGCAGCACCAAAATGAACATTTCATTCACTTCCTCATGGTTACAAGCCTTCAAGCTTAAAAGCTGTAACCTTCACGTCATGACTGAGAAGAAATCATATTTTTGCAGGAGTACAAAATTGCCACTGCCAATAGCAGGCCACAGGCTTTGGCCCGAGTTTGCGAGGTGTCAGGACTGAGGCAGGTCAGGCTCTGCCCAAGCTTTATGCGACCTACCCAGCGGTTTGCTTTTTCTTGATTTTGCTGCAATAGCAACTTTTCTAAAAACCCAGTGGTTACCCCTAATTTCTTTTGGTAATCTTTGTATGGTAGAGTCTCTGTTTTTATAGAGATAACAGTAACAAGTAGTTTAGTTATTCTGCGTACTATGAGCTATTTATGACTGCAGCATAACAATTTCACGTAGAGGAACTCAGGCCTGGTATGACAGCAAAGGCGTTAAGAGGTGGGGACACAGGATGTGGTGTACAAGTGTGCTTGGGATGACAACCGATGGGCACGGATCGGCCCTGGACACTGTAGCATCATTATACGCAAGCTTCTAAGTTTCTGCCTCTTTCTGGCGTTACAGTCACCCTTCCACATCCCTTTGGGTGTCCTAATGTTGATGACCAGTCCGGTTGGAGGGAGTTGGAGGAGTAGGGTATGGCATTTCATCAGCATCCTAAGTCCTCTGCCCTGAGGAGTATGATGCTGGTGTTGAGGTTCTCTTTTTCCTTCTCTCCTTCCTTACCTTTCTACTCACCTGCTGTCATTTTTTTAGGTTTTCTAACATGCTTTCACATCTTGCTCTTTTTTTATTGACCTGCAGCTGCAAATTACATTCAAATTTGTTAAATATGGTGTGTCTAACATACATCAGCTATTTGGGGTTTTTTTTTCTCTTCTACCCCAAAAAGAGTTCTGCCCAGCTCCAGGTCTGCATTTCTCTAACTGACCATCTCAGTATATACATTTCTTAGAGGCAAAAATAAAGATGAGATTCTTGAACTAGCTAACTGGGGAAAGAGTGGGTTATCCTCAATTCCTCCCCCACCCCCACCCCCCCCCAAAAAAAATCAATTCATTAGATATTTTGTTTTGAAAGCCATAGGATGAAAAATTGTAACAATAATAATAAACCCCTCTGATTCTATTGTGCATACAAGTTCTTCAAAGCCAAAGACTGACTTTGAATAGATGAGAAACCAGACTTCCTGCTCTCAGGTTCCGTTGGTGAACCTTCCATGTGAGGATGTTGCATTGTAACAATTGCAGTCAATCACTCAGCAGCAGGAAATTGGTCTGAATACCTGACAAAGCAAACTTACCATTTTCTAGCCACCCCTAATACCTCAGGAGACGGCTCTGTGGTTTGCATCGATACTGCAGTTCATAAGTCTCTTTCAGTAACACGTCTTTTCAAGATGAGGGGTACATACTTGATTTTTCCAAACTACCATCACTCATGAATAGTCCTTCCCATTGGACCTGAATGATGGTAAATATTACTCAAGTGAGCGTCATTTAGTTCATTTGGTCGGAGGGTGGACACATTGTTATCACTGGTGACAGCAGCAAAGTTAAATTTAGTCCCTGTTACATATTTCAACTTCTGTAGGAGAACTGATAGTCTAAATAAAAACCTGCCTTTTTTAAAAGGGAATTGGCTTCTTGCTTTTTCTGTATAGCTGCTTCTTAGTTTGCTGAATTATTTCCTTTTAAAATTAATGTCATTAAATAACTATTGCACTATATGCCACACATAAATATCACAGAACATAGAGGGTTGCAGATCAAAAAAAAAAAGGGAAACAGGTGTGTGTGTCTGTCCATCAATAAACTAGAATTAATGAAACTACTTACAGAGAATAAATTTTTTACCATAGTCTGAACTACGTTTGATCTTGTTCTCCCATCTTTTAGCAGTCACGTTGTTGTAACTTTACTAGAACAATGGCAGACAAACACAGTCTTAAGGCCATAACAATTTAACGTGTTAGACAGTAGCCAAATATCCTCATGCTGTTATCAAAATCATTAATATGCTACATGAACACATGAACAACAAAAATTCCTCATTTATTCTCCCTGCATATCAGCAGGATTAATGTCAAATGCTCTCCAGCTTCCTGAATAAAAGGTTTCTTGTTTTTGATGTGACAAATGAGAAACAAAGCTCAGCCTGAACTTTTTCATGAGCTGATTATTTTATATCATGATTTGTATTTTTTTGACAGGCCCAAGTTCCAGGTGGACCAGAGGTAACACCAGTCACCCGTGCATGTTGGCAGAAAGGCAGCAGAAGACTACAAAACTGTACAAAATGCTAATTCTCAATATTCTGTTCCCATCCCTATGAGTCAGGCTTTCCTTGCTGTATTCTATGAGTTGTGACCTGATTCCACTAAAATAAAACTAGGATGTGTGTTAAGTTTTCCTGACATTCTTTAGGGTATTTCTTTACTGGCACAGAAATCTGTGGAAATAACCACTCTTCTTGTGGGCTATCACGTACCCGAATGCACATTATCAGGGACTGTGTGATAATGCATCTACATCTCAGAGAAGCAAACAGTTAATTCTATTTGCTCTTTCTGTAGAGGATACAATCAGGTCCTCCCTGCCTGGTCTTCAGGAACTTGCAAAGGCACTATTAACATGGTTCTCTCGCTTCATTTGGGAGTTCATTAAAAAGCTACTTTCTTAAATTACACCCAGAGTCTCTAATTTTGCCTAGACCTAGCCATGGCACGAGCTAAAATGAAATCTGAAAGAAACAAATTGTGATACAAATTCCAATCATTAGCCCAGGATCAAAAACATCATTTATTGGTGTGTAAGAACTTCCCTTAGCCAGAACTAGGTAGCACAGCCAGGAAAACCAAAGGAAACCATCACGTATTGAACAAAAGACCAAATCCTTCACTCTTCCAGCCTTACAAACTGTACTCCACAAGAACATTTTTATGCAGGAAGAGTCCACACCTAGAGTAAAGGAAATCAATTATTTATGCAGAGGGTTTTTTTCAGGTAATTTTGCTCTTCTTCAGAGATCGGACTAGAATGGGAAAGAGGAATAATTTTAAGCTAAGGAGTCTTAAGGCTTCTCTGCTAGGAATTCCCAACTTTATTCATTTTCTCTTGCAAGCAATACAATTTTGCTTAGAAATAAATTCCCCTTTAATGTCATCTTCCTTCTTTGGGGAGCCTTTAAGGCAGTTCTAAGAGTCACATTCTGCATATTCAGTAGGAGGGGGAAAAAAAAAAACTGTGAGTTTACTAATGCCAAGAATAACACCTCTAAAATGAAAAAAGCTTATCTACTAACTATTGCCAGAGACAAGGCTACAACTTTCAATTCAGCTAGACTAGATAAAATGCTGTTTATGAGCTGGGTGCAACCATTTGGAATAATCATAGCAGTTACAACAGAAGAAAGAGGACTGGGAGAGAACTAATTCACCCAACTGCAAATCTCAGCCTATCATTCTGAGTTCCAAGTTGACACATACTAGATTTTTGATGGCTAAATACAGTTATCATACAGTCCCAAAGTTGACTTTAATATTAAGGAATCTAAAAAAACTACACCTAGTGATAATGAAGTTATCAGCATAGGTGCAACTGATGCAGTGTTCCGGACCTTCAGTAAAAATTTCCAAGACAAATCTTCCTAGGGAATTCTATGGAACACTGACAAGACCTGCCCTAACGCCTTGCTTAGGATTTGATCTGCCCAAAATCAGTGCAGCTACGTTAAGCCCTGAGTAATCTGGCTTTTAATCAGCCAACATCCTATGCTACACTCTGTGTACTGTACAGGCAACCCTGTGTGATCTTACATTTCCACTCTGTCCATCATACTGTGATTCTGGATTGTAATGTCTCCCCAGATCGGCAGTACTACTGGATTTGGGCAGCCACCTGTGTTGCCTTTCCCAGTTCAGGAATCAAATCTTAACCAACATTAGCGAGGAGAGAGAGGAGGAAAAAAAGAAATTAAAAAAAAAAATGAGGAAGACCTTTTTTCCCACCTTCCTTCTAGATTTCAATTAATCACTGGATCAAAATGCTATGAAGAGCCTTGTTTTCCTTCTAATTGTTTTTTCTTGAAGTTACTGTGTTTCTGGAAATGCTTTCTCTTTCCCAGACATGTGCAGATTCTGTTTTTTTAAACCACTGGTACCATAGATGATCTTAATTCTGTCCTCCTCCACATTTCTGAATAATACTTTCTGCAGTCATGCTGGTGTTAGTTTGACCAAATGTGAAAGTTGAGAACCTAGTCTTTGTATCCTGAATTTCTAGTTGTATCTACTGTGGTTTGTGCAGATTTAGAGATAATTTCCTACAAAACGAAGTGCCGCAGAAGGACTGATAGGAAGAGGACTTCAATGGCATTTATGGGACCTTCTCCCATATGAAGTTACTTGATTTATCAAAGTAACTTAAATAGATGTTCTTTGAAGTATTGTTGTTATTTTATCATATTGTTTCTACTGTATGATATGCTGGTTTCTATCCTCAAATATATTGGCCCGTCAATGAAATAATGGTCTACTTAAATTAGTAATTTGAAACAGATCAGTTACATTTGCTAAATACGAGAGTCTGTATGACAACTAATTGGATTGTATATTAAATTTATTGACTTGTAATTAGAATATATTGGTTTGTATGTAGCAAACTGTTTACACTATGTGTGCCGTCTGCCATGATCAGTAATCATCGCATTTAAAACAGATGGGATTATATATAGAGCATATTGGGTTTTGTGTACATTATAATACATTGTAGCAGTTTACATGCTCAAATATATATATGAAGTTACAGAACTCTATTAAATAAATGTTCTTTTTATATCCTCCAGCAACAGATCCTATATACTTCAAGAAATAATCAAGCTATTAGAAATGTTTATTTATGATTCTATTTATTTTCTTCTCATAGTGTGTCCAAATGAAGGAACTACATCCTACTGGCTGTTAACGAAATGAAGATTCTCATTAGATTGTATGAATTTTACATGAGCATATTTTGCCTTTGACGTGTATATTTACTCGTTATCAGTATATCAAGACAATCTGATGATTGATAGTCACCTGCAAAAGTTGTGAAGGTGTAAGCAGTCATGCAGCATTCAATACAGTGGAGAATCAAGGTTACTTCCTTCAAAAAACACGTACAGTTTTGTCTCAGTAAACAAAATCCATGCAATAAAGGCAGGCTTACGTGTGGGAGTGCAATAGCCCATCGTCCATGGAGGTCCAGCTACTCCAAAATCACACACACTGCCAGCCTGCTCAAGGTCCTAAACCAGAGGAAGGGAATGACACCACAGTAAAAGGGTCAAAGCCAGAAGCCTAGCTTCACGGAAACATGGAGAGGAGCATTTATGGGACATTTGAGCACCGCTTGACATAACCCACTTTAAACTACACTTGAATATGAACCAGCTTGAAAAAAAAATAATTACACCACTTTGGATGCACATTGCATAGTGTCATATTTTTTATCAACATTAACAACATAAGCAGTTTTGTAATAAAACACAAGGAAAAAACAAAGCTGAGATTCTATAAGAACAAAGTAAATATGTTTTCCATTTTTTTTTTCTGTACATTTAGAGCCAGCACAGTAAGCTTTGGATCATTTCCTCTCTGAAACCTGTTGAAAATTCCTTTTAATAAAATGGTCCTCAGTATTGAAATGTCAATTATTGAAAGTACATTAACCATTACATAGTATGTACAAGTTCACGATTATTGAAAAAAATTACTTTTGTTTTATGCTATTCTGTATATACTGATGTATATAAAGTTCAGTTGATTATTTCTGAAAAGCTAGGTATTTATTTGAGTACAAGGGTTATATGTGGCTGAATTCAATTAAGTATTGAGTGGCCTCAAATTTTATGGGAAGCACTTGGTGCCCTGTTAAAATAAAACAAATTGATTGAGCCTATATATATGTACTGTAACAAGCTCTTAATGAGGAAGTGCCTGCTCATCAGTGGTGCTTGGGAATCTGTGCTTTATGGCTTTCGCTGGTCTTTATGGACTTCTCTCTCCCCAGTGATCTTTGTTCCGATGATCTGCTCTTCAATATCAAAAACCTTGTAAATACTGTCATGCCTTCTCCTTGGATGGGCAAACCTCTTCTCTCCTCGGTCTCTTATCGCCACTATTCTCAGAACCTTGCAAAATCTTCAGAACTAATTCAGATCTCGGCATCCGAGGAGTGGCGTTCCCAGAAAGCTACGGCATAAATTAAGTTCTACCCCATTTACATGTATTTCTATGAAGCCTTTCTGAGTCAGATCCATTGTATCTAATATCTTCTCAAATCCTAGTATGAGTCATGAAATGACTGCATTTATTTTTATTTATATAATATTATGACTAGAATGCTTACGCACTACACAACACACATTAAAAGGGTCAGTAACTTTTCATTATGTCAAATGATTTATATTATTTTGATAGATTTGTGACTTTGAGCAAGAATATTTTACAATAAAATTGCAATGATCACAAACGTACAAACTACTAGCTGCTACTTCATTTCTCCAACAGCACACACTGTATCATTAGACTTGTCATCTACTTTACACTGAAGTTAATGGGAACATTCCAATTTTATCATAAATAAAATAGGGATCATATCGTAGAAAGATATTTCCAGCAGTATTTATTACACAGCACTGCTTTTTTATTATATTACTTTATATAAAATTAGGCAAAAAGTTCGAAAGATTTCTTGGTGAAAAAAAGCCCTTGTTAGAAAAACTAAAGACTATTACAGGAGGAAGACTTTATGGTTCACCAACTACATTGGGAATCTCACAGTGAACATTTTCCTCTGTTCTTTACAAATAACCTGTCCAGAAGTCTCTATGACTATTCTGTTCAACAGCAATAAGCAACAAAGCTGTTACTTTGACAAAAATATGCTTACCACTCGCTACAGGTGAGCAATGCTATGATTAGCACGTAAAGATACGCCACACATGTATATGGAGAATGGGGCTAAAATTGGATGCATTTGCAGACTTGGATACTCAGCACCTATGATTGATTTGGATTGTTTTTTCACTGCTTTTCTGAACACTCTGAATTTGACCCAAAGAACTTATCTTTTTAGAGGTTTCTGATGACTTTGGATAACTTCCAAATTCATATTAATTTCCTGTAGAGGATAGCATGCTACAGAACTTTGAGGACAACAGTTTTGAACTATACAAATGGGTTTCCACATTCCAAAAGGTCATTGAATTTAAGAACAGAAAATTGTAAGGGACCACAGATCAGCAGAACTTCTAAAGCCAATTGTCTTTATAAGAACTCAAGCAAGTTGTAGCAGGATGGAGGATTTGATTTGAATTTGTTTGCTAACAACAACTGTTTCTATAGAATTTTTTCACTAATATTAAGTATATTTTAATAAACTAAAATAATTTAATCCATTTAATTTAGGTCATCAACCTGAAAGTTTAAAACGTAGCACTTTTTTTCCACAGTGCATGAACATATTTTAAAATAGGTTTATGAGCAGAGCAGTGGCTAGCAGTGCTGAGAACAGATCTATGTAACACCCTAGATCTGGCAGAAAAGTAGAAAGCTTTCATCTCATCTAAAATGCTTTGAAGAGTTAAGAAGAACATTTTAAAAACCATTGTCAGCATAATTTTCTCTCATTTTTCACACAAGTTTTATTTAGGTGGAATTATCTCCATGTTTCAAGGGGCAAAAAAGAAGGCAAACATTCATGTAAATCCTCCCATTTCTCCCTGGGAGAGCAGAGTGGAGATGACAAGTCTTCAAAGGACACTTTTTGTTTGTGTACATGCGTTTGCAGAGTCCTGGAGCTTTGGAGAGTTGATGACTCCAGGTCAGTAGGAAGCATCTGGCTGATACCACAGAGATACTTAGTATGTAACTAGGTAAATTGAGCTCAAATGCTTCAGCTGGAGCCATTCACTGACAAGTCTACTTCTGAAAATCAAGGGCAATGAGAAGCAAACAGAGGATGTCCTGCAGCAGTAGGTCATTCTCTAGGCTATAGACATGATGGTTCTCAAGAAAATGGGAAAGTGAAGCCGTGAAGTACATATTCTCCTAAGCAGAAACTCTAAGAGATACTGAAATTAAACAGAACAGAGGTGGAAGGGATCAGCTAGTTCATCCTGCTGACAATTCTGTAATGTTCCTGTGAGGATTAGCATATTGTTCAGCATGGTGTTAAATATTCCCTGCTAGGAACTGCTTTTTTTTTTTTTTTTTTTCCCTCTCCTTAAGAGACTATTCAAACTAGAACAGGTCTTAGTATCAGGAAATAGTCTTGTCTGTAGCCTAAATATGCATATTTCTTAATTTCATCCTATTATGTCTGCTTAGACCATGACACACACTGCTCTGTCAAATAACGTCTATCTTGTTTAACTCCTTCAGATACTGAATACTGCTCTAGTGTCTACCACGGATTGCTTAGCCAGAAATCGTTCCCATTAAGAGTTCTTTTCACACTTAACCTCTTGTTCCATGACTGAATTATTCTGCTGCCGTTGCCATCTATTACCATCATATCAAATACTCACGTATTCTAAATGAAATATCTGAAATTTATCATTTAAAGAGCAACAGTGGGAGAACAAACTCCAGTGTGAGTTATTTTACGTCAACTGTCATTTGCTTTAAAAGTTCTCATCGGTCTGACACAATAAAGCATGAAATAGAAGACATACGTTCCTCTGAAAACATCCCCAAAGGTTCAAACTTAGATTCCTACTGTGCCAAATATCAGGCAGTCTGCCAATAAGCTCAATTAGAATTTCTGACTAAATTAAGGAGCGCACAATCAAAGCATATGAATGAAAAAAGCACCCTCCAGAAGAATAGCTTTCCTGTAGGTGTAACGAAATCTTTTCTTCGCTACTCAAAATAAGTCTCAAATTATATCTGACTTTAGGAATGCACAGATGTGTTAAGTATTTCATCGGGAATACAGTGTGGTTAGTTGGACAAGCATAAAGCATACATAATTAATTTCACTCTTGCAGTGCCTCTGCTCTTTAGCATGATATTTGTTACCGTAGCAAAAGCAGCTTACTAGGCACCATGTTTAGCTGACAACATTGAAGGGAATTGTTAAAAAAAGAAAAATCTGTTTCATTCCACTCTTAAATTTGCACCTAGTTTCAGAGAGTATGTCTGCATTTAGTGTTTTAAAGCAGGCACAAGAAGAATGGCAGGTTCCTGCAGAGAAATATGTCACTGGTGATAAACAGCCCCAAAGTCAGTAGAGCAGATAATGCATTGCAGGTCAGAAACTACACCCCTGACAATACTGCACGTGCAGGTAATACACCAAATGTCACATCTGAAGGGGGTAATGCTTTTACTACTGCTACATCCTCAACAAATTGTAGTACATAGCTGAGCTACTTGCTGACATGGAAGCATGAAGGATCTTTAGGAGGTAGAAAATACAATGAGAGACTAAGACAGACCACCGAAACTAAAAAGTCCAGCAAAATTAACAGCCCAACTCTCATCAGCAATATAAGCCAAATAGTAAATCATCTTAGATTGTAATCGTAACCTATAAAAAAAGAATTGTTCTTTATAGCTCTGTGTTAAAAGATTAAGCCCTCTAGACAGAAAGGCATCAGACCTTAATAAGGTTAAAAATTGCTTGCTTGTTTGTTTTCAGTCTTGACACATTTTATCCTTTATGTGCAGATTTTTAACAGCACATTTCCCTTTAACGGATGCAGTTGAATTCATCTATGTTGTTCATAATTCTTACTTACATACATCTTGACTTGTATCTTTACAGCACAGACATTAACTCATTCATTCTTACCATACATAGATGAGCTGGAAATGCGAGAAGATGATAGTACTGGAAAACCTGCCTAAAATCATACTGGCATTACTACTGGCATGCAGTGTTCCTGCGTTTCACTCACGTGCTCATCCTCCCAGCCTATGCTTCCTCTTCCTCATCACCCTCCCGCAGTACTGAGGAAGACCCAGACTGTAGTATTAATTCACTGTCTTTAGTACAAAGCTGCAAAAACCACTGATGGGCAGAAGTTCCCAATTAAGTTTCTCATCTGGACGAAGCTTTCCCGTACCTTGGGTGATCATATCAGAGGTCAACATCTGAATATAAGCACGTATGCCTGCACAAGCATGCACACATATATGAAGCTAATGCAGCAGTCTCTAACCCAGAACAGGGTGGGGTGAAAGCAGCACTGCCAATTAAACAGACCCCCTAAAGTCACACGGCAGCCTAAGAAATGAATTTTAAAGGGTTTTCTTTTGTCGTACACAGTATGCAGCTTCCAGATTATCTCTACATAAAAATTCTAAATTCAGCAGACCATTTCCAAGCAGGAGTATGTTAAAACGTAGAAATATTTTCAGTAGCAGAGGATGGCAGGTCTATTTTCTATGATGAGTCACTTCTTGACGATCTGAGCATTTTCCTTTCAGGTCTGGAGCCACGGAAAAACCTGGAATATTTTTTAATCATCACCTGTCTCAGCCAGCAGGTAATTCTACTGGTAGCTTACTGGCCCAGTCTTGTGCTCAGAGTTTGGAAGATCAGAAAATCTGCCTAACAGAGCAACATGGCAAATGGTCTCCTGTAGCACAATAGAACCCGGTTAGCACTTCTCCTTCCTATCCCATAATCAAACAAGGATGAACTCTTCCTTTCTCAGTCAAGAAAGGGTAACAACTTAGGCAGATTTTGCAAAAAAATCGTGCTATCTTCCACGGACAGTTTTAGTGCTGACAGGGCTGAGTCAGATGATATGAGGACCCAGCAATCCACTATTTTTGGTGGATTTTCCATTTTTCAAAGTGGTCTTTGCAGCACATTCTAATCAGGTGTATGGTGATTCCCAGGATTTGTGAGGATCGTACCAGGAGCTACAGAATGGATAATGATGAACAAACATCATGAAAGTCGGCAGCAAATCCTTAACTTTGGTTCCTTCTATGGTATGCAACATCATACCCAATTCCGCAGCCTTGTGAACAATTCTGTGACACCTTCTTGCCTTAGATTGTTCATTTGCAGAATACATAGGAAGGAAATGTCTTCCAAAGAGGAGAGGTGCCATGTACACTGCCTGGAACTACTACAGTTCTGTATATTTTTAATCTCTTGAGTAGATGTCCACAGCAGCGATTCACTCTGCACTGCTGTATCTCCCAGTCTAGCTGCACGCCAGAGGTAAGAGACATGCTTCATCTTTTCAAGCTAAGTGAAAAACAATGCTTTATTAAAACCATATTCATGGGCTAGTAATATTCAGGGACTTCAGATCTGTCTTTGAGGAGGAACCGATGAAGAGCAGAGATTCTGCGCCATAGATGCAAAATCTTAACATTACCAGAGGAAGAAAACTACATTTCTTACTACGTAGATGTACTCTCAGTGGAAAATGAGGATTTATGTGCATAAACAACCTACGTTTACCTACAAGACCATAATGAGGAGGTAAATTTGATCTGGTATACAATAGGGCTGAGTGATATAGCCAGCAGGTCATTAGTGGAGAGCTGTTGTTTATGCATTCCACTTTAATTACATTAATATTTCTTAAGAGATCTGCTACAGTTTAACGTCATCAGTTATCATTAAGAAGTTCTTCCATATGGGCAGGACGACTTAATGCAACATGTTGTTTGTGCTACCACTTCTTACTTTTCAGTGTTCACAGTGGTCGTACATTTTCCACTACTGAAAAAGGAATCCTCATATGGCCGTGCAACTACTTATTTTAAGTCACAGAAAACGCAAAGCCTGGCATGTCAAATTCAAACATAAAATACGTGATATGACAATACCAGATCAAAGTGGCAAACTGTATATAGGACAGCTGTCTCTAATAATAGTCTTGTCAAGTGCTGAAATGATGGTTAAATGTTGATGCAGGGACCAGGTAAGGAATCACGCTTCCTGAGAGACAACGGCTTTAAATATTTCACCTTTTAAGTCCAATTCTGCCTTAATTTACACAGGTTCAGCTGATGTCAACCTTAGAGAAAAGATCTGAAATCTCATTTTTCCTGCTCTTAAAACAAAAGTGATAAATATAACCTGTAATAATAGTGTGAATTTTTTCAAAGAAGAAAGGAAAATTTCTGTACACGGAGCATGCCCGTACTACAGTCTCAGAGTCGCCAAGAATCCAAACAGAACTGGCTCATTATGATCCTCCTAATGCCCTAATTATGCAGCTGTTCCTGACAGAGTAACTCGAAATAACTAGTTGGATTTCTCCATACTATTTAGCGGCCACTGCAGTGAACTGATATCCACTGAGCCCTAAATCAAAGAATCTTGAATCCTAATCTATTTCACAGTTTCCAACAGAATATTTTCAGGGTGGGCAACAGCACTTTCTGTATGTCTGCCAAATTTCATAGAATTATGAAAATAGGCTGTCGGTCAACACAGACAACGGACTGATTTCACATGAAATAATGCATAAGAGCCCAACTCCATACTAAACTTGTTATCCCTTTGTACTTTGATATATAGGTATCTGCTACTGCCTACCTGGCGACCTGCTTTTCTCTAAACATCCCATGGAGTCTGAAGTATCCCATTAGGACAGTAAGAATTGCAAACCAGATGACAAAACTAAACCCATGTCATCTTAAAGGAAGATTTGCGTCCCTCTTAAAGGAAAATTGATCTCTTAGTTTAACACCACTGCAGTTCACAAGCCTGGAAGCTGAAAACCACTTGTCACTCTGACGAAGCTGTCTCACATTATGACATGATGCTATTAAAACCAGAATCTTTTCCATTAAAATTATTAATTTACTGAAAAAACCCAAACACAGAATACCAGTAATCACTGCCCTGACTAATCACTTCTACCTCAGTTTCAGGTGAACTAAGATGATATTATCTCCTACGCAGCACCCAGAATGACCTTGCGCCTTATCCTGTCCTACAGTTCCTTTGCAGGCATCAGGAAATTATTTAGACTGAGAAAGTATCCAGCCATCGGAACCGTCTGTAGCATGATGTGAGACCTGTGAAATGCCTTTCTTTGTTCACGTACAGACTGGGTGATTGCTTTGATAGCAACAGCTCATACTGCTACAAAGAAAAACTTAAGAGGATGAGAAAGATATGAAACATTCCTGAGTGAAATCTGAAGGATTTTAGCAGGCTAACGAATTCTTTTTCTCTCTGAGGGGAGCCTGGTAAGGAAATCTTACAGGAAGAGATTTGTCATGTATCAAGAAAGGGAATGAAACAGCCAGCTTTTT
This sequence comes from Grus americana, assembly GCF_028858705.1. NCBI lineage: Eukaryota > Metazoa > Chordata > Aves > Gruiformes > Gruidae > Grus > Grus americana. The sequence continues at coordinate 5,592,911 of NC_072863.1, read as the reverse complement.
CCTCTGGAAAACCTGAAAATGTTTTCTGTCTATAACCCCTGTTGATAACTTCCCACCAATATACTGATTTGTACTCTTTGTTCCGCACAGCTTGGGATGCAAATTCCCTTCACTGAAACAAAGCCCAGGACTCTGTTTGGACCTTACGTGCTGGAGCTGTGTCCATTCAGGTTTCCCTTGTACTGACCAGCACTGTCATTTTTGACATGTTTCTTGAGCAAAACCGGTGTTTCCCTGTCTCAGAAATGGAGTATCACCATTGCATCACCCTGAGCTGTGTGAATGCAGCTGACCTTTCCCAGGTTCCTCACTGGCATTAGTACACTATTTTCCAGAGTCCTAGACTTTTGGGCTGTCCTATTGCTAGTCTGTCTCCGAAGAGAAACAGTGGGCTGATGCAACTTTCCACAAACTTTGCAGATGGGCTTGGAAAAAACACACAGTCTTCACTTAAAAACTACAACAAACGTATAAAGATGAAAAAAATTCTAATCTTATTCCCTCACCCTGCTGTGCTACCTGGAAACATTCCTTGTGTTGAGGAGCTAGAGGTTAATGAGTTAGGGGATAAGGATCCTCCCTTTTTCCTTTTTTTAACTTTTATATTCTCTTTCTGGTTTCCTCCACTTTTCTCTAAACATCCGGAAGGACTCTCCTTTTATTAAAGCGAGATCATATTGCTACGAGAGCCTGATAAGATTCATCAGGTGTCCCAAATCAGATGTCCAGAAGGTGTGTAGTTTTGCATGGTTATTAGCCTACGAGATGCTATTCCTAAAAGGGCAGCAGTGCGCTCAGTGCAAGATGTTCTAAAATTTCCTGAACATTAATACAAAGGTGCGCCTAAGAAAAATACAGAGCTATTGTACACTAAGATAGAACCTCAAAATGTTTTTTCTTCACTTTTTTACTAGCATTTGTAAATGCAAAATTAACAAGAAGCCATGACTCTATTAATTCTTAATTTATGGTTCCTGATGCAATTTCATCTGTTAGTATAAACAATAAAAATAGGTAGATGCATATTGGTCATACAAGTCATTACCGGCAGATTAAATTTCATCTGAATTTGTCTCCCTCTTGCCTCTGCAGTATGGTTTTACTTTCACTGCAATATACTTAGCACATAGACTAAAATGAATAAAAGACTGAAGCCAAAGGGAAGACACTACTAACAAGGCTGCATAAGGATTTTATATTATGTTTACAAAATCTGAGACACTAATATGAAACCAGTTTCATTAGTTTGGTAAAGAGTTTAACTGTTATGCTTATTATCTTGCACAGATTAATTGCTCTTTCTTCTCTCCATTGAGTTACATGTGATTCAGCTACAAGTAAATTGCTCCGTAAAAGCAGAATAAAGCTGGATTTGAAGAGAATGTTGCCACTGTCCAGATTACATACTTATGGGACTGTTCTGCTGTGGATAAAAAGTTGTGATACAGTGCACTGTGAATGACAGTACACCCTCAAAGTTACAGAGGAAACAAGATAATCATTTAGAAGTTAGGAAAGTAGGACAGGAATGAACCAGGCAACTCCAGTTAGACAGTAAGTCTCGGATGAAGACTTTCACTTGCTTGTTCAAAACTTTTTTTGCTAGTCTTCCTTTTCTCAGAAGTAGAGATATCGCAGAGGATGTATGTGGATGGGTCACTGCTCAATATGCAGTCTGGCAGACTCTTTATTTGTTCCACTTGGCCTTGCAGCACCATCATGTGGTTACTGTTGAGGAAATAAGATAGCCTATCGCCAAATACCACCTGCCTGCCACAAGTACAGATGGAATTTGTAAGCAGTCTAGTATTAGATGGAGCAAAGCCTACGTAGAGGAGAGATGGGAATAACAAGTACTCAGAATGAGGGACACACTGTGCTTTCTCAAGGTCATTTGGTTTCTTCTCCCTCATTATTAAGTTTAATAATTTATACTATTATTTGAGCTATTTCTGCTTTCTTTGTATATCTCTCACTTAAAGAATGAGATTTAGGTCTTTGTTTAGGCCTTCTGAACATAAAACCATGGCTGATCAGAGAATGAACAAGAAGCATGCTTCCAACTGTATTGTTACATTTATTTTGGTCCCCAAACAAAAATGTTTTAGGCTTACTAAAGTAAAGAACACTGAAAAGTGTATGGTCACTAAATGACTGTTAAAATATGTAGACATGCTAACTCATGGATTTAGAAAGCCCTTAGAAGCGTTAAATCTGGTAAGACAAAAAACTAGAATATCACAGTCTTTTTTCCTATCAGATTTGTAGCATTTACTGAACTATAGCCTCCGTTCTGGCAATAGAGAATAAACTTGAATTTATTGAATGTGAAGTGAAGCAGATTCCGGCCTTGAACTTACAGTTGTTTCTGTGGGACTGTTTACTCAACCTGGCTTAGATAAGGGAAAAAATTCTTAAGTTCTAGAAATTTGAATCCAGCTGAAGGAGAGCAGTACACCTGTACCCAAAGCTGCCTTTGGGCCTATCACGTGGCCATTTCTGACAATGACATTGAAGTGATGTAACCGACTGGTTCAATGTTTACAAGACATCATATGTACAGTTGTCTCGTATGGCAGGCAGGGAGGAGATTTTAAGCCAAAGCACACTACTTCCCTAGAAGAAGCAATGAGAAAAAGACAATGTCAGAATCTGCATATAAAGCCCTGCAGTATGAAATCTGTTAAGCTTTCTAAAAGGGTTTTCATCTAGAAGTACAAGATCTTGGCAATCCAGCCAATTTTATTACATGTGCAGATACGGTAAAACTATGGTCTCGTCATTGTAGTCATAATAAAAATTCAGTGGTTAACTTCTGTAGATAATCGTAACATACATTCTTTAGGTCACAGATGTCACAGGGTGGAATTTTAGAGTATATTATCCAAAGTGGCAGTGGCCTATTTTAACTAATAAGCAAGTCTTTTCTTCCTCCTAAGTTAAGAAGTTTGCTGAAGATGTGGTCCAGAATGCATTTCCTCACCCTGTTGGGGCTAAGTGGGCTTTCTTCTCTATTCATCTTCCCAAGCTACTATACAAACTCCTATGTGTAGGCTAACAGTTAAATCAAAATCAGGTAACTGGCAGAGCAGGGTGAAAGACATTCATTCAATACAATTATTACACTTTCTCACTCAAAGCCTTGCTCATCTTTCTCTACATTTTTCTTGCATAAACTAAAACTGCATATCCACTTTCCTGCAGAAATGAAATTCTATTTGCAGCAGAGCACATTTGTCACCAGCTGCAAAATTCATAGGCTAAACCTTGTTAGTATCTGATAATACAGTAAAATAAAGGAACAGCAAAGTACATTGCTATAGCAGGCTGGTCAACGAATCCTTTGAGAGGAACGTAAGGCAACATTACCATTCTTTGTGCTTCTCAAAGCTTGGCTACTTTACTTTTGGTATTCCTGCAACAGTCAAATCTTTTTAGGCAGACAGCTTGTCATGCCACACACACTCTGAAGCTGGCTCCTAAATTGTTTTGGTGTTTTACAGACCTTAGAGTTCATTGAAGCTCTTAAACTAGATGAGATTGGCACCATCATCGTACTATGAAAGAAACAACTTTCTGTAATGCTTAAATGCTTGTTGTCCTTTGCCATACTATTTACCCAACTACTATTCATTAACAACAATTTATATATCCTAACCATGGCTTCATTTATGCCCACTGTGTAGCTAATTGATTCCACAGAGCATCCCTACTCTATAATTTTCCACCAGTCTTTTTCCTCAAGAAGTGTTTTACCCAGAGCATTATAGTATTGAACTTTGAGGATTTACTCTGGGATATATTGAAGTTATTACACCTCCCATATTCTGTTAAGAGATATTACCAATATGCCTGGATTATGCACAGTCTAACTTGGGAATAGATTATTCTGTGATAAAGTCACAGGATTACGCAGTACTCGGCATTATTCCATGAAGAAAAATCTTGTGAGTTTTCATGCAGAATGAAGCAATTTTATTAGATTAGGGAACATCAACATTCTCAACTCACCAAGAATTCTGTTATAACAGCTAGTCTGTGGGAGCCCGTATAGTTCAGCTAGAAGTGCCTTAAGTGTTAAGGATATGAATATTACTTAGTAGGAAGGAGATAACAGGTCTCTGCCCCTGTGAGGCTGAGTCCTCGTTCCTTATCTAAGAAGATAGACTGAAAGATTGAGTTGAGCAGAAGTCATAGCAGTGCAGGTGGTATAAAAGACTATTGCAAAGAGGAAGGTCATGCTTTCAACATTCACAAGAGCACAATAAACAGCAGCGGATCACTTAATACTGCAGCAAGACAGACTCGAGTCAGACATTACAAAAAGCTTTGTAACAACTGAGGTAAATTTCGGAACATGCTGCCTAGAAAGATGGTAACAGCTTACAGGAAAGGGGTGGTCCTAGTGACTTTTCAAGCTCTTTGAGACAAATTTCTTGATCACTATGTCACTGTTTTTCTATTTTTGGGCATTTAATGCTAAAACATCTGAGTTAAATATAAATTATTTTCCAGTGCTTTATTTCCAGTCTTCAGATATCCTTTTCTTTTTCACTTCTTTCACATTTGTCTCCAGACAAAGAATTCAACCATTTTAAATAGATAACCAAGGGACCTGACTTTAGTTATATTTTATGGCTTTGAATTCCACAGATAGCAGCGTTACTCCAGTGACTATGCTGAAGACTAAACACTTCAGTGATTTTGACAGCTTACCAGCTATCACTTGCCGTTGCTTTCACAACTGAAAAATCAAAGTTGTTATCCATAAAATATGAATGATAAACACAAATTGTAGCCTTCCACAAGCTCTCAGGCTTTCATGGCTTTCTTAGACAACACGTGGCACAGCGTATCAATGAGGTGATCAAACTGCTACTTGTCTTCAGTGCTGCTTTACCATTTATCCTTGGACTGCAGAAACAAGCCACCACTGAACAATACAGGGCTGCTCTCCCAGGGTGAAGATGCATGCAGCAGACTGAGAAATCATTATGACCAAATAGGCAAATACTTCTCTTCAGTTGATTTCATTCTCTTTCTTTTGCCGATCAGTTGGCCACACTACTTGCGGGATTTGGCCTGGTAACTGAGTAGAACTCAGAATACATGGCAGAACCAATGCAGAAGGTCAATGTAATATTTCACGACATTCAGGTGAAAATTAACCTCACAGGAATGCTGCCATATCTTGCCATACTTCATTTACACATAAATTTGAAATATTTATTTCCAAGTTTTAAATGGAAGAAAAATAGTCACATTTATTTTAATAGGCACCACGCATAATGGATTATAAAATAATCTTTAAGTTAATGCAAGACCTTTAAAAGGTAGAAAATTGGACTACAAGACCCCTCTAAGAGCTTTCCTAAAATTTCTAACAATGTATCAGTATTTTTTAGTTTCAAATTCAGACTATTTCTTGTTTTACTTCTGGTAGTACACAGAGTATATCTCTTTCTTCACCAAGTTACATATTAGTCCTGTAGACTTTTAATTAAAAGACATCAGTAGTTTTCTTGAGTAGAAGAGTTACAGGGTGTGGTGTGGCAGAAATCAGGTTTCATAATAAAAAATATTATGGAAATACAGAATGTTTATTTAGAAAAAAAATGCTTCAAACTGACCCCACAAGTAATCTTTATATATATGTGTGTGTATATATATATATATAAAAATACAGACTTGCAGATGGATTTTGTACCCATTAAGATTTCTGCAAGTACTTATACAGGTTTATACTTATAAATTTAACTACAGGGCTGTAGTTAAACAGGTTTATGTAAAAAAAAAAAGTTGCAGGTACTCTTACTTCTTCCAGGTAAGAGAAAGTATTTCAAATTCATACTCTGTACCACTAAACTACTCCAAGATCGCTCTGTGAAGGAAAGGTATAACATGAGGTAGTATCCTGAAGGTGGAGAAAGTGGTTCCCTGACTGATGATCTTCTGTTAGCTTCCTGAGAGGGGAAAGGTTTATTAGTTATTTGATGCTTCTGGAAATTTGTACTCAGATTTTGTGTGTGTCACTGTGAAAGCTGAGCTGATATATCTAAGTTCTATTTCAGGGCACTGTTGCATAAACCACATGTTACATTCAATCACGTTTTGGCCACTGCTAACAAGAAAAATCAATAGAAATTCCAAAATATGATTAAAGAATGTCTACCCAGGAAAATGTATTGGTATGCTCAAACAAATATAATTATAGCACTCTACGTTAGTGCAGGTCTATCTTTGGAATTTAGTGTTTTTTCTTTTATATATATATTTTTTTTTTCAGTGGTTTTGCTAAAATTGCACCACTTCCAAGGAGACACAAATAACACTCTAAACGCTGTTGTAAATCCTGAAACTATGTGTTTATACTGAGAGTTATATCACTACAGCTATATAGCTAAATTTCCCCATTTCAACATTCCTCATGCTATGCTTATTTAATATCTTATAGACGATTGTTTTGTTCATAAGGAAGTGGCACAGCAGAGCTGCAGAATCGTGTTAGAGAAGATGACTGCAATTGCTGTCATGGTGAAATACTAGACTTGAGTCACTAAAGACGCTGCAATGTAACGCACTCAACCGCATGATTTGTGCGGAACAACGCTCATGTATTCCAAAGCACATTTGTAGAAGTCTACCCCCATATCTTACAGTAATCAATAAATTAAAACTTTGCTGAACTACTCTGTCTGCTGTTTGATAATGCTGGATTTAATATTATGATGATAACACAATATGTATAAGAAAACACCTTTAAACATGCAGTCGAACACATTTTAAAAAGCAAATTGTTTGATCTTCCCAGGACTCCAGATGGCACCATCAATTTTTTTTTTTAAAAGACTGAAGGGAAGTTACTGTACACGTCTGCTAGTTTACTGCAGTTCTTAACATCTTCTGTAAAACTGTTGGAAGAGTAAAGGCTTTCCTGACAGGAATAAAATACATATAAAGAAAGAGCAGAAATAAAAGTGAAGAGTTCAGGAAGTTCAGATTAATTCTCTAGTTGAGACTTTCACAGATGGCTCTTAGTACCAGTCACATTTATATGAATTGCATTCAGCTGTCATTGACTTGTCATTGATTTCTTACCAATCTTTTCTCTCATTAATTTTATTTCCTTAGATTTTCTTGTAGAGATATTCTGTATGTAGTGAATAAATGAGAGTTACTAACCGCCTATTAGAACTATTAAAGCTTGGAGACATTAAGTAATGCCTTCTATTTGATGGAAAACACTTAATGAAACACCAAGACTGGTAGATGCAAACAGAAACTCAAATTCACAAATCTGACTTATTTTTTTCTTTAAAAGGCAAATTAAGAAATTTGCCTTTATTTATCTTTGCCTGCATTGCAAATGACCCAGTCTCTGGAGTAAGAAAGCAACTCAAAAAAAAAAAGCAGCAGGTAGAGCTAATGCATAGTCTGAATTTAAGATGAAAAGGAATTAAACACATTAGTGAAAAGCTTTTAAAACAAAGCACTCTTTAAACTGACCACTGCTCAGAGGACAGGTTGTAATTTATGGTGTGGGAGACAGCCTATTCATCTCTAGTCAGCAGCCCATAGTAAGACTGCCACAGAACAGGGAGCCAAGAGCCATGGCACTGAACAAATTTGTGAGAGGCAGCTCCTCCTAGTTTTTGGCTTCCACCCTATTCCAAACCCATCGGGGGGGGTGTTATTGGCACTATCTACCTCTGCATTAAGGAAGAAATCAGTAGCATCTTGCTTCTTGAGAAGGAAACTCAGCAGGAGTCAGGAGACGATGAGAACACATAACCTCTAATTTGGAAAAGAAAATCAAATTTAGCACTTAAACGAGGTTGCCAAAGCCTAGTCTGCAGGCCAAACTCTCCAACTGTTTTGATCAGTGTTGTATGGGAAATGAACACATAGTCTGGGATGAGGGAAATGAACTGGCAATGGGATGATGCTGAAAATTTTGACAGGCTCAAGGATATTACATTTGATAAGCTATGAACTGCAATTTTTTATTTGGAAGAAAGAGATTGGCACATATATGTTTGTACATACACAAAGTGTAAAGATAAAGTGACATTTAGAAAAGCTCAAGTATGTTGAATGATTCCTACTAATTTTAAGCCAACTATGGTCCTCCGGGGCCTGGAGGATCTATCTATGAAATGAAGCCTATCTACGTCTCAATGGAAGAGGCATTAGGACTGTGACTAAAATTAAGAAGAAACCATATATCAGATTTTCCACAAATAAGCCATGAAGATATCAAGAACTGACCCTATTAATAAATGACCTTTTTCTCAATAATTAATCATGACCTACCCTGACCTTGGGTTTAACTACATCCAAATGATAGGCTAATGGTCAACATTTAATTTTAGTTTAAGTCCAGCAATCAAACCTAACACAGCCTTTAGATCATCTTAGTGACAAAAAAAGCTGTAATATAAACACTGATCAACCTCTACAGTGGCACAAACTCAGACCATGTAGACACCACCAATATACCCCACCCATCAGGTCTACCTGTGATACATGCTACCAAATCCTTCCCCTTATTGTATAAACTACATCCATCAAGCAAGTTTTTGCCATCTCCAACCCTCACTCTAAACATTAGGACCTCAACAATAAACAATGTACAGCCTTCTTTTTCAAAGCCTAAACTTAACCAAGTGCTTACACCAAAACTAACCACCTGCACTCTGTAGAGTTTTAGCATTACTTAGTCCATCTGTAATCTTACTTCAGAGTCCCTCTTCCCAAACCCTGGCTTAATCATTTGTCCTAATCCTTGATTATTCTCATTTTTAATACACATGTATTGAAACTAAACACTTCTTTCACTCAATCCGCTGTTGATCTGGAAACTTCAGTGACACACTGTTACTACTACTATTATGTAGTCTCCGTGCCTTCATAATAATCCCAAAGCCATCTCCAGCATCAAAAAACATTAACCATCACTATATATACTTTTGATATCAGCTACTGCTCTTGACAACAGCAGGCTTCTCTCTAGCCTCTCCAGGATTTAAAGCAGTCAACAATAGCCAGATATCTCCTAAGGCTGGGGTTTTTTATTATAGAAGTAACCCAAGCCACAGTGCCAGCGTAGACTATGGATGTGAGATCAGGCCTTGATTTCCCTTTTTAAATCTATTTGCCCTTAAGAGAAATAAGAAGTTAACAGTATAAGGAATTTCTACAAAGCAGAACAGAATTTGAATTCTTCAGGGTGATGCTAAATTCCTTTTTTTTGAGGGCCTGTACCAGCATATTGCATGGCTTTTACTTCAGTGTTGTAGAATCAAAGGTCATACATATGTCTCCATTCATACACGTATTTCTACCTTAAGGATACCTCTTGTTATCAAGAAGGCATTACTAACTACATTTACCCAGACTTGTGCTGTAGCTAGCATGCTACAGTCACGCTGTCAAAGCTGTAAACATTAAAACTATTATTTCTGTCTAGGTAGGAAAGTTTGAGATGCAGAGCTTGCTGTTAACCAAAATAATGTGACACTGTATGCCTGAAGAGCTATTTTGGACGTAGTCTGACTGGAGATGTGGACCGTATGTTAGAAAGCCTTGGTAAATTATGGTAAGCAGAAAACAGCTGTAAAGTAAGCAGTTTATACTCCAAGTTCATTTAATCTTTAAAGAAAGCAAGCTGAATAAATATAGGGTTTTGGGTTTTTTCTACAAAGAAGAATTTCTTTATGAAGAAAATCCTGAATTCGCATTTTTGTCTCAATTGAAACTTGTAATAGGAAAGCAAATCTTTCGTGGCTTTAATCAGAAACATTAGGGCTGGAAGTCTGAACAACTGTTTACTATTCCACTATCTGATAAAGCTTCAGAACCCTAGGGAAACTAATTTAAAAGAAAGACCTGAGATCTAGACAAGCTACTGCAAATTTAAAACTAGTCATCCAAAATGGAAACAAGAGAGAATTTCAGTTTACCTGATAAATCACCATCTGAATAGTGGTATTTTAATTAATGAACAATAATGAATAGAAGCACATGATAACCACTTCAAATCCCTTGATTCGTAACTCACTAGCAATGGAAGGAAAACAGGTTTCAGGGTAATTTTATGTTGTAATGTATGCTACATTGTAATGAAAAAGAAAGTATGTCTAACTATTTAAGAACTGCTTAAAGGAAAAGGACAAAAAAGCAATGAAAGTTGCTAAATTGAGCTTTGATCTCTGACTAGCTTTAACTAGAATCTTCAAGGTGTTTGGGGGTAAATTTTATTCTTCATAGTTGGTAATTAAGTATCACTTAGACTGTTAGGAAGTTAGAGTTATCAAGTCCCAATTCAGCAGAATATTTAAGCTCCTCATTAAATCCTTTCTTATTCAGCAACGAAAGGTACATACACATTTATGTGCCTGACATTATACAAAAAGGAATTTTGAAAAAATGACCTTTAAAAGGAATCAATTTAGATAGAGGAGAGGAAATAAACATATTTTACTGTATTCAAACATGTTTCCATTTCATTAAAGTTCTTAAAAATGTTTTAGCACTCCCTACAGCTTTTTGGACACAATAAGATATCCCATTACAAAGGAAGGGATAATAAACTTTGGTACTTTAAACATACAAACACAGTAAGTCAACCAAAGAAGAATTCAAGAAACAACAAGCAAAAGGAATCAAAGCTAACAATCTTTTTTTCATATATATCAACAGCAGAAAACCTTTCAAAAAGTCTGTAAGGTCACCACACAACTCCAAAAGAAGCATTCAGAGAAGCCAACGCTATTTCAAAGAAGCCAAATTCTTTTCATGTGTTCCCCGTGGCAAAAACTGAGGAGACTCTTACTCCAGAATCCTTCTCTGTGGAGGACTCAAAGGATACGTCTGAAACTGAAGTGACAACAGAAGAGATTCCAGGACATTTTTACATTATGAACAATATCAAATCAGAAGGACTAACTGGTGTTAATCTAAGACTTCTAAGGGAAGTCAAATAGCCAAATCACTTACTGCAGTGAATAACCATTCACTTAATCAGCTTGGCATCTGAACATTAGGGAGGGAAAAATATGGTACCAAATTTTAGAAGGATGCCAGAGAGATGTGGGAAATAACACGTCTGGAAATTGGACATCTACAGAAACTGTAAGGAAAAAATTAATGGACTTCTTGACAAAAATAATGAACTTTGAGAGAGTCAACCTGCCTTCCACTAAAGGAAATTGCCCCTCACAAACCTGAAAGAATTCTCCAAAAAGGTCACATCTGTGCAGTTAAAGCGATCCAGCTGATAAAAGTCTACATGTATTTCTAAAAGGCTTTCAACAAATTTCTCCATCAAGGCTTTGAAAGAAACTAAGAAGCTATAGCATAAGAGGGAATGTCATGGATAAATGATGGCTTAAAAGATAGGAAACAAAATGTAGGAATAAACGATCTGCCCTCATGAAGAAGCAAGGTCACTAATGGCATTCTACAGGGATGTGTACTGTGACTGTTGAACATTCACAAGATGGAAAAGGGATCGAGCAGCTAGGTAGTTAGGTGATAGAAGTTCAACAATATGAAGTCATTCAAAGGAGTAAGGACAAATAGCAGCTATAGAGAACTGCAGAAAGGTTTTAAGTTAGAGCAGCTAGGCACTAAAACCAGACAAAACTCAAGGAAGAAAAACATGAAGTGATGTATGTTGGGCAAGCAGAGTAATCCTAATTCCATATATAAAACAGGCTCTGAGGTGACTATTATCATTCAGGACCAAGACATTGGGAGTAATTATAAAGACTTCCATGAAAACACCAGCTCAGCAGCAGCCTCAAAGGCAAAGCAAATTTTAATCATTGTATAAGAAAACAAGATAAATAATCCATGATTCGTTGGTATCTTGCATCCAGTTCTGATCCTTTCACCTCAAAGAATACACCAGACCTTGAAAAGGTTCAGAGGAGGGCAACAAGCATGATCAATGCTTGATGAAGAGGGTTCCTTATAAGAAAGGATAAGTAAGCAATGACTCCTCTGTATCCTTCAGATACAACAAGTATCTGTAACTGAGTGCCATGGAGGAGGTGGCTCTGGATCAGTTTGTTGATCAATCACCAGCCCTTCATGCATAAGAACAATATAAACATGCATAAACTACCAGGATGCAGGTTCCAACCTACGTCAGCCTACCATTAATGCAACATGTCATTAGGATGTGGAACTCCTTGCCAAAGAACATCACTGATGCCAGAAGTTTACACAGGTTCAGTAAGAGTCTCGATGAGTTCATGGAAGAGGACTCCTGCATTAATTATGCCTTATTGGCTACATAGAAACTACATCTGGTTTAGTAAGTAGTCAACCAAAAATAGCTGAAACCAGGGAAAGCATTAGGTGTCACACTCAGCTATTAGAGGAATGTAGATTTCTCTTCTTCAAGCATTCCACCTCTGGGAGGTGGAATCCTGGGTTATATGAACTTCTGACACAATTCAGAACAGTGCTGCAGCAAAATAGAGCTCATGAGAGTGTCCTGGAATGGCTTTGTCCTTCAAGGGGACCTAGAAACACTTCTTATCTCCAGGGATATACACCCAAGGACATGTGCAAGGCATTTGACACTGTTCCACACGACATCCTTGTCTCTAAATTGGAGACACATGGATTTCATGGATGGACTACTCGGTGGATAAGGAATTGGCTAGATGGTTGCACTCAAAGAGTTGTGGTCAACGGCTCAATGTCCAAGTGGAGAACGGTGACGAGTGGCGTTCCTCAGGGGTCAGTACTGGGACCGGCACTGTTCAACATCTTTGTCAGCCACATGGACAATGGGATCAAGTGCACCCTCAGCAAGTTTGCCGATGACACCAAGCTGCGTGGTGTGGTCAACACGCTGGAGGGAAGGGATGCCATCCAGAGGGACCTTGACAGGCTGGAGAGGTGGGCCCATGCGAACCGCATGAAGTTCAACAAGGCCAAGTGCAAGGTCCTGCACGTGGGTCAGTGCAATCCCAAGCACAACTATAGGCTGGGCAAGGAATGGATTGCAAGCAGCCCTGAGGAGAAGGACTTGGGGGTATTGATTGATGAGAAGCTCAACACGAGCCATCAGTGTGCACCTACAGCCCAGAAAGCCAACCGTGTCCTGGGCTGCATCAAAAGAGGCGTGACCAGCAGGTCGAGGGAGGTGATCCTGCCCCTCTACTCCACTCTTGTGAGACCCCACCTGCAGTACTGCGTCCAGCTCTGGGGGCCCCAGTACGGGAGAGACATCGAGCTGTTGGAGTGAGTCCAGAGGAGGGCCACGAAGCTGATCAAAGGGCTGGAGCACCTCTCCTATGAAGACAGGCTGAGAGAGTTGGGGTTGTTCAGCCTGGAGAAAAGAAGGCTCCAGGGAGATCTAATTGCAGCTTACCAGTACCTGAAGGCAGCCTACAGGAAAGATGGTGAGGGACTGTTTACAAGGGAGTGTAGTGACAGGACAAGGGGGAATGGCCTTAAGCTGAAGGAGGGGAGATTTAGATGAGATGTTAGAAAGAAATTCTTTACTGTTAGAGTGGTGAGGCACTGGAACAGGTTGCCCAGAGAGGTTGTGGAGGCCCTATCCCTGGAAGTGTTCAAGGCCAGGTTGGATGAGGCTTTGGGCAACCTGGTCTAGTGGAGGGTGTCCCAGCCTGCAGCAGGGGGGTTGGAACTAGATGATCTTTAAGGTCCTTTCCAACCCAAACCATTCTACGACATACTGATAGCTTTTCAGATGGACTTCCATGTTGACTGTACACCACCTTCTGGTTGCTGCTGGAGAGAAATCCAGTGCATCTTAGTTATCTGATTACCTACCCTGGAAGCCTGGGAATCAGGCTGGCAGGGCACATGCCTGAAGGCACCCGTCCCTACCTATCCACGCTGCCTTTGAGACTAATCTGTAACAGGAATCCTAAATAAAGCCTTAGACCTGACACCAACACAGGAAGGTTTAGGAACAAATGAAACGGACACCCTGCGTTACCAGAGATGATGTCATCTCCTTTTTGACTACTATGTCATAAAATTCATTATCCTTTTACAACAGGTATCTCTTTTCTTTTTCTATTATGTAGAGATATATTTTGGGGACTAGCACAAGGTGAACAGAGAATTTCTGTGTGTTGTACAGCCTCATAACAAGGACTAATGAAAAAGCCATGTTATAACAGTCACCTCTGTTTTCTTTTAGTAACAATCCCTTTGCAGAAAGGCTGGAAAAGAATATTAACAAATCAGTAAAACTGCCCTATGTGTTTTTAGCAACTCCTGCACGGCGAGTGGGTAGCTTCTTCTGTTAGACTACTATTTACACTATTTCAGGATTTCTTTCTCATACATATATTGTTAGAATTTTCCCCAAGATGAATTTCATAATCATTATGGGTCATGCTTTTAGTACTTCTACAAATTATTCTTTCACTCCTTCTGACCTCAAACACCAAAACAATCCCCCCCATTAATCTCTTCTATTTGCATTGTAAATATTGAACCCTGAACACTGAAAGTAACAAGTAGTAAATTATAAAAATGCCATTGTTAAACTTAGAATTTCAAAAGATTGCTTTGAGGGCAGAAATTCTTACAAGAAAGTATTTCAAGCTTCCATCTTCAGTAAGGGGAACCATGATCAGGAAAAACATGCCAAAAGAAATAAGGAAATGCTAAGTAGGATATTCAAATTTCACATAGACTATTTCTGTTAATACTTTTATTCAAATCTAGTGCATGTGTAGTAATGAAGAGATGTATTAAAGGCTTACCAACAGGATTCATAGACTCATAGAATAATTTAGGTTGGAAGGGACCTCTGGAGCTCATCTAGTTCAATCATCTAGCTCACAGCAGCACTAAGCAGATCAGGCTGCTCAGAGTCGCTGAGTTTTGAGTGTCTCAAAGGACAGAGATTCCACAACTCCTGTAATCCTCTGTTCCAGGGTCTGACCACTCACATGGTGAAAAAAGTTCTTGCATCTAACTGGACTATCTCTTGTTTTGTCCCTTGTGTCTCAGCCTGTCCCCTGCGCATTTCCAAAGAGTCCAGCTCTGCCTCCTCCGCATTTTCACACCAGGTAGCTGTAGACAGCAATAAGGCCACCCCCTTGTCTTCTCTTCCTAATGCTGAGCAAACTGATTTCTCTGACTCTCCTGAAGACAGAAAAAAGGCCATGACATCCAAAGAACAGTCCATGGTCAGTATTAAGCGTTATTCCTTCGGGATGATCCTTCTGTTTATATAAACTTGAATCCTTTTAACAGGAGCACAGCTTAGCCCAACGCATAAGGAACAGGACAAAGTCAAACTTGGAAAAAGAATTCCTCCAAAGTTCCATATCGACAATGTCAGCATAAGTAAACTTTGGGCCTGGAAAATGCATTTGCACTCTCATGCATTTGGCCTGAACATCAACTCAGCTGAATGAAGCTCAGCTCAAGTGCCCTGGGACAGTCCCCAGGCCCTGCCTGCCACCTCAAACAGGACAGCAGCTGCTGGCACTGGGAACCACCTCTGCAGAGCACCCCCAGACCTTCCTGGACAGTTTCCAGCCCCAGCCCACCACAGACGGCCCTGTCAGGCACCCACTCACCAGCCAGGTACAAAGTCCACCACAAGCACCAGCAGGCAAACCAGTCACCAAGCAACCGGCAGGCCTCTTATTCAAGAATCAGCCAATCAGGAGTCAGCTAACAACCACGAACCTGCCAATCACAGCCCACAGAGGCTGTGGGCTACAGAACCTTCTAGAAGCTCCCAGGAGCAACTGAAAGGCTCAGCAAAACACAGTGCATATACAGAACCAGAAGTAAACAAGTGAATGAACAAGTTCTAATTAGATAGAGCTGAAAAATAATTCACAGGGATGGTGATCAGGTGGTGGAACGGGGCTGAGCAAGGCAAGCCCCAAGCAACCTGACCTAACCTTAGTTCTGCCTTAGACTGTGGGATGGACCAGATGGCCTCCAAATGTCCCTTCTAACCAATTTGTAAATTGTTCTCTGATTTATACCAGTGCACACACATAGATTAAATGTCATGTTAATTGGCAGTCCATAACTGAGCTCAATAACCTAACTGGATGGCTGTGAATAAGGAACATAAGAGAGGTTGTAGTGGATTCAAGCCAAAAGTCTGACCAGCCCAGTGGAGGTATACCTTGATGAGATGATAACAAAATGCTAAAGCAGGTACAGTACTTCCTCCTGCTACTCTTTCAGAATCCAACCATTTGTAGCTTCAGCATTTCCTGAGCTGACATCATTGCTATACATTTAATAAGTAACACAGAGGATTTCTCTGAGGATTTGCTATGTCTCCTCTTGAACTCTAAGCAGTGACAGCATCCTGTGTCCAGGAATGCCAGACATGAACTGCAACCACCTGAAGAGCCACCTCTTTTTGCGTTCTTTGAACTCTTGCTAGTTTTATTCTAGTTCTTTGATGGGCAATTAATTCCTCTTCACCTGTCAGACACCACTCATCATTTTCTAATATACTTCCAATCACTCCACTTCTGAGTTTATTGCCACTTTACACATGTCATTACAGAGTGACAGGACCCAATGACACTGTGGCTGCAGGGTAGATGCAGGCCTTGAAGAGATTCAGGCTTAGCTAGACAAACATGTGCTGCAGCTAACTTTGCTCATGAGGAAAGGTTCGAGTATTAGCTTTGCTGAAAGTCCTAAGACAATTGCTTCTCATCTGTGCGTTCACTTCAGTCACTCAAGGACCTGGATGGTGCTGTGTTTGTTCCTGATAGATGAGCTGTATCGTCAGGTGTCATTGGCTTTTGAGTCTGGAACATCTCATGTTACCCACTGCTGATCTGACAGATGTTGAATAAGATAGAGGACAGCATTAGTTCATGTGGGACCTGGCATATGAGAGCTTTCAGGATTAAAAATAGCTGCCCGTCTCAGACCTGTGAGATATAGCAGAAAAGAAATGAATGAAGACAGGATAATGTCATCCTAATGATTCATGCCATGTTGTGCACCTGGGCCAATTATACTTTGTGACTGACTGATAAGACAGGAAACTCAGATATTTTTCCCCAAGATTGTCGATGCTTTGTGTTCCCTATATTATACTTTAAAAGAAACCATTTTTTTACAAATGACTTCTATTAGGTTTTGAATCCCTCCCAAAACTTTTACATAATCAGGATACACTAAACTCATCCTCCAAAGTGGTCCTCTGCCAGGCAGCCATTCCTTCATCCAGACAGAGCTCCTTCAGTATAGCTCCAAAGTTCAGCCTATACCTAGATTACATCAACATTTGCCAAATACCTATCTCAAGACCAGAGCATACCAAGATAACAGACCACTTTAAAACACTTAGTACGCTTGTAATTATTTGTGTAGATGTGTTCTTGTACAAAAATACACTGCAAATAAAGAAATTGTTTATTTTAATGTTCACATAAGGCCTGAATATTCTGAAAGGAAAAAGGTGGTGTGTAGGATACTAACAGCAGGGCAACAAACATACTCAAAATACTGAAGGTAGGAAGAAAGAGGACTAATCTTCAAAGTAAGTATTAGTATAAAATAGCTTTTACTAATACTAAATGCGTTATCTTTTTGACAGGTAGAGAGAGATATATCAGGTCTCTGAAATAATAAAAAGGACATATTTTCCACTGCTGTAAAAGAAGCCTTATTCATTTAATACATGATTCAAGGTCCAACAAGAGCTGATGAAAATCTTTTGGTCGACTTTGCTGGGTTTTGGTTCTGCTATCTCTGCTCCTGGAAATCCAGCCCCCAGCAAAGCGTATGGATAAGGACTCAAGATATAAATGGGGTGATCTATATAGCAGCCTTCCAGTACCTAAAGGGGCCTACAAGAAAGCAGGAGAGGGACTGTTTACAAGGGCATGGAGTGACAGGACGAGGGGTAATGGTCTTAAGCTGAAGGAGGGGAGATTTAGATATTAGGAAGAAATTCTTCCCTGTGAGGGTGGTGAGGCACTGGCACAGGTTGCCCAGAGAAGCTGTGGATGCCCCTTCACTGGAAGTGTTCAAGGCCAGGTTGGATGGGGCTTTGGGCAACCTGGTCTAGTGGAGGGTGTCCCTGCCCATGGCAGGGGGGTTGGAACTAGATGACCTTTGAGGTCTCTTCCAACCCAAACCCATTTATGATTCTATGATATTTCACTCCAAGATGTATTAAAAAAAAATCTGGATAAAGAATGTTTCTAACCTTTTATCTGTAGCATTCTACTAACTCAATCATTCATCTTCCTGCCACATTTGAAACAAGGAAATGTTTTGTCAGATAAGTCTCTCAAACTGCAGCAGAAGTTTTATCACAGGTTTGAAATGGAAAGTAATGCTCCTGTTAAAATCTAGTCTTGGTAACATATAGATCTACTGACATTACTGAGGTTGCCCTTCCAGTGCATTTCAGCATGTTTTACTAGATTTATGATGAATACATGTAGATGGAAAAACAGATGAGACTGAATATAAGATATGACAAATACATTCTGGCTTTGCTTTGACCTGCTCACACCGTAATGAAAAAGTACTTGTGTGTATGTATAGATATGTAGTCTATCACTTACCATTCACCGAAAATAATTTTTCATGAAATCTATGTATGCATGTAAACATGCTCAAAGTTGAGTAGAAAAATATATCAGTGCTTAAGTGACTCTTTCTTACATTTCAGTTAAATCATCTAGAAAGAGCTTAGTGTGTACTTCATTTCATGTTTCCAGATTAATGTTAGGTTGGAAGGAAATTTGCTTGTTCTCCAGGCAGAAGTTGCTTTTCTTCAAGATTATTGCAGATTTTTCAATATTTTTGAAACACAACCAGATAAAATATCTTTATTCCAGAGACACAGCACATAAAGCTAATGGGAATATAGGCATTTGGAGACATTTTGTTCCTTCAGGACTAAACAAAAGGGGTTCGTAAATCCCATAGCTCCAGCTTGTGGCTTTCCTCTAGGCAATACACTATCTGAGATGAAAAAATTCTCTTGCTCTTTACTCTTTTTGTCACAAAATACAAAGCACATTTGGTTTGAACAGATGGCCACTGAATTCAGTGGAAACAAACTATTGATTTCAATAGGAATTGGATCAGGTTTGAGGTCTCAAACTCGCTACTTGATTCGAGCATTAATTTGTATCTCTGGTAGTAGGATCATGGGTTAAGGTATGTCTGCCAAATCTCAGATTTCCAAATGAAAGCTGCAATTTCAAATCCTGTTCAGAAGTGTACTACTTCCAGGTTGTTGATTTAGTTTAAAAATAGCTGTATGATTTATATTGCAGCACACAGGTTAAATTCATATTAGAATGTCTAAAACATGTTCCTTCAGCATTGGCTTTCAGGTTTACATAAAATTCTCATATCATAAAGGCTGTTCAAAACTATTCTGGCAGCTCTTTAACTTATCAGCCCCAATGACAGGAAGCCAGTCACTGTGAGTCTGTCTGAAGCAACATGCTAGTACTTTTCAGATGTTGAGAGATAATGTGTATGTCTTCCTGAAGACTTCTTCCTCCCCTCCTGCCCTGTCTCCCCCTTGAGAAAATTTCATTGATTGTGAAATATTGGGGAACTGTGCATGTGTTGAGTGGGCAAACTGAAAACAAGAAGGAAGGACTGATTATCTCAAGAATTGAGAAGACTGGATCACAGAAACAGCAAGGAATAGAACCAGGAACTCCATTCTCCTATGCAGTTAGTTGCTTTACTGCTTTCTGGTGACTGTGATTACTTTTACCAGTTTGGCATCCCTAATAGTTCTGAATCCAGAAGAATCTATTCAATAGAAACATCTAAATAAATCAGCAATCTGAACGTGATGTACTGTTGCACAGGGCTTAGGACGCTTAAGAACAAGAGTTTGCAGATGCATTTAGAAATGTGGCACAGTTCTTTTGGATTTTTTCCCAAGAAAACTCTTACTTGGGAATGCAAATATCTTCGCGGGGGCGGGGGGGTATGGAATAAAGACCACACTGTGAAAAACAGGGTGCTGTAGTGAAAAATTCCTGAAACAGTGCCGGAAAGTTCATTGACATAAATGGATTGTAATAGGGAGGAAACAAACTCTGACTGCCGGAGCTGGTTTTAATTAAATGCCTAAAATCTCCTCATGCCTGTCTTGCCCTTGATGCTGCCGCTCACTGGATCAAAATGTCGTCAACTCAGCAATGCTCACTTTCTCAACAACAAATGGTAGCATTTTTCCCGTGTTCTTTGCACAGCTGTTTAATGACCGCCTACCTGCAGCTCACCATTAACTGAGACAGAATTCCGTTGCGCAGAAATAGTTTTCCCTGCTTCATTGGAAGCATGGGGCACCTGCCTTAACAACTGCTCTTATGAACATACACGTTCCTTTAGAAGGCTGGTTAAAGGTAACAAAGTGCAGAAACCTCCCCTGGACCTTTTTGCCCTTGGGTGGGTAAAATATTTACACTGATTCAAAATAAAATAAAATCTAAAAATCCCATTTCCTGTTAGGAAAATGGAGTCGTTAATATGACTAGTGATTTTTTTTTTACATTGCGAATGTTCTATTCACAATATTCAATTTGAGTACAAGTTGCACTATTTGAGGTTCTTTGAATAATTCAGATGCATTCATTTACTCTTGATTAGTGGATCAGATTCTTCAAAAAGTGAGTATTTATTTTATTTTATGACATGTAGCATTAATAATGTATTACCTTTCTCACAAGCTGCTTTTTAAAGAAAGCAATAAAAATATGCAGGGAGACAAGACTTCTGAATAGATATTAAGGAACCATGGAGCCACTTAAGCTGTCATTTTGAAAATAGTCTATTATAACTGCTGTTTCTCAGGGAGGAAAAATACAATCTTGATAATGCAAAAGGGTGAGTAACCCGAGTTGAACAGATGATGCAATGCCAGAGAATTACAGCGCTGCTTTCTGTACAATAAATGACGGAGGCAGTTGTATTCCATGCCTTCTCTGTGATGAGTATGTGTTTGGAGAACAGCTTTGAGTATTTTTATGAAGTAGTACATGGAAGTTCTCTGGATTATCAAATACTGTTTGAAAATTGCAGTGGGAAAAGGCCAAGTAAAATTACTAGGACCAGTAGTAATATTAGTTATGGCAAATGAAAAATAAATCACAGCTGCAAAGTCTGAGCACTTTAAAGCTTGCGTTCAAAGAAGAGGAAAAATTTTTTAAAGACTTTTGCTTATGCAGAAACCCTTCTGAAGAGGGGCCATTTCTGCAGGCATATTGAAGAAGTGGCTCCTGGGAGACACGATTAATCTCCGTGAGCTGTGAGCACTGTTAAGTGTCCAGATGTCCTTGACAGACTGCCCGAGCACATGAGAAATGCCCTAACTCAGCGAGACCAGAAGCGTGTCCAGCTCTATGGTCTGCCTCTGATAGGGACAGCTGGACATGCCGCTTAGAAGGAGCAAGTGAACTTGGACTATCTTCTGCTGTCCAGGTCCCAGACAATCCTCCAGCGGTCCCACTTTGTGTTAGTGACGTTAGAAGCTGTACCGCGTCCATCCCTTTTAGTGTCTGGTTATAGATCTGCTGCCCATGATTTTGCCTAATCCCTTATTGACCGTGCTGTGACAGATATGTAGGTAAGTATGAAGGTAAGTTAACTGCAACTAATTGAAATGTTGCTATCCCTTGTGAGTAAAATCTTCATGTATGCTTAATTTTTTTTTTTTAAAAATAAGATTTTTCATTCTAGCCTAAAATGTGAAGATGTGCCAAGGACAAGGTTCAAACTAGTGATAGTAGAATAATATTTATATCCCTTTAAGGATACAGTTTTTTAGATAGAGAGCCCAAAGGGGAGCATCTGACAGCGTAAGAAGTTGACTGTAAAAGTTACCATGTTACTATAAATTTTAGTGCTAATTTCATTCCCTTATGGAATTAAACTCCTAAAACTTCATGATAGCTTCAGGAACCAGGTTGTCCTTGGTTGACTATTTCCCTATTGACTGCCTTCCTTGAACTCTCAGCATAACTGTTTTCTCTTAATTTCAGTTGTTGATAATTATATTAAGATTAGGAAGGCTCAGTTCTAGCATCACACTTAAATTACTGTAGAATGCAAGCTCCCTTCAACAGAAATTGAGACGTAAATTTGTTTTCATTTCTGCCAAAATCTTTTTTGTTGCTGAAATTGTGGTAGTTGTATGGAAAGAGCAGAAAGGAACAAGCTGCTATATTATCCAAAGATATTACACAGAACTTTTCTTGTTCTCCAGCTTTTCTTTACTGTGCTGGTTAAGGATAGAAGAATGTGATGTAATACTTACTGATTTGTACAAATCACCTTTGTCTACTTGCTTCAATACATACAATTTTCCATAGTAATAGTACTACTATAAATAAACACTTCTTAGGACTAAAATCTAATTTTACTACACCATCCACTGTACACCATCTACTGTAATAAATGCATGCGGTTTTGGTTGTTGGGTTTTGGTTGGGTTTTTTTTTATAAACAAGGTTACAATAACCTTGATTAATTCAGCTTTCTTTATTGAGCAATATAGTTACAATCTACTTATGTCAAACTTCTTAGACTAATGCTGAACAGCTAAAGCCTCTCTAGAGAGTCAGCACTCAACTGATCACTACATTTTAAACCCTTTATGCAAACTATCAGTTATAGAATCAATAGTCACAGACTCTGGCTTTTTAAATTAGTGTTCATAAACTGAGGAAAAATGGGCACATTCCTCTGCAGAAAAATCTGTAAGCCCTTTAGTGACTACAGCTGCCATAAACTCCATTTAAGAAAATGGCAAATCAAGTTTATAAAGTCTGTGTAAAATACAATATGAATATGTAACTTTATCATGTGCCTGCACTTCAAGGGAACAATTGTAATGTAGCTGTATAAAAGAACAATTTTCCTACTCCAGATAGGAAATTTCTGCACTGAAATTGCAAGCAGAACTTCTTTGAATTTATTTGTTATTATTATATTTTTATGTCACGTCTGGTCTGTGAAGGTAACTATGACTAGGCAACTAAGTTGTAAAGATTTGGGAAAGATTTGAGGAAAAGGTGAATAACTCGTAGTAGAAGGAATACTTCTGAGTAGTTAAAAAGGTTTATGATACAGAGACTAAAGTTGAGAGGAAGATGGAGAGGAAATGACTTAAAAATATAAAAAAATACACTGTACATATTTACATTACTGTGCATATTTATGCCCAGCTGAACTGAGAACCAGGTAAATGTAACGCTTATATTATGAATCATTTCCTTCTTACCAACATCCAACTTTTACTGCCTGTGCACGTTTAAAGTTAAACCTGTATCTCAGGTCATTTATCATCTAAGAATTGACTTGGAGAATGCTACTAAAGATGCTTTTCAGTCAGACTGAAATCACCATTGCATGTGCCGCAACCTTTCTGCCGCTGGTGTTACTACAGCTGGTGTTACTTTACCTAAGTTGTTTCCTGCTACAGCCAACTATAACCTTGTACGGTAGGTGTTTCTGGAAATCTCATCAGTTGAGGGCTTTTCTGGAAAGCAGAAAGTTGCCAACCCTGGCAACCAAGTCCTAATCCTCGAGCCCCGTGCTCCAGCACGTGAGGCAGATGTGACGAGTGAGGCAGCCGCGAGGAAGTTACAGGCTTACGGCAGCTCATTCTTGGCCATGCGGAGAACACGCAGTGTTGACGCAGTCCAGCAAGTAATGAATTAGTAATGAGTAATAAATTGTCAAAACTAATGGTGCAGGCTGGAGTAAACTTGTGAAACGTAAGTGAGGAGGAGTTTGAAATGTGCATAGGAGGAGCTGCTAAATATTGGAAAAATTCACTGGAAAAATAGATTTTAGTAGCTCCCCTGTTAGAAATGGCGCTGTCGGATTTGTGTGACTGTACAGCGTGGATGACGGCATGCCAAGAGATTTCCAAGTGGAGGAGACCTGGGGATATCACCCGGGTCAGTCCAACATGACCTTCTCACTGAAGTGCTATTGCCCTGCCCGGGACCTTCCTTCGGGTGATCAGCTGTTCAACTGAAGCTGAGGGGAAGCAATTTCATTGACATAATTGTTTTCTTGGCTTGGTGCAGCCACAGGTTGTTCAGACGTAAGCACTTCACAAACAGGTAAACTCACAAAAATAAGACACTTCTTCCCAATTTAGAAGAATTTTCTTTTTTCATGAAGAGACAAGGCTATTTACCAATTTCTCTGCGTTATGGCAATGCTTCTTGCAGAATTTTTGGGGTTTTTTTTCCACTCTTGACATTTCTCCTGCACAAAGAGAAACATCATTTAATGTTTTCATTTGGTTCTTCTATGGTACAGGTGCACATGCCTAAGCACAGTTGGCTCCCTGTTAGCTTTCCGAAAGACTTGTCACAGAAAAGAAAGCGATGTGCCAGCGCAGCATTTAGCAAGGGAGCGAAGAAAGGGAAGTGGAAACCCAGCAACTGCGCTTACCTTCTTCAATAAATTCCGTTTTATGCTATGGGAGCACGCTTCTCTGCGCGGCTGCCACTTGTGCTAGTTAAGCAAAACTTGTCACAGGAAACAAAAATATTTGCCAATTTGGCTTTAACGCAAAACCTATTCTTTGTTCTTTTGCATACATCAAATGTCAGCCTCTCTGTACCCCTCTGACGGGAAGCTGGCACGAAAGACAAAGCACAACCAGGTGCATCCTGGCAGGGAAACCGGTCTGAAGAGGTTAGCGGTCCTGCTGGGTGGGAGAAGAGGGGTTGGGCTTGGTTTATTTGCTCTCCACCAATCATACTTAGCATATAATCTTTTCTATAAATACTAGGGTTTGGATTCATTTGATTTTAGCCATCTAAAAGGCAGACACGTAATCTGAATTTTCGAGCTTTCCTCCATCGTCAGCTGGGCACATGTAGATTCTGAAATTTTAGAACTGCAGGAACTGCCCCTGCGGGTACCTGTTCCCCGATACCCAGCTCAGAGGTGCTTTACGCAATTGATTTGACAAAACACCTCCCTAAAATTAAGGGTGATGTATCTGTCTTTGGCTGTTGTTTCTAATTAGAAGTACACAGAAAGAATTTCTTTTTCCCAATATGTAATAGGTAAATGTTGATATATATTTATATGTTGTTTATATTCAGCCTACTGGCTTGATTTACTTTCACTGTAATTAGATTCAGGTACTCACTTTATGTCAGATGTTCTGAGTAGAGAAAGCATTAACGTTCCTGAATTTTCATTACATTTCATATATCCTGTGAAAGATTTATATGCAAATTCACTCAAACTGTACAGCTATAAATCTTCAATATTAGTGTTTTCTTGGTCCTGTGTACTTTAGTAGTATATTTTGAGGGAATTTCAGACAAGCATTTCCAAAACAGTAATAGGCTTCGATAACTGCCTTTTGTAGACTGAAGTGACAGCTTTTGGGTTGGAAAATCTGATCTTTTCTTTAATATTCAGTAGTATTACACTGACAAAAATACATTTATGATTCAATAGGCTGAAATCTGATAAAAAGCATTTAAAAATCCAAGTAGATTGATTGTGTGTAATCATTGCAAGAGAGTGAATTCGGCTAACAAAAGGGCTTTCTTACCATGCCTCACTGTGAAAATTTTACTTTTATATAGCTATAGCTGTGCAGCACATTATTTGCAGCACATAAGCTGCAAATATGACCCTTTAGATTATTTTTCTGCATTTAAAATACTTGTTTAGAATTTCAGAGACTTGTTTTCTTTGCCAATTTCCTCAGCATTGTTTTTATGAGCCAGTCAGCTCAGACAGTCTAATCTTTTTAGATGTCAAGGTCTTGTATTACGTTTCCTATGTTACCAGGCAGGCACAGTGCTAAATGTCTCCACTGCAATTAAAACAAACAAACAGCAACTTGTATCTGCCAAGACAGGCAGCTTTGACTTTGTGCACACCTACGTAATATAATGAATATTTTTAGATTATATGTAGTAATTGGTGTGATGCTCAGCGATGACATTTGTCTCTTGTACATAGATGAACTTTGAAAACAAAGATAATTAAATTGAGAACATGTATATTTATGCATAGATTGATTACACGTCTTTATTTTCTCATTGAACTTTAGTTTTTAAACCCTTACGGTCCATTCTGGTCTGCCTAGTTAGAATCACTGGAAAGCATTAGCTCTTGCACAGCAACAGCAAGAGTCCCATTATCATAGAATCATAGAATCTTTAAGGTTGGAAAAGACCTCTGGGACCATCGAGTCCAACCGTTACATGTACTAGAAATGAGCCTCTAGGTCTACCAGGTACAAGGGCCTTTTTAAATAGGCCTGAAAATATTCCAGGTATGTCATCTTTGCCATTGCAGATCTTGATTAAGTTGGTTTTAACTGATACTTTTATGCAAACCAAAAATTTTACGTATCTACGAAGTGTTAACTAATGAAATCAGCGTTGCAGTGCAAGTCTGCAGACATCCCAGTGTATCTGCTAGCTGGAAAAGTTGCTCATTTGACCTGCTTGCCTCTGTCTTTTTACAGTATTTTTCCTAAAGCATTCGAAGTATTCACCTTTCCCCCCACCCACCCTGCTCATAATCCCTTCATTTTTCAGCCTGATTTTAGCTTTCCTCTGTTCAATTAGCCTCCTGAGAGCTATACGCTGACTTATTGTAGTTCATACACCTGTAAATCGAAGCTTGATCTCCACAGCAGAGAAGCAAAAATGCAGCTTTTATGGAACAGCTGACATTTGGGAAGTTTAGACAAGCTTTTGGGTACAGTCTTTTATCATCTCTGATAACTAAACAACAACTCAAGCTAAGTACAGGTTAAAAGCAATTTCTCTTAGTTTAATCTCATTATGTTAATCAACTCTTTTACTACATACATAACAGCTGCGGTAGCAATGATTAACTTCATTTCAGCGCCTTAGAAAATGTCTTTTTCTTTGCACATCCCACTCATCTGCTCTAGAACACATCACAGCTGGTGGCTTAAAGCTATGGGCTGAAGTCTAGTACAGTGCTTCCGGGCACTTCAGTTCACCGTCTCTGTGATAGGTGTACATACTAACTTTCTTTTTTATTAATACAGACTTCTAAATCCTACTGGAGAAAAAGTGTAAGAAGAGGTAGCATCAATTCCGTAGCTAAAAGCTATCCAGAAAGCACGGACCTACAGATTTAAGTTCCTGCTTGAATTAAGTATGATGACATAGCTTTCAGATCGTAAATGCATCTGCTATTAGAGCTTTAGTTTTAAGCATGGAATTAGCACCATCAAAAGACCTCTAAATCACTAAAATAATGAAAGTGGAAATATATCATTAGTCTCATTGTAGATATCAGACATGATCTATTTTAGTACTGGATCCTGAATGCAAGAACCATTAAATCTTGGAAAAATACTTGTTATTTGCAAGTGGAGTCCATATGTACCTTCTTAAAACACGACTTTCACCACCAGACAAGGGAGGAGAGCTGTCTTCGCTGCAGAAAGTTCCTTCTTCTGCTTGATACATTGCACTTCCAAGGAGGAGCAGACTAGCTGCTGTTCAGTCAAACTACAGCTCGCTCCTAAGGCCACACCTGGAAGAAACCTGAAGAAAAGGCAAGAATTCTAAATGATCATATGGGCAGCATATCTCCAAAATTGCCTGCTGTTGGTAAACACATGTTCTTCTTTAAATAAATCTATGTGTACGTTCTAACGAGCCATTACCTCAGCATGAGTTACCTAGCAGGAGGTCTTTGGGAACATCTTACAGGTAAGAGATATTTTTTGGACACTGTGCCAGCCCTCCCTCAGTGCTGCAGCGCTTTGGTGAAAATAGTGCTCTCCTTAGAGCCCCACAGCAAATACCTGGGATTTAAGTATTGCCGACGTGGCCGGAGAAGCGCTCCAGGTATTCCTTGTGCCCGCAGGCAGGGAAGCAAGAAGATGAGTCCCCAGGAACATGCCTTCTGCAATCCCCCCCCCCCAGTTTTGCACAGTGACACCAATGCTAAAATTCTGCACATCTTCAGATGCTACATATTTCTGCCTTGCTCTGTTATTCTGGTTTATCAGATCTCTGTGAAATTCCACAGTTTCATTGCTTCCTGAGGTTGCCCTTCAAAATATTACTGAGCCCAGCTTGAGAATTTACCACCCAAACCAGGGAAACCATCTCCAGAAGTTTTTATCCATTTTTAGTTTTCTTTTTTTTTTTTTTCAATTTGTAGGCTGAATATGTTCTGTAGAATAACAACTAATGTGCCAACAGTTATTGTCAGTGAAGGAATATACTTGTGCACAGTTTTGATGCCAAAATAAATACAAGCTTCCTGCTTGAAAAGGTCCCGCAGACAAGAAAGCTATGCTTGCAAAGCCGTAACTGTGTCAAAGAATAAGATATGATTGCCTTAGTGTCAGGACAAGTATCAAAAGAGTTGCTTTTTAAATATGGTCGTAAATAATATAGAAAAATGCATAAAATATTGTTTCATTAGTTCCTCGTTTGCCAGTTATTTCATTACATCACATTCATGGTGAGAGGATAATCCCTTTAGCTCAACAACAACTTACTAACAATGTTCTCTCAATTAGAAATAGCTTCTTTTCTAACAAAACAAAACCCATAAACACTCTTGCCTCCAGCTCATAATGATTTTCTATAAGTAAGTTTATCAGAGGCAGCTTGGTATGAAAAGAAGTGACACAGAAACGGAAGATATTTCTGACGAGATTGGTGCACGCGTTTGTGAATACCAAAAGCCTGTTACTCGGTTGCATGAAGCGACTGCACGTGAAGTTAAATTTTGTTGACTTTCTGACAGTTTGGAGCTTCACAAAGAAATGAGGTTTGGGAAGCTGGAAAGAAGCGTAGCTGAGGAATGCTTTCAAACCCAAAGATGACAGTGCAAAGGAGAAAACTGCTTTTGTGGATCTAGTTTATTAATAAGCATTGTAATTAACAAGACAACATGCTGTACAGAAACCTGAAATAGAACTACTGCAAATTTACTGGTCTTTAAATGCTGCTGGACCGTAGTATATGATGTCCAACTGCATGATTTGTAAAGTGTGGTTAGGGCTGTTCCAATACACAGACATACACTGCTCACTCTCAGATCCTGGAGTATGTCATAAAGCAGGGAGATTTCCCAGAAATACAAACTCAAATATTTACAAGAAATCGTCAATCTCTTTCTTCACTAGGGATAACATAAGTTATACACAATTTTCCTACGTATACCAAATAAAATCTTTGCCTTCAACTTTACTTTGTGTCTGCACAAACCAATCCCTTTTTCTCTATCTGGTTAAATAATGGGAGCAAACTTCAGTGCAATCATTTAATTGATACTCATTCATTAAGGATTGGTATTAAAGCTGCAAAAGCAAAACTTGAGCAAAGTCAGGTGTTTAAAAACTTGAACTTTCTAAGCTTGAATCAAACACCCTTGAGCTAATCAACCATTACTGACCAGAAGTTATTTAGGTCTAATGTCTTTGGCTTGCCCACGCTGGAAGCGGGGTGATAACGGCAGCTCGGGGCTGACGGGGTTCCACGCTGGCTTGCAGCTTGCTCGGCGTACAACGGAGCAAACTTTCACTTCTCTTACCAAAAACCCCAAACTGGTCTATACACACCGGGGTCGTAGATGCCCGATACAAAGTGGCTGCTCTCCTCCAGCCCTACGCCAAGCAAAAAGACCTGGCTGGATTCAGAACCACATAACTAATGTTATGTCAAGCTAGCTGTCATGCTAACATTCATAAGCCCTCAGGTCCTATTAGCATGGGCTCATTGCCATGATAATTAGCTAAATAACCTGCATCCAGCCAGCTCACAGCCCAGAGAGAGCAGGTGCTCAGTAGTCTCTGTCTGGCCAAGCAGACATGCCTAATTATTCTTCCTTTAGAATTAAGTTACACTGCAGAATACAGCACGCTTTAGGAAAACAAAGAAATAGCACATTTTAGCTCAAATGCTTTGACTTGAATTCTTTTTCCTTAAGGTTTTCTAGGTTTTTTTATAATTGACTGCCCTGCGATATGGAAAAAAAAGCACCTTCCTTTCTGCCAGCTCTACCCATGACTTTGATGCAATACTTAGAAGAGCAACAAGCATGTGCTGAGTTTGGGGTGGGGAAATAATCTAGGCTAGACTGCGGGACACGTTACTTTGAAGGCAAAGGTTTTCCTTTATTGTTACACTGTATGAAACAAATCTAATCATGTAACTACCATTTTACTGTATATTGTATATAGGATTGTTTTTTCCACAAATTCACACAAGTAAGATAAAATAAGTTAAATGACTAAAAAAAAATTACACAAAAATATACAGTCTATGTACTAGATAAATTATTTATATATATGGCAAGATGTGTAAAGAGTCTCTAGAAACGTCATTCCTCTGGGTACTGACATGCCACTCAAAAATGTTGTCTCAAATGCATAGTTTTATATATTAGATATGCAATATATAAAAATGAGGAAAACCGCTTAGCTCTTGATACGATGTGTATTTACAATTAATTGGTCTGTATCTCGTTGACAGAATTTTAGAATATCACAACACAATTCATGGATATAACATGTAATACTTCCTATAATCAGATTCATCTTTACAATGCTTTTTGTGTACACAATTTTTTGTTGTCTGCTGTTGGGGTTTTGTTTGTTGTTTTCAAGAGAAAGGCTGATGGTTACTTGTTTCTGTACCTTAGGAAAAAAACCCAAACCAAAAAACCCCCTAAACGTTCAAATATGAAGTTTGTTGGTTTTTCTCCCTACCTACGAAAAAACACTAATTCTGGTTCTTTCATCTTTTCCTATGAAAATCCTAAAATCATAGAAATGAATTTTTTGCCAGGTAATTTCAGTTGCAATTTGCAGCTAGAAAGGAAATGTTACAGGCAAAAAAAATTGAGAGTTCTCCAATGCAGCTGCCAATTCTGTAAACATTTGGTGTGGCAGCCCTCTGTAATAAAAACTAAAGTCCTCTGCTTACAATCGGAAGCATTGGCTGTCAGCGTTATTCTAAATTTGCACAATTAATATGTTTGGTAAATCTGTGTAAACTACAGATAAGTTTTTTTCGCGTCTCCCTGAAAAGGACTGCTGAATTTTCTCATTGTGAAATCTCCAAAGCAAACAACAAAGAGCTTTGTATATTAGATATGAATTAATTTGTCAAATTTTTAATTGTCCTGGAATTGAAAATGAGTTGTGTCAGCTAATGTGTGTCAGTACCCAAAGGATTATTATTTTTTTCCAGGATTTACATGCAACTGGAAGCCAGTGTGCCACATCTTTTCTAAACGTTATTGAAAACTACATGAAAAAAAAAAGAAAAGTACATCATTAGATAATCTGATGTTCATTAATTAAACCCTATCAGTAGGTTAAAGGTGAAGCTTCTTTTATTTTGCACATAAAATCTAAATGTGATTTGAATAGATTTACAGTGGGGACAGCGATATATAAAGCTACTTATACCTGCTGGGCACATAAGAGAAGCTCTTTTAACATTCATTGGAAACCCTCAACAACTTGAACTTCTGTAAATTTTACAAGCAGCTAATATTACAGCATTTTTACACACAGTTTTGTTTATAAATTACAGATTTAAGTTACAATATGAAGCCTACGTAGAATTCTATTCATAGGAAATATTCACACACTTTTTTCCCCCCTCATACAACTTCGATTGTCTCACTTAATGTAGCAATAAAACTGAACAAAGTTATGCAGTTTTTTAAAGAAAAAAATTCTTGGTATGTACATATTGTAAATGATGAAATGGCTAAACAGCAACAAAACACTAGAAGGAAAATGTGTTTTTTCCTCTAAGGAAGGAACCTCCTTTTCATCCACTGTAGAATTTACCAGCTTTTTTCTGCCACTATTAAGAATATATCCTCCAGTACACAGAACACTGAAAAAAATCCCTCGTCTTTAAAGAGAATAATCTTGAGACTTTACCAAATAAACTGATTGGGGTGTATTTATAATTACATTTATCCAGCTTTCATTACCTAGATTCTTCTTTCTTTGCTGAGAACTGTCAGTCATTCTCTAATAATCTAAGCCACAATGACGAGAACTCCTTCATCTAATAGGTTTGTGGTGAAGGAACTAATATCATAGCTAACCTTTTACTGAATACTTACAATAGGTGAATATAGCTGTAAAAAAAAAAAAAAGCAATATACATCACTATAATATTCTTTTAAACACCAGTAGCTTGCAGCCACGACATCACAATAGCCAAAAAAACTACCCCATTTTCCTACTGTTTTCAGCGGTGCCCATGTAATTTTCAACTAACAGGAACAGTAGCCAAAGCAAGCTCTGCAAGATGAAAAAAAAAAACTAAAAAAAAAAAAAAATTAGAAACAGACTTATGGCCTGAAAAGCATAATATGTATCATATTGTTGATTGCATTATTGTAGAAAGGAAAATCTTGGAAATTAAAAAAAGTTATTTATAATTTTTTCCCGGTTTTGATCCTGCATAATCTATCATTGTCGTGTTGTTTATTTCACACAGAAAAGCCTAGCTGAGAGCTTTCTATTTCATCTGTTGCATTCTTTCAAAGAATAAATACCTGTAGACTGAGCCAATAAACATTAAAATCAAAAGCAGTTATCAAGTCTTTAAGTACATTTTCCTTCTTAATTATATAAAAGATAAATTTTGGTGGAAAGATAGACCATCCTTCTTAAGAATTAGATTTTAGGATCTTATTCATTTGATGATGTAAGGTAATCAAATGAGAAATTGCCCACTTGATCTCTATCACTAAGCAAATGGCAGATGAAGTCTAGGAATATGCTATAAATTATAACAACAAAGAAAAAAATTGAGTAAGCTCTATTTAGACTGTAATATTCCCCAAACCATACTAAGAAATTGCTTCCAACAGGGAGGAAGAACTGCTAACAGATAGTTGCACTATATGGCCCATATAAGAAAATGAACAGGATTTATTGTTTTTCTTTTGATTATTTCTGGGTTGTGGGTTTTCTTCCCCATTTTGTGGATTTTACCAAGAACTATGGTAAATTTCTTTCAACTAAGTCCTAAGGATTTAGCTTTTCAATTTCAAACTTAGGATTCTATATACATAAATATTCACAAGCCTAACAAGTTTGCGTACGCACTAAGACGACTGTTAGGCTGTGACTATATACAGTCACACTTAAAGCCTGAAATAGCGGATTTGTCAGATCTGCATTTATAGCTGGTGCTCGTGTATAAACGTAGCGCTACTCCCAGACACCGGGGCCTGGTGGGACGCGGCGAAGTTTGCCAGAGGAATGACTTTGACGGGATCTTCGCTGGCGCAATGTCTTTCGCAGGTGTTGTAGAACTGGGGCCTGGGCCCACCCTGGCCTTTGTCAGTGTCGTCCTTTGGAAGGGGCCTCCCGAGAGTGTGTCGTCCCTCAGGCCGGGCTCCCCGGCCCCAGCCTTGCTGGAAGCCAAACGATGGCAAAGGGGTGTTGGACTGCTGATACTGTGTCAAGGACGGCGGCATCCAGCAGTTGTCAGAATGGCCTAGGATGAGACACTCCTGCGTGCAGGTTTCAGAGGCTTCGGCCAGGGCTTTCTGCAGATTTACCTCGATAGCTGCGGGGGTGGAAAAAAGACAAGACGTCGTCAGAGGTCTGAAGACTGATGTGCACAGGGAATCAAGGTTAACGAAGCAATCCCAGTTCTACAATAACGGCCACAGCCTGGAATCAAAATACCTCCAGCTGTACAACTTAAGTGCAGGCTTAGATGTTCCCAAGTTTGGGGCCCGCAGTGTTGTCACTGGCTATCGTCAGAAAAAAAAAATGTTTAATGAACAGATGATACCATCATTACAGCTATGTAACTACAGCCCTTAAACATTCTACTTACCTCTTCGCTTTTTGAAATTGTCATTTGTGTAATAAAGCAAAAAGCTTTATAATAATCTAATACCATAACTCCACATATCTGCATACAACTACTTGGAAAAAAAAAAAAAACCAAACTAAAATTAGGGTGGGGTTTTTTTTAATGTTCTCTTAAAACTGGATTTTTTGATTGTTTTGTTTTGCTTAGGGCAAAACAAAATTAATTTGGACACATAGCCAAAGATGGTACATTGGCTTCAAAGATGCACTCCAGAGCTTTAAGAATGAAAGACGGCGTAACAGCTATTTTAAAGAGAATTGATTTCTCCATGCATTCAATACTGGAAACCTTGAAAAATCAAAGGGCAATAGCAAAAGAAGCTGTAACCTTCCATAGTTTGCTAGTAATCGAAAGATTTCTTCAGTAGATGCAAGGTTTGTGCCCTTGAAAAAGGATTATAGAATTTATAATTTGTTCAAAGGCAAAGTAAACTACTAAATCTGAGAGACGTAATTTGCAATACATAAACAACCTTGATCGGTTTCATTTAAACTGTGGCTGTACCATGTTGTGTACATTCAAACTAATAGAATCATTCCTTGAAATAGTTTTCACATTATATGTGTTAATTTTATATTCTCTCGCTGCATACAGGGTTTAAACACATCAGGAACAAAGAAGAATATCTGATTAGATATTTTGCTGTATTGTCTTCGCAAAACTTTCTAGTGAAAGATACATACCTATTTTTAATATCTGTCTTCATGAAAATAACATTTAAAATTGGATTCTGGCTCATAACCATTGGAGAAGGTATGCCGCTAGGAATTACTTATAGCAATATGAGTTCTGAGTAGGAGCCTCTCACCCTCTGAGCTTTATGTTTAAACATGTGCTGCATTTCTGTTTTAATAAATACTTTGCCTCTTGAAATCTGTGTAAAGCTACAAAGCACAAATACATATTTCCACGCTACATCTCGATACAAACGAATTAAGTTTTTCCTTCAGGCATTGAACTATATAATGCTGCTGTCCAAAATACAGTATGTACCTATATATAAATCCACCACATTTAAGCAGACAACTGGTTGCTTGTTGTATCATGAATGCTATACTCTTGATTATTTCTCCTTAAGTACATTGTATGAGTATGTGCCAGTTAGAGAAATGATTGTTTTTAAACGCTACTTTGCCCTATTACTGGTATTTCAACATGTCTTCAGTCATTTTGTCTCAGTATTTTCCAGTGTAATCCTGACAAAGCTTTGGCACCTTGCTGTTGAAATACTAATCCAGTTTTGATGGGCAGTAGGAGACATAAATATGGAAATAATTCAGCAGAGGCAATAGTTCCTGCAAAAAAAAAAAAAGTTACTACTGGTAGATTAGTCTAATCTTTCTGTGTCCTACTATCTGCTATTAGAGACATAAATCTGAGTATATACAAGTCTTTGTAAAGCTCTTTAATTATCCAAGTTTGCTTCTCTTCTGATCAAAGCAATTAATTGAAATCAGGTACAACCTTGACAGAGGTTATCCCTTTTTTATACAGAAACTGATCTTTACTGTATTTATTAAAAACCCCTCTTTGATACCCAGTAACTCAGTGTTTCTTTTTATCTCAAGGCTTTCTGAACGCTCTTAAAAATGCTAATAATTCGGTTAAACTGAAAAAACACAATTATTTGGAAATAATACTTAGGCATTTCTGGCTCTTCACAGCAAGCGGTTACAATACTTATATTGTACTAGCTCTCTCAAACTTCAGTAAGAGAGTAAACAAAGCTAAACCATCAAAAGAAGTGTTTGGCAATAAAAACTTAACATTTAAGCTTTCGACAAGGCAACTGCAGAAATAAAAGGTCACTTATAAAATATTCTCTACACCATCTCGACCCATCAGTAGGACAGTAATTTTGTGCCATGTGTTGTCAGAATACCTGTGGACTTGGAACATGCTACCATGCAAAGAATAACAACGTTGTCAGAATGACAGTCTTGTTTATTCTGTTAATAAAGAGATATTTTTACCTGAGTTTTTTAGCAAAAAAACTTTAAAAATAACAAAATCTCTAGAACAATCCCGGGCATAATCCTAAGTTATGCATACAAATTGTTTTGGCTTTGAGTTGACAACAGTCTGCCAATGCAGACTTCTTTAGAAGATACACTTTTTGTAGCAGTCATAATCTTTCTGTCGATGTCTTCGCAGATGTGGCACACGTAATCTTGATTGTCAGAGTATGTTTTTCATCACTGCTTATGATTAATAACATGTAAAATATACAGTTTTCATTAGCTTTGAAGAGTTAAGACCCTTTTCTACTAGGCACTTCTGCAGTATTGCAGAACAGGAAATAAAAGAAGTATTTAGCAAATACAAGTACTTTTCTGTATGATGTCTGACTCAATTTTTCACCAACAGTAAGTCAAGTTTTGTTTTATAATATAGTGAATTTGTTAAAAAAAATTAAATAAATTTTAAGAAATCAATGATATCTTTAACTTCTAGACTAACTTTAACAGGTGTACAAATTTAAAAAAAAAAATTAATGAAACAGTTTTGTGGGTTTTTTAAGGAAAATCACGTGTGTATAGGCCATAGCATTAGTGCAACCCTAAGGCAGTCTTTAGGAGACTGGGTGTGCTGTAGGAAACCAAATTAACTAAGGGTGTTACAATGAACATGGCGTGAGGTAGGCAAGGTCTCCAATATCTGCATTTAAAGGAAACTTAGAAAATCTCGTCAAGTGATCTGCTGCAGTGAATAGTACTAGCAAGGATAATTGAGATGCAAAACAGTTTCTGTTTGGTATAAAGTAAAAACAAATATAACCAGCGGTGTGAAATATTATATTTTTAGCACAATGAAGTAAAAATGACTGTTGGAACATAACTCATCTGTTTTGAATGAACCTTGAACAAAATGTAGGAAATTTTCTGCATGAATATTCACCAGGCATTATCTTTTTTGCCTGTTCTTCCAGGCTATGAAATGTAGCTTGTTTCTGTCAGTCTAATTTATTCTCTGTTTTCCTAACATATCACCATTCTCCCGCTTCTTTAGCACCTGAAATCCTACTAAATAGCTACTTGGCAATGGCATTGCACCATCATCTGAACTATGCTTTACTTATGAAAAGTACATTTTTTAACAATTTCCTATTTTATCAAAGAAGAGAGCTTTATGTTAGCAATGTATTATACTCATGGTGCCAACTTAAACCCGAATGCAGCTGACTTCCAAATATGCCGTTACAGACTTAACCCAGGGAGAGGTCACTGTAACTAGCATTGGGCGGATGTCCTCAGCACCCTGTCTGGCTCCCCCTCCACCACTTACTTTAAACAAAGGATTCTCTGGCTGGCTCAGCCGAGCATCCCAGAGGACCATCTGAGGAGGAATTCAAGCCACCCAGCTGGGTGAGGTTCGGTGGTGACGTGGCCATTTATCAGAGGCTGTGTAAATTGACCATGGCATTTTCTAGCTGCTACTCTTTAAGCTTTCTTTTGGTTTGCATCATTGCTAGATGTAGGTGACAA
The DNA here is from genome assembly GCF_028858705.1 of Grus americana. Taxonomy (NCBI): domain Eukaryota; kingdom Metazoa; phylum Chordata; class Aves; order Gruiformes; family Gruidae; genus Grus; species Grus americana. Next base: position 5,555,527 of record NC_072863.1, on the reverse strand, counting down.
GAAAAGTTTTGAGCCCTTCTCTCTCATTCGAAAGTTGTAATGTTGGCAACTATTCTGCATAGTCTGATAAGTACTCAGTGGTAGGAAACATCTGTGACATCTGCCTCTACCAATCAAGTAAAAGAACGTTCCTGCTGTCTCTAAATATTTTCAGAAGAAATTATGGTTTTCTCTACTGAAATTTAGTGTCTAGTGACATCTTCTCACATAAGATATGACAGGGTTATAAGTGCAGATAGAAGTGTACATATCCCCATGTATTATGAATAAACAATACATTCCATCGAACTCTTACCTGTCTACCTCGCTTCTTACTTCACTCAGTAATAAACCCTTAATTTTATATATTTTTTTCATACTACATGGAGATTCTTCAACCATGACATACAAGCAGTATGAAAGAGAATTTTTAATTCATAGACTAGATCACACTCATGCACATGTGAGTTTACCACTTTGATTTGAACTCCAGATTGTATCAGGAATGAAACTATTTTTTAAATTGTCTGCCTCAGAACTAAGAACATTTTTAAAGAACGTGTCTGTCAGCTTTTATGCAATGTTTAGATCAGAACTGTCAAATATAACTAAAAGCACAATAGTTAAAAGACTTTTCTTCATTGTTCCACGATCTTTAGTCAGTATTGGGACCAGCGCTGTTTAACATCTTTGTTGGCGACACAGACAGTGGGATCGAGTGCACTCTCAGCAAGTTTGCCGACGACACCAAGTTGTGTGGTGTGGTCAACACGCTGGAGGGAAGGGATGCCATCCAGAGGGACCCTTGACAGGCTGGAGAGATGGGTCTGTGTGAACATCATGAAGTCCAACAAGGCCAAGTGCAAGGTCCTGCGCACGGGTCAGTGCAATCCCAAGCACAACTACAGGCTGGGCGGAGGATGGATTGAGAGCAGCCCTCAGGAGAAGGACTTGGGAGAAGCTCAGCATGACCCAGCAGTGTGTGCTTGCAGCCCAGAAAGCCAACTGTATCCTGGGCTGCATCACCAGCAGCGTGACCAGCAGGTGAGGGAAGGGATTCTGCCCCTCTGCTCTGCTCTTGTGAGAACCCACTTGGAGTACTGCGTCCAGCTCTGGGGGCCCCAGTACAGGAAAGACATTGAGCTGTTGGACCGAGTCCAGAGTAGGCCACAAAGATGATCAGAGGGCTGGAGCACCTCTCCTATGAAGAAGGGATGAGAGACTTGGGGTTGTTCAGCCTGGAGAAGAGAAGGCTCCGGGGAGACCTTAGAGCAGCCTTCCAGTACCCAAAGGGGCCTACAAGTGAAATCTGGAGAGAGACTATTTACAAGTGCATGGAGTGACGGGACAAGGGGGAGTGGCCTTAAGCTGAAGGAGGGGAGATTTAGATCAGATATAAGGAAGAAATTCTTCTCTATGAGGGTGGTGAGGCACTGGAACAGAGAAGCTGTGGATGCCCCCTCCCTGGAAGTGTTCAAGGCCAGGCTGGATGGGGCTTTGGGCAACCTGGTCTAGTGGAGGGTGTCCCTGCCCATGGCAGGGGGGTTGGAACCAGATGGGCTTTAAGGTCCCTTCCAACCCAAACTGTTCCATTATTCTATAAGAGGGCTCGTTCCTTTCTTGGTCTGCCAAGTCATCGCTTGCATCAAGGAATCACAAAAAGACTTAGGCTGGGAGGAATTTTTGAAGATATCTGTCTAACATTCTGCTCAAAGCAGGATATCTTGGTCAAAGGAGAAGAGAATAGATTTTCCAAAAGTTTAGGCCAAACTTTCAGAATTGCACATATCCCTTTTAAAAAACCCTGCATGTATATGTTAAAAGAGAAATGTGCGTTTCTAAGAGCTGAACAATTAATAAACAATCAATAACATGAGCTCCTGGAGAAGCCTTAAAACATTTCCACCTTTATCCACATGTGTAATAATGATCAAAAGACATTTGTAAATGCATGCATTAGCAAAGTACTCAGACTCATTAGAAGTTCAAAAAACTGCCTGACTGCACTGTACTGATGCAGGCTTAGGGGCTTATAAATTGTGCAAAAAAAATTTCAAAAATAATTTAAACAAAAAAAAGAAAAAGAAAAAAAAAGAAATCAACTTAAAATACAGAATATAGAGTGCTTGAATTTTAAAGCTATGTAGCTGAAGTCTTAATGAAAAGCCAGTATTGAATTTGACACATTTTGGATGCAAACCATCCAGTGTTACATTTAGAGCACTCTTGTTTCATAATAAAGCAAGCAACAATTAGCAAGCAATTAAGCAAATTGCCCATAATTATGCCATTGCTGAGCTATTTTTCATATTTTCACAACACAGCACATATATGAATACATGGCTTGCAGTGCCAACGCTATTCTGTCAGCATCCAGAAGTGCCTCTCATTTACTGAAGCGTTTCGTATTAAACAGCTCCCATCGCACTTTCAGTGCTCTCTGCTCAGCAGGAACCCACCAGAGTGATGAAGATGACAACCTTATACTACTCATCTCAGCCAATAGCTCCTAAGGAATGGGTCGTGTCCCCCCCATTTTTTGCCAATGTGTATTTACTAAATGCGGTACTAAATCTAAGCAGGAATTCAAGCATAATATAGGGAAATTATAGTCCAGAATTACCCTGGTGACCAAAAGCGGCCACTTGGGTAACATCATTTACCAGTCTGCACTATGTGGAGAGAACAGAAATGACATTAACAATAAAAAAGGGAGGGGAGAATAGTTGTTAGTGTAAACTGGGTTACTTTAATAAGGTCAGAATATAATAAGGAAGAAGCTTGGATGTAGAAACCCTAAATAACTGCTGCTATAATATACTCCACTTTTTTTGCTTTAATAATAAAATGCCTTTGGGAGAAGTTTCCTATGAATATTTTATTTCCTGTATATGTCTCAATAAATTAAAAACATAAAAGAGTTACTTAAGTTCTAGCCTTTAAACCATTTTATTCAAAGAACAAGTAGGACACACCACTTCCTTTCCTTCTCAGCTGTGTGTACAGAGCTTGCCTCTACCAAAGCCTGTGAGAAATCATACTCGGAGGAAGAGTGATCCTCCAGATGTTCTAACTGAGGAATCAACAGGCGTGCAGGAAATCACACGTTTTCATGTGCTACCTAGGCTTGCCAGATTGTACTGGATACCTTGCAAGAATAAGCTCTCCTTCCATTCCAGGGAACACAGTTTATATCCTAGCATCCGTGGGTTTAATGTGAATTTAATCCTAAAAACTGCCATGAGTTAGGCTTATTATAAAATCCTAATGGTATGAGGTGTGAGTATTTTGTACCTGGCTTCAATTAGTCAAGCAAACATTGCCAAAGGTGGCTGGGAAAACTTGGTGAGAAGGAAGACAGGGAATGGAATGGAGGAAGTATCCGGGCAAAAGAGACAGCATATGGTAATTCCTGTATAATTAACTATGCTTGTGAAGTGAAGTGAATCTTTCCTTCACAAATAATAGCCATATAAATAATGCACATTAATCTTTCATTAAGTCATCTCTTATTGTTATTCTGACTAGAATTTCAATCTTGTATTACTCAAACCCAAGCAATGGTCTAAAAGCAATGCTCCCATAATAATTTCAGTAAAAATAATTGCTGTTTTCCACAGGAAGAGATTTCATCAAAACACCCTCAAGTCCCCAAACCCCCTGCAACCTCTTCTGTTTCAGCCTAATGAACACGGGCGTGACGGTGTTGTAGAACACGGGGCATTGACCCTTATTGCTTCAACATTCCAATTGTATTCATCTTCAATGCCCATGTTTGGTTGCTAATTATGGCAAAACAAATACGGTAATTTGCAAAGGACACATGTTTCTTGGCTTATGAAGTACACATTGAGTTATCAATGAGAATTTTAACCATAACTTGTAAAGTACGATGACCATTTAAACGAATAGCCTAAAACCTAGTATATTGATTACAACACTGGGTAATACAATGTGCTTTATTTAATATTTAATTAACTGCTTCACATTTGTACTGAAGCTTCTTAATTATTAATACATGGTTCATTATTTAACACAGAATATAAATTTAAATTCAAATCAATTAAACAAGGTGAAACTACATAGTAAAAAATGGTTTATCCTCCAGCAATAACCTTCGACCTGGACACACAGTAAAGAGTGAAATTTGCATTTCTTCCCCCATACCTGAGAAGACTATGCATTTTAGCTGGTATACATTAAGCTTTTCTACTGATGTAAAGTTTGTGTAATAAACCTGACATTTTACAAAAATACGCTGGATGAAACAGGGGTTCAGCTGGTGCCTGGAAGAGGCATTTCAATAGGCATTTCATTCTCCAGGGCGTTTTGTAACACAGCAAACTTTCTCTCTTGATGTGTCATTTTAAGCCATTTCAACCTCTTATTTGCAGTAAGGGAAAGAAGAGGCTACAGAATGTTGTAGATACCCAGAATGACTGCCTCCTCGAGTAACATCTTTATCTCAGCGCGGTGGGCTGAGCCCGGGCAGCAGCTCAGGACCACACAGCGCTGGCTCGCTCGCTCCCACCCCGAGCAGTGTGGCGAGCACTGGGAGACTTCTACCCTTCTCCGGGGATGAGCGGTGCTTGTCGATGCTCTCTCTTACAGTCACCAGGAGGGCAAAAAGTGCAGTCACATATCTGCAAGCATTATTAGGGAGTCTGCAGCAATAAGTACAACACTAATTTCACTAAACACTCCAATATGATGATGTTTCTAAAGCCTTATTGCTCACATATGTGTGTATATGTATATAAAACCTAGTTTTAGGCTTGCTTAAATATCCTTAAACTTGAAATAGGAGACGAGGGAAATGTATGAAGAATAGTGTATATCTCATATCAACTTCTAGAGATTAAATTTCAAATGCTCAGTAAATGTTGCTGTTAAATGTGCATATGGAAGTCATACCTTAAAATTTTTAACTTGGAAAAAGTGATCTAGTCAAACATGTTGAAACAGAATGGGGGCTAATTGACAGAAGAATCACTTGACCAGTACAAGGTAACTCTGTACACTATGAAGTACCATTTATATCTCCTTTTAGTGATGAAAGAGTTATTCAAATGCCTCATTAGGAATGTGTATGAGGATCCACTACCACCAATTAAACAGATGTGTATTTGTGTAAATTCGTTTAGTATTTAATCCTGAGTCAGTTCAACGTAGTACGTTCTTTCATTTAATTCAACATTGAGGAGAATCTTTTGCATGTGGGTTTGCTGGGGAATTTAGGGGCATATCAATATACCATTTTAAGAGGCACTGAACATGTCAGGAGGATATAACAAAGTGAGAAAATGTATTATATCATGGAAGTATGGCTATTACTGTACTTTCCCCATAAAAGCAGGGAAAAAATACATTAAAACAATACAAACAGCTTGAGGTTTTGTCTGTACAGAAAGGTTGTTTGTCTGAAACTATAAAATGAGCAGTCTGCAAAATGCAGCTTCATATAGCTAACCCTTAGAAAAAGGAATTCACTTAGTAATTTCTACAGATAACTCATAACATCTGTTCTCTCTTCTTCAAACCTAGCTAAAGAGGTTGCTCAGTTTCATTCACACTTGCATTCATATTAAGTTTTAAAAAGAAGAAAATTCTGGCTTACAATATCTACAGTGTAAGTATACTGAATATAATATTATACTCAGTTTTTAAGGTGTAAGTTTTAAATAAAAGTGTGTGTGTGAAGGAGAGGTAGTTTACTGATTTTATTATAAATCACAAAATACCTCGAAAGGGTGATGATTCATAAAGAGAGCTAAGAATCACTGAATCTACATAAACTCATTTGGTGTGGAAACAGCAGAAAATACATTTCTTAAGCTTAGGCTGCAGACATCGTAATAAAAAAAAATCAATTACCTTTTGTGTTTCTCTGGCTAGAGAACAAAGATCTGGGCTTGGAGATAGGAAAAAGGATGAACTTCAAAGAGATAAGAAGGGAACAGAATTTCTAGGTGGGATAAGGTCAGTAGCATTTATTCTCGGTAACAGACCTACATGAAAATATTAGTATACTCTCACACTACTCTAATGATGAATTCTAACAGTGGTGACAATAAGCAGATGAGGTAACCGAGTCATCCTCAGCAGAATGCAGAATGCAGGCAAGGTGATGAAGAAGGGGACAAGAAGTTGATTTTCATTGTGTTTGAGATACTTCACATGCGGCAATTCCTTCACGGGATAGGTGTGGGATAAAAGACCTACAGTTCTGCTTCAAATATCTGTATTTACACCCTTTACGCACTTCAGTAAGAGTTTCTTGATGTATCTACATAACAAATGGGGCTCTGTTTTCTTTTTATTGACTTTACAGTAAAAATAAACAAAAGTTTGTTCTACTAAGAAATTATTTTCAATTAAGTAATTGAACAACCGTGGGCAATTGTTCATGGTTCAGACACTTCAATGAAACAGTAATTTTCAAAAGGAAACCACAAAAACCCCAAATGCTAAGCAAGCTGGTAAACATATCTTTCCTGTGATCACTTAAGAGGTAGACAATAAAAGATGTTTTGAAATTGTGTTTTCATCAGATATACACAAACAGAAATTTAAAGTCAAAGGCCACTAGAGCAACAAACAAAATAAACCTACAACACTCTGAAAATACTCTGTGGGTTTTATGCTCTGACTCCAATTGCATTTTGAGAAAAAAACAAAAAAAAAAGAAAGCATTTTTCTTTGTTAGAATGTAAACAAAAAATTATTTGGTTTTATTACAAATACCCTGATTTATTTATTTTGTGAATACTTCTCAGTGGTTTTATGATATTCACCTATGCTGGTATCTAAGTAACACACTATGCTTACTTGAGTGCTGACAGATTTTACATTTGATTGGACCATGAACAATATTAAATCTATTTATTTCACCTTAATGTATAAGTAAAGCTCGCTGAAGTTTTTTTGACAAAACAATTTTCCAATCAAAAACGTAGTTTCCAAGTTCAACTGTTTTGTGACAGTGTTGATTCAAATGACACTTTGGAGTATAAATACAGGAACTAATAGTTTCCATTTTCACTATTCATTTTATTTTCATTTAGATTTTTAAAACATGAGAATCCTTAATATTTCAACATTATGCAGAAATGACATTATTGAAAGGAAACGTTCTCGTTTCTCCAAAGCTTTTCCTCAGATTTTCCATTTCACAATAAATTTCAAGTTCCAATTACGATACTGAAAGCCAACGTGAACTGTTTACAGTTCACGGCATCTGCAACATGGTCTGAGTAATTCGGATAACTGTTGCAGGGCCAAGAGACACTTTTTAGTTCCCCTAAAGTATCCAGTAGCAAGTCGGTTCTGTTGTGCTTATTAAACTCCTTAATCACAATCCACAACCTTGCAGAAGGACGGGCTGGGGGAGTAAAACTTTGACATTTCCTGGCTCCGCAGGAGCTTCGTATCTCCTGCAGCTTTTGTCCTCCCCAAGAGGACACCCTCCTCCATATGGCTGCAGCTCAGGCGGGTTTTTCTCTTGGAAAACCCTCTGAACCACAGACTCCTTGATGACTAGACAAAACATTTTCTAACCAATTTTTCACAGCAGTTTTCTGTCACTACCGCTTTGTCAATCTGCCACAGACTACCCTCAGTGGAACCACGTAGCTACTCATCCCTTTGACAAAGACCCCAAAAAAGTGTGAATACACGGAAAGGGCCATGTTTGATTAACAACTTTGTGATTGCTGTAAAAATGAAATTTGAAAGGTAATAATTACATTTGTAATTACTTAGGTCTAAATCTCTTACGTTTCCTCCTCCCTCTCTTTCTGGGCAGCTGGAGCAATGACTCATTAATAATAAAAAGTCATTTAACCCTGCAGGCACATTACAAGGAGAAAGATGTCATTTGTCACCAACGCAAATAGAACAATCACTGAAGGATACAGAAAGACCACTATTTCATATTTATTGCAAATGATAAAAGGGACGTTTTGCACTCATTCTTACCATGACATCCCAATCTGCTTTTTAATTATCAGCAAACATAAGGGGACAGCATACAACATATGAGGGACTACTAATAATGTATTGTCCTGCGGTGACATTTCCATAATCACTTTAAATCTATCCTATACATATGTACTAGTTAAAGCTTTCAGCTCATGAAATCATACCCCCTAGTAAGGAATGAATTATCCTTTGCAGATTTAGCACACAAAGCAGCTCTTTCCCAGAGTCTGAGGGTCTGATAGCTGACGTATGTATTGCTATTACTTTAAGTGATGGGATTTGGCATTCTGTTGCCCTTACAGTTGAATACAGTATAACTTAAGAAGAAGGACATCTGTACACTTGTAATTTTAGGGCAGAAACTTTACAGTTGTAATTCTCACTGGCACTGATTTAGCCACGAACTTCTGCAAGGCACTTAATTTTCCAGTCCTGTTCTGTACTTCGCTCCTACAAGAACTCTGTAAGAAGCACTCTATATTAAAGGAAACAAATACCCCTATTCATAGGGAACTCAAGGAACTAACTTGGAATTTACTGGATTTTAAAAAAGAATTACTGTTATAACTGCCTGTGTATGAAACAAACTTCTGAGGAAGAGAAAAGACTATTCTTTCCCTAAAGGATTTATTCAGGAGATGGGAAACCTTGAGGAAAAATACGGAGAGAAGTTTCTACTGTGGTATTAGTATGAAAACAAATGAAAGAAGGCAGTTTCATGTAAATAAAAGTTGCCATAATCTGAGTTTCAACTCTATCAAGCTAGAACTTCAAATTCTTCTTTGCTTTGCTTTATCATCAGCACTTATCTAACCATCAGGCATGTAGAAAGACCAGAAAACAAATTTAACAAGTTATAAACTGTTATTGTGTGGGGTAGAAAGGAGGTAAGCAAACCTCCTAAATCTGTTTATATTTTCCCCAGGTACCACAACAGACTATATAAAGACATGCTTTAAAAAAGTTAAATAAGTAGTGTTAAGAAATAAGACACATCAGGAAAGAGTAAAATGCACAAGAGTAAAATACGTATTTTCACTCTTAAGATAGTGACAATACAGAAAAGCTTATACATGGAGTGAAATGTTTTGTCAAATTGAAAAATGGAAATAATATGAACACTACAATTTTCACATCAATTTGAGGTAAAATGTTTTGAATTACAGTCATTTTAATCTTGTTTTATAAAGAAAATTACTTCAAATGGGTGATAATTTAAAACAGCATAATCCAAACTTCATTGTGCTCCAGTCAGGCAGAGAAGTGTGGCTCCGAGTGATTTGGAGCAATCTTTGCACAGCGGCTCAGAGCCTCATTCGGAATACGCATTTCAAAGAAGAAAAAGGATGCCTGACTAGAGTCTCCATCATTTACCTGTAAGTTCAAAACTACTTACTGTGATGGCTACAACTTCCTAATTGGGACTTTATAGGCATTGCTAGCACCTTCGGAAATGTTGGCACCATTCTGATGGGGCAATTCTTTCACAGGACTCATCTCTTTAAACATTCAGTTGTGCCCAGTTTCTCCACTGAAGTTTTGCTGTTGGACTGGAAGTTTCTTGTATCGCTTCACATAAGCCTTTTCCAACTATTAAGGCAGCTTTGGCAACAAGGAGTTTTGCTGACAGGATAGGAATATATATATAAATTCCCCCCCCCCCGCCCTTTTCCTTTGCTGAAAGAAAATACTCTATTTAGTTTTAATCCTCAGTTTCCCGTGAACAACCTCCAACAGTGACTTTCAGATTTTCTTCAACATTCTTCTCTGTTGTTTTAATTTTCAATTAAAAGATAAAAATATTTTAGCTAGTAGCATTAGTAAACTTGTAGTTTCCTTCTCTAAACCAGATAATTCTCTCAGCACCTGGACAATTGACACATGACGGCAATAATTTAGGACAGAACAACATTTGACACAATTCTTTAAAGAACACGATTTCTCAGAGCATACGTAATTTTAAAAGACAGCGTTAGGGAACAGTCACAGCTGTGATTATTCTGAAAGATTTTAGGGTCGGTAATATCAGCCAAGAGAAGGGGAGTGAGCAACTGCTGACAGTAATCTTTTCAGCCCATTGCAATAGCTGTCAAGACAGGTTCTGTGACTGCAGCCGTGAGGATTATGATGATGCTTGAAAACAGGGTAGTGTAGTAGTATTATTATTAATAATAATCATCATCATCATCTATTTTAAGACATTATTTTGAGCACAAGAAATATAAAACTGGGGGGGTATAAAGTTAAACTTCATGAAGTATCCAATTGTTCAGAAAATTAAATTCCATTACTTCAAAGACAGACATGTTTTAAAATAGGAATAAAAAAATTGATTCATCTTTAAAGAATGCTTTTATAAACTTAATTATATAAACATCTTCTTATAACCACACACTCTCTATGTGTGTCTATATTGAGGATTCTGAAGAGACACATGTATTTGTCGAACTTCAAATTTTGGAGAGTAGATGTTAAGTTTTGACTCAGTCCTATCTGAATAACAAGATATCCTAGCATAAAACAATAATTTGTGGTTTTCTACATTTAATAGACCATAACTGTCTTTGCAAAAAAGTAATGTTCGCTCCTGTTTGATAAGCTTTGGCATGAGTATACCTAAGCGAATAAAAGCCTAACATCTATTATTAAATGAGGTTAAATACTAGCATTCAGATTTGTCAAGGAACTTATCACTTTTGTACGTACGTAAGCCTCAATCAGCCATCTCTCTATTGCATATGACAGAGGATCCCTGAGAAACAGATTTAAGAAACACTCAGCTCTTATAAAGTCACCGAAGCTTAGCATTCAGCTCTTTTGAAAGTCTAAGTTTCAAACCAGTTTGGAAATCCTGGGCATAGGAGGCATACATTAAAGTTAACCAAATAAGATGAAATCACAACAATTCTGGTTAGGAATGGAAGTCCATATACTACCCTAATCTCCGGTTTATAAAAGTAAATCCACAAAAGCACATAATTTACGTTTATTTTTTCATAAGCTCTACAGAAAGGATTTTTTAAGTCTGGGGTAAGTGCTGCTCTGCAGATGCACGCAGACAGCTCTTGCCATGTTTGGCACATAGATTTCTTTTTAAGAGGGTACACACCTGAATTTCTGAAGCAGATGTTCCTTAATCGTCAGTGGAGTACATCTGACAATCATTTTTTTCTACAGCAAATATGGATGGCAGGAGTTCATACTTAGTCTGTATTCCAAAAGGCTGCTTTAAAATCTGTCTATGGTTTTTAATTAACCATAGGATATAAAAGGACCAAAATGAAAAGCCACCAGTCAATTGCTGACTAAGTGTTCACCAGCCTGTTATTGAACCTATTTCATCTATTTATTCCTTAATTCATCCGTAGTCTCCTAGAGATGTCATTAATATGCTCAAAGTTAATTTATTATCATCTATTGCTTCTATTCAAGCTCATGTTAACAGAATAAATTCATCAAAAATGATCAGACTTGAAAAGGCAGATTTGGATTCTGACAGAGAATAATTTATCATTGCTGGGAAAAAGCCTCCCACCAACTGGGCCGTTGGAATGCCGGGAGATGAAATTGTAATGACTGCAGAACTTCTGCAAAAAAGGACGTTAAAGTCTCACGGGGAAAACAAACAAACAAAAAACCCCCAGAGTCTAACTCCCAAAATATGTAGGTTCCTGACACTGATTCTTTTTTATTTTCACACTCACGGGTCCTTTCTCTCACCCTCTGTGCTGCCTGGAGGCAGAAGGAATCATTAAGGCTCTGCTCACCATCATTTGCATTGAGCCTGGAGATGCAGCGGGGCAGCGTCACACAAGTACAAGGAGTGGCGGTGGCATTCAAAGCGAACAGAGATGGTGCTGATGCTCAGAGGGTCGCAAACTGTTAATCAACACATCCATGCAGCAAAGGGCTTCATAGTAATGCTGCATAATGTAGCACTGATTTCTTTTATTTACAATTTGTTGTAATTAACCCTTCTATAATAGTAATCAGTAGATTTTGGGTAATCTACTATAAGTATTATACCACCCTTTCTACGTATCTATAAATTATCTGAATTCCAGGAACAGCTGGCTATAACAGCAGTTATAAAATGTTTTAGATGCTATTACAATGGGAAAAAAAAAATCAAATTTTTTGCCATTATACAGTAGAATTGGAAAGCATTGTGATAGTCATGAATGTGGTACCACCATAATTGTAATATGGGTTGTGGAGATTTATTTTAAAGGCTGGAAACACTTGATTAATCATCACATTCTAGTGAATAATCTCGCTGCTATTGTTTCACCCAGTTATTGTTTTATCCCCCACTGCACCACAGAGAGAATTTTCCCTCCCCTGTACTAGAAGCTGCTGTATACTGGACACGGCCACTTCCCCAAGGGACTGTTACTCCATTTATCCATCACTTCATATACTCGTACTCTAACTCTCTACGTACCAGAGCCATTTCCCTGCTCCTTGGCTTGTTACGCTCAGTAATTATGCTGCTTCAAGATGTGAGTAACTAAATTTCCCCAGGGAAGGGGCGGGGGGGGGGGCGGGGGCAAACCCCAACAATGAGTACTCTAGATCTGCCCAAGAAATACAAACCTCACCAGGCTCTGCCTAGGTGTTTCACAGAAGATCTTAAATATAATAATAAATAATGATAAATATCAGTGCTTAAGTATGTGTATTTAGGCTTCTCTGGCTGACTCAATCAATAAATAAATCCTAGCTGCCTTTCCCCCCTTCCTTCTATCATATTCCAAATGCTATCATCATTTGACATTTCTGATTCAAGATCTATACTTACTTTATTATATTAATGCCTTGAATCTAAGAAATTCAGTGAGGTGAATATGCCAAGTGTCTGATCAGTACATTATGTCACACTGAAGAACCAGTACATTAAAAAAGAGTTAACATTTCCCAGGGAAGCACTGAAAAGTTAGGAAGTGCAAATTCTGCAATATTAATTCAGCTCCCTTGTGTAAATGTGTTTTGATGCAAACTTTAATTAAATTATCATATACTATTTTTCTCATAGGACCCTTGGGCCCAATTCAGACAGTAAGTAGTTATTCAATATTTCTCTTTATCTACTCTAATCAGCATGTGGCCATACACCTTTTTAATTAATACTTTCAAAGCCTTGTGTTGAATGCAGATTTATTCATTTCCTTCTGTACTTTGTTGTTGTTTTCACAGCGCAATCAAAAGCTGCATGAACATGAATAACATCCCACTTGCATAATTTGTTTTATTGAGGCCATTTGCATCTGGGAAACTGAGGCATAAAGAAATCCGGCAAAATTATGCAGTCTCCATTATTTCTGGGTTCCAACTTGAGATAGCTTACACCAGATTTTCGCACACTTGAGCTTTGGATAATACACTACGCTTTCAAAGCGTATCTGTTGGAGTAGTGAATGATGCCTTTGGCACCCAGAGAAACCCGGAGGGCACAACTTATTAGCAAAAATTCAGTTTTCTCTCTCTGCACCAAAAGAGCTGTGTTGTACATTTCGAAATGTGCAACAAAAACTAGACGTGTTAGTTATTTATCTTTTACTTTCATTAATAGATCTAACCAAATACAACATCAGAAAGCCACATACACACTTTAAATAGTCCTCCTGTGATGAAGAGCTCATTATTTTAATAAACCACTAAAAATCCTTGGATTATATGTGCTTGGATGATTTGATATGGTATCAAATCTTTCCAAAAGACATATCTTAAAATTTATCACTAACTCTAATTTAATAAAATTTAATGATTTCATAAATTTTTATGCGGTAAACCAATTTCTAGAAATTCCTTAAAGTGCTTCTTGGAATTAAACTTTAATTCTTTTGTAAAATAGATTGGACTATAGTTATAACTATTTGCATTGTAAAATCTTTATGGGTTTGTATGTAAATTAAAAGTTGTTTTGGCCATATGTAATTAAAAATAGACACATACGTGAGTATTTCTGAGAACTACTGTGTTAGTATCTATAACTGATAAGTATTTTATTTTGAAGATATTTTTTTTTTTTCCCCTGTATGTTTCTGACATGGGTTGTAACCTATCCTTCCTAACCACTACAGACAGGCTACAGTTTCCATGCAGTGAAGCTAAATACTTATTTCCTTAGGGAACAAGCCAAATACAAAGACAGATAATGAAGAGAAGGGAAGGAGGCATATGCAGAAGAAAGTATAAAATACTTTTGATAGCAGGAAATCTGCTCTCCCTTTCCAGTTCCAATACAATCATCATCTGTGGAAAAGTAAATCTTACAAATTGTTATCATACAGATGGCAGAAAGTTACGAATTAATTCCGAAGGGCTATGTACAGCTACGTCGGGTAACACAGAGGTCTATTCTGCAGTCAGCACAATATGCTCAGCTCAGTCAGTTACAGCCAAGCCAGCTCAGGCATACCTACCATTATGGCTGCAGCGACAGGGAGCTCAGCGGAGCAACGGCGCAGCTTTTCTCTGACTCTGTGGAAGCATTTAAGCTACATCCATGTTACTGCAATGCAACACTCCAATTTCCTTGGATAAACTGGCAGCCCTTTTCACTAGAAAGTCTGTGTTGCAGATACAGAGGAACTAAGATGCATATGACATGGGTTAGAGCTTGCTAATTCATGTTAGTGTGGATTATATTAATATAATTATGTGACAGAGTGTGTAAATGGGCTTGAGGACAGCTACAAAGGAGGAGGGAGAGGAAGGGGCTCCTCACTCATCACAGAACAACGGAGCTTCACATTTGGTCCCTATACTTATGTCAACCTGAAGAATCAGAGTTCTGAACTGAACAGCCATATTCTTGTAATCCAAAGCAAAGAAGAAAAATAGCAGATATGACTATCTTTCCTTCATGAAAGAAAAAAAGCAAAGTGGGGAAAGCAAGATGTACTCTAAAAGAGTTCTGGTCTACCAGGTTTTAACGCTCGACTTTTCATTACAAGGTTTCATCTTCACAAGCAGCAATTTGCTGGCCACCCCAGAGGTTTGTTCAGAAAACCGTATTTTCTAATTTGAGCCTTAAGTACCCACTAGAAAGGCCATTTGTTCAGAGATTTTTAGATACAGCTGGGCTTCAGAAATTCCACAGGCTCACAGTAAGCATCTTGAATGTAAACTTCTATCTTCCTCCAGCAAAAAAAAAAAAAACGAACAAACCCAAACAGCCTGTTACAAAATCTTCACAATTTGAACACAGCTAAAGTTAGGGTTCATAACTTTTGCTGGTCTGGCCAACTAGCCTGAAGTGGTAATTAATGCACACATGTAGACATGCCAAAAAAAGAAAATAAGTATTAAAAAAATTAAAAAAAAAAATTCCCAGAGCACATAGTTTCAAGTATATATTCAAATCAAAGCTAATAGTTGCTGTATTCCAGTCAAATAACAGAATGTTAGAAGAAACTCTTGAAAAAGAATATCAATATCTGATGTAGCCTAAGAGTAGAAGCAACTGTGAAATGATACATTAAAGGAAAAATAAGCTGTTCTAATAACTGCCTTTCACTCTGTTTGTTGACCCTGTATGATATCAGAATTTGACACGTTCATATACCGCTAACCATGTGATTGATTACTTTCTTCTCTGAAATATATACCGTTTTCTGTCACTCTCCTGTCATGCATTGTTCATCGCAGATCCATTTTTTTCTGACTTATTTTATGCACAGCTCGTCATATTAACAAAAACGGATGAAGGGAAACATTTGGCTTGCTGAAGAGGAGGCACAGAAAAGTATTGCTTAAATTCAGATTTTAAAATGGCCCTGAAACCTTGAATGGGATTGTGTGAGCTCTTAAGAACATGTTACTTTCTGTAAATTATTGGCCTAGGGTTCTTCATCTCCTGAAGAATCATCTTCTTTTATATTACTTACTGCTTTAGCTTGTCCATCAAAAAGAAATAAAGAAAGGAACAAAAACCACAGGGCGCCTAGAATGTATCGAGGATGAGGCAAAAAGTTTCATCAACCTCCTTCAAGCAAAGGCTTGATCTTTTTATTTCTTCCACTTCGTAACAAAGCTAGGTAATACACTGAGAAATCTTCATTATATTCTCAACAGACAAGCTTTTAGGAACCTGATAATACTAAAATATTACCTTGCTAAATGGTACGCCGTTACCATAACGCCACATTAAATCTATTACATTAGCATGTTATTTCCAAGCTAAATGATCAATACAAAATTACTGATCGTGCTAAATGGCCAGTGAAGTAGATCTTCTTCATGAACATACTTGATTTCCAGTCAGCCAAATGTGACCACCTTCTCATATATTAAACAACAACAACAACAACAGTCATCTTTATATCCAAAGAATTCAAACTACTCTTATATCTTTCTAAAATTGGGTCAAAATCTCTGATCCAGAAACATATTTGAATTCAAGTGCTGCTTACATGAATCCCAGTGACAGTTCGTGCCAATCATTGTGTGGAACTTCTGTCATAAAACATGGTGAATAACTCACAAATTACGTTGGGAAAGAAGAAAAAGGTGAAACAAACAAAAAAAATCTCTTGAAATAAGTGGTTTGAATTTGGCTTTTTTTTTTTTAGTACAGACAGCTGAGATGATTAACTAAAAATTGTTTTAGGCATGTACATCATGTTATCATAATTTTGAGAAGATCAGTAAGGATCACTGGAGATGCTGGTAACAAGATGCAAGAAGAATGGATAAAGGAATAAAAATAAACCCATGGGAAGTGATTGGGATGTTTCCTTTAGCTAGTTTTACCGATATTGTTACAGTAAGTAAGCTTGCAATATGCAAGAGAAAAATTTTTGAGTCTATTTAAAGTGAAGACTCTTCAGACTACTTTTCATAAACCCAGCAGAATTGATAAAGAATTGTTTTAATTTCTTTTTTGTTTCTAAGGAAGATGAAATGGCATTTTAAGAGGTGAGTGATTGCAGAATGTACAGCAATACAAAAAAGTTAAGCTCTATACAGAATGAAAAGATTTCAGTTCACAAAAGATTCAATACTTGTCTAATTTATTGCTTGTTTCTTCTCCTTTCCCTTTCTCTCCCCTGCCTTTGCCCTGCTTTACTCCCTCCCCAAATACCCTTTGCAGTACCCAATTACAACTTCTCAGACACAGTTTTTCATCCCAAGGCAATTTGGTAATCTTACACTGATTAATTAAACTGGGGTCTCCAAACAAACTGTTAAAACTCCTATATCCACAGCTTGCATATCTAATCCAGATAACAGGATAAGCAACGTGATTGTCAAAGTTCGTGCAGAAATGAAAACAAAAACACCCTGTATTCATTCTTCTTTGCAGAGTTCCCAAACAATGAGTAAGTTGTACTTCTAGGTAGAAAATCTAATCTGCATTTAAATAGAATTTCTCCAAATAATAAACAAAAGCCTGAAGCAACATTTTTACAGCAAGTCTTCCTGCTAGTTCACAGCCTAATCCTTCTATCTCTATCTGTAATCCCTTCTACCCTTGTATATTCATTTCCTTACCGGTTTATCAAGGCATCTTGGCAGTTTCTGCTCACAGTAACAACAGTAACTTTGCATGTCCTCAAGTTCATAGAATCACAAAATCATACAATGGTTTGGGTTGGAAGGGACCATAAAGCCCATCTAGTTCCAACCCCCTGCCATGGGCAGGGACACCCTCCACTAGACCAGGTTGCCCAAAGCCCCATCCAACCTGGCCTTGAACACTTCCAACCTGAGATAGAACCACTTTGATTAAAACAAGGAGAAATTATCAACCCAAAGAGCGAGAACAACAGACTGAAGGGACGTGCTTTGCACATGAAACACTAACGACAACAGGGGTACGCCTACAGTGTACTATGTGACCCCACCAAAAAGCTCTGATGTATTTGAAGTTGGTCTTCTCTGAGCTCTACAAACAGCTGCCCATGCAGATCCTATGGAGAACTATACATCTCCCAGGTGATTCAAAATAACCAGAATGCCACACCAGATGTCACTGAAATTAGCAAGCACATGCTGATTAACATAGTTGTCCTGGTTTTCAGCTGGGATAGAGTTAATTTTCCCAGGAAGCTGGGAGGGGACACAGCCAGGACAGGTGACCCGAACTGGCCAAAGGGGTATTCCATACCATATGACGTCATGCTCAGCATGTAAGTGGGAGGGCTGGCTGGGGAGGAGAGGTCGCTGCTTGGGGATGGGCTGGGCATTGGGGGTGAGCAAATTGCATTGTGTCTCACCCGCTTTGTATATTGTAAGTATTGTTATTATTTTCCTCTCCCTTCGCTGTCCCAGTAAACTGTCCTTATCCCAGCTCAGGAGTTTTACCTTTTTCTTTTGATTGTCCTCCCCATCCTACCCGGGGGAAGGAGTGAGCAAGCAGCTGCGTGGTGCTCAGCACAACAGTGGTTAACAGCTAGCCAAATGGCTAGCAATGCTGCAAATGAGCCTTTTGGGAACCTGAGCACGTGCTACATTTTCATTCTCTTTCTCTGACCATGACTTTGCTTCTCTTTCAGGCTGTAGCCACCTGAAGAAATCTAAACCTGTGACAGCGTAGAACTCCCCAAAATCAGAGGTTTAGGTTTAGAATAGGAGAATGCTAAATGCTAGAGATTACTTTTCAAAATCTTTTGAAATAGAAGTTCAATTTTCAGATGCCACCTTGCTATTCAAGCAGAAAGTACTTTATTCTTCTGCTTGAAGGCAACAGATCTGATTCTACTTAAAGTACCCACCTCTCCTACTGCTTTCTCTCTGACAGCAGTATTTTCATATTTCAGTGCAGAAATTAAAAGACAACCTGAAAAAAAGAAGGCTTTGTCCTAAATTTAAAAACAAGGAAAAAAGTCATTATTAAATGAAAGATGCCTCAGAGGAAAAGATGGAAGGATAGAATTAGCATTCTAGATGAGATTTACCAAATTCTCAGATATAAAGAAAGCTAGTACCAGATAAGCAATACCTAATTTAATTCAGCCAGCTCTGCTTTAATAAAGGTCACTTCTAATTAGACAAATGCCCACTAGATTTTGTCTACCTGATTCCCACTTTAGTCCTAATATTGACAGACCATCAGCACATCATCCTTTAAAATATTTTCTCACTCTACAGCCCAACAAATCTGACCTATAACTCTATTGCATTATTAGTTGTTGTTCTAAGCTGGCTTGTTCTTTAAAGGGCCAAGGAGACTTGCCTGACTTTGAACCAATATAGTTTGCAGGCACAGTGATCATCTTGTTTAGAGGACTCAACAATACAGATTTTTTTTTTTTCTGAAAACAGAGTTATAACTCTCAATTTGAGAAAGACTTTTTTTTGGATTTCAGGAAAGAGAGATAACTAAGTAATCAGTTCTCCTCCAGACTGTCTGTAGCATTTTTTCACATTCAGGGAAGAAAAAAACCCCAATATTAAGGATTCTGTAAAAGGACTTGATAAGCTCCTTTGGTAAGCAGGGAAAAAAACCCCAAAAACAATTACTCTCTCAAGAAAACATTCTCTTTATGAAACAAAGCTGTGTGCCAATAAATATTTCTAATATTTTAACTAGAAGACTCTTGCTCTTCAAGGTAGGAGATAGTCACTGCATAAATTGGCTAAATGTTAAAGTGAAGGAGAAAATGGTTCTGGGCAAGAAAGAAACTGAATAAAAGAAAAAAACCTTTCCACTTTACAACTAATGATAGGAAGTTAAAGAAAGAAAAGGCTATACATAATTCATTCATTACTGATGGATTAATAAAGTATTTATTAGAGACAAAATAATAAACTTTGCATCACTTGAATGCCGTGTATCCCGAGACTATAAATTGTTTTGCAAAATATATAGGGAATATTTCAGCTATGGGCAGAGGCTTAATGTTTCACCATTCCACTAAAAAATATGTAGGCATCCAGAGGGACAACAAAATCCCATGTAAAAACAATCAAATCACAGCAAGAATAATTAAAACGCTATTTTATGTTACTTGTACGGTCAGGGAGATTATTATTGTAAGCAGAATTACAAAAGGTCAGGTTTCCTTGCTCAGCTGGCAGATACAGGGACACTACACAGAACTTACTCAAACCTTTTTGTGCAATCAGTTTAAAAGCTGAGTACAGGACAAATCTCGGCTCCCTTGATGGGCGACAAGACACGAGGAAGTGAAGGAGAAGAAAAACTTAGTATTTCCTCATTTCTCATCTGGTTAGGGTTATACTAGACAGAGAATTAGCAACCAGTATCTCAAGGTCATTAGAGAAGAATACATAGGGTTAGCAGCAGAGGCCGACATCTGCCCCTCTTTTTTTTTTTTTTTTTGTGTGTGTGTGGAAAGTGCATTTTTACACTACATTTGCTATGTTTTGGCACCAAAGACATCCAATGACACACAAGAATTGTCGTGTCTCTTAAACCTAAGCAACCAGATGACTTTCAGAAAATCAAATTCAGAGATCAAGCAAAATGTCGCATTTAGAGAAGATTTTATAGAGCTGCATTCACCTGTACCTTTATGATTTTTGCATCTTCAGGATTTGTGTTTCGAAGCTTTTTAATCTCAATCCACAGAAGCAGAAGCTTCTTTTCAAAAAGAAAATCTTTTCAGATTCTCTAAGAGCTAAGATCCTGCTCAAGTAGCATGAAAACAAAAGGGGGAAACTACTAAACAGAACTGAGAATCAGCAATTCAGAGAAATTACGAAATGCTAGGTACGAAAGCTTTTGGACTACATGTAAAAATGTTTAAGCTTTCCAAATTATAATATCTTATAAAACAAATTTATCCACATAAAACTCTATTTGAACAATGTTTCCTGTAGGTATTTTGTTATTTTTACTGAAAAAAATTACAATGTTATCCGTTTCTCCTTAAGGAGTCTTACAATATAAATAATGGCATTCATAAAGTCAATTAGAAGTCAAAAGTAAATAAGTGTTGAACTGAAGTAATTAGACTATGCAATATAAATGATTAATCCATTAGAGTTCACGGCAAAGGTAAGACGCTGATCTTGCATGTACAGTGCCCCTAATGGAAAACAGATCTAAAACCCCCTCTAATTAGGTGGAATTAAGTGGTCACCTCTCTTAATTGGAAGGAAGACAGAATTCCGACTTAGAGAGGAGAAGCTCATGTTTAACACAGGAATAGCTCTCCCCTCCCTCTGGCTCCATCACTTCCCTGTGCATCCCCACACACCCGGACTTGATCTCTCCCTGATCTCCTTGATCTCTCGACCCACACGTGCGGCTGGACCAGCCCGGCTTCGTCCGGAGAGAACGGCCCGGAGCTCAGAGCTCTTACTGCTGCACCTCCTTCAGCCTGAGGAAAGCCTTACTGCTCAAGATGTTGTGCCAGCTCTCCCCATCCTTACTCCAAGGAACTGAACACGCTGATTTCTTCCCAAATTACTGACAGTTCAGCCGGAGGGATGAGATGGAAATAAAAAGGTGTAATCTGTAAATACCGGGCTAGTGGCCACTCTAATACAACAAGTATTTTGCTGTATTTCTTAGAATAGGTAATAACCTGCATTTCCCTTTCATGCAGTTAAATTTCACCTTGAGTGACTGTGGCATTTGGAATGTATTCAAAGATCAGGGGAGAGCATTCTGGAGCCAGGTACCAGAGAAAAAGAGCAGGCTGTGTTAAACAGTACCACCCCAGAAGCCGTGCTCAAATTATTAGTACATCTCCATATTAGCATTATCCTTGGGGGGGTGGGGGGGGGTGTGTGTGTATGTAAATCAGAATTTTAGCCTTACACCAAAAGAAACAGGTTTCTATTTTTGAGGAACACAACTAAAAATTTAGCAGTCACCCCTGATCACTTTTTTTTTTTTTTAAATTCAGTTTGTTGTTAACATAAATCACACTTCCCCTCCAATCTTCCTGGTACACATGTGGATACCATAGCAACTATCACAACGTACAAATCCTGTGCTCATAAAACACACAACTGAGTGATGAAAGGATTGCTATCTGTAAATCCACAGATCTGCAATCACCCCTTAGCCATGGCTTAATAGCATAAGTAATTGTAGTATAGCCTTTTTTTAATAGAAACGCAGCAATAGCAGCAGAAAATCAAATATTGCTTTTCCATCTGAGTTATATCAAGATACCCAACATTACAACTCTCTTAAGAAACTGAGTAGTTAATTACATTACCTTCAAGGTTAGTGAATAACTGTCAGGAAGGAGACTTAAAACTTGGAATCTGTTTTAAGTTATGGTTTTTGTGGGCACAAGTGAGGCTTTCAGGTCACTTAATACAAAATAAATTGGACTGTGAATGTTAAAAGAAAAGTCAATTTAAAATAGAGGTAGATTTAAGTAGAACAGGTACTTAAAAATAAAAGAATTGTTTGCAAACAAACCAACTGACCTGGCAGGAATGGGAGGAGGAACACAAGGCCAAGGTGCAGAGGAGAGCAGGACTACTCCAATCCCTGGTAGCCCACCACCATATGCCTAAATTAGCTGGAATAAACCAGGGTCTAAGATGCTGAAACATCTCTCTCTCCTAACTTTTCAGACTCATCTCACATCCTTTTGAAACAGTCTTAGTAACAAAAAGAGTACACTTTAGAAGATTTTGTAATTAATATAAGCTCATTTTTGAAAACATGTACTTCTGGTTTAAGTCAGGTGAGAGAAAGTATATAGTAACAAGTTATATTCAGAACTCTTCTTGTTTTGCCTGAATCACCTTTTTTCCTCCATCTGAACTAATTAAAAAATGTTCAGAAGAATGAGATTTCCTCAGCTTTCTTACCATGGGCAGGGATTTGTTTCTGGGTTACAGCATTGCAGAGGTATTATTCAGATAATAAAAAAGAAGGCCAGAGATTTGTAAACAATGGAAAAACAGCTTAACCATTTGATCCGTGCTTTCCTAATGGTCACTATTACAGAGCTTATTTTGTTATTATATTCCGTTCTTCCAGAAATATCAGGGAAAAAAAAAATAGTTTAGCTTACCCTTGAACAACATTTTAGTTCGTTTTAACAAAACTTTAAAGTTTCTGAGCATTTATATCCTTAGATCTGTATTCCATAGAACTCCACAATTCCTGAACAGCTGAAGCCCTGAAGAAGAATCCCTTGGCCATGTATTCTCTTTATAAATTCCCAGATGATGCAGTTTACAACACCCCACTGAACTTCTGACTTTCATTTACAGAGCTCGGAAGGGAACTCATAGCCAATGCTACGCTGTTTGCCAAAGGATACCCGTTTGGTTAAGGCTAGCTCTTTAATCTCCAAATTTGAACAGAGGGAGTAGGAGTAGCTTTCTCTTCTCTTTCTCCTCAGTTTTACAGGGGGTTTTTTTGTTGTTGTTTTCAGTGCAAGCTACTGTCATACAATATTTAGCTAGAAATGAACTAAAAAAAAAAGAATATCTTCATGGTAGGAATATATAGATTACATATAGAAGTAGATGGAAAGGTACAGAATTAATTTCCAGAGGGCTGGTAAAATTGTGTCTGAAATATCTGAAAGCACGGAACCTCTATGTATTTAAATACCACTGTGATTAGTGCTTTCAGAAAACAGACGAGCCCCTTAAAACCATCTTTTCCTGTTTGAAATTTGATTTTTTTGGCAAGTTTACGAGTTTACTTGTTCGACTCAGCTCATATAAACACCAGTGGCCGCTTGCAAATGCGTATGTATGATACTTCAGCAGTAAATCTACTGTGCAGTCACCTGTAAGCCGGTGGCAATTAAAGAAGCAATAACTAAGATAATAGTATTTTATTATTGCAGGGCCAGAGTAATGAAAATGATCAAGAATCTAATTAATGGTTTTGCTACCATGCGCATGACAACTGCCATTCATCACGATATATCAACAGTAATATATAAGTACACGGTGGATCCCCAGTGATTAGAGGTTTGAGATGAACCTGTCTGGACCTGAGCTGGTGCCAACTGCATCGGCCATCCCCTGGCACCCTCCTCCTGCACCCAGGGTGCTCACCTCCGCAGGGTACAGCAGCCACGATCAAGCAAACAGTCAGCCGTCCTGTTTGCTGCCCAGTCGCACAAAAAATAGTGTAAAGTCCCAATACAGCGAACTGTGAGCAAACAAACCAGAGAGCATCCGTCGCAAAGAGTTACAGGGGATTCACCTGGCACGTCAGAGGGATGGTTACTGCATTAACCCAAAACTGCCGTGAACTGTGATTATCATTGCACTGCAGGGAATCACAGCTGTGTCTCTTGCTAGTGTAGCACTCCCAGCCATGGATTGAATTGAAATTGGTATTGGAAATGCTGACTCAGAGGTATCTAGCATGAACTAGCCATACAAAAGCATAAAATGGCTGTGAGGGATAATGCCAAACCCATCTGTGTTCATTATCATGAAAACTCTCTTCAATCCTTCCATTTGGCCAAAATAGAATATGTCTTTGCAGCATTTTACTCGCTGCATGGTTTTGGGAACCTTAATTTAAAAAAAAAAAAAAATCAAACCTGCATGTACTGTTTTAGCCTGAAGAGAAACAAATTGTTTTAAGAAAACATCTTTGAGAACTATCATTAACATGAGATGTTAAGATGGTAGTAACAAGTTGTTCAAAAAGTATCTCTCACACACACACACACGCGCGCGCGTATATATTCTTTTGCTATTACCTAACCTGAATTTTCAGAGATCTTGAGAAGTTCAGGAACCCTAGAGTAACAATGTTTGGATGACCAAGAATATATTAAGGCAAACTTGAACTGTGCTTGGCAAAAAAATGAGTAAGAGGTGGTTCAAAATAACGTTAATCTATTACTGAGGAAAAACATATCCTGATGGATGGTTCCCAGATAACAAAGTTATGAGAAAATATGGTCCACAAGATGAACAGGTTATCTGAGAAAATATAATTTGATGGATCCCCAGAGAATGGATACATTAGCAAATTAAAAAAACCAACCAAACAAACAAAACAAAAAAAAAAAACCAAACCAGAAACTCTTTGTGGGAATTAACCCAGTACAGGAACCACAAAACTTAAATGTGGAGAATCAAAGTTGACCATAATTAATAGCACAAGTGAAACTACATCTAAATTGCTCAAGTAATACTGCAGCAAACCTTAGTCAGCTGTACGCGTTCCCTTTTCTTCAGAGTTGGGTTAAACAGAATTAATCATTCTGATAGCCCGTACTTCACTGCTTCTTTATATATAAATTACCGTCTTATCATTAAAAGGAACGGTATCGCAGGATCTGGTTTAAAGTTATTTGCATTGTATCTGATTGATCTGGTTATTTTTGAGGACTCGCTGCCAAGACTGGATGCAACACTACGCAATGAGAACGCTGGTGAAAACATGAGCTGTTTTCATCCAGATCATAATACCTCATTATATATTAAAATACATTCTGCTATGCCAGAGTCTGCCAAATGTAATATTTAGGTGCCATGCCCCTATAAAAATGTAAGCAATATGGCACCCACCAATGAAGAAAGAATTGAAGGCTAAGTGAAAAATAAGGAATCAATGGAATAGCTAGAGATTCAACAGAAGAATCCCAATTTCTATTCTAAATACACTTCTGATGGAATTTGTCTAAGGTCTCAGATCACTTGTAGATGAGACTTTCCGCTTTCCGAATTGCAGAGTTTGGACATTTTGAAAAGATCTAAGTTAGTTCTAATTAATACTATAACACGAACAGCAAATTCACATGTTTGGCCTGAACTTTAAGACACTCATTGCAATCTCCTTGAAGACATGACATTATGAGAACCCCTCACAAATTAGCTCACATAACAGAAAATAAAATTGAGTTTACCCTTTAGTAAGACAGAGTTCACAGTCTTCAGGTTCTGAAAGTAGAAATTGGAGCTGAAAAGAGGCCAAATTGCTTTAACATTTAACCAATTTGGATCAGACAGACTGAAGTCTACGGTCACAATGAAGTAAGCGAAATATAAAGGAAACTTAATTCTCCCATTTTGTTCTACTGAAAAATGGGTTTCTGGTAAAGCACAGTTAATCACAGTGAGGAAATGACATGTCATAGTCATGGCACAATTGTGACAGCAGTGCTGCTGCTAATTTATGAACTCTGTGACCATTCGTAATTCTCTTCTGCGTGTACCAACTCAAAGGCTGATGGCCAGAGTACTCCAGGTTTGTACTGTGAGTTTACCTTGATGGGCAGCTTGTGCAGCATATCCTTATAAGACAAAGATATCTACTATAATTTCGAAAGTTTGGGAAGCAACAGGTCAGGATAACTGGACTAGGTATTATTTTATGGCTAAAGTTTGGTGGGGAACCCTTTCTTTTTCGTTGTTTTTTTTTTTTTTAGTGATTTAAAAACTAATAAAAATTGCCCTTCCTAGCAAAAGCACATAAAGAAATATCACCTTGAGGACAAGAATAATTTTTTTATTTATTTGGGATACACCTCACATTAATAATGTTTTTAGTTTACATTTGCTGTCTAGGAAACTGCTTACTGAAGAATGGAAAGGGACACTGGTGAACAAAAAGGTTTCAGGAGAAGTTATTTCACACAGATGAATCAATGCAACGGAGGTCTATTTGCTACTTCATGTACTGGCTAACGAGAAAAGATGTCCTAACTTTTAAATCCAATTCCACTTCAGCTGACCCACAGTTCTTCTCATACAGCAGTGGATGGGAAAAGGTAACAATTCCCACTTGACTCAAAGTCACAAGACAGTAATAAATTTCAAAGCATTATTCTTCTGTAGGCTGAGTCATCAGAGTGTTTCTGAGAAACCGAACAATAAATGTTCAGCTGCAGAAATTCACACTACCAAAGAATTTTGTGGCCTGGGAACCACAGTTAGACGATCCAAAAATGCTAAATTTCATTGTTGATGAGAATAAGTGATGTTCCCCATTCAGTAGCTTATGTTCCAAGCAGAACCATCTCAGTTTCTGCTTGAGGAAACAAAAACCATCCTTCAACATGGTGGCAAGCACTTTAAATAAATCATTCCAACACAAAAGGTGTAACAATGATCACATAAAATTACATCTGGCCTATAGTGGACATGCTGTGACTTAGATGGTACCTTAATAAGCAGGAGGAAGAATAATCATGTTTGTTGAAGATGTAAAATAATTCTGAAGAAACTGAAATTGTTGCCTCTCTATGCGGTGGGCTTAAACAGTATTTAAGTGGCTATTATTCTACTTTGGAATTCTATTCTGCTCTGTGTTCTACTGAATTAGATCAAGAATAAATTTGGATGAAGTTAAAGTGCCAGTTCCATCAGTGAGAGTGGAACAGAGATCACACTCAAGTCAGAGGAATAAAAAGAATGATTAAATGAGGTCTACGTGCTTTTTGTAAGATGTACGGCTGGAGGCTCTTTTATGTGAATCGAGTTCAAAGCTACCTTGTAAGAGTACATTAAAAATAAAGTAGCACCCAGAAAAGATATGAGGGCAGAATTTTTACCCTGAAAGTTTCTGCTTTTTGTGGTAAATTACGGATAACACTCATCAGCAGTACTTAAGCCCACTTCTCTTCCAAGAGCTTGACAGTGGCAGCCAGGAATGCGGTGACAGTCCAGCTTCTTTAAGTAGTAAAGAGACAGCCTAGAAACATCCGAGTGATAGGAAGATAGTCTTAAAGGTACAATGACTGTAGAGACAAATCTCAGAACAGAAGCCATCTACTGCATATACTGTAATGAAGACAACCCTTCAACACAGAGAAGAGACTAAATTGTACTTTCTAATCTCAGACACTGACTTTACAGATTGATATTTGTAAATTTACATACACCAGTACTTACTGTCGCTGCATCCCAGCCAATACTATATGCGTGCACTGATGGAAGAGAAGGTACTCTCCCTTTATCAGAGTAAATACATTTGGTATGCAATCCTTATTTGTTTTATAGTGTCTGATTTTATTCTGATGCCTACACACTTATGAAGCGAAAACCCCAGAGATGGACTTAGGTTTTATACTTGTGATGGGAGTACTTGCTGAGATTTTTCAGCCAACATACTATGTCTTTAATAGCCATTTAATATTAATTTCGTGCTACGTATCTGTGCAGCACTTGGATGTTTCAAATCTCTTCTCTCTCCCTCTTTCCAATAATGTGCTTTCTCATTAGAGAGCTGTAACCTGTGCAAAGATGTAGCTGTAGCAAAGTTGCCAGTAGAGGCCAACTTTGGGTGAGGGGAGCCACCTTTTCTGCTCTTATTTCAGTGGGGTGTAGCACTGCAAGTATCCTCCTCCCTTACCCGTTCCTGTGTCAGCCTCCCATCCACCTTGTCCATGGAGTTCCTCTGCTCTACGCCCCATCGATGGGAAGAAGAAGGTGCTTGAAGCTGGGGAAAGGGAAGGGGACATGGCCACTCCTCCATTTCCACTGCCAGGTGAGTCGGGAGTTAGACCAGACTTTGCACTCTGGTGTAAAGGAGGCACGAAAATACTGTGGTTATACCTGTGCCTACCACCTCTGGTGTGGTTTGGGATCACATACATATGGTTGAGTGTTCTGAAAGTATCGCATCCATAAGAACGGCAAGCAGAGGACGTTTAAAATTGTGATATACTGACAGCATTTATATATTATTGCCTATCATCATCAGAGATTAGAGACAAAATGCAGCCTACTGACTTCCACATTGAAAATCTTGATTTGGCTAACAGTTGGGAAACTCTTATATCTCCTACCGGCTTCTGCTGAAACAGTGAAAGACAGTTTGCTGGTTGAACAGATGCACAATACCATGAATGTTCATGCCCTTATTTTCAGGCAGATGTTAATATCCACTGATATACAGCCAACATAATATTAAATCCAAGAATTTTATACAAATATATGCAGTATATACTGGTTTATATTTTTAAGGGAAGAAAAATAATCTTAAATCAGTTATTTATACTTTTTCCATTTTTCACTGAGATATAGTATGTATTAGCAAGCTGGGTAGAATTGGGCTTATAGTGAATAGGTAAATGTTTAGAAATAAAGAACCCTGATGATGGGTGACAGATGGTTTCAAGAGCTACTGTGTATTACTTAGTATGTTTTACTGACAAATGCACAATCAGAGTGTTTATAAATGAAAATGCTGTATCAACTAGCACAGTGACAATTTCATTCTTATTAGCATCAAATTTTGGGAGTCTATTCAGAATTCAAGTTAAATTGAAATTAATAAAAGAGATCATGTAATTGCAAAGTGGTCAAAAATTTCTTATCATGGATCACAGCATTTAAAACTTTTGATGAACGACAGTGAAAAAACAATTCCTGTGCGTTCTTACTTTACACAGATTTGGTGCTTTATCTAAAAATGGAAGGTAAAGGGTTGTTAAAGCACTAGCAGCCGGAATTTTTATGATGACAATTCAGTATTTTCAGTGTCTCAGTCAATTCAAACTGAAAAGCAATTTTACTCCTACATTTACCTTCAACAGGTATTCTACAATAGTAACTTTCCATTTGTAAGCCAATGTGAACTCATTATTACTTACAAAGCATGACAGCATTTTCTTTAACCCTTTGGTGCACTAAAGAATTAGTAACTTTTAATACATTATCTCTCTTTAGATCTAAGGTGGGATGTCACCATGACTTCGTTTTGGAGAACTAGATCTGTGGAAACAGCATCCTACCTTCAGTTGCTGAGTCCTGGAGTCACTACCTAATGTTTTGCAGAGAAAAGGACAGCAGTATCCAACAGGAATTGGTTCTACCATTTGCTGTAGACTGATAGCTCACATCACCAGCTGTGAAACTGGGGGGAGAGCTTGGTGAAACAAGGATGGAGAAATCTTTCCATACACTAAGAAGAAAGCTGTACCACCTACCACTCCCTGCCAGTCCTACCATCATCCATGCTCCTTCCCAGCAGGAGAAAAACATAATACATACATTAATTTGTATTTTCCTTATCTTAATTCTATTTGTGATAGACTGCACCTTTTTGCACAGAGGTTCAGCACTTCTTGCATCTTTTTTCCGCCTCCTGATCTCCTACATGTAATAACCTCTGTGCAAAAGACCCCCATGTATGGAAATTAAGCTTCTAGATCTTTTGATGCTTTTTTGTGGTATCTACGAAAGACTGCGCAAAATGTAGATAGAGGAGAGATGCCCCAATATCTGTTACAAAACAGTTCCATTTGTC
This sequence comes from Grus americana, assembly GCF_028858705.1. Lineage (NCBI taxonomy): Eukaryota > Metazoa > Chordata > Aves > Gruiformes > Gruidae > Grus > Grus americana. The sequence continues at coordinate 5,525,448 of NC_072863.1, read as the reverse complement.
ACTTTTTTTAAACTCCATGAACTTGAAGCAATTTCCAAAAGAATTTTCTCCCTTACAAGTTAAATCCCTTTTCTCCTCCTCCTGTTCCACTGCTGTTAACAAAAAGCAGCTCATAAATCAAACTTTAATCAAGCTGAAAATCCCAATTTTATTTCTTCGCTTCCCTAGGGGGTCAGAGCATTTTGCAGAATCTTTTATTTTCTGAACTTCTCCACTTCAGAACTTCTGTTTGCTGCTTGCTTTCTCTCCTAATAAAATTACTTTCATTTAGGATTACCACCCTCCTCCCCTCCCTGACATTGCACTTGCTTCTTCAGCCTCCTGTGATTGAAAGTATTTAAAGCCCTGCAACTTAATTGGAAGAAACATGATTGTAAGGGATTAGCAGCCCCTCAATTCAATATACAGAATTATGTTTACACAGCCAAGGAGAGATTAATCTGCTATTTCTCTAATTTTTCCGGTGTTTTCCTAGCTTTAGACTTCAAATCTTTATAAACTAACACTAAGACCATATTCAAGCAAAACAAATGACAGAAGCACAGGACATTGTCACTAACTACTCATACTATTAACAGTGATTATGGTGAATTCACTTCCTAAACATTCCAGTAATATACACAATTCTTCTTTCTTTAAAATTCCATGCTATATATTTGCTACACAGTTTAACTGACACAGCTATTTTCATAAATCTTGAAACAATTCCTGGATTACTTTATCTTGGAATGAAACATGACTTTTCCTTTTAATCCACAGTTAACAGACAACAAAACATTGATCTGGGACAGATTCTGCTTTAAAATTTGGACTAGACTATAAAGATTTTACCCCCCCCCAGCGTCATTATTTTAAAATATAGTTTACAACGTTAGATTTGAGGCACCACAAAGCCTCTTTATGCCTTATTTATGAATAGAACAGGGGCAAGAATGAATAAAACTAAGCAAGCTGTCTTTGGATAGCACGATACGAGAAACTCAACCAGAGTACGCAAATGAAAGAAATGTTTCCTATGAGACTACCTTATGAGATTTCCAGAATGACTAAGATTGTCTTTAAGGTGATAAGGCAAGTTTTATACTGCAGTTTAGGGAATCACTTCCCAAGAATGAACAGAATTATGCCTATGGCATTTAGTAAAAATCAATGTTGAAGGACAAGAAAGCCCCACAGCTAACACTTATAAAAATCTGCCTCTTTTGCTTCATTCTGTTACCTAGTTGTTTTCTTTTATTATATGATGGAGATGGCTCTGAGCTGCAAGATGTGAATAAAAGAGAAAACTTCTTCAAACAGTGAAACTTCCCAATTCAATCTGTAGTAAACCCAGGCATTCCAGATACCGAATTTAATTTCTTTTAAACATACTTCACTACTCAACAAAAGAGATAAAAGCCCGAGAAGCGAGTAAAGAGAAAGCTTTACACAGGAGGCACCTTCCTTATTTCTTTTAAACAAGGAGCTATTTTCCTCCAAAATAAAAGCTCTGAGTAAAGCAATCAAACTGATATGTCTTCAAAAAACTTCCCTGAATCAAAGTCCCTTTCCAAGTACATATTTTAATAGCACAGAATCCGTGACACAAAGCTCAGGACTGGATTTCCTGTCATATGGAAGTGGAAATGTCTGGATCCTCAGGGCCAAATGAAAGAATGAATACTTTTGGAATGGTTTGCTTTAAATGTTATAACTGTATAGAATACTCACATGAATATCAAAGCAGAGTAAGCAATATCTGTACACCGGCACTAAAATCTATTCAAGTGCTACTTGGACCATATGCAGGGTTTCAGAAGTGATATATTGCAGACTGCCTGCTATTCTGGTTCTAAAGGTCTAAAGCCTCTCCAGGTAACTGCTGTGTGCTACTGATTATGATGAACAGTTTCATATTTTGGGGTTTTGCTGACTACCACTTTTCTATTGACAATTAATAATACTGTAGGGTTTTTGAGCACTACACTAAAAGTAATAAACATTGATTGTCAAGAAATCTTCATGTGTTAGCTCTTTCAAGCCGAGATCATCTGGCCAGTATAAGGCAAATAAAAGCCTGCAGCAAGGTCGCAGTCTACAGATGTCCACGTACCACTAGCTTGTGTCGCCAGAAACACTTCTTCTTGTAATCGATTTGGATGAAAAGTCTTGACACCTGATTTAAGTAGGCTAAATGATTTGGTTCAGTCAGTAATATGAACAAAACCACTGAATTCATTATTTATGCGTTTTCATTTTTTTCTTTGCTTTTTCTCTTACTGTTCAAATAGACTTTCAATAAAGGAACTTCAACTGTGACAAATAATGGATTAATTCTTTGAGGAACTGCTGTTAATTCAGCATTGAATGTCACGAGTTTACCCTTCTCCAGAAGTTTTAACTGCTTTTATAAAATTTTGTTATACCCTTAATGGGACTTTGGATAAAATTAATTCTCAGAGTAATTATCCATATTAAGTAGTTGACTACCTCTGCTGTAAATGAAAATGTTGAATACATCTGTGTGTGCTGCATTTTAGGTGTTATCTAGCTATCTAGTCTTCCTGCGAACAAGACAGCACAGTTCAAATATGATGCAATGAACTGTAGATAGTACACTCCATCACTTTCAAAAGTACAGGTAGGAGAATAGGGATTTGCATGAATGTGCTGATGCTTTGGAGAAATGGGGGACTACTTTAATGTGTCCTTCACACAGCAGATGGTACGTGAAATCTGTTTCATGGTTGGTAAGCTTTGTAAAGGCTTGTAAAGATTTGTTGCCCGCTGCTTTAGCCACAAAATGAAGATATATACCCACACCAAAAGCACCAAAAAATCAATTGTAATAGCACCATCTCATAGAATAATCCAGTTTTTTCTTAAAGAAACACTCGGTTTCAGTTAAATTGTGGGCTTTGACCTGACAATAAGAAATTTTGCACCCAAAAAATGAAGCTATGTTCATATTCCTCTGAAGCCATACTTTGCAACAAAAAAAAAAGAAAACAAAAAAGTAGAAACATGTATTTACAATATTCAGTAGGATTTAAAACATGCGTTATGGGATGTACATGTATAAACAATGAAAATACCAGTTATCATACACTGGTGAATCTAAAGTTTCTCAGCTGAGATCAAATCTTTGAACACCCTTGAACCTCTCTGACATTCACTAATCTATTTTCTCATGTGCCATCTATCAGCTTGAAACTTCTAAGACTTTTTTTTTTGTGTAGCAGAGCAGAACTTTGAGGCAACACTGTTCTAAATTGTTTATTCTTACCCTATTTTTAGTGTCTTATCAAGTTTCTAATCCAAACCAATAATTTAGCTGACAATTCATGACAACTTCTTCTCTATTAATCTGTCAAAAACGTTAATTTTTAATATTCCAACAGGAATATTAAAACATTTTTAAGATTTTTATTATTCCAACAGGTTCTAATATATTTGTTATTCAATCAACAAACTGAGGAAATCCTACAGAGGCAGGATGGAAAAACATACTATTACAGAAACTATGTTGGATTTATTTAGTTTTTTAGAATTCTTTTCACGTTGATGGGAGGTTTTAGATCTTTTGAAACATTTTCTCAACAACTTTTTTAATTTTCAAATGATCCTAGGATCACTAGCATTTTGTAAAAACTAGATACAGCAGCTGTTACCTTCTTCCTTCCACCACTGTTTATTTAGATGCAAACTACACACTTTTGTTAACAGCTTGCTCATGTTAGTACGTTCCTTCAAAATTCATAGATCAATATAGTCTACGCCTGACAATTTTTTTTACACTTCTTCGACATGCACTGGCACCTCCATTTTTGGCTCAGTTTCTAATGGCACTGGAATAATGCAAGTAAATAATCCTGATTTTTCACAATCTCATGATTTTCAGCTATGCTGTTTCCGAGTATTCTGACAGACTTGCTGATTCTTTTACAGACTTCATATTTCTGATTGATCCAGTTCATGAAGTGTTTTCCATTGGCTTCTAGTACTCTGTCTGGTTGTTCCACGCTTTCTTATTTGGCTCGTACAATTTTTTTATTTTTTATTGACTTAAATAGATTAAATTTCCATTTTCTGGTGGAAAGACACTTATTTCAGGCTCTACTACCGGCACCTTTGAACTGATATAAAAATACACATTCTGATATATGACAGCAGCTTTTTTTGTCCAAGAAAGAAGATCTAAATACAACATGCACATTTTACAGGCCTGTCCAATAATGGAAATATTACACACACAGAATACTTCATAAGGTACACTGAGGTATAAGTCCTGGTTCTAGTTCATAGCTTGAACCTTCCACATTAAATGGCTCGCAAAGACTCAAAAGGAAGGTAGTAGATAGGTTTTCACATTCTCTTCTGCCGTACACATTTGATTCATTGTCTGAACTTCCCCAAGTTTGCTGAAAAGACTCATAAGTGAGTTTTTACATAACTGAGCTGCTGCTGCAGCTGACTGGAAAATAGAGGAAAAGGTGAATGACCAGCTAATGGTTGTAATGAAGTACAGGAACAAAGCTGGCAGCCTTAATGGCTTCTAAATTTACTCGCTTATAATTTCAACCCCTTATTATGGTATTTCTATCTATTTCTATTCAGAGTAGTTGTCAATTAAGAACTTGTTGTTTACAATATTATAAATATTCAGGAGACTGTAATGCCACGGCAGACCCTCGAAGTCTCAGCCATGATTTAAGGATGCCGGCCATGCAAAATACTTCAAGTTTGTTGACTACAGCAGTTACATTATGATTCAGCTTTAAAAGTGGGTATCAATACCCTATTATTACACATGTAATATACAGACATGGATATGTTATTCATACAATAATTCTACTGAAAAAGTTCTGCTTCTGAGAACATATAACATTTTGAAAGAGTATTTTTATCTACTGGTCATCCCATCACTACATATTATTAATTGCTTTCCAAAAATGTCACAGATGTTCACATAATCAATCAGATCACATAAACCCCACAAAGTATTTCCATATGTAATAACAACTTTTCCATATCCTGACCCTCAGAAAAGCAATGGTCATCAGATCCAGCTATTAGAGAACCAAATATTCCGATACTATAATTCTCTAAAAGTTTACTTCAAAAAGAAAATACTGCAGAACCAGAGACAACAATATACAAAAGCCTGCATTCCTCATCATTTTCTCTGACAAGAAGAAAAAATCTGAAACCACATATTTTATTGGTTTTAAATACAAAAAAAAAAAGTTTGTCTCTCATTAGTGACTCTTCTCCTCTTTGACCTTATCTTCACAGAGAAGAGATAGGATTTCTTTTTTAACCATCTCAGCTTTTATCATACAAGATTTCTAAGAGCTACATTTTGGAAATTGGGTTTGTGCATCATGGCAGGTCTGGCATGTGAGGAAATCAGCTACATGCTGTATTTTTCCCCCCATTCCTGTCCAAAAATACACAGCACAATTTCCATCCCATCATTTCGGCTAAGAAGAAAATCTGACAATTTATTACAGTCCTCCTGTGCCAGATAATAGTCCAATTGATGGTATGTGACAGAGCAGCTTAACTTCAAGAGCCAGCGCTTCTTCGTATAACTGCTGTCACTTTTGCTTTTCTCAACTTCACCTCAGTAACTGATTTTTTTTTTGCTGCTGCTGTTTTAATTTTGATATGTCTTGTTTCCTCAGGAGGTTGCCAAGAAAGTGAATAAAAAATAGGCTGATACAAAATACTCTGTATAAGGTGCATCATTTTCCATCTAATGTATCCACAGAGAAAAGCGTGCAGGCATTTGCCATAGGTCTGCTGTATACAAACAAATGCTTAAAGGGTTCACTTTGGAAAACTGCCGATCTGTCTATACATCTACACTGAGAAACTCCGTTAATTAGTTTAGAGCGAGGTCTATATTGCTAGGGTCAGCCTGCTACTGTATCTAAATTTGCCCATGCAAAACTAGTTTGGCTGAGTTACTCTGCAGTCCCAACTAAGCATTTACACTAAAGAAATACATTACTGTAAATAAGGTGGAAGTGAGGAACAGAAGAGTAAGAAGTTTGGAAAGTTTTGGGCCAGTTTAGTACAAGGTAAACAGTCTATTTCTGTACACTCTGCCCTACTAGTTCAAGATCTTTTATAAATTTTGCAAATTGTCAAATGTATTTATCATTTATAATACATATATACCTCAATGTCAAAGAATTCTCCCTCAGAGAATCGCCTTAACCTCAGTATGTAAGAACATTTGCACTGGGTGGTGCCAAAAGACCACTTGCCCCGGCATCGCGACTCTGGCAGTGACCACGCAGATGGCTGTGCTGCCCAGCCTGCCGTAAGCGTCAGCTCAGGAACCGTCTGAACCAGTGGAAGAGCGGTGTTCATGAGAACTGCACACGAATGTTCATTTACTGTTCTCACAGCACTCCACATATATACCCACCCACACACAGTGTTTTAAAGGCATAATCACTAATACCTACAGGTTTTTCCCTCTAGTGAAAATTCTCCTTTAGGGATGCCTGCCTCAATTGTAAAAGAAATCAGTGAGAAGAACACAACTGATGCAATTATACTTTGTAAGTAATGTAGTATTTTTAATTTATCCATTTGTAAAATAAATAATGATAATAATAGCAACCAATTGTAGAACACAAAGCAGCTCAATCCTTGTCATATCAAGACTATACTTAAATAGAGACTCTACAGACATAGGATGAAATTAAAGATGAGTTATGAGAGTTATGAGTTAATGCATATACCTAGGCTTTTAACATGCTTAAGGTATTTACCTTTATGAGGGCCCAAGAAGTAATACATAGTGATACTCAACTTATACATCAGATATTAGACTACCTTTGATGTGAATAAAACAAAAGTTCATTTACTTCTCTCAAGGTTACACAGGGAGTCCTTGACAGAAACTGAAATTACAATTTTTGACTATTAGCTGTTTGCTCCAAAGGTGGTACAGAAAATATTTTACAGCTGCTTTTTTTAAAAAAAAAGAAACTCTTTTTAAAACAGAAAACAAGAAAACTGATGCTTGCTTCTTCCTATAAAGTATCAGAACAGCCGACATGTTTGAATCTCATGTTACTGAATCATAATCTATGATTACATTACAGCCTTTAATGGCTAAACGCTTTTGAAGAGATCCGTGAACCATGCTGCGTTCCCCAATTATTTGAAAGAAGTAACAAGCACTTCTTTGCAATACGTAAAACTTCTTTTTTCTTTTTTTGAAAAACAGAAAGGATTTTTCTTTTAGAATTATGTATTTCCTTATAATGCTCCCTGGCTGTAAGTCTTCTCAAACACAGATGCATTTAAACAATCAAACTGTGATTTCTAATGGTAACGCAAAATAAAATGACAATCTGATTGTACTTCAGAGATAATGTTTCCATCTCATCTCCCCTTCCACTCCTATCTCTTCTCTGTCACTCACAAAGAATAGTTTGGGATAGCTGCTAGGCTAGACAAAGCTAGTCAATACTTAGTACCTATTCAGACACTGGAAAATAAAAGGTGACTGTTGCGCATTATAATGATGTATGTATTACAAGCATCTTCAGTCAAAGGTGGATTTTTTTAATTACCTATTTATACACCACTTAATAACACGGGAATAATGCTCCACTGTTAAACATACATAAGTGTGGATCATCTTTCAACAGAGCATTTATTAAATTAATACATAATTTAATACAGTATAGAGAACAACAACAAAATTCAAAAGCTTTAGTGTTTTTATTAAATCTGAGCCCTTAAGTGTTTGTTAAAATTAAAAGCTTTTCAGCCTCAGCTCCTGCAGCAGTCACAATTATTTCACTGTGTTTGCCTGAGAGTTCAATCCAGAATCTACTGAAAGTCAGTGGAAGGGCTTTTGTTGAATTAAACGAACAAAGAGAAAAGCATTAAGCTTACTGGATCAATTAAGTCACATTGCAATTTGTATGTGGTTGAACAAGATTAGAGTAGCTAATTCTGTCAGTGTTGATCACCCCTGGATCTCACCCTGAGGTTCTTCCCCACACTACGCACATGCAAACTCATCTCCAAAATCTCTTTTGGACTGGAAATAATATATCTCCCACTAGATGAAACCTGGGACTACTCGACAAGCTAGTACGGCAGAGGCTGCGTCAGGCGTCACTCCTCCCAGCTCACTCTTCCAAATGATCTTGCAGAACCACCCTCAAACACTGTCTGCATGCTTCACACATCTTAGTGTCCTCTATAAAAATACATATACAGTTCTCTGTGAATCATGCTGAACATATTATTAAAAAAAACTAAATTCCTAAATGATCCATATAAATATCAAATGTTTCAGAATTACAGCACTAAGCCAGGTGCATGACCTTGTGACAGTGTCCTAGCCTTACCAGGATACGTGTGCTCCTGTGAATATCTCCTTGGCCACTTTCAGGAATGTAACAGCTTTGTGCTTCTGCCTTAGAGTCCTGAAAGCCCTGGTCAAAATAAAAAAACTCCGAAGCCTTCATTAAGGGTCTATAATGAGAGCTGAAAATGTCCTATAGAATACAAAGCAGAAAGGATTAGGCGTGCTACATCCACTGGGTTTGAGACTCTGGGGACATATGCATTTATGGGGCAAATGCCCCAAGCGAGGGACAGCTGTGGAGTCCTTGTGGACTGCATGCTCCAGACTGCCCTACAAAATGGGGGTCACATGGATGTGAATATATCCAAACCCAATGTAGGCATAGCCACTGATGCATACATAAGAACAGAACTCAGCAGAATTTCTTATTGCAACCATGTGAAGAAAGAATCTACTTTTTCTACTCAATTTTTCAAATGTGAAGACACTGACTTCATCATTTTCCCCCCTCCCCAGTAAATATCTTCACCTGTCATTGATAATTGGAAAAGATACTTTTAGCAGAGTTATAGATACTTATACACCCAGAATTTTTTCAGCATTAATGAGAATTTTAGAAATGAGAGTTTCTGGATCAGCATCTGTTGCGATAGATGGTATGTCCAAATATTTGTAGATCTCCTTCCAGCCTAGTGGTTTCAAGATAAGCTGTTCTTCTATGCAGTGTCCCTGATCCATAATAACTATAATTCAAATTTAACACTTAGCAAAACTACAAAGTATTTTTATTGAATTCATACAACCATATACTCTTCTATGAGCTGACATTTTGGATTACACTTTCCAAGTGAGCATTAGGTAAACTAAACTTGCACAGTAGGAGCTGCTTAAACTTTAACTTAAAAATCCTGAGCCAGGATGGTCACAGTTACGCACTATTAACTACCATACTGTAGCACAGGACTCTCCAAAGACTGGAGACTTTGCATACCATATGTGCTGTGAAGGTGTCCTAAAAGAAGGGACTATGTAGTGTTTTGAGTTTAAAAAAAAAAAAAAAAAAAAAAAAGTTTCATCATTCTTTTATAAAGAAGAGATGTAGGGCAGAAGGAGAGCGAGAGAGAGAGTGCATGTGTGTATACAAGCATGCACCGTTAGTATCTCCTCCAGTTAATCATAATAAAATCATGCCACTTCTAGACAAGAAAACATGATCTTATTGTTTCATTACTTACATAAACATTATTCCACAATTCTTTAAGCATGTACTGATGAAACATAGTATTTTCACCTAAATTTATAGCCGGGTTTACAACATTATCTACTTGTCAAAGGCATACTGACCTTCATTAACAATAATAACACTTCTGAATAGATGTAAAATGCTAGCATTTGGGGAATAACTTCAGACATCTGTTTATTCCTCTCTGAAACCTTTCTCAATCTAAACAAGGGGCGGGGGGTTTCTGTCACTATTAAAGTCGTGAAACAAATAAAAACTGAAATCTTTAGTAGATTCTAAAATAATCTTTTGTAGATTTTCTGATACCCTCTTAATTACAGTAGCACAGGTTACTCAAACAGAGTTAATGGCTCCTTAGCATTTTCATTACTATCAACTACTTCTGAGTAGGTGATATTTGTCAGTAAATGTTCACTGCTGCCTAAAACTTGACGGAAAATCTCAGCCCATCAAAGCACTTTGTCAGATCATGGAGCAACCCTCCATCTCCCAAGGCAGCCAGATGATCAAAAATCTTCAAGGCGACAAGTTTTACTCCTAGAACTCCTTGACTGGAGTGTCAAGAGAAATGGCCAGCACAGATCAAAGCAGTCATCTATCTAATCCCAAATCCTGTCTTGAACAGTGACATTTTACAGGAAAAAAACCCCAAAACTCTTCATTTAGGAGACAAATCTACCCTGTGAAAAGTGTCCTTTTAACCACATGTGCCACAAGACCATTTATGCAAGGAAGCATGAAGATTTGTAATCCTTTCAATACTCTGACATATTTTTAAATACTAATCATTTCAAGTAGAGTGTTATTTTATTCTTATTAATGTTCAGTTCAGGATACCATATGGCAATGAGTGATGCAGATTAATCATTAGTCCCAAGAGAAAAACAATCGCCCTGTGCTGGTTTTGAACAGGCCAGCTTTCCATTTCTGTGCCCTTCCTCCTTAGAACATGAAGAGCTTAGAAAAAGGAATCTATCCTCTCCACATTTTCCGTGATCACATATCACAGCTTTACCACATCTCCTCTCCAAACTTAATTCTCTCCCTTCTCTTAAGGAGAGTTCAATGAACAAAAATGAAGACTTGACTAGGTTGCTGAAAAATAAACTGGGGATTTTTTTCTTCGGCTGCGTACCAGATTAAATGTTAGGTGAGAATCAGTACTTTGTAGTTTTAAGTGATGGCAGGGAGACAATGAGAAAGAACATGACAGGGGAAAATAGACCACCAAATAGCTGGAGAGCTGTCCTACATCTGGAGACCCCTTCTAGTTATTTGTACCTTCTGCATCACCTTGTTTCTATCAATTCTCCCCTGTAATAAGTTTTGACCTCAAAACTGCTTTCTGAGGTTCAGAAGGATTCTGAAGTACTCAAATACAACATTAATGGGGAACATGTAAGGACAGATATAAGGATAAACAAATTAGGCCTGTAGTGTTGCAGTGAGTGAGCTGTACTATAAAAATAAATGAAACTTAGAAAAGATGGAGAGAAGTACAGACAACTAATGCCTTTTTTTTTTTAATGGAGGGAAATTACAGTGATTGAAAGGAAAAACTACTCATTTCTAGTCACATCCTTGCTTCTTATCTGCCTGGTTTTTTGTGTAAGCCCTTTGGCATCACAGCCAATGTTACGTTTTTGTACAGCACCTGATACGTCTTGGAGGCTATTATTAATAATATATAATCCAGCTAGACTTGTAAATTATTTTTTTTTACATTTATTAACTGCTCAGGCAAGTTTGACAGACTACAATATTCACTTAAATGATGCCTCAATTTACCGGAATATATTGCAGGCCAGTGTATGCCATAACTTACATTAAGACTTTAAGTTAGGCTTCCTAAAGTAGGAAAGGTATTTAATTAAAACACCAAACCTCACTTAATTCATGATAACTTGTAAATACTCATTAGGAAGTTTATACCTAAACTAATATTAGGTGTGGGATTTGCTTCTTGGCTACTATAAGGCTCATTAAATACGTTTTCCTTCTCACTGATGACAGGTGATTTGGGCCATGTCATAATTAAGAACAGTGTTAACAGCTGTATAGGAAAGAAATTTCAGTGAAGCCCAGCCATGCTATAAGACCTGAATTAAGGTGTTCTGGGAACTCAGTAGATACTATTCTTTAATAAATAACATAAAATAAACACCCACAGACAGCAATAGTACTGCAGTACGGATAGACACTGGCCTTGTTAGATGCTAACCATTTAGCCAGCTAGATACTGGCCATTTTAAATTCTGAGTATTTTTGTGGGAAAACAATCATTCTTTAGCATATACATACACTCCTGAAACAGTAGCTTGGACCTGCATAAATTTGTACTACTAAATGGAGTCCTACAGAGGAAAAAGAACTGAATTATTTGCAAATGTAATTGTCAAACATACATAATAAAGTGACTCTCATACATAGAATCACAGAATGGTTTCTGTTGGAGGGGACCTTAAAGCCCATCTAGTTCCAACCCCCTGCCATGGGCAGGGACACCCTCCACTAGACCAGGCTGTCCAAAGCTCCATCCAACCTGGCCTTGAACACTTCCAGGGAGGGGGCACCCACATCCTCTCTGCACAACCTGTTCCAGTGCCTCACCACCCTCAGAGTGAAGAATTTCTTCTTTAATCTGAATCTCTCCTCTTTCAGCTTAAGGCCATTCCCCCTTGTCCTGTCACTCCATGCCCTTGTAAACAGTCTCTCTCCAGATTTCACTTGTAGGCCCCTTTGGGTACTGGAAGGCTGCTCTAAGGTCTCCCCGGAGCCTTCTCTTCTCCAGGCTGAAGAAATTTGGCTGATACTTTCTGTACAAATATGAGAGAATGTATATGTACTTTGAATAACCTAGGAGGGGCTACCCAATACGGAAATACAAAGATAGACACAACCCTAAAATACAGTATAAAGGGCCAAAATACAACCTCAGTGGAAAAAAGAGATCAATTGCAATATGAATACACCTATTACGTGCAGAGGAGTTAACAAGAAAAAAACCAAGGGACATAAAAAGTACTAAATCAAGTGAATTAGGAAGATTTATGCTTAATGTCATAGGCAGCTTAAAGGAGTGATATGCCATATGCAGGACTGGAAAATCATCTGAATAAACACTGCTCTGGAAGTGTGAATTCATCACATAATGACAAGGTAAGATTGGTCATGTTTGTGCACATTGTCCCAGCATGCCAAGTCATTTGCTAGAAACGTCGCTCTGTTCACAGTGCACACAGGGGAGTGTCAACTGGTTAAAAACAACCAATACTCTTCTTTTAGGGGAAATTATGGAAAAGACTGTTAAAGAATAAAATTAAAAAGTGAACATACTAAGGCATTTGGGTTTCCCATGTCCTCATGGGCTTGGAAGCAACAGGCAGTCTCAGTGATGTAGGAGCTAACTGCACAGACCTTCGGCCATACAAGCATACTGGTATGAAAGCCAAATGGAGACTCTCACAATGAAGACTGTTCCCACTGGCGTTTTCTCACCCAAAAGGAGAATTCCCTAGAAAAAGGGAATAGCTTTTAGCTCCTTCACTTCTCCTCCCTGCTCTGCAGCCTGACTCAAATGATGACTCAGATCCTAAGAGGGTTGTCATTAGTAATTGTTCACTAAGTGGTCACTGTTACCCTTTCATGCCAATGAAAGAAACAGCTTGAGAAATCTATATAAATGCTTAGGGCTGAATATTTACAGATCAGTCCTCGCAATTGTTTGACAATGAATTTTGCTACAGCTAAGAACAAACAGGCATTGTATACAATTGCTTCCAAGTAGTATTTCCAGCTATACTGATCCAGACAGAGAAAATCCGATTGTGTAGTACGTAAGTATTCTGTCTACCCTCTTTTTCTTTAGACTATTACATGTTTATGTACTCTGTAAATTATCTGAGTAAAGAAACTATACATTACTACAATTTTGCTCTGCAAAAGTCACTGCAGAAAACAAGTCTGACTACATATCATGTCAGTTTTTTTCTGTACAGAAAAAAGTGATAGGTGCACTGCTTATACAAGTATCATGACAACCACATCAAATAAACTTCATTTTTCATGGAGTAAACTGACAGTGACATTTAATATGGGGAACAGGGGACAAATTTTCAAATCTATGGAAATCTTTGACAGCTTAGATACAAAAACAGGCTAGGATACCATAGACATGTCAGGGCAGAATAAAATCTAACTTTTTCAGAGACAATAGACAGGATTTTACAATTTACATATTTATAGGCTCATTCAATAACTCTACAGCAAGGGTATAATCACTATGTTTTTCAAATCAATCAATATTTCACATTCATCATAACTATATACTCTGCTTTAAAAGGGGTATTGAATATCCTAGAAGATCAGGTGCAAGTTTTCTCATGGTTTGCCTTTAGAACATGCAAGCCACATATCCAATGAATTATGGACAAACATTCTGGTTTGAATAATATTTTAATTTTGGGGGGGGCAAAGGGAGGAGAGCTTTATAAAATCCCTCAAGGGAATTTCTGCCAGATGATATCAGTTTCTTTACCTCAATCCCTGGAAAGTAATTGGAGAAATACAGATATTCACACACTGAATTAAGTGAAACTTTAGATTTCCTTTGTGCTGTATGGATGCCAGATAACTCTGAAATCCTAAATGCAACTTAATGCAAATAGTACTGTTTCCCTATGGCACAACATTATTTTGGTAGTATAAAACAAAAAGAAAATCAGCTTTTCATGGAAATGGAAATTGGAAGTGAAACAGTAAGATAAGCCTATGAATTTCAGAACTTCTTACAGGTTATGCTTTATTCAGTAGGAACTTCAATATTTTAACTAAAAATTTCTAGCTCTTCTGTTTCCAAAGATAGACTCTCTCCTGCAGAAGAGTTCATGGCCGTCTTGTCTGCTCACAACCAAACTGAAACAGTAAGGCACCTTCCAAGGCGTGAACAGCCCCCATTTATTTGGGTAGAATGTTAACATCCAAATGCAATTTTCACAGATTAAATGTTAATATGTGTATGGATAGTTTGTTCAAAACAAAAATTAGCTACTACTATACTATATAATACTGCTAATTCAGGATACATCACTGAAAACATAACTATATTAAAGTCTGGCTAACTACAGTTTTCAAAATAACTATGAAAGGCATGTAGGGAGGCAGTATAGATTTCAGTTTTGTGACACATAGCTTGTCCCTGAAAAGCTGACACGGGATGTAATTACACAATATGTTTTCTTCAGAAGTGGTTTAACACACCCTGCCCAGCCCATCATTCTTGTCACTCATTTTGCTGGCCCTCCATACCACACCAGTACAGACCTATTTGCAAGCCTTTGTTCTAAGTCAAATTAAAAACAATAGTTGAAAAAAAAAATCAGTGTTTCTGAGGTTTTTTTCACATGTGCATGTAGGGTTCTAGAGCATTTCCAGGGTTCACAAAGAGATGTATCAGTACATATGGAAGACTGGAATACAGAGATGGCAGCACACCTGATGTAGGGGCGAGAAGGGCTGGCAGAAGCAGGGGAACAGAGTAGGACCTTCTCAGACCAGATCTTCTGCTGAAGAAAACATGTTGTCTAACTATTCTGAAGTGAGAATCTCTCAGGAGTGTGTAGCATAATATTGTATGAGCAGTGATTATAAGCAATGATAATGACTGTTGATAAGAAAAAAGGTATAAACATAATAAAGAAACATGCTGAAAACAGAGGAAGGATTTTGCAAAAAACCCACACATTTTTGTGTTTAACATAACACATGTAATAACCCATTATCTTACAGTATCTTAGTCATACTAGATAATTACTTATGTTAATTTTTGCAGCAATAATGTCAAGAAATATGGTAGATCTCTATACTGAAAATAAAACCCAGTAATCTAAATAACATTCTATATTTCATTCCAAAATTTGATTAGATTTGTTTACATATAGACCCAGAGTTCAAGGTAGAAGTATGTACTGTTATTATGTTTGCTCTGAGTATTTTTAGAACACCATTTTTTATTTTTTGTGTGTGTGAAATACCTGGATTCAAAGCAGCTGCAGGTAGGCTTCACTGAAAGCATGGCGGAATAAACCAAATTGGTAGTTGTGAAGTTTCAGAGGGGCAAGATTCTGCCAAGGAGCTGACCACTACTCTGAGGAGTAGGGATTTTTGACTCCTGTAACCTGCTGAGCCAGATCAACCAGGAAATACAAAATTCTTCAAGATTAAATACATACACAAGACTTGAATTCATTCCTGAAATGACCATCATCATTCTAAAAATACAAATAACAAAGTGGATATGATTTTCCTGCTCTACGCAGGAAATTTCACTGTAGATATTTGGACTGATGTCATGAATCAGATAATCAAAATGTTCCCATGCCATACTCCTAGGCACACTGCAATATTCTATTTTATTCTATTTGCATGTTCATGTCAAAGGTTTGCTTTTTTCCCAAGGAAAGAAATTCAGATATAGTCTGAATTATTCAGAGAAACAAGTCAGAAAGGCAGCACTTGGTATAGCGCATAAAAACATGGGTATTGTAATTCCACAAAAAAAGAAAGCACTTTAATTACTTGCTGTCTAAAATAGGCTTGGAAACACACAGAAATAAACTGTCTTTTATTGTTCAACTCTTCTGTGATGAGTTTCTCTTCCACATGGAGGGAAGAAACCTATAAGATATTACTTTCCTTGTAAAGACATAAACGTATATGATAAATGGGATGACATAAAGCATCAATTTACTCATGACTTTGGATATCAGAATGATAACTGATTTTATAGATAAAGGAAATGTGGTAGAACTAACCTATCTGAACCTTAATATTAAGTATTTGACACATATAGGAAACTATCAGTCAATCTGTAGAAACTGGTAGTAAAAGAATTATGAAGATAGATAAGGAACTACTTAAAGGGTACATAGTGAAGAAAAGAAAAAGGAACAAGTGGGCTGGAGGCTTCTTATCTAAAGTTAATGGCTTCCATAAAAAAGTGGGAGGTGTTGGTGGGTTTTCTGGTGGCAGGAAGTTGGAAACCATCAGCTTGAAGGGCACTAGGATATCAAACATGAAGAACTACATGACCTTGAGAGTGATGGTAGAATGAAATGTAACACTATTAAAATTTAAGTGTACTAATAACAGGAAATGGTAGCTCAGGGGGTAGTTAATAGTTACAAGGAAAAGTTACAAGCTGAAAATATCTTTTGAATATTAATTAACAGGATGACTATGTCCCAAAATTCTTCCACCCTCGCAACTCCCATTTACTCCCCCATACTTCTTTTGAATGCCTCAAATTTCCCACCTCTGTTTTGAAGTATCCCATTCTTCCCTACATTACATATATTTAAAGAATTACAGGGGTATTTCTGACTGGGAGAGAATGGGTCTCTACAGAACAGTCCCAGATGCTCCTCTCTCCAAGCATTCCTGGTTAACATGATCATGAAAAAGATAAATGTACTTTGCTTTTCTATACAAGCATTTTTGGTATTTTTCTATAGACATTGGGAGGAATTAATGCTCTAGTTGAATGCATGAGGGTCTTATCTAGAAAGTTTTATACAATTCTTGTAAACAGCAATGAAAAAAATTAAGTTAACTTGGCATGGGTGTAGAGAAGAACTACTGAGGCCAACTGGTGAATGGCAAACTCTACAACAAAGTAGACTAAAGGATGCTTGCTCCTTTGTTTAGTAAAATGAATTCCATAATACAATTATAATTTATTTTAAAAAATGGATCAGAAGAATAAAAATTACTGAATTAAAAGAATAATGTTGGTACAAAACAAATGCCATGAATAAACTGGCATGGAAATTAGAAAACTTAAGAACCATTAAAGGAATTTGATAGCTCCAAGCAGTCATAAGAATAATTTTTAAGACAGAGCCTGACATAAAAGACATTATGTGACATGGTTGCCAGAAACAGAGGCTGAATTTGTTTATCCAGAAGTGTTCTGTGATCATAACTCTGAATTTGGCAAACTGCTTGTGCCTAAAATATGTGACGTACTTTAATCACAAGGATCTTTCTTGGTATATATAGGAACACTCACATAAGATATTTACCTTAAAATATGTATATATTCAGACAGGGTTTAGCCAGAAAGAAACACATTAGATCCTTGGATGAATAATTTTACATAAAAAAACCCATTTGTCAGTTGCTATTGTTTTATGAAAAAGCAGCATATCCATTTCAATTATATATACACACATATGTGTGCATGTTTGTGAACAAAACTGTATTTGAAAAAAATGTATATACTTGGAAAATAACCCTCAACATTTTTTGGTCTTATTCTCGATCCACTTTTGCAGTCAACAAAAATATTTGTTATTATAACTATGGACACAAACAGTAAAACTTCAGTGAACTACAAGCCGGTCTATTAATTGCTCTGACACCACTTCTTCCAGGAGCAGAGGGTCTGTGAGCATGTCCAGTGGAATGCTGCACTATTTCTTACAGTTTGAAAATTCACTCTACAAAAAAAACCTTAGCCTTAACATTTTTTTTAATAGACAAAATTTTATTTTTAAAAATGAAGCCCCATTTTTTTCAGAGTAAAAAGTAAAACAACTTATTTTGATTTTTCTTCTATAATATTCGCTAAAAAAGGATGTAGGGGGAAACCCCTGTATTTTTGACCAGCAGTTCTTCTTACAGGTCTTTTTTTCCTCATTTTACACCCATAGGCTTTCTATTTCTTAAAAGTATTAATTGCGTTTTTTCCTTTGTTCTCTATAAAGGAAAGCTACTGCGTATTTCAGAACACCTTCAGCCTCTGAGGCGCTTCTCACTTACATAACCAGAATATAATTCTGTATGTACAAAAACTGCATTACATTATTAGGAGTTTTAACTCATATTTATGGAAACAGAAGTGGTGTAACATAAATCTGTGTGAAACTCTTCATGATTTACATCTGCTTAAAGACCATTGTGAAACAGATATCCATAGCAAAAAAAAAAGGGGGTGTGTGTTATCCTCTGAGTAAAGTTATGCTAGGCAATAGTTACAAAAATCATTCCTGGAAACATTAACTATCTCTTAGTGCTGGTCCCCACATCTTTTGGGGCAAATATCCTTAAATCACCACACATAACAAGTGTGTAACATCTCACACATTAGACTCTTCTGACTTGCTACTTTGAAAACACCCCAAACACTACAAACTGCATTGGTTTTGTTAAAGCATAAGTTTAAACGCTTCCAAGGAACAAAGAAGCAACCCACCACACATACAAGGAGCCCAAACCCCATGTTTTTACTCACAGGCTGACTTTTGTGGGTTCAGCCCATGCAGGATCGCAGCTCACTGCCCTGTCCCAGGTGTGTACAATGTGGGCACACTGCCTCACAGGTGCAAGAACTCATTAATTCACACCACTTCCTCAAAAGACAGTGACTTTAAACCCTCCACCTTCCCACCAGTTTTCCTAGCATGGATAGAAAAGTTGGGGCCTGACATGAAGCCCAGGAGCCCCTGCCTAAGCCCCCCTCTCTCCCTGGGGAGGCAGCAAGGCCCTGCTGTGGTGTCTGATGTGGGGTTTGTTTGTGCTCCTTCAGTCATGTCCCCTTTCTCCAAGAAGTGACCAGCTCAGGAAGAGCCTCAGGAAGGAGGGAAAGCCCATCCATGTTTAGGGGACAGCTGGATGCCCTGCAGAGAGCAGCAGGAAGGAGGACATGGGCACAGCCCAGGGGCCACCTGCCATGTCCCACCCAGTGAGGCCTGCCTGTGCTCGTCCAACACAATTGGGCCCAAATATGTGAGGTTTTTTCATTTAAGTTTAAAATGAAAAGCCTCCTGGGAACTCTGAAAGAAGGTATATCTGATGCAACTAATACATATGCCTCTGAAAATTAGGAATGTTACTTGTTTTACCAAGTGGCTGCTTCTGTGAGCTCGTTAACCCTGAGAACAGGTCTCACAGTACTCTAAGAACAGGCTAGTAAGGAAAGAAAAAAAAAAAAGGAAGCTAATTATGTATGGTCACATAACAGAAAAACTTTTTAAACAAAGATTAATTTTTAAAAAGGTAGCTTCATACCATTCACATATAGTTCAAGCATTCCCTTATTATATGCAAATAATAAATGTTTACTTCTTTGGATGGCTTGCCAGTATGTGTCAGTTTGTGATGTTTATGATAAAATATCAACACAAAGCCTCAGTATATATGAGGTCCCTGGTGTTTTAACCCATTTAGTGCTTACAGTTCTATCTCAGTAACTCTACATGAAAAAATGCACAATATTTTTTCCACTTGATAAGACTACACTTAAGGGATCCTGGTGTATTGAAATAGTTATGCATGCCTAGCAGGTAACTTTTTTTTTTTTTCCCCCTCCTATTTCCAGATCCTCATTTATTTTTGTTTTTAATAGAATTTAAAATTACGATTTTTTTTTAGAGTAGATAAAAGAGCCAAGTGCTCACTGATGCTTTTAGGAAAATCCCTCTTTTGAATGCAAAAGCTGTTGCAGTTCACGCTATCCATAGCAGATCACACAGGAAAGTCTAACAAGCTTCTGTTGAAGCAGTGAGCTTTTTTATTATTATTATTCCAGTCAGTCAACTGACAACAGCTCCAACCCAGTTAGAAATCCTTTAAACTGCACTTCAGAAATCACCATCACAATTGCTACTAATTGGCACTTTTGCTGGCAGCCTCAGGAAAAGAAAGAAGCCAGTGACTGAATGGGCCATGGAGAAGCAGCTCCCCTTCCCGCCTGTCAGAAATCCGCTCCCCAGAACAGGGCTGAAGCTCGTTCCTGCCGCAGTGGGGGTTTTAAACTAAAACCAAACCAGACCTAGCCCGCTCCAGTTTGTAACTGGGAAACATCGCCCTCGGGACTGGCCATCGGAAGTGTTTCAGGCATCCTAAGAATCATTTAGGAACGGTTGTTAAAATAGTTTTTTAAATGGTTACTCTTTAAGCATGCTGTTGCAGGTTGTCTCTTTAGTTTTCTAGCTTACTATTCAAAAGGAACCAAATTGTCTGAGGCTGGATCGAAGCAAGCGATGAGCTAGGCCGTGCCCTGTGAAAGCAGAGCCGAGAGAAGACTAGAAAACAGAATGAATGTATTTAAAATCTCTGAAACTTTTTTCTCATTTTTAATGAAATGATGACGTCTATGTGCTGTGCTTTGATTGCAATCCATACATAACCAACCTCCTAGCCTGCTTTCTCTGGCACAAATCCATTTTATACAGATTGTGTAGTAAAGCTCTTAACTGAAAATCCACGACAACTCTTTCATAAACTAGTCTTACCATGACTTGTTTTCAATTCTTTTTGATACCTAGTTGTATGTTAGGACCATAAAAGCAACCCCTAGATTTTGGTAGGAGCTTTTTGTGAAGCATTTAACTTAAGGAAGACCAGACCTTAACTCACGTTAAGGCAAAAGGTTGTTCCTGTGTGTGAAACCTGCAGAAATGAGGTAAATTGCCTAAGCGATTACCCTATTGATTCTTTGATAAAATGGCTTTCCTAATGTGTGGCAATTAAAGGATTGTGGCATTCCTTTCTTGAAAGGTGCATTATTGCAAGTCAGCCAAATACAAAGAGTTAGGTTTGTGCTTTACTTGGAAGTCCCATTGCACAGCCGGATACACACAATATTCCCCTGTAACTATTGAATTGCTGACATTGTTAGGCTCGCTAAGCATATAATTAGCATAAATTAAGTCAACTTGTCCACTAAGTTCAAGGAACAGAGAAGAAATGATTACACTTATTTCATATATTCATGGACAATCACCATGTTCCCATTTTGAGCATGTCTCTTTTTTTTGCTGAAAGCTTCTCAGCGTCAGATGTGCGCTAGCTAGGGGACATTACTGTGCTAAGACTGGGACTTGGGCCTACTGCTCAGAATTCCTTCCTATTTTCCCAAATGATGGTTTAGTAAGACTACAGTCTATACACTGCAAAGTTCACCTTATGCTGAACAGGTGGAGAATTGTAGATCAAACACACCATCAGTTCATTGCCTGTGTGCCATTCAGAAAGATATCTGTAGTCTCTATAAGGCAGCTGGCTTTGCTGATCCTAGGTTGTGTTGCTGCACAGAAGAGCAAACAGCCAGCACTTGCAAATCCCACTCAGCACCAGGAGAGTAGGTCTGCTGTGCCGTATAGAATGACCCGGATGGTTCCTTGGATCCATCCTACTTGGATGAAATATTTAATTTACTTCTGCAATGAGAACAGTGAAATGGCGAAAGTGGAAGTTCAGATTTAAATGCAGTACTTCAGCTGCTTGAAAACTGTATTGAAATAGCCCGATCTAAAAATTCACTGTAAAAGTAGACACCAGAACTGTTGAAAAAACCCAAACAACCCACAACCAAACCAAAACCTCTTAGCATTCAGGTTAATTATGTAATAATTGAACTCTTCTGGTTATTAAAGGTTAAAATGTTCTTGTCAATATACAGTATACATTGTGTAAATATTATGAAATATAACAGTTTTATGCCAGTGTAGTGTAAACCAGCAAACATTGGTTTTTAGATATTGGGAAAACAAACTTTAAATCACTTTTTGTTTCCTTACAATGGAAGCAGTTGCTAGCAGCATTAAATTTTTTTTCTGTTTACTGTTTTATTTATTGTTCTGTCAAACTAAGAACATTTGAAGTACTTCTGCACTAAATATATTCAACTTATCAAAAATCATGTACAGAATGAGAAGTGTCAGAATAAAATTAGCAAGATTTTTTTTCAGTGTAAGTCATAACAAACAGAGCTCTATATTTGGTGCAGTGTAATTTTTGCTTTAAAGTCAAAGTTTAACCTTTAAAATAAACTGCAGAATTAAAAAGTGGAATCCTGTTTTTCTGAGGAGGAATTTAGAAACAATATGTTGTTATGCGTATAATTTTAATTAATGGAAATTACTGCACAACAGTAATTATGAGGCCCACATTTGATTGACACCTGATATTCAAGTGGAAAATGAGTAATTATGTGGTTTTTTGGAAAAGAAAGGGGCATAATTTTTTTGTTCAACATGTTAGTCAACTGCAGTAAGAATGTGGAGTATGAGAATTAACACCCACAAGCTTTTTGTTTAGTAAATCTCTACTATTTCAACTGCCAAATGAAAAACAGGAAGTGACTTAACTACAAAATATTAACAGATTTTTTCACCAAATTGATTTCCTAAGGGAAGGTGACTTTAATCAGACTGCAATGGACTTTGTTATGCTAGTTAAGACTTTGAGTAAAATGGTAAAACTGGCAGACACTTAACAGAGGCAGGTCATTAAAACATACCAGTTTCACTTTCTTGGAGCTATCAGTCAACTAGAGAGCCCTAAACTATACCTGATATCCAGTATACCTGATTTTCACAAATGCCAGCTATTAAAAAATACCTTTGAGATTCTCATTTGGTACCCATTATCTGGAGTAAAAAGTAGTAATATTTGCAAATTTAGTAGCAGTTGCCGGTCGCCAGTGCTGGTGAGAGTTACAGATCCTCTTACAGAGTTTTCCAGAAACTTGCTACACAGTCACGTCAGATGAGCAAGAAACAAATATTGCTTGATTGTTATGGTTAAAACTCTGGAGTGGAAAGTATGAGACTTTTGTTATATTGAATGACTGAAATAAGCTGAAATTCATAGCATATCACTGTGACAGACTCTAACTTTCATGGGCATTAGCCCTTACGCCAGACAGATATGACTGTAGTAACAGTGTATATAGCAACCTTAGTTACAATGGAATAATCTAACACTGCAATCTTTCAGTCTATGTGATTTGGTTAATTCTTCTACTTTGACTAAGCTGGCAGCAAAATGTTTGGGGACGTGGGGTTTTTTTATTCTCTCTGTCTAAGAAGTGTTGTATCCTTAATTCTAACACTACTTCTACAGGTATAAGAAAATTGGAATGACTTGCACCAGCACTGACTCCATTTGAACTATGAGTGAAACCACGTATTACTCCTCAGGTGAGTGTTCCATGGCTTGAGTGATACGCTTCCATTTCAGACCTAAACCCAGGATTATACAGAAGTGGAAAACTGTCTGTAATAATATATCTTCCAGCTGGTAAACCCCTTTTTTTGGAAATAAAGATAATCTTACAGACACTTAAAGATGCATTTTAAGAAGGACAACACTGTACTTGATTTGTATGCCTAATTTGCAGCGCAAAGGTAAGAAATCAACTACTTGTTCTTGACTCATATTTTCAATGAGCTTGTTATTTGCTCTGCTTAGTGTTTGTGCAAGAAAAATTGCTCATCGGAAAGTAAAGTGGAAAAGAACAAAGAAAAACATTTTTAGCTTAATTTTAATTTGTGCATGCTGGGTAAACAGCGTACATTTTCTTGTAAAAATTGTGTTGAAATTGGAGCCATTGAGCTAGGGAATGTTCAATCTCAGTTTTGCTTGTTTAACCAATTCTTGATTTCTGTGCAAGTGAATCTAATGCAGTATGGCTTGGGGATGTTTCTTACTGTATTTCATTACAGCTGCTGAGAATTTAAAGCAATTAGCTTTTCATGTTTCTCTCTGGGTTTTTTTGTGTAGTGTTCCCTATCATGGGACTGCTCTTATTATCTTGTATGTTAAAGCTCATCAAATTTGTATCCTTGTTTGTCAGGCAAAAATTATCTCTGAACTATATGAGCTGAGCTTGAGTTATGTTATGCACATGCTTCCTGATTTTACAATATGCTTCTGTTCAAAGATCAGCTTGCAGATTACTGGTACACCTTAGGGCTTAAGCAGATGCTCTCAGTTTTGGTTAGTTCATACAAATTTGGACACCAAGCACTTCTCAATGTAGGTGTCCTCCTTGTTGCCAAAGTTATTTGAAGAAATTGCCACACTGTATAGTAGGACATGGATTCTAACTGGTGAATTATGGTTCTGAAAGAGAAACTACGATACTAATTTTATTTTGCACAGAGTGATTTTTTTTAAATTTGTATAAATCTATTCTAGATCCTGCTTGTCCCTGTATTTTGTGACCTTTTATGATAATAATTCAGATTTAAACTTACCCAAAAGTGCATTTAACTCCCAGAAACTGAGACAGGCATTTAATTAGTTTAAAACAAACTCCCAAAATCTCTAGCAAAGTTTCCTCAGCATTTATGAGCGGTATTTTTTCCATTTTTCAGACTGCAAACTACAGTAGGGAAACCTATTTAAAATGTTAAAAGTGGTAAGAAATTGCTGTTTCATTAGTCTCAGAAGTGCTGCCAGTGTGCTGCAATAATGCAGCGCTTATTTCAGTGTTTTAAGCTTGAGATGATGCAAGACTCCAATTCAGTCAGGCTTTGAGAGCCTGGATCTGTGTAGATTTTCTATTTATAATGAGGAACATAGAAAAAAGGGCTTTCGAATGCAAAAGTCAAGTTTGGTTAGAACACACCTGGAGCTATTAACTTCTTCAATAGTTCAAATCAGGATGAGATAATAAAACCAAAAGATTTATAAACAGGTCACCCTTTTTGTCACTGTGCTTTACAGGATATTGAAAGAGCCTTTCTTTCAGCCTTGCTCTCAGTCTAGCAACTCTGAGATTGTTACAAGCTCTATTCGTTCTGCTCTAAGTCCCTAAGATGTTTCTGTCTGCTGCCTCTCAGGCCTCCACATCTGTCTGCGTGTCGGCTCCCTGCTGGTTGTCTCTCATTCTCAATCCTTTCTCCCTTTCTTACCTTATGCCAAAGCAACTTGAGAAGTTGGATTAGTTGCCCTCTTAAATTAAGAGGAGATGTGGAAGAATTACTGCTCTCTACCCTTCTTACTAGGTGAACCAGTTTGCAGCCAGCAGGCCAAGACAAACAGCAGCCTATACCCACACTTTTTAAAAAGAACATTGCAAAATAAAATGCAAGTAAAACACTTTGCAAAATAAGTGAGGCTTGTACATTATGGGAAAATGGTCACAAAATCCCTGGCAGAAAAACTAACAGGTTGCACAGTCTATTCTGTTCAAACTAGCCTCAAAAAAGGAGAATCGGGGGAAAAAACACAGACAGCTAAGACTCTAAAATTTTAATGAAAACTAGTCACTGAACTAGTTGAAAGCTTATTCTGAAAATTTAAATGTGGATTAGAAAGTCAAATTAACCATTCCCCACAATGGACTATAGCCCCGCTCAGAAGCCCCTGTTTGTGGCACTCCAACACTGTGCAGTTAGCATCAAGTGTACAAGGGGCACAAGCACAGTATCACCAGCTCTGGATAGCTGCATAGGAACATGACAGTCTACACAATCAGACACATTTCATAGAGATATATCTTTCCAGACACTTTAATAGTTCGCAGCCTTGGTGTTGATGAGCAGTAAGCTTGTACTTGAACGTCATTCTTGTTTTCTACCACTTTCTGGTAGAAAAATATATAGGCAATAAACTACCATTTGATGAAAAGGTATGAGTCCTCTAGTTGGAAGCATTTCCTATTTAACTCATGTTAAAGACATGACAAGAGCAGCCTGAGAAATGTTTCTAAAATTGAAAACTCTGTTTCTATCCTATTCAATTTTTGCTCTGTCTGCAACCATTAACAATGAGCAAGTTAACTATGGTGCTCTTTTTGTTACAGACTTTTTTTCCTGTAGAAATAAGCTAAGTCCCCTTTAATCAGAAGCCGACACAATACTACAAGTACTACTTCAAACCTTCTGAATGTAAGAGAAACTCAGTCTTACCATCCAAGGAAAAAACAGTAACCAGTTTTAGGTGTTTTTTTCCTGAAAATGGTAGTGTGTGGGGATGGGGACCTTTCTTACTGCAGCGGCTGCCTTAAGTGGTGACCGATGGCCCTGACCCCACCTTGCTGTAGCAGGATGGAGCAGCTGTAGTAGGCACAGTTCTCTGACGCTCTGCCATAAACAAGACAGTGCAGCCACATCTACTCTTTTTCTTGTTTTGCTAGTAATTAGAACAGACCCCATTCTCACACTCTCCTTTCTTGAAGACTCAAGTGTCCTCCCCAAAAGTTGAAGATAGTATCTAAGACATTTTCTTACATCTTTTGTATTTTGCCTCATGCATTCTACTTCTTTTAGTTTGAGGGTGGGTTTTGGGTCCTTTTCTTAAAACTGTCATATGGTTAAAACAGAAAGCCTTTCTTGTGTGGAATATAGTTAGTACTTTACATCTAAACCTCTGTTCTGCATTTTGACAGTAAGCTTGGATCTGGCAATCTAACAGAAGGAAAAAGCAGTCTCAGCAGACATGCTCCAACCTTATGTTCGACCATATTAAGAATTAATACTTAGTCTTGCCGTACAACCCAGCTTTAATAAAGCTACCTAAATCCTCTTGGCTGCTGCTTTGGCAGGGCAGCATCAATCAGAGTGCTCAACTTTTGTATTTGCTAATTCAATAGACAGCCTGACAAGGCTTTCGGATCTGCGTTTATGGGATAATGAGGCTTTTTACATAGTTTCCATTTTTGCTATGTTGACAGAAAAAAAGCATTTTTGAGAACAATGGATTTTAAAAATATTTTCATAATAAATGCTTCCCACATATTGAATGCTTCTGATAGGGCTAACCATTTGAACTTTTGTACCTCTTCAGGAACCTGGGACTTGGGATATGCCCCCTTTTTGTAACTTCACTGGCCATTTTTGACAGAGGAGAAGCCTTAAATCATCACTTATTTAGAGTGAATATAAATCTAAGATTTCAAAATGGGAGAATGTGCTTCTTGAGTCTTTTTTCTCGCATTTTATGTAACTTCTACTTCTCTAGAGTAACACTGCTACCTGTTTTGGCAGTTTCAATTACCGTTTAATATTGTAAAAGCACAAACATGCATGCTTAGCTGAAGGTTTGTGCATCTGAGTGGAAATTTAGAAGATGGCTTAGTGTTGATCTGGTTAAACACGCCATTGCCCAAAAGAATTTTGTCTCAAAGCTGCCTGCATACAGCTGTTAAACCTCGTGGTGCAGCAGAGCAGTTCATCTGTATGTTCGCCTGCTCTGGCTCATTGGAAGGGGAGCACTGTATAAATGTTAATTTACTGATCTCGTTAAGACATGTTATGAGAGTGAAAGGACTCTGTTATGCTCTGAGCAATTCTAAAGTAGATTTATAAACTCACACATAGAAAGCTAAATGTTGGCAGCAACAATGCGTTGTGGCAGGTACAGTCAAGATTCACAAATTCTGACCTGACTACCTTATCCCGTCTTTAACTGATACAATTTCTTTTAGTAAGTAGAACTGGTCAAATGACTTCTTTACTCTTTTGGCTCAAGCGACTTGGGAACGTGCAATTTTGCAGATAAAATCCAGACTCAAAGTGTCAAGGGCAAAATTTGCACTGATTTGACAATACCAAAATTTTATTTATGATTGGGGAAGATAATTTTCCAAATAGAGTTCTTTAAGCTTTTTTCCCACTCTGGAGGCTCTAATCTGAGGCCTCTTCTCTTGTATCTCTGGAAGCTTTTGTACTGTTCCATTTGATTTTTTGTTTATGGAGCTCTGTTCACTTCTTTTTCAGTACATATTTAATTACGTTTGGATTTTGATTAGGAATTTTGACCTCTGAAGTGTTTCAGTTTTAAAAATACCTGTAGTGATCAAAATAGTTCTGATTTAAAACTCATTAACATTTAATATTTAAAATCAAGAGTCTTTCGAGCCTAACTACAATCAGCAGTTAGGGATTATGGTAAAACTGTTGACTTTGGGGTATCTGTTCGTAGTATGCGTGCAGACCTACCCATATAGATGTCCTGAATGCTGCTGTACATTTCTAATAGGGTTAGATGATAAATAACTATAGCTTATATGCAGATAATGGGCAAATAAGCCATGTTACTGGGATTTGCTTACTTAGCTGTTCTGACTTAATCAGAACTACTCATCTAAACAGATGATATTACGTATCAGCAACACCACCTTTTGACAGATTAGTACTTCTCTAGGTGTTTTTAACATGCTGTATGAACATCAGTTCAGCTTCGTATCTGTCTAGTATCCTCAAGATAAGCCCTATAAACTATACATGCTTCCACCATTTTGCTCAAGATGGTGAGGCAGTTCCCCTGTGATGCTGTACTTCAACACTTAATCCCTAGTAAATATTGTTCTATATAACTTTTTGATGAAACGTCATTTCAGAGGCTTTCCCCTTTTGTCATCTCTGCAACCAGTTGGTGTTTGGGACTGCACAGAACAGCATTTATTTAAAAACCAAACAAACAACAGAGTTAGGAACTCTGAAATTACAATGGAAATTGAGAGTGTATGAATATACAGCCTCCTCGCTCATTCTTGATTTTTTTCCTCACCCTGCTAGCAGAGACCTTGTCTCTGTAACCTGATAATTTAGTTGTTTCAAGCTCTGCATCTTTTGACATTTACTAAGGTCCTTCATTGATTTATCTTAGTTAAGTACATTCATATGTTGACAGCTCTTGATAGTTTATTCTTATCTGCCCAGTCGTGGCTGTACAACTCAATCTCTCTCAGTCTTCAAGGAAAGAAATTACCACAAATCAAAGCCCTGAGGTAACAAACCAGAAAACTTAGTGGGCAAACTTTGCAAACTGAATCACCTGTTACCTTTCTAAAGCAGGTTTTCCTTACTTCTTCCTCAGTTTTGGAACCAACCTGAAGAGCACCCTGAATAGATTTACTACATAATAAGATTAATTTGTGCTAATAGTTCTATTTATGAGGTTAACTTGTGGAAAAACCTCCATGAACAGACAAATTTGACACCTTGCTGTTTAAGAGCCATCCTTGCTACTTGCTCAAGTCATGAATGGTAGTGCTGATGTTGTCAGGGAGTTAGTCTCCTGTAATACCCAGGTGAATGCAGATGCCTGTTCATGTTAAAAACCATTTTTCATGCAATATAGCGTGTTGCTCAAAATGTGAGTTTGTCCCCTGCTGCTGCCGAGCCATCCCTTCACTTCATACTCTTCTTTTGCCCAGGGCCATGCTGGTTTCTATTCATAAAGGCTTCACATCAGTGTCCCACTGCTGCCTAATTGCAGCTAGGAACTCAAAAGAGCAGCACTGTGGCTTTACCTAATGGGTTGCGGCTAGAAATTCCCATGCATAATATACTGTGGCAGGATATCAGATTCCTGTCACACAACAAAATTCTAGTCAGCCATTTGAGTTGTAATTGTGTTAACAGCAAGTTGGCTGTTGCTGAATTCTTTTCGCCCAGTAACAATTTGTAAAACTATCACAGAGTTTTCAAAGTAGAAGAATAATCTTATTTTCACTAAATGTGTCTATATTTTTCCCTGCCCTGGAAGTGCTGTATGCATTGCCATTTCTAAGCCTCATAATTCAGTGAGTTACTGACTCCTGCACTCTCACCATGACTGTAGGTCAGAGATGGTGACAGTTTTGCAGTCTTGAAAAACCTCACTGATCTCTGAAGCCCTGTAATGACAGTAGATTTAGACAATTATCAGCATTTTTAGCTCCAGTCACTATGGGGTTTGTGACTCAGTCATAAAAATAATCATGCAATGCTGAAACCTGACATACGAGCTCTAACTTGTAGAGCTATTAATATTGGGTTATGCATTTTAAAAGGAAGTCAACAAAACGTTTTTCACATCATAAGTGTATGACAAAGAACAAATCAGTGTGGAAGCTATTATTATTAAACCCTTTTATTGTCAGATCTGTTTCCAAAGAAGGTGTTTGACAAGGTGAAGCAAGACTGATGATTGCTGGTTGTTTAATGTAGTATTGTTGGTTTGTGAAGCTTTGATTGTCCTTGCATTACATACACTCATTAAATAAAACAAAAATTACACTACTTAAAACCACATGTTGTACTTTGAACTTTGTTTCTTAATCATTGGATGTCCAAAAGAAGCTGACTGTAAAAAGACATAATATTGCTTTATACCAGTCTAACTAGTGGCTTAATAAACACAAGAGATGATGTAAGAAATTATGATTACATAAATTATTTAAAATATTTTAGATTTTCTGTATGGTAATGACAACACAGTATCTTGTTACAACTGAATAAATTAGTGCTAACTAAGAGTACAAGTTTTTGTAATATCATTAAGTGGAAGCCCTACCAGTGTTGTCTGTTTCAAAGAGGCTAACGTCATTAGATTAAAAACCCCAGAGTTATGGATAGATTTATTACAGGCTTTTATGTTAAAAATGTGTTTAAAATTTAAAGGATAACCAGACTTTTAAACAATTTTAATATAATCCTAGAGGACATCCTTGTCCTGGTTTTCGGCTGGGATAGAGTTAATTTTCAGAGGAAGCTGGGAGGGGACACAGCCAGGACAGCTGACCCAAACCAGCCACAGGGGTATTCCATACCATATGACGTCATGCTCAGTATATGAAGGGGGCTGGCTGGGGAGGAGAGGTTGCTGCTCAGGGACAGGCTGGGCATTGGGCTCTGAGGTTGAGCAAATTGCATTGTGTATCACCCGCTTTGCACATTCTAAGTGGTGGTGGTGTTATTTCCCTTTCCCTTTGCTGTCCCAGTAAACTGTCCTTATCCCAACCCATGAGTTTTCCCTTTTTCTTTTGATTCTCCTCCCCATCCTACCGGGGCTGGAGAAGTGAGTGAGCAGCCACGTGGTGCTCAGCTGCCAGCTGGGGTTAAAGCAGAACACTCCTAAAAGTACACATGACCACCAGAGGCATATTCTTCATGTGCTGGAAACCTTCTACTTTAAGATCTTTTTTCTCTTCTGTCTCCAACAGTTGTTTGCTTATGGCCAAAAAGCATTAGACATACCATGTATAGCAGGAAAATCTAATATAATTAGCATCTATATAGAATTCACTGAGATAATATTCGTGATATATCTGGAGCACTTCAAGGTTACCTAGCTACACAATCACACATTAGAAATGCTAAACTTAAAGTTTTTAATTAGAGTTTACATTGATCTTCTTTAGTTTAACTAGAAAATGTGTATGGGCTCTAATTCGGTTCCCAAATTTCAGTGGGGGGAAAAAAACTACTTGTAATATTAAGACTCATGTGTGACCTCTTGTTTCCTGTCTTTTAAAGTGAACATGAGCTAGAAAACAAGTTTTACTATTAACGGGTTGATAGGTACTCAGAGAAACTTTATAATGGTTATAACTGAGATCTATAAATGAAAATATCTAGACTGCACTAAGCATATGATTGAGCATTGTTAATCCCACAGATGGATCTTGCATTAGAAAAGGAAGATAGATGGACAAAAATAAAGCAAATAAAGATTCTTCTTTAAATCTCCAAGTGCCAGATTTATGGAATCTACAGCATTAGTCACTTTTATGCCTATTTTCACATTTCAGTGTCTCAACTTCTGTCCACATCCACTTGTAGTGTGAATAGTATTCAGCTGATACCAAGAGTCCAGAATCTCACCTAGTACAATCATCTGTTTCTAAAAGAAGCCATTCTTGTTTTAAAAATAATTTTCCTTTTTGCATTTTGACTTCTGAATTCAATATATACCAGCACATTCATAGCAATTTCAAAGGAAGTCCTTCTCCATCAAAATACAGGGTTAAGTGGGACCAATCAATATAAAATATACAGCAGGGATTAAAAAAAAAAAAAGTTCAGGTCAGATACTTTAAGAGCTATAAAATGTCATAGTTAATTTTTCATTCATCTAGACTGGAGAGGGACTACTGAATTATCTATGAAAGTGAACTAACTTTGATAATTTTACATCAATACTGCATAACATTATCCCAAAGAGTACAGCCACTCCATTATTTACTATCTTACACGCAATATCTACTAATATATGTATATCCACAGAATCAGAGAGCCTTCCAAATTACAATGTTATAGTACAATATTAATTTTTGGAAATAGAGAAGAAAATGTAAATGGTGGAACCAAAGGATGTACGTACAGCTATGCTGACTGGCTGTCTGTTGGTCAGTCTCTGTCATGCCATGTATGTAATGCTCCCATAAGCCATGCAAAACTATTTCTATGCTGAGACTTGGCCTATTGCAAATTAAATCATTGTTTTCTACAATGTTAATCTTAATCATCTTATTGAAATGAACTTCTGCAAACAGCACTTCCTGTGAACTGTATTCTGCCTAATCAATTGCCAAATTGTTTTCCTTAGTTTCAATTGTTCAAGTGACTGTTCCCTTAAAAAAAAAAAAAAAAAAAAGCCTCTCATGTTAAAAATCCTTTAAAAGATTTTCTTCTGCCTTTGTTCATCTCAAGTATTCACCTTCAGGCTTTTCCAAGCCAAATAAAAATAATTACTAGCCCTCGATAGTGGCTACTCTCACACTGAAATTGCAAGCACTTAGGCAAGTTTCCTGTCCATCAACTTTAAATAAGACATGTTTGTAACTCACAATGCAAAAAATCTGAACGCTGCCTACAATTTTTAACTATTAGACAATCTTTTGCTTTCTTAGACTCTACGCTGGTGGTATTTTCTCCTTTGTTTTTACTGAGACGTTTTTCTAACTTGTCTTGGTGGTAACTATGGTGACAGTGATGTCAACGAAGAACAGATCAAAATATATCAGATAAGATAGAAATGATGAGACCCAGAGATGTAAAGAGATTGTGTGATTCCTGGTATGTTAATTTGTATTTAATAATTAATCAATCAAATTAGGATTTCACATATAGATATACAAAAATACTGATACCTAACTGGCAGCCATCAACTTTCTGCAGCCTTGAAAATGAATTCAGGATTGGATTACACACACAGAAAAAAAAAAGCATCAGTCATACTAAGCACCCATCTGGAAATTAAATGTCAAAGATAAATGCAAGAGAGGGGAAAAAAATCAAATCAGAAAGTCAGTGTGCTTACTGGAAGACACAGACTGTTCTGAACGAAATTACCAAAGAAATGAGATATTTGCTGAATGCCAAATACTTGCTTTGATTTTTTTTTCCATAGTATGACCACCTAAGTATCTTTTAAAAATATGATCTTTTCTGTAAACTCTCATAAAAAACTATTCCTGTGACACCTTTCAGAGGAATTCAATTCAGGAAAAAAGTACACTTACACTTCCATTTTACAGCTTACAGATTGCAATTTATTGGCACATAAGGAAAAAAATCTTAATTGTTATATCTGTACATGGATATGTTCTTTCCCTTCTGTTTCTTGAGTAGATTTCTCCCTTCCACATATATCTTGTAAGCGATTATCATTAGATGATTGATCAAAAGGGCCACATTGTAAAATGCAAAACTTCTATGTGCTTTTATGGCATGTAACAAATTACCAGATTAATATGTGAAATACTAGCAAGCTCATAGATAAATAGATCTGAAAAATGGATAGGTAGAACTATAGCTCCATTTCCTTTAAACTTCAAGGAAAAGTAAGGGTTCCTCACTGCATAACTTATTCCAATGGCTTCCTTCAAATAGACTTTTTAAATTTGCATCACAACTATTGACAATCTCCATAATGTGGAGATATTCAAACTTCTGTCGGAAGAAATCACCAGAGCCAGCACATGGGTGGTTGTACAAAACCTGAGCATTAAAGGAGGCTGTTGAAAGAGAAGTTCTGGCAGGTCTTCCCATGATAATCTAAGGAGTTACCAGCTGCTCCTGCAATGCTTCTCCTGGAAGTTATCACACACAAAGGAGTCGGCGGAAGAATGGTGAGAACAGCTGGTGGCTCCACAGATTCTCACACCCACAGCAGTCGACAAAAGGAAACGTCTGCATGCATCTTCAGCACTTCAGTGCAAAGTCTGAAAACTGAACTTAAATCAGCCTAGCAATGAGATTCATCAGAGCTTACTTATTAATACCCTCTGTCACCTGCTGGTATTTTGGTAACGTGAGATCACCTTTCTTACTGAGTTGCTATGAGGAAAGCAACAGTTTGCCTGAGAAAACAGGGCTAAAATCAGCTCTCTCAAACATATTTTGTTGCACAGCATGCACAGACATATGTCTTTATTTTGACGTAGTTTATCAGTTGTTAGGCCACTTCTCATTTGTCTCAAATGTGGAGCTGTGCAATCTTGAAAAATTCACATCAAATGAATTAGGTTTGGGATCTTAATCACATAAGTTGCTGGATGCAGGGGCAGAGTCCACTTCTGTCAGTTTTTATATCAGAAGTAGAGATGTATGAAACCAAAGTAATGAGAAATATATAGTTATGAAACCATGAATATGCCCTAAAACATTTGTTTATTACTGTAGTCCTTTTTTCATTATACACTAGGTCTTGACAGGATGAATGGTGCTGCTAACGGTGCTGCAATAGCTTTCATGATGCCTTCCTAAATCTGCAAGTATAAACAGGGTGAAAGTGTCATTGTCATTGAATTTTATCACATACAAACATCAGAGGATAAAACACAATGACTAACCTGAACCGTCCCTTATTTAGATTAGGTGCTCATTAATGAATGATTCAGACATAATATGTCAGATCTGAACCTTTGGGAGATAATCCTTTAATCTGCAAAAAGTTCTAGTATTTGACACAAATTCACCATTTTGTACCTTATTGATTTGTCCCTCCGCATAGAGCTAAGCCACCTCCTTTTGGTCCTGGGAATTTTTCTCACTTGAGAGAAAATTACTGCAAAATTGAATGCAGTCATTTTTATTTCCTGATTGCACCTGTGAATCAAACATAAGTTAGCCTTGATCCAGTCTGGCCCTTTTTTCCGTAGAGCAGGAAAACATTCTTATAAATACACTTTGGAAACTAGATTTTGGTAATTCAGTTAATTTCTTGAAAAAAATTGAATATGACTGACCTGATTTTGAAAAAGAAATAGTCAAAACCATAAGTAAGGGTATGCAATTTCTCCGAAACTTTTAGGAGAACACTTACAGGTGTTATGGTACAAAGGTGAAGTTCAGATTGTTTTTACTTTTAATGAAAATGTAGGAAAGAACAGAAATTTGCTAATTAATTAGCAGGAAATATCCTGACATAGCCATTAGGGAGTAACCCCTATGAAAGCACTATCATAATCAATTAGCAGGGATGCATTCTTAATTAAGTTCAAGCAATGGGAATGGTATATGCTGCAACACTAGTATTGAATTAATAATTTGTAAATAAGACTGTGGCTAGAAACTGCAATGTACAATTGCAGAATCCCCTCTAAAAGCAATCGTACATTATATTTACTTTAAATTTGGCATTTTATGACCTTTAAGCTAAACTAATTAAACTCAATAATATTAGAAAACACACAGTGTCTGCCCAGTATAGAGCCACTTAAAAAATTACCTTTGCTTTAGAAGTGACCACCCAAAATCATTAACATGAAGAACATGACCAATCACTAGAAGGAAATACTTACTCAATTTCTGCTGCAGAAATGAAAGTCCTTTTAAAATTATTTAGACCACACAGAGGGAAGTAGTAGAAATATAAACATCTTTATCATGCTGTTTCTTCAATCACACAATTCCAGCATTCATCAGCATCCATATGATTGGTCTATGTTAACGAAGAATATCCTTTCATAAATAACAATACTGGGTATGACATTTTATTAAAGTTTCACTGCTCTCAAAGTCTTTCTCCAGGAAAATATAATTTCTAATCTAAGAATTAGATTCTTTCTAAGACTCTTTCTTACTGGTACACTAGAGCAGCTAAGAGCAAGGAGTGACCTATATCGCTCCTACAGACGTTGGCTTCACTAGCGATATTACTGGACATCCACTACCTTTGCTTCCCCACAAAGCACTTCACATAGCTTGCCCTTTCCGGGCTGTAGTTAAGACAGCCTTTCCTGTGGCATACGAAAATGCTTATTACTTTTCTCATTCTGCTGGGAAGAAGAACCAGATTTGTCTTGGATTTCCTATGTAAATAAAGATCAAGAATAAAATCTTTACGTACGAACAATTGTGCTGCTTTTCCAGTGGCATTTCAGTTTTCACTCTAGATGACCTCCAGAGGTTCCTTCAAACCTACGTGTTTCTGTGGTTCTAGTATTATATTTGCAGTATTTCCTCCAGTATTGGAGAATTTTAACATGTTGTTCATAAACTATAATACAATGATGTGAGAGTAGAGTTATTGAATGTGGTAGTAGTTTGTTAGTGGGTAAGCATAAATGAAAGCATAAAAAAGAATTGTATACAACTCTGACTGGTTTTTATCCAGAGCCATGTCATCTTGGAGAAGAGGGAGAATTAAATTCTAATGTTAGATTTATAGCTATTATCACATATCCGATGACAGATATGCAGATGAGTTTTCATAGACTGGGTGAGTGGTGTGGAAGGAAGCCGTTAGTGCATACCGCTTGCTTTTACTGGCACACCCTAAAATTGAAGGACAACTCCTGTCTCAGTGTTATTTATATTGTAGTATGACTGAAATAACTAAATAATCACACATTACTGTCAAGAAAGTTATTA
This sequence comes from Grus americana, assembly GCF_028858705.1. NCBI lineage: Eukaryota > Metazoa > Chordata > Aves > Gruiformes > Gruidae > Grus > Grus americana. Next base: position 5,488,499 of record NC_072863.1, on the reverse strand, counting down.
TTTAGCCAAATCAAGCCATATAAAAATAAGATTTTCTTACTCTGCAATACCCATGCCTGTCAGGATCTCAGAGTAATAATGCGATACAGCACATCAGTAAGCCACTCTCCAGAGTAACTACACTTTGGGCCTACACCCAGTTACTTCTCCTTGGCTCATGCTTGAGACTTCACATTTGCTGGGTGAGACCTTCTCAACATTGTGTTCTCTGACTCTGCGAGAAAAAGCTCTTAAAATATATATTGGTCTTTAGTTCTGTCAAGTATGGCACAACTTTCAAACATTTTCTGCATACAACTTTGTAGCTGTCATCACAGTTCTGGCTTAGCGCTGTTTGGGTGTCTGTATGTCCCAGTTAGATTTGTGGTGTATGTGACATGCAAACATTCTGTGCAAACACAATAAATCTGATGTGTCCAACATCAGGTTTACTTTGCATGCACAACTTGTCTGCGTGGAAAATGTGCACTTTCTCCAAAAATCCGAAACTGGGCTGGTGGGTCTTGCTGATTCCTTCACTCCAGAGGCTTCAGGCCCTGAGCAGAGACCATACAAACCAGAATATAAGTAGCCACAGTTCTAATTTTCTCTAGGTTTTTATGATTAATCTTGGATTCCTTCATGTTAACCATGAATTAAGTGGGAGGAGAAAGAGGTTGCTCCGAGGCACCTGTAACTTTTGGCTCACTATCCTAGTTTAGCTACCAATGTGTATAAAGGTGTGCATTTCCAGGAAGAGGAATATAATTATCAGTTCACTTATTTTTGGAAGGGGAAGAGCCTTCAGCAGTAAATACTAGCCACTGGGCCACAACTCCACTCATTGCTGAGTGCCTTCCAGGGGAAGCCAGCAAAGATGGATCCCAGGCTGGATGCTTTTAGCAAGTAACTGCTTCTTTCTTCATTTAGTTCATGAGGAAGCAGACTGGCAATTTGACAGGATTAGAACCTAATTTCATTTTAGCTTTTAGTCATCTGTTCATTCATTAGTATCTATTTTTCTTATATCTGATCAGATGAAGAACATGGCAAGTTACCAAAAATGACCAAAATACATACAATGTTTTTCACTAAAGTCAGCCTTAGATGCCTTCTCCCTCACACTGCTTTTCAGCATATTTTATATTAAGAAACATATTTAATAGTGGCCCTCAATAGCGAAGAAATGCATACTTACATGTTAATTTTGAAGTGACTTACTCATTTTCATGAAAAATTGTATATACTATATTGGATATACCTTAGCCAAAGGCATCTATCCTTAGAATATGCCTTGTTAACTTTCCAAGGAAATGGGATCCAAAGATATTACCATAGATGAAGCATCTAGTGACGGAGTCATTTTTTGAAATGCCTTTGATTGAACTGCATTGCTACAGCAGGTATGCAAGAGTGCACGCTGAATGCATTTTCAAAGTGACCCTGTCAAACTCATAGTGACTGTATCTTATCTCTCTGAACTTTTGATGAAATGCTCATGATTACATGCTGATTTTGTCAGAAACTCCATCCAGGCATGAACAGTGTATCTATTGGCAGCAAGGTCATGATATAGCAAGTTTCCATCCCACAAAATAACCTACCATTAAGAACTCGTTTTTACCAATTTATTACCAAAGCCCCTGTGGAATGTATCTATAGATGTTTTCCTTTTATACACAGCTTGGCAGATGATCTGGTATCCAGCAAATTCTAACTCCTCAGAGAAGTGCAAAGAAATGCTGCTTGTATACAGCCTGCGTTAAAAAACTATCCAGATAGCAAATACGGCACTGAAACAGTAAGCGTTTTCATGCATTGTTGGTAGTTTAGTTTCTCACGCCTCCAGCGTTTTAACTATCCATATTATCACTGACTGCATTTATCTTATAAAAATCAAAATGGTGACAAACCAACTTCCATATATTTTTACCTCTTCTGCACATTGATTTTTTGGAATGCAAATACGTGCTATTAACAGGGCATCAGCTTGTATTTGGTATTCCTTGTTAAGCCTAGCTGTTCTTTTTTTCAGTTTGTTTTTCCACCTCTTCTCCTTTGTTTTTATTCTAGTTCAAATAGAATAGGAGGAGCGGGGTAATTTCATTGTATTGAATAGATTTATGACAGTGAGAGATATTTTTGAGAGATATTATACTTTGCTTCGCTTTTGTTCTTTCTTAGAATCTAAGTGCTTATTCTTTCTCCACTTGAATACTTTTCTTTAAACTCTGTTTCCTCTCTCTTTGGAAAAAAATCAAAGAAGTAAAACCAGACTTCTGTTTCATTCTGGTAGTGCTTCAAATTCATCAACAGAAACCACAAGAACAACTGATCATTGCTTATGAAAGTTGCAACAATTTCTAAATCACAATACATTCTCTCTGACCAGATTTTAAGAAGTTCCCCACAAAAGTTCCAATAAATTTATTCTCTGGAATGCAGGTTGGGTTTTTTTCTTGTTTTATGTTTGGGGTTTTTTTTCCCCAAGTTGTAAGTCCTCCCCTCTTTTTCTTCATAGCACTGTCCTAATCCATGACCCTGTTCAGTGTTTTTCATAAAAGTGTAATTACATAACAAAAGTGGAATTGTTTGATACAGATGTCAAGAAATGTATCACGTACTTTTCACAGAACATACTGTAGTCCTGAACTGTTTAAAAACAGCGAAAACAGCAAGAAAGGATGAAAAATAGCTTATTTATTTGTCTGTTGATGGATCTGAACCACACCACCACCATAAACTTTTATGATCTACAGTCGAAACTAGCCTTTATCTATTGAGGCGCAGATGAAAACTGTAACTTGCATTATTTCACAACTGTGCAGTCTACTATTTTTTTTTTGAATGTGCCAAAACTGGTAGTTTCTATGGGCCTATTGAATGCTGAAATCTAGAGTTTGCACTTGAACAATTTACCTCTAAGCTCTGTGTCACAGAGCTCCTCAGCCACACGGTTTTCCCTATTTCTCCATGTTAAGTCACGAAGCACTTATGAAAAGGGTTGAACAGAACATTATGGGACATGAGTAAAGACGGAAGTGAAACACTTAAAGTTGTCATCACATTTTCTATAAATTGCATTTTTCATCCTCTTTTACTGCTTGTGTCTTGCTCCTGTTTCCTGAATTTAATATAATTGTAGCAGCGTTCTATTTTCTACAGTCTAAATAGTTGTTTCTCCTTGACACTTCGGCAGTTTTACCTGGCAGGCCATCAGGGGGTAAATGCTTTTAATGAGACACCTTCACCTGTGCTGTATATTATTTTATCTTGCTTCTTTCTCCCCAGGGAAGAGAGAGTTGTGTACCCTACAGGGTATCTTTTGGTTTACTATTGAGCCTCTTTTGCATAACAACAGGCATCTGAATACAGTAAGCAAAAAGTACTTATGCCATTACTGAGATTTAATACTGCATTTATGAAGAGTCCTATTGCTATTTTAGGAAGAAGGTACAAAGAGTTTGTTAGAAACAAAAATCATTAGGCAGTAAAGGCACCGGCACTGTGCTTTGATCATTTCACAGAATCCTTCGCATCCTGAAGGGGTTGTTGATAAAGCAGCCTAGTGCAACTATTTAAAAGAATTGCTACAGTTTGGAAAGCGTTCAGTGTTTTGCTGTGTAAGTGAGTAAACTTCTGACAGATGAGTTTCCTTGAGACAACTTTTATGAAATACTTAAGAAACCAGTTCTGAGTCATTGAGACCTGAGGAAATATTTAATAAATACTGAGGTTTTTTAAAGTCTTCCCCCTTGGCCCTCCAGTCTTCTCAGAGAAAAATAATTGCTTAAAATTATTTACTTCATAACTTTACGATCTTGCCACAATATACAGTGTAATCACGTCAATTCTTTCCTTGTACACTGACTTTGCTGCACTACATAAGCTGAGAGAAAAGTTTTCTCTATATTCTGAGTATTACAGACTGACAGAACTATGTTAAAATGATATCTGTCAGGACAGGCCAGATTTGATATAAACATGAATCTTTGCACAGTAGTTGACTTGAAGGCCTGTTACTGAATTAGAAATCTATTTTATATAACATAGTGTTTGATGTACTAAAATATGACATGGGTGACAACATCACTAGTGGAACCAACCAAAGTATGTTAAAATAGCTACTTAGTCATTTCAGAAGCGTGCCCTGACATATGTCTTGTAGTATTGCCAAGGAATCTTTCTGCCATTTCTTAGCCACCTCCAGCACTGACTTTAAGTCAGAAAGCTTTAATGCTGCCACAGCTGTCAGCCTCATATTTCTACAGCAAGGTCATTCTTCAGTTTTCTCAACCTTGAGGCTTTCCAAGGGAAAAGCATCTGATCTTTAAATCTCTAGTGACCTCTTGCTCATTGCGGATTTGAGAGTAACACATACCTTTGTTTTAAAATTGAGATTCCTCCTAATCATAACAATTGTGAAACATCACAGTTTGGAAATTGGTTTATAGATTCTTCCAAGAGCTGTTCTCTTTTCATCCCTTGGTTGGAATTACTACTACTTTTGTTCCTTCAAATGGTACGTATTAACTCTTACTGTATGACCTTTTAGCCAAGTGGCGTGGACAATGACAAATGCAAGAAAACAGGTTTTTCATACCTCTGTACTGGTCAGAGCTGACCTGCCCCAAACAGCAGGGGCTCTTCTTATCAGTGTAGACCATCAGTCTTAACCTATCCTTGGCCTACGTGCTAAAGAGTGACTTTATAACACTGCTTTATGTCACGGACAGTAGGACTGCATGGCATCCTTAATTTGCAAAATCCAACCCAACAGTGCTTATTGTTGTTGTGCAAGTGGCTGAACCTGCTTAATGGCTGTGTGAGTTGAGTTCAGTGTTTCACTACAAAGCACAAGTATTTTACAGATTCTGCTACAGATTTTGAATATTCAGTTTAGGATTTACTACATAACTAAGCTTATTTAAAATATCAACATTTCTATTTCGGAGAAGACATTAGTACTCCATATCTCTCTCTCTCTCTCTCTCTCTCTGTGTGCATACATGATAGGTATTATTTTCTGTAACTCTTTGTTACTTTAGTAATATCCTTTATCATTCTAAAAAACTCATTGAAATTCTGCCCTGTCTGAAATTTTTTGTAGCATTTTGCCTTTTTTACCTCCTGCCTTCCATTCCATCTGGAGAAGATACGTGTTAGTGTTATTAATTAACAGCCATACTTTGTGGTAAGTTTTTACACTGAATGAAGCTATTTAATTTTAGTTCTGTCTATACAATTTTTATGTTTTGGAAAACAATAGGGGTTTTTGTAATTTAAAGAAAACTGTACTTGAGAAGTATTTTTGCATGCAACCTAATAAAACTTTGATAACACAAGCTTAGAATGTTGTTGTTTTGGGGGTTTTTTGCTTATTTAAGGTTTGATGCCTCTCAAATAGTGGTGTTATAATGGTATGAATTTGATATGCAACAAAATGAACAGAAAGTGTCTCAGGTTTTCATGCCATTGACAGTGATAACTTCATTATTTGCATGGAGGGGTTCAGCTAGCATTTGCCACTTTCTCAACCATGTATGTCATTCTGCAGTAGTATCTCAGAAAGCAGTATCCACTATAATTGTCCTACCCCTGTGTTCACTTGCTTTTTGAGGTGTTATGCTAACTGTAAGAATATTCACAACTTCCAGAGGCTACAGGGGAATATTACTGCACACAAGTACGTTTTAAGGTACTCCACATACTCATCAGATACAAACATTTAAATATCATTATATAAAGAGTATAAATAAAAATATAGTGCTGATATACTTAATAACACACAGATAATAGGACACAAAAGAACACGTATAAGAAAAAAATTAAAATAAACTGAGCTTTCTTCATGTTCTTGTGAATATTTTTATCTTTCAGAAAATTATATATGGTACATTTGAGTAATAAAATACCTGAAAGAATGAGAAATATTTTATTAATTTACTTTTTTCCCCATTTTCTGCCTCAGCTGACAGCAGGTTTATCTAACTCAGCTGTATATTGAATTTTTGCTTTATGCTAAATTTAATCGCACTGAACAAATTGAAATGTATTTCAACAACCAAGAATTTGTCTGAATGAGAGACATTAAAACTGTTTCCTGACAAACAACGACAAGACTCATGGACCTTCTATTTCAGGTCCTCTTGTGCATGCTTCTAGTATTAACAACTGAGCATAGTCTTTGTCATAATATCGCACAAGAACTGCTGGATGTTTTTTCTGAGAAGCTTCTAGAATTTACCTAGCATGCTGGATTTGAGCAAGAGGTAGAAGTCTGCCAGAATTACAATCATGTGTAAAAAAGTTTTATAATAAGCAGAGTATTGGGCAATGTTAATGAGGAGACAGCACTATCATATGGACTTACACAGTAGATATGAAACTATTTTCCATTTTATAATAATTTTTTAATGCAGGAATTCATAGAGTAATTTCCTTATTTCATTATCAGAATAATAGGTCAAACATGCAAGAATAAAAATAGAGAAACTGTTTAAAAACGCATAATATTTGCAAAAAAAAGTCAAACTGATTTTCTTTAAACTTACTATTTTTTCTTTTTCAGTGACAATTATTAAATACTCCAAAACTGACATTTTGTGTTGAGTTTTTTGGTGGATAAGTACTGAATTTAGAATGTATGCCAAAGTACAGCAGGCTTTTGTATATAATTACATAGCTCAAGAAGTTTCTTTTGGTCACATTTTTCCAGTGCTTATTTTTTGGCTGACTCTTACCCATAAAAAGTTTCAAATTAAAGAGGCACTTGTTTGACACATTGTCTGCAGTAGTGCCTCCGAACACAGTGATTTGCTCAGTATTGACTTAAAGCGCAATTTATTCAATGAAAAGACTCTAAGGAAAACTAGGAGGCTTCAGGAATAGCATGAAGTATTGACCTAATCCAACCTTGCTTAGACAAACTGGCAATATCAGAATTGAAGCAGTACATCTGGAGGCAAGAAGAAAAAAGTCTGGTGCCTCTACAATTTACATATTCTTCCAAGTAGCAGTATAAAATAAAGCCTGAACTGCTTCTGCAAAGCAAACCTTCTGGCTATGTGTAAATTTCTGCATAAAATTCTGGTAGCAGATCCTGAGCTGACACAGACTTCAGACACGGTAATTTACATCAGCAGATGATCTAGCTCTGCTTGGTTTTTTCTGCTGCAGTGTGACAGAAAGATCTGGAACCGCATTTGAAACAACCAGCTTATGAAAACCATTTCCCACATAGCTCATTGACCGCAGGAAGATCACTGCAATTACTGAGCAACATGTTTTGGCCCGCAGTGCAAATATTCACAGGCACAAAAAGACCTAAGGCAGCAAGAAGAATCCTTATTTCTCTGTAAAATGTAAATCATTGCAGATGCCATATTTGCCAAACAACAGCATCACATTACGATCTCTACTATAGATAGGTAACATAAAACCTGTAACAATTTCCCTGATGGCAATCAAAGGTTGTGTGTTTTGTAAGGGCTGCACATTTTTTTTTTAAATACACCCTTTTTATCTTCTTTTCACCATAAGATATTCCAACATGTTTGACATGCGTATGTGTTCTTTGTTATGCCCTAAAACCAGTTCCACCCAGCTTTCATTTCTTTAGTGAATACTAATTGGCCTTTCGTAACCTAGACTTACACATTTGGGATGCCTAGTGCCTGTTCTTTCCATGAGTCTGCTATCCTCCTTCACTTGTACTCTTAGGGACCCTTGCTATATAGTAAACCACAATACTCAGTTACATGTTTTTTCAAAATGTGACTTATTTTTGTTGTTATAGCTCTATAAGCCATATTTTCATGTGTGTAGCCAATTGCTATTTTTTAAAAGCTGACTCAGCAGCAGCTTGGGTTATATATAAATAAAAGTAATAAAAGTAGAGTTGTATCACAGCGCTTGTACTCCCCTCACCCCATCTTGCGTAGACAACTTTTGTCCTATAATCTACAACCATCCCTAACCTCCTAAGCAAGGAAAAAGACCTGAGGATGTTGCTTGATAAGAAACTCAACATGACTCGGCAATGTGCGCTTGCAGCCCTGAAAGCCAACCGTGTCCTGGGCTGCATCAAAAGCAACATGACCAGCAGGTCGAGGGAGGGGATTTTCCTCTCTATTTCACGCTCGTGAGACCCCACCTGCAGTACTGCATCCAGCTCTGGGGTCCTCAGTACAAGAAAGGGATGAGAGAGTTGGGGTTGTTCAGCCTGGAAAAGAGAAGGCTCCAGGGAGACCTTAGAGCAGCCTTCCAGTACCTAAAGGGGCCTACAAGAAAGCTGGAGAGGGACTGTTTACAAGGGCATGGAGTGACAGGACAAGGGGTAGAGGCCTTAAGCTGAAACAGGGGAGATTTAGATTAGATATTAGGAAGAAATTCTTCCCTGTGAGGGTTGTGAGGCACTGGAACAGGTTGCCCAGAGAAACTGTGGATGCCCCATCCCTGGAAGTGTTCAAGGCCAGGTTGGATGGGGCTTTGGGCAACCTGGTCTAGTGGAGGGTGTCCCTGCCCATGGTGGGGGGTTGGAATTAGATGGGCTTTAAGGTCCCCTCCAACCCAAACCATTGCATGATTCTATGATTCTAACCTCTGCCTAAAACTGGGGAATGGGTCGGACCAGAAGGTGCCTTGTGGTGGGGAGAGTCACTTCACCCACCCCAGCTCATGGCTTGCTCTCCTGAGCTCCCTTTCTAGCCCACAAGCCTCTGTATACGATTCCCTACTGCGTGTTCCTGCCACAGCAGAGTTTTTCTTGAAAGAGAAACAATAGTGAAATAATATTCTTTAATAAAGTTTTGAAGGAACAAAATGTTAAAAAGTCTGCTTAGGCTTATTGCACTTGTAATAATTACGACAGTTTTTTCTTCATTTTTCTTGTTACTCCTCTGCGTCACAGTGAATCTTTTTTTTCAGGGGAAGGGCTCTTCTTTCTGTTTTCATTTCTAAATCAGTATTAGTTGTGAAAGAAGATAATTGGTTAGTTTCTATCTAAGGTTAAACGAAAAGTAAATTATTGACTATTTTCTACCTGATGTCGCACAAACCCCACAATATTTGAGATTACAGATTCATGAGTTTAATCTTAGACTCCAAGTAAAATGTTATTGAATCATATATGGACAATAATAATCAAGATTGCAGAAATGATTATTTGATGTTTAAGGGCATTCTCACTGAAAAGTTGAATTACTTTAATGCAATAATCCCTACATAGAGCAAGCTTTATGGATATAGCTTTATGAATATGTATTGCATAGCTGTTTTTCTTTTATAACTTCATATAAAAAGTCTCATATGCTAATTCCCACTGCAGAGAATCTCTGATGAGCCCTGAATTTACTTGTAATTTATACTCTCATTTTGTTATGGACTAACCTTAGAACACTTTTTCTCAATGTTCAAGAGCAAAATTTACTGTACTAAAGGTCAAATCACGTGGAAAAGTCCAAATAAAACACACTTGGAAGATGCAATGCCATAACAATCCAGGATGTGTTTTTCCTGTAAGAAACTGTGGGAAAACAATGGAAGATTGGTGAGGAGGATTATAAACATGCTCAAGTGACCTCCAGCTAAGGTGTAGAAAAACACATACTAACACATACTAATTGTTATTTAGCTTTGTGTGTTGGACAGGTGGAACATCTGTGGTTCGATAACACAGGCCTGTGACAGACTGAGAGGCGCCCTATTGAACACGCTTGAGAGTCCTGCCGTGCCATGGGACAGATCAAAGCACAGCAGTAAACTACACCTCTGCAAATCCCTGAAACACAGGCGAAAACTGCGGGTTTGGCGATCCTATAGCGTGGACCGAGCTCTGCGGTGCCTGCATCCCTGCTTGTGTGCCTCCGCCTGGGTGCCGCTTCGGGGATGCCCCCATTGGCCAGGTAACAAAAATAAATTTACTCTTTGCATTTCATCCATGGTTTTGTGGCTGTTCCTGCATCCTGCCTGTGCCAGCTCCCACAACAATAGTAATTTTAATAATGTTCTAACACTAATATCAGGTGCAAAAATAGTCTTTCCTGATGTATATTTTGGGTCATTCTGCTTACAAAACTCACATGCAACAGTTATCTCCTACTCACGTTGGTGGCTTCAACGTAAGCTTTTTAAGACTTCATCAAATGTTCAGCTGAGGTTCAGGAAATATTTGTTTCAAAATCTTATTGTAAACAAGAATGTTTTGAAGACTGGGCTCACCTAAAAGTTTTATGTACATATGTTAAAAATGAGATACCTACCTACTTTGACTGCAATGCCAACAGATTTTAAGCTAATTCTATGTTGTGTCAAACCCCTCCAATTAGCTACAAATTGCAGCTCTGCCTGCTGTAATGCTATTTCACTGAAACCCACAGAACTGCCGCATGTTCCTCTGATTAAAACAGCTTAATCTACTCAACAGCAGAAGTTGATGTTTTACAAGCGATTTCATTCCTCTCGTGTCATGAAATGTTTTAGAAACATTTTGTTTACACAATGAGAGTCTGTTGTATACAGACTGTAAGATATTCCATGGTAGTTTTTCAAAGATGTATGCTGGATTTCGGTGAACAATTCTCAAAGGTAGCGGCGAAAAATATCCACAGACTTCATACAGTTTTGAAAATCTTGGATTGCTGCCTATGGACTTTGACAGAAGTGAATATTTGGGATTTTTACAAAGTCACTGAAAAATGCAACATAATTACTCGGAATGACTTGCTATAGAATATAGCGTAGGATGAAGTATTTTATTTTTCCTCTCTTATTTGTGCTTATGTGATGAAACATCACTAGTATAATATGAAAGTAATGTAGCATTGCAATTACTGGATAAAATACTTACACTGCCTCCAGGTAGGTGTGATTATTACCCTATAGCTAGCCCTAATTTACAGTACTCTATATGCTACTTACTACCTGGCAACGTTACTTAGCTTTACACTTTTAGATAACGTCTGGGATCATTTGTGGCTTAGAGGAATTTTACATATTTTCTTTGTGAATTTTAAGTAGCTAAAATTGTTTATGCTAGTGCCATGTTTCATTTTAACCATTTGAGCTCTATGAGCCATTTCTGTACATGTTCTCAAATTTTTTCTTACTTAAACTATACTAGCATCTTCGAATGAAACAATATGATTTAAGAAAAAGCTAAGCTCATTTAAAATTTTATGATTTGTATTATTACAGAAATAGAACCCCTAATTATGAAATGAAAAGGTGTGTGTTCTTAAAGAACAAAATACAGTAAGACAAATGGAAGACAGATGCAGACAAATTCCACAATAGGATGGAATAAGAAAACAGAAGGAATGACAAGATATTAAAAAAAAAAACAACCAAACCCCAAAAACCAGCATGGCTGACTGGTAAAAGCATCTGAGAGCTCAGGTAAGATAAGAATGACTTTCAACTGAAAATATGTGATTAAAAAGTTTGGTAAGAATAGTTTTAGCTGAGTGCAGAAGCTGGAGTGGGGTAAGACTGAGAGGAAAGGACCTGCAGACAACCTCAATTAGAATACGACACAGAACAAAAGAAAATGGCGAGAAGAGCAGAAGCAGTGTTTCAGGTGTTTTGTTTTTTAAAAGGTTGAGAGGCTTAAGGCTTAATCATGTTTTTATTGTCAAGGGAAATAAAAGGAAAGATAAAAACAGTGCAAGAAATGTAAGGAAATGTGATGGGACAGGCAGAACAGAATAGGAAGTAGATGAGAAACTTCAGCTTCTTTGTAATGAAGGATGTTTGTGATGGAGAAAAGAATGTCAAAAAAATGGGAAGGCATAGATAAACACCTTGTTTTGTCAGGGTTTTTTTCCAGAAGAAAGTGACAAGATATTATGCAGTGATATAAAAATAAATGGAAGCAAGAGAAGAATAAGAAGGGAGTGCAGATTTGAGAGAATTTTAAAACAAGTCCAAAAAATGTAGAGTGCTACATGCAGGAAAAAGCTGATGGCAGTATTGAGTAAGACATCTGCTGAAAAGGAGAAACAACAACATGCCTCCAAGAAAGAAGAGTGTTCAATAAAATAGTAAAGAAAAGCTATTTTGGTGCAGAGAAGTGTTGTAGTAGGGCTGTAGATTAAATGAAAACGTGAACAAGGAAATACACAGCTCAAAAGAAATTGGTCATTAGCCTGTAAGCTGAAGCATCCAGAATGAGTGCAGGATACTGCAAGGAGGAAAACAGAGAACCAGGTGGAAATCTGCTGCTGCTAATGGGAAGAGCTGATTGAAGAGTAAATGTCAGTAAGTTAGAGCAAGAAGGGGATAGAGCAGCTGTCTGCAATATCGCTCTGGGGAAGAGAAACTATAAGAAGAGAGCAAACTTGCTGGAAAAGAAAGTAAAATTTATTTCAGGTGAGGTATGTGAAAATAACCTGTCTGGTATCATGTGATTACATTTAAACTTTTAAAAAAATAGATAATTAGTTATTTTATTTTAGAGACTATTCTCACATTTAGTATGTTTGGGCAGATTATAGTACAGAAAAAGTTTCTGGAGCCTTGAAATTAAAGGTCTTGAAGAAAGTTCCTTATAAACATGAAGTCATCTTTAAAAGTTTTTAGAGAAAAATAGCTGAAGATTAACTCCACTTTTTTGCATGTACTTCTGCCCTACCTATCAGAGTCACTATAGTACTAAGCAATTAAACATCAGGTTCAGTGTAATGAAAACTCTGTGCAATTAAACGCTGATTCAGGTTGAAAGGAATGTACCGCAAAATTACTTTCTATTTCATTCAAATGCATCTTCCCATTAGAACATAACCGTGGGATCTCCATGATCTATTCCCTGTGCACGAACACACAAGTGTGCACGCTGTAAGTGATAGGGACTAGGTAACTTGCAATCTGTATATGGCATAAAGGATAAATGATAAGGATAAAATTCCAAACCTGACAAGATCAGATAATGTAAATAGGGCTGAATGGGACTAACTGAACACAATTCTGATCCAAAATCTGAGCATGAAGCCAGAAATTTCAAAGGGTTTCCTCATGTGTTTTGCAAAACATTTAACCACGTAGATTATGTCAGCACTGCAGATTTACCTGGGTTTTACCTCACAACTTATCTATCTCTAAATCTCTTACCTGCGCTGGAAGTGATTTAAATCCTGACAGACTCTAACAGTAGATGTACAGCTTATGACACTGGCTCCGCTTTCATTTCAAATAGAACCTGCTCTCTTTGCAGTGGGGATTCAAGGTGGGTCGTGAGGGCTAACGGTCTTCCAAAGGTCTCACTCAATGGACATAGTTGACTAGAGAAAGAGGAGACAACCTCTCACTAATAAAAAACCACACGCACACAAATGAACCAGCACCCCGAACCCCAAGGTGGGATATATCTGCACACATGACAAAGGAGTGTGACTCCAATGATGATCCAATAAAGTGATGCGAGAAGTAGACATCTGTATTAATACAAATGCTCGGAAGTCTAGAAAAAATAGGATTCTTGATATTGGGGATAATGCTGAAGTTACAGTCTTTTGTACTGCACATTCAGGTATGTAAATATAGCAGCGTCTGGGGCCTTTTCTTCTTCCTTAGAAAAGAAAATCTAAAAAAATCCTGTAATATCCCTCAGAAACTGAGCCTAGTTAGACAAAGCAGAGTAACAGACCCCAGAAGAAAGAACCATCTTCAAGAAAGTTGTTCCCTGCTCTCATTCTGCAGAGAGATGCCAGAAACACTCCTGTTCATCTACGTTACTGCATTAGAGATAGGCTGTTCATAGGAATTTACCAACATGATGACACTCAGGAAGGTTAATTGGAATTAAGTAAAATGTATGAACTCTGAAGTGGATTAATTACATTATCCTAAGTCCTTGTGTAGATATTCTTATTTAAAATTAAAATGATCTTAATTTAGTTTATCTTATTTCACTCCTAAACTAAAGATAAAATGAATTACGATAATTTCAGAACTCATTTGCATTAATTTTCCTGTGTACACATGTGTAAACAAGCGCTGAGATCCTAAAACTTAAAACCTCATTCACTTTCATTAAGCATATCAATAATGCATCAGAACTCTGAGATTGATTTTCAGACATAAGCTCTTCATGATGACATCGTTTAGGATGATCACAATATCCAGAGTAGTGGAGACCACAAATCTACTAGCTTTGTAAAGTTCTAAAATCCTTTAGAAACAGAAATTCCTTTAACAGAAAATGTGTTTTATGCGATTGTACTAAAAAGTGGGCGAGAGTAAATGGAAAATGTTATAAACATCCCAATTTATACATATTTCATCTTTGAAATAATAGCATCCTAAAGATAGAAGAGGTTTGCAAAAATTCTTCACAAAACCCAATATATGCTGTGATTACCATGCTTCTTTAAAGGCCAGTGAACGTAAAACACATAAGAAAATGTGGAATTCTGTAACATACAATTAAGATCAAATAAATTTTTCAGCAGTCCTGCTGAATGAAGGCAGACTATTGAGGTTATTCAGCAAACGGATGATGAAAAAGGAGTTCTAAAGAAATCTAAGAATATAACTCAGGTATTCTAAATAAAATGCTAGAAACAAGCCAGAATCCCAAGTCATAGGCAGTTTATCTCACATCATTGGCAAAAAGCATAATTGTCTAACACTTGTAACAAAGAGAGCTCTAAAAAATACTTTTATGGATATTGCTTCCAGTGAAAATTTCTTCTATTTCTTTACCAAAATTGAGGAATATGTAGATTGGCAAAAATATAGTCACATGAGAAAACTGTTGGAATGTTTGTTGTGTGACAAAATGTTCCACTGAAAACAACCAGAGATCGTAATAATACAATAGGTAAATTAAATCTTACTCACTGAATAACACTACTAAAGGAGCAGCGCACTGAATGGCCAGAACCACTATGCAGTAATTACAAATTGCATTGTACCTGCCAAAGGCTGAATCGTACTAATTATGGATACATGCATTGACAGAGATGAGCTATATATTTAGTACTACTGTTAGACTGATAAAGAATAATATTTTTTAAATATAAAAAACTTTGCTACATTAGTTTTTGCTAGAGGAAAGTTGTGATGAATGTGCTTTGAAGATTTTTTTTTTTGCATGGAGTTCCCACTGCGTTTTGTCCTATGTGAGGACAAAACTCACTGAATACTATTATGAAGAAGGGGTATAAAATACTGTAACGATGTACCTAATAGGTAAGGAACAGGAATCATGAGAGGCACTTGCTGTTTCTAAATCTACCACTCGTATCTTGTGTGACCTCAGGTATCTAAACTCCTTCTATCTCAGTTTCTCCGTTTTTCAACTGAAAGCAGTATTTGTTCATATATCTTTATGATACATAAAACTAAAAAGAGATATAAGGAAATATCATTCAGCTGAATAAGAATTTGATCATTGATAGACTAATTAAAAGAAATACTTTCAAAGCTGGTGTGCTCACCATAGCATTCAGTTGCTCTCTCAAGAAATGGAAGAATGCCTGAAAAAAATCCATAGTCCTTACTGCAAAATGAACTTATAGAAAACAGTGGACGTAGATTACCCTGGATTTAAAAGATAGTTTTGAAAAGAATCAGAATGTAATGCTTTCCTTTAGATCCCATCAGACTAGATGTTCTTTCTGTTATGTTTTGCATCTTAAACCACACACAATTTGTACTGTAGTTTTGAACTACCATTAGTCTTCCTCATCTTAGGCTCCCTGCTTTGGCAGAGTATTTGCTGCTTTTTCACCGCAATCAGAGCACTTAGAGAATAAAGAATAGCATTAGTTCAGATTGCTGCTGGTCTGACTGCAATTATAAAACAGAACTATGCCTGGTTTGTGTTCATTAAATAGGAAGGTCACAGGTATCTTTGAACTGACACTCATTCTTTGTGTGCAAACACATTCTCTTTCATGTACTTATCCCCCCTGCTTTCATACTATCCAATGTGAATTTTTTGACACTTCTTAAAATATTTTTAAAAAGAACTTATTTAAAAATTGGAAAAGTCAACTCATTAAATAACGTATTTGTAGTAAGAACCTTTTATCTTCCACTGAAGGCAGTAACAACAGTCTCTCTGAAAATTTTCAACAGACAACAAACAACCTCTTTGAGTTTAGAGCTTTCTGAAGTGACTGATCCTGTCTTTCTCGTAAAGGAATTTGCCATATGTACTAGATATAAGGAAACATCGCAAAAAAGGAAAGCATTCCAAATTACATTTACTAGTAGTTATTCCACTTTACATCTTCAGGTTTATTAGAAATATTACAAGTATTTTTTGAAAGTCATATGGCTTTCCTATTATTTCCTTTATTTATGATGGCTTAATTAAAAACTAAAATAACTTCTGGACAAACTACTCACTAACTGATTGTGAACCAGCACGACCTCTGCTAAAGACAACATGTAATCTGCATACTCAAGTGCTGCAGTTAACAGACATCTCTTAACAGGTACATGAGTAAATTCCAATTTGGATGATAACTCTGAGTGGAACCTACCTTTGATTTTTTTTAGCATTATTCACAGTAAGATCTATCCAACATTAACTGACAATTACATTACTCAGCAGTCAGTACACGTTGTTAATTCTATCTTGCATGTACACGGAACAAAGCAAGAAACCGAGATTCCACTAGGTAAGCACCAAAAAATAATTGCTAACCTGCAGGTCAAGAATCCAACAAGAAGTTGAGTTAGGAGCAATACAGTGAGTGAAAATTCTTTCCTTTACAATCCTATCTGAGATACAATTGTGGTATACCTGCTGTGCTCAAAGATGTGTCTAAGATGTCTGTACATGATCTGAAGTATTTCATACGTCAGAAAGAATACTAGGTGAAATTGCCATTTAAAGCAGAGTATTTTGGCATATCCAGATTGCCTGTAGGGCTTCCACATTTCTTATAAGTTTACTTTTCAGTTTATGTCTTTTTCATTTCCTATTAGTAATGTTTACATTTTACAGAATAACTAAATCTCAATTCTTCTTTTCCTTTCCAGACAGACGTATTGAACTTGTTCTTATTTGAACTTCCTAGTTCCATACCGCTCAGCCAGGAATGCAAATTACAGATCCACGGTGATCCTGTAAATTATATCCCTCTAATGCTCCTCACACCTCAGCAAACTCAAACTTTTTGATACCACAATATGCAGAACCAGAGAAACACAGTTCTAATTCAGTAAAGAAAGAAAAGGAAGAAATTTTACTTGTAAGTCTGCCTTTCCTGTATCTCACATTGAAACTGTTTCTAAAAAAGAGCAGAGATTTTTGCTCATTTAAAAATGTGTTATGTGATGATTACCTCAAGGAATATTAAGAGAAACATGGGGATAATTCCATCAAGGCTTTTAAAAATCCTGTATGCAATTTGTCTTTCTTTTCTGAGGGTTAAGAATCTAAACCGCAATGGCAGAAACAACCATTTATCTGCCATTGTTCATTCCCAAGAGTTATTCATAAGCACTGCATTAGTTTTCAGAAGGAGCTAACTACCTGAACTTTTATTCAGAACATGTACTGTCTGCACCGTTCATTGGTTGGGTCATACACAATTTACTCTTTTATGCATTCTCATCTCATTTTTGCTTTCTTATTTAAATGCGGTATTATTTATTGTGGTGTAAAAAGAAAACAGCCTCAATCCAAGGTGATTGCTAAGACAAAATAAGCAGTAAGTAGCTTTTGTCATTACTGCCCACATAGAGTCATTTTCTTCATGCTTGTGCCTAAAGTTACGAGAGTGGGAGGTTCTTGGGTTTTTTTCCAAGTCTTTATTTCTAAGATAGTTCTCAACCTTTGTTTAATTATAGAGATGTCAGTAGCCCCCAAAAATCTAGGAAATGAAGAAGTAGAGTCAAAAGCACACTACAAAAGTGTATGATGTTGGCAGAATGGATTGTAATTGTTATTGTTGTCACTTCTTCCTCTTTTTATTTCTCGTGAGTTTAAAAAAAACCCCATAAAACTCTGAATTATGGTATATACAGTTTCCCACATGCTGTAGAAGTATGTAAGCTTTGACCAATCGGTAGGAATCAGGTGTGCATACGTATACTCCCTCACACACTAACTTCAGACAGAACACTGTTAAGATTGAAAAAGTCAGGTACTCAAAGAGACGATATGCTGAATTAAGTTTGTGTTTGCAACCTCTGAGGCCTCTGTATGTATGCAGTTGGTACAGTTTTGATATGCAGAGTTTGTATTTAACGCATAGTTCATTTTGTCGGTGTGTCTGTAGTGTGTGACTTGTGTAATTTTTACTGCGCACTTCAAACTCAGCGCTCAGGGCAGACCTGTTCACTTCTTGATGGGAGAATTATTCATCGCTACTACCACTTTGTAACATTCATCGCTGGGGCATCTGACTCTTCACTAGTAATAATGAATCTACTTTCACAGAGTCTTTGTGAGACGAGATGTGTGATGGACAAGTAAAGGAATTAAGGTGGAAAGAAATTAAGATTAAAGGTACTTACAAATTTTTGATGGGCAGTCTGAGGCAGTTAGGACCCAGTAGTTCACAGTACGGAGAGCACTTTATTGTAAAGCTTGTCTGAAAAATTCTACAGGAAACTTATAATTTGGAATGTATTGATTTAAGAAAATTGTAACATATACTGAGAAATATACTGTTTCACTGACATAATTAGACCTGGTCTGGGCTTCATGTTTAATTAAAGAAATAATGGAAAATTAAATCGCAACCTGCTATCTATCCACCCTTATAAAAGGGTGCAACCTGCTATCTATCCACCCTTATAAAAGATGATGTAAATCATCTTTATACCCAAATGCTATTAATCCTACCTAAGAAGTATTCGAGTCTGCACCTTCGTTCCACCAGTGGCCCATAGTGTGCTAACATAACACTGCACTTTAAGTCTATGCATTAAAGGAATTAGGTAGCCCTAGTCTCCATGTTGTTAAAATAGAAACTCAATCTACAAACGTGTAAATAAATCCAACAGTTTGCTAAACAGAAAGAAAAATAAGTGCAGTACTGGTAAGAAGAAAATATTATCAGAATAGGGAAAGGAAAAAGACAATTGTGATTAATCTGTATTCATGTCATCTGCTTTGCACAGTATATTTCCCACTTAAACTCTTAAAAGAAAAGGTATAGAAGAACATGGTTATACACAGGCAGGCTCTGAGAAGTTTGCCAGAATAGCTGCTAGTCATTCTATCAAGTTCTGCTTTCGCATTACATACTGCACTTCTGCATTTCTACATGCATGGCTGCCATTCTACTCATTTCTTGAAGGCCTTATTTCTATTTTACTTCCTTCAGGAAAGCGCCGCTTAAGGAGGATGATACATAACCGAAGTTATACCGTGTTCACGTTGGACTACAAGGAGGCATTGCGATAGATACTCCATCCAGCGATGAGAAGGTATGGGGCAAGACAGACCTTTTCTGGATCCAGAATTATTTCCCATTAAGCTGCCTAATGACCCTAGGATATTGGTGAGTCCTAACCATTTCTTAATAATGGATATTATGACTCATCCATCCATCTTGTCTTACTTTTCAATGCACCATTGAAAAGGTAGGAAGCCATTTTAGTAACATACCCTAATACATCATATCAATTTAACTTCTAATAGATTTTATTATTGCTTTTAATTCTTTTTTCTTTCAAGGATATTGATTTTGAGAGTACACTATTCTTGCAATTAGATACAACCAGTTTTTCAGCATGTAATCATTTTTGCTTTGTAACTTCTGCAGGAGACAAACTGCCTTAATATAACCTCTGATCTCTCCGAGTCATGTACAGATGTTAAAATAACAAGGACGTAAATATGATACACAAGTTAGTGAATACAAAACAAGACGGTACCTATAATATCTTAAAGAAATGGCTCTATTCTCTGAGTTGTCAACACACTAAAACCTAAAACTGCTACATACTTGCACACACACAGCACTTAGAAAGCAGTTAGGCAAAGCAGCCTAAGGTAACGGCTGGGTAACATGAAATGCCCGTGGGTTCTCACAAATAGTCTACCAAGAAATGCAGCGGGCATCTCCACTGCAGTCTCAGACATCCATTTCGCAGCAAGCACACACTCCATCCTCTGCAAAAGTATTCTATAGAGAACGTATTTCATGGTCTGTTTCTCTGTGAAAATTTACATAAAACCAGCAAGCTTCTTCGGTTAGAAGGTGGCGCTTTACAAGGCTAGAGCAGTGTTTGTTCTATCAATAGTACTTGTTTAAGCATTACACTGCGAGCTGCTCCTCTTCTATTAACAATTTTGCTGCTGTTCTACACATATTAAGCAGCTTCCCTGGCGATGCAGAAACGAGGCATTAAACCATGGCAAGAAATGTTATTCTAATATTATCACAAAAAATATATTTACTATTCACAGGAGGAGAATCAGTATTGATGTTTAGTTCTTTTGGAGAAATAAAGTATTAAAAAGCACATGGAATTTTGTCAGGACCTTTTTCCACAATTAATGCTGATCGCTATACGTATAACCTAGTTTAAATTTCTGCTTTATTGTCATAATCTATGCCACCTAGTCATAGCTCTTTTATTCTTAATTCCAAATTATCTTTTATTTTTGGTGTACTTCGAGCAAGAAATTGATGTTTCTTTTAGATAGCAGCAGGGTGGTACCAGTCCTTTTCTTTATGATCTACATGAAAACATGGTCATAATTGTAATATGGAGTTTGTTTACTACATACAGAATTCCCCCCACAGTATCCTTCAAACTGTAACTTGTAATTATCAATGCCAGAGTAAATAGTAACTTCCTGCCAGAGAATATAAGAAACTAAGCACAGTTACTGGTTAACGCTCCAGAAAAGAAATAGTAATTTCTCGTGATTCCATCACAATTAAGTAGGACTTAAATGACACAAAGATGGACCAAGCTGTCTTGTTTTAGACACCTTCGATGAGCACACCAACTCTGTAGTCAACACCGCCTCAACCCCCTTTTTAAGCAATAGCAGAAATTACCATAAAAACTTGCGTATTTTGAAGTCATCATGGTCTTTTCCTGAATAGCGCCTTTTTTGAGAAAGCACCAGAAAAGCTGAGTCACAAGGAGCTGTTCAAACCAAGCCCAAACACCTCTGGAACAACCCAGAAATCACCATGCTCCCAGTCATCAAGAGCTGTCATGAAACAAAGCACCTATTCCTATGAGTGCTCTAAAAACTAGGAAGAACAAATTCAGGAATTAGTCATTTTGTCTCTGTTTTTAGTCACAGAAACAGTGACATAAATTTTTCTGCATGTCTATCTTTTTGTGCTTTTAAGAGAATTAATAGCTTGTAGCATATACAGCATTTAAGACACAAATGCATACCTTTTTTTCCTCGGAAGGAACAAGCTTCTGCACCCGCAGGGGTACCTGAAATATTTGAAACTATAAAACTGTCTAAGACCATTATTGATTTCACCGTGTATAAAGCAGCTGAAGCATTAGACAGCAGACATTCCTAGTCATAAACATTACAAGGTATCTCTGTATCTTCAGCAAATACATAATGCTGCTGTTAATGTAGCAGATTATTCACTTTGGAATCGGAGTCCTGGAAGTGTCCTTGGTGTCTGCTTCTACATACTTCAGCTGCAATGACAATCAGAAGGGCAAGGCTACTACTACTTGTTACGACGTAATGCCATGTTAAGCACATTCCTGAGCAGTCATCTTGCTGGGGACTTATCCTTGTAATTGCAGTTGCAAATCTGTCGTATCTGGAAGCCTCTGGAACTTTTTGTAGCCTTATTAGACGTGAGAGAGCCAAGCAAGCTCAGTGGCACTGTGCTCATGAAAAGCAGCCCAAAAGAACTTAACTGACCGTATCACCTGTTTTACACATGGCTTTCCTAATTGTAATTTGAAAAAAAACCCCAAAAAACAAAAAACCCACTCAAAAGTGTAATGGCCTTGTTTTAAATCACATGCTGTATTGGGATTAGAAAATAATTATTATTCCTCTTTTAGGTAAGCAGATTATCATGCCACTAATTATTCTCAACAGAATAGAAGAGATGAGAAAATAATCTAAAACTTTTCCTGATGGAACTAAAGTCATGACTAGGCTTAATAGGCTCATTATAATTATCAACAACTTTTGCTTCGCTAGTTCCAGAAAGAATTGTTACTAGGATAACATTTGAAGCTGACTTTCCGTATCAAAAAAAATTCTATTGGCTGCCTGCATTATAGCACAAATAAAGATGAAATCATCTCTTAGGAAAGAAAGTTCATTATTTAAAAAAAGATCTTATGATTTAGTGGTAGCATATACACAATTTGGGGTTGTTTAGAAGTGTCTGACCTGGGCAAAGAGATATCTGGGCAAATTGGGGTAATGGAGCAGGCTTCCCATCGAAGCAGGGAAGGGTGACAACGCTCTCAAAGCCCCAGCTAGCATGGCAGCTCCGTGCAGCTCAAGGCTGTTCCACTGAAGGTATCCCTTGCAGATGGTGCTTCAGCAGCACAAGGCTTTGCCTCCACTATGCTGCCATCTAAAGGGTACGAAAACAGGGAGGAAGATTAGATTTTCCATGTGCTCTGTGGGAACTGTGAACCAATTGGCACTGGACTATCCAAATTCCAGGTTTTAATTAGAACTGCACTTGAAACTTGAGGGGTATTGGTTGACTCAATGTAGTGGACTGGATCACCACCAGCAGTAACATAATACTTGTACTTTTAGAGATTTCATTACATGGGAAAGATTGAACCAGTCTCTGTATAGTTAGAGAGGAGGAGTCAGAAATTATTTATGGACTGCTCAGAAAAATTAACACAGATAGCAGACAGCTGTGTAAACAAGAGCCTCAATATATCCTTTTCCCATTCTGTGACTGAGTAAGCAGCTATATCAAAGCCCTCTTTAGTCTACCTCTGCAATGACTTGAAGTGAAATTGGAACTTGGTAACAAAAGTAATGAAGTACAAGATCTAACTCACCAGGTGGGTTTTCCCAAGAAACCTACAACACTAATTATAAAACTTCATAACATTGTAATTTTTGGTAGTTTATCACAGGTTTATGTTTATACTTTGCTATCAGTTTTTTTAAAAAATTGTTTGTATTTCTTACAACTACATTTTAATCTACATTTAACAAACAAAAGATAAGAAAACAATAGTTTTTAAGAGATTAATAGAATATTGAAATGTATGGAGTTTGTTTACATAAACTGTTATTCAATAATGGCTCACAAAACAAAAAGTATGAACTACTAGAGAATGTTTTTTCAGTTTTTGTCCATGTACTTTGTTTTCGAATTTATTCTGTGTACGGTAAAGTGCTCCTACAACATGAGCACTCTGACATTTACTTCTTTCCTACAAAGAAGGAAATGGTATTTCCCAAAATCTTACATTTGCTAAATTGTCCAGTCTACCTTCAAATAAGGAAAGGAAAATGTACTCATTTCTAAAGTCATGTAAGTTATTCATATGAAAACAAGGCAATTAAATCAGAGTCTGGAACTAGACAAGAATATTTGCAATTAATCCCAATTTCTTCTTGAAAGTCATCATTTTTGGTAACATTGATTGCAGAGCTCATACTTAGGTTTATAGCTAGAATACCAGTAATAAAGACAAGCAGTTAAAAAAAAAAAAAAGAAAGAAGTAGATATAAGGTTTTGTTTCAAGAAGAAATATGAATCAAAGAAAATAAGGAATGTTAAATGAAGTGAAACTGCCTAATAACAGATTATTTAAATTATTTAACTATGGAGTTATCAGAGTCACTACATATTGTTTCAGTCAAAACCAGTCAAAATAGTATGGTCTGGTGATTAAAGAACTGGACTACAGTAAGGACAATTTCCTGTCCATCACAGAGTTTCTGGATTATAGAAGTTTTTTTATTAAGTCATCTTCTGCCTGTGTTTCCAGCTTTAAAATGGAATCCGATCCGATCACAACTCACACAAGAAGCTTTATGGAGATAAACTGAATAGTGTTGATGAAGTACGTGGATAATGTAGGGAAAAAGGTCAAGAAGAAAATTGAACAAGCCTTTTTTTGAATAAGTATTTCTTTGAACAAGCTAATTCACTGCACTAAGATTACAATAAGAAAAAACACCAATATGACGTTACAAAGCACTTCTGTCATCTTGAAATCCACGAGCTCAGTGGCTCTGAAATCTGCACATTTATCTTTAGGAAGATAGAAATTAAACATACCCATCTAGAAACTGTATAAAAGTACACTTAAAATTGAGACTGTATAAGCAAAGATCAGAGACAATTTCCCAGTCACTGTTACAGTGGACATGACATAGAGCAGCAAATTCAGGAAGTGCTGATGATGTTTTAGTTTGACGTTACTTGACCTACAACAGTAACCGCGCAAACTCCTGACAGAAGTTTAGTATTTTCTCCGGCACATTCCAGAGCAAGTAGTAGCTACTGAACCATGACTACTTGAAGTCAGATAGCCAAATCTCAATAGCTAGTATCATTCTGCTCACCAGATCCCTGCAAATGAGAAGGTTTTAGAAGGTACATTGTATGTAGTCAAGTGCTGAACATAGTATGTCTTTTCAGCAAAATATGCCAAAATTCACAACTATTTTTTCATTCATTCTATGGCTTATATTCTACAGCAGAAATTAAAGTAGATAAAACAAAAGCATTCATTTCCCTAGCACATTAACAGAAAAATGCACTTGTATAGAGGTTTGTGTATGGAGGATGATGAAATGTGAAATATTCAATTCGGTTTTATACTTTAAGAGTAACCAAAGGCGACTTTAATCCACATTTATATATGCCACAGCATGAATTAACCAGCTGCCTTCCTCACAAGTGGGCAGAACAAGTTAAAGCAACCGGAAATGTAGTTTGATTTATACATTCTCCTGTAGTTGCGCTGAATAGTATCTGTACTGCGGTGCATTTGGCTAGGATCCCTGCCATGTGTCCTGTCTGAGGAGAACTACTTGATCTAAAGCAAAATCATCTTTGTTCTTTTCCACTCATTTTAGAAGAGCTTTGAATATTTTTTAGCTGGCATTATATTTACTCAAATTATAAAAAATAACAGCCATTTCATTGATTGTATGCAGTTGTTTGTGGAAACCAAAACACCCTGAAAAGATGGAAGACTTTGACATTTAAATAACAAAACATTTACTTCAAATAATTTCAAAATGTATCTTATGTTTTTTAGATTAAAAAATTTAATTTGAAAATGCCACAACAAAATAAGTGATTTCATCCAAAAGCAGCGTTTTAATTTAATTTTACAGAGCCAAATTTCCAGTGTTTTTTTAAAACATTCTTTTAGAATTTTTATTTAACTAAATATAAGCTATTTGAACATCTCAAGTCCTTTTCTGGCAGGTCTTAGCTGCATTAGAAAACTATGAGTTACTGTGACAAATGAACAACTCATCAGAGTAGTTGACAGCACATAAATAAGGACTGATGCACGTCTCAGTTTGTAGTATTAATTGAAAAATAGGACTTCCAGGAGTTTTCAATACTGGGTTCGGTGAGGATAATTTTAAAGGAATGTATAAAAAGTATCAAACGTTCAAAAAATATAAATACATATCACTTCTTGTCTGTCACCAGTTAAGAGTAATAAAAAGTAATAAAATACTTGAAAATAAAAGCCTAAATGAAACCTAGACCTCCTTGAACACAGCCAAATTGCAAAGAATCACCTTACTTATGTCCTGCAAAATCCAAGTAAAACCTTTGTGACTGGAAGCTGTAACTACAAAGGGCAAATTTCTCTTTCCAGACCACCATGTGCATCCACATCTTGCATGCACGCATTTTGCTCATTAACTACACGTTTAGAGCTCTCTTTCCACTGTGAGACTGTTGCTTATTTCACTGCGTCAGAAGCAAACCAACACTGCAGACCATGACACGGCAGGAAAGCCGCGATGAATCCTAAGTCAACACAGCTCATTTCCCGAGGTCTTAAGAAGAGCCTGGTTTGTGGCCAGCTACTTTGTTCCTGTACTGCTTTGTTTTGGAAGAATTCCCTGCTGGCTTGTTTCAGGCTTTTACAATAAATATGCAAGGCAGAAGTTGGATACATTTACCCTAAAAACTGAGTCAAAAGATAACTCTTTTAAGAAATGTTTAAAAAACCCCTACCCTACATAATGCACAATGCAATACCCATGGCAAGGAGAAATATGCAGTGCCTTATCTTGTGTTACATACACTAAGCTGGTTAGAGCAGCAACACTGCTGGAAATTATTAGGTGGAAATTATTGCCTGGTCAGAAAAAGAATGTATTTCAAATGTTGTGGAGTTTCTCAGAGAGAAGAAAAGAGATAAACGCGGAGGTATGATGTTTCTGTTTATGTGAATGTGATCACACTGCTCTTGCAAATATTATTTCAAGTGCTGGATGGATCATACATGAAGTAAAATTTGTGCCTTCCTATTAAGTAGTATGAAAAGGTCAGGCTGCGTTCCCCTAACAACATACTAAAAGTTGCAACAAGGAATGTGACTGGGGCATGCTGGCGAGAAACTGAGAAAGGCTCGTTTCAAAATTATTGGGAGATTCACAGCTATTTATATTAAAAGCTGACTCCAAGGCGTGAGCAAATAAGGAAAAGCAAGCACATTTCTACCGTGCCAGCTGTAAGCAGATAGGAGAGAATTAATTATCAAAAAGAGTAAAGTGTAAGAGAGATTTTTGCTCCTGCAAAGGAACATCACGTAAAGTACCAGGGCAAGACATGAGGATTTCTAGGGTAACACAAAGTTAAAACAGTGTGCTGTTTGCATAAAATTAGGCTGTCTTAGAGTTTAAAATGGTATTTTTTCCAAGGTTTATGAGTAATCATACAGTTGAAGAATGTTGGTGAGTCCGCTTGCCTCCAATTTCTTCTTAGCCTCTACGGATCATTGCACCTGAGAGTTTATCTCCCTGGGAACTTATTATACAGTAAATAAGGCTGTAAATTTATAGAGGACTCTTCACTTACTCCACTTGTAGACACTGTTAATGTGCCGTAAGGACCCTCTGTGAGAGTTCACTCTCCCTTTACAAAAGTGAACAACACTGAACACAGAGAATCTACGTGGGGGATCCATAGGGATCGCTGAATGGGATGTCATTTCCCATCTACGTTTACTCCCTTGCAAATACAAACTCATCTACGTAGAAAGACCAGTAGACTTCCATCTGCACGTGCCAGAGCACTTGCTTGGGTTTCCTAAACCCAGGAGCCTCCACTAACCACTGCCCCATGCAACGTGATCAGCTTTCACTCTGCTGTAGACATCAGAATTGTCTCTCCTTTTTAAATAACCAACCCAAATATAAATCAATATAGAAGTAAATATAAGCATAAATAATAGGAAGAATTGCAAAACAGCCAATATTGCCCTCAATATTAAGTTGTGCTTCAGTGTTCCAGACAACACCGCGCACAGACTACAGTGCTGCTCCCAGTAACCTTATGACTTGTACTGACTACTAATAGTAATACTGATAAAGGCACAGAAGTTTTAAGAGCTAAAGCATGGAATGGGAACGTAGTTTTGAGCACTGCCTCTGCTAAATTTTCTAAGCTCCTCTGGTGCTTGAGGCCTACGAGGGAAGATTTTATGTCTTTTCAGTAGCAGGTTGAACATTGGCAAATGTTACAACTTAGCAGACTTCTGTGGCCTTATCCAAAAGCAAATGGTGAAGCTAGAAATTTAAGGCAGATATTTAATGCAGTTAATTAAACTAAATGAATTAACAATAAAATTAAATTATTTAACAAAAAGAAAAAGCTGCTTTTCTTGTGTTGCACTGAACAGAAAAGAAAATTTTACTTAGCGTTCCCATCAGAACTTCAGCTGGTCTCGTATGTTATAGAGCATAACATAGCCTGAATAAGCCTTTGAATCTTGCATTCCTTGCTCTTGTACAATTCGTTTCTTTTATTAAAGCATCAGCTTACAAATGTATTATGGAATTTCATTTTCTGTGGTGAGAAGAACAAAGCAGCAGTAAGAATTCCAAACCCAACAGCACTTCTATCATTTATAGCTGCAGAGAAAAAAACCAGAAAATGTAACAAGTCTCACAAGTGCGAAATTACCCAAAGCAAGCCATTCCCAGAATTCAATATTAGTACAAAAAAAGAGCCTCATGATTCTTTCTAGAGCACCCCTTCACTAAATTTGAATACATGGGAATGACATTACCAAGAGCACATTCTTCTTTTGCATCTGTTGCAAGTGATCGAGTTGTGGAATCAGAGTCACCAATTAGATTTTGTTTTCATTAATGTCTGGAAAAGTAGAATTTTCCAGGCTGTTAATGCCAATGATTCAAGCTTACGTAGAAACCCAAAAAGGCACGGAAACAGAAAAAAAACTAAAGCAGTACCATATTAGCACTCCTCAATCTATATGACTTTTATAGTGATACCTGACCTTAAATTAAAGGATTTTTT
Source organism: Grus americana (assembly GCF_028858705.1). NCBI lineage: Eukaryota > Metazoa > Chordata > Aves > Gruiformes > Gruidae > Grus > Grus americana. The sequence continues at coordinate 5,460,096 of NC_072863.1, read as the reverse complement.
TCCAATATTTCAATATGCTGTATCAGTCTGAAAACAGAAAACGCTAACCCTCTGCACTGTGAAATAGGTACACACACATCTACATGAGCTGAATTTTTTGAGGATAATTCAACTCATCACATTATTTGTAGCATTTCTTAAAGCAGGATGTGAATATATTCAGCTGAAGGCTTTCCAATACAATTTGCAAGGAGTTAGGAGAATTGGATGTATTTTTCCTTTTATAATATACACTCCATCACTTCTCCAAAGCTATTGCCATTCTGTAATGAATATTTCTGATTATTTATAACAGAGTAAGGGTCAGGGAGCATTAGAAATTGAACTCAGACAGAACAGAGCTGCATCCCAAGATACACTGCTAGCAGGCAAAGTCTGAGATTTCTTTCACTCTGTTGTTCGTGACCTCAGTCCTGACCCTTCTGTAAATGTGAGAGGTAAATATGTCTGGTTCCAACACAGTCCAAGGTCTTTGACAACCAAATATCAGGTAGCTGTACGTGCTTGAGTATGTCCATCTGCTGAGCCTGCTTTAAACCACAATCCATAAACCTGTCAGCTTGTATTTGAAGAGTATTACTTTTCTCCTCCATCCCCAGAATAGATGGAATTTATTTTATCTGTGTTATTTTATGGTAATCATGCTCGTTACTCATCAAACAATTATCAACTAAATTCCCAAACTGGTTAAAACATGCAAAATAACTTCTGTGAATTGAGAAATCAATTCCAGTAGTAGCTAACAACATATACAACCTACAGTAATACTATAATAGATGACCTTAGCCAAAGTAACGGCATAAGTGCAGCACTTATATATTTTACAATATCATGTGGTATCTGGGAGTATCTGCAATAAATTTTTACCTCGGGTCCACTGGCAAAAGAAAATTAAGTAGATATCATTTTGGTTCGGATTGGGAAAAGGACTAAGCCTAAGGAAAGTGTGGTTGGGGCACGTAGATATCGCCTGAGACTTCTGCTTTGCAGTTGATCATTCGTAATTTCGGTAGGTACGCATACAGTCAAAGAAAATAAGATAGGAGACATTAATAAAAAGAAAATTTTGTATAAAATATTGGAATTTGTAAACACAAAAGAGCAGATGGTTACAGATTACTTTAGAAGAGCTATTTTCCAGGGTATTTTACACAATAGTAGGGTGATTTGCAATTAGAAAATCCTGGTTTCACTCTGCTGGTTCAAGAAAAGCACCTAAACAACAGTACTATTGTGATTGAAATGAAAAAAAAAAAAAGGAAAAAAAATGAAAAAAAATCTGCATTTGAGATTTTCAAATAGGTCAATATCAATAAATATTCTTTCACTTCTGAAGCACTGAAGTTTTCATTCTATGCTATTGGATTTGTGTTTAAAAATACGGTAAATATACTGAAAGTATATTAAATACCCAAAGTAAACATTTTTTTCGAAAGTATCTTCCAAACTTTTGAGGAAGTTTCTTGATATAGTATGAATCATGGAAAATACTTGCGTGATCTCTAATGAATGTAAGTGTCAACGTTTATTTCTCATTCCCTATTTTAGCTAACATTTCCTCTTCCTTTTTTTAAAATAGTCTTTGACAAATTACAAACAGCATAGTTAATAAAAGGCATTGATATGACAAACGTTAAATATACATATATTGATATACATATAGATATACTCTTATATATGATGCAGTACACATACAACCTATTCTAGCAAGTTCTGTCTGAAAGAAATTCCTACCCAGTCTGGAAACAAAGACAAAAGCACTAAGATGATGTGTTACTCTAAAAGTGTGTTTGATGCGGGGAAGCCTCATCATTTCCTCAAATTCATGTTGTCGGCAAAGTTGTATTCTAGTATTAAACCAATTAATGCAAAGCTACGAGTATAATCAAAACTGTAAAACAAACAAAAAGGCTGTTTTGCTATATAGTCCCGTTCCGTTCTATTCATGACCACCTCTGTAAGCCCCAATGTACTAATTCTCCACCTGCAATTCTTTTGCTACAGTGACAATATTCAGAATATCACCTGTGGAGTTAGATAAAGGGTACCTGGGGTATCCCACTCAATTGAGATACAAAAAACCCTGACCAAACAACTAAGACTTAAATAAATCATTTCTGCAGATTATTTCTTTCGCTTTCAGAGAAAAAGAAAAGCTCCTTCCTCCCATTTTCAAACATTTTTAAGATGAGCAAAATCTCTATTGACAAAAAGGTTAAGTCAGATAAACACAGTTTTATTTAAATCATTAAAAAAATGGGTCTTTTTGTAGAGATACACAACTAGCAGCTATCATACTGAGCCTTCCATATTCCACACAATATAATTTTAAAATTACAAGCTCTGAAATCAGTCAAGATGTTCCAAAAACACTAAGTAGTCAAAACACAAGACTGAAATTAGCTCTGCAAAGAAAAGCCAAATAAAAAAATACTTTGTAATGGCAGACTTGATAAATGCTTTATGAGGAACCTGTAAAATAACCCACAGGACACTCCAGGTGGCTGCAGAACCACAGAATGCCGCATTCGCCCTCTGAGTCCACACTGTGACACAGAGTCAAGTTTAATATTTACAATTTCTTTTCATAATCCCTTATCACACATAATACTTTGAGAGACAAGGATTTACAGCGGTCCCAACATCTTCCTGCCAGCTTAGACATTAACTGGTGAACTTCTACCTCTTTTGATTAAAAGTCTCTTGGAAAAGTTGGAACCGATGCAAATTGCTATCTATCCTATTAATTTAGATATTTCTATAGCTAGGGAAGTTTATCTGTGCTTGGATATTCAGATGGGAAACAGCTCTTCATGAACATTTTGATTTTAAATTATTTGGCTATTTCAAAATTAGCGAATGCTTTCTCATATATATAAAAATCATAATTGACGCTACAAGCATAGTACACAAGTAAAAGATGAGGCTCAGATCATGGGAGTCTTTAGAGATTTATCATAGTTATCAGATCTTGTGAGTTGCAAAGTATTAGGAACTAAATCCATAAAATACATGGGTTTTGCCCTGAGCGTTTTTAATGGGTTAAAAGACATTTCACAGACAAAAGCAATTAGTGACTATGTTCAGAAATTGGTGATACCATCTTGATATGGAGCCGAAGATGCCAGAGGGTTCAATTTGAATCGTTTTGATGTTCTGAATTTTAGTTAATGATAAATCTCTTTCTGCGGGAGTTCTGCATCTATCTATATTCAGATAGCAAAATTATGTCTGTGGCCTCTTCAAACACCTCCCACTCCTTTTTTCTCAGCATTACGGATAGTCACTAAGATTAGGAAATATGACTTTTAAAATGTTAATGATAAATATGACAGAAAAATATATTAATTCTCTGCTAAGGTCCAGAGAATGAACAGTGCATAAAGGAAGTGAAAAGTGTAAATATTTGTACACAGACGTCTCTTTAAGCTATTGAGGGGATGTTCTGGAATGAAGCATGCAATTTTGTATTCAAACCTTGTCTCATCATATGTTAAGCCTATCCAAGCAGCCTTTCTAGATTATAAAAAGCAGTCTATTGAATAGAAATGTAATATTTGTTCTTGTTCTTTCCTATGTTCCCTGAAAATTGATGACATTCTTAGTGGTATTTTAAAATAGAAATGTATATATGTAGGCATATAATACATATATATTTTCATATTAAAAATGTCTTAAAACATTAAGCTATTAAGAAAAATAGTTTGCACACCTATGCAGAATGTGCCTTCGATTGGTATAAAATTGAGCTAATTGAGAACGCTCTTGCGAGCAGGAGACAGTTGGGAGGAAAGAAGGAAGGAAGCTTGCTGCGTCTGCAGGCACTCTGTCCTCAGCGCAGTCTGTACGCTCTGCGAAGGCTCTTGGCCAACAGTCCTGGAGGACCACAGCTCCAGACCTTACAAAGCAGAAACCTTCACAGCCAAAGCAGTTTAAAGCTGTTTTTCTAATTTGGGAGTTTCTAATTTTGGCTAAGGAGTTGTGCTCATTACAGGCAACCTGCTAAAATCAGCAGTTCCAGCAAGATGGCAATGCAATATTAAAATATGGAGATTATTTATTTGTTAAACTACAACGTGAGGGGAGGAAAATGTAATAAATAAAAGTCATCAGAAAAAGCAGAAACTCCATCCACATGTTGTCGTAGTACGAAGCATACGCGTGTGTCTGTCATTGTGTCGCTCAAACTGCTGTGTAAATGATGTTGGAGTTAGAATTTGAAGCATCTTCTACATCTTACTCTTAAGAAATAAATTCAGAAAAGGAATCCACAAAGCCCAGTCTCTTGCATGACTTCGTTGAGCGAAGTTTCTCCCAAATAAACTATAATAATATTATAGATGTAAATGACAGACATATATGCTTTAAAATAAGGGAATTCTGGGATAAAGTCTTCTGTGTAAATACACACACAGAACTCAGAAACTGATACTCCGTGTGCTTCATAATTATGTATATGTACCTAAGTAACCTGCTCAACGGGGATTTTAGGATGGGGGAAGAAAAGCAGGAAATATTTGTGAAGAGCATACATCTGAAGACCTCAGAAAAATAGTCTGAAGAGACTAAATTTTGTTATTGTCAACAAAAATGCCAGCACCAGTCTCAAACGAGTTTTTAAAATGGACACTTTCCTTCCAGAATTGCATTCTGAAAGGCAAACAGCATTTTGTTTCCATCTGTAAAAACCCAAATACAATAGAGAGAAAGGCAACTTCGTACTTCAGGATGTACCAAACTCCAGAAACCATAATGAACAGCTTCTTTGTAAAAAGGTTAGCGCTTGCAGTGATTACATCCTCTATTGCTGGTATATGAATCTTTGAATATTAAATGATTTTTGTCTATCAGGCCATTCCTTGCAAACAAATTATTAATGAGTTATGACTGCAAGTGGATGAGGAAATGACATGCAGGACCTTGCTAGTGCATGGATTATACAGATATATCCGCCAATGCCTTTTCACAGTGCTGTCTTTAGTTTAATGTTCAGATATACAAATATAATTCACCGAGCTATCATTTTTTGGTAAACTGCACTTTGCAGACAGTGCAGAGCGATTCGATGTCTCTCAAGGTGCATGAATAATTCATTAAGCTCACTGGAGTTAATGTTGTTGTACTCAAGGTTAAGTATTCCCCCATCTCCATATAAGGAATAACTTGATTGCTTACCTTAAAAATGAACTTTCTTTTAAAAAGCCATTGTATAAATAATAGGATATGTCTGACCACCATAATTTGTAAGCTAATCCATCAAGGTACCAGCAAATAATGATACACTGAATAAGCTTACTTTTTTTTTTTCAGCTATCTTACAACTCTTTATAACAAACACACCCATTTAGTGAAAATATCTTTGTTCGGAGACACTTTTTACTCCTTAGAGTACCTCTGCCAATGATGAAGGTGATTTTATTTATTAAGGACTATAATAAAAAATAAAAGCAAAATCAAGGGACTATGTCCAGATTGGTCATGAGCTTAATAAAGATTAATAAAACTACCAAGAGTAAAGCAACGTGCTATTTAGTCAAAATCGCAAATACACTGTAGCATTCAGATTATCCTCGGACAAATTGGGGGAAAAAAAAACCCTCTAAGAAACAAGGCCATGGAAACAAGCCAAGTTGTTTGGCTGGTGGTCGATTTAATTAAAAGCAGCAGCCAGACAGCTAGCTACGTTCAGCTGCAGCTAAGTAACTGGTTTCACCGTGTCCTCTACGAGCAAGTCCTTCTGCATGGCAAGATCAAATCCTGCAGAACAAAAACTACTTTCTGACAAGCGCAGCCTTCACCTCTAGCTAATAACTCCCTGATCAAACTCCAGTTGAACCCAGTAGGAAACAAGGACTATGTTGAAGCGTTCCAAAGGGACTCGGCATCTTAGAGATAGCTTGGTCTCTCCGAGCAGTAACGTAACGCAGATTATTTGGAAGAGGACATTGCCACAGGACACTAAGAAACTCTCTTCAATATTCAATGGACGCTAGTCACCTCAGACTCGCAGGTTCTTCAGAAACTCCTAGACTGGAGCGCATGTTAAAAGGTCATTTATGTATCTGTTTAATTGCTTGACTGGCTATAAAAGCTTGTTCAGACACACAGCGAAGTGGATGATGAAACTCCTGCTCCTTCTGCTGCAAGCTGGGGCTCTGTACGCATGCCTGCACTACGGCACGCTCCACCCCAGAACAGGGATGCTCTCCCTAATCACGCCCACAGAACAAACAGGAGCTGATAGCACCGCTGAATGTTTATCTATTATTAATGCACTGAAGGTGGTAAACAGTTGTGAGAAACTATTTCAGGTTTATTGCATTCTGTATATTTTGAGGGTTGACTATAAGTGATATTTACTGAGTTTCCACCATTGCAGTGGCCCTGCCTATTTAGCTGCCTTCCAGCTCTCTTATTTCTTGCTTCAACAAATGATAACAAATTATTAATTTGTCTGCAGATGACATTTACTCACAGCATAAAGCAGAAAGCTACACCAAAGAAAACGGTAATACAATAGCTTAAACAAGCCTAAGTGCCAGCTACCAGGCACAGTCATCGATAAAATAAATTAGTGAGATTTCTGTTCTGCTGATGAAATAATAGTCTGTGCTATGAAAACTGTACTCATAAAGCGATACTGAACTCCGAAGAAAGCTTCACTTAACAAGTCCAGGGAGCTGAAAACGTAAGCATTCACCAATTATCCTTTATTCACATTTAACAAAGAGTAAATTCCTTGCGGGGAACTGTAGCAAGAGAGTATGGTTTCCTAACGCTAGTGAAGGCACAGGACACATGTCCGACTGGGGATTTCACAGAATTCAGGTGAAAGAGAAAGGCTATGTAAGAAATTTTTATTATGAGAGATAGATAGTGACTTCTCTAAAAACTATTAACCAATGAAGTTGGCAACTACTCCTTTTCAATATATGTATGCACAGATTCTTCCCCCCCCCCCAAAAACATGCAAATGGTCTGAATACTATTGAAAGTTTGGAAGAATCTAACTTGAAATTACAGATACCGGTTTCAGGATGCCAGCAGGCAGACTTCAAAATAATAGGTTGCATTTGTTTGATCTTGAATCACAAATATAAAGTAATAACCACAGATTAATTTAAATCCTGATTTATGTACCTAACACATCAACCGTTGCACGGACACAAACCCCATTAAAAGAGACAACAGGTTTGCATCTCCTGACTTCCATTCAGAGACTTTACCTAGAATTTCTTATAACTAAAACTAATTACCTCTACTGAATGACTAACAGCATTTTTTCACACTGAAATAACATGAATATATATCTGTGAATTCACATTATTTCAGGACCATTTTAATTGCAAGTATAAGGAAATAGCTTAGAGCATCATGTGCTTGTCTCTCTGAGCTTACTGGAGAAAATTCCACTCTAATTTCACAAGTGAGAAGGTATTTGCATGCTGTAATAAAACAGCCAAAACCAAACCGAGCAAATTAAGATTTATAGAACAACAGTGGCTACGGGTCCCTAGCAAGCCATATAGATCTCAACTCCAATTTCCATTGTCACCTTTACTACTCCGATTGCACAGTAAATGGTTTTATAATGCTGGCAGTAATGCTGTGTCTAGCTAACATTTGCAGTTGGACACTAAGTTCAGTCAATCACTATTGTCTCTCTCTTGCCAAACCCCTTGAAGACGTTCTCCATGGCCATTATTCCAGAAACTTTTTGAACCATTTTGGATGAGTGAGTTTGATGATTTTTTTGACTACGTTTTCATGAAATGCATCTTTTCCACCTATAAATCTTACATACATCACTTTTTCTTAAAATTATTTTCGTCTCAGACATCAGTGACAGCATATAGCAATCCTGCCAGGAAGTTTATGAAGGCAGAGATGCCATTGCTGGATTAATGTTTCAGAATAATGAGAATGACTGATGTCAAACAACAGATTGGCAAAATGAAAAATATCAGCATAGCTTTGAAAAATATATGTGAAGAATTATTTCTTTACTCATTTCTGTTTGTAGGATTATTCTTAGCTTTTTCTTATGTTCTACTATTGGAATTGCAGGTTTAATCTTACTTCAAATCTCCTTCTCTTCCATAATTTCATTTGAAAATTTAGTTATTGAGTGTAGGCTGGCAGAAGGGTAGGTGTTTTTATTAATTAATTACTTAATATTTGCTTCTAAAGCAAAATGTCCCTTAAAAAAATGTATTCTCTTTTTATAACTGCTAGGAAAATTCCAACTCTTAAATATGCCAACAACAGAAATCAAATAAAACTCCTTAAAATTTAACAACCTTTTCTTAAGTTATCTTGATATAAACATCATTTAAGGTTGGCTATTTAGGAAATTATTTAATTATAATCTATGACAAGAGTTTAAAAATATGAACATGGAGAAGGTATTTGAGAAAAACATACATAGTGACCTCTCAAATTCATTTCTGAAAATCCCTGACTTTTTCACTGCTGGACAGCCCTCCTATAAATACCTACCTCTCAATTTTCCCGTGTTGTAACACCATTTTCATACTTTCATAATTCCTTTATCAGACTACAATTTAACATTATCAGGTTTTATTATATTTTATTAGTGTCTCATAAAAACAAATGAAAACACATTAAACTATTTTTAACTTCCTGAGCAAAACCAGGGGTTTTTTTATCATTTGAGACAGTATGGAAAAAAAATCTGAAACAGCATCAAGGACAAAACAGCGACACTATTTTTCCTTACCTGCCTCATCTTGAAAAAGAGATCTTGTTTTAAGTAATCATTCATATTGATGAATATCTTCTGGGAGGCTATGTATCCTGCCTACAGACTGAGAAGGCAGGAAAGCATCTACTGTATTTTCTAGTACAAAACCCAACATGTCTCTCTGTATTACATCAAGAGACATGGCTAAATGAGCATTTACAACAAAGTAAAAACACAGTATGAAACTTTGTGTAATGGGGAAAACTTTCATTTATCCTTCCATAATATCCTTATTTGTAAATATAGATCAGGTATGAAGGACGTGGGCTAAATAAAGTTCTCAGAGATGCTGACAGGATGTCATCCTGCCCATTTTTGCAGTCTAGTTTATTTTCTGGAAAAATAAATAATTTTGCACTTCTTTGCCTAATCCTGCTGAAAACCATTTCATTGTCACATTATGCAGGATTTATTATTATTTTTAATAGGACAAGACTGCACTTTCTTTCATTACTGCTTTTTAGCTATCTGGCAGGCTTGTCACAGTCTTGCCAGGTTTTCAGGTGCTGTTCTTCATTTCGCACGTGTAGCCTGTTCATCAGATTTGTTAGCCACAATTTTGGTAGTTCTCTATTAGGTGACAACAACTACCAGACAATATATACATACTTTTACTATTTTGAAAGTGGAACGGCAGTATCTCACTTCTATCAACGCATCTCATTTCTATCAACACATTAATAATTCCTTTAATATAGATTATTATCCATATCTAATATCTATCAGATAGTTTGTGCAGAGACAGGGTTTACATTTCGAGTTCTCACGAGATCAGTAGTTATTCAGTCAGCTTGATACTGAAATAGTTTTATCTATATCCTTTCTAATACCTTCCCTCATTTGGCTCATTAGTGTTTCCTAGTCTTTAAAGAAAAACAAAACCGTCCCTGCCCAAAACCTCCAACAACTTAAATTTCCTACAACCATTTTATATTTTCAGAGAAAACAGACTGAAAATGCAAAGAAGCAGCAAGAACAGAAAAAGATCGCTTTCACCTCCACGTATGAGACATATGTATAGTATCTGTTGCACTCACCGCATAATAATACCTCCATATGAATAAATGAAATAGCCGCAATGATTATGTGTTATTCATAAGCACATCATTTATAATATTCTGCAGAGACACTGTGAAAGTTTTTCACGTCGAGGGTCTCTAATCTCAGTCTCTCTTCCCTTTTCTTCTAATTTCATGGATCTTACAGAACCAGAAGAAGCGGCTTTGGAAATCATCATTCCCCACGGACATCTGTGCTGTTTTTAAAGTGTCGGACGACCCCAAGCCAGCCTTCGCCAAAAGCAGCAGGGACCCGCGGTGGTGGCGGTGCTGCTGCGGGAGTAAGCCAGCCTAAGAGAAACCGTTGGGATGATCTATCGCCTGGAACACGCATGGCTCCTATTAAAGCCTCTTGAGTAGATGTACTATGAAACCCTTTGAAAGGCTTGATATATAATGCAGTTCTGTAAAATACTTATTTTTCAAGACAACTCAACCTCTATGTGTTTCTTAATATATATACACATACTTGAACTTAAGTGTATATATAGAAGAGAAATAGATTTAAGTTTAATCCATTAAGTTTAAATTTCAATGTATGAAACGTCTTCTACAGAGATTGAGAAACTATTATACATTACTAATGCAAAAAAATGAAAAAAAAATTTGAGTGCAGGTCAAAAAAGAAAAGTTTTTGGGTTTTGTATCTTTAATCCATCTGCTGTTCTCTGGCAGATAAACATATTTAATCAAAGATAACGAGACTATTAAGGTTTCTTTTACAGGGAGAAACTAAACTCAGTAGCTCCACACTGAATTGTCCTATATTGGACTGATCAGATAGCTACTGAGTTTATAAATTACTGGTATCAGAAGCAAACAAAAAAAGAAGGTTCTTTAAAAACAAAATTTAAATTTTAACCTGATATTTTCCTCTTAATTTTGTTCCTGGTATTACTATTAGAGAGTTGTTACATTTTTAACAAACTTCTCTATTTCACACAAACAAACAAACCCTTCCTTTTCTGTGGCTTTCCACTGAGAAGCCAGTTAAAACATCACCACTTCCACCGCAAGTTCACTGGACAGATTGAAGGTAGTGGGGTCAAAAGATTCACAAAAGAAAACACAAGTTTTCTAATTTTTTCATCAGTTGCTGAACTTGTTTCTCTTCGTCTTCTGCTGAAAGTGTTACACAGCATTATTAGACTGGCAAAGGAAAAAGACATATGCACAAACTATATATAATGGATGTTTACGATATACTTCTTTTCAGCTCTTCTATCTTGAAAGCACTACAGTCTCAAGTGAAACATGAATATCGTACAAGTGAAGCACTGAGATTACATTTATTATTAACCACCCTTTCCTTCAGATTTTCAGTATTTTTATCAGACATGTTTCATTGTTGCAATGCTTGATTGTTATTCTATGACTAGACTTAAAAATCGCACGATTCAAATTTTTGTCTTGTATTTTTAAATACATCAGAAAGACTGACTTTTTGTTTGTTTGTTTCTTTTCAGATTAATTTAGTTATATAGTGGCAAAGATGTGATTTGTCAGCGTGATCCAAAACCAAGGGGCAATGGATCATGCCCTGTCAACCCCGCACAGGAAAAGTTATCTTCTTCCCGCATAACCCCACGCAGAAGTCTCACCTCATTAAGTCTGGCAAGGCAGAATACCCAAACAGGTGTTTTCTCCCCTGTTTTGAAAGAAAATATGCAAAAATATCTACTCCTGAGGTGCATACATTTTTCATCATTACAGCATGTGGACAGGGCTGCCAGGATCAGTACCGCATCCGGGACGGAATACCCAGCCATTCCTCATTCATTAGGAAGAAAAAAAAAGGGATTCCAGTTCTTGGCATTTAATGAAAAAACACGCTGGGTCACTTTTAGCCTTCCTCGCTGGAGGTGCTCGCCAAGATATTTGAACTAAAGAAGCCATTCACTGAATGAGGGAGGGTCTAAGAGTGCTGTAAAAACCAGAACCTTTGTAACAGAAACGTCTCAAATGTTTTGTCACAAAAATTAACAGCTTGCTTACAATTATCTTCTGGGCTCTTTTCCCCTCAATGAAAAAGAACAGAAATTATGAATGGAATAATCTGAAGAAGAATTCACCCAATTCTTAGAAATGAACCCCCAAAGTAATGATTTGATTTATGAAAGACCGTTGGAAATCACCACAGACCTAGAGTGGTTGTCACAGAATTGCTAACATTTGGGGTCCTTAACAGTATCTGGTATAAGAAATGGAGGGAAAACAATTAGCGTGGTATCAGGCTTTCTCCTAGGATAATAATTAAGCCAAAGTCAATATTATGAGTATACTCTACCTAGTCTAACCAGACTTACTGCAAAACAGTGTGCCACGCTATAAATAGAAATGGGATGTACTCAGCTTTTGAGCTACAAAGCCAGCTTGAAGTTCAGCAGATTTTTTGAGGGTAAGTATTTTCATAGTTTTTACACAAGGGGAACAAAACCAGATAAAAAGCCATAGGACAACTTGGTTTTATAAAAGGAATTTATATCTATACTTTTCAGAGCAGGCCGTGAAACTGTATTGCCAAGTATTAAAATTTCCAGTCACGCTTTGCTACAAATGAGGTACAAACAGCGTATCGGTTTCAGGAAAAATAATAAAATTCCCCTAATTAATGGAGAGAGAACTTTGTCGGACGGTTAATTCCAAGGATCACCAAAAAACACAGATGGTGCAAGCTGATATCATCTCAGAGCTATCAGCCCGGGCTACCAGGCAGCTCCTGTGGCCACCGCGGACACGGCAGCCCTGTGGCACCCTCTCACTCCTCTCTCTGCTCTGTTGCTGCAAAGCCAAACCACGGTGCAAGCTCCATGTAGCCTCTACGTACATGTCAGGCTGGCATTTACAGCTCACTTCTCTGAATATTCACTCTATACATTATGCAGAGTATTATAACAATATTTTATAGCTGCTGGATAGGCATGGATAAGAGTTTCTGCAAAATCGCTTTCCCATTTGTATACATAAAAATATCGTGACAGCTATTCGGTTAAAAATAGTTCAATTACAAAGATCTAGCAAACAAAGGTTCTTGGCTAAACACATATAAACAGGCATTACAATTCAGTGTAATAGAGGTTGTTTATGGAATTTCTTTTAAAAGGGTGTTAGAGAATTGGGATTTCAGGTCAGTAAAAAAGCAACGTGTGTAACACTAATGAAACGTCTTCCGTTTTTTAAAATTTTTTTCAGGTTGGATTTCAATCATCATTTCAATGAAATTCACTGACTAAAACCAGTGCAACCACCCATTTGTATTTACGCCTTTTTATGGATGTTTATACTGGGAAAACTAAGTCTCACAAAAGAAGCCTAAAACGTGACTCTGGTGTTTGTTCTGCTGGATATTATCTGTGGACAAAGCTTTGCTTATCTCCAGGTCTCCTCTGCTCTTCTGATTGCAATCTCATTTCACTTGTCCTTGGGATCTCATGTCTGCTACGACCTCTGGCTTGTTAAATATTCAGCCGAAAGTTTATGGACTTTCCCATAACCTTGATTAAAAGCCTATGGGGAACCTGAATGCCGAAAAAAATTCCTTTATTTGAAAAGAAACTTGAGTATACCGTGCTGATTTCTGTTTCACTAATAGTATTTATAATCAGCAGTCACTGGCACAGAGTCGAGATCAGAGGAAAAAAATGGTGATTCAATCTTACCCGTTTAATAATTATTGTATTATCATGCCAAATTGGGATTTTATAGTGGAGCTTAATTTAACTAAGTGGAATTTGTGGGAGCAATACTGAGAGGGAGTGGCAAGTACATAGGATAAAAAAAAATTGGTCTTTCAAAGAAAACAGAGAAATAGTATTGACAGAACTACAGATTTTTCTATCGTTGTCCCCCTTCAAGAAGGAACCCTGTCACTATTTTGAAGATGTGAGTTTCTGTGGTTTTGGGCAACTCCATCTCTTAACCCAGCGGACCAGTCCAGCCCCGCTTGCTCTGGCACTCCAGGCCAGCGCTCGGGCTGGCGGCCGGCCGGCGTCCTGGATGTTTCCAGCCTCAAGCTGCAGGCACTCTGGGTCCACCACTTCTTTCTTTTTTTTTTTTTTTTTTTTTTAGGGAAACACTACAGGAAAACAAGCAGACACCCCAATTTTCTACGGGCTTTTCAGTATTATCTTCCTGTTCGAGCAATTAAAATACAAAGTGAGACGAAAAGAAACCCAAAGTACCTAAGGAAATGCCTGAGTTTCCCATTACTGTAGAGCATCTTCAGGCACTGGTAAGAGTTTTTAGATAGTACAGGAGACCCTCACCCCCTCAATAATTTAGTTTGTCATCATCTCTATTTCTATTCTCGGTCTTTTGTTCCTCTTTCAGTAATGGACAGAGATCTTTTCTTTTAAATTGTCGGGTGATTAAAGACCCATCAGGTAATTTTGTGCTTAACTATTATATCCTTCCTGCTTTAGGCTTCAAAATAATTTGTTCTGAGTGATAGTCCTATTTCTGATCAAGACACACTCACTAAATGGAAGATGTCAAATTTTATTGTGCCTTTACAACTACATCAGTACAAGATGCAGTAATTTTCTTCATCAGCGTTTGGAAATTATCTCAATATGGGAGAAAAAAGACAGCATAAAAGGCAAGTAGTGTCAAAAATTAAACCTGTGTTTAAGCCTTAAGTAGAGCTACTACAGGGGATCCTATACTGTCAAACACAATTCTCAATCATACATCAAAGGATTTGCCACATGATGCTAAGATGGTTTCATGAAGGCAGGAGACTATATTGTATAACACATACAGTGGAACAAAAAAATCAAACCAGCCTTTTCACAATAAATTAGAACATTTCACTAAGTCTTTTTGTTCACAAAAGCATTTTACAGCTATTAATCAGTGTTTTATTTTTAATTCTCCCTCAATTATATAATAACAGGAGGATGAGTGAGAGATAAATTCTAACTGTGGCCCAAGGCTAAAGAAGGAAATAAGAGAAATATTACTAGCCTGAGGAAATCCTACCTCTTCATCATATTTGATTACCACAGATCACAATACTTGCAAGGAACTCTATAATAAAATAGAAAACATATGTTTTCTTTCATTATCGCTATCTTTTATTTAATTATCCTTGAACTGAAGTGACTTTGTATAAAGTTATGTTTGTTATATGCAACTGCAAAGATGTATACAGATTGTATTAAACTATAATCATACCAACACGGCATCGTCTTCTGAGTGGATTATCCATGTGTTGCATTGATTGGGATCCTTGAGTAAGATGCAAACCACTAGAGAGGTTTAAACAGCTATATTCTTTCTAAAGTACTCTTTAATTAATGTTGTCTAGAGCACTAATTATGAAAGCTTGTAAAGCCTAAAGCCTGAAAACACTTATGCACCTACTTAACTTTGCTCATTCAGGGTAGACCCATTGAATTCATTGGAACGGCTCAGAGTATGTAATTTAACTAAAGAAAGCACGTAGGCTGTTGCGGGTTAAAAGCTAAGCAGCGAACGCAGCTTGGCACGCTTATACCCATGGTGGACTTTAAAGCATTTTGCTCTTTGTTATTTCCCATTACAAGACTTGTCTTCCGTGGGCATATTTGTCTTTCCCCAACAAAGCATGGAACTGCTCCCTGATAGTGTCTTGATAAAGTGTTGAATTACGCAAAACTGAGCCGTGAGTCAGTGGGATACGAGATGTATGCCTCTGTATATACATATGTTTAGATGCACACATAATTTGTCCACATTATGAAGGCAGATAAATATGCATATATGTGCATATAAACAAGCATAGCTTCTACTCAGTGAAAAATATTGAAATTAGAACAGAAGCCAAATTATTGTGTCCTGTCAATGGAAAACTCCTAAATCTCTTTCAAAACAGAATACTCATGTTTCTAGTTCATTTATTTTAACATTATAAACCATTTTTATTTTGCTAAACAGATTTCTGTTTGTTTAATTAATAGTTGCAAAAGAGAAAAGCTTTAAAAGGATTACCAAGCTCCTCATTTATAAGCAGCCATTCACCTTTTGTTATTTTCCCCCTCCACTTTAGCTATAAACATTATGATGTCATTGGAAAGTTCTGACACATACATGCTTTGAAACTGAGACTAACAGCTGTTAAAGAAATCTCACTAACATTGCCGTTCTTTTTATAAAAGATGTTATATAATTTCCACATCTTATTTAAAAGAAGAGACCCTGACTCAAGAAAGGCAGTGGGCCGCTACATGTCTTAATTCTATTTTGGTTATATATTCCAGCCGCCTCATATTCTCATCAATCCTTTCTAATTTTTGCCCTGGTTGTACAACCCCCGGTGCACACGTGCTGGTTGGTCAGCCAGTTGGCAAAGATCAAACATATTTTCTTGTCTCAGCTGTTGGCAGGTCCGACAGTGGCTTTGGAGGCACTGCTTGGCCAAGTGGGCATACAGGTCCCCTTTGGAGACTTGCTAGAAATATGTAGCTAAATTCCATCATCATATCCCAGTCCCATTCCTCTGCCCAGCAAAACTAGATTGTCTGCGCGTTATCCCAAAGATCACCGACTGCCAACTGGGCTAGTGCCAACCAGAGCATTTATCTCCAGATATAGCTCCACTGTGCTCCCCAGCGCTCTTTGTAAGAACCAAGGAAGTGTTGAGGAGCAAGAAGGACATCAGTCTTTATTTAGACTAGTCTTTAAATAAGAGTCAATAATTGCAGTACCTATTAAAGACTTAAAATAAAAATCGAGAGGCTGCTCCTTCAAAGCATGCTGTCCATCCTATGACTAAATAAGCAAAATGTTTTGCAGAAAAATAAGATTTGACCCAAAGGTCGACTGAATATCATGCAGCATATGCAAAATACACCAAATTAAGACTACATAAGAAGTCTTGGTTCTCATTTTACTCTGTTCTGCATGTTTGGCTTTGAAACCTTAACAGACTCTAAATGTAAATCATGGGCATACTGATAATTATCGGATAATTCAGGCTTAATACGGAACCCCTGTAAACCCTTCTATCTTTGTGAAATGAACAACTACATAATGAAAAGCCAAACTAAACAACTTCAATATGTCAAAAAGTAACATTTTTCACATTTAAAAGCACACTGGAAGAAGGGCATCTGACTCAGCAGAGAATTTATCTGCAATCCACTCAACACGCTGTGTCGTTTATGGAACTATGCCGTTAGCTAAATAACAGCACACAGTGCAACGGCATCATTGCTTCAGACTGATACATTTTCCTTCCCCTGCGTCACATTACTTATGCCTACTGCATTACTGCAAGACATCAAGTTCTTCAATGGAAATTTTGTATATGCTCATAGATTTAAGCTAGCATAAGACACCATGGTGCAGTACGTTACCCATTGATTTGAACAGTTCCCACAACAAGGAACGCTTTTGCCTCAACTTTGGCTTTAATCCTAGAGGGTTCTCACTGACGGGAGACCCTGAAAACCACGTAACAGCAGTACAAAGTCCAGGAAGTAACACAATTACACACACTTCATATTATATATGCCATATAATTTCTAGATCATCTGGTTTTTTTCATACAGTTTTTGGGGAATGCTAGGTGATAAAGTCACGCTGTCAACTGCTGGTGTCAGCTATACGGTGATGGATCCATAATATAAACCTATGGATGCAGATGAACACTCTTCACTCTCAAGGGAGAGACACCAAAAAGCGGTTGCTGCAAAATGAAAGAAGCAACATCGAACTTGAGTACCCAATTGCACTAAATACGTGCAACTCTTGGAAGAGTGTAACATTATGAAATAAGTTTATCCTACTACAACAGACTACCTTATCCACATGATCCACAAGGGACAGAGTTTGAGCCTCCAGGAAAAACATACTTTTTTATAGTTTTAACATGCCCCTATTACTTAGCCATAGTATGTTTCTCAAGGTATAGAGTACTCCAGGGTAATTAAAAAAAAATAAAAATAAATTCCATTGTATAAACAGAATATTTAATTGCTCCCAGTGATGTTCTGTCTGTACAGTATATTCATTAATCCATCTCATGCACTCTGTTCTTCTGGATCAAAGGAGTCATTATTAAACATATGATAACGTAAGGACTTGTGCTGCTGTTACGACAACAGCATCAATACAAGGCCCTTCAATGGTCTCAACAGTAAGACCTTGAAAAACTAACTGGTGTGGATTTGATAACAAGACAATCCATAAAATCTTATCTTGATCTCGCAGTCCTATTCTAAAGCCTGTATTGCTTGCTATGTGTTACTGGCCGAACGATGCTATTTCACTAACATACACTGGCAAAATGCAGAGAAAATTCATTGACGAGGTCATCTGAATTTTATGGAAAGCTAGAGACAGGCTGTGTGGAGTGGTACAAGTGGAATGATATATAAAGGTTAGACCATACGACAGTTAGTCTGTGAAGATGTGGCCAAGTCACACTAGGGAGAGAGCCCAGAAGAATCTGCAGGGTTAATATATTTTTGTCTTGAGCAATAATGTGATTTAGTATGCTGATATGCCTAGAGCTTGAAGACAAGCACAGCTCTGTAGACTCTAACAAACGCAAATCTTCTCCCTCCTGATATAGCACAATCAGCTAGACTCATTTTCATGTATGGATTCAGGTGATAGCAGGAAACACACACAAATTTGGGGCCTCTGGTCAATCCAAACTTTTCCACGTTTGTGCCATCTTTTCAGTTACTTCCCCAGTGGAGTAGGATGGAAGATTGTGACATTAGCAACAAGAAAAAGGCTTTTGCTCCATCTACACATTCATCTGGAGAGCATCCGTGGGGCCCTGACACCAGGAAAATAGGCATGTCCTGTGTCCATCGGCCCATTACCTCCAGGTGAAACCCGATGCTGAAGATGGTATGAATATCCTTCACTACCTAGAGTGCAGACACTTCTGTTCAAGTCACAGTTCATAGATACATCCCATATATCACATGGTCCTAAACCCCAGACTAGAAAGGGGAAACTCCAAAATGAGTTTTCCAGCACACTGCTGCTACACCAAAGGTCTCACCGGTCCTCCAACTAAAGAGATGGATGACAAAAATTACACTGTATGTCCACACAGTCATGCAGAGCTAAGTTATACCTTTATCCCCAAAGACCTTAGTAGTGGTGCACTTCCAGACAGGATTGAAAACATATTTCATACAATGTGTGATTTGCTTGGAACAGTATCATCTGATACTGTAAGGTGTGTGAAAGGGATTATTGGTACTATTTAAGGATCATTGAGCCTTTTCTCCTTTTCTCATCTCACACAAAAATGATGCATATTTGCAATCCATTTCTGTAGTTGCTTTATGAAGTGCAATAGTGACTAGGAAACTGAGAGAATACAAATGAGACATTATCATTTGATCTACAGCCTTTCCTTAAAATTCCAAATCTTGCTACAGGAGCTCTCATGCATGCTGAACACTATCGTCATTAGATAATTACTCATTATAAATGAGCACACGCTAAAGCCAGACATAGTGTTCAGCTTTCTGAGCACATGCAAGTTTCAATGTTAAAATGAAAATATAATATACTTCAAAATAATTTTTACTGATCAAATGTGCTGGATTTACATCTAGGAGTAGTTTGTTTTTCTGGTGACTGGAAAAAATCTGTCTCTGCAGTACTCAGTGACTTGTAGAATCTCAATGTAAAAGGTTATTTGAAACTTAGATTTTGCTTTCTTTTTTTTTTTTTCCTTTCTGACTTCCAGAACATACAGCTTTGGAGAAACTGGTCTATAGGACACTGCATGTCATGCACTGCATTACCAGCATGGGATATCTGCTGGATGCTTTGAAAACTACCCTGACAGCTTCACTTCAGCTTCCAGCAGGAAACTGGAGAGATGCCCACCTTTCAAGAGCCCATGACAGTAAGTTCACAATACATTCAAAGGTCCGAAGCCAAAGTATGGTACATCCCTGGGCAATACAGCCTAGGATCAGTGTTGAGCTGCTATTATTTCGTGTGTTGGGGATGAACAATTCAATCTTCAGGTTTGTCAGTAAGTCACAGCCCTAACATCTCCCACTAATGTAGCCAGTTTTTGGATGTGGTTGTATGTTAGCAATGGTCTTTTGTCTATTTCCTTGACTGCTGAAAAACTAGAGTCACCTCCTCCACTACCCCAAACCCCCTCATGTCCAATTTATTTGCATTTATTCTTAGAAGATGTCATTCCTCCACATCTATGACTTTATTTATTCATTGCACTTCACAGTGAAGTTTGGCCGTGGTTGTGCCTGTTACACTGGTGCCCAGAGTTTCCTAATTTGTGTCTCAGCATTCATAATTGCAAATAGTAATTGTAATGATTTATGGATTGATAGTTCTTGTTATTACCCACTCCGCAGTTTCACCATTTTTGGAGGCAGAAAGCATCTGTCCCACAAGCCTGTGTCACATATAACTTCTATCCTGATGCCACTATACGGACCCCAAAGTTAGACTTTCAGCTTTGGGCATCCATCATCAGGCAGAGCAGGACTAACCAAAATCACACTAATACCAGAGGCTCACTCAGCGGTAGACATATTTTTAGATAAGATCCTGGGTGACCAGCCGGGGCCTTGCTGAAAGGCAGCGCTAAGTTCAGTACGTTTGGGGAAAAGTATATCACAACCCCATCGTTTTGATGCTGAATAGGTGACCAAGCTGAAGCACATGAAAAGAAAAAAGAAGAGGAAAGCTGTACCGCCCGAGCGAACTGCTGTGTCCGCAGTTTCAGAGCTCTTTTTTCTTCTCAGTCATTCATCTGTCTGCTCTATTTAATCAAGGCTGCAAATTGCCCAGTACAGTCAGGGTTGCTTATTTTTTTCCCAAACAAACCTAGTACAATCAGTGCAACATTATTGTTACATATTGTATATCTCACACATGAAACTAGAATTACTTTCACATCAAATAAAGCAGGTCTTTTAGTTCAAGATTCTCAAACAGTAATTTACAAATACATTTTACAACTGAGACTTCTTCTGACATGAGCAGAAGTTAGATAAATTCCTCACATAATGGGAATAAAAATGAAAGTTCCATCAAGGACTCCAGAGAAAGCTCCCCTCTTCTTAGAAACCTTGAAAGAAAAGTGGCATTGCACTTTTCAGCTCAAGTTGTCCTCTGGAAAAAAGAATTTGTTGAAATAGTACTACAGAGTTGGGGTTTTATCTTACTGATTTTACAGTGAGGTCTGCTAAACACAGTGCTGTGTTTTCTTACTGATAACTTCACGTACCGATCCTCTTAGACTGGGTTTATTTTTATCTTTCTCTCTTCAGAACCTGAAACTATTCCTGAAACTTTCTGAAATTTCTTCAGAACCTGAAACTATTCCTTGTACATTACCAAGAGTCCGAGAGACAGTGAACAACCCAAAGGTAAGCTCTGAGCAGATGGATGGCTTGCACAGTCCTCAATGACAGCTATGCAGATATCTGGGGAGTTAAAATTTTGCCAGATTTTTCCAGTTGTATCAGTAATCTACCAAATTACACTATTACTCTGTACAAAATGAAAGCAAAAGTCACCCGTAGAATCCAACTGAATTCTTAAGATTTTTTTTAAAATACGTATACAGATACACGACCATTTCTTTGCAGGCTGTCTCATGTCATCGATTAACGACTTCTTAATTTCCCTCCAGGAAGAACTCACTCCCACGCTAAGCAGGCAAGAGGTGTGTTTATGAAAAGGATTGTTTCAGAGCAGAATCATAACAGAAGCTCAAAGTGCGCAACATTCGAAAATGTTCCAGAAATACCACTGATACTTGAGTAAAAAACCCATTTGGCTTCAAAGGGATTTCTGTTGAGAAAAAAGCTTGTTTATTTTCCTCTTTTTGTTACTACGGACATCTGAATAAAGATAGTATATTTTTACTGGAACCATCTTCTACTGCTGTGAGGAAAAAAGTTGCCATCTGCAGTAAAATATGTCCCTCTGCAAGTAGTTATACACGCAGCAAAGACGATGATAATTTGATGCGAGTACATATGGAGCGAACACCTGAGAAAGATCTTGCTTCCATACAAATATTTTAACAATGGAAGACAAATATGTCTTAGTTAGAGACATATACACTGACATCAGATTTTAAAAATCTTTTTATGATGTATTGTGATGTAGTCGTAGTTTTTTGGTTTTTTTAAATCTCTTTCTTCCTTTACAGCAGCTTAGGTTGAAGGAGGAATGCCATTTTTAACCTTGAGATCCCTGTTCTTGCTGGTTTGTGTCATAAGCTTATTATTTAAAAGCCATTCTTTGTATTTAACATCTCACCTCAGCATGCAAAATGGTTATGGATTAGAGTACATTTGCTAGGGGGGAAAGGATGGAGTGACTGTGAATTCGAAATGCTGGCTGCCTGGCTGGGTCACAGCTTCGCTTCCAGCTTCTGGGCCAGAAAAATCTTTCTGTGACCCCCTGTCTACTCTATTTATGTGCTTATTTCAAAATTGTGCATCACTAGTCAAAGACTGTTCAGCGCAGGACGTTAGATCCGGTTTATCTCAGTCACTGTAAATAGTAAGATACAGTTACAGCGTATGCTTAGAGTGTAATCAATTTTTAAAGCATAAATGCAACGTAATACTGTACTATATATTCTGGAGCTTCATCAACAGTGCAGGTAAGAAACTGTCGTCTTGCCTTCCAGTGCAGGCAGCCGTCTGGTTTCTAAATTCATAGACTGGACCGTCGGTAATTCAGCTTGCCAATCATTTGGCTAAAAAGCCAAGATCTTTTCTGACGTACAGTCTATACTAACCAAATAACCTCGAAAACTACTTAGGTAATGCCAGTTCCAGTTGAGTAACGCAGTGAGTAACCTGTGTCCACACGTCAGCGGCAATCGCAGGCGCTGTCTGCAGCGCTGCCCGCCGTGCCAAGCGCTGGACCAGGGCACCCGCACACCCCGGGCTGCGCTCCCGGCGCTTCCACTGGGAAATGGGGCAACGACTGTAAGATCACCTTGGGGAAAAACAAAAAAGTACAAATAACCGATAGCAAGAGCATTAAAAGAGTATTACTATTTTGTGTCAGCATTTCTTTGAAAGATTCTCAGGGAACATTAAGATGACGGTGGTGCGGTTGGCAGCATTAGAAATACCCTGCAACCACAGAACGATGCTGCAGAGAATCCTGCTAGGAGGGAAACAGCAGCTCTATCAGAGAGCGAAACGTTTCTTTTTCCAGGGCCGTGAAACAAGAGGAAACCAACCCCCCATTTCACAGACTTGTTAACCTTATGTCTTGATGAAAATTAGCAGCTACAGTTCCTTTTAAATAAATTCTGAAATTTTTACTGGATAAAGCATTCCTCTATTCCTGTCAAAGAGTTGTACAGCACAGCTGTTTTTAACAAATTCCTATTTTTACTCCTTGACTTTTGACCATCATTATGTATATGAGTTTCTTCAGCCTGCAAAGCACGTTTTAACAAGAAATATTAATGTCCCTCTACATATATCATCTTTTCTCCTTATTCAGCAAGAATAGGTGTTATACAAAATCAAAAACATCTGCTTACTTGTATTATAATTTCTCTTGAACTCATTAGATGAGAAATACAAAGTTGATAGAGGTTAATGATGAACATACAAAGCAGAGCCACGTTTCCTTGTAAGTATGTTTCAAAGGAAAAAAATCCTAAATTTCAGTATTTATAAAAAAGCATGAAGAAAGAATTACGAGGAAGTTTGTTATTCAGACATCCTTAATATCTTAAGTTTTGTAATCCTTATAATGATTCACTCCTAACGCAGGAGCTAGAATACGGTCAGGGCATTTTCTCTTTTCCCTGCTCCTAAATATCTTGCCTCTCTTGGGATTTGTGGTCTGTCCAATATTGTCTATCAGCGTGTTTAATTTTTATGTCGGCGCACTGAATTATCACGATGCGGACAGCGGTCTCCTTGGCAATTTTAACCACGTGAAGTGAATCCCTCTTTTCCTCTCTTTGCTGTCAACTGCTGGGGCTCTGCGCGAAGAGCTCTGATGGCAAGATGCCTGTCACAGCACGGGCTCTGCTAGAAACAAACGCTCCAAGGAAATGCTCCTTAAAGGCCTCGCCTGAGCTCAAAGACAGAAAATCTCCTACTCCATTAAGATTTAGTGAGTCAGCTTTCGTGTTACAGAGGCAGGCAGCTTCAAATAAACCGAGCGTACTCATTAGGTTTATCGAGCGGTTAAGTGTTAATGTCAGAGCCCTGCTAACTATAATATTAGCTGGTAGCAGTGGCAGAGGAAGTCCTACTAACGTCACGGCTCCTTCCTTGGTGCTTTCTTCTGTTGTGCCAGTTCTAGGATGACAGAGCGCGTAACGTTTCTGAAGCTGTGACACGTATTTGGCAATCTGCTGCATTCTGACACAAATTAAGGGCCAGGAGTTAGACTATGATCCAGACACAGGCTCCCTCCACAGAAATGGCCCCACCGTATCAAAAAATCAGAAGATTTCAAGGGGAAGAAAAAAAAATAAAAGAATTGTCCCTTTCCAACTCCAGAATAATGCACAGCACTGCACTTCTGAAATCTTTGTGTAACTTAGCAGCTGTAAACAAAAATATAAAAAAAAATAAATCAGGAGAAAGTACCCTATCCTTTTCCCAAAAGCTAAACATCTTGCAATTATGAATCCTTAAATGGAAAACTGGATAGTTTGATATCCAAGCTGATTATGTATCTCTTAATATTCTTTACAAAACGCACAAACCATACTTTAATCATCTAAACTCCTAATTATCATACGACAACTCAGACCGCACGTACAGACATAACCCAATGCTATTCCATTCACAGGACAAAGGTGAAGCGCCCGTTTTCTGTGCAGATCTCTGGCACACACCTTTTCCACAGTGCTGTGAACACGTTCCAGTGCCGGAGTAGCTCAGAGTAATGCTGACTGATAACGGATCGATGGAAGGAGATTCTTGTGATCTTCACAAAAAAAGAAATAAGGAGATAATTTTAGATACAGATGTATGAGAGCTCCACCCCAGCAGAATCTGTAATCAGTGATATTTGACCCCCAGTGAATAAATGAGCATGTGTGTAAAGAAAAGCTTTAATATCAGTTGTAATAAGATAAAACAATTTTTGCTTTTATAGTTTTCAAAGTGCTTTCTCTCACCATTCCTATTTCCCTTTACTGCCACTGTTTTTCTCTACATGTACTACTCCTGAGGAGGAGAGGCAGAGGTTGTCTTTCTTTTTCTAAACAGTTCTTTGGTGTATGATTAGTATGTGACATGAGTAAAGCCTTTCTTGGTAGAGAAATGCTTGCTTTCTTTTAAAGTATTAGGTGAGGGCTAGACTTTATAACGTCTCGTCCTATACAGGACACATCTTCTGGGACACTGGTTTTGGAACATCAGTCAAGATAACCAGATAAAAGAACAGCTATTGAAACAGAGTCATTGTTCTTCCTGGTATTTCAAAGAAACAGAGTTATTTTGGATGAGAGGAATTTAAGTACAGTAGACCATATAGAATCAGCTAGCCATGTCCTTATCCTCAAAACAGCATTTTAGCTGGATCGGTTGTTGCTTATTATTATTATTATTATTTAGAGAGAATTTTAATTTGACGCACCATGGCTTCGAGTAGAGCTTTAAGCATTGCAAGGACAAGCATTGCAACCGTGCTGCTTGGCAGCAAGGCACGTCAGAAAGCAACGTTTTTTTCAAAGCACAAAGCAGGAAAAAGGGAAGATGCTGTTAACTACTGTTCCAGCTCTGTATCCCACCCTGTTATCCCATCTAAGCCAAGCTATTCCGGATGCAATAGTGTTGCTCACCCTGACAGAAGTAACGCGCATCTGCGGAACACAAAAGCATTCATTAAATACATTCAGCAAATTAGTGCTATTAACATGCAGAGATGCGGGTGGGTATTTGCCAGACACCTTATACAGTGAGGTTAAAGTAACTTGCTGTTGCAAGAAGCTCCATGAAACAGTAGATCTGGCAGTCGGGTGACTCTGCAAATTAAAGCAGCACGATGCTGGCTCACCACAGTACTGCCGGCAGCATTAGCACATCTCCTCGTCCGCACGCGGGGCGTTTCACGACATGAGTTACCCAATTCACATCTTCATTAACAGTGTGATTGAACTTTGGGAATCTAATACAAGACAAGCTAGCTATCTACTTTTACAGGATGAAATGAAAACAAAAAGACCTGATATGCACTGAGAAGCATTGCTAGTACAGCGTATGTTATTTGTACAGATCAGTTCCACACCTATTTCACAAGTATTAGTGAACATTTTTACTGCAATTGTACTGGGAGCACAGAATGAGCGTAACAGCCACACTGTGCTCGGAGCCCCGCAAACACAGAGCAAAATTTGTCTGCAATCCAGAGAGTTTCCAATCTAATTCAAAGTGAAACACGGGAATGGATATGTACAAATAACCAAGATAGCGTGAGAGGGGGATGAGAATTATGAGAGGGATACGTGAGACAGGAGCTTCCGGCATCGCTGCAATCAGCCATGTACAGTCAGAGGTAACTCGGAAAACATTTACGAACAATCAGAATGGCACTTGGTTTCATAACAAAAGTACCGAATCACACAGCATTCCGAATAAAACGCAACCGATACAAAATCCTGCCACTAACAAGAAAGCAGCAACATTATTTACTGGTATTAACATCACAGGTGAGAATCTCAACTTCTGATGTAATATAAATCCAAAAGTATCATCATAAATATTTAGCCTAGGTCTCTCCGTCTCAATCCAGACAAATCTACTTTATTTTTCAGAATGTGTATATAATACTGCTGGGCAGTAGGTTTCAAAAAAACCTGGTGTTATACTAGCTGGGTCAACAGCACGTACCAAGGACACCGGCCCCGCGGTCCCCTGACGCAGAGCCCGTGTGAGGGTTTCCAAGCCTTCCCTTGACCTTACCACAGCACAGCTGAGGTTTGAAAAGCAGCCAGAAAATAAAAGGGTCCCAACGCAGATCATGCAACCTCAAAAAATACAGAAACAGCAGTTTATTAAAAACACACTGCTTTTCCAGAAGACTGAAAGATATTTGAAGAGTTAAGGCAAAAATATCTCCCTTATTCAGGAATATATGGATATACGTGAGCTCTTTGGAACAAAAATTTTAGTTGTTCCCAATGCATACTTCAATATTGGATCCTATTTCCCTACCAAAAGTCCAGTTAAAGGGAAAGGATCAGATCACAGGATGCCCACATTTCTTCACAAACAAGGACAACAATTGCTAGATTTATTGAGTCGATCAAATTTGACTCAGCAAACATTGTGACTTTAAGTGCACTGTCAGTTGGGAATCTTCTTTGTTCAATAAATACAATTCTTCTGTTTAATTTCTAACACAGATTGGTAGCTGCAGACATTCATTAAACATATTTCCTGATATATTTTTCATTAATCATGGTGAATCAAGTAATAAATTATGATGCTTCAAATGAAATTATAATCATGCAATTTTTCACATGGCTTAAATGATATAAAATACAAAAAAAAAGGTGGGTGGGTTTCCTTTCCTATATTTCTGGTTTTAAAGCAGGAACTAGATGCTAACAAACATCTTAATACTTCATACTGCTAAAAGCTCCTCCCAGTGCCGCTGATTAGCTTGACTTGAAAAAAAACCAAAACAAATTGCATCACCAGTGTTTTCCTATTCTTAAAATTAAGAACAAAGTGAAAGTTTGAGACAAAATACGACAGAAGGCGGCCATAAAATGAATTGCTTGTGGCTCATAAGTAACAGAAACACAAACGTCACATGAACTTTACCTTACCGCGTGGGTGGCCTAATGAAAACTCAAGGCAAAGCAAGGCTTGCTGTCAGGAGAGGACCACCGCCTGCCTCCGGCCGAAGCCTTGCTGGCGCGGGGTGACAGCCGCCCCGGACTCCCGCTGCCGCCCGGCACTTGGGCCCCGTCCGCGCACTTGCCATTTGCAAACCGGGTGGACGAGATAAGGCACCGCTCTGCTTGCCGAGGTCTGCTTCCCCGTGATAAACTTCTATCTCATCCATAACTAGATTTAAGATACGTAGGATACGCTCGTCTTCAAAGCTGTCACCAGAAGGGAACTCTATCAATGACTTCAGCTTTCATACGCTTCAGATAAACTTCCCGCTTTAATCTGCCCTTTGTGACTTTCCAAGCTATCGTAACCATCACAGCCCAAATACACTCCCGGATACAGGGTGCTCCAAATTAGATTCCATTTATGTGGCCAAACTTCAGGGCCTCTATTTACTGCAAATGTGACAGCTAGTCAGATCTAAAAAGAGTTTGAAAAATTAGAGGGAAGAAATTTGTTCTCTTTCCACCTCTGCCCCACCAGGCTCCTTGCTATAGCAATATATTTTAAAACTTTCATAAACCTCAAACAGAAAAAAATAGGATTATCCATTACCATGTCAGCTTAAGTGATAACATAAATATATATCACAGAACATCTGCCACTAAATCACTGTTTATAGATGTCAGATCTCATTTATTATTAAAAAACCCCAAAAACAAACACTTTAAAGCCTTCCTTATTATTTCACAAGAGATGACTGATTTCTAAACTGCAAGGTGGAGCTATTCTTTCTAATCTTTTTATACAGAGTAACTGCTGTTACAAACCTCAGTCAAGAATCACATTAGATGGTATTCACAAACGCATTATTATTGCCCAAATTACTTCATACCAGTATGTAGTCCAGAAAATCCAACAGATTTTCCCCATTGATTTTCCTCATCAATCCCCATTGATTTTGCATGAAAGAATATGGAGCATCTTGGAAAACTTGCTTTTATCTTACTTTTCTCCTAACAGTAGAAAATGTACATCAAGGCATCATATTCTGGTATCAACAATAAAATATCTAAAATATATTTTTAGAGTAATTTATAGAGAGTGCTCGTATTTCACAGAAAGAATAAGATTTTAAAAATCAGAGTCTGTGTTTATAGCACTGTGTTTGACTGACAGGGTACGAGCGGTATGATCTTTTTGCTTTTGCGTTTTTTCATTTAATTGGCTTTGTCCATTTTTTCCACTTTGTGTCACCTGCTTTAATAACTATTAAGTCAGGCACTTGGGGATCAAATTACCAAATCATGGACTTATTTCTGAATATGCAATCTGTATCCTCTTAGGTGCAAGTAAAAATCCGCTTGCAAAAGCCACTCATCTGCATCATCGCAAATTCACCTCTCCAGTCTGACCTCTTTCCCTCTTCTCCAATCTCCAGTCATCAACAAATCAAAAATGTCATAATATTTTGTTTTGTAGGAGTTTCTGTTGGCTTGCTTCATTGAATGTGATTGTGACTAGACAGTAATTTCATTTTAGAAACAGATAGCTAAAACATCTGGAAAATCCACACAGTTGTCAGCCCTGTGACATTCGGTGCCCTCAAACATATGCCATGCAGATATAAAGCTGCCCTTCTGCAGGAGACATACTTACTTTAAACTGTGAATGTTGAGCACACCCTGATTTTGATCTCTGCCAGTTCCCCATCTTTTCAATCAAACAGGCACTTAATGATCGCTGTGGTGGTTTGTGTTACGTGATTCACGGGCGTGCTCTCAGGAGGTCATCTGAAAGGTTGGCATTTCACAAAGTGGTACAGTACCGTAGTCAGCCATTACATTCTCCCACCTACGTACAAGCTAATTTGATTAAAGGTAGAAGATCAATCAAACTGTACTGCCTCAGAAAGATTAATTACCTCAGCACTTTCTGAATTAATTATTAGTGTTCAGCCGTGGGGATAGAGAAACCCAATACAGCAGCAGTAAAGGGACCCAACGGGCAGATGTGGTAGACTGGGATGTATTTAAGCCCAAAATTTATTATCTTTAACTAATGACAGCGTCTTCCTTTTTTTACTCAAATTAGACCTAAGTGCTATAGTGTGTTTATAACTCAGCAACAACTGAGTTAAAACATTACTGTTACATTTCAACTGTATTACGGAACTAAAAGCACACAAGAAGAGAACAAAAAAAATTAAAACACCATAAAAAAAAATAACCTTATCTGCTGGCAAGCACTCCTTAAGGCCCAGTTTTTGGACAGGGAACGAGATACTTAAAACTTTGTAGTTCTATTTTTTCTTGTGCCCCAGCGTGAGGTCTGAAGTCCAGCTGCCAGAGCAGTCTTATTGATGATGTTTAAAGAGTATATTTCAGCCACTGCAGAGTTTCTGATTATCAGACAAGTCAGCACGGCAAAAAATGCAACCATTTTCCCCAGGGAGAGCGAGCTTCCCGTCTTCAGCTGTCTGCCGTCAGCGCGCAGCACTGACCCTTCCTTCTCCATGATGCCATCAATGAGATTTTGTATTACCAACACGGCAAAGGGACCTCTTGGATCACACACTAGATTTGCTGCTATTACGGAGGGCGATTTATTTGCCCCTCCCATAAATTTATCAAGCTTCTCTTTAAAACCAGTTAGCATTCTTATTCTCTGCTTCTATACTTCCTGACGGATCTTGGTTGAAACCCCCAAATTTCTGGCCTCGGCTGGTTACAGACATCACCTGGTCATCTGCCTGTGAAGCAACCCGGCGCATTCTCCGCTATTACTTGAGAGCAGTCCTAATCCCCAGCCAGCCTTTACCTTGCAGTTTAAACAAGCCAATATTAATTCCTTTTTCTGTATATAGGCATTCCATTCCCTTGTTATTAATAATATTTCTTTACACCTGTTTCTCAAGTGAGTTCACCTTTCTTTAATGTGGGAAGCCAACGCTATTCGTGATAGGCCAGCTGCAGTATCATCAATGCCTTGGGGGTTTTTTTCTCTTTTTTTTTTTCTGCTGTACTAAGAGTAACTCAGGATTTTTTCACAATCACATAAGGTACTGGTGATTTATAGTTTATCTTTGTAATACTCAGTTGTTTTTTTTCTTTATGTCATTTTCAGCTGGTGATTTATATACTAGTTACATACACCCGTTCCTATGAGAAAGACTCTCAACTATTAGATTTCATCCCACTGCTATTACTCCAAATCCTTAGCAAAATCCAATTCTTGTGTCATACACACCTCCTCCTCTATATTTTCAGTGATGCCCGGCTTTGAGATAGCAAAATATTTCATTGACACGCTCCTGCTTTTTAATGCCAAACTCATTAATGAAGATAATGATGGAGATTTTTCCAGTCTTGTATTAATCTGTGTCTTTTCCTTCTTAATTACTAATGCTCCACCTTAATGTCATAATAATATAGATGTAAATCTGTATAGACTAACTATATATGTATTCCCCAAAATTAAAAATACGTGTTATTGAAGTGAGATAATAGAGCTAATCTAGTACTATTCTTGAGAAACCGATGATACCATTTATTGTTTTATGTTAACGTATATCTTCATTTCTTTCTTGTAAATGTTTTCCAGTAGCGAAGCCTGATCGAGCGCTTTTTTTTTCTTGACACCTTGTCTCTTAGAATTACGGAAAAATAAGGAAAACATTATCAATTTTGATATCCTGGGAGGAAGATTATCTCCTCTCCTCCACATGAATGCACTAAACCTGCTCTGACTTTTACTTCCATTATCATCATTCTTCATCAGCCTTGTCTTTGCTCTCATCAACATCATCCTTATCAAAAATTAAGGCAAGGTGAAAGTGTTCTTTTCATTTTGGGGAAGGAATATATGCTATCTTTAATCATGAACAGATGTCATCCTTGCTGCAAACCTCTTTCTTATGTGGCTAAATACCATAGATTAGAGTCTTAATTCTTCTTAAGACTAATGCTCTTGAAGTTTGATGATCACTTAAAGCCAGCACAAGCTTTGCCCCAGCTACTCACTCACTCGTTTGCTGCCCACAAGTAGTGCCTCATGTAACGAATGCAACCGGGGAATCGATCTGTTTAAAAAGAACTTCCCGTCCACATCAGGTTGAACCCAGATGAATTCTTCTAGCCAGCTCACCCAAACAGCTCTACAAATGCTTGTGCTGCCACAAGAGAAGGTGCTGTGAGGAGATACGAACAAGCAGCCACGGACACCTCTGGCAACACCGGCTCCAAGTGACCGTGAAGTTAGAGCACACAGCGGCTCGCCTTTCAGCCTTCCTTTCCTTAGCAATACACCACCTGGCTTTCAAAACGACTTTCTTGGCTTATTAGTCACTAAGTCATGCTAAATTGGAGACCTCCTCTCCTTAAGACACCAGTTTTCTCCTATTTGAAACCCTGAAATCCCAGTGTGATTTGCCTCATTAACTAGTCCTTTAATTTTCAACTACCTTTATTTATACTTCCATTTTGTTTCTACAAAATGGAATTACAATTATTTAATTGCAGATTACTTTCAGTTTTTCTGGTGCTTTTTTCCTCCCCAAAGCTGCAATCATATTCCTCTTACTCTGCCCAATTTCTTAGCTGAACTGGGCGTATTCTACCTTCTCCAGATAAGAAAAATAATTTTATTCTCTAGAGCAAAAAAAAAAAAAAAAAAGCTGGATTGTTTTAATAAGGCTATAAAAACAGGTGAAGCATGAAAATTTGTCATTAATATGTTACACACGTATTAAATAACCAAGTATAACTGGGGTTAACATATACCTTTCAACCCCTTCAGTCAACATCGCTGCTTACAGCCACTAAGTGGGCACCTTGGCGAGACAGTTTGCTAGGGAAGTTTACCCTTTGTTACTTTTTGTATACGTTTGTAGTGTGGTTTGTATTTAAACATAACACAGGGGGAAAAATGAAGGGGGAAAAAAAAAGTGGTATGGTTAAAATCCTTAGCAAGGAGTTACTGGAGCATCCTTGTTAGTTTGAGCAATTTATGAGCAGAAAATATAAGACGACTGCATACATTAGTGCTGTTACTTAAGGATAACTTTCTCTACAAACCTACGTGCATTTTTATATTACTATTTACTCAGTGTGACAGTTTATTGGCATCTCTTCCTTATGACGCATCTACCACACTTTACATTATGCATTCTTGAGGAGGCAACTAAAGAGAAGACAAATTTTAAATAGCCTATTTCTAATTTTAATTAGTATAGTCAATTAATTTTAAAGGTGTACATATAAATCGCTCATAGTTTTCTAACCACTATAGTCTTAGTTATTCTTTCCCCCTTGCTTCAGTACTATATTGGATGTGAATTTGTAAGGCTTCCTCTCACCAATATTTCTCAGCTTTTGTTATTTTAAGTTATGCTCATCTTTTTCAATGTTTTGTAATAAATGCTTTGCTATTGCTAATAAATGGAAAGTTTCCAAAATACAATAATTTCCAACATTAGAGAAACAAATAAAACCTAAGAACTGTATTTGGGAAAAAACAAGAGGAAGAAAACACTTTTGAATATATTCCTGTGTGACGTGGCATCTGTCATCAGCATTCATAAATCACTTGCTGTCTCGGCTAGCTCTAGATGTTGTTGAAGTTGTTTCATCCCAACTCTAAGTCTCCTTGATAGGCAAAGTTGAACTAAATCACCATTAAATGATTAATCAGGCTTCATGTTTTTGACAATGTTTCAGATTAAGACAGGCCAGATATTCAAAATTTTGAGACACGATGAAGGCCATGCTTATTGTTGTATGAATTCTACTCAGATTATCTGACTGTATATTCCTTTCTATTTTCAAATTAACATTTTGGTCCGTGATACAAGAATAGAAATACTTCAAATATATCATGCCACTCCAAATTAGATGAAAAAAACCCAACAATCAAAAATCTAGCAGCATGTTTGTAGAGGAAACTATCAATTCAGAACGGTTTTCGCTATTTCACTACCGACTGTGTCATGCGTGCACAAGCGAAGGAAATGAGCCTCAGGCTGAACACTTTCATAGACCAGCACACAAGATGGTTTGGTTGCTCTTACCTAGAGTAAGTGACTTTGCAGGAGTAGACTGAATAAAAACATGCTGTGGGTCATCTTTTTTTTTTTTTTACTTAGACGTCTGAGAGCACACAACAGATATCTATTTATATCTGCTTTTTTTTCTGCCACTAGATGCTGCCATTAATATAAGCCTAAAACAGTAAAAAGGACTGCAAACTACGATTTCCGCACTGTAAGCATCACACTATATTGTGTCAATTAAACTGTTTCAATAAGATACAAGTTAGAAGGGCAAAAAATCTTCACATAACATAAATGCTAATTAAACTGTGATTTCAAGTTTAAAACTGAACTGTCAGGTAATTAAACAGGTGATTAAACTTTCTTCAACTTCACACTTGAAAAGACATCAGATGCCTGCTTAGTCTCCACACGATGATACGTGTCGAAGATACCCAGATGTCAAAGCTGTACTACTTTTAGGGCAACATTCTACAAGAGTCATGATCCATATTTCTTCTGAAATTGCAAAACCTGGGCTCAAAGAGCGCCGGTAAATCCCAAACCTGAGCCTCTTTGTAAACAGCAGGACAGGAGCCCCACGCCTGTTCTCACAGCTCCTCACGCACCGGGTCCTGTCCCACGCTCTGCGTGAAAGGACCCACGTAGTGATTTTGGGCACATCACGCTCACTTCAGCCAAGCATAGATATCAGAGTTACAAACAACAAAAGAGAGCTGGAAAGCAAGTTCAGATGATGAGTCTGCATAGCAAAAGCAGCAAACACAATTTGTAACTTGATACTTTCTTTCTTTGGGGGTATATTTGTAGCCTTTAAAGCCTCATTCTGTGAAGAATTCAGTTTCCCTGCCTAGAATATTCTTAAGGGTATATTACAGCCTCAGATATATAAACACAACAAAAGCAAACGATGAATAATGTTTCCAACACAACACCCAAAACCTCTGATGGTTCTTGTCAGCTGTCTATCAGCTCAGAAAAAAATAACATTCTGGCATTATTTCAGGAACCATACAACTTTACAAATTTTAAAAAGGCTGAAACTGAGGTTCCCTAGTTAACAGTTCATGAACCAAAAGAAAATGAGAGAGCAGCCCTCACCCGTGCCGACAAGCCCCTCCGACTCCAGTCTCGGGCAGCACCAGGCGGAGGCCGGAGGGCGATTCCCAAAAAGCTGGGCTGAATTTGTCAGAGCCAGCTCGGAGTCGGAGGCAACGCTGTCTGCTGGGTGCTGTCTTTGCCAGCGCAGAGATGTAACTACTTTCTCACAGAGCTATCGCAAGTGCATAGGACTTACTAATTCATTCCTCATGCTACACTAAAGCAGCTGAAATACACCTTTCGGGCCAAGTTTTGCCCAGAACAGATGTATTTTCAAATCACTTATTAGGCCGCTAACAAGGCCTTAGAGGCTTACACACGTTCAGGTGTCTCTTTATCAATGGCACAGTTCAATTTAATCCAGATAAAGAGCCCCTGGACAATTAACAATTGACTAAAGCGCGGTGGAGTCTCTAACCGGCTATCACATCACGGCAGAGAAAGCCGTACCGGTATCCATCACTCCGGCGTGGTCCTGAGCTCACCTTGACTTTACCTAACTGTTTGCAGTATCGTCAGAAGCCAGCGATAACAGCAGAAGTAAGATGACAAACTCTTTTGAGATTATTATTACTACGTACCATAGCTGCTCTCAAAAGACAGCTCAAGAAACCCTTACTTCTGGGGACCGCGGTGTCTTCACAGACCTACTCAACATCCAGAAGTTCCTCCTGTTAAAACAAACTACAACGCGCACTGCTCTTGGGTAGGGAAACACATTAAAAAGCGTACGCTCCCTCAGCACGGTATTTATGACCGTAAGGGCAGCGGTGTTAACCTCATCAGAAAGCTCCTCTGCGTACAGCACAGCAGATCCATAAAAATACCAGGTCATCCATAAACCCTTAACAGCTCAAGAGTGTTTTATTTCCAACAGTCAGACTTCGCATTTTTAGAAATATAGGGCTGCTTTGACCACATTAAAATCGACGTTCGGTTTTAATAATTGCCTGAAAGAGAAGCCTACTTTTGACACTCAAGTGATTTAATAACTAAGATGACCAGAGTTCATCACTTACTGGACTCCGGGTCCGAGTTGCCGTCTCCTTCCGTCCGGCTGTTGGGTGAAGCTTGCTCATAGTACTCCTCCTGCGGGAAGCCGAGGGGCAGGGGGTGCGACGTGCTGGCACCGCTCGGGGGTTCGTGGTCTCCAAGCCCACTGTCGCTGCAGCTTTCCTGGGAGCCATCTGGTAGGTGAAACGTGACACGGCGCTGAGGCTACAAGGAAGGAAGAAAATTATATGGTTTCCACTACAGTATCAGTAATTGCTTAATGCAAGCAATTTAGGAAATGTATTATTTCAGTTATCTGCTGAAGACGCATTATCTAGAGTCGTGCACAATTTCAGGCTTTCATGAACAGGCAGCCTGCTTTCAAACCCGCTTCACCTGACAGCACTGCTTTCTTCTGTTTTTTAAAAATGTAAGCCCTGATGCAAAATGAAAGACACCTCAAACTAAAGAGATTCTGTCAGACTTCACAAGTCTTTGGATGCCTTTTGTATATTGACTTGGAGATTTCAATCACTTTTTGAGGCTCAATTTATTTCACCGCTCAGTTTTCTAGTTTTCAAAAAACATTTTCTTTCCCATTAAAAGCTGTTCCACACTTTCGGGCCTAAAAAATGTGACACACTTCTAACGTCGCTGGATTCTTCTAAGGCAGAGAAAGAACAAACAATAACAAGCCTTACGTATTGAAAACAATTTTAATAGATTTTGCACATCCATTAAGCTAATGAATTGAAAGCGGATTCCACTACTCTCCTTCAGACATTTCATTTCGACCCTTTCGATTTCGGTGACGCCACAAACCTGTATGTTATCTGTGAAAGGCTGGGAAACAGGCTGAGGAAGGAAAGCGTCCCAGCGCAGCTACTGCAGGAAGGGCCAGGTGAATGAGGCACCTGATGCATCAGGCATAGCACAACGTTTTCATTACCTAAGTGACTCTGCCTGACTTAGGCCCTGAATAACTGAAATTTAAATCTGTCCCGGTATTAGAAGAAAACATGAACGAAGAAATAAGCAGCTCTCCTGCTTATTGCCGTGTGTCTTGGAAATATGAAACCTGATGATTCAAAAAAATCCCAAAATAACAATTTAAAGTGTACTTAGCTTGATGTTACTCAAAATTCCATTTGAAAGGCAATGTGAAACCTTCCAGTTCAATTGCTGGGATTAGTAATGCTGGAGATCAGATTTTTGATGCGATTATGCAAAAAATTGTATATACTGTGTTTATAATACAGCAGATGTTGTCAGAGGTCCCCAGATATGTGGTTCCTATAGGTGATGGTGTTGAACACCATCGGTTATATTAGGTTTTTGCTAAAAAGTGAAGTTCCTCTATTCCTTCTATCTTTTTATCACTGTGACGTTATTACATATGCCCACAGACAACTGCTGTACAGCGTGGTACAGCCAAGAAAATGGCAAGATCAACCTTACCTATGCAACTCCTGACAGATGTGGGTGAAAACTCTTCTTAAAAGCTACCAGCAAGAAATTCATGACTTCCCCAGAAAATCTGTTCTAGTGCTTCACCATTACCCACGGAGAGGTTTTCTTCTACTGTCTAGCCTGCCTCTTTCTTGTTACAAAATAAATCACTTCCGCAGTCCCATCCATCATGGTCTGGTTATTCCCACTCGTCTTTCTGGCATTTGGCACTTTAGTCTACTTCAGAATAAACAGACCTTATTATTTCAATCTGTCGTGTGCCTTCTGATACCTCTTACTGCTCCCCCCCCCGCACACGTGCTCACACACGCTTCTCTGCGCACTGCTCAAAACTCGTTACGCAGCTTCAGCTGAGATCTTTAAAGCGTGGAGTAGAGCAGAAGGATCATTTCACGTCTCCTGCAGGCTCCACTGCTGCTTTGCATTTTTCATGGCAGCGTAACGCATTTTCCTTGCCAACCAACATAGTGCCCAGCTCCTTTTCTAATGATCTTTTGCTACTTGTCCCCTTTCTGGTTGGTGCCATTGATTGCTGGAGCCTAACTGTGGCACTTCGCATTTATCCTTCCTGCCATTCTGTTTTTCCAGATGATTTCGTCTGTTTATCACCAAGTACACTCTGCCTCCCAGCCCTGCTTTCCTGTTTACCAAAGTTGCAGATTTTAGATTCTCCTTCATTAGGCAGATCTTTAAGAAAAACTGGGACAGATCAAGCCAAGAAATCAGTTGAGGAGCTCTGAAAACCTGAATGCAGAACGACTTCCCATCACAGAGGATGGAAAGGGGAGAAGACATCCCTCCTGTGACTGCAGGAGAAGCCTTACAGCCCACTGGAAAAAAAAGTCAGATGGTGAAAGGTTCGCAGCTAACATCTCCACCCCTACCACTGTATTTCTGGTGTCATCAAAAGAATCTTTTTATTTAATTATTTAAAGCGAGCCGTCTGGCGCTGCTGCCAGGGCTCCCTGGAAGGTGGCTGGGACAGTGGTCCTACTCCTCCCACCGGCTGTCTGACCCTTTTCCCACCACAGACGGCTAGAGATACATGGAGTGTCTCTGCACAGTCCGAAAAACAGATGGATCCACGGAAATTCTGATATGACTTACCCTATTCTACCTCTTCACTGTCAGTTGCCTCTCAGAGCCCTACTCACACCAGCAGCCTCAGTCGACTCTTACCTGAAAGTCCAAATAACTAAAGTTTTGTTGAGTCGATGCAGCAAAAATATTCCTGCAATGTTTCTGATTTACTCCCCGCATACAAAACCGCACCAAGCTTGCAGAGTCACACAGCTACGGCACGTGGAAATGGAATATGCTGTTTCTTTTGTCTTAAATGAGTCTGCTGCTCACAGTATCTATGAAAAATCAACCTTCATGGCATGACCTGTTCCTTCAGATTTATTTGTGAGGTTTATTGCCTTCCTGCCGTCTCCCCTTGTGCACGTACTCATGCTAGGTTGTATCTTATCTCCAAGCTACCAGTGAATCTTAAGAATAAAGTATTCTTAAAACATTATTAGCCCAAGTTTTAGCATTAGATACCAGTATTAGCTTTTGCAAATGGCTGGGAATGCAATGGTTACTATTATGCGCAACCGGGATTCACTAAGTTTAAACAAGAATATTTCTGTTCATGGTTCATCATCAAAATACAGCAGGAGTTCTTTAGCAGATGACAGGAAAGGAGACCAGACAGTCACCAAGTTTTTGTTTGGTTTTTTTTTTTAACTGCCTAGCCCAATGAGAACAAACAAAAGCCATACCCCAAGCAAAATTAAAAATCTCGCTAACCCTCACATTCAGTAAAAAATGGTAAATATTTAGTTGCATAATTTGAGATGTTAGTAGTAGGAAAGATAAAACCCATAAGATTTCAAGGAAACTGGCATCAGCTAAAGGCTCATGATTTTTAATTTGATAGTGTCCCTGAGTATATCACACCTGATAACGCTGATGACAGAGCACTTTCGGAAGAATTTATCCAGATGAAAAAAAATCCAGCTATTTCGCTCCATGGCAGTGCTGCCATTTTCTTAATTCATGCAGGCATCAGACAATGATCTGGAACAAGTAATTCTAATAAAATTTTGCCAAAAGCTGGGACTTATCTTCTGTCACAATTATTTTGGAAATTTCCTCCTTGAGGCATTTAAATTTCAATTTATAAGATTACAAAATATCCTCAGACTCCAGCTGTTTTTCTATTTATCTCCAAAGGGAGTTAGCACCGATAGTCATAGAATAACAAGGATTATGGTTTGTTTTATTTATTTGACTGACAGTCAGTATATTTTTTCAAAAAGAGAGAAACGCAAGCAAACCCATTATGTATTCTTAGTGGATTCTGAAAACGCTGATGTAGGAAGTTGTAATACAGACAATTAGACTGATGGGGGAAAATGAAGTGGAAATTTCAGGAAAAATGTACAGTAGTATATAGTTTCTCTGACATATTTAACAATATTAAATTACTCTTTATTGGTATGAAAAAAAGAATTTTGCTTCCAGAGATGTCACGAGCCCAGACACAAATTCTGTCAGAGGTCTCATACGGCATCCAAAAAAGAACTGCATCTTGTAAAAGCAATGTGTGTCTGGAGGGATCAAATTATCTCAGAAAACCGCAAACCTTTTACTCTCATTATTGAAATTTATATGAAGACTGATCAAAGCCCCAAACTATTCTGTGTTCAATCTTTCACTACAATAATTAGACTCTGGCAGTAGGGAATAATAAAAGATGAGTCTAAGTAAATAGCTTTGGATACATTGAAGGGATGATTTCTGGAATTATACACCAGGGGTTAGCCAATTTATAATCAAAAACTGAAAAAAGGTAATAGAAAAAGCAGCAGATAGCAACTGAGGAACATTAAACTATTAACCTTATTATCTTCATTCATTGAAGCAAATTAATATCCTTTTAAAAGGATATCATAAAGAAAAAATATTACTGTTTAATTTATGTTGAATTAATTATATTATTTAGATTATAATTCTGATTTAAAACAGATCTTATTTAGGAGATGCTGTAAGACAGCACGGAAGTAAAAGAACAGGACGACTTCAACATTTTTCTCCACTATTAGCAGCCAGTGAATAAAGAAGTAGTCAAAAATATCTTTTAACTTCAAACTCTAGTTTTGCTACTCATATTCATTTTCTCAGTTGCTTATGTTTTTCAAATGCTAGGAAGCTATGAAATGCATACCTTAAATAACCAGACAACAACTATCCAGTTATGACCAGTACTACTTCTCAGCTGTTAAAGAAAATCCCTAATCAAACTACAATTTCCAGCTCAAGTCTTCTTATACTCAACTTTATCTCCTTTTGTTCCAAAACTACAATCTTTTGTTCCATATGCTTTGATAGAGACACACAGAACCCAGGTACTATCAATGTAAAATTCTCAGAATAACATGAAAACAAACAGCTTAAAAGGATCCAACCACAAACCCAATGGGAAACGTGTCTTCGTGTTGAAACTCAAGAAAGAAAAGCTAATATTTTTATTTTTTCTTTCCCTAAACTTAGTAGCGTACAGCATAACTATTATGACCCAAAGAGTTTCTATCAATTGTTTTGTAAGTCTGTATTTCACACACTTATTACAGCTCAGAGCATTAATCTAAGACCTTACTATGTTATCCTGATAACTTCATAATGGAAAAAATACATAATTTTTCACTCAAATTAGAGTAACTTCTAAATTTTTACCAACAATGATCTGTATTTTCTTTTGGAGTATCTATGAAGATGCTGAACTCTCTTGGTCACCTTTATTACACACAACTAGAAACACTTCACTAGCAACGAAACACTATTGTAATCACCTTTTATGATTTTGCAGTTGTTTTTTTTTAAATTTCTTCAATATGGCCTGCAGTGATCCCACATAGGACTGTTTTTTTTAAAAAAAGAGCAAAATGAAGGGCCTGTGTTTGGGGGGTGGGGGGAAAGAGGAGAGGTAGTGTGTGTTAATACCCAGCTGATTTGATCAGTCCAAGCTTAGCAGACATTAAAATCCGTATTTTCCCCATCTCACGTGAAAAAGTAAAATATCCAATATTGCCAATACTATTAGCATTAATTCTCATCTCGTACAGACCAAGCTTGTTGAACAAGCCCTTCTTTTTATTAAACAAATTCAGCTGTATCAGTTACTGTCCTATATTGATTGCATCCCTTTCAGCTTTTGATGTGTTTGTCAAATCAAACAGACCTGCTGTTTTCCCAGTTTACCATATTTACCCTTTTAAATATTGGCAAAGCAGTACATTTTCAGATATTTAAAACTTCAGAAATTCAATACAATCCTTTTGACATTCTTGTTATAAATTTATCGCGTCTTCCTGATTTAATATCATTAACATTAATAACCGGTATCTTTCATCCTCACTAATTACTAATGGAAAATACAGCATCTGGCTTCCTTCTAAAGAAGAGAAAGCTTTGATAATTACTTTTACCTTTCCTCACTGTGATTAATGATCTAACTGTTCCAAAGCAGTACGAGATATGTAAATAGTTTTAGGCTTTCACTTATTATTGATTTAAATAACTCCTCCCACTTTATTAATTTATTTAGATGCAGGAAGCATCATCTATTCTTTTCAAAAAGACAAGAAAAAGTTTGGTTGACTGCCCAGACAAATGCAAATTCAATATGGATGAATACCCTAGACAGATCTGTAGTTTTTCAAAGAAAGAATTACTACCTCCACAGCAAAACAGTGGAACAGACGGCGCCCTGTTACCTGCTCAAATGGAAATTACTGAAAATTGTCAGAGCTTGTAGCTGGATTCACTCACACAAAGAGTTGGCTCAAGTGATGAGAAGTAATCTTGCAAGACAGTCTTGTAACTCTACCACACTCACTCACTCAGGGTGCCTTATTAAAATCATACTTACATGCCACTACAGGCATTTCTTGCTGCCATGTAAAACTGCGCCTGATAAGCAAAAATATTATATATTTCAGCTATTAGCTATTGCAAAGAAATAATTTTGTGAAACCCTTTTTCATGTGGGTAAGCGACAGGGTTTTTAACACCACCCGCTTTAAGAAGCAAATTTTCACTGATGCCAGTTTTCACTGAAGTAACTAGAAGCCTAGCTGATAGTCCCATCTTCCTCTTGCGGCACAGAGGTCATGGAACAAACTCCTTAACCAAATTGTCGCTGAACAAAAGCGTTATAAATCTGGAACTTCACAAATTTCTGATTAACAACCTCAATGGGTATTTATTTTCAGACTCTAATCGTTTTACCAAAGAGTATATCTCATATGACATTTCCCAGCAACATTTAACAATTAAATTGTATTTTCTGGGCTTCTTGAAATAACAACAAAGAATTGAAATAAAAAAGAAAATAAAACTGAAAATAACATTTAAAGCACGTCAAACATTTTATTTAGCTTTTGAAAGGCAGTTATTGTATGCTAACTAGATGTCAAAATGATAGCTGAAAGCATGCTTTTTAAAGTTTAATTCATGTAAGTCTTCAATTTGACATGTGATTAAATAAAAATTACACATGAAAGTTGCACTATGGCTGTGCTGTTGCTAAGGTTGAGAAATAGCAAAGTCTCAATTCTGATTTTTTTTTTTTTAATATGTTCTTCACTTTCCAGGTTATCATGTGTGATGTTATTATCTTCAATGCTTGATTTCCGATAGGCAAAGCCATTTTAGTTAAAAGCACATAATCATAAACAATAATACAGAAACATTTTGTAATATTTGACATCATTTCTGACTGCTGGTCCAACAACATGGATCTT
Source organism: Grus americana (assembly GCF_028858705.1). NCBI lineage: Eukaryota > Metazoa > Chordata > Aves > Gruiformes > Gruidae > Grus > Grus americana. The sequence continues at coordinate 5,417,086 of NC_072863.1, read as the reverse complement.
TTTTAGCAGAAATATCAATCGGGTGTTATTACAGTTGTGAATATTTCTTTTAAAAGCAACACTACTGCTTACCAAGTATTTTCTTTGTGTTAATACTGAAATGGAGCAGAATTTATACTTTCATAAATGTACATAGCACTCTAGATCTAATTTCATTTTGTTAATTTATACATTTCAGTTGTAGCTCAGATAAATACACTTCATCTTCCTCCATGAGTAAGAAACAGATTTATGGAATAATAAATGTTGTTCCAGTGAATTACTTACTGACCTCCAGCCCCTACTTTTGCATCATAGCAGTCAAGGCTAAGCCATTAAGTTCAAGCCTGATGAGGTTATTAGATCTATAAAGACCTGGAAGAAATCTCAAAAACTTGATTCAATTTCCATTTGCAATTTTTTTTTTCTATTCAGTTCTTCATTTAAAGGTCAAATCTTTCTGAAGCAATACACATGCGTATAACACAAGCCATCACAAGCATTCACTTAAAGAAGCTTGAAAATGTGCTTTCATCATTTCTGAGCAATAAATGGAGCTATTCTTATTAGTGTTTCCCAGAAAAAGGGACTTTTATCTAAATTTGGTTCTTTGGATTGAAAGTTTACTGAAGTCAGAAGAAAAACACAGACACATACTTTCAGTAAGACATGCTCAAGGAGTATTCTTAAATACTCTAGCACAAGTAGCTGTGTATCACTTTAGTTGTATTATAAAATAATCTTGGCTCCACAGAACATTTTCCTGCAGGTGTGGACAGGATATTTGAGTAAGACGATTATCAAGTGGTTCACGTGTAATACAGACATGGAATAACCTTATGTTTGATATTCACATACACAGTTGTTGAATGTGAACACATTTTGCTATGGTTAAAAAAAAAAAAAAAGGTACACAAATTATGGCTGAGAGCAAGGCTGCAGTAGAAGCTCAGAACCTGAAGAGGCTGAGTTACCTCTTTATTCAAGAGACAGACAGACACACAGATCTCCTCAATTTCTTCTAGAAAACCCCCTGATATTTTTTGATCCAATAGTTTCCAGACTACATTTCCACCAATTTTGGTATAATTCATGGTAGCCTTCAACAGCCTTGGAGACCACCCGTTGCTCTTAGTCCCCAGGGAGCAGCCAGCCCTTGCTGCACCTAGACGTAGTAAAGCAGCAGGTTTTCTGCGCTATCTCCCTAAGAAGAGTCAACACACACAAAAAAAAGAATAAATTAAATTAAAAGTGAAGGGCCTTTAAAACTGAGTAGAAAAGCAGCTCTCTGGCATATCACTATCTCACGACATTTGTTTTGACCTTTGTTATAACAGCATTTAATTTGTTATAGCAGCAAATATACATATAAAATGTTTGATATCAAGTGTTTGATTAGCTAGAATGGAAACCGATGATAGTTGAAATGGAAGGATAAAACTAATATATTTTATGCTGTTGTCAAAAAAAGCATCTTGCTCTTTCTGGAGAAGAGAAAGAACAGACAAAAAGTTACCCTTTCACCCAAAATGTGCTCTCAGGAAACTCAAGACTTACTTAGAGTGCAGTGAAAGCATTCTCTTTTCTGTATCAGTATTTGCTTGCAACCTTTACCTTTTTGGCCTTTAGCAAATATCCTTTAACCACCTAGATTACCCATTCTCAATTTTAAATGTACAGTGCGTTTGCCATCTGAGGTGACCTATCTAAAGTACATTCTCATGGCAATTATAATGAGTCCACCTTTAGGTGAAACGGTTAAGGAAGAGGCAAGAGAATAAAAAGAAAACCCGCTGGCCTGTGTAAAATAAAGCCATAGACCAAAATTTACAAGCAGTGATGCAGTTCATGCTGTATTTGCTTTGCACAAAGTAAAAATCTAGCATTTAAGTATGGCGATGTTTATCAGCATTACACTCGTTAGTGGACTCCAGTGGTCCAGGACAATCTTCCCTGAATCAAGAAAACTGTCATCAGAAGAGGCACCACTGAGGAGAATCCAAGAAAGCTTCCAGAGTCAAAACACATATCCTGAAATTGCCTTTCCAATTGCCAGATAAAAGTTTTACTTTCAATATGAGAATTTATTCCATATACTGAAATAGAGGAATTTTTGACTGGTACGCTGCTTTGCTTCAATCTTCTTTTTTGTCAGGAGGAAAGATGCTATGTGATAAATGCCACGGTGAACACTGTTGCAATACTTTGGTTTTATTTCAAATATTGGAAATATCCATTTTTGTCTCCAAGTTGTTTTAAGAAAAAGCATTATGTTTTATTTGATTGAAGTCAGAAATCTCCCATTTGCATCACTATTTTCACAGCTTATACTATCAGGGTGATAATAAGTTTTTAGCTGTTATTTACAGTGGAATACATGAAATATTCAAAATTACTGAAGTGAGTTGAGCTACATGCTACTAACACATTCCTAAAAGGATGTCTGAAATACCTATTTGGAAATGGGAAAAATTTTGCAAATTGAAATGCTGTATTGTATCATTGATACCATCCTCCGCTCCTCAGAGCAATGTCTCTGCAGTTGTCCTTTCAGATAATCAGAATATATAACTGTCTGTCAGAATTCACCACTTGTGTAATTTCAGTAAAGCAAAATAAAAAGCCATTAGCTTTCCCTTGTTCTTTAAATCTCTCCAGCTTATTTTTGTATTCAGTGCAGCCATTCGTTGGGACTATTAAGATTACTTATCTTTCTTCATGGAGCAAAATATACAATAAAAATTACTCAAGTAATGCAGCATATGCTAGTTTGCATAAAGAAATAATGCAGTTCTGGGCAAGGAGAACCAAGGGACTCCAGCAGAAGCGTGGGGGAAGTCTCTTCCCCCCAAAGCAGGCCGAGAGCGGCTGCGTGCCACTGAGAGCGGGCAACCTGCCCGCAGCCAGACCCGTGTGACTGCCCCGATTCCAGCCCGGCCGCGACCTCCAGCCGTGGGGTTCGTGCTTCGAAACCACAACGAGAGGGCAGCTGTGAAGGGGAGCTGTGAGGCAAGGTCTGGTTTTGTGAGGTCCAGACGTCTGTCAGCAGGGACCTGCCTTTATAAAGCACAGCCCCGTGACCGTGGGTTGCTTTCCTGACAAACAGTTACTGAGCTCATTGAGAAAACAGGTGAACTCAAGCCACGCATAGTAAGCGGAAACCGAGACAGAAGTGAAGCGGTTTACTTAGTAACTCAAGGAGTCAAGAGAAAGAATGCAAAAACCCATATAAAGCACCAAGGGGAAATAGTAGAGAAGTCAGCAGAAGTGAGGACCGGGCACTGCCAGTGAGCAGTGAAGGCCAGCTCTTCCTCACGGGAAGCCCGACCGGACCACCAAGTGCTCTCAGCAGCACTGAGCATACCGACGTTTTGCTTAAGAGCAACTCAGTCCCAGCCATTTACTGTATAAACCCAAAAATAACATTATCGCATACTTATAAATAGCATAGTCCTGCATCCGAGTCCTCGCGGCTTTGGAAAGATGCCCAAGGAAAAGTGCCCCGAAGAGCTGAGAAACAAAAGGGGCTGGGGAGGGAAGGCCGAAGGCACAGAGAATGCCTCGTCTGCAACTCCCTGAGTCCGTTCGGTGGCTACGTCTCCTTCCTCACCTGACACCGCTATCATCTTTACTTCAGGACTATTGAAATATCACCTAAAGCTCAGTTAAATCAGAGGTAAATGTTACTCTCCATACAAGCCACACTGAACCTGCAAACTATAAATCGGCAATACTTTTGCAACCCTGACACCAAGGAGATGAGCAGGAAAGGCGACTGCTTGCTCTAGTTGATCCAGAAAAGCGTGACGGTGCAGAAATCCCTCGTAACGTGCAGTCGTGCAAGAACAAACGCAAGGCTGGGGGTCTGCACTGTACTCTTACTGCTCAGGAAAAGCAGATTGCTGTAGATATCCGAGAACCAGGGAGGACATTTGATATAAACCAGCAGGAAAAACGTGCGTATGGAAGGGTAATAACATTAATGGGAGCAGAGCTGGCGTAAATCGTGAGGGCAGCAGGGAGACACTATGGGCACGAGTATCTTCCACACACAGCCACACGTACATGCACGCAGACTTGCGTTCCTGGATCAGTTGCACTATCGAACGCCCGTGGTAACTGCCCTGGCTGCTCACCCTGAAACCATTGTTACGCATAAATTTTCCTGACTAAAGAATTCAATTTAATTCTACTCTTTAAGATATTTCTTAGTGTTTTCTTATTTTCATTGGCATACAGCGTCTGTGCTTTGCACAATACAAAATGGATTTCACATATTTTCCAGGCAAAACGTGTAAATACAAACTTGCAGTACTAATTATGTTCTTTCTCCTACTGTTTTTAATTAATTTGACCTTTAGTCCTATTTTTGTCAATTCAGGAGGCATATTGCAATCAGAAGAAAGCTACTGTGTATTCTGCAAGTCACCAACTAAATGAGTAAGCAATGGAGGAAAGTCTATAGCACGCAATTAGCATTATCCTTTTCATTTTTTTTTTTTTACTTCACAGAACTCATTAATAACTTTTAGTAGGTAAAATTGAAGCTAGGAACCCTCCTACACCTTAGGCACGTTATATTCTACCTTTGCACAAAAGAAAATCTTTTGATGTGCTGGAAATCTTATTAATAGATTCACCAGAAAACAAGCATGTAAGCTGGCAGAGGCAATTGCAAGAGGTAAAATGAATGTCAATGACAGATGAAAGAAAATTTCCATGCCGTTCAGATCAATATAAACAAAAGTGCTGCAGCAACCACAGCACAGAGACGAAGGGAATTCATCAAACTTGTATTTCAGATTATTTGTCCTGTTCCAAATGCACCCTCTGTGTTCCTGAGCTATGTTCTTCCTTTACCCAATTAATACTACATTAAGATGCACTCCTGCAGGGGCTTTTTCCTTCTGTTGCCGAATTGAAGTTTTTCAGTGCACTCAGATATGGGAGGGGGGGAGCGTAGAGAATAGATCTTGCTTCTAAATACTGCCATTTGGAAAGCCTGTAATTGCAGCACTTAATAATTTTCTAAATACTTAAGCCAGAATTAATTATCCCTGCTATTATTGCAGGAGTATGGATCATATATTGGGTATGATGAAGAGAACGTGTGATAGAACATTTTATTGTACTCGGTGCGTGCAGTGGGTGCGCAAAGCACTTAAACTATTAGAAGCAACAGGCTTCTCTACTTCAATTATATCTCAGTGTGATCATCGGATATCTACAGAATCAGCTTTGCTCATTTCGTGCTTTTTGTTGTTGCCTAATTAAACACTTTCAGGCCCCCTCTTTACACCAGGGACTAATCATCATTTTAAAAAGAACCCTACTTTATTTAAAATCGTATTGGTTCTTGGTGAAGAATTAGAGGAAAGTAAATGCTGATTGCTAAACAGCTTCCATTTCAACAGACTTTGAAATGCATTTTCATTAGTAGCCAGAAATCACGGCACGTCATGAACTTCAGCAACCACCTTTAACAGAGTGCATTCTACAGTCGTCTGGCAGTTTTATATGGTGCTGAGGAATCAAAAATACCTGTAGCTACGGTTATAGTTAATTGCCCACGCTGTTTAAAAATCCCTTTATGCAGAAGCTGGGTGAATGCAGGAGGGGCGGTGGGAAGGGGACGAATGGCTGCAGAACTGGTTGTAGTCGATTCAGCAGTAGAAATACTACCTTTAATGCATAAGATGTTTAAACATTTTGAGATACATAACAAAGAAAACACATAAACATGGTATTTGCAAGGGGGAAATCAAAGCCACGAGGAGATGAAGCTTCGCTTCCAGAACACTGGATTCAGACCTTCGCACAGAGCACAAACTAAAGTGACTTTGATCTCATTCTAGTGTGTTGAAAACAAAACAAAAAAAAAATTTCTTCCAAAAAGACCAACCAGCCCCTCTCCAAAAAACCCAATGCTTGTCTGAGATTCAGTGGAATAATATTAAACTGTTGAGGCAGGCTCACTGTTTGAAAGAAGGCTGGCAGTGTTGCTTTGGTTTCAAAGTCGTTTACTGGGAAGCCAGAAGTGAAGCAGCAGCCTGAAGCACACCAGCTGACTCTTCCCAGAAGTTCAAAAGACTTGGGCGGCGTTGCCGTAGGTAGCTGAAGCACGGACAGGGGTATATTTACTAGAGAAATGTACTGTCACACCTCAGATGAACACATGCAAAATCAAGCGCGGATTTCAGCTAGTGCCCATGTAGCAAGCTGGCAAGATACTAAATGCCATCACGAGCAGTGACACAAAAGGGATCCAGAGCGACGCTTTGCCCCTTTCACCTCCGTCTCTAGAATTGCCTTTGAGACTCAGGACCGTGGTACGCTATTTCATAACAGAAATCACGACTAACGCTGAGAGTGTCTGATGAAAGAGATCAGGCAGCTGTGGAAGTAATTTCCCTAGTTGGGAGGAAATAATTTCCTCTTGTGTTATATGCCCTTGGTCTGGCTCTCTGTGACCCCAGCCAACAAATTCACTTTCTGTAATTGTTTATATCCCTGCCTCAAAAGATATACCCCATTTTTTCCCCCACAGTTAAAGACTGTAAATCCAACTCTTGGTACAGACTACAGTCTAATTCCCAACTGACTCCCCAGGGACTCACAGAAGACAAGAGAAGACAAACAACAACTACAAGAAGATGACTTTCCAGCTCCAATCAATAATTTGCCTGTCACTCCGCAAGCGCATCGCCCTATCGGCATAACTCTGCAAAGTTCCTTATCAGTGATGCGCTCTTACACTTGCTAGGTAGACATTAAGCATTTTTGCATCCCGTGGGTTTTGCATTTCAGTAAATCTCCTTCTCCCAGCAACACAAACGTACAATAACCGCCACAGACTGACAATAGATGTTAGAAATTTGAAAAACAGCCTGTAGTGTAATAGCACTTTGCACGTATATATCATTCTTTACTCGAATGGGCTTTAGAAAGATGAAGTCAGTTGCAGAATAACAGAATGGAAAAGACAGTTATTAAAACAGTTTACAAATCAACAAACCAAAGCACAAATGGCTATGCTCTCTTGATTCTTGTGATTGAAGGTTAGGCTAAGTCAATGGCGGAATCCAAAAATGAAAACAGGAGTCCTGGACAGAAGAGACGCTTTTCTGCAAGTTGTAATTACATTTTATGTTCTCCGTCTACCATGCCTCTCCAGAGAACAAGCTTTTGTCTCTCAAGATATACCAGAAAACAGTATTTACACTCCAGTAAACTATCCCAGGCTGCCCAAAATAGGGAATTATGCACGTGCATTTTGTAAGAATAATGCACATAAACACACGCACATACAGCATCACGTAAAACCATATCAAAGCCAGACAATACACCACAAACCCAAAAGAAAGTGACTCAATAAAAACTGTTTTCTGACTAGTTTGGCCAACACTAGCGGGCATTCACTGAAGTGAGTGCTCACGCAGTCTGTTTCGATGGAGCCATATGGATTTAAAAATGCCATTAGCAACATCATCTAACACTAAACCTCTGCGAGCAAGTGAGAGAACAATAATGATCTTATCTGCTCTAACAAGACTGAAAAACTGGTGACTGCAGAAGGTGCATTCTGCCAGATATTCCATCTGTGAGTAACAGACCAGTTCATTAATGGAAATCTTCAAATTAGAGCTGAGAAACCTGTGGCTAAGGACAGACTGCCTTGACAAGCAAAGTTCCTGCTTAAAAGCTCTACAGGTTCATGAGGCTTAAGACTGAGTCACTACAATTATCTGCAATCACTTTTAAATATGTCTTTTTCTTGCGCTGAAGTTGCATTGACAGCAGTGCTCCTGCCAGCGTTTGCCACTCGGTTCCACGAGAACAGTCTGAGCTTTGGGAGGAGCTCTGAGCACGGAGCCTGAAATCTGTCATGTCCGACAACTTACCAGCTCTGCAGTATAACGCAGAATTTAAATGAGAAGCACGGGTGTCCATTTTAGCATTTAACTCAGTCCTACAGTCTGCTCAGACGTGTAAAATGCTTCCAGGCAGTACCATCTTACCCCCGTGGGATGCACTACCTACCCACGGCAGACTTGATCCCAAGCTCCCTGCAGTACTTCTCCCCCAGCCCCACCTCCCTCCAAATAACTGCTGGGTGAAGTGAAGAGTAAAAGCCCCAATAAAATCCAGATTCATAATGTAAGACATGGTAATACTGACCAGTTCAAAGATATAAGGCTAGATCTTGAGTCCCAACAAGCCATCCCTGGTAAAACCAGACATCCTCAGAGGAAAAGCAGACATCATTTAAAATTTTCAGTTTCCCTTCACAAAGGAAACATTAGTAGCAAAGTATTCGGTGATTTTCCTACATAATCTTGCAATTCAATATTGACACAACTTGTATCGAAACATCAGAAGAAATAGTTCTACAGAAAATGACTGTAATATTTTTCCCCCAGACCCTCTTTAACCAAAGCCCTGCTACAGAGCAGCACTGCAGAGTTTCGTCGGGAATGCTAGCACAGGAGTTTCATGAAGCTTCATCGTATTAAATGGATGCCGAAATACTTTATTGTTATTCATTTTAGAAACTCAAACAGAACACCAGAGCTCTGTTCAGCTTCAGGCCCACTCCAAATTTTTTTTCCATTTAATATTTCAAGGTCTAAAGCCAGGCAGGACGGGAGCTGCTTTCAGCAGGAGGCCAGTGGAGAAGCGAGTGGTGTGTATCAATAGGACAGTTAGGTAAAAGCCTAACGGGGGATCAAACAGAAAAGCCGCATTTCTAATACCAGCCTAGAGGTAATCAAACAAAACCACAGGCAAATCGATGCAAATCAAACCCAGCCAAGAGGCATTATATCACAAACTACCACATCCGACTGTGAAGTCCGAGCTTACATCTCTTACAAGCACACTGCGCCAGCTGCCAATACTCCCAAATAAGCAACCAAAGTATTAAAACTTCGCAACGCTCAAAGCGGTAACAGCAAATTTACCTTAACAGACTATATGTTTCGGCTGAATCATTGCATAGGTACCAAAACATTTGTCCCTGCCCATGGCAGGGGGTTGGAACTACATGACCTTTAAGGTCCCTTCCGACCCAAACCATTCCGTGATTCTATAACGTTCTGCTTCACCTCAAACACCAACCTGTGGAAACCCTAGTAAAACCTTGTACCTCACCTTCCCTGAGCGACAGGCCAGCCAAGAGTCCTTTTTGCCCCCCGGGATAACAGTACGGTGACAAAGAACTAATTCACCCCGCGGCACATGTATGAAGTTGCTGGAGTCACGCTGCTGGGTAGGATTTATTCAAAAGGCTCTTGAAAACCACATTAGTTCTCACACCAGCATTTTTTTTTTTTTGTTTACGCCGTGTTCTTTTTCATCTCGTTCATTTTAAAGCCTTTAAAAACCAAAAATAATCCCCCCAAGAGAACAAACAGGAAAAGAAATAAACTCCATCTTTTTTAATTTGTTTACAACTTGCTTGTTCTGGGGTGATTTCTGGAACTATTTAGTGATATTGTGGTTAAGTTCAAAACAGGAACCAGAATGGATCCAGCTCATTTCTGGACAGCTGAAGACATCATGCCCTCAGATTTTCACTGTTTTGTTCATTCAAAATAATTACATTATTGTATGGAGTTTGACTTCTAAACCATTTTTTGGATCCTCTTGATAATTCCTGTGAGAAAAAAGAATTAATTCGGTTTTCTGATAGTTTGAGTGACTGAAAAATCTTGAAAAACAAATTGATTTTAGACATATTTTCAATCACCGTTGGCCAAGATCTTGTACCTTAATGCAAACGTGCAAATAGATTTTTCTTTTTCTCATTTAAAAGGACCTCTTAGCAGGTGAAAGGTCATTTGCGAGAGTTATTTTGCTTTACATTGCAAAACGCTAAGCTCATTAAAAATAATAAAATAAAACCAAAAAGGTCGAATTCTGCTGTTAATGATGGCTGTTCATTGCCTCCGGAGTGCTCTTCTCCCCTGGTCAGAATGCTGCACCACCCAGTCGGGGACAACGCCTCCCTCCTACGGCTTTCTTCAAACAAAGGGACGCCATTGAATTAGAAGACTTCACCTAAATACTTGAGATACTTGTTGCTTGACAAGAAAGTATAAGGTAGATTTTTCTCTCTAATGAGACTGTTTTGCAGGTTGGAAATGCAGCACAGACTCTACCGTGTGCTGCCTTACCTTCCACCGGTGCTCGAAGTGGGCACGTTTGCAGAAAAAGCTGAAAACCTGATTGATTTACAGAGGTGAGAGAGGACCAGACAATTAACTTCCGAAATGGAAAGTTAAAACAGTCAATGTCTTCTCAGTGCATGTTAACATCCGACAAAGGTTCCCACTGAGATACCCCTACCAAAGGCAGAAGGTTCAATTATTGCAACTTAAAATATAAGTGTAATGATTTGTGTTATCCCAGCTAGCTTAAAACTTGAGTAAAACAATCAATGGCTGTTTTCCCATCCATGAAAATAAAGACGTGGACATCTGGGGTTTTTGTGGTGGTTTTTGGTTTCTTTGTTTTGTTTGTGGGTTTGTTTTAATTTAAGTTCACCAGAATGGAAATTCAGGCAAAAGACAATTTTCCAACCGTAGGAAGATACATCTGAAGCCACTGAACAACAATACTGAGCTTCTGCATGAAACTGAAGCAAAATTCAGGAACAGAAGAAATCCTACAAATCCAAAATTCAAAACATACTTTACCTTGACTTTACATCATTCCATATAAATGAGTTAAAAAACCCCACCCCAAACAACAAAAAACCAAGCCCATTCTTTCCCTACATTTAATCCACATTACCATATTTGTATCGTATTAGTCTGCCATCAGAATAAATCCAAAGCTTGTTGCTCATCAGGTCAATACTTACGCCCATCCCTCTGAAGTGGGGTTCCAGCTGTTGACAGCTGTACACAGACCCACTGCTTTTAGTCCCTGCTTTGCCAGCAGTATTTTAGTCATATATAAACCCAGTAAATCCCTATCGACCGATCACACAAAAGCTTCCAACGCTGGAATTGTGGCTATAATCTGGCATATATAGCACTGCTTGCCACACAGGCACACTCCCTCACCCTTGGGTATTTTGCAAGGAAGATTGATTCTTCCACGCACAATAAAAATGCTACGATGCAGAAGCAGTGTTACCATAAAACAGAAGCCATGAGGCTTCACAGTGCATCCGGAAGGTACTAAGCCTCTCGTGGGTCACAGAGGAGACCCCAGGTTCCTTTATTTACAAGACCTGGGTTACACCTGGAGATATTTTTAAGTTGCTCCATCAAAACCAAGTATATTCCCCTCTCTCTCCCAGGAGGAGAAAGGGTGTGAAAGAGGGTGACTGCACACCAAGAATGACTGTAGCAGAAAGAAAAAATATGTCATTCCTAAACAATGTGTACATATTTCTCCCTTACCAATTAGATGATTTTGGTAAGAAAACAAATGAGAAATAGAAATGGGGGTGGGGCACAACACAACCTTAATTTACACCTATAAATTGCTTAAGGTCAAAGAGACATTTATCTTCACTGATTAGGCGACACAATGGTCCATATCTGTGAATAAAATGTATTTTAGACATTCTAGTTCTCTACTGTGTTTATACTTATGACATGCCTATATAATTTGTCTGTCAAAACCACAAAGCTTGGAGCAGACTATATATGCCTGTGTGGATGGAATTAGAGTAGGCTTTACAACAGGTAATGAAAGTCACAGAATCATGGAACAGTTTGGGTTGGAAGGGACCTCAATGCCCATCTCGTTCCAACCCCCCTGCCATGGGCAGGGACACCCTCCACTAGACCACATTGCCCAAAGCCCCATCCAACCTGGCCTTGAACATTTCCGGGGAGGGGATATCCACAACTTCTGTAGTACTGAATTGTGGAATACCATATTGCACTATTCTACAAAATCCTGCTTTTAAAAAAATCATATAACAAAATATCTTTTCTTTAAAGAAGAAAAGAAAGATTTTAAAGGAGACTGAAAGAAAGAATGAGCTACCTCTTAATACAAAGAATAGACAAATCAAAAAAACAACTTACTCCAAAGTTGCTCAAAGTAGTTAGCTGCTTCTCCTTTTCATTCCTCAGTTACACAAAGGTTGCTCACACTCTGATCCAATCCTAAGATCGATGTAATGACCAGTATATTGGCCAGCCATACATCTTAATAAATGAATCTTCATTAAGCAATCTCCTAAATACTTCAAGAGCTGGTCTGCCACTTGTAAGTGCTAATGAGAGGTCAGCTTCTGCAAATAATAATTTGTGACCGAACTGCAATCTCTCTTTTGCATCCATTATTTATTATATACTATGACTCAAATCAGCCCATTGTGAACAAAATAAAATTCATTTCATTTCAGAAAGTGCTTAAATGGATAATGTACCTTGGTACAGCATCAAACACTAGACTCCAAAGTTACGCGGACTTCTTCACATACTGACCTTTGGCACAACACAGGAGCTACAAACAGGGGAAAGAGCCAGGTGGTGTGACATCTCTACTTGCATAGTAAGAGCAATAAAATACCACCTGGATTCTCAAGAGCTACAGCAAACTCAATAAGACAGACACAGGAATGTTTTAGGGACAGGCTGACAGTTTAACTTTCTCAAAAAAAAAAAAAAGCTTATTATTCATTCGGGTCCATTACTGCAATCACAGGCATTATTGTCAGTGTACAGGCATGGCAATGCAATAACAGCCTGCTTTTGTCCCCTATCCTGTCCACATGTACCTTCTCGTTATTCCCTCAAATCTTACTTTTTCAGAACCACTGACCCAGTCTAATCTATCATACAAATTCCTTGAAAGCTGGGACAAATGCATGAAAGCCTACAACATACGAAAAAAGGAAAGTGTTCCAGAAGTATAGCAAGAATTATTTTCTTCTCCCTTCTCTCTTCCTCTTTGTTGGTTTTTTTCCCAGTAAAAAAAAAAAAAAAAAAAAAAAAATTACAAAACCCCACAATAACGTTCCCAAACATGAAAATCAATACAGAGAAGCCATAGACAACAGACAGCTTATGAAATGGGATACTGTGGTTATTTAAATTGTGCCCAAATCTGTATCAAATCAGCATTCCATTTATTTCTTAAGACTTCAGGGACAAGTCCACTTAACAGCCTTCTGGGATATTTAGCCTTTTGACACAAAGGGAGACTCTCTTCAGCTTCTGAAAAGATTAATTATATTATATAGGCATACAGCGATCAAATTACATGTTTTGATAGTGAAGTACATATGAGAGACTGCCCATAGATTGAGTGAGATTCATCAGGAAAGAACTTCTATATCCGATTTGATTAGCAATCAAGGAAGAGGAGGAAAAATGGGTGCTGAAAATCACAGGGGGAGTGAGCACTGTTACACTTAATACTTGGAATTACTTACAAATGCTTATTGCAAATTACTTGGAGTTCAGACTTTGCTCTTCGTGTGCTCAGCGCTCAACGTCTGGTGCCTCTGCCCAAAACTCAACAATTACGAATGCAGGGCAGGTACACAGACATACATTTCATCCTCATTATTCATTATTAAGAGGGAACAACTGTCATTCTCCAGCATTCAGATATCCCGCTGTTTGGTACCTTTCAGGGGACATCCCTGTAAAGAAAATTAGCACAAAGGGCGCGAATGAAGCAAGCATAGCAGCTGGAGGTGCCTCCTTGGGGAGGGGGGACTGCTGGCATGTCAAGGTGAAGTTTGCAAAAAGATAAGTGTGAAAAAGGTGGCTAAAGGTTTCAGCTTACTGTGGTGAAAGAGAAGAGAGAGAGGTTTAGTTTGTGATACGCTAGTAGAGAAGAAAAGTGTAACTAAGCCTTTTTCTTTGTTACGTAGCCTAGCAGCCCAATAAATGTGGTGGTGCCAGCGCTGGGAACAGGCCAGCGGCTTTGTGCTAAGCTGCAGCGCAGACCTCAGGTGCTCTCAGGCTTTGCCCAGAGGCGTGCTTTGCTTCCCTGCTTTGTTTGCTGTGCTTTGCTCCTACCAGCCATACTCGGAAACGCGGGAGCGATTGTTTCTGGGCTTCTCATACGGGGAAGTAGCTATTGTTTCATATATATGCATAGAAGTATATGAAACCGATAAACAGCTATAACATACAGCTATTCTAGGTAAAGTGAACTCTCTATGACTGCAGATAAGATGCAGCGTAGAGGACTACTGGCACGGGATGACAGTAGGGCCCTTAAAAGTACCGGCACGGGGTGGTACTGGAGGCCCAAAGGCTGTAAAACCCCACCTCAGTACAGTGAACGCAGCCCTGGGAGCGGGGTAAGACTACTGCTACGGTTAGCAAAGAACAAGTCCCCAACGTATGTAAAAGACACCGTATATCGTAAATTTGGACCTAAGCAGTCCCGTGAAGAAAGAGCAAGGTGTAGGACATTTAGCAGGCACATAAAGATGACCCCGACTGGACTGACGGGCGAGGAAGAAGAAACCATCAGCATCACGCTTCTGGCAAAGCACTCGAATGCTCATGGCTGAGGTATTCTCACCTCCCTCCAGAACGAAGCTACCGACCAGTGAGAGTGGAAAAGGTGACACCTTAGAAAGGGACAGATACTAGAAAGTTGGCATATATTGAATTTAACTGTATATACTTTGAATTATAAGTGTAAGTATCATTGTAACTGGACTAATAATAATTCTTTAGCCCACTAAGACTTCAATTAGACTAAAAAAAATTCTTGGTTTCGCACAGAAACTGTGTTTTCTTTTGCCCGCAAAATGATGGAGAATTCAAGCAACCTCCTCTGTAATTTGGATGCAACAAACTGGCAACAGTGGCAGCGTACAAGACCACGTTTGTAGAAGGAACAGGGAGAGATGCTTACTCACTTGAGCAACTATGAAAACTAGCACATTAAACCTCTGACCGTAACCTACATCAATTCCATTTTCAAAAAACAGAAGCTGATTTGAGAAACTGAAAAAGAACAATATTGATCTCATTCCTTACAAAGTTAATTAGTGTTGTTCCTTCTTCCTAAAAAGCCTGGCTTTAGCATGCTTCCCAGATTAACTAAAATATTATGTAATTTGAGATGATAAAATGCAATTATAAATACTTGTTTAGCTTCAGAAAGAAAAAATGAGCATGCAATAACAATAAAACTTTATACACTAGCATCTTACCACAATGAATACTCTACAAGCACGTAAACGCTATTAAAAAAAGCAAAAGTCGTCGTGCTGATACTTGCACAAACATAATTATATTTAATTAGTACATCAGGACCTTTGACCCTGGTTAATTCTCCATGTCTCATTTTCAAAGGTGTGCTCTTAACATCTCTCTCAGGAATGCAGTGGCTCCCTCGGAGCCATTCTGCAGCAAATTTTTTGTGGTTTACTGTTCAGAGCGCGCCTCCCCCCCAGTTTTAACAAGCATCAGTGCAAGTGACGGAAGATGAAAAGCAGCATATACTCACTATGACGATAAGGTCTGAATTCTTAACAGATATCTCACAAAACTGGAAAATTTCCATTTTCAAACTCTTTAGGAATACCCAGTTTTGACAGCTGAATAGTTAGAACTTGTAGTGGATAGTTCACTGAAGTTCTAATCAACCCTCCATTCGTTAGAGGCTGCTCCAAACCCAATGTCTTGAAATCTAGCACCTGGCCAAAAAAAAAGTATATTTAGCTGTGATAAAAAGTGAGTTAAGCTCTTAATCAATACCCTTTCAAGCCGTCTTGACAGACTACAGCAAAAGAGGTGGTATAACTAATGAGATGAAACTCCAGCAGTGAAGGAGTTCCATCACCAAAGTGTTGTGCAGCAGCCAGGGAGGAATCATTTCAACCTTTTGAGCTGTAGGTAAGATCACATCAGAGCAATCTTGAGTTCTTTTCTGTTGTTTCTGCAATAAGTAAATCGGCATTGGTGTCTAGGGTTTTCATTACTTCACCTTCTACACTGCTTAACCCCACAGTACCAAAAAAGTTGAAAATCTACTTAGAAACTTAATTTGCTTTGTAAACAAGAGTAGTGTTTGTAGGAAAACAGCAGGAGGGTGCAGAGATAATGACAGGGGTACAAGATATGGAAAGAACAAAAATCTGCTTCTTTCCCAGTCAATACCCTAGTGCCACGTACGCCGCTCCAGCTCAGCATGCCCTCGCGGGGTCACACCTTCCTTGCACTACGGAAAAATGGATTGGGATGGGATCCACATTTGTGGGTGACACAACTCAGAACTTTCAGGATGTGTTGATACCTACTACAGGACACTTATCTCTCCAAACCCACCGATTTTTTACAATGACCATTTAGAAACAGCGTGGAAAGATTATTTTTGAGCTAAAATAAAGAGGAAACACATATTACTGGACCTGTCATAAACTATAATGAAAGGGTTGATAGAAAGCTGGAAACCAGAAATACAATTAGATATCCATTCTTGGCCTATTATTTCTTTCAATAGCAACACAAACAATGGAGCATCATTGGAGACACTACTTTTCTGGCATTGTAGCCACCTTATCAGGACTCACCAGGGCAACTGTCTGCACATGTGTCCATCCCTTTTTTTTTTACTTTTAACAAATGACCTTCATAAAAGGAGGGGGATAGAAATTGAATCCTTGTAACTTTTCCCTGTAAAGACCAGGACTGAAACAGAACTAAGAGGGATAACATCCTATCATGCCAGGACCAGCACCCTAATACTACTCAAATGCCTGGGGGGAAATGCAGTAGCGTGAATGAAATGTCTGCATATCTTCTGTAACGTTACATGAGCACGAGTGTAAGTCAGGATCAAGTCAGGATCAACCCGATAAGGGAATCACTGTGCCATCGCTTCCTTAATTCCCTGACTCAATGGTAAACCTGAATGCAAGAATTTTGGGAATGGACTTTTATTTCTCTATGCAAACAGAAGTAAAGATTCTGGATACAAACTTAATTCTGGGATGGGGTTTTTACCTCTTTGCAGCTGTATTTTGCCTGGGGGGTAAGAAACTTGGAGCGTTTAACTAAGTGGGCAATCAGACAGCGTTAGTAATGAGACAAACGGAGCATCTGAGCAATTCACAAGCTGACATTTGTCTGCAGGAAATACTTAACAGGTAATTCAGAATAGGAAATTCATAATGATGAAAGCTTGCAGATGAGCAGAAAAGGAGGTGAAATTTGTCAAGTCGATTTGTTCATTAAGCCTGGTCCTGCTACGCGTACTCTGGAATGTTCTTTTCCTCAATGTATGCCAAAGCACGACCATCCGCCTTTGCAGGCGCTCACTATGGTTTGCTTTTCCTTTCAGCTGTTTGTTGTCTGACTAACTTCACATTATTTATTGTTTGTGCGAGGGTGGTGGCAAAGTACTAAACTGCCTTTTGGGAACTGGCCTGACACGTGCTGACAGATGCCTATGTGACCCAGCTGGTTCTGTCCCGCAGCAACGCTCGCTTCCACGTTTGCTCTCTCATCTCCACCCACGTGCATTGGCTTCGGTGGTTACACAGGAAGCAGACAGAAAATCAGTCCATTTAGCGCTAGCGAAACACACTGATCTCAGAGGAGATATATTTTGGGAAGACTAAGCGTTATGACATTACTTAGGCAAAATTTAAAACACATACATGCTCTGTTGCTGTATCCTGATCCTACGGTTTGATGACCTCAGCAGGCTCTGATCACGGCGACAGAAACCACCACAAACAGTCCTGGGGATTGCTCGCTACAAGTCACGGATCTGCATTCCTTTCTAGAACAGTATTTTAAATCCTTTTCTTAAATGATGGCGGCTAATACCCTGTTAAAGTACTCTGGAATAGGAAAAGCATACTTCGTTGCGGCTACTGGGTATACAAAATAATAAAGGAACCTCCAATTCAGCCTCCAAGTGATTTCCGGAATTTATGGAATGCTATTTTGAAAAAGGTTTAGGTAACAGTAATTTTTTATTAAAAATATAATACCTGATATGTAGAAATATACTACTACTATTTTCTTTATTATGTGCTATTGGGTTTTTTGGGTTTTTTGTTGTTGTTGTTTAAATACCTACATTTAATATTCTTTTTTAAGCAAATTGCTTTCAGAACTAATTTTGAAAGACATCAACTTTTAAGAATGAATCCTCAGAATCTTCCTTCGTGAAGAGAAATTAGGATTATCTTCACTCAACCTGAAGCATAGTAAGAACATATGACTAAAATGCAAGAGCCTGAACCAAGACAGAAACTTCTGGAGACTTCTACCAATCCAGTTCCTTAACATACCAATAAACATATATTAAAACCTTTCTGAAGAATAATACTTGTTACAGATTCTGAACTCTGGTGTGAAAATGAAGAGAAATACCTTTCGTCTTCTCATCAGTATAGGGGCGGGTGTTCTTCTGAGAAAGAAAATGATGTTCTGGTGATTGTTCTCGTTAGACAAAGGGCTCAGAACGGTGGTCACGTATATCTGGTCAGAAGGTCCTTCAGTTCTTCCAGAGCTCCTCATTCTCATATACGGCACAGAACACTATAGCTGCCATGGAAGTCCTAAAATTCAGGAGCAGATCCAAGCAGTCTCCTTGCCTTTTTCTTTTTTTTTTCTTTTTTTTTCTTTTTTTCTTTTTTTTTTCTTTTTTTTTTCTTTTTTTTTTCTTTTTTTTTTTCTTGCTATAAATTAAGCCACATTCAAGGATGCAGATGCTCAGCACAGAAATACATACAGGAACAACTGAGCAGAAGACGACAGAATGCAATCCATGCAAGTGTCATTCAAGGAAATACACCTGTGCTATGACATAAAAGGTAAATTATAAAAATAAAGGGAGAATCATAGAGCCTCCTCCATAAGAAAGGTGATCATAACACTGAGAACTCAAAGGACCACCAATTTACTTTTCAGTTTTCAGCTGAGCGGACTCCAACTGCACTTATTCTTGTCACTGCAGCTCGTTAGTATCCCTGTTAAACAGGAAATTAATTTGAACTATGACAACAGCACCTATAATGGTAATTTCAGTCAAAGGGAAGTGTTGAATCCTGAGCAGACAATGCTCAGAATGAGGGGGATGAAATATATTCAGTGTATAACCTCACATGAATAGTCAGATAATTTTGCATAAATGAGAAATGAACACTGAAAAACAATACTGGATCTACATAGTGATCGAATTAAAAAGCACAATCAAAGCACTGGAAGCATTCATTTCTTCAATGATTCAAGTCCCTTACGGTCCCAGGCAATCAGATCATACATGGGCAGCATAGACAGGTCTGCAGAACAACTGTTCACCAAGCCACGGCACGAAGAGACCACTGAATACATCGTAATGTCCAATAACCAACACTACTGCTGCAATTAAAAAAAAGTAAAATAATGTCCTAAAACGTTGAACTATGGCATGTTGGAGGAAGATGAAGAGAACACAGACATCAAGCCTCGTGTTACACACAAGTGATACTTCAAGCCAACACTTGAGCAAACACAAGCTCTTACTCTGGGAGTGCCACTGGTATACCTACAGATGGGTGGAACTTGCCTTTCCAAAGTAGTGACCACAAACTTGTCACAAGTCAGACTGGTATGTGACCAGGAAAAGAGTCCTTTGTACTAAATTCATTACTGCTTCTTCATTAATTAATGATTTATTAGACATTAAATCACATCTAAGAGTTTGGCAACATGAGAGACCAATCACTAGCAAAATTACTATAACAATAAATTTGCACATTTTAAAGCCTTGAGTATATTGTGGAACCAAGGTGAGAGGACATTAATATTGGCTACACGAGGGAAACTTGTTCCTAGTAAAATAAAGCAACAAGACAGGGAGACATAAACCCCTGTTGTAAGCAATAAGATAGATGAGCTATCATCATGGCTATAGACCAGATTTTTTGGCTGCTCTGGTCAGTGCTCTGCCCTGATAAATTTTGACTTTGCCGATTACCTGAATGTTAGTGATTCAGGAAACGTCCAATGCGATTCAATTATTCCTGTGTCCAGTATCAGATGAAGTGCGTACTAGCGGAGGGTATTTTAACACTGCTTACCACCTATTTGGAGGCATAGAAACCTGAGTTAACAGCAATTATGGAAAAAGTAAATAGTCAATCCCGCTTAAAAAGAAAAAAAAAAAGAAATTACACAAGGTCAATGACACTTGAATTGTCTGAAATCAGAAATTTTCACAGGCACTATGGAAAACCACTGACGGTTTGTTTTAAGACTTTGAATGTCAGTGTTTCCTTGACTGTCAGAATGACAGCTGCAGAGAAGGCAATTTATGTCTGTAGTCCCTGGGGAGCTACGGTGATAAGGGTAAAGGCACGCAGCAGTAAATTCCACTTGTACCTCAGGTATTCAGCTGACTCATCACAGCTTATTCTCTCTCATTACACAGGGAAAAAACCCACCACGAAGCAAACAAAACAGTTGAAATAGCACAATGTATTGGGACATGCTTAATAAAACCTAGAGTGCTCCCAAAGCACAAGGATGTGTCTGGGCTTACACAAGATGGAACTAGTAGAAAGGGGAAATTTTAAGTCAATTAATGTAATAATTCCAGTCTGAGAGCTGATGACTGAGCTTTAAGATACATACTAAATGGATATTAGCTAAAGACATGACTGCTGTGTTTGTGTGGGTATACGTGTATACAGAGAGTTTCGGTGGAGCCCATTTAACATGTGAATTTCGCAATATTGTTAAAACTCCTAGGTTAATTAATGATTGAAGAATGGGATAACCAAATTAACCACAATAGCTTTGAATGCAAATTAAACTGAGATTTGATTTGCCTGAGATATTCCTGCCTTCCGATATACCCAGGCAAAAATAAACAAATGCGACTTTACAGTGTGGTCCGAGTGCAAAATGCACAGTTGAGCATGGGTTGTTACTGTGTTTTTTGCTTCTCTGCAAATGTACAAACAAATCTGGTGGATATTGTTCGGCAAAGGTAAGCTATTATAAAAGAGCAAATGAAATGAAGAGAAAAATAGTATTTCTTGCCCTAGGCATGAAACAGTGCCCTTCAATTATGTGTTACAATCAATTTCCAAGCTTAGACTATAGATAACATCTTGCAGTGATGTCTCATCAAACAAATTAGATCTGACCAGTGAAATACTGTAAGTTAGCTGGAATTGATGAAAATATTAATGCATTTGCTTTACCGAGCCCCTGCTGTCTAAAGTATTAACTCCTTTTGAGACCACTAGCTACTTTACTGTAAGCTCTGACCCACGGACAACAGAATTTAACAAACCTACGTGGATTTACAGTTAAGAAAGAATAGCGTTCTGCATTAAGCAAATGGTCTAATTAAAATCTGGAGTGGTAGAATGCGGCTTCTGTTTATTAGACAACAGTATTTCAGGAAAATAAAAGAATCCCAGCACAGACATGAACCAGCATCCGGCAAAGTGAAAACTTAACGGGCAGCTGCTGTTGGGCACCCTCCAATTCTGGCAGGTATCACAGAACCAAAAATTGATATAAACCTATGGGAGTCAACTTAAAAATTTTTATTTGAACATAATTTATTGTAGGTGGAAATAAGCTTTGTTTCAGAATTAAACCCTCGCTATTAATGTCATTATGCCAGACTTACAAATTAAGTTTCAATAAAAGTGCACTCAATATATTGCAAATCAGAACATCAGAGATTCAAGCTTAATTCCAGAACTTAAACTGTGTATCTTGCTTCTTTTTTAGAATGAGGTGTTTAAATCTACATTCCCACTTATATTTTTAGAAAACCAAAATCTGTCCTGGTGAGGCCAATGGGAATAGCAAGTGACTGACATTTAGAAAAATTAGGTCAAAACATACTTAGGAACCTAAATCTTGCAATTTAATTTGTACATCTAACTTGATGTACCTGCTTGTACATACCTTGGCTTGCATTTACTTGGAAGTCAGAGTTCCCACTGATAAATCACAGATATATCGCTGCTACTCAAACAATTTGGGATGCTAAACTGGGTAACAAGATGAGCTTTCATAGTAAGCTGCACTCTTCTTTGGACATGCATATTGTGTGTCTGCCATGTAGAGACATGAGAACACTCACATCTACCTGCAGAACAGGATAAGCCATATTTATATTAGCAAAATATTTGAAAGAATACCTTGATAAATAAAGGGTTTGCAATAAATTAATTGTTCATTTTGGTGAATCCAAACTAAACAAGTCGTAGAAGCCCATGCTTCAAACTGATTGAGTAAAAACATAAAAAGGGATAACAGTTAATCTACAGCCTATGTTTTTATACGCATGAAACACTTTAATACTGATAATAGGATTTCTTTAAAAAAAAAAAAAAAGGCAATCTAAATTGCACCTTGCCTCCAGGTAAAGTTAAAGCAGTTCTATGCATAAAGTAAATTAAGTTCTAGTGCATCAAAGATGCACAGAAAGAACAGCTGGATTTTTGCTTTGCTATTCAGATTATCTCCCAGGGACTATTTCCTCCATGGATCAAAGTGTGACTGTTTGCTAGGAGCACTGACACGCAAAAATATCTCAGGATATATTTACACCTTAGAGATCCTGCGTGCAGGCTCTACGCTCTTCTGAATCCGTGCTATTGCCTCAGAGCACAGAGTCTGCCCGGTGCACAACGTGCAGATGTACCATCTGTACCATCTATACCATCTATACCATCAACCACGTAAGACGGCAGAACTTTGCATAATGCTCTGCTAGGATACTTGAAAGGAAGGGCAGCAAAGCCAGCGGTGCTTTGGTTTCTTTCAAGACAAGCTGAACGTGAGAGCCCGCGATTTAGGCTGGCCTGAGAAGTGAGCAGGGAATAACGACGACAGGCTGGATTTGCACAGACCTCGGGTATCCGAGATCAGCGCACCGGAGAGCTTGGGCAGAAACCCACAGGTACTTCTCCAGGCAAAGACTCCGATCACCGTACTTGTACAGTCACAATCAGTTTCAATTTCTTGCTGAAAGTAATAAATAGGACCTCATATCGACTATCACGTGGTATACACCACCGAGCGGTATCACTAATTGTTTATGTTACAACTACAAGCACGCCACAATCTCTACCCTGCAAAACTCCATCTGACAGAGGCTTTAATGCAGAACAACGCAATTTCTTTTGATGGAAAGTATTGGCAGTGCCCCAGACCTACTCAAGCACGGAGCAAACAAGCAGCCTGTAATTTGCTGACGCAGTAACGAAGGCGACCAGAAAGATCCTTACAGATTAGCAGGCAATCGGGGAAAGTTTCACTGTACGCTAACTGCTTCTCCGCTGGCAAACGCGAAATACGCTTAGGAGTGCTAATAAGGAAAAAAAACCCCAACAAACATGGTGGCTCATGCTTCCGTTGCTAAAGTAAGCTTTTAATAAGAAACACGTTGCATGCAGTGGTAAAACACGGGATGACATTTTAAAAGGCCTCAATCCCAACTAGCAAATTGAACACTGCGTCTGGTGACAGGTACATAGCAGACATTGCCGCACACCTAAATGCAGATTAATAGCACGTACAGCTGCTGAAAAATATGAACACAAAGGGGAGAGACAGTGAAAAGAGAAGTGAATGATTTGTGACGTCTGTGCTTTATTTATGAGGCTGCATTGGCTGTGGGACAGGCTTGTCTTCCTGTCAGTGATCATGCAAAATTCACCACAGTTCCTGTGTTTTAATATCCAAACTTTCTTCATTTTATCTCCCTGGATATATATTTTCAGGGATATTCTTGCAGAAAATTGTGGACTATCTGCGTATGAGGAAAATTATTCAAATGCTAAACGAGGAAATTATTCTGGTGCATGGTACAAAGTAAGTGAGGTAGGAGAAACTACTACATCATGCTTTTAAGTTTTAGGAACCAGGTTTGTGATACTGATCTTTACATTATTAGCCCCTTTGTTAGTCAGACATTTCTGTTCATTGCTCTCCCTAAAAACAAAAAATCAAATGCTAGAGACAATAGACACTCAGAGAAGCCAAACCTGCATTGTTATTCCACATGACCTCAAGAAGCCAAAAAAGTTTATATATGGGATTTGTCTGAGCTCAACATAAACAGATTTCAAAGCCTGAAACGATGGAAGAACTCAAACAGAGGCATTTATGACCTGACCTGTACAAACATGTCAAGAAATGGCACTTTGTCTGTAGTTACCCTGTACAAACCACAGGAAAAGGTTTCAGAGATCAGTAGAGTTAGTGGAAAGCAGAAAACCGTATATCAAAACATTTCTATTTTTTCCAAACCAAGCAAGAATTTCTGTAAATCAAGTTTTATAAAAGCATTTTGCATAAACAAAATGAAGATAAAATGAAGGTATGTATCATAGAATCCCAGAATGGTTTGGGTTGGAAGGGCCCTCAAAGCCCATCTCGTTCCAACCCCCCTGCTGCAGGCAGGGACACCCTCCACCAGACCAGGTTGCCCAAAGCCCCATCCAACCTGGCCTTGAACACTTCCAGGGATAGGGCATCCACAGCTTCTCTGGTGAACCTGTTCCAGTGCCTCACCACCCTCACAGGGAAGAATTTCTTCCTAATATCTAATCTAAATCTCCCCCTCCTTCGGCTTAAACCCGTTACCCCTTGTCCTGTCACTACACTCCCTGATAAACAGTCCCTCACCATCTTTCCTGTAGGCCCCTTCAGGCACTGCTAAGCCGCAATTAGATCTCCCTGGAGCCGCCTTTTCTCCGGGCTGAACGATCCCAACTCTCTCAGCCTGTCCTCACAGGAGAGGTGCTCCAGCCCTCAGATCATCTCATGGCCTCCTCTGGACTCGCTCCAACAGCTCCATATCCTTCTTATGTTGGACACCCCAGAGCTGGACGCAGTACTGCAGGTGGGGTCTCACAAGAGTGGAGTAGAGGGGCAGGATCACCTCCCTCGACCTGCTGGTCACACCTCTTTTGATGCAGCCCAGGACACGGTTGGCTTTCTGGGCTGCAAGCGCACACTGCTGGCTCATGATGAGCTTCTCATCCACGAGTACCCCCAAGTCCTTCTCCTCGGGGCTGCTTTCAATCCATTCTCTGCCCAGCCTGTAGTTGTGCTTGGGATTGCCCTGACCCGTTTGCAGGACCTTGCACTTGGCCTTGTTGGACTTCATGATGTTCACACAGACCCACCTCTCCAGCCTGTCAAGGTCCCTCTGGATGGCATCCCTTCCCTCCAGCATGTCAACCACACCACACAGCGTGGTGTTATCAGCAAACTTGCTGAGGCTGCACTTGATCCCGCTGTCCATGTTGCCAACAAAGATGTTAAACAGCACCGGTCCCAATACCGATAATATTGATTAAGCTAAAACATTTGTTTAGTTTTCTATTTGAAAAAAATACGTTAATTTATCCAATAAATTTAAACATATTTTAAACATTTCCACAACAAAGAGAGGAAACTTCTTCCTCTTCTATTTCAAAGTTCTCAAAAGTTTGAAAAAAATCCCATTTTTTAAAACATTTATTAAAAATCCCATTTTTTAAAACATTTATTCAATCTTGATATATTCCCTGAGATTTCCACATCACAGGACTTTATCATCTACAATATATGCGCTGTGGGTCCACCATTCCCAAACGATCAAACCTCCAAGGCACAGCCAGGAAACGCTCGGCAATTTGGATACGCTCAAGGCCTCTTGGCTTTACTGTGAAAGCACAGATTACCGCCCAGCACATACAGAGCTGCTCCAACCATTTATACTGGTCATTGCTAAAAGAATCGCTTTTTCTGAGTACGTCTGAACCACTATCAGAGGCTGCCACATGTCAGGCAGCTCCATGAGATAAGTATTCAGAGAGAAATAAATCTGGCACACCCATGGAAAAAGAGGAGCATACAATAATTGAAGGCTGTTTGTAAAAACGTGATTACATGACATGACCTGAAAACACAAAAAACAGTTGTTAGTATTAGCTGATTATTACTTGCATGGCCACCTAATTTTCTTCTTATACAAAAGGGTCCATTCCTGATGTTTACTCTTAGATATGCAAAAATTTGAACAAAGACAAGACAAACACTCTTTCCATATTTTTGGCTAAGTTGTTGACCATGATCAGCACTGCCTAGAAAGTGGAAATTGTCTATTTGTAATTATCAGATTAATTTTAAAAGGCCAAAAGTTACACTATTGACTTAAAAAATAAAAATTAATTAGATAACAGCATTAAGAATTCACTAAAAGGAACTATTTGGGGATTTTCCAGTAATGGCCAACCCTGATTTTATTCACCTCTGACACTTGAGTTGGGACACTACATTTCAAAATATGAAAGTGGTGGGCTCATAAAAATATTGATCCAGATCCCATTGAAGACAGTATCTGTTACTTAACGGATGTAAGCATATGCTGAATTGGACTCATAATCGGCCACTAAAGAGGTTTGGGGGAATACATGGCTGCCAAACCTAGATGTTCATTTTACAAGACTTTCATAGTGTGAGACTGTATGTTCCTGTAAAGATAAATTTCCCAGTTCTGCAAAACGTAAAAAAGAAGATAGATAGTGCTCACTAAACGAGGAGTTTCTCAGTATTTTGTTCTCCTTGGTTATTGTAAAGAAGCATACTGTATTTCCATATACACTTCAAAGATTTTTCTCATACTTCAGATGAAGACTTCATTATTAATCTTTCTAATAATTTTCTACACTATCCATTAGTGTAGCTTCTTAGGGATTCATAGACACTATTCCAATAGTAATAGTATTTTCAGCATACTCGTGGTAGTAGTAGATTTATTTAGAGAAAGGCCAGGTTTCAAGGGGCCTGTAGTCAGTTCTTGTACAGTGAAAACGGACATCCATTCCCCTGCCGTCCCGTATTCTTCCATGGCAGACAGTGGGTATATAGAGCTCCCCAATGCCCCTCTGTCCTCAGGGGTGTTGCACCTGAAGCTTCACACCATGAACCTGATTCATATTCATGCTTGCCTAGGCACAAAAAAATGTGATTATTTCATAAAGAATATACATAATAGGACTCATAGTTTCACTGAAACTGGATTTCTAGTACTTTTTAAGTTTTCAGTGGATGCAAATTATTTCCTTTTTCCATGGAATTTCCTAGTTTTCAAAGCAACTTTCCCCTCATTCATACCACCACAACAAATTCAAAACCTTTTTAATTTGCCACATTATATCTGTGCTCATTGACCTGACAAAAGAACGGACAGCAGAAGTAGGTTCCTGTCCCCAGGAAGAACCAGAAACGGACTGAAATACAACATGCACGTCACATCTATTTCGTTATGGTTAGGAATGATGAGACTCAACATCCTCTGAGTAAATCATAGATTTTTTACTTCTTCCCTAGATTCAATTCCTGTCACCTCAAGCCAAGTGCCTTTTAGATCAAAAGATCATTTAAATACCCTATAATGTGCATATACACTTACTCCAGGAATAAATTGTCTTTACTCAAAACCACTGAAGATGCTACACAGCTAAGAGAGACAAAGATGGGTTCCAGCTCCATCTTACGCTATCCCACATGCTGCCCCACCACAGACCCTGCTACAGGGGCCACTTTTTCTAGTAAATCCCCTTAAATTGCTGAATTTAGGGAAGCACAGCAGATGGCTCAAGAATAAAGTTAGATTCATGTGAAAAATGAACTTTTTGATAAATATTGTTAATATCTAGCATAGGGTTGATATATATTCTCATTAACTTGAGCCAGACAGATTGGCAATAAAACCTTCCATGCTGAAGTCAGAAAAATGCAAAAGTGTCTTCATTTCTCCCGCCATTAAAAATCTGAGGAAAACAGGAGAAAGAAATTCTGCAAGATAAAGGTTAAAGCCAATCTTGTAGAAGTCAATATAATTTCAGGTTCTGAATTGCAGAAGTATCTGATTAGGCATTATTGTTTCCTATAGTCTCGAGAACAATAGAACTGTGATCACTGTAAATAAATATTTTGCTTTGTATTTTGGTTAAAAGCTGGAAATCAACTGCCAGGCTTACTTTTCCCCCCGAATTGCAAAATGTTCTGTATGGGTTCAAAGCTCCTAACAATCAAAGGCAGAAATGCAGCGCTGACTGCCAATTTCCTATGCCTGTTACTAAGCAAATATTTTATGCCAAAACAGAAAATAATCAAGGCGGTTGTAGGGAACAAGGAAACATGTTTAATAACATGGTAAAAGGACGGAATACAAAACGTATCAGAAAATTCACGCACCTACATACATTTTGAGTTTCCCAATGGAAGTCTCTACGAGACTATCTTCCTATAACTGCATCAAGCAAGAGACGGTCTCATTTGGTTTCTTCGTCTGGAGTGACACTGATGCTGATGGGATAAACAGGCACAGTCTCAGGGTGGCTAGATACTTGACCTGTGACTCAGCTTGCCTCTAGATGATTATTGATGCTAAAAGGAAGTATTTTTGTCAGTCAAAATGTAGCGCACGTTCCCCATTTCTATTGGAATTGTCTTAATATTTCAATATTTCTGTCAGTTCTTCCACTACCTTCTGATTTCCAGCACAGAGCAAGGGGATGTGCCATTTTCACTCCCTCTCCCTTAAATAAAGGATGACAGAAGTTGAAAAGAACGTTTGGACGTTAACTTTGGTGGCCAAACTGAAGTATATAAAAAGATTTCCATCTCAATTAAAAGAAAACAGGGATTTTTCTAGTGTGTCATGAGCTTTAGGAGGAAAAATAAACAAACAATTAAAAACTATGTGGATTTCAAAGACTCTAAGTCAGAGGACCAATGATACAGAAGAGTCTAAAGCTCTCCATTTCCAGACAAAACTCTACACTGACAGCAGTGCAAGTGCCTCCATCTCAGGAGAGAGGCAGTAAGCCCTTGCACTGTATCTGAATTTAAAAAGCAAAGGAAACAAAAAAACCCAGTAATATTAACCACTCCAAGTTTTGCCTCTTTCTTTTTCTTTTTAAATAAAAATCTTGGTCATGAGAGAGAAATATTCTCATTCGAGAATAGCTTTTACTATCCATCCAATGCTTGCCTGTCCTAGGTAAACTGGTAGGTAAGTTAAATTATATTTAACTACAGTAGTAGAATAATTTCTCATGATCTAACAGAATACTAAAAAATGAAAAGTAACAGAGCAGACCTGATATTACGAGAAGAGCACAAAATTCCAAAACAGAACTCACTGAAAGGAAGAGGACAGAGTCCAATATTTCACAGCTTGAGAGACTGGGATGCAAAATGATTTGGGAGTGTAAAGCACTTAGTTATGATGGGAGCAAGAAATGGCTTTTTTTGTTGTTTAAAGGTTATTTGAGCTTTTAATAGATACACATTTACAGAATGTTGCGATTGTTTGCTTTCCCCTTATTTCAATTTTCTGAAGCATTTCTGAAAGAACTCTACATGCTGTAAGGAAACCTTTAACGGACATGTTCACACAAATTATACAGATGGGCGAGCTAAGGATTTATTAGGAACTCCAACTGTTAAATTTCCTTTGAAGGGTTCGGATTCAGCACATCCGCACTATAAACCCAGAGGTGCAGTGATAAATTTTGAAAATTGAAAACACAGACATACTGAGCTCCCAGTTATTTAAATGGTTGCTCATGGGATTTAGGGCACAAATTGATTAGTTTATGAAAGAAAGTTAGAAGACACGGTTACCGAGGCTAATGAGGAATCCAACTGCGCTCTACTCATGGGTTTCTCGTCTGCCATAGCTGAAACACACCTGGTACAAGTGTTACGGTGCGGTAGTGAAACAACTGTCCAGAACCATCCTTCCTCTTAAAAGTCAACTGTCCCTTTCAATAGAAACTCTATCTGCTTTCAATTGCTGTTACAGCTTTCACTCTACTAATATTTTGATTTCTCCTTGAGCTTCAGAATCAGATGCTTTGTCGATTGTAAATAGCAAACATGAAAGAATAATTATTAATGTAATTATCAAACTTGCCATGAACGTCAAAAAACAATGACTCTTCAATAAAACCTACTTTATAAGATTAAAGCTTCCCAAGAGACCCAGAGACATTTACATGCTTTGATCTGAAAAGGAACGTAAAATAATACTAATGACAGCAAATCACACCATATATGAACAACTCATTGCTCCTAACGAGAAGGTATTGAAAGAAAGCAAAATTCCAGAATAATAGAGAGAAGGTGGTAGACCAAGCCCTGCCCATGAAAGGCAACTCCTGAAATGTAGGAGAAAACACTGTAATGGTACCTGTCTGTCCATAATTGACTTTGCTGCTGTAACCTGTGCTCAACAGACATGACCGTTTCGCTCTGTGGCTTACGAGGACTGTGAGTTGATGCATGTCCTCTGTTTCTATCAAAAAAGCCTCCAAGGGGTTGTGAGATGGTATGAAAAATCAGGAAGAATAACGTTTTGAGGATGAAAAATGAAACCCAAGCACAGAAGTTAGAGGGAAGGGACAAAGACGAGGATTGATCCTGAAAAGGAAAGGCAGGAAGAAAAAAAAAAATTACCATAGGCAAAAGGTGGAGTAAGCAGTGACATGAAGGTTCTGGAGAAAAGCAGAAAAAATAGGAGAAAGTTAAAAAGGGGGAGGGAAACATAGGAGAAAGAGGCAGGGGAAGAAAAATTGAAGAAGAGTGTAACATATAACATAAACTAATTAAGTTTATTTTTCCGAGAATCTTAGCTGCCGAAACACTGACCTCACTTGCTTTGTAGTATGAGATGCCAGAAGAGCCGTAATTAAGTCCCCTGTTTGACTAAATAAACAAAACTTCCTTATTTTCCAACAGCTACTGCTTTGCCAACATACGGAATATTAACCAAGACACTGACTGATTAAATTGTAATGCCAGGTGACTATTTCTGATAGTACAGGATTTAAAAAAAATTGCATCTAGAATATAAGAAACTATTTATAAGCAATTAATGTCATATTTTATGTTAAATATTGTATTAAATAAAACCACATGAATATGCAATGCAATATAATTTGCCATCACTTCTGAAATTCCTTACTAGGTAATTTCTGTGAAAGAGTTATTTCAATCATTACTTATTAAATAATATTCACCAATTATTGCCAGAAATAACGTGAAAGCGTTAGCTATTAAAAAGTGTATCTTTTTTTGAAGGATATTCCTTATGTAGAAGGGCACAGTGGAAAAAAAAAGCAGTGTAGCTAATTAAAAACCACCACAAAAATACACACATCTGCTAAAATGATTTTAATTTCTGGAAATATCAAAACTTCCTTCAAGCATATTAATTTACAGGTGGTCCAGTTTTACGCCAAGCCCCCATGTGTACAAACCATTCAAATGCACGTACACACATTTAACCTCCAGGTAGACTGCACTTAAATCCTTTTTATTTTAAGGTGGGGGAAAAGTAATAGTTCAGAAACGTAACTCCACAGAGCAATAAAGTAAAAGCTATCGCTCTTATTACTATAATTAAACTATCATGACTGCCAACAATATTTTTTTCCATTTTTATGTAGCCTGTAAAGGTTAAAAAGAAGAAGAACAGAATCTTGTTTCATCAGTAAAGGAAAGCTTTAAAACAATGATTTTTTGAAAGAAATCATTTAGGTAAATATATATATATATGCCAGAAATAGATTCGTAAGACAGAACAGAGAGATGGAATAAAACAAAAGGCAGTACAGAAATGAAGTTGTTCCTTATACAGAGCTCAAAGGAATTACAAAGTCAAACTTTATGTATGTGATACGCTTTTATTTACCATCCCTTCCTTCGTGCCTTACGACACCACTGTAGCACCACTCCTCTTAATCGCTTTGGTCAATGATTTGCTTGGCTTCTCTGGCCATACGTTTGGCCAGAAAGGAAAAAGGACTTGCAAAATCCACTCCAAGCAAAAAACACGAAATTTTTTTAATGTAGTAACATGAGTCTGAGCTCGCCGAGTCTTTCGTGATGTGAGATACCTGATACAAGGATTAGTCTGCCAGGAATGCAGAGAGGCTGATTTTGGAGGAGGAGAAAGGTGGACAGTGCGTGAATGGAGAATCGTGGTGTAACGGTAGAGGAATCCCATCTGAAAATGACTTAGGATTCTGTTATCACAAGGTTTAAGTAGTACAAACTTTGAGGTATAAGATAAAGTATAGATGTTTTGCTCCAACGTGAATCTCCATCTGGGCTGTTCACTGACATTAAACAGACATTTCTATTTTACAGGAGACTATGACTGCCTGATAAGAGAGACATGACCTTTCCTTTTCCTCTCTCTTTTCCTCAACAAAAATGGTCTACTTCAAAATGTCATGGAAGTGTAAGAACTTAATCTCAAATCTGTCACAGGACCAACAGATTCATGGCCAACGCAGTATCTTTTTCCCCATTCTTAACGTGTGGTAAATAGCAAACCAGCCTTTGCTTTCCTAATTACATCCACTCTTGAGCTTACCCTCCACAGAAGTACAGAGAGCAAATGACAGTATGTTAGATGAACTGTAGATTCCCTTTTTAATTATTTATTTAGGTTATCAAAATAAATTCAACTGTCCACGACAACCTTTCATCTGCATACAACACACTATTTTCTTTGAACAAGTGTGTGAGATCACGTTTTGGATGAGATTATTTCATTTGTAAGATACTGATTTTTTTTTTTTTTTTACTTTAGAACACACTGAAAAGCAGCAAATGCTTCTCAACAGTGGTCCTAAAACCTTCAAAATTCAGCAGCGTAGTACAGAGTCATACAAATACTGAACAGTTCAGAAATAATACAACAGCCAAATTTCTGAAGGCGGGTGTTTGCTGCTGACCTGGAACAGCGGCGTACAGAGTGGTTATACATCTGAGCGTAGTTTTTGGATTTGGAAGAGTGAGGAAAAAAAAAATTATAGTGTGTTCAAGCCCGTTCCTGCAGTTCCATATATGAGAGTTTGTTTCTTCCATATCCGACTTTACAGTGGAATGCTTTCCCCCTAATTTAAGTCTTGTAAGTAGATGGGACTGGAAGATATAAAACTTCGTTCTCCACTTACCGTCTCTCAATGACAACGGCTATTTTGCCGAGTTCTTATTTATAGAGCAAAGTTTAATGAATTATACTTGAATTCTCCATGTGAATGCTCTGGAAAGATCCATCTACTTTTTCTCATGATTTTGAAATACCTTCTTCTTTAGGATAGAGATAATTTAAATTCATTTTGGGAAGAAAGTAGACATATAAAGCATGTATAAAGAACAGATAATTCATTTGATTTTCCACTCAGCTTTTCTTTTCGCAAATCGTTCTATTAAGAAAAGCAGAATTCTTTACTTCCATTTCCCAGTAAGTCTTGATTAAAATATAGCCATAATACGTGCCTTTTAATTTACTTCGGATGATGTAGAAATGTGGTATTATTGCAGGTATTACCTGTTCAAAAGAGATCAGTGGATTATCTAAAATGTTAAGAGCATAAGTTACAGTGAAGACTCAATCTTACAATGAGCTCGATGTCCTCGGCTTCAACCCAGGCGGCCTTGGTTTCCATTAACTTTACAAAAAGGTTGAGAGAACTCAGTACTTTGTAAGATTGCATCTCAAATGCACGTAATCTAACACACATTTCTGAGGTAGTATTGAGTTCAAGGACATGACTGTTTAAGCTGATGTCATTACGGCAACTTTTTAACACCATTTTACTCGGTAACTTGCAAAATCTTCTGCTTAATTACTAAATGCAAGTAATTCAATGGAGTTAGAAAAAGATAGAAAGAATGTTATGTATTTCTTAATGTAATTTAATACTGTTCTGTTGGAATTTCTTTTCAGGGAAACTCTTCAAAGCTCAGGCTTGGAATCGAACCTCTTAAGAATTGCTCTGACTTTTGGTGGGAACAAAACATAAAGATCGTCAAAAAGCCTTTAAGGAAAGAGCTTTGCACCTCATTTTAGGATACAACCCAGCAGGGACCACGCACTGATGGCTAGGCACGCTACAGCAAATCACAAACAGCTCATATCTGGCAGGCTGGCAATTATTTGCCAACAGTCGGCCTGCGTGGATTTGTGAAGCTTCCCTGACGCAACACCGCGTAGGCTGCATCACGGGTGAAGTTTTCAGGCATGCAGCACTGCGATGTAATTGCACAGTACGCGGGGAAAATACATGGAAAAGCATTACAAGGCAGTAAAACATTATTATGCAATGGAAAGCATCCAACTTTTAAAAAAGCCTAGCTTTATTTATGTGCTATCCTGCAAATTCAATTACAGGATTGAAAATTAGCTACAGGTTTTCTACTTAAAAGTGCTTGTACTCATTGTAGGATAGACTTCTTTCTGTCTCTATGCCTAAATTATTCCATTAAACACAGGAACACAGTGACAAGCTTCTGCAGCTGCAAATTCTGCTCAGTGCTCTCCTAATGTGGACTGGTCAGATGGCTACAGCACGTAACTCATCTTCTCTGAAACATCAGTATTGCATTTACCATTAACTTTGTGAAAAAACGTCACAGAAAGAAGAGGCAGCTATCTCTATATTTGTCCGAAGGGGTTAGACAGGCAGACTTCAGTTACAACTGGAGTATGTAAGAGGGAGGAGTATCTGGGCTGTCTGGGAAGTGGCTGAAGAAACACCTATAGGTGTTCTCTCTGGGTACAGTTTTACTTACACATTTCCCTTTAAAAGTTCAAAATCAACATTTGCAGGTGGAATCATTAACCTATTTCTTCCTTCTCCTTCCCAGTATGCGTCAAAAATCTTTAGGGTTACTGGACTGTTAGAATTTCAATTAAGTAGTAACGTAAAATTAGCAAAAGAGGGATTTTACAAATTGTATTGGTTTAAAACTCCAGTTTGGAAAAGAAAAGACGACAAATACCAAGCTGGATAAAATTTAACTTGCAAGTGACAATTTACAGCTAAGAATCAGCATATTTTGGGAAACCTTGGGCTGTCACATTTTTATGAGCTCAGATAACAAGATCTCAAACTCTGCAGTCACTTTCCCCAACCAGAGTTATACACTGCCCTATACCATCCTGGAACAGATTTTGCTGCAAAGACTTATTAGACAAAAAAAAAAAAAAGAAAAAAAAGAAAAAGATAAGCATGCTAACGAAGCTGTCATTGTATGTATTATAAACTAAGCTTGTAATGGGATTATTCTTTGGAAAATTTGTTAAAGAAATGAAGTTTGTGGTGCAGCAAGCTTGGAGAAAAATTAATGAATTCACAGATGTTCACCTTAATGAACAACAGATTGAGAATATATTATTAAATTCAAAAGGAAAAGTTTGCATATGTTGTCAAAATTAGGTTTTGATCTTTACAAGCGCTGTGCTCATGTGAATAATCAATTAATAATTGATTAAAGGCTTCCTCCAAATTTATCATGTTGGTACAATTTATTATTTATCAATTTTCTCCTGAGAACTCAATAGATCAATGTGTGAACAGGTTCCTCCTGGGTACCTTAACATATAATATCTATCTCCGATAGGAAAAGTCCCATCACAGTGGTTAAGAAGTTGCCATGTTGTTATGGCTAAGCAATAACAACCCTCGTAGCACAAGAATCCTTTTTCAGAAAGATTTTTTCACCTTTCCCATGTTTCTGCTGTGTAGCAGTTGCATCAGGAATCTTATCTTTCTCTCAACATGAAAGGAGGGAGGTGTTTGATCTGCGTTAGCCTCGTATCCCTCGCAGTAACCGCTCGCCTTACAGAACGAAAGGTGGGAAGGCAGAAGGGAAGCGTGGTCAGTTCCCAACCCAGGCATCAATCCTCTTGCTCCTGGGAAAAGGCCATCCAATTCACAAAGCACTTAGAAAATGGGAAAGTAGTGTCATGTAATACTGCAATTTATGGCATTCTAATTTAAGGAATGAAAGCTAACTACAAATCTGTTCCTACAGAGCTCCTTTGCATTCAATCCTCAAATAATTTGAAATTCAACGCTGGAAGAAAACCTCTACCAAACAAAAAAAAGAATTTTATCATTTCACTGCTTCTCCCTAAACAGCAGTCTGGACTTTGGGCCGGTCCTGTATGCAACGCCATATTAAATTAACAGCAACAAACATCACGGAGCTTAACGAGCTCCCTGCGGATGGTGGGGAGGCACTTGCTGGATCCTGCCTGCTGAGAACAAGCAATGCCTCAGACAGTAGAAACTGCTGTTATTTCAGAGGATTAACTATTCATATCAGCATCCTGAGTGTTCAACCGTGCAGGACAGCAAGACATGGTGAGAAAACATTTCCCTATAAATAATTACATCTTTGTTACAACAAGAAATGATATCCCTTATGTGACTTTTGCCCTGGCGTAGAAAGCGCAGGCAGGGCAGAAACCACAGAACAAAATCACCGCTCCGTTTTTCCACCAGCAACGGGGCAGCAAAATGACGGTGAAAAAGAGTAATGACAATTCAGTCCATTAAAAAGCAGCACACGCAATTTTGCATCTACGGGTTAATGATACTCTTCTCAGGTTTGTTTCACATTATACGATCCTTAGAAATAAGCCATACTGCATTGGCTCTGGCTTAGCTGCCTAACGGGGTTAACCCAGAACACTTAGGGATAATAAACGCATTAACAGTTGTTTCCATAAACTTTGTATCTGTTGAGTTCGATAATTTAGAGAAAGCATAAATACATTAGCATTTTTTTTAAAGTCTATACAAAACAACCCCCCCCCACGTATACCTTGCTGCATAAAACTCGACCCACAAAACAACCAAGAATACAGCCTAAATACCATTTTATAACTGAATCTGATTCCAGAAGCAAACAAACAAGACTCTTAAAGACAGAGAGACTACACTGAAGAAAGAACCCAGATTTCTACCAAATTTAGGCAAATTACAAAGCAAAGTGCACATTCAAAGCTATGAAAAGTCACAAGAAAACTCATTTTGAAATATTCTTCCACTGCCTACTCCTTTCGGCAGTCACAATATGGAATATTCCCCGTTTACTCACAAGAGTTCAAGCCCTGAACTTTAGCCCGAAGCACGGAGCGAAGTGCAAAGGGAAGAGCAGCGGAGTCACTATGATGCTCGGGGTCCCACTCGCTTCCTGAGTAGCTGATCACCTTCTGCAAGACAGCAGAAGATGAAATTTCCAGACAAATACCACCTGCAGCGCTTCAGCACATTTAACTCACTATTAGAGGCTTAAATCAAATTGGCAGCAAATTGAAGTGGGACAACTAGGGAAACGACTCGCCTTAGCAGCCTGCCCAAACCCTCTCCTGGAGGATGCTACTCTGCAACCCCGCTGCAAGATTGCCCAACGGTCTCGCTGCTAACGCTGCTTGCAGGCCAGTGGGTTACAGGAAGCAGTTTGTGTTTTCTTCACCCAGCTCGGTTTGAAGAGAGACGCTTCAGGAGTGCCTGCATCCCCCCGCGGCCACCCCCCCCCCGCAGGGCGCTTACCCTCTGCAAGGTGGGTGAACAACTTGTCACAGTTCAGTGCGGAGCTCCTCATAAACCAACACCCAAAGAGTTCAGCGCTCCTCTTGGGCGCAGGGTTTCTGAACAGCCTTCCTTCTAGTGCTATCTAAAATGTTTTTGAGATTTCTTGGCAAAAGAAAAAAAAAAAGCAACAAACCAGAAAGTGAAATAAATTTCACGCACACACTTGCAAATACATGGAACATACAAATAAAATTAGTATGTATGGGGTGGGAACTGAATGGCTCTTCGATGTAAATGCAACCTGTCCCTATAGGAATCTTAATACAATGTAAATAGCATTTTGGGATAAGTTGCATCATCACTGTCACCTCAATAGCTCTCAAAAGTTGTGAAAGAATGTTTTCGATTTATAGCACTGTATGTATTAGCAAGCTATAACATAAAGTGAATTTATGTCACCATAAAACCAGCCAAAAGTCTCCACACAAAATCAGCGCCATCTTGCCAGGACTTAAATAGCGGAGCTTATTTTCCAAGGGATATGGGAAATAAGAATTTGTTTCTATACCAATTCTCTTTCACTGAAATTCCAAATTTTTCAAATGATAATATAAGCCTAAAATAATTTCCAGGTTTTCTTTAGATGAGCTGTTTTTCAATACCAGTAATTTAACTCAGAGCTGTAGACCCTCATCCAGAATATTTCACAAAACTATTCCTCGCGTATCAATTGATTTAAAAATATTCCAGATAAGGGCATCATTTAACAAACCTTTCATCTCTAAAATAATAATTTCAAACTTGGCAAAAAAAGCTATCTTGTTCAGATACAGAATATTCGGAAACCTGGACAAACAGAAAATGAAATAATGTGCTTTGAGAGGGATGATAACTGAGCTTGTAACAAAGCGTTATTTTCCACCTGGCTTTTGCAGACCCTAGAAAATACGCTCAGCAAATTCAAATGCATATTAGCTCATAATGGAAAATACCCAGATACTTTTCAAGATTCAGCAAAACCACTGAAAGTTAAGCCCTTCTCAACTGTCTGCATTTGGAAGTGGTTTAGAATAGTTGCAATACGTATGGAAACTGGTCATCAGAGACATTTTTTTAATAGCTTTATTAATTCTGTTTGTTTATTGAAAGTCCTTAACCAAATTGAATATTAATGTTATTTTCTGCAAGGCATCCTAACAAACCTAATCCTCAAATGTGTAGCAACTAATTAAAAAGTTGCGTGGATGAGAATTGGGTTACCCTTCACTTTGTCAGCAGACTTGCACATCGAAGCATAGATTTCCTGTACTTGCTCAGACTGAAAGCGATTCAATTATAAAACAGAACGTAACTGCAATGTAAATGCAATTTATTGAAACAAAAGATACAATTTTAACTATGTAAAAGTGTAAATTTACAGACTACATAAATATAATCTTTTACTGCGAAAGTATATGTTCTTGAAATACCATAAAAACAGCACTGAAATGCTGAAGACCTGCACTAAAACTAAGAAAATTAAAGCTTTATAACAACAGCAGCTCCTTTTTCTACAGAATTGGTCATATTTGCCCGAGACATCACTCTCATACAACTATTCCTATTATCTTTCCTCATTTTGAAACTACTTTGAGGCATAAGACTAAAAAGAATAAAGATGATGAGTATTGAACGGTTGAGTCTGGACAATAGACTCAAGCTGGCCTTTATCTTCTCGAGAGACCTTCTGAGATTATGTGATGCAGTACCTTTTTTGATTTCTTTCTGAGAAATGGATGACTGAAGTCAGCAAATAATTTAGACAAAACCCAGCTTTCGCAAGCCTAGTCAGAAGAATATTTCTCCGATGTTTCATTTTCTTTATAAGAATGGCTCTATTCATTTTATGCATTTAAATACAAAAAAAGTGGCACTAAAACAGGGGAGATCTTCCCTTTTGCTCCCAAGAACTTAAAAGGAACAAAACTATTATAAAAAATCAAATCAGGCAATGTTTTCTGGTTTAGAATACTAGGTCTTTTCTTAAACCTGAAGGATAGATTAATTATGACTGTTTGTACCATCATTTATATGAATTAGTACTACTTTGCCACCCAGAGTACTATTACTAGAAGCCAGAGATGAATGTAGATACATACAGAGACAGGAAAGCGCTTTATGTGTTTGCCAAGATTATAATTTGTTGTATACTTAACATTCAAGACTGGAAATGCAACGTGCTTGTAAATACTGTTTTTCTTGAAAAACTTATGACTGATATTCATAGCCCTAGAAGACAGTTTTCACCTGCTTACAAATGATCTATTTGAAAAACAAATACCAGAGCAGAGTGGGGATGCAAGGCAAATGGACTGTTAATAGAAAAAAAACCAAACCAACCCACAATCAAACAAAAAAAATTAATTTATTTATATTTTTCCCATTTCAGTGTTAAAGATTAAAATGCCATGAACTGTAAATAACAGAGTTTTGAATTTGTAGTGAAATATGAGTTACGCTCTCTACAACTCCCTGAAAGGAGGCTGTAGCCAGGTGGGTGTTGGTCTCTTCACCCAAGTAACAAGCGCTAGGACAAGAGGAAATGGCCTCCAGTTGTGCCAGGGGAGGTTTAGATTGGATGTTAGGAAAGATTTCTTCACCCAAAGGGCTGTCAGTCATTGGAACAGGCTGCCCAGGGAAGTGGCTGAGTCTCCATCCCTGGAGGTATTTAAAAGACGTGCATAGATGTGGTGCTCAGGGACATGGTTTAGTGGTGGAGTTGGCAGTGCTAGGTTAATGGTTGGACTCAAAGGTCTTTTCCAACCAAAACGGTTCTATGATTCTAAGTAGTTACTGGGGAGTTCACATGTTTAACAGACTCTGAGTGAGGCAGAATCTGACTTTGGCATTGTCGAGTTGACTCTCAGGTTTAGTAGTGTAAGACTGAATCACTCCTGGAGCAGTGGCTTGTGTGATGCCTAAGGAGGAATTTCCCCGCTACAGCAACTCAGAAATGAACCACTGCTCCAGCAAGATGTTAGTACAAGGACATAATTAAAGTTCCTACTAACTGGAAGAAAAATCAAAGTCTTCTTACAGGATTAAGTATCTCCTGCCCTGATTTCTAAGACAAAGTGTCCAACTTGTCTAACTTACAGGCAAGATTTTGTCTTGTAAACTTCCAAGCATAAAACTGCAAGGTGAACAAAACCAACATTTCTTTTAAATTTACAACTTTGCAAAACTCGTCAACACGCTTTCTGCCACATCTAATTTGAATGCAGAGTTCACATTTTCCTAGACATACCTTCCTCAGCCAGTGCTTCTGCCAATCCAATCAAGCTTTTATAATGATATCGTTATTCTAATGCTTGAGAGCATCCACGAGCAATAACCAATGTAACACAGCAAGTACCAACCAAGACAGCTCGACATATTCTGGAGAGGTCTTTAAATGTCACCTATCCTTTGTTCCAAAACAGGCGTTTGTTTC
The DNA here is from genome assembly GCF_028858705.1 of Grus americana. Classification (NCBI taxonomy): domain Eukaryota; kingdom Metazoa; phylum Chordata; class Aves; order Gruiformes; family Gruidae; genus Grus; species Grus americana. Next base: position 5,376,323 of record NC_072863.1, on the reverse strand, counting down.
TCCCACACTTTAAAGGCTGATATGCATAGGTTTTAGTAAGAAATCAGACCATACAGTAAAGGACATTAAAAACATATTAAAAATCTGGTATAAGCGCCCTTTTTTAAAATTGAAAAAAACCCAAGCACTCAATAAATCTTGTTTCCAATGAGATGTCAAAAACCCCCAATCATTTCATGATTCAACTTCTTGCCATACATGCCAAAAGAAAGTTATTTATGCCACTGGTAATTTTTTTTTTTTCTTCCTCCTAAATTGAATAGAATTGAAATGATGTGAGAGTGGTTTTGATTTCTCTGAATCAAAGGTATGATTAAAAATTAAAGCCAAAGTTCCATTTTCCACATTTCTGTGCGAGATGCGTATGATACATGACATACCCAAGACTTTGTTTCCTTGTGTGTGCACGCCTCAAACTTAGAAACCATCTTGATGAAATCTATTCACATCTTTGAAAGTCTCATAGACACAAGCCCTAGACACAGATCTATTCAGTTATTAAGTAACACACGGAAACCTTGCAGGCAATATAAAGTATTTTAAGACACTCTGAAGCAGGGTGCCTACACGCTTTGTACAGCAGTCCAGTGTGCAGTCAGCAGACTGCAACATCACAGATGAGAAATGAGAAATTTTGAGGGCAATTGAGCACAATGAATTTTCACAGTGGATCAACACAAAGTCATTTAGAATGGGTATTTCTGAAGCACTGTTACAATGAACACATTTACAGTGTTCAATGGCCCTAAAAATTCACCCTTTCACCTGTGGCGTAGCTACTGCTGTGAGTGAATTCTTAGATGGTTTTTCTGATGTATATTTATATGCTGTATGCGTAGATATACATCTAGACACACACACGCATACCTCCGCTGTACCAATCAGCTTGTTGGCATATTATGAAAGAAAGTATCTGCTGAAAAAGAAAAGCTTCACTGAGCTTTGAAAACACTGATGCTTTCTGCCTCCTTCCAGCTGCATAATAAACTCCATGGTAATGGCCAAGATCACTTCAAGAGCACCACAAACATAAAACTAGTGAGCTCCAGAAATCTGATTATGTTAAAAAGAAAGCGTGGGATACAGTTACCTTCTCCAGTTCTTTTCTTGCATCTAAAATGAGTTGAAGAGCGGGTCACCATCAGCTCACTGTCCACACTTACAACAAGAAGCCCAGCTATGGTGAGAGTAAGCTGCTCAACACTTTCAGCTTCCTACAGTTTTCCTATTGTAGTTTACAGAATGACACATACTAATAGATTCTTATTTTTCTCTTGGATTTTTATGCTTAATATGGTGCATTAAATAACAAACAAAAAGATCTGTACTTTTTACCAGTCAGCTACTTCAGCTGACCCCGTAACTCATTTGTCAGCGCTGGGTACTTTAAAGCACGCCTGTCTTTGCATCAAAGCCCTGCTTTGGTCTATAGCTCGTCATTACCTCTGCAGGCATGGCGGCTACCAACAAGCCACACTGTTCCAATTTTATTCTGCACCGTCTCCATGCTTCCCTTTTCAGACATTACGCTACCTTAAAGAAACCATCTTGTTTCTTTTTCTGTGACCAATGCTGGTTATTTCCGAAATAACCACACGTGCTTCAGTAATAACAAGATATTTCCCCTTGCTCTGACTGCAGAATGGATTTGCCACATACTTCTATGTTAGTACTCTCAAGCCCAGTCAAATTAACCTTTTGCCTGTGTAACGGCCCGTTGTCAGTTCTCTGTAACCTTAGTACAACTTGTCAAAACAGTTAAGTACAGCAGAACTGGGAGATTCCAAGGCACTGTTTAGAGATTACACAGAATTACATAGAACGCCTCTTCTGCCGTTTGGAGGAAAGAACTTACTACTTTTTTCTTACACAGGGGCTGCACACCAACTGTAAGAGTTTCTTTTCACAAGCAAAGCATTGAAGAACACATTGGAGTGTCAATAAAGTTGTCCCAAGAAGACAGAATAGGTCTACACATTATTACGAAAGTTTGTTAATATTAGAGAACTCATAAAAGGTTATAGAAGACCTTTTGTACTCCCCATCAAAAAATTATCATTGCTACTTTGTGAAGACCATCCATAATTCATAGCATAAATAGGCTTCTTTAAAGAATTATTAAACTTTATTTGCCACATAAGGTGGCAAATGATCATCATGTGATCATTTTAAGAGTAGGTGAATCCTCACTATCCAAATCTCCTTTCCCTTTTGACTTCTCCAGCCATCAGAAGGCTGCTGATGTGTCAAGTAGTACTGGCACAAACACCAAAAGGTAACATCCTCTAACACGAAAAGACTACAGGTAAAGCTCTAGGGAGCTAGAAAAAGGATACTTAGCTTGATAGCTACAAGCTTCCAATGCCACACCTCTCTTTGTGATATACATCTCTAGGTTTACAATACAAACTTTAAGGTATTAACAAGAAATCCTGTTTGTTGTTTGACATCTTTTGAAAAAGTGTTGTGATCTCAATGGCACGAAGAGTCACAGAAAATAATACGTCAGTGACCACTAATTCCCTACAGTTATTTTCATGAGTGGTTGTTTCTAACACTCTTTCCTATTACAGAGGTTTTCTTTCACTTAGTAGAACCAGGAACAAAGTGGTAAGTAACCCTCCTATATCTTGCTTCAATTCGTAAGGCTGTTGCAGTAGCTGCCAAAGGTGGTTCACTGAGGTATCTCCTTACCTGCACGAGCCAGTTTATAAAGTCCCTAAAAGCTCTGAAGACCCAGAGTGTCCCAGAAGATGTTGATAGGTATTCACTCACGGCGTCCTTGTACTTTTAATAACCTGATGCAAACCCTCAGTGCCAAGGTGGAAACTAATCTGTGTGCGTCTCAGTGATAGGCAAACACAGGCTGTCAGAAGCAACTGCAGTCAGGAATGGGAAAGCAGAACTTCATCTGCGAAGCTGTTAGCTTTTTGAGTTTGGAGTTCGACAGCCGAATTACGATAGGGAAGACAGTTGAGGAAATACAAAGATTAAGATGCTAGCATTTCTAGCAAATGCAGCATTCATTTCCACTGCCACCCCATTCCTGGGAGGATAATTTAAGACAGTTTATTTCTTGAGATTCTCTCAGAGTTCTGAGATCTGAACAACCTTCATCAGGGGTTTTCTGGTTTTTTTCCTCTCATCCATTGCTTTTTTCCAAAATGGCAATTGATTGATTTGTACTAGTTTCTGTGCTCGAACAAACAGTAAAACAAATCCTCAAATAAAAACTCTTTTGTTTTTCTTTTGCCTTAACTGCTTTTGTAAATTATGAATTTTTTTTTTTTTTCACAAGGTTGATGGGATGAAAGAAAAGTCAGAGAGAAAGAGAAGAATTTTGGTTCAAAGCAACCTCTGGAGCTCACCTAGTCCAACCTCCTGCTCAGAGTATGTCCACCTAGAAGATGTTTCCCTGAGCCATGTCCAGTCAGGTTCTGAATTTCTCCAAGGATGGAGATTCCAGAGCATTTCTGGGAAAGTGCTTCTGGGGTTTGACCGTACTCATAGTGCCTCCATCTTTTCTCCGCTCTTCTCTAAGACACCTGCAGATTGCAATAAGATCTTCCCCTCACCTTCTCTTCTCCAAGCTGAACAAATCCGACTCCTCACAAGACATGTACACCAGCTTGCTGCCTATCTTGGTGACCTCTGCTTAACGTGCTTCAGGAAGTCAACGTATGTCTGGAGCAGGGAGCCCAAGCCCAGACACAGCACTCCAGACACGGTCTCGCAAGAGCTGAATGGAGGGACCTACTGCCTGCGCTCTTGCTAACGCAGCACGGTACGTGTTTGGATTATTATACATAACGTGTTTTGCAATTGAAAATCTCTTTCCTATCCAAAGGATCCTCCAAGTCAAGAAAAAAAACCATGCAGGTCTGAAATAATTAAGGTGCCAGAGTTCAGGCTTTGGAAACTTCTGTTGTAAAGGTTATTATGTCAGAGTGTCCTCCCAGGAAGGGCTGACAGAGGAAGAAAATCTCAGAATATGACAGAACACACTGTGCAATGCTTTTCACAGTTCACTCCAATCAGCACACAAGGACACAACCTCAATAAATTCTTAATAAGTTTACAAATGCTTAAGCTGCAGATGCTCACAGACCATTAATATCCAGCTTCCAGAATATTGCATCTGGTAGAATACGAACTTTGTAGTCAAATAGAATTTCTTTTCTGTACTCAACACAAACAGTAGAAGTATTTCAGATACTGTCATAAAATCAGGAAAAATACAGATTAGTTTAGCTGTCAACATTCTAACAATCTAGGCTGTACTTATTTTAATATTTAATTATATTCTGAAACTACTAAAGAGATGCTGCTCTGAAACGGATACTATCATTTACTTTGAATTCGCAAGTTCAGAATTAGGGCAATAATTTACTTTGTTGCAGTTGCCCAGACAACAAGATGATAAGCTCTGTAAACCCTTTCCCCGTACAGTGAGAAGTTGGGGTAAAATCGCAGATCCTGTATCATCCCTGTCGGCTTAATGAATGTAATCAAGGGACCTGAAGATATGGCTTGTGCTTCTCTGCAGAAACACCTCTTATTCCAAAGAGTGACCCATCAAAGAGAACGGGGTAAAAAAGTGCCCTTGACTGTGATGGCCCTCAGGATGTTCTCTGTGCTTCTCAACCAGAGCTCAAGAAAATCCAGAATTGCCCACTATCCTATTTATTTGTTTGGTTGTTTTTTTCTCCATGTTCCTTTGGAGTTAGTGAGTAATTTCTGCAATTGGATTACAATTTGACAGGTAACTTGTGTTTTCATCAGATGAATGGCAATTTGAAAAGAATCGTTATAAATTTCACTGAGTTTATAAGGGTTGTTCACAAGCAAGCACAAACATCCATTCCCTGTCTGCTTCAGCGCCGTATATCATATCTGCATATTACTTGTTCAGGTATTTCTGGTTTGATCTGCTTTTTAGTGGCTTTCCTAGTAAACTCCTTTTAAAAAACGCAGACTACAACTTACTAAGGTTAAATCACCTGAAGAAATTAAATTGAAAGCAAAAGTTGTACTACATCATGCTACAGTAAGCCCCTCTTAGTATAGTAAGGTTACTTTTCTCCACAGCAAACCTAGTCAAACTTCATGTTGCTCGTCTAAAAATGTTGTGTCTGTGATTTCAGTTGCTGACTTGACTCACATCTTCACGTGAAAGGCTATCTACAAAATCTCTAGCTGCAAACAGTGTGCAGTACAGGGGGTTGCAATGGACTGAGGTCCATGGAAAGCGAGTGGATGCAAGGAGACAAACCCATTGTAATATTTAATTGCAGTTAGCGGCTTTTGTATTTGTTCGTGCAGCACTCCTTTCCTCTTTCGGAGAGCAGAGCAGAAACGGTGCCCACCTGTCCTCCTCTCCCACTGTTAGGGCTTATGTTGCAAACAGGGGACATGGGAAAGCTCAGTGAGGGAGAGACATGCAAAAACTGAACTATTTTTTATATCGCTATAAAACCAGAAGACAATATAAAGGCAGCGCGATGCCAGCTAAACTAGTGTAGTTGACAGGTATATGGATTGAAAATACACTGGCAATTAGAAGCCTTGGCTAAAAAAAAGCAAACGTATACAACTTTCAAAACTGTGCTACTACTGTCTACACATTTCAGCCATCTCAAAGCTTTGGCATTAGTTCGCAGCTGGCAAGTAAGGAGGACCTGCCCTGGAAGGGGATCCTGTGTGGTTTCTCTCCAATCTAAACAACCCCTTTTCTGAGTACTGAAATCAAATCCCTCTTCCTTCAAGCACCTGACGTCGAGCAGGAGGCCCAAAGGAAATGGTTACGCACTCTTACAACAACAGCGAGGATGAACATTAGTCCTCCTCTGGTACCCAAGCAGCTTTCACGGGAAAGGTGCTCTACATGGGTGAAGCATCCAAGGATCAGCTGCTACGTCCCACTGTTCCTGCTGGATCCATCCTGACGAGCACAGCCCTGCCAGGGCTCTTCCTACAGCGCCTGGTGCCGGGCACAAGCCTGGAGGAGCTGCAGTTCCAGGCTGTCCCCAGCACCTGCAGATAGAAGCCCTGATGGCGAATATCGAGAGGTCGTTCTTTTTTCAAAAATTCTTATATTTTCATATTTTTCGAAATAGGCAGGCAGGGGATTGAACGGGGTTTGAAGGCTTCCGAGGGCAAGAAAGCAGGTGATTCAGTCAGGACTCGGGGGCATGCTGTACACTGCGAGGTTGAGGTTTTATTTCCTCCGCTGGTAATTTGTCAAACAGATTGTTATAAAGAGTTACAGAATCAAGAAATGTCAGACAAATACAGAAAAGCTTTGAAACCTTTTGTGATAAAGCAAAAGTAACAAGTATAGTTACAACAGCTGCATGCACAACTGTGTTTCCGAGGCAACAACTCACAATCCTTACAGCTATAAAAAATCCTATACACCACGGGGGAGTTGTGAAATTAGGGAGACTCCAGCTAAAATAGAATATAGAAAAACGGACTAAAGCTGAGAAGCAGCAGGAACAGTGAAATTATGAAACTCACGCTGCTTTTAACAGCTGCAGCCCGAGCGCGCCTCGGCGATGTTTTGGCGAAGCCCTGGCCTCCAGGTCTGTCACACCGCTTTCCCTTTGTGTCCCAGGTCCCAGATTGCCCACTCGCCGGTGCCATGGGAAAAAAAAAGCTATTAGCCTAAAATTGGCAGTGCGGTTACTGTCACTCCGCGTACTTGCAGGGTAACGGCAAAATCCTGCCCGTGTTATTTGCTGGCTTAAGCAAGAGTCTAGCCTGTTAGCAAACCAGTGCACTAGGAGAAACTCATACTTTGTCATCACTTCAAGGAAAGAAAGAAAGAAAGAAGCCCATTGCTTTCCTTTTAATATTATTGTTGTGCTTATCTGACAATAAAATGTTACACCTTAGGACTTCAAAAGCACCTTTTGTCTTGCGTGAACTCATTTATAAACACATTAAATGATTCCAAACCAACTTGCAGGTTCGCATGCAGAACTTCAGCAGCTTTTGAAGACCTGCAGCTGCCCAGTTCCCAGCACGCGAGCAGCCAGCGGGACCCCGGCCGGGCAGCAGCTACGCCTGCCTGCACGATTCCGAGAGCGCAGAAAGGCAAACGCCCCGAGTGACTTCTAGTTACAGACATACCTGTCTATAACCAGTTAGTAAAAGCTAACTTTGTGGCAGAGGCTCGGTAGCACAGGTATCTCTTAGATGCACTGGACCTGGATACGTGTGAGTGCAAATCGTAAACAGAGAAAAGTACACTCCAGGAGTTAAAACCATCTAATTAAACGCCATGCGTGGGCATTCGGTAGGAATTGCTAATTTAAAAAGACAACAGGCTGGTATCTTTCCTCCAAAGCATTTGAATTTGCAGTGTGAGGATTAGGAAGGTGCAAAATCAAGTTATGGAATTTAACGGATACATAATTACTACCACTGGGAGCTGGTACACAAATGAAAATATCCCGGACAGGTAAATAGGCACTGGAGAGCTTTACATACTGGTAAACAGGAGTCTCCTCCGTTCCACTTGGGCAAATCCAGGGCAGTAGGACTGAACTCAACAGTTATTTTGCATGTATAGAGAAATAAAAGTGCACCTTTGCCTAGTGCTTCTGCAGAACCACTGGCCACGTCTCTGTGCTCTACGTTCAGTCCCTGCAATGCTTTTCCTCTAAATTCAGGCCGCTAGCTCCCTCATGCCTTACCGCTCAGTGGAGTATTACAAACATTTCATTTGCACAATCTGCATTTTTGCAAGTAGTGGAGTTTCCAGTGAAATCTTCACACTCCCTCCCCTTCACATAATCATTTCCCGCAGTTCACCAGTGCCCAGGACACACAGACAGTGTGACTCGATGATCACGGAGCACATTTCTCCTCTCTAAGTAACATTTCCTATACGGGTACTGATCAAAAACTAAGTGACAAACTATATCTGGATCCTACTTCCTCCTTTCATCAAATGAGTATAAATAAGAGATGACTACAAACATCTCTCCAGACATACCTGGGGAATTTTTAGATCAAGATCATTGGGTTTTTCTTTTTCCTTTGTTATTTATGTGAGTAAAACCAGATTTTGATTGCAAGGCAACACTTTACAAAGACGGCTTTAGATTGACTAATGTGAGCTGTGATCTCTTCCACAGCTTTTTTTTCTCTTCACATCCATTTTCATTTTAACAGGGATACCTGAGCCACAGGAACGGCTCATGACTTCAGGAGCCGTGACAGCGGCAGACCTCAGGCCAGTGCTTCCAGCCTACTCAAGCACTTGTATTTTGACGGTTAAAAGCCTTCAGGGGTACATTCACCGCTGTATATATTATATACACTTATTCTAGAGAGATGGCAGGAAAGCAGGAAAATGCATATATGCTCTGCTGAGAAGAGCTAATTTTCACAAGCTAATGAAGTGATGAGTGAATTTTAATGCTTTGTGAAGCATTAATCACTCATTTCTATTAAAATATTGAAGATATTACATACTATATCATAACCCCTACACATTCAGTGATACAAAAGCCTATAAAAAGAAATATGAATATAGACTTAATGGAATGTGTAATATTTTCCACACTCTTCCCTGTACCGTTTTCATATATGATTGTTAAAAATGGGACTGAGTTGTGGATCACGGGTAGAGTTTGTTGTCCCATCCTCAGTGTGTCCTCGTCCCCAGACAGACTCGGGTCAGTGCTCCTGTGTTTCCACACAACCCAGAGCTCATCCTGGTTATCCTGAAACTAAAGAAAAAGATCCTATAATCCCAGTGGCAGAGGGCTTGGACCCATTTTTTTCCGGGAATATTGGCGTTCAGGAAAATACAAATGGACTGTGAAGCACCGCCTCCCCCCAGGGAGAACCGATTTTGCCTTTTCTACTGCAGGTAGGGTTAAGCAGCTCAACAGAAGGGGAAATATCAATAGGTTCTTCAAGAATCAAAGCAGCACGTATATAACGACGCTTTTGTCTTTGATGATAAAGCTAATTGTTCTCTACTTTCTAAAATGCCTCTGTGTCTCCTATAGATTTTCCACACATTATTTTTCAGCCACTTCTACTGGACAATGTAAACCTTTCTCAGCGTTGCAGTCAATAAATGGAAAATATAAAAAGTCTTTATTTACACCACCAGACAGGGGCTCTAATGCAGCCCTTGTAGTGCAATACATCACAGCTCTATAGCTTTCCTTAGGGTTTATTCTCTCTCTTAAACAACTGCAAATGGGTTTAAATCAAACCAAACACCTGGAGTCTTTCCAGTCCTATTTTCCTATCCTAAATGAGTAGATGTCACTCTACTTGTCATATACCCAATCCATACAACAGTGAGTAACCGTTCCAAAGTACTAGGGAGAAAAGGAAACAGTCCCACTGGCATATCCTGTGTGATACAACAGTTTGTACCGACATTTATTCTTTTGTATTTACCAAGAAGAACGAACACATTTTTAATTGCCTGTATCCTTCAAGTGGAAGAAACCCAACTTATTCTAAATAAATAAATACAAGTAACAGTAACTACTTGCAAAAATTTTAGAATGAAATAGCCCTAAGCCTTTCCAGCAGCCTCTGCACAGATTGAACTAGATTAGATCCTAAATCATTTTCACAATTCAGATACTTGATATTTTATCTGTTTAATAGGTTCCCCATTTCTTTTCTCTTTACAACTGTGACAGCAATTACAAGTGCAATGAATATTGATACGACATAAAAACAAGTCATTTTTTCCTCACACTGCTTTTAAATATGTAATAGATATTTAGACACTACTAGTGTGGTGAATAACACATTTCACCAACATAAATGATAAGACTGCGGAGGAGAGATGGCTGAAATGTCAAGCATAACAAGCCCTCAACAATAAGGACAGACTCTTCGGATAAAAATGGCAGATGCACATGGAAGATAAAGAGATATTACAGGGAATGGAAAATAAAAATTTGTTCTTTCAGCATCTGAAAACAAACTATTCACGGCTACCTATGTACCTGATTTCTTTAGGAAAAAAATCCAGACATACCCACGAGTGTTGAACAAATGTGAGATTATTTTCAGACACGGGAACGTGGCAATACCGTCAGACACACGCACCACGTGCCAGCTCTGAATGCGGTTCTCTTCTGAAGCACGTCCGGAGAACTTAAACTGCAAAGACTGTAAGCGTGCTTCCGTTGCTTTTTCACCTGGTACAGTAATGCATACCTATTCGTGTGTAGCTTTTCTTAATTTCAGCTAATAATTAGTGTTCGGAGATACATTAGGGATGAAATCAGTTGGGATGCTTGATTTATGTATGTTGTTTCAGGGTAATGAATATAGCCCAGCAGGTACACAGCATGAAATTAAGAAAGAAGATAATATTAGAAAAATAAGGTAAAATTTAGGTGAATTTCACGAACATATAGTAAAAGTGCACTTTTTTATTTAAGAAAAACTGAGGATCTTCTCAATTTTGACTCACATCAACCATAATTCAGCATCCCCGCAGTAGAATCTCAATTTTTGGTACATGCTTTCATATAGAATATTTCAACTTAAACAAATTTCCGGACCAATTTACAAGTGAAATACAATTTAGAACACAATGTACTTTAACTTGACCTTCTCATTGCTACTGATAAGTCACCTACTTTCATTTACTTATTATGACTGGACATGAAACCAGAAAACAAGAGCCTGAGCACTGAGTTACTTTACCACTCCTTTGCAAATTAAATGTGTTTTCTTCCATCTGTTTCACTTTTCTCTGTATTGAAAATGTACCGAGTCATATTCTAAACATGTGCTGATTATTTCACAAATTATTTAAGTAATCACAAAACATACCAAAACAAGAATAGGGAAAAGTATCACATAAAGGAGATGTGCGCTTATCAACTTAGATATACATACTCGACAGTAACAAACAAACAAAAAAAAATGTACTTTAATAGACCAACACTTACACAAAAAACCAAAGCAGTCTCCTAATGGAAACAGAAAAGCAACGTGGGAATTTTTCTCAAATATTGTATGGTTCTCTTCAGTTTGGAGTTCCCTCATGCAGAGTGAATTTGTACCCAAACAGGAGGCACATCGTGGTATGTCGGTGGGAGTAACTCGTTGAGAAAGAAGATGGACTTGACCATAAAGAAATGGTCCTTATCAGTCATGCAGGGTCATGCTTGTGGAAAATTAATGTTCTTTGCAAAGCTTGATCGTAAGATGTATTCATCAGAAGTTGGGGTTTTTTAAAAACCAAAATCACAGTTTTAAAAGCAGACTAGCCCATGGGTAATATCTGTGCATTTCAGCATCCATTAAACTTACAACTGTATCATTTGTAAAATGTGGAGGAGGATCAATTCCCCTTCCAGAAGAAGCATAACGACGTTATCAGATTTACAGTGTTAAAATAAAACATGATGAAAGCAAAACAGCTAAAAAATGTAACTCATTTATAGCCTACATACAACAGAGTATCTTCTATTCACGTGACCGTGGTTGCCCTCTAGTACCACAAACTTCCAGCATTGCTTTCATATAATTATATATTTAAGATTATGATCATTCCGATGGCAGTCATGATCAAACACATAAATTTGCTGTAACCTACTTTGGACAAAAGTCCCCGCAGTTAATTTTTCTAACGTAAGCCTTCGTCTAATTCTCTGAAATTTTGCCAGCACCGCACCTCAAAGATTTCAATTTCCTTCCTGTCAGCAGCACTTTCTCATGATTCACATTCTGACTACCGAAGGAAAAAAAAAAAGCACTTACAATTCAAGTTTCCCAATTGTTTTACCTGGGAATTTTAAGAATTCTTGACAACTGATTCATTTAACTGAGAAGCAGCACAAACCAGTAAATAGTGTAGAAGAGCTTAGGTTGGATCCTAAATAACTGTATTAATTTACTGTCTCTACAGCTCGATGACTGTGATGTCTTGCAGCTCATTTTGATTAGTGAAATCTAAATTTCTGACATATTCACAAACAGTCCTTATTCTAGGTAACATTCTGTTGCTTTGAAATTGGTGGTTGTGGAAGGACACTGTTTTATTGTTACAGCTGAAATCTGCTCAAGGAAAGCAGTTTCACTATGCACGGTCTTTCCCTTATCCTATTTTACTTCCCCCGTCACACGAAGGAAAAGCTGCAAACTGACACATTCTCCTCTCGTACTGTTCCACGACCCATTCACTTGCTGTGATGACAGAAATTATCCATGTCATCATATATACATACACATATTTTTAGACAGACATCATCAATATACATACACAAGGATGAAATGATAAGAAATAATGCTTCTAAGTAGTCACTGAAGCAGTCTTCAGTTGCTCATGCTATCCCATGCATCTTCCAATAATTCGCTGGGCAATATCCTGATACATAAAACTATTATTGCTAACGGCTAAAGACAATTTCCTCTCGTCTGTTGCAGTTTCTAGCCTATAATTCTTGCCACCTTGTGCCACTTGTGTATCATTTTATCATTAATACTTTGACAAAAAGCGTAATTGCTGTCTCCCTGCTGCATTCCCTCCTGTTTGTGGCTGCTGGTGGTGGAATATTCCACACAAATTCCACTCTCTAAAGGCACTTTCTCAATCGGGAGTCTATGCCATCCCAGGAATAAAGCCAGTCAGAGCTATTTGCCACTCCATGAGGTTTGAGAAGTTTCAGAACTACAGCTCAGCTCTGGCTGCCAGTTACAAATGCAATTGCTGAATCCAAGCTGGACTCCACGAGGCCCATAAGATTTACATGAGAGTTCAAATTTCTAAATTTGTGTTAAAAATGCATTCCCATTATCCACATGAGTTTGTCTGAATACCTAAGAAAGTATACATCGGACAGAGTTGTGACATTAATTTTCTAATTCTTTTACAGACAAGAATAAAAAGAAAAAAGTGCTCTAGAACAAAATTCCTGGAAATGTACCAACAGCTCCAATAAAATTGTCATTCATCTTTGCACCTACAAGGAGCAAAAAAGTAAAGCTTCTGAACCTCCTCCAGCCACCTGAATGGATCTCGTTAATAATTTCTCTGCATCCTGCACACTATTCTCTGCACCTCAAGTCTACGCATCTACATCAGGTCGGTTTGTTCTGATTCAGCAGTGCCTTGGCTCTGGGACTGTTCTTTTGTTCAACCCAAAGACTGAGCTTAAGTCTAATATTTGTTTTTCAAAGAACTATGTCTATATTTTTTTTTTTTTAATAAATCACCTCTAACCTTATTATAGTGCTCTGAATTACCTTCAGCCATTGTTCAAAAGAAGCCTTCTTCATTTTCTCTTCATCAATCCCATGCTAAATTAAAGGCAGCAGCATAATGCAGTTCCTAAACATTTATCTATAATCTGCATCTTTGGTAAAAACTTTCTGAATTCTGTGCTTTCAGGAATGTAATTTCAAATCTGTGTTCTGTAGAAGCAAAACAATTTCACATTAGCTTCAATATTGCTTTCAATAATCTCACGTAGCACATCTTTACCCTCCTTTAGCACTAACCTCATTCTTCCCATAATCAAATTGATTCTGTATTTTGAGATACAGCTTTTCCACCACTGTTTCCTTTTTACTCTGTTATTGTCAGTAGTAACTTCATCGTATAAATAAAATCATGCCTTGCGCGCTGAGATCTGGAAACTCACTGCTAATTGCTGCATTATTAATTGCTAAGTCAACTAGCGGCAACAGGGAATCCAGCTGCTGTCTCTGGAGGGTGAAAAGGATTGTCAGAGAAGGAGCTTTTTTATCTGCTGCTCTGTTTTCTTTCTTTCTTCCTTCCTTTCTTCCAGGGAATGCAGTCTATGTTGCTTTCCTGAAAACATGCAAGCGGTGATAGAATACAAAGAAACCCTACGCAATGGACTCAGCGCGCTCTAAGAGAAGCATACTTTAATTAGATTATGTCACTAGAATTGCTTAGTAATGACTATTGAAGGCACAGAAGAAGAATGCTACAACTCTAATTATAGTACCTGACAGACCAACAAATTAAGTACTAGATGCCTCCACATTTACCAAGCTTTTCCCTTCCTGTCTTTCTACTGATGCAATATTTAAAATGCTTCACACAGAAGCATGCATGTGCAGCATGACAATTGATTGGCACAAGGTGATTTGTTTTCCTGAATGATGCTGGTATGATCCTCACTCACAGTCTTTTATTGATCCTTGAAACAAATATCATCCTGTACTGGTTTCATTAGACAGGCTCTCTCTTGTTAATTACCGCTCACTCAAATCTTTTGGTGTTTCATTAAGGTGAACAAATTGGAAGAATTAAACAAACAATCCATGTCAGCTGCCACTGTAGCATTCTCATTCCTGGTCTTTAATTCCCCAGAATGCCAATAAGGAAAGGGGGGTCCCCCCCCCCCTTTATTTTTTTAGTATTTCTGACATCAAGTCACAACAAAGTGGTGCAATGCACCATTAGAATTGACTAAATCAAGTTGGAAAATAGTCTGAAAGTCTTGGCTGACTACATCCCAAATCCTTTTGGACTTTAGGGAGAGGTCTTCTACCTAACTGCAGATACATGCAGCTTCATCAGCTTCTCTGCAACAGATCAAAAAGAGTTGTTTTCCGCGATTCGCAAGGCAGAGAGTGAAGGACTAAACAGCAAAAACAATTTGTATAGAGAGTTCCAAAATGAGTGGTACTAAATTGCTTTGATAAAATAATTTGAAAATTGGTTCTGCAGAGAAAAAAAAATACTTTCAAATTTCCTTTACAAATAAAACAAGCAGTTTTTTCTCTTTATGGGTAAAATCTGGAATTTTTTTTTTTAAAAAAAAGGAAAAGTAAAAAATTTACTTATTACCTACACTGGATAAAACTAATTTGGGAAGGCTGTACAACAGTAGACACTGGAATTAGAGAACATTCCCTGTAGTCAGGAATACCTAATACAAGCTCAAGATTCAAGATGATTAAGAATAGCCAGGGCACTTTTTACTAATGAATCCTTTACTGTATGTGTTCTCAGGCTTCTGAAAATGTCTAAATCTCCCTAAGCATATTTAGCAGCTTTATCAGTATTAATGTAGTGATTCCCACATCTCTTTTCACTGCACTGTCATCCAGTCACTAACAGATTTCCTTACGACCTGCAGTGAACCACTAGAAAAACAGAAAGCAGCAGAATTTAGAGGATGTCGCTATTTTTCAGAATTTTCCTAAAACCAGAAACATCTGAAAATAATTCAGCTGCTGCTGAAGTGCCTTTTTTTCCTCTTCGTTCCACTTCTTTACCAGCTTGCCTTCCCCAGGACACAATCTTTGCAGAAAGAAACCCCAAGACCATCCAGAGCTAAGCTGCAATAAATAATGGACCAGGAGGAGATCTGGGAGAAGTCCACTTTCTTTTTTCAAGATAACCATACTCTGTGTCATATTATACTAAAGAAAGTGAGAGACAATAATCTTAGTATGTAGAACAGAGAGATTTTTGACATCTCAAGCAGGTAGCGACTATCTTGAACCTATGCTTTTGGAGGTTTGGAGGAGGCACTATTTTTCAGCAAACATCTGCTCATTTTCAGAAGGATAAAGTGCAAAACCCAAGAATTACCCTGATGACCACCACTATCAGTTGAAAGCTGCAAGAATTCACAGCAATATTAACATACATTTAAATGAACCAGAGACCAAAGGAGCATAACTGCAAAGTGAAAATACTGACTTGTCATCTTCCCTTCCTCCTCTATCGCCCTTTCACTCCCCTTTCTCTTCAGTTTTCTATCTTCTACTCGTCTCTATCTGAAAGGGACCTATCAGCTATTATGTGGCTGACTGGTAGTGATGAGACTGCCAAAATGTGACAGCCTTATCTACAGCACAGCCCTGCAAATTGCCAACCATTGATCCAGCAGTCTGTGCCAGCTGATCAGCGCAAAGCTGTTTTGATTTCTTTTCTTCTGGGAAAGAAATGAACTTCTCTGCCAGCAGGCACTATCCTGCCAATGCTATTCCCCAGCCAAACAAAGGGCCTGAAAATTAGAATTTAGTTAGATGAATTAACATGACATCCCTTTTTCCTCACTTGATTTTTGCTGTATTATGGATGCTGCATCCTATTCTGAAATGTGAGGAAAAACAATACAATTGATTATAATAATTTCTCTTCAGGCTTTATGTACGTAAATGTCTTCCAGGTACATAGTTTAGCACTGCCAGATCCCCATAACCTTATATCACAGGAGCTTTTCAAAGCAGTCTTTCTCTATTATTACAATCAAATTTCACCACTGAAGAAATTTCAGCTAGTTATGTCCCGTTCTGAGAAGGAATAATATTTTGCTTAGTTTCTTCTCCCCAAATGATTTCCTTGTGGGATCATTGAAAAAAACTGTATTTATTTACCTCTTCAAAAGAAAAAAAATTAATCCCCCAAAGGCACTCTCATATTTCTGTTTTCACCCCTACATTCTATAGCTTATGTACATTTGTCCCTCAGTCTAGAACAGCTTTACGGAAACTTTAAAGAACGCGTGTATGCTTCAACACACAGACCAGGCTAGATATACCCAAGACAGACCAAGAATATAACTTTTTTTGGCTAATTTACTCAAAATGGGGCGTTTCATAGCTTCTCTCTGCTTAACTCTGAAATCTAAACATTCTTTTTGTGGGCAGAGGGCCATGGATAGGTTTTTCTTTCTTTTTTTAAATTAATGAGGGACTTTGCTGAATGAAATAAGAGCCCAAAGGTTGGCAAAGAAGAACTTGCTGACGTTGGAATCAGAAGAGATTTGTAATAAAAGATACAGTCTGTCCTGAAGCTTAGACTCTTGCTTTCATATACAGCAGGATTAAGTGGAAAAAAAGAAAATTCAAATGATTTTTTCTTTTTACACTAAATTGCCTCTCTAAGTGGAAAGATTTGGGTTTTTTCCTTTTTTTTTTTTTTACCCCTGAAGCATTTCTGTTTCATCCTTTAAAAGTTTTTCATCTTATATCATCATTTCCTTTCCTAAGTATTTCTCAGTTTAGCTAAACTTTCTGCAGAGGCATGCTTTTATTGCATTTGATTTTACCTCTGCAGACATGTTCAGATCATTTTCTATTTTATTCTGAATTCCTGAAATATGTCCTGGAACTTTTGATCGACTTCATTAAAGCATTTGCTTAAGTCAGAATCTTTATCAACCTACACAGTATGTTGGAAAATTAGCTGAGTATTCATTAAGTCCTTTCTAAGTTCCTGAATTAGGGCAGAGTGTATCAGGAAACCCACCCCTTCTTTCAAGTTGCAATAGATTTGTTGCCCCTTCACCCAAAATAAAACATTTCTTATTGATGGACATCTTCCGGCCCCAGGCAAGTCTAAATCTGTAGAGCCAGCTCCAAAATGTAACATCAGAAAAGACCTCACACCTCTCATTACATCAGAGAAAGATGTAAAATATGCATCACGGCAGCTGAACTCTTCAGAGGAAACTGGGTTTGTCACACTTTATAACACTTCTTTCCGACTGCTGCGCTACCTTTACTGAACTTCAGTGTAGGGGATAAATCAAAGGGGACACAGGCAGGCAGCGGTCCACAGGCAACCGTTAAGTAACATTAGCTCAGCCTTCTGCAAATACAAAGCACTATGAAAGTCCCGAGGAATATAAAATCCTTTTTATCTTGATTTGTCTATGCATATTGGAGTGAGATCTCTCTCCTGTCCTGGGAAGAATGTGTTTAGCATTACTGCAACGCTGTTTTTAATTCCTCTTTTAGATGTTAATCGTGTTTCCCTCCCACTTTGAGTCTGAAGTCTTCATTACACTTGGAAAAACACACAAAATTACAAAGATGCTGTACCAATAAAAAACACTTGAAGAATGAAAAGCCATGCAGAAAAAGAATGAATTACTAGAAGATTATTGTACTAATTAGCAAACATAAGCTAATTCATACCAGTAACACATGAAGGAAATAGCTCTACTTCCCTCCAGTTCCCTTCGGTAAGAAGTACAGACTGTAAAACCTGCTGCAATTGTGCAAGTTACATTCCATATTCCGCTTGACCACTATGCAATGCTATATGGAAAAAGAATCATCCACATCTAAATAAAGCACTTACGAAAGACTTAAGCACATAAGTAGCTGAAATTAGAGTACCCAGTTAACCAAAATTAAGTGGGCATTTAAGTGCTAACTTAGATTAACATAGTTTCACTAATTTCTCATCTTGGTATCATCTTCTGGAGATTGGAAAAGCATCAGTTTATAGTTCCATGGGAATATCAAGTTTGGAATCGCTCAACACTTTTAATTTCTCATTAGGATTTCATTTGCTGACTGCAGATGTGATGGGGTTTAACTGCAGCCTGTGTTTGAGGGTTCATGAATCAGAGTAAATTGCAATTGCAACAGTCGTCTTCCACTTTCTTTTTCCACTACTTTTTGCATCAGTCTCAACCATGCCAAAAAATTTCAGCCAGCCAGGAAACTCTCACCAAACCAAAAAGTCACTGACTGGCTACGAGCAATTTGCCAAAGGAAAGGCTCACTCAAAACCGGTGGCAGAAAGAGAGAAGAGCAACAGAATCCGAGCCAAGATTTCACGAGTTGGAGATCTAACAGTCTATTGACAAAAGCAGGCAATCCCAATTAACAGCAAATTACACAGAGAGATGAATGCGCAGTTCTGAATTCAAGACTGTGTTCATCCACTGCCTACTTACAAAATTAAGATTTGTTGAAAGCCTGGGTCAGGAACTTTCAAAAATCATATATCAAATATGCCATTCTATGATTCTTATTTATTTGGAAAGCCTTACAAAGCCTTATTATACCAATTATTTAACAAAACAACAAGACAATTAGAAAAATAAATTAAAATAATGGTGAGCAAGTTTCAGACGTGAGCGAGAACATCATCAATCCACGACTTCAACACAGAGAATTAGAAAAAAATATTGACTTAGTATAATTTTTAATGATTTTATTCTTCGGAAAAAGAATTAGTGAGTCTCGAAAGAAAATGAGCTGGAAGAATAGTGCTGTAAAATGGAGATGCAACCTGTCATCCTTCTATTTGCTCCAATATCACTCCTACAATCTCTTCAAAGCCTAACTACTCTCATTTTCCATATTATATCATAGAAAGATACTCTAATTTTATGCTACTTCACAGTGTACTTGTAACCTTTATACTCATCACAACTATTAGTTAGGTATGAGGTCATCCACAAACTATGTAAGAGATCATACTACTGCACGCTACACCACCATACTGTTTGATGCCTCAGAATGCTTCACAAAGGTAGGAACGAGATTATTCTCCCACTATCACATCCAGAGTCTTGACCTGGTGCAAGATCCTGAAACCTACTTCTGTCTGGAGCATTGATCCCAACCAGTTCTGTAGCCAGGAAGCAGCAGCAGTCATTAACCTTCATGAACTGTGATGTCTTCGGAGCTTCCCCGGTACTACAGGAACAGAGAACCAGAAGCAGAGAAATAGTATTCATGTCACTTCATTTACATGTGGGCAGAAAAATGTTTTGGTTCTCCAAAGGTTTCACGTTCTCTCTCGTTTTAAGAAAATACTTGATGTGACCTACCTGTAACTCCACAGCTCCTTCTTTGCACTGACCTTGACTGTAAAGAAACAAGAAGCTGATTCCCACCATGGTTTTATTACCTTTAACCACAATATTATTCTGTCTACAGAAACAAATAACTCTGTAGTTTTCTGTTTCTGCAATGTCTGTTTTCCTCTTTAGGATTAATACATACACGCGCTCACTCTGAACGCACACGCATCCACCTCCACAAATATACACACAAATACACAGAAGCCTGCCGGTGTTGTGAATTCATCCACAAAAACAGAATTACGAAGATAACATTTTTAATTAGTTTAACACTGGCATATCTTTCCCTATGCTCCCAATGCATTCCTGAGCTCCTAACGAAGCTCTGGGACACGGATAACTACAGATGCTCTCCGGCGGGCTCCCAGGGCAGCCCAGCGAAAGAACAGAGCTTCTCTCCACTACAGGTTTCTGTGAACAGGACAGAGAAGATAAGTGCACTGGAGCCATGAGCCCAGACTTCTCCTGAAACTGCCAGCAGATCCTTCAGGTTACCGACGAGCAAGGCGAGGGGTCAACAGCAGCCAAAAGAAGCGCAGGCTTCTGCGTGGGAGTCAGCCCGCAAGAAATACGTCCTGCTCAAAGTGGTAGCACCATGCTGCTCAATAAGGCGGTGGCTTATTTTTCCTTCTACAGGCTTGTAGGAAGAAGGTGAATCGTTGCAGGGATCTGATCTCTGCTAGCTGCTGCCCATTCCCAACCCTCATTACCCCTGGAGCTCACAGCCTGGCAAAGCGCTCCCAGGCCACAGGATAACGGCTCTGGCACGGAGAGGGACGGCCCTGATTTAACCACACCATCGGACCAGGTTCTTGTAAGCCATTATTCTGCTGACTGAAAAACTAAGACAGACATTCACATTTCAGAAAGACAAATGCACCCCTGTGCTTAAAACACTCACGCTGTGGTCTCTGCTGAGAAAGGTCTACTTAAGGTATACACCTAAGTTTCACCCATTCTTACAGATACTGCTTTTAAAGAAAGTTGAATTAGATGTTTCAAGTTTTCCCTCCCCTCGAAGGGCTGCTGCTATCCCCACTTCAGTTCTCCAGTTGACGAGGATTATTTCTCCCAGCGTTCTGCATGTACAACCTCCCGCGGAGAGCCAGCGATGTCTGTGCGGGTCTGTTAATATCACATGGCAGCTTTCATCTTGTTCATCCACAGCTTTTCCATGAACTCGTATCATAAAATGATGCAATTTTTCAGCACTGCCTACTAATTAGTTTACACCCCGAAGCAGGAGGATTAAGAATCTTAGTAAACAATATCTTATGTAATTAATAATTTTATTTACATGCTGTAAATATCTAATCCTTGCCAAATCTAAGCTATTTAATCAATGAGGTTACGTTGCGTTAAATGCCACATTTTTAATATAGTTTTCATTCTTCTTCCCTTCTCATCTTTGAGATCTGAACAAAGTGCACTAATGAGAAATGAGCCAGAACCACTTTTGTAAGACAAAAACTACATATGCCATTCCTGCACAGCTCCTTGAAAACAGAAGTCAACCTGGAAAAGCCAGAACATGGACAATGACAGCGTGGATTTCAAGCTAGCTGGTGTTTGCGTAGTCTCTATGGCAAAGTTGGATCATCTTTATCGGCTGGAAGGAGTTTATCCACTGGTAACAGCAGCCTGTTACAAGGATATTAAGTCATGTACCAAATAGTACCTGATAAAACCAACGGTGACCAAGCTTTGCCACAGCGAGATCCTGTAAATAAGCATATTGTCAAGGAACAGCGCCACATGACGCACTCACAAATAAACGCTGAATTTTTATTTCAATTGCCATACATTTGTTAGAGCTGTGTGAAATCTGCAATTATTCCCAGTACCCTTTACTTGTATATGAAGGCCTGGATCAATCTGTTATTTAAATAACGCTCAGCTTCAGACTTCTCTCTATATTAGACACCTATCAAATTTTGACGGGGGTAGAGAAAAGGCAAACAATAAACAGGGTTTGACTCAACTCAGGAGAGCTGTGACACATATCAATAATGGGGAGGCAAATTAATCTTAAAATTACTACTGAGTTTGACAGTATAATATACACATAAGATTTATTTCCATCTTTCCTGTGGAACATATTGAGCTTGCAGTGTTTCTACTTACACTTACCTATGTGGTTGCATCTGTTCCTCTCCTGAGTAAACTACAGTGATTCCCTTTTAGCTAGAAAATTTCTGCAGAGAGGCATGTTTGCTGACTTCCATGAACAATCCCGGAAGATTCAAGCATGACAGAAAATTCACCTTTTTGAAGAGGCCAGCATCAAGCACTTACATCAGTAATACCTTCTTGGCTGTAATTCAGAACGTCATTTATGACAAATATCCAAATCCCTTTGATATTAGAAGGTAATACCCTACCGAGGTGAGTCACAGTTAGACAAGCCTGAAGTCTGAAACGGTCTAGGACTAGTTTATGAGAAGGTAATGGCACAGTTTCTTAACACCAACAGATGGGAAAGAGAGAAGGTTGGAGTACGAATGAGGAACATCCTTAAAACAAGAAGTACAAGAAACGGGACTGCAGAGTACACACAGTTATATTCTGTGTCCAAAATCAAGCTGCTTTCTTGTATATATGTTAATGTTTCGGAGGCACACCAATCCAAATAGCTACGAAGCAGACAATTAAGAAAAAATAATCTGAATCTGGTATTAAATACATTCCTCAGAGAAATAGCATTTTACTTTTTAGCAACTACATTCACCTTGCTACTCAATGTTTTCATAAGTTACCATTAAATAATGGTAATTATTTGCCATAGCAACTATAACAATATGTAATTTATATATAGTTTTGAGCTGTAACGATAGGTCCATTTCATTAAGTAGCACAGCTGAGGTACAATGAAAATATCTGTACTTTCAATCAAACAAAAAGAAATACGTTTGACAACAGGGAGAGATGGCTATTTGTCCTCATTTTGCAAAAACACTTAATCATCTGTTTTTCTCCAAATCAGAGTGTATTTCTGGTATTGATTATATTAAAGCAGATCAAAGCATTTAATTCAGTAGGAAAATACAAAGTCAGTAATTTAGACGGTTGCCATTTGGCTTAAAAACAACCAAACCTCAAGGTAGTTTATATAGAAATATTTAAAGGCGTGTGTTTAAAAAAATCCAAGGTTTTTCAGCCATGCCTATTAGCATGTAGAAAAACTTACATTGATCCATTAATTTCACCGCTACTGGCAAAACTAGAAAAAACTAGAAATAACACATTTGGAAAATAAAACAGAATCCTGACATTTCATTCAGATCTTTTCCACTTAGCTTCATATATGTCTGATTTTTCTCCCAGCTCCACAGAAGCCTTTTAAGAAGAAGGAAATCTATTTTATGGTAAATGGACCAGAAAACCTGATCCAGACACTTTCATATTTTTTTTTTTCACAGTTACACAAATCTGAGCCTGTCGCTGCTGGTGGGAGGTCTGGGGGGTTACGGAAAGCTGCTACCGTTGGTGCCAGAGCACATCATATGCATTGAGCATCGCAAACCCGAGAGAAACCTTTGGATCCACCACAAGAATCCCCTGACGGAAAATGAACAAAAAGAATGGAAGGCATTCAAAAAGCCCTTAAAGATCAGGAAAAGGGAACGAAGGATTAAAGGAAGATAAAGGATTGGGAGAAGGCAGGAAAATTTGATGGAAATGACTACACAGGTTGGGAAAAAGGAAAGCAGTTCAACCTCAGAGATACACCCAGGGAGAGAGACAGCCAAAGTCTTGTTCCCGTTTCGTGGCCTGACGGCAGTGAACCAGCAACCCAAGGACGAGATGGTGCAACAGATTTACTGAGCGTCTTTGATAAATTACTGTAGCTCTCCATATATTGTTCCACAGTGCTGCTGCTGAAGGACTCACTGGTGCTACGGAGGAAAAACAATGTGCTCATCCTAGTATTTACTATTTAGTTCCTACTGTGAGCTTGCAAACAGGCTCGTTTGCCACGAACAAAAAAGAGGTAGCGCACTTTGCCACCAATGAACATTTTTGTGATGTTAGAAGCTTCTCTGGTGTCACATTCTGCAACAGAGATGTGGCATTTTATACTCAAAACTTGTGGTAGACTGTTTTTCATGATGAAAAAAGCCAAAACCAACAAAAAGAAACACAACAGAAGACTGAAAAACAACTTTAAAGTGTTTGCTCAAATTCAAAGCAAAATATGAGATGAATTTCAGCAGTTACGAAGCTACGCTATCCTTTATACATCCAACATAAATCTATTAGTAAACATATACAAAAAGTTCTACTGTGTTCTACTGTCTTTTCCAGTTTCAGGTGAACACAGTCCTATTGCAGTCCAAGCAATCTTGCTGCCATCCAGGAATTCAGCTGTGTATTGCATTATTCTAGAATAATTACTGTATTTCACTGGACAACTTCAATCACTCATCAGTTGGAACCCTTTTAGCCTGATTTTGATAAAAGCTACCCATGATCTGCAAAACACAACTAGACAGGCTATTAAGGCTATTTGACACAGAACCCAAATCAAATAATGACTTATCAAATAGCTCATTGCAAAAATATTCTCAAAAATTAGCATATTTATTAATGTCTTCCATTGCATTCATAACAGTTTTACTTTTGCATATCAATACTTAACAAGCCTTAATAACAGCAGCATTTTTCTGAAGTCATTAGATCAATCTGAAAGGAAATGTCTTCCTAAAGAATCATGCATTTCCACTAGACATTGTACTATAATGGAGTTAAATTATTTAAATGTAATTACAAATACAAGCAAGGCACTGAAGCCATGTACCAATATTACAAGCTGACGTGGTAACAATATATAATGCATTTCTATGAGGCGTGCTATGAATGCTAAGAATTCTTTTTCTTGTATATGGAGGAGCTTTTAAACTATTTGGGCCCAGAGAACTTACTTTTTTTTTTTTTTAATTCCCTTTTGTGATACTTCAACATGTTTCTTGTACAAATCCAGGTACAGTGTGCCAGTGAGATGACCGGGCTTGGTTTAAAGCAAAAAACCAAACAAGAGCAACAACAGAAACCCCAGAAAGAACAAAGCCAACAGCTAAACCTACTGCAGAGAAAGGTGAATGACAGCTGACCGACAGAGAATCACAGAAATACTTTTACACTCCCCCACTCTGAAATAAGTAAATTATATTTCATATACAAAAGCACCACAATGACATAGTGCAAGTGCTTGTGAAGTGAAATCGCAATCCTAATATATCCATTTGACTTCAAGTCTACGTTATTACGTCCTGTCGAAAACAGATGCGTTTTTCCTTTTAGTACACCGCTTAGTGCAGGGAAAGCAGGTTGACAAAAACATTTGAAGTCTGGCTAGAAAAAAAGAACACAAAAAGCAAACAGAAAACCAGCAGGCTGACTTTTAGCAGTTATCAGCTAGTAAGTCAAACTCTGGAGCTTGAGGGTAAGTGGTAGAAGACAAGAAACAGGCTATAATAAAGACGAACAGAAAATGGACAACACAGACTAAATAATAAGTACTTTGAGTCTCCTGCCTGTATCATAATAAACTTTTCCCTTTGTACTGAGTCTGAGTGATCAAATCAAAAGCCACACAGACATTTGGACATTATTTTACTGCAGCCAAACTGTTTTAACATCTCTCTCTCACACTCCCTATTCAAGAGAAGCATTAAGACCCACTGCAGTCACAGACCAGCTGGAAGCCTCGGCTTTCTTTTTGGTATTTTCATTTGGCTTTTGGGCCCCCGAAGAAATCTTCGAAACAAACAGTGCCTCCATTTCCTCCAGGTGCCTACTGTGCTACGAAGGCTTCCAAATGCTAAAATTCTCAATTTTTAATTCAAAACACCTCCTATTTAATATTTTCCTTAGATCTCTGCTTCTAGAGAGATGTGATTACGCGACACTCAGAGATTTAAGAGATTGCAGAAGGTTTTAGTACATGAATCTTAATCAAAGCTGTAAAGCAAATGCAGAAAAATCTTCCTAAAATATTCAATGCAAATGTTATGATTTTCAATCCAGTCTTATGATCCCCAAACAAATGAGACTGGATAGGCTGGATAAGAAGTTCCTAACTTTGGAAAAAAGGATAGGTAGGAATTTATTCATTTATTTTTTAAAGATTTCTGACATCGCCAGATGGAAGATGCTATATACTTTAAGCTGCACAGTGCTAATTAAGAGTTCCAACAGAAACGTCTGAAAGGCGATCTATCCCCTCACCTCAAAGAAGGAATAAAACAAAAAAATCTGTGATTTTTTTTCTTATATGCTGGTTTTCTAGGACAATATCTTCCTTGAATGACAGTTAGCTGTGACTATTCTTATCCAAATGAAGAAATAAGTGCACCAGAAGTGTGTCTCAGGACATTTTACGAGGGTGCCCACACAGAAGCAGCAGCTCCTGCCATTTTGCTACTGGTCAGGACCTTCCTTCTCGCTGAAACGTCCCTGCACGGGCTGAGTTCAGATCCAGCAGAAGCCAGCAGCCGCTCTTCTTCCCAAGGTGCCGGTATTCCTGACGGCAGGAGTCTGTCCACGTACCCTTCTTCACATTGTGCTAGAGGTTCACAGCTTCATGGAAAAGTCAAAATGAAGGACTGCTAAAAAACAAAGTCCTTGCCTAGTCAGGGTATACTGGTTTGATGTCTTCTCTTTCCAAAGCCAGCAGATGTCATTGTCTCCTAATCTTCTTTTTCTTATCAGGAGTGATACATTTAACTCAAAAGCTCTCATTCATAAGCAGAGAGAGTTACAAGTCATCCAGACAAATTTATCTTAGCTAGAAATGAGAGAAATTGGCTGATTTGCCACTTCAGCTCTTTCCAGAGGATTCCAGCATGTCTAGGAAGTCTCAGTTCACACAGACTGCTCTGCAGGGTCCCTCCCCGCACGTACCGCAACGTTAAAGACCTCCTTACTTGATTAGCATTCTGTACCTTCGGGCTTCAGGTCCTCACTCGCGTGGGTAATGCAGGCACGTGTTCCCCAGTGGGGAGCAGTCTCCTTCCGTGGAGCAGCAGCAAAGCACGAGCGTTTCAAATGATAAGCAGCCCTTACGCTGTATAAGTATCGTACTGACTTGATTTCAAAAGGGAGCTGCAAAATAAATGGTCTGTGTGCAGCTCTTAGCAGAGTCTTCCTCGAGTGATAACAATGAGATCAAAGCAATTAAAATTGAGGGGGTTTTGGGTTTGTTTTTTTATATCTTTTCTGGTAAGGTAAGAACTCTCCATCTACTTTGCAGATTCAATGAATAAGAATATGGGGGTGTATAGTCTCTTGTTAGAAGCAGAAAAATGAAATGGAAATGAAAATAGTGGTCACAACTACAGAAAAGTCTTTTGGAAAAGTACTGTGGTTTACTTGTCAAACAGGGAGTAAAACTGACATTTTTCACCCACTGAGTCTGATGTTGTCCTCCTATTCAGAGTATGGATTTTTAACACGCCAATTTTTTAAACTATTTATGCTTTCAGTCCCACAGAAGTCAGCTCACATAAGCACTGCCTTTGATTTTCTTTTCACCATTAATATGTTCCTATTTCATTTACTGCAAGAGCATCAATGTTGGTTTTATTTCCTCAATTGAAATATCGTCATATTCTCACTCAACAAGCACAAACCACAATGCCACATTGCTAAGGGTGCTACATCAGAAAAAGTCAGTCACAATCATTTACCAATAACAATACAGTTTTGACTGGAATTCAAAAAGCTATAAAACCTGGAATGGTTATTAATATACCTGGTTTATACATAATTTTGTTGCATTTAATACAAATGATCCTTCAGACTTCAATCACACTATGAGCTGCTCCTACAGAAATCAGTTCCATAATAAAAATATACTCTTCTGCAACTAATGAACACAGAAGAGGTTTGCTCATTATCACTCTAATCATTGCCATCATTTTAAAGACTTCATTAATATTGCTACATGCTACTGCTTTTATAGGAGTTCTCAATCCAGCAGTTGTTGTTAAGGCTGCTGCAGAAGGTAGAATTAATATTTTGAAAGTGGTACCATTGTTAAAAAAATACTCCAGAAAACACCTCCGTGGAACATGGAGAGCAAACCATAATGCGACTGGTCTCTGCACTGAACTGGAAAATCTGGAGTGCCCGCCCCCACCCCCCCGTTAAATTAATATTAGCATAATTTTACTATGAATAAAATCAACCCCCAAAAGCCTAGGCTTGGTTTTGTGATTAAGGCACAAAAGTAAGAATAAGGATTTCTAGATTTTAATTCCAAGCTTCTTACTAAATAGATGCTTTTGGAAATAGGTGACCACATCTGAAATCAGAAAAGACGGACATTTCACATGTATTTACATTTCACAATTACAGAACAGTTACAACACTTCAACGTGAAATTCCGCTCTGTACGGGGAAGCCATGCCCGTTATCAAGCACCTCAGATTGCACTTTTTCCTCACGTGTCTCAAACTGGATTGCAAATGGTACCCGTGACTTTGGACAAGAGTGAACTGCCATACGCCAAAGCTGATGTTATAAAATCTTTTACTGAGATTCCCATTTCAGTGTTCTTACGTGTTTCTATACAGAATGTAAACGTTTTAGACTTTGCTGCAATTCTGAGAAGAGTCTACCAAAAAGCCTGACACAAAATAACATAAAAAAAAAAGATTGGAATTGATAATGAATTGATAATTCCAGCAGATATCCAAATACGGACAAGAGGTCATGAGGTTAAGTGATGACATTTCCTCTCCGTTATTTGGGATACCACTTATGGGTTCTTAACCTATTGCAATTACTGTGTGTGCAAGTAATTTTTTTCTAATAAGTCATCCCCTTAATTTGTCTCCAGTAAAGCAGCAGTGCTAATATAAATGCTACATGATGAAGCGAATATGATTTTTCTCAAAGACATTTATTCATTTTGAAATTTCTATTGTAGTATTTCTTTCAGCAAATGTGTGTGTGCACGCACCGTTCTTTCCTACGTACAATAGCAACATTGAAGTAAGAATAGGCACAGGATTTGCCTTGCAAAATTTGTTGCACCATCAAATCATGTTTTAATTTCTATTTTGATTAAATCAAAATTTTGGTTTTGTGTTAACACTAGCTATTATTTTAATTGCAGATTTACCTGGTCAACACGACACTTAAAATCAGCTAACTCATCCGCTAACCCTTGTTCAGCCTTAGATACCTTCAAGGCTTCACTGCCATTGCCACATTTTATTCATTGGTATCAGAAATTGTATGATAAATGATACCATATTATATTTAATTCCTCTATATCGTTCAACACCTGTCTGCTTCCATTATCTGAACCTCATCTTCATGCCCTAACACTGACTGTGTGATCGTGTGTTCCTGTTTATTATTGAATGAGATAAAAGAAGGAATCCCTAAAATGCCGAAATAAAAAAGTTTTAAGTTACATTAGACTGAGATTAGCTGTGGTTTAAGCATTTTAAATACATACTTGGGAGAAAGATCATTAACTAAATACAAAGCCTGGTAGAAAAGTTGAAAGAATTTACCTTACTGAAAGAACATTAGACACAAAAGAATTCCAAAGGGTTACTTCAAAACATATCTAGCTATGGGATAATCCAGTTTCAAATCTAAGAAAATAGTTTGTGCCATGGACCAAAAGCGATATCCTTCCCCTCTCGCTGTGAAGACCTGGGAAGACTGCATATCCTATAATTGTTCAGAAATAATTTAGTACTTTTGTCTCTGAGCCTCCCTTGGCTGATCAGAGTACAATCATATGCATTGAGGAGAACTAGTCCACTAATGGTGCAAACACCTTTACATCAGAAACCAATCAGTTAGTATTAATGTAATTCTTCCTCTCATCTATACAGGTATTTAGTTACGGATGTTGATAGACATGTAGACTAAAATCTGAAGTTTATGTTAAATGACTTCATAATTTGGATATCCGAGGTGTATGAAAAATCAGAAGTTAATTAAGAGTAAGTGTCATCTTTTCCTATGCGGCAATTTCATTATAGAGTTTGCAATTTAGAGAATTAAAACATTTCTGATCCAGTTAAATAGGAGGCACCTCAGCTCTGACACCATATTTTTGAAAGATCTAAGAAAAAAGCTTAAAAAAAAATCCCCCATCTCTTATACTATCTATATTGTGCTTCACCAGCTACCCAAATTGGTTTCAACAGTTCAGTATATCTCATAGGGATTTCAGATCGAATGTGAAATACAGTACCTGATGTGGGAGGCTAGTATTTTATACACAAAACCACAGAGCAATAGGTTTCTTTTTGCACAGCATTTTGGAGAAATTACAATGCATTAGTAACATGCAATTCAAAAGAAAAGTATAAAATTGATAGTCTAGAAAATATCCCATGTAAAATACCCAACTATATTTGTAAAAGAGAAAAGTTTCCATATAAAACTATGTCCTGTAAACTTCTAGATGAAGGTGAACCTTCACCTGAAGAGAACTGTTCTGTCAATAATAAGCTAGTGTTTGCTGCAGTCAAACAAGCACTTAGAAAGCAACCCTAGTTTACTGCCAATATAGCCCCGGGGTTTTTATTCTAACATTTTTTGAGGACAAAACCACCATTTGAATGTCAAAACTTTTGATTTGGGGAAAGACTACCAAAGACTCTGGAAGCTAATACACGTACAATTATTTTAAAATTTGCTTATGCATGTCAGCGTGTGTGTGTGTCCTTATTCACAAAATGCAGAATGTCTCTGTCCTAAAATGTCCCATTCGTGTCTCAGGTTTTTTTCTCCATCATGATCTAAATTCCCTATAATACTGCAATGTGACTCAATAACTCCATCAACAAATGGAGATTATAACGTTCTGTAGCATTATAATGGATGGAAAGATACAATAATTCCTATATTATGACATGCTTGGAGGTGTTCAACTGAAAGGCATTACAGAAAGTCAAAATCTTATTTCTCTAATTTTTAAATAGGTAAAGAAAAAAATATGGATAGGTTAATTCTTCTTTCACTGAGAGCCAGAATATTCACATCAGCAAAGCTGCCAGAAGTTAACTTGCACTCTTGCTCAAAACATGACATCAGTTTGCAAGGCCTAAACCCCCCATACACATTTGTTTCCCTTTGAAAGAATTACAACACACATAAGGAGTGATATGCACATAGACTTGAAAAAAGACGACGTCAAGACTAGCAGACTTTTCAGGTTTTGTAGTTTGGTTTTCCTTCACGCTGCCAAGGACACTGGAACGGAATACCAGTTCACAGGTACTTTCCTGTAGACAGCTGCCCCACATACTCAGTGAACTTGGTCTCCCAGGAACAATTAATTCCAAAGAGCCCATGATGTATACTGATGTGGATTTACCTCAAAGGAAAACAATCTCCTGTACCGCTCTCTAGCTAACTGAAGAGTGGCTAAGTGGGCAGATTTTATTCAAAATATGGGATAAACCTTGCTGCTGTGGAGCATTTATTTTGGTACCTCTGCAAATCCATTCGTCACAGCAGGAAAGGTGCTAACCCCATTGTGTTAGAAAATAATTTGATTCACGGCACTTGATATGGAATCATCCCGAAGCGACAAATCAAGCTTTGGGCACTGCATCAAAAGCTGTAAAGGGTGAAAAATGTATTTGGAAGCATGGATTCCATCTTGCTGGGCAGTAATATGAAAGACGTCCCATATTAAGGATAAGGTATTTTAGGCGAGAGGGAAGTATGTTAACTGAGTGACTCCATGCTTTTCACACCAGTCTTTCAACTTAGACGTCTTTATTTCAGGAGAGGCAGCTAGAAATCATCTCAAAATCAAGACTGAAGAAAGCTACGGTTATTGGAAGTCACAGGACAGCACCACCTGCTCGCTGTGACTGAGATCTGCCATTAGCACCTTCTCCTTTCTCCTTCAGAGAATGCCCTCCACACACCACCACTGATGTTCAATCCAGAATCAACCAACTAGTTCAGTTATCCCAGTCATTTTAAGCCACTAATGCAATTACGGAAATTTCACTTCTTACTCCAGATCACAACTCAATGTACAAACACAGACTTTCTCTCTGGTTCTTCCACACCCCCACTTGTTCCTTTCCAGAAGCTACACAAGACTCTTCTAAAGGAGCCGCTCTTCACAGACCTTCTTTGACCACATAGCACATTTCAATCCATACCCAGAATCTCTAGGCATGTTTTTCTTTGCCAGCAAGGTTCTTACGAGGCAGTACAAAAATATTTCTCTAAGACCATGACGGGCAGGGTAACATTTTTTTTCTCACAGTAGCATCAGTTCTATTAAGTTGCTTGCTGCAATAGATGTCTTACGGTTGTAGTAGCTACATGCTACACAGCTTGTTCCTCCGTACAGAGGCAAGATCTAAATGTTTGCTTTGCAGACATTTTGAACTTGTAATGAACGTGATAATTAATTTAAAACTTATTGGAGGTTGTTATTCTACAAGAGACTTTATACAGGCATATTCAGCAGCCGTATATATTCAAGTGTTCCTTCATGGATGTCTCTGCAATCTATTCAATTCATATGGACATGCAAAGCTCAACTGACCCTGGAAAACACTACTGAATTTTTGTGTCAATAGGAACTTGTTCCTTGACTCACAACATTCAAAAATATATTTGTTCCTAAATTAACCTTATAATCAGCAACCAGTGAAGGAGAAAGAAATGGAATCAATATTATCTCTGTGGACTATAGAGTTCCTCTGGAGAAAAGAAAAATATAAAGATAGTAAAGAGTAGCTCCATGTTAAAGTAAAACATTAAGCTGAACATGCTTTGCAACGGAACAGTTTCCAATCTTTTTGTTCTTTTCCTTAAATTTTCAATACCAAAGCTCTGCCTCAACTTGCTAAAAATTAATTGCTCCTTAAAATACCTGATCCAACCTTACAGAGCAAGTTACCGCAGACAAGGGTTCTTGGGATTTACTCATTCTTGAAGACAAAACTCAGCTGACTCCATGCGTCATTTTCTTGATGATGAGGGTACATATGATGCCTTGTCCTCAAGAACAGAACCATTTTCTGGATGACCAAAACACTAAAACAGACTCAGTGCTAAACATAGATTCATTGATCTGGATTCAGGTGATAAACCCATTTCAACATCTAAGCTAAGCACTTGCTTTAGACTCTAATAGATTCTTTCATACTCTGCCTTCTTTGATCCCAAGTATCCTCTAGCTACTAACCTTGAAGGTAGCACATAGATTAAATTCAGAATGATATACTTAAATAAGTTGCTGTTAGCAATGTGTTATCGCGTGACACCGGAGCCTATGAATTCTTTCAGCTGTCAATGACAGCTCAGTGATAAACTTCCCCCTCAGCCATAACATCCCCCTGATGCACCTTATTTTCCCATTTGCTTTTATGTTTAACAAAATGTCATACAGATACAAACAAATAGGAACATATTGCATCAAATATTACTCACACTAGCATTTTTTTAACAGACAATGACACAGACAAGAGATATATTTGTTTCTTTGGAATATACAAGAAAATCTCAATGAACCATCTTCTTTGTGTTCAAGCTTAGGCCCCTAGAACAGACTGTATACTGAGATTCCTTCTTTCCCTGTATTTCCAGCTCGATAATAATGTAGAAGTTCATATTCTAAAAGGGTTTTTAACCACATTTTGACTGTCTGTCATTTGAAGCAGTTGTTTTCCTTCAGTAACACCTTTCTGACCAGAAAGGTTAAAGAATCAGGAGGCTCTTTTAAAGCTGGTATCAAGGACCTCACAGAAAGCATGCAAGAGACCTATGAATTAAGGTAACTGCTGCAGAAAAGTGTGTTCTGTTGCCTCAGCATCATCTAGCTGACCCAAAAAAAGTTGTTTATTAAGCCATTTAAGCTCCGTGTAAATTATAACACTAAAAGACTACAATGAATTTCATTTAAGACACAAGTTTAAGCATATTTTTCTTCCCTCTGAAAAAGAGGTGGAGTAAAAAAAGGATATACAATCTTGGGAGTAAAGAGAAGAATATCAATATTCAGTAGCTCATAACACCGACACACACAACACACATAGTACTGTGGGAAGCACTGCAAGGAAGGTGTGGAACTCCTAGTTCTTTACTGTTGATGCTGGAGATTCTTAAAAAAAAAAAAAAAGAAAAAAGAAGAAAAAAGCAATAATATCATTCTCTGCCAGCAAAAACAAGAAACATCAATAATCAAGACATGTTACATAGTTCAGAGTACAATAAACATTTTCTTTGAACAAATCTGTCAAGCCCACATCAGAGATTTTTATGTAGCATAGAAGAAATACTATATGCACATAAATGATTTCTTTCAACAGGCCATTTATTAAAGTGGGTCAATAATCCCATTTATTGCTTACTGTTCCTCAACCTCTCTAAAGAATTTAAGTGGTCGTCTTGGTGTTCAACACACACACACACTCGTGCACTCCAGATACCTACAAGCACACCAGAAAAAAAATCCAGACTCCCTGACAACTCAACTGCCTTAACCAGGAGTTTTCTTTCTCTGCGCTATGTTCACACGTATGCACCCAGAAAAGGCTATCGTTTGGTAACAACACAGAATAAATAGGGATATACATGCCCCATTTTCAGATGAACCTTAAGGCTACTTAAGGAAGTCCGCTATGCTTCATTTGCCATGCTGTCCAGCCTATGAGATCAAAGTAATATCACACCTTCTCAAAGGTTTTAAGAATATAAGGCTATTACAGCATGGAAAAATCAGGCATTATAGAGCAAAGTACAACAGAAAAACTACTAACAAAATAAAGCAACTTATAAATGAATCATTCAGCAGTATTCAAACTCTGACACCTTCTCCCGGAGACAGCCTTCCCTCTGGAATACTGACAGACACACAATTACATGAAAAGATAGAGTTTTATAATTTCAAACAGGTCTTATTAAAAGCACGAATAAAAGTAATAAACCTACATAATTTGTAATTTTAATGTTTCCAAACCACATCTATATTTTAACCCCAGCCTACTATTACTGCTATGAGATGGATAAGCTATGAGAGGATATGAGCAGGAGGGACATTTTCCGGCTGGTGCTTCAATTACTCAGTAAGTATTCCAATACTGTACTTAAGATCTCTAACGTTCATCATAGAAACACAGGGTCAAACAGCAAGTTGAGGTTGCAGATCTAGAGAAGCCTTGTCCATCTTACTGCTGGCTACTGCAGAGCCACCTTTACCTCCTCTATCTCAAGCTACACACTGCTGCCCATCTCTTGTGCTAGTTCTGATCATCCAACCCTTTCCCAAGCCTTTTCAACACACTGGGCTGGTAGAAAGGCTACTGTGGTCCCCTAATCCTGAATTTTTTTTCACTAGCTTTAACTCAGTCGTTACATCAGTATATAGAACAGCATTGCAACAAACCCCATTAGCCATGTCCTCCTCTCACCGGAAAAAGAGATAAAAGCAGCAAGAACCCCTTAAACTAGCAGTTAAATACTACAACTAGTAAAGTGAAACTAAAGAGGTTTTACTCCTCAAAAAGCAGAACAGGCAGGGTCCAAACTAGGTATTGGTTACCGGAAGCTCTCAAAATTGTAGGGAATCCTATACTACAAAAAAAAAAATAAAAATTGAGTATTCTACTTTTAAGCAGGCAGACACACACAGAGAATGCAGTTTAAAAGGAAAAGGACTTTGCTTAACACAGCGTACAAAGTACGAGTATATGAATCTGAAAATCAAACTCATGCAAAAAACCCCATTGGTAACCCTAGAATAATAAGAAATTATTTAACAAAAAGAAATGAAGTTAATGAATGGCCTGAAAGGACTGACAAGATTTATTCATTTATTTGGCATCGACGCCCAAAGAGCAGCCAAAAGAGGTGGCTGGAAGAAGAGATACATATGTTCTCTTTGACACTGGTTCCAGCCTCTTACCAGTACTGAAAACATACGCTGCTGCTCACTCATGCTTATCAAAACGCTCTCCTCACACAGTTGCAGTCCTATGCAAGAAAGAAATCCACAAAGATCTGATTTTAAATTAAAAGCCTAATTATGTGGACAAAACTACTTCTGGCAAGTACTCTGAGCTTCCAGCACTTAAAGTACTGGAACAAACTGACAGCTTCAGAATTCGTTATTCCACTTGGAAATATATTACATCCTTTGTCAGTGACAAATAATTTGGTTTTGGTTGTTGAGGGTGGGGTAGGTTTCATGCTTATGTGTCTTTTGGGGGAAAGGGAGATGATTTTTCTGTATTAGTTTCTCAAAGTATTCCGTTCATTGCCTATTCTGTCCACCACACTTCATATGACATTTCTCTGTCCCCCTCTCCAAGTTAAACTTGGTGATGCAATATTCCAACACTCCAATTTTTCTACTATTAAAGCTATGACTGAGTCCAGGTAAGGTGTGAGGACACTGGTTATCAGCTCTTCTCCACCATACCTTCTTAGTAAACATGCTGTTAAACCAAACCCCACCTCTAGTCCTCTGAAGCTCTGTGGTAAACGCTACTTCACAGTGAATTGTTCTCTTTAGTATCTAGATGAGTGTGTATGTGTGTAGTAACCATGCATCTAGATGACAATTAAACTACAATGATTCTCACAGACGCAGGAATAAGCTTGCCTTCATACATGTATGTGCAATATTGGTTGTCACTGGAGATGAAACCCCGTACTTCCCGAGATGAATAGTTTCTAAAGCTTCAGCTGTTGAAAGATTTATGTATTCAATGGAAATTACAGGAGGGATATTTTGGGCTGGAAGCGGAGTGAAACATATCAAGCCCTACATAAGCTATGCCGATACAAGTCATATGGAGGAGCGAAATGTTAGTGCCTAGTCAAGATCTATAGTTTTCCAAATACAGCAGAAAATGTTGAAACACTAACAGCCAGACATCTGAAACAAATGGTGCTGGATAAAACCTCCCTTGACTGTAAATATTTGAACTATTTCCAGATAGGGAACATACTCATCTATCTAATCAGTTTCGAAGTACAGATTCCAGTTGCTGGAGAATATGTAGGTCCCTCAGCAATCTGTAGTTTTTGTCTTTTGAGTCAGATTTTGCCTCGAGTTCAACAGAACTATGTGGAAGGAGAGTGGTGCTCAGCATGAGTAAAGGTGATAGTTTGGACAACACCTTCATTTCACTGCTCAAGCTGGAGAAGTTACTTTAACTGTGTTAAAAGCCATGGACAGCTGAATTATCATCCTACCTTTACAAAAAGATATTGATATACACAGCACACTGTTTTATCAGTACTTTGTTATTTATACAACATATTAAAATTAAGCTAATGATTTGGTCTTTTTCCTAAGACAGCGCAATACACTGAGTCAGAATTAAACCAGTGCAGCAGCCTAAATACTGTGTAAATGAAATGTTTTAACAGGATCTTGAACAAGATGCTTCTTAAAAAGTTGATGTGTCCTAGCTGAAATTTAAGGACATTACTACAGTCTCCGTGCCCTCTTTCAGCAGGTAGGTGGAGATACACAATACTTCACCTTTTTGACTTGCTATTTTACACAAAGATTTAACATGTAAATGACTGCTGGTGCCCAGCCTCCAGGGAGCTAGATTTCAGTAAAGCGTTAGGGCCGCTACTCTCAAGGTGGTCACCATCATCTAAAATGCTTTACAGCATTATACACCTGTGCTGGAGCATGCTTTCATCCATTGAAACTGGAATTTTGGCTATTTGATGTTTCAGTGGAAACCAGTATATAAATGTCGCGTTCCATGAAAAAAATTTCAAGGATTTCAAAAGGATTTCAATTATTTCCTGTTAAAAACTGTGCTAGAAAGTGTCCAAACTACAAAGAGAAATATTACTATAAGATTAATATATGACACCCAAATCCATAATATACACCTATATGAGACAGTCTAACAGCACTTCATCAGCCGAAGAATTTGCATGTTCAGAATTGCCACGGCAGGCAGAATGTAATGCCTGATGAGAGCTGACAGGCAAGGGATTAACAAGAATAGAGACAAGTAATTCCACCGTAGGTTTTACCTGCGCCTGACACAGGTAGAAGTATTTAATGAATTATTCCAAAGAGATGAGAAGAGTGACAGAGTCCTCCACCTGCCTCACATCAGCTCAGGCACTGTTTGATAGCTCTTGGCACCTGGTAGCATCCCGGGTAAATCCTGGATGGGATTGCTGTACTGCTCCCATAGAAGCAGGCATTAGTTTTAAGCAGGTGAAATGCAAACTGACTTTACAGTCCCTCACGGTGGGATCTTGATACTAAGCATGGATATAAACCCATATACTAACAATGCTGTGCATTACAACGTTACGCTTCTTTCTGAGGACAATGGAGAAACAATTAAGCAACTTGTTCAAGAATATATAACAATCCCCTTACAAGGAGTCCAAGCACTCTGACTTGCTGGTATTATGCTTTCCTTAGAGGATCACCCTCTCATTCCCTTGGCTATCTGTGTGCGTTGCTGAATATTCATTTTGCGATTCACAGGACTACAGCAGTTTTTAGTTTGCCTCTGCATCAGAGATAAAATTTCTGAATAGAGCTTTGTAGCTTGGAGTGTTTAGTTTTCCTGTAACATCATTACTGAGCTAGCTACACACATCCTAGGACATCAATTCCAGATATCCTGCCAAAGATCAGATGAGATCCAAAGGACTGCATTCATTAGCTGCCAAAAAAATGCTGGGGGGGAAGGGATAGAAAATTGCTTACATCTGTGACAGGCAAAAAGAAATACAATGTAGTTAAATATGAAAATACAAGCAAATATTTACACAAGTTAAAAAAATGAGTGTAGCAAACCAAATTTTATTTTCAAAACACAAATAAGCTTGCTGAATATCAGAGAGAATGGATTTTTGAACAAAGTCTTACAAAAGCACTAAAGGAGTATTGTCACTTGATATTTCGGTAACATTTTCACTTGCTTACTCTTCTACTGTGTTCTCGTAGTACTCTCTGAGGAAGAATGCGAGCTGCTTTTCTTGATTGTTCCATTATAGTGCCTGAATATTCCGTATTCTCTACAGATGGAGCTGTATATTAACAGAGTCAGTTTTGTACAAACAGCTCAATCAACGTAACACAAGGATTAATCATCCTATGCCTGATTTCCTATAAAAGCTGGGGAGAAAAACAGGGGCTTGCAAGAAGACCCTTTTCAGCCCTCACAGGAGCTGTGAGTTTTTCAACCTCTTAAGATACTTGGGCCTTGAAAGGCGTAGAAAAAAATTCATCTTTTCACTGGTCGGCATCCACCTAAGTATCCTGAAAGCAGTCTGAAAGGAGCTGGGGCATTAACCTGCTTCCAGGCGCTGATTTTACTTATGTTCATTGTGCATGTTCTAAACACACCCTCCCCTTTTCAAAGGGCTCTTATTCTAAAGATGCTTTATTTTACAGCTTCCCGCTCAAAGGAAGCGTTTGACGACTGCGTGCGTGTCTATACTGCTCCTCCAGCAGCTGTTCAGCCCGTACTGCCAACCGAACAGCAACGCGGATGGATCCGTGCTGGCAGTACTTCACAGGGAATTGTGCTTACATGAACGGCTGTACGTTAAAGCAACAGACATTAAGACCTTGATCTGTCCGAAGCGTGAGTTATTAAAAATACACAAATATAATGGTTTTCCCCTCTGTTCCATGGACCATTAAGGTTAATCTAAGACATGTAGCCTCATTAACAATACAGTTCCTGGAACTGGAAACAGAAGCACAACAATGCCGATAAATGCAAAGCAAAGAAGTCGGTTCCATTTTCAATACTTTGTTGCTAGCACACTGTTAACTAACACAATATTATCTTGTTAAAATAATGGTTGTGATTTTAAATAGACATACAAAGTTTGAGGGTAAGGTTTTTTCAGGAAGAGGAGGCCAGTCTTATTCATTGCTCTTTAGACCATGCTTAAAATTCGAATTTTTCTCCTAAGGTATTTTAACATTATATAAACTCTTCAAAAGTGGCTTTGAAAGCCATATGTGATAGCAAGAGGGACAGAAGAATACAGAAGCTTTATTTTAAGTTGTTACTTAATGAAAGTTTAGTATAGAGTAGGTCCATCAGTACGTTAGACAGTAAATAACAAAACTAGTTTAAAAGAGAACATAGACACAGAATTCATATGTTTGTTTGCCTAATGATTTTTGTGTAATTTGAATAATTGCTTAACATTATGTTTGAAAACCAAAAGGTAATTTATTTTGATTACAAAGTAATTGATTAATTCTTTAAGTACTAAAATTGTAAAACATCTAAAAGCATTTACAAAACATATGCATTATATTAGAAGCAAGAGAGGACCCTCTCTGTTAAAAGAAATTGAAAGATTTAAAAGGTTATGTAAAATTATTTCAATATCACCCAAGTCACAGGAACCCGCCTACCTATGGAATTGAAACAGGTGTCGTTTCCTGGCTCCCCGTTACCCCTTGCAAGCCCTCGGCACCCTGTGTGGATAGCAGTTTACTTCCTCTCCTACAGACTATCAGTTCTGACCAGACAAGCAAGCAAGCGCCAAGAG
This sequence comes from Grus americana, assembly GCF_028858705.1. Taxonomy (NCBI): domain Eukaryota; kingdom Metazoa; phylum Chordata; class Aves; order Gruiformes; family Gruidae; genus Grus; species Grus americana. The sequence goes on along the minus strand of NC_072863.1, from coordinate 5,336,211 downwards.
ACAGCAATTTCTTTCCATATTCATCATAATCCTACACATCAGTAAGGGCAACTCTGCTGCAGGACCGCATACTGATACGGGAGCACTGTAAAGCGTCACAGACTGACTTCAATGTCATTCTGAGAAACTGGAAGACAATTTAAGGAAAGAAAAAATTAGAGGGATCTTTCAGCTGCTGCATCCATGAGCTAAAATTAAAAGGGACTCTTGAAACTGTACATAAGGTTCTCATCGGGCAGCCAGCGCTATCCAAACACAGGGTGCCTGGGACTGTATTTCAAAGGAAACTGCAGAGCTGGACATCCATCCGAATGACCCTTCATGACGGCTGTATTTCCTCCCACTCTCCCTCATACCCAGGTACTTCGCTTTGGTGTAGGAGCTCCATAAATTGCCTTGCTTCAGAAAGAGGATGTAACGGGGAGCCCTGCTAACCACAAAAATCTACATAACTAAGCTCTAGCTTCCTATTTTACAAATCATCTTTGACAATCCTTAATAGCTACTTAGCAGAGTAACAGCATAAATATTACTTTTATAAATAGGAACGATCTATTTAACACCTTTTTCTTTATTAAGGCATTTAATATAATTACAGAGGAAATAAAATTTCCCTAGTTTGAAGCCATACATGCAGCTCACACGGTAGAAAAGTTTGCTTCACTTGGACTATGAAATACAGGGGAGACCTGCAGGATCTGCCCCCTGATCACAGAATATCCTGAGTTGGAAGGGACCCATAGGGATCATCGAGTCCAACTCCTGGTCCCACACAGGACCAGCCGAATCAGAGCATATGACTGAGAGCGTTATCCAGATGCTTCTTGAACTCAGTCAAGCTCGGTGCTGTCACCTCTTCCCTGGGGAGCCTGTTCCGGTGCCTGACCACCCTCTCAGTGAAGAACCTGTTCCTGATATCCAACCTAAACCTCCCCCTTAACCTCGCAGCTTCATTCCGTTCCCTCGGGTTCCATCACTGGTCACCAGAGGGAGGAGATCAGTGCCTGCCCCTTTGCTCCCCCTCGTGAGGAAGCTGTAGGCCGCGATGAGGTCTCCCCTCAGTCTCCTCTAGGCAGAACGAACCAAGGGGCTTCAGCCTCTCCTCATCTTCCCCTCTAGACCCTTCACCATCTTTGTTGCCCTCCTTTGGACACTCTCCAATAGTTTTATGTCCTTTTTGCACTGTTGTGTCCAAACCTGCACGCAGAACTCGAGGTGAGGCCGCACCAGTGCAGTGTAGAGTGGGACAATCCCTTCCCTAGACCGGCTAGCAATGGCGTGCTTGATGCACCCCAGGATGTGGCTGGCTATAACCACAAGCTATATACTCCAGCCACTTGACTCCAGCTGAGCTGAACCTTGTGACTTCACAAGGAATTTTAGATTCCAAAAAGCATGACAGCCAGTCCAGAGCACACACTGGAAAGTGGAACTGAGTCAAAAACAGAAGAAAAAAAAAAAAATCAGTGATGGAAGTAATTTCCTAGTACGTTGTAAAGCCACGAAATGGTAGCGGGATACCTGGGGATGAAAAGGTGCAGTACAATGCTGGCAAGCGAACAGGGAAGTTCGCATTCCAACATATGTTTCCTCAAGCCCTCAGAGGGTTTTGCACGCCTCCACGTCAGCACGAGCGCACCGGCCGCCCCGCTGACAGCTGCTCTGAAGATGAGCGGCCAGGGGCAGGCAGCGACTTTTACATTCCCAGCTACCGAGCTCCTGTTGCAGCTCCCGGCTCGCCTCGGCGACAGGAACCACTTTGTAACTTCACCTCCGGCAAATACGGAGCGGTGCGTAGCGTGCTCCTCTGAGAACCCCCTCCATTCAGCTCCCGCCACCTCTCCTTTAGCACTTTGGTGAACACGCTCTCTTACAAGGCTGGCCATTTGCTCAAGGCCTGAGGGCGATTTAGTTTTAGACGTTAGTGAGGAAAAAAAATCCTCCGCGCTGAGCGGGAACCTTTCCACCTTAGGATCCACAGGCCAATTTAACTAACAGAACGATGATTTTTTTTTTCCCCTCATAGGAATTTCACCTCTGTGAAATATCTATACAAAGAAAAAGTGTCTCAGAGGGACAAAACCTCAATTCTACCTATAAAAATACTCTAGAGAGTGTTCTGAAATATCTACGTATATTTACATACACAGGTCCAGGTTCACTCCTTAACTGTCTTGTATAAAGGCAGCAAAATAACTCAATCCTCTATGCATTTTTAGTCAACAAAAATGTGGTGAATATTGCTTATTTGAGTGATTTCATTGCCCTCTTCTCCAACGCCTTTGCTCTAAGAAAATTGAAACTTGTATTAATTAAGGAAAGTTCATTAGTGCAACAGAATCATTAACCTTTTTTTGGGAAATATACACTGAGCACCAAATTAATCAGCATCCTGAAATCAAGTCACAATTTATGTCCCTGTGTATTATTTTTTAGAAATATCTTTCAATATACATGTGCATAAACCCAGCGTACATCATTTTGGGAATACTTATTTCCTACTATAATTCCCTAATGATCAGCTCACATATAAAAATACAGTTTTTACCTTATTTAAACAAAAGAACAATTTAAGAAACCTCCTGGGATTTCAAATCTGGTTTCAGACATTATTAATTTAGAAGTATTGGACTGTGCCCTCCTCTGACTCCAGCAGTACCCCCTGAAGAAGCTGTCTTTCCACCAAATTAGCCCAATCCCCACTGATAAACCCCCTCCAGATCCGTGCGTTGTCTTAATCACTTTCAGCCAAATGAGCTCATTTATTTTAAGCTCAGTTTTTACCTATCAGGTCTTTACCAAACAACTTCATTTTACTTGGAAGGGCACACCCGAGGCTGTGATGATGTCAGGCCCATTTTGGGTCCAGTTCTTTTTTGGTCGTAGCTCCAACAAAGCTATAGCATGTCAAAATGGTCAGGCTGGGGAGTAGTGAGGTTGCCCACAAGTCCCTCAGATCTCTTCTATATATTTGTTTATAAAAACTCCACCAGATGTTAAGAGTCCTGATTGATTGGTTTTTATGGCCACTTCAATTTACTCCATTACTGAAAAAAATGTGAAGAGTACATTATTTTGTATTAAAATCTTACAGTGACATTTTATTTGAAATTTTCTCTCAATTCCACAGTTAAGGACATGGAAGCTTGTGCCAACGATTTGCTATTTGTCATGCATGTGAAAAGCTGACTATACCATAAAACCTTTGGTTCTTCACAAAAAAAAAAAAAAAAAAAGGGCAACAGCCGGTGGACCAAAACAAGACCCATCGAGTCCTTTCAGTGGCAACGTTGACACAGATCTGCCAGGTGCCCTTGCAGCAAAGGCCAAACACATCATCATTTTATCACCGCATTTGTTTCAGAACCCCTCTCATTACTTTACAACTCCTAGTCACCAATTTTTGGCACAGTTAAACTGAGAATTAACATCAGTAGTTCCCTTTATCACTGTGTGTTATATTTTAATATAAGAATATTTCAAAGTGATGTTGCCAGCTGCATGTAGTTTCCAAACAGCAGGAAATATATTATTGGTGGGAAAATAAAGACAGATTGAAAACCGCTCACAGATGAGTATTAAAGAGTTAGCACTTTAAAATACTTGTTTCACAGAAATCAGCACATTTATATCAAACAAAAGGATCTTGGGAAAAAATTCTCATTTTCAATCACATGTAACTAACATTTAATCCTCCGTTTCATATTAGTTTCATTCTGAAGAGCTTCTATAACTTTAGCAAGATCCCAATTTCAGAAGAAAAGCTAACTTATTTTCAAAGAGGTAATCATAACTGCCTGATCAGCACAAGAAAGAACTGAGAGTTAACTGTATTAATTTTTAAATTATTGATGGGTAGACACGTAAGTAACCAATACTGTTCTGTTAGGATGTTTTCTTTATTGTTTTTAAACGTAGCTTATAAATATTTGTTAATTGGCACCATCGTGTCCTGTTTGCTCTGTTAGGACTAGACTGGGACAGTCAGAGGTGAACGTCTGTGTTTGGCATTTTCATCCTGGAGGACACAAAGACCCAATGGTCCCCATGATACGGCAAAACCCAGAAATATTCCAAAAACAGCCACCTGGGCTTTTTGATTATTATCATTGCTAGCCATTACCTAATTCAGATCTGATTAAAAGGCACTGTGCATGCCTCAAAGCTTACACACAATGTGTGCATAGTACTAGGGACAAATATTCTTAAAATGGTAAATTTTCTTCATAATTTCCCAAGGAAGCTCATTATGAGCTGTTTAATCATAATTAACATCATCTGGGATATGGTCACATCTCTGGCCAGAACATAAATCAAAACCAATCCACATCCCTCACCGTTACCACTGATACGTGAAACCAATAACAGTTTGACTTGCCCAAGTTTACACTCGTCTGCTCCCAGATACGGTGACTTCATTAGCACACAAGACATCACTCTATACTCGACCTCTTACATACGTCTCCTTAGCAGAAGCCACATTTGCATTGCTTCTTTTCGCAGTTTTTACAAAGTGTTAAGCACAGTACATTTTCCAGCGCCACCTGGGTTCCATTATTCACCACAGATCCAAACCACTAAGATGATAATGATAATATAGAGGGGGAGGGAAATGCTTGTTAAAAAAATCTGCAATCTTGCCTTTTAAATACTCCTACAGACTAATTTAACTAGCTCTTCAGAATTCAGAGTCTAGGAAATGTCCACTTAATATGCAGAAACTATCATACCTGCAAGAAAGAGCATTCCACTCCGAAATTAATCCAAGCTGTCCATTTATCCATCACTGTTTACTAATGTTTTTCAGTATATCACTAAATCCTAACTGTCTGGCAAAACACTGCTAGCTGCATTGGTTTAATTCCATAATCTCATCTATTCCATTAACTACTAGAAACTAATTAGCAATAGTAAAGCCAGTGAACATCTCTATAAATAATTTTCTTTCTCTTTCTGTTAGTCAAGAAGGAATTTGGTGCGCAAATTTCATATAAATATATGTTGCTTATTCCCATCTAAAAGCTGGAAATTTAATTAATGGAGATACTATCTAGATGCTTCAACTATCAATTCTTCATCTCATCAGTCACAAATTCTGATGCAATATAAAGATATATTTTAGTTTCAAATTTGGGAGGGTAGTTTACTATTTTATATTGATTATTGGCTTTTAATCATAAAGGCTTGTCTTTATGCCTGTCAAATTTTACACAGGTTTAAATTTAGCAGTTGTACCAATACGGAGCATAACGCAGAGATGGCTATCTATCAAACAAACCCCTCAGAAACAAACCACAATGTCCTAACTACACACAGAAAAATTGAGGTGTGGTTAGGAGAAACTAGACGCTTTGCCAGAGTACGAAGAAGAGCTCTAGCCAAAGCGTACTCATAGAATTCCCAGTTTCCGCAGGCTGGAAATCCAAGGACCTACATGACTCTTTACTCTTACAAACTGTGAAATCATTCACCTACACAGATGACCTTCCTAAGACTAGTGACCTCGTGTTGAAGGTCGCCAACGTGACTAAGTCTTGCTGCCAACTGAAGATAAAGCTCACATCGTCCTCCTCCTGCCCTTTTGCTTATGAACCTATAGAGCAATCTGTGCAAACTTCATTCTGTTTTCCTGAGGGAAGTCAAACTCTATTCCGTGCACTCTCTTTTAATAGAAATGTTGGATACCACATCCCCAGAGAATCTTGAAAACTTGCACTTAAATGGAAAGAATACACTTGACCATAGATCTCAGACTGATGGAGATACACTTCATGCAAATAATACAAATAAAATATTAATTCCAAGGTAACAGAAAAAGTGCCTTCCTAACTTTTCCTTCAGTTTTAAAGACTTGAGACTTTCTTAGCTCAAGAGAAAAATTCCAGCAAGTTTTGAATTTCCCCATAAGCAATAAAACACTTTTAGAAAAAAAAAAAAATTCTTCTCAGATCCTCAAAGGTATTTAGACATTTACTTCTCTGCTGAAATCTTTTAAAATTAGGAGACCCACAATTCTGAAAATATGTCTGAATTTATGGATTCTTACCAATTTAAATGAGGACTGCTCACACCCTTACAAAGCTAGACAAAGAGCTTAAGGTTTAACTAATGCAAATGTACCAACCATAAAACTATAAAGCACTGTTCGGGTGGATGGCTAGAAAGAACCATCTCCATGCAAATTTTAATTACTAGTCAACATTTAGGAGTGTTTTGGTGAGACACATGATTTATATTAGTGCTGTTATAGACCTGAAGCTGATTTCATTGAGGTCATGCTCCAAGGCAAAATTGCACCACATAGCAGTAAGCCGGTATAACAGACAGAGTATTAAATCAATACGGTGTCTCACATTAGCTAATAAATTACAAGTGTGCTATCAGACCATCTGCTGGGAGCGAAGCATGATGAGTTGCAGTGATCATGCTGATTGACATTCTGGTTTGAACATCTAGTCAGAATTAGTTCACCTTCTTGGCTTCAGTAACTACTTCACTCATAATACATATTTACAACGTTGTTCACGGGGCTAGTGGGCACGAGGAAAGTTCATCCTCATCCTCCCATAATCCTTCGCACTTTGCCAGTGCAAAGTATTTGCCTAATAGAGTCTCCAGTGAATGGAAAAAGTATGCGCAGCTTCATTTGCAACCGATTACATTAAGCTAATAATTTTATATAATTGAGTTAATGGTTTGATAGTCTTCACGCGGTTTCTACAGTATAGAATTAAACTATCGCATCAATGGTAAGTCATTTTTAAACCACAGAAGTACAGTTTTTAATATGTTTTGTAAGAGGATAGAACTGAAACCAGAAGGAGAGGAGCTACATCCCAGATGGGTTTTATGCTGTGGGAGAAGAAGCCACAATCCTTAGGACTTTGCCAAAGTCCTACCCATTCATACCAAAAACATTTGTCAACTGCTTGCCTTCGTACGTGGTTGAGTCACACAATCCTCTGTTCATAGCGTACAGGATTATAGACTGCTTTGGGCCACGCTTTGGGGACTTTTGCACTGTACGTTGTTCGCTTATGTTCCCGACATACGCTATTTGTTGTTCTTATCATAACACTTTGCATTTAACTAGCCATAACTAGCGTAATTAACTTGCTGTAGGACTTAAAAATACCAGCTGGTTAAGCCTCACAAGACAACACCCATACATCAACTGATTTTTAATATATACTTTATATATTTATATATATTTGTATATGTGTCACATATAAGATCATTCTCTCCTTCATTGAACTGCAGCCATTCCCAAAGGTAAGGAAAATGAAGATACGGGCATGGATGATACTTTTTAAGTAAACAAATTATCATTTTCTGATGAAGAAAAAAGGAATATAAACCGTGTCTTTGTATGGCATGTTGCCAGGACAGCTGCTTTGGGTGCCATGGCCACAGTGAGCTTAGTCATGATAGTTAGTGGTTTAAGAAACAAACTGTCGAGCAAAAAATGTTTGGTTATGGTTAGTCTTATTCATCAAAAAAAACAGCTGAGTTTGAGAGTTTCTTGAAAGGACACTGTTGGAATGATTTTGCTCTTTCAGCAATTTGACCTCAGTTACAACAGGAAGAGTGGCCAGCAGAAAAATCTGAAAGTCCTGCCTCTCAAACCAAAATATCACATTATTAGGTAAACCTACAGTATGAAGTCATTTGAAGCATAAACATTACAAAGATTAGGTCACAATAATAGTTTTACAGACTCTATATTTAATATATAATCTTACTATATGAAGTCTGCAAATCTGTTCACTGAGCTAATTTGACAAATCAAGACACAAACAAGTGATTCTCCAAAAACTCACAGGCAATGTGTTAAAAATTCAGATTAAATATTTCTGCTTACTATACCATTGTTCACTAAAACAGATACACACAACGCATACAGAATATCATCTGAGCACTGTAACTGAAAGTGCACTTCTAAAGTCTTTGCTTGTGTAAGATTTACAATGTTGATCAACAACCAGGAGATGCAAATACTTCACTATCAACAGAGAAGCACTACAAGTGAGAAATTTTTTCCCTTCTAACACTGAAATGATGTCCTTAACCGTTTAAAGAACGATGACAATATTTTGCGCAACAGAGGATTGCACAGAGTGGCACGTAAAATCTGGCAGAGGTTGGCAGTAAAGTCAAAATTTACAATCCATAACATGCCCATGTCTTGACACAAGAATTACTTTTATTGAAAATGTTGTATATTCTCCAACAGTTTGAAGCCAAGTTGTTCCACAGATGGCATCTATAATGAAAACAAACTCTAGCAAACATAAGACAACTTCCACATTAGAGCAAAGCATCAGCAGAAAAAAAATGAAAAAGCAAACATTTCTTGCTAAAAATCATTATAACAAAACACTGCATGCACAATGCCGTAAAGCTGGTATCATATACAAGGACACTACACCTACTTGCAAATACACCTTCTGCCACAAATTAAAACAAAGAAATGGAAAGATTTTCTCAGTTGGTATGCAGCTCTCATTCAAGGTGAACTTGAAATCCTAAATTACAGGAAGCAAAAAGTGTCAACAAAATTTACTGAGAGCGCAAATTAAATATGCTGAAACAATGAGAAAGCTCTAGAATCTAAAGTTAATCTAAGCGTAAAATGCGGGATACAGAAATGTGTTCTCCTATTTGTCTACGCAAAACCTCTACGTAACTAGTAATTATCATCCTTCCGCCCTTTTTTAAGGGAAGTTTTAGGGATCTGAAGGATTGATGTAAATAAGACATCATTTACAAGAAAAACTTTGTATCCTAATTGTGCCACAAGGCTTATGGGACTGCCTTTACTGAATCAAGCTAAAGCATCCAAACCTCTTTTCAGTGCACAGGTTTTAAATTAAAATATTCTCACAGAAACAAAAAAAAAAGAAAAACATATAAATCTCTATTACCATAAATCTGTCACATAAATTGTATGACATCTTTTTTTCTAAGCTGTGGTTCCTATGACTGGAAGATACAGTGAAAGAACAATAATAAAGGACATAAAAGGATCTTATGCAAAGGTTTATGAATATTGGCTGTTCCTAATATTCATCTATAACATGATTTCACATAACTTCTCTTTATTGCATATTCATTTTTATTGCATATTCATTTTATCAATGTCAAGTGAAAACTAGTATCTTCAACTGATGGAAGAGGGACTTCCTTTTCCCCTCTCCCTCCTCTTAAAATCCATTTTATTCTTGCCTTTCCATTATTGCAAAACTTCAGGCTGCAGTACTTATCATGTTCTGTAGCATATATTTGGTACTAATGAATCACAGCCTTTCACAACCTGGGCGAAATGAGTCATCGTAATGACACCTTTTTGCTACACTATATTTATTTGCCAGCAGGATCCCAAATGGCAATACTTGCCATAACATGGCTGCTCCTGCTGCTATTCTCAGTCCTTACAAGAAAGGGACAAATAAGGAAATTTTATTATTTGCAGTACTCATGGAAGAAAGCACAAAGAGTCTTTTTTGTGACCCAAAGAGTACTAGAAATTGGCTGCCCTGAGAAGGCCAGTCTCAAATGCTCACCTATAAAAACACTTGCACACACATTCAGCATTCCTCATAGAGAAACTTCATTCCAGAGTAATTCTGAAGTTGATCTGCAGCACCCTTAATTTGAAGGTGCAATAGCATACCGCTTTATTTCTTAAACAGCGTATATAAAAATCTGGGTGAGTATGAAAGAAAGTATGAAGAAAATGGTATTAGGAGAGGGAAGGAAGCAAGTGTAGGAACAGCTTTTTTCATTTCTTACTTTCCATGCTCTGGTCTTCAATATGATCAGCAAAGCAAGACGACTGAATTAAGATTCATGTAAGTCTTCTATAATATTATAAACTCTTTACATATCCAAACACATTAAAAGAGAGTATAAATGTACAAAAAAAAAAAAAATCACACTCATGAGTATTAAATAACTATGATATGTAAAGCAAACACCTTCAGCTACTACTTAATATAAGCCCTTAGCAACAAAAACCAGTGTATGCCTATTCATTTCTAACAAACTGGGACTGCATTAACACGCCCAGACAAAAATTGTTTCTACACGATCATCAGCAGTGCCAAACTTCAGACTGAAGAAGAAAAAGTAAATGTTTGCCTAAGCGAAGACAAAAGGTGGTAATTCAGTAGCAAGTATGAAGATGGTGATTTCTTTCAATCTCAAAACCAGTTGCTGGCGTTAGTTCCTCCTGCGCAATAAAGTGCTATCAACACTACCAAAAAAATAATAAAAAAGTGTATTTGTAAAAAACCTATTAGCCGAGCCTTTTAAGAACTTGCAGCATTTACCAAAATCTAACAGTGATAGTATGCAAACAGTTTAAAAAAATGATTTGTTTTCTGGAAACATTTCTTCTCAGTATTCCTGTTCGTCATGTGCTGTTTCTGTGTTACATAAATTCAGTTTTCTTCATTCACTTGGTCTATGCTGAGAGTTTCGGGTTTTATAATATCATTTAACATGAATGGACCATTCCAGTGATCTCTTTTTGGATTAGTAACTTTGAACTCCACTTAAAATTCTCAAAAATCTGTATGTAATCATTTTGTGGTGAACGCCAATGAATTACCAAGAATGCAAAAGACCTTTGCCAAAAAAAATTTTCAGCCAACATTTCTTCAAAGATTATACATTTTCCTTGTATTATTGCATAATGTAAGATAGCAGAAAGATCTGAAACACCTCTTCATAAAGAAAGGAGAAAGAGGGATGTGATAATAGCAGTTGAGTTTTCAATTTATGATCTTCAAATTATTTCTATTCTTACATATCATAAGACATCTGTATTAAAGAGGATGGCAGTCACCTGTTCTACCTGTAATAATAAAGTCATGTAACTTAATCCATGAATGTTAAACCAAGCGCACCTTGGAAGCTCGATCCATTGGCTCTTAAAACATCCTGGCACTATTTTCCCTCTAATTTCAACAGTTTATATAGAAAAAAATGAGTGTTGCTTGGAAACTTGGAAAAAATACCATAAAAATTGAGCGAATGTCCCACAAAATCCAATTCACTTGAATTCAAAAGATCACTACTCCAATCTTCACACCAGTTTCTCTCGCCACACCGCCAAGCAACAACTGTTGTGTGTACAAATTCTCACGGGCAACACTCTCCAAGTTCTCCCATCAGCACAAGCATAACGTACAGAAGAGGCGCCTGCTTACACCTAGGAAAAGGGCAAAAGTCTTAAAACCCACCCAAGAGAACCAGGATTTAACCGAGCCTCACAAAGAGATATAGCTCCTTGTAGCTCCACTGAACCTAGTTACTCAAGATCGTTTCTGTTTCTTTATTCTAAGCACCTAAAGCTTCAGAAGCTGTATCAAGCCTTCCCTTTAAGATGCACGCTTCGCCAAGTGGCACAAGCAGCAACACCAACTGAGCTGAACAGCTCAGATTTGATTGCGACGAAGCAAACGACCAAAACAAACAGTTCAGTGCTTCATGGAGTTAAATGAAAAACAGTCAGAATAGCAAATACCACGGAGGAACCCAAAACTCACTTTTAAACAGCCTCTGAATTGAAAAGGAAACTAAATTCACTAACTGAATTATTTACAATTAAATTATTTGCAAAGCTCAATTTCATTAACAAAGTATTTGATCGTGCTGGCTTTGCCTCAGCTCGTTACTTTACACTACTCAAGCTCACCTCAATCAGATGTGATTCACCTAATCACTGGGTCAAGATTTTAATTCAGCTTTTCAATACCACGTGTTCGGTTCAGGGCCACCTTGCAAAGCGGTTTTTCCATTTACTTCTCTATTCATTAGGAACTACCCGACATTGCGCGACAGGCCCCCACGCCCTTGTTGAGGATGGCTACCCAGGGACAGCAAGCCACTCTTCTGAACAAAGGTGTGATACAGAAGGAGCACAGCTCTAATGCTATTCCTTCAAATTCACTATTTTGAAATAACGATCCAGGTAGTACTTTACACGTATACAGAAAATAATTATATTGTTCTAGAAGATTAATTATCCCATGTATGATTAGCCTGATTCAAACATTAAATCAACATGGAAAATTCATTTGGTTTTAATTGCCTCCCCAGCTTTAGCACATTCAGTTCAATAATGCTGTTTCAGAACGGGTCTTAGCTGATTTTTTTTCTACACATTGGGAAGGTTGTTTTATACCCTGGCACCTCCAAGGGCTAAGCAATATCTTATGAATACTGCAACGCAGAATCACTTATAATCACGTGGGTGTTGGTCTCTTCTCCCAAGTAACAAGCGCTAGGACAAGAGGAAATGGCCTCCAGTTGTGCCAGGGGAGGTTTAGATTGGATGTTAGGAAAAATTTCTTCACCGAAAGGGCTGTCAGTCATTGGAACAGGCTGCCCAGGGAAGCGGTGAGTCTCCATCCCTGGAGGTATTTAAAAGACGTGCATAGATGTGGTGCTCAGGGACATGGTTTAGTGGTGGAGTTGGCAGTGCTAGGTTAATGGTTGGATTTGATGATCTTAAAGGTCTTTTCTGCCTAAATGATTCTGTGATTGTATAAAATCATGGACAATTCATGGCTTACAAGGTTTAATATGGAAACTTTCAAAATGGTCTATTTGTTTTTAGAAGATTGCTTATAATCTTCTAGTCAAAACCAAAGCTTTTCCACAGTTTTACCATAAACATGAATGATTGATAAACATAAAGTGTTGATAACTTCAACAGATTTTTCATGTTTCTGACAAGTTTCACTTTTGCTGAAGAGAGTTTAAATAAACCTCTGGAAAATGTATACAACTCCCCGAAATCCCATTTATACCAGCTTCCTTCTGATGTCAATCTATTATTCCAGTTGCCTTAGCTACATCATTTCAGTATCTCAAACATGGATACCTGTGGCTTATCTCCACATATAGATTTTAGAAAATTCATTATTTCTCTATGCGTGGAGTCTTTATTTTCAGAATGTTGCTCTCACATCAGTGGCTTCATTTATTTCTGTACTTAAGGCAGATAAGAGAGAGACAGCGAACTCGAAGAATTTCTCTGCAAGATTTATACAAAAAGTGCTCCTACCAACTGAAGGTCTGAAATAGCAGCAGAAGATGCATTTCCCTATTTTCGGCTATGCTGGACATCCTGGCTGTTAATGGTGTTACACAGTTGCTCTTCGGTTACACAAAATCGGGCACAGCACTCTTTTCTAATTTACCATTTAACCACACATCTGCTCAAACCTTATCAACGAGCAGAGGCACAACAAAGGAATTGCAAACAGATGTTTTTCCATGCACAAATTAATAAACATACTATATCCTTAATTTCAACCCCCATTTTTAAGAAGGGAAAAAAGGAAGATTCAGGGAACTACAGGCCGGTCAGTCTCACCTCTGTGCGCGGCAAGGTCACGGAGCGGATCCTCCAGGAAAGCATACCAAGGCACACGGAAAACAAGGAGGTTCCTTCCAACCCAAACCATTCTCTGATTCTACGATGATCTTTTTTTCCCCGGCTGGTGGTATGCACCACTCAGCAAATGGAAAGCCAAATCACCACAGAGAGATCCAAACCATCCAGCTTTGAATAGACTCCATAAGTCAGGTTAAGTTTATTAAAAGCTTTAAACATTTATAAATCTCCAGGGAAGCATGACTTTAACACATCACATTTAGAGGTAAATCACTGGCGTAATAGAGAGGCTCCTTCCTGCAACCTCCTGGGACCAGAAGGCTGGCTCAGATGATGAACTCCTTTATCATCCCCACACTAATTGTAGCACATCTTGAAATGATTAGATCTATTGTTAGAACAGGCCTTGTCAGCAGCTGGGACACAGTGATTAATAGAATTTTCTCTTTAATTCCTTAGAATGTATAAGTCTAAAGTCACAGTTGAGCCCTGGACTCCAATTATTAGGTGATTAATGAAATTATAATTGCCACTCTTTTGTTCACATTCATCACTACATTTACTATTAATCATTAGAGGTAAATCACAGGAAAAAGAAAATATTTTACAAGCGCTATGCTACGGTTACATGGGAGAAGCATAAACAGGTCAGGAAAATATTCTCCAGTGCACCAGGCTGGAGCAAATGTGTATCATCACCAATAACGGTACTGATGGTTCAAGTGAAGGTCAAACTTGCTAGTAGGAATCATTTTCTGCCTGATAACAACAGCAGCTACCACCTTATCCAGCACTTGAAAGACAGACACAGGCCAGCTGGCCACCAAGGTAGAAGAAACAGTTTTTAGCATCCCTGTCGGTTAATAGAACAATCAACTCCAATAATAGCATTCCATTCCGAGTTTTAAGAACGTTTCCTTTAAAATCACGCAATATAGAGACTATATATACATTGTGTGTGCCTGTCCGTGTGCACAGATGGTCTTGTGGCATTGGACCCCTCCTCCGGACATCACGTACCTACGCCACGCTGGCAATCGGTCGGTAGAGCAGCCGGGTGGCTGCTAACGCTTCCCTCCCTCCCTGCTCCCCAGTGCTTTTACTCACTGGTGCCTCTGACATTTATGGGTCACATTTTCCAAGCCTGATTATTTCCCAAAGACAATTCAAAGTGGCCAACACTGTTCCAACAATTAGGAATTAAGTGAATAATTCTTTTGTCTATAAAATATACATTTGAAAAGGACATTTAGAACTGCCTTAGCCCTCTAGCATTAATGTCAGGAAAGGTCAGATCCAAGATTTTTTTTTTTCCCTTCTCAACTGATCAGATTTTTCAGAAAGAATAATTACTTTTTCACAGATCAAAAAACTACACAAGGGAAGGAAATGAAATGCAACTGAAGAGAAAAACTGAGGCTCCTTTATCTCCTTTGGCATGAACTGCTCTTTTAAGGTTCAAGGGCCCAGCTGCCATCACTCCCCAAGAGAGAGTGCAAGAGGTGGAAGGAAGGTTTCCCGGGCTGCCACACACCCGTCGGCACCCTCAGGCAGCAAATGGGCCGAGAAAGGGACGGGACTTCGTCCTTCCCCACCGCGCAGCCTCTGCTCTTCAACACCGCAATACGTTCGAATACGCTCGCAGCTACACAGCGCAAGGTAAATGACTATTTACTTTGTGCTGATCTGTATCAGGTGAAAAATCACTGTAATTTAGATCTCATTTGTTTATATAATAAATGATTTGTTTATACTGAACTTGATGCTTTACCTCAGCTACTTGAAATTTCATTAAATAACAAATCGCTTGTAAGACCATGCCTAGGTAAGTCAGAAACAGCAAGTCTGCCACACATGCCCTCTCTGTATTAACATCCAAAGCGCACAACCACTTCACTGTGTTCGCCGGCAGAAAGAAATGATTTCTGTGATCAGCCATTTCTGAATATGTCTGGAACTCTGATTGCAGGTGCTTTTTTCAGTGCCGGTTTGAGCAAACATTGCTCAACTTACATCCTGCGAGTTTTAAAACAGGAGGTGGGTGGGGATAGCGATGCTGGTTAATTTTCATAATGCTAAATTTCAGTCTTCTGGGGAAAATAAAAGACCTCACTAATCTTTGATGTGAGTCATCTGAGCATATGCCAAAGCGTACTAAATTGTATAAGAGAGGATAGTAAATAACTACAGTGCCTGACAGAGCAGGAATAAAGCGCGGTGGAGTTATATTGCACTGTTCAATCAGACGGTTGGGCCAGTTAACGCATGAGCTCAAGGCTGATCATCAATCTCGGCAGCTGGCGTGACATCCAGCGACGCGGACGCCAAGTAACTCACAGGTCCTCAGTTGGGTGGGCATGAAAACAAGAACATCGCAGAAATTTACAGAAATAAGCATTATCATCAATCACTTTACCCTAGTTATTTCCCATAAACCAGTAAATATTATTATCGAATTTCATCATGAAATCGGATATTAATATCTCTAGTTTTTATCTGGAAGCTAACAGATATATCAGTAAATTGGGTCACAAATTTGGCAGAGGACTACAGCTATTCCAGATTTCTCCTACTGCAAATTACAACAAAGTTGCCCTTCCATCATTTCTTAATCTGTGAACTGGATACTGGAAAGCTTTTGACTTTCTAAACCTGCAGTATTACTAAAAAACAAGGAGGGGTTTATTTTTTTTCATTCTGATTTCCATAGCAGAATAAAATATTTTGCTCTTTTTTTCCCCTAGTTGTGTTTTAATAATAATTTCACAATAAAGTAATACAGCATCATCTAAATGCTAGGAAAGATTTTAAAGTCATATTAAGGTTCTGATAATTCATTTCCAGTGGTGAGATGACATTTATTGTGCTAATATTTAGTCTAATGATGCGGTATTTTAATGAATTTCCTTTCTAATGGTTACTAGGTAGGTGCAGGTAGGCAACTAGGCGGTTACATAAAATAAGGTAACTACCTAGATATGTATTTGGACATACCATAGAAAGATGTACTTAAAAAGAAACCTAAATTCAGTAACTTCTTGAATAGATTAACTCTAGGGAAACAATGGCTTTCTAAATAATAGAGCACATATTATAAAGGGTCACATTTATATTGGCTTTTACAGACCCAGGAGGGAAACTACAGTAGTTGTCTTTGATCTATTGGCCTATATTAAACAGTGATGTGCTGGAGCATTGGGAAATGTCCTAATTTATTCCCGGAAAATATGTATGCATATTGTCAGATAGAACATTCTTTATACTGCAGTGGTCTATTATATGGGAAAGATTAAAAAAAGTAAAAGGAAACAGAGAAATGTTTCATTTGTCCAAAACTGAACAGAATGGCTGGCTAAATTGCTGGGAAGCAATTTTGATTGAACTTCTTTGCATCAAGATATTCACTTCATTTTGTCCAACAAAACGCTCCTCTTTAAGCTCAGAAGCAAAGCAAAAAAAAGAGTGCATAATAAGTAGCTAACTTCAGATCACAGACATTACAAGGGAAAATAAGATTTCCTGATAGATATTAAAGTCTGCGCAGGTAGTGACAAAGAACAGAACCGAAGTTGTCACTCCTGAATCAACACTCAGGCTTGAGGGCTCTTCCAGTAGACTCTTGGGTTTGGGGTCCAAAGGTGCAACAGAAGGAACGTCACAACACAAACATCACATGAACGTCACTAAGATCTGAGCGCACCTGTAGAAACTTTACAGCCTTGTATCTAGTGGTAGCATTCACAAACTTCCTGAATTTTAGAGTGCTACAACTACACCAGAACTATTCAACCAACACCATAAACTCCATACTCATTCCGGCATATTTAAGAGTTTTGTTAACAAGTGCTAATTAAAAAGAATAAAACAAAAAACCCGCTCCAAGGCCGGCAAAGAGATACAGCTCTGTTCTCAAACACTAGATATGTCATCCTTTTTCACTTTTTTCAGAGCACAAATAGCAAATAGAAGAAAATAACCTCCCTTTCCTTTGCATTTGCTAAAATTGAATTTTCCTTCTTTTCCTCAGACGCTCGCCTTGCACTGCAGCGTTACAGTCTGACAATACTTTCTGTAACGGGAAATGTTGCACATCTGTTTCTAATCAGAAGAATTTAATAATATGCCCTCAATGGAGGCAGTTTGCCTTTATACCATCGCATTTATAATTTTTTTTATTTTTAAATAAGAAAGGAGTGTGAATATTCGTTGCTGGCCAGAGTAGCCACGGACATGAATAGCAGTCTAACAGCCTCCCTCTGCATACAAAAAGCGCACCCCTCGGTACCAGCTGAAATTCTAATCAGAGTTCCCTCACAACACAGGTATTGTAGGTGTGCTGTGCTAGTCATTTCTGTTATTATAAACGACCTTTCAAGAATTGAAAAAATTGTAGCTTGTCAGTGGAGACTTGTAATCGTTATCCATTCAGCTAAAGGATTTAACAGGCCTGCTTGTAAAGGGAGAAAAAATAGATTCCCTTCTCACTAATCTCAGAAACACAAGTGGTCTAAATTAACAATTACCTTAGACATTGAGGGAGATTTCTAATAACGCCGTATTAGAATGAAAGTTAGTATATTCTGATGGGAATTTAATAACCACAATCAGCCGCAGCCTGACCAGAATATGTGCAGCAGTTTGATTACCAAAGGAGCAGCTGTGATTCCTGTTGCCCCCAAGCCCCGTCCTAACCGTGCCCCGTGCACCCCCCGCTCTGGGTGCCACCGGCATTGGTGACGTATTTAGTGGAGGCCATTCGACCACGCTGAGGGTTCAAGGGGCACGTGAAATAACACAGAAAGGTACGTACCCTAAAGCAAGTAGAGGCCACATGATAAATTTACTATAGAAACAAAAGCTGTTTAATGTCCTGTGTAACCCAAGAGGAGTTCCAGTGCCCGGTGGTGTTATCGCAGTCTTAAATGGAAAGTTATTTTAATATAATCCCTTACGATAACTTCAAATTGCTCCTGAAAATGTAATAAATGAGAAAGATGGTTTAAACTTTCATGTCTTTAACTACATATTTATACATGTAATTTGTATAACATGCTTGTTACCATCTTCACACAAAAAGGGAACTTATAATCTATAGTACAAGTTCATTATTAACACTTCAAAATATTCAAGAGCCTTTCTAGATGATAGCCTGTATTAGAAATAAACATTCAGGAATAATTCATTATACAAGCAGATAACTGAGATAAGCAGTGAAAAAAGATAACATGGAGCATGATTAATATTAAAGCTGTCGTACTGGCCTATTGGGGAGGGGAGGAAGAAAAAAAAAGGAAAGTAACCTCTGAAACAGTAAATCATCTTCAAAACAAACCAGAGAAACCTAAACCATTTGTAAGTACCTCTGTTCCTAACAGTATTACTGAATTATCAGATCTTATCATTCTCCGAGCCGGGCCTCAGCCATTAAAGTTAGGCAGAGCACTGTTTTTTCCCTGCACTCTCCTGTGTTACTACTCATGCTGCTACAACCCCAGCACTGCTGTCAAATCAAGTTGAAATCACGCTGTCCACTTAGTCATAAAATCAGAGCTACCTTCCCGTCACACGAAGCACTTCATACTCTAGTAAGCATTACAAAAAGTATGAAGCGCTCTAGGAAGAATGGCTGTGTAATAAAAGCATAATTGAAATGGCTCTACTGCTGCCTCATTTCATCACTCACACTGGCCTCTGCTTGTTAAATTTTAAGATCTCTTGGGAAACCAGTGCATAATATAACTACACTCCAGAGTGTCCAAACAACTACTGCTATGATTTATCTCATGCATGACATCAAGGATCTATTTTAAAGTAAAGATTTTTACCAGTAAAACAAGCCCTTAAACTTTCACACTTCCCTTAATTTAAAGAACGTAGGCCAAGAATTTTGGAGGAACTTAAGGAATTTTTAGACTTCCAGTTGTCTTTGCTTTTCAGGAATGTTTGAGTCTCCTTACTCTTTTGCACATCCAAACTCGTTATAAGAAGAAAAGCTGATGTGGGTTTCTCGAACAAAGTTTAGCATAAGAAAACAAAATTTCATCAACAAGGCAACTAACAGAAGAAACAGCATTCAAACAAATACAAAAATCCAGTGAAAAGTTTTAAAACAAAGAATTTCTGAGTAGTGTTGTAAATTATCTTATGTTCCATTCAACACACAGGGATTGCAATTATTTCTGGGTAACCCACACTAACACCTTCAGGACAGGACATCTGGATACCCAACAGATAGACCATGCTCCTCCTGCCGTGAGCTGCTCTCTTGGGCCACCTCCCAGCTGGCAGCTCTTCCCACTCTGTGCTTTGAAGTTGCCTTTTTAACTCCGGCTTTACTAACACGCTGAAGTTAACAAGATTTTAACGGTGTATGTTTCTCAGTTCTGTTTTCATGTCAAAAACAACTTGTCATTGTCCTGACTTGATTTTTCTTATGCCCCTGAGGAATTTGTCACCACTTCCAAAAGAGGTAGGACCTGCGTATTTGCTGTGGGAGCATTTAAAGCTCTCTTCAGACAAAAAGATTTTGGATCTATACACATTATTCCACTCTCATATGTCTTATGACAGAGAATGGGCTGCTACCACTCTCGTAGATGACGGAGGCAAAAAATATCCACATTTCTGCACCCCCTTTCTTAATTCACCAGCATCTACCGTTAAACTGGAAAATCCTTAAAACCACAACTAGCATCTGAAAAATTCCTTCTACCTCATACCCTGCTGCAGCAGGTAAGGCCACCACAGAATAGTTCTTGTTATTTCTTTCTAAGAAAAACCACCACATGCACAGCAGCAGTGCTGTTTTTCATTTGGCTTTAATTTCCCCATAAAGCCTGCCACAGCCATATGAAGTTACATATAGGAAACACACCGTAAAATTTATTTTGTTTAGGCTTAATTAGCAGTTATACATTTAGTTCCTTCCGCTGC
This sequence comes from Grus americana, assembly GCF_028858705.1. NCBI lineage: Eukaryota > Metazoa > Chordata > Aves > Gruiformes > Gruidae > Grus > Grus americana. The sequence goes on along the minus strand of NC_072863.1, from coordinate 5,315,870 downwards.
ACAGAGAAGCCTTGACTGCTCTGCAGTAATGCCTAGAAGTCAGTAATAGGCCATATATACAAGAATACTTTTGGCTTTCTGTTCCAATAGCTTACTGCAGCTATGGAAGAGCGATCGTTTTGAGTATGCTTTTATTCAGAGGCAAGTTCTTCCTTGTGTTTGGAAATTGTGGCTAACTCTAAGGCAAGCATCCCAACAGAAGAACATTCAGAAGAATACTAAAATAATGATTTAAGGAAGTACTTTTTACACTCACCTGTCCTCACCTTTGTAAAAGCTGACCAAAAGATCAGAACAGGCTTAGAAGTGACCAAAGATGGTCTCCCTTCAGGATCCTAGATCTGACATTTTACTCAGTACCATCGATTCACAAGAGCGTGCCTCAAAAGCTTAGATGTTGTACGTGTCATGATACCCCAACACTGTATCTCAGAGGAAAAACAGCAAGAGGACACAAATTACACGGGGGATTAAATCATCTTTAAGAAAAATTCACCCACAGTACGAGTAGACATGTTGGGTTTTTGTTCTTAGTTTTACTGTTTCTAACTTGTAGATCTATAAAGTGAAACCTTTAAGTTACGACTACTGTTCATCACTTAGTACCCCTCAGTTTGTTCCAGCATTAACTGGCATGAAAAGAAGCACAGTTTCTAGGCATTGATAAGAGGACAGCAGGCTGTCACAGGTAAATTTGGTTACCAGCTCCCTTTCATTCTTCCAGCGAGCGCTGATCATTAGTCCTCAGCCCTCAGAAAGCGGCAGAACCACCAAACACCACAGTTGGAACAATGCGTAAGGAAACGCGGAATTGAAGCCCTGTGTCTCCACGCTGTTAACACACCCTGTCTATTCTCCCTATTTTCTATATAAATTTAAGCAATTTAAACCTTATTGTCTAAAACATATTGGGGAAGTAGAAATCAATGGAAGCTTTGTTATTTTAAGAAAGCAATTCCAAAGAGTCTGAAATATTGTCTCCTTAAGACTTCAGTTTGCATTTTCATGCAATTGCGTGGCGAATTCTTTAGCTGCAGAAGAAAAACAAATGAAGGAGCCGTGCAGACTGTCTGTGCAATGTTCCCTATAGAACGAAATGAATCACAGTTACCCGACTTCCACTTTGCATAAACAGTATTGCTCGTTATTTAACTAAAAAAACTGAGATTTTTATTGTTACGGAATCTAAACTCTGAACTCTGCAGTTTTGTCTGGTGCATAGACTGTAATGATCAAGATCTCAAGGTCAGAAATATAAGGAACCGAGTAAAACAGTAATTTCACACTGTGTAACAGTCTCTGAGAATACTGGCCCCTGACATATAATGCCATGAAAGAAAACAACGAACTTTCATTTTTGATTTAAAGAGTGTAAGTTTACTCAAAGGTGCTTTGCTATCCCCCAAAGTTTTAGAGCAGTATAACCAGCCTTTACCACTTGTCAACATTTAATAGCCTACACCCCAATGATTGATTTTGTTCAATTGGATTTTTTTTTTTCCTCTCCAACTCATGTATTTAGCTTTTAGCTGCAGCAGGTTGACAACGCATCTATCATAGCTAAACAATCTTATTCAGAAGCATTTCTTTTCTGCACCTCTGTTTGTCTGGTCTTCTGCTATATACATGGTTTTGTATGTTCCCACATACCAACACAGGTTTACATCGTGTCTGCTTACAATATCCCATAAGCCGTTTTGTACCTCCTCCTCATTCTGTATCTCTTTCCTTATCATCATGACTGCCAACCTTGCCTTCCAAGGGAGCTTCGTTTATTTGGAGAATGAAGATCAATGAAGAAGGACGAGTAGAAATGTTATTAAAATTTGAAGTAGTTATTAAAAAACATTTGAAATATTTCTATGCTCACCTCATTTTAAAATATAATCTCTCTACTTAAGTACGCTACTTAAGTAGAATTGGAATTTTCCTCTCCAAAAAGGCGGTAGTTACACTTTTCAACAATTTATGCCCTCCAATAATTCTGATATCTGAGTGCAATCGCTATACACCATTTTAAATGTACGGTTTAAGTTCTTTCAGTGAAGCACAGCTGTAGGTAAAACTTATCCCTGAAGATCTAAAGTATGCTGCTACGAGGGGGGAAGCAATTCAGCAAAATACACAGCATGAGTTACTTGCAATCCCTTAAACTAATACAGATGTCACAGGAATTCACAAAGCTACGGGACTGACTTAAAAAAAAAAAGTAATAATTCTGGGGTCTATTCTGAGCTTCATCTATCTCCGAGTGCGGAGATAGAACAGAGGGAGTAAAGCCTCCATGGGAACAGTGTAGAAGAGGGGGGTGGTGAAATCTTCTAACAGCAATCTTTCTGCTTTGGGCAAGTCCATTAGGCAAGGTTTTTAAGATGTTTCTTAAATGTGTAGCCCCACCTCCTCTTTAGGAAGATAATTAGGAACTGTCACCTCTCTGTTGTTTGGTAGTTTGGTGAGGGTAGGAGCACTACACAGATTACTTGAGAAGCAGCGGAGTTAAATCATGCCCGTTTGCAAAAACTAGAATCTGTCAGGGCCTGAGTACTGTTTTGTAGAGTATCGTTAATGGATTTGTAGCCCACGGAATAAATATCACTCGCAAGTAAACTAATATTTGAGGAGTACGTGAGGAGCAACTATTTCACATGTAGGAAAAGACTTCTTCAATAACTGCCCGTCTCGCAGCTCTCACAGGTATTTCCCAGCTCCTTCTATCAGCTCTCTAGGTAGTTCTAGCATGAGGATTTATTCCTTATAAATATTGGTTTATGTTCTGAGGGCCAAAAATCGGTTTTTCTCATTCAGGAAAAGTGCTATAAAAAATTCTATAGAGAAGTTGCCCGAACAGAGCGCAGTTGTCAGGCACGACTGGCTTACTTTACAATGGCTAGCAAGAGAGATTCATTCCTTCTAAGGGGAAAACAGCATTTTTCCATTAAGTGAACTCTTGTATAATACAGCAGCATATCTCTGCTTCTTGGAGTCTACGCAACGCTTGCTATCCATGTTTCCAACTGAGTTGTTTACTTTCTCTCAAATCCGCAACTTGGCAGGGCTTGTGAACAGACTGCCACTCTGCCAAGCAGAGCTTCACAAATATGAAAGAAAGAAGCAATTCTGAAGGAAGCACATCTGAAAGAAGTAAGATAAAATAGTGATGGCACGATTATTTTTATTTTATCAAGTTGCTGTAAAACTGCCAAGCCCAGAAGCCTACCATTTTAGCTGTGTTGTGAAAAAGAAATAAAGCAAGCTAGTCCTTCTCACTGCTCCTCTTAAAAAAAAAGAAAGTTCAGATGCTTCTGAGTCACAACACTTGTAAATCCTGAAATAAAGAGCATGAAACAGATCATAAAGCATCATTACTTTTACTTAAACAGACAAAGATCTGTGTGTTAGATGTATATACGAAAGCAGTTAAAGAAAAAAAGGCGTGCTGCTGTACAGGAATATCAAATTGGCGGATACAAATCATAGGAATCCACTGTGGATGGCAAAGGTTTTACAGATCTTGAGAAATGTTCCTTAATGTTCAAACAGAAAATCTGGAAGGAGAAAATTGTAACATGCACATGACAGAGGATCACTGTAAAGCCCAGGTTTTCCTATAGGGAAAAGTGGAAGAAAAGAGCAAGGGAAAGCCAATGAAATACATGAGACTGGACAAACTACTTGTCATTCATCTTCGATTATAGAGAGTGCACTGCTTTTCTGAAAAGCAAAAAAACCCACAAAATTTTCTAAAAGCCTTGAGTAATAGCATTCTCAAAACAAAAGAAGCCGTCAGTTTCAGACTATATTTTTTTCCACAAAACGATGAGCTACAAAATCATAAACAATACTTCCATACTTTGACTTATCTGTATAAAGTTAGCAAACAGAACAACCACCAGGTTTACTCCATGCGTTTCTGTCCGTACGCTTACACGGATTACAGGCACGGCCCACCACTGACATACCTGCTAAAACGACCCTTTGGTCTGTGGAAGGCCGGCTAGGCAACGAAGTATGCATGAAGTGCGCAAAATACATAAAAAGGCTGCATCCCTATTAAAAGCATTCTGTACTGCACATTGATCCATCAGTACTGGCAATTACTCTAATGAAAAGCCATCACAAACCAACGTAAGCGTGAGATGTACATCTCAGCTGCAGGGCAGACCACGTGCTCCTCACGCTTCCCACTCCCTACCTGGTCAGTGCTGCTACAGGTTCAACCTGGGTTTCTTTCCCAGTAAAACTGGGGACTGGATGCTCCTAGTCCACAGTTGGGTTGCACAGAAATACCTGGAAAGCTGTTCAAGGTCCTCTAGCAAACATACGTTCTGTATTAAACATACAGAATAAAGAAGATGGTATTTTATCATGTTATCTGAGCCACAGATCCAAGAACTATTGCGATTTGGAGAGAAAAAATATAATCATACAATATTACCAGATAAACAACTCAGTACTAAAAATGTCTCCATGTTGTAAATACTTAGGGAGTTGTTTGCAGTTCGGATTAGGACGATACTGCCCTGAACACGTGGAACTGTACAAACGAGCACCTAGAACTAATCTCAGCCACTGCAATAACTGATTGTGGGCACCTCAGGAGAGGAAGGTTCCACAAGTGGTGGCAACTTGACTATTTAACGTGAATCTCTGCCCAAGAGCCAAGAGGAATTTGGAATAAAATCCTGAGGGAGAACAGTAGCATAAAGAGAGGGCATGACAAATAAAACATAAAGTGCAATTTCTCCCTCAGTTCATAGTTTACCCATCCATATTGCAGCCATATAGTGAAATTCATCACATTACAAAGCACCGTGCTACTAGTGAAAATTTATGGATTTTAAAGCAAAGCAGTAGAATATGCATCTTTTCAGGGATGATGAATTCTACTACAAACACCAACCATTGTCACAGTGTTTGCAACATTAATTCCATTCTGGGTCTGAGCTGCTTCTAATAGCTGTTAGAGTTAGAAAAACAGCATAATGCACAACAATTTTTTTAATTTTTTTTTTTTTTTTTTACTATCCTTGTGTGGTACTTGGGAAAGCACAGAGGCATTTCAAAACAAAATCAAAATGTAAAGTTTTGGTCATCGTTTTTCCAAACTACAGTCTTGGTCTGCAGCACCAACATCTACTATCTGGAACTTGGCATTCTTTTCTAATAGCATTTCCCCTAATTTAACTTCATAAATAAACAAATCAATTAGAACCAGTTTGTAAAATCTGTATTCGTAACAGCACGGAAGAATGTTGTAGGAGCCTTCCAAATGAAGTTCATACATAGGAAGAATGATATACACCAAAAAACTACCTTCTGTCATCAAAGCAGTTCGTTGCTAAACAAAACTATTTTCATTTCTAAGAGAAGACAAATACTGTATCATACAAATCTAGTTCAAGCACCTTAAGAGTCAGGACATACACTATGTCGTTCACCTGCGTCCTGCAGTTACAAGCAGGCAGACTGCAGGCTGGATACACCATTTCAGCAGCAACTGATTCCAGGCCACCGTCTTTTTCAGCCCCCCTGTAATTTTTCTCCAACTGTTACAAAAACTTGTGCTGCTGGAAGATGACAGAGGCAGGCTCAGTCAGATGGACAGAAATGGCTTGGAATCACATGGCTTGAAAAATCAGAAACTGCTCCTGCTTTGCAGGAATACGAGACGGGAGAACATGCGATGCAGAAGGAAGAGATCTGGAAGAAAGTCTTATTTGTTGAACTAATTATGAGAGGACACACTTGCTTCCCTACACATTGCAGAGACACTTGGATGCAGATCAGGGGGCACATGCAAGGGAGCCATGTGGCCAGGCTGGACTCTGACACTCCCAGCTCAGCACCCGAATCTGTAATCAAAAGCTATCAGAATAGGCAAAACCTCCACAACACTTTTTTTTTTTTTTTTTTTTAAACCAGCTCCTTATTTTGCAAGCCCTTTTAGATGAAGATAACCAATTAAATCTTAACAAGAAGCACCGTGCAGCTTTACTTGCCAGCGAGCCCACGAGGCAGAGCCCAACTTCAAGGCCAGCGCTGCTCTGGGTTGAGAGCTCACCACAGGCACTCAGCCCCACAGCACTGCCCGCCCACTCCGAGTGGGCACCCGTCTCCCTCCGACAATTAATACACACACTGTAAATGCTGAATGTAATGTGATAATCTTCCCTTATATGCCTTGTTATCTGTTGGATTCTTTCTCAAAGGCAGATGGAGAGAATAGCGGTGTTAATCTCATTTGGGATTTGAATGGATACGTAACATCCATTACCATATAGCCATCGGGGCACCAAGTTGGAGTGTATCTGATTTATAGGCAATAATTTGCAGCCAAAAAAATTATTCGGTCCATAAAATATCCTTCAAGAAAAACAACTGATTTTGTAGCTGAGAAACAGACTGAGAGGGTAAGCGACCTGGTAACAGCAACCCAGAGCCACTGTCTCTGCTACAGATACACAACAATAATGATGTAACTGAATGCACTGGTGAAATACCTCATTCCAGTTAATTAAATTCAGTCAAAACCTATTTTCAACATTGAAGATACATGAACTATCGTTTGGTCAGTGTGCAGTGGGGGCCCTAACATCATTTATGAATAATTTGTCCCTCTTACCTGAAAGCTAATACTGAGTTTCAGTCTTTTTCCATCATGATCAATAGTAAAGGTCCAGCGTTACAGAATCACGACCAGGATGGACACCTCCACGTGTGGAGTGTGCCGACTCCTGTATTCCCTGTGACAAGACTTTATGGCAGTACCCGTGTTTGCTAACTGGGAAAACTCGCATCGCTAATTCATCAGGAGGGAAAGCACAACATCTTCCTTAAACATTGTAAACATTCTTATTAAACGTTGGATAAGCTTATAGCAACCAACAACAACCAAAAAACCCCCATGACACTGTCAAACAAAAACAGCACCAACAAGAAAAAACAGTTTAAAGCACAGTGTGGGAGAGAAAAACCTCAAGAAATTAAGAGACATTGAAAGCCCAACACTTCCAAAAGCTTTCTCTCAAACACTCACTCTTCACACAAAGGTCCACACTGACACTGATACCATTTTTAAGGTTAAACCTAACACCACAAAGCTTTTATTATGTTCATGCTTTCCAAAAGCTTTTCAGACCACTCCTCGTACTCCGCGATACATAAATACACGCGCCGGCTGCAGTGGCGAAGAGGATGGGTCTGTTCCCGTGCACAGCTCCCGCCCTGCATTACAGCTAACTGCTCTGCGAGCAACAGCGAGCTGGACACTGGAGAAATGGACACCTCGATGAATCACGCCTCGTTTATGTTCTCTGTTTTAAGATTTATGCATGTTGAGCACAGCTCTGAGCAAGTACGTTACAGTTCAATGCAACCTAATGACTTTGTTACTCCATGCTTTCTCCTAAATAATGGGGACTTCTCCGCTTTCTTGCCAAACAGGGGTGATGGCAGAAGAAATACTGTGGGGAGGAAAGCTGTTCTGAGCGTCCTGATTGATAACTAAGCACCTCAAAGATCTCATCTACATTTTCTGAAAGTCGGTGCGCGGTGATTTACTTGGACACTGACAGGTCTTTTGGCGCCTCACAAGATGAAGGAGTAGCTGTCTACCTGCCCTTTTTTAAACAATGTCATTGGATATTTCACTACTGAGTACCCCATCTCCTCCAACTCAGCGTACGGCAACGGCGAATAAATCAACCGCCTGCGCTGAGCAGTACAGCTCCCTCCTGCAGCTCCAGTACGATGCACGCTGACACGATGCTTTCTGGGGTTACCCCTTTTCACGCACTCTGGGCTGAATTTCCAGGTGATGCTCTACAGCCGAGCGCCCGTTACCAATTGTTCCTCATTTACACCGCTGCTTAAGTCTAGTAACACCACCGACATATCAGAAGCAAGGAGAAAGATTTATGCGAGCCAAAGAAATTAGGCAGACGATGTCGCTGTCATGACGGACAAAAAAGGCAAAGATGTTCTTCAAAGTCTCGGTGAATGACTTAGAAAAGATTTAAATATTTCAAGGTAGTAACAACTTGAAACCTTTACTATCCCCTAATTTTCCACTCAGTAGCTTTGACATTTGAGCACTGAAAATACATGGAATAATCTGACAGAGACGAACACGCAAGTGCCTGTCCGCAGAGACGCAGCCCCCAAAGCGACTGGCTTTCTTCTGTACAGCTAAACGCCTGAAAACATACTGAGTAAACTGTACGGAAACCGCCTGTAGAGTTCACATTTATTTTAATTAACTCATAAGAGAACTGTAGCTTAGCTCAAATCAAGAGGTTTTAATCATAGCATCATAAGCTGGTCTGGAAAACAGACAGATAAACGAAATGGGAATTTTTTCTGCCTTTGTAATGGTCTCCCCTGCTGAAATTCAATAGTAAATTCAGTGCTCACAACTCCGATATCCTGCTTTTTTTTCTTATTTTCTCTAAGTCACTTTTCAGCTATATCAGCTACTAACTTCCAACGATCATACGCTATGGCAAAACTAAATCTTGACAAAAATATGTATTTTTCAATATATATAAGCCCTGTCAAATGTACAAAAATCTTATGAGATTAATAAAAATAGAGTTCTTCCTTTGGGCGGGTTATCTAAGCAACCTTGCTCCACTGCAGAGTAAGGCTGTACTTAGATTATAATTGGTTTTTATTTGCAAACATCTCTTCATTAAACTTCAGTTCTTAAATTTACAGTTGAATACTCCCAGTGGCCTAATACAGCCACAACACATGCTGATATACTCTTTTATATATGGCATATTGGTATTCTTCTCTTCTGTATTAAAGGGAATAATCAGGGAAAAGGAACGCTAAACAGGAAATGGTTAATGCCCATTTCCAATTAATAAATTGCTTTTCCGTGAAGTTGCCTTCCAGAACTGTATCCTGATTTCTGGATACACTGTTTGTATAAAGCGTCAGAAATACAGATTTTAACCTAGAAACACAGCTAAAAAGAAGAGTGGAGCTATCTGTGAGAAGCCAGGTTTGTACCTTATGGCAATCAGGTACTACACTACCTGCTGCTGGAAAGATTCTTTATGGGACTATCAACTGTAATTATTTTCAAAGTGCAAAAATTAGTGTGTTTTTCTCTTAAGTTTCCTAATAATATATTATTTAATTCCTGTTGGTACCCAAATTAGACCAAAACAACTGTCTGCTTCCAGTTGGCTTCTAGTTTGTGAGGCCTGCCATTTTAAGAGACAAAAAAAAATCAGGTTTTAAGATTGGAGTGTTCAAAAATAGTTCAGATATTTATGCTGACAACTGTAATGGCATTTAGGATCCTTACACCTTCTACACTGATCTGGATAATATTTTTTTTTTTTTTTAAATTTACTAAGTCTTTTCTGCCAGAACTCAGGATCACAACTGAAGTTCCATTAAATAAGAAATATACTTGAGGCATATGTAATATTTATTTATTATTATAAAATGGAAATATTTTGAGCACACAGATTCTAAATACTAAATAAAACCAGGGTGTAAGGGTATAACAAGACTGTATAACTCTAGTTAGGTGACTGTTCTGTATTTAAGCTGAAGACATGAAGGCAGAAATAAAGCTTCACTTTCAGTCTGATTTTCACTGATTTCAAATCCTGAAGGCTGAAGCTGTGAGCTAAGTAAACAGAGCACACCAGGACTTCATGAAAAATAATTCAGTTCCCATAACTGTGGGAACAAAATATGCACAGAATTATTATTAGTTGCTTCTCTTCAAATATTTAACCGTGGCTGTTAATATTTCTTCCTAATGTAAAACACTCTCTTTATAATTAAGAAAAAGAAAACTATTTTACTTTTGATGTTTTTTTAAAACAAGATAAAAAGACAAGCCATATTGCAATATATCTCACCGGTCAGTAAAACTGGGGTCTAAACTAAGTAACTTAAACCACACGTATCAGAGGCATAGTGGCTAACGTGGCTGGGGTATACTTATTATGGGCAGCTCTTCGCCTCTGCGACTCGCTCCATCCCTTCCCAGCACGGCAGGCGAGGGGACCAAGGTGAATCGCCAGCTCACCTACTAACACATCTCTCTCGGAGGATGCTCGGAGACTTTTCTCTCCAGAAATCTCTGTCTTGCATACCAAAAGGAAAGCACGGCTGCGGATCAGGGTACAAAACTGATAAAAAGAACAAAAAGTACTGCACAGGGTTCTGCCTGCAGTTGCTGGGCATTTAGAGGGAACGAGAATTACATGACTTGATTTACTTTACAAAAACTGATTAGTAAAACCCCCTGTGGATTTCTTAACTATATTGTGGAGGGATATAAGATTAGTGTAGCAATTCCCATCATCAAACGTATTTACTGTTAAAATATTGGATTAGCGATGTTGTTATCCACTGTTCCAAGATTATAAAGTGATTCTTTAAAATTGAGCAGAAAAATACTACACTCTATCATTTGTAATTAGATTTCAGTCTGAGTGTTTTTGCCTTTCCACAAAAAGTAATTCTGCTTAAAAAAAAGAAAAAAAAAAAAGGACTCTGCTCTGCACGCAAAGAGAAAACAAAACTACAGATGCAAAAGAGGACAAATTATTTTCCTCTTCTGCTTTTGAGAGACAAATGGTCGCACTTGGTCTGTGTCTTTTTGCTTCTGCTAGTCATGCTCATTGCTATGGTGATGCACCACCGTTACACCAGGTGGTAATAAAGGCCACGTTGGTGCTAGATGTTGCTTATTTGTAAGACACACACGAATGCGCACCTCCTGAGCCTGACAAATCTCAATCCTTGGATATTCAACCCTCACAGAGAACTTTGAGGAGAGCTATAAACCTTCAGGGTCATCGTTGTTTGGGTTTCCAGTGACAACGTGGACTGCGAAGGAGGAATAGCGTGAGAAAAGGCAATAAATTAATGTGTTCATTAAAGTAATTATGCTACATTTGGGCCAGAAAAAATTAATGCAACTATACCCTGGCTTTTTAGCCATTATCTTAAGTGAGAAAGAGCACCTGGAGCTATTACAATTAATAAACAAATAAAAAGCTACAGCACTAACACCACCACCTTCTCACATTTTACCCTGTCGAACACCTCTAGGAATCATTTATATGCGGTATTTCACATAGATATAGAACTGATAGTGAGGTAAGAATCGCAAAAACCGAAAGAAGTTTTAAGTCAGAAACACTCTGCAACTGAAGAGTGGGAGTTTTGCTGTACCTGCCATGCTATTTGACCTTGTTATTTGCCACTCCTGCAGCTTTAAGCTACATAACCTTAATCATTGTTCTTTTCCTTATTTTGGTAAATCCTTATTCTCTCTTTCTAGATTTATCCTCCTAGTAATTTCAAAGAATAGAGCAATTTGTTTCTGAATCAGAATCATCAATGTTGTTTCGTGCCGTTACCACACAAATTTCAGATTTTAAAATAGTGTCAGCAACCTCAAAAATTTAAACGATCAGATTAGTTTGATTTGAAATTATCCTGTTTCTAACTGACCATAAAAAAAGAGGCTATAAATACATAATCTTACCTGCAGTAGCTCTGAATGGCCTTGACAGGGTTTATCAGCTAAATGTTTAATCAGGCAAAGCAGTAAAAACCATAACCACAGGAATACTTGGTATTTAGCATTTAAATAAAGCTTGTAAACCAATGACAAGTCTATTTGGGCAACTACTAGCACACACGTTCCTTATCTGCAAAGGTCTTGTCCCGAATTTATCGGAACGAGTCTCTCGTACGTTATTTTCCAGGCAGTAACATCAGTTTCCGTTCACTGAGTTCACAGATAAAGATACAGAAAACTGCAAGTTAAAAGGCATGGCCATGAAAAAGAATTCCCACGTTGGCAATGTCATATTGCTCTAGGAACTTATTAAATCACAGCCAAAAAAACCCCAAAACCAAGAACAAAAACCCCACCACAGAACAAGAAGTGAGCCTGACAAAGCACTACAGTTCTTTATTTTTTCGTGTAATCGAACAGTTCAGTTTCAAAATTTTCAGCTACCTGGCTGCTTCTAAGATGAAAACCTTGAACAAACAAGGCAAAATGAGAGCTACAACAGAAGAGGGGATACAAAGCCTTCCCTCCCTCTCCACAAAAAGCACCATTTCTTGTTTCCCCCAGACTATAACCTCTGTGGGAAATTGCCCGACTGCTAATCGGCGCCAGCTTCTCACCTCGTGGTACCAGGGGCCAGATGTGGTCCTTTCTGCTTCACTGCCCGCTTGGCCCTGCACACCGAAACTGCGCTCACAGCTATTGCCTGCACTCTCTCTGTTGATGAAACACATCCCAGAGCAGCTCTCAACACTGAGTGAGCAGTAAGTAGCCCAAGAAAATGTAATGATTTTTTTATTGTTGTTATTAAATAGACAAAAGTAGTGAGTGTCTCCCTTGGGGTTAGGGGGGAGGGTGGCAAAAAACTTTCATGTAAATAACACCTTTTGTAAATAGGGGTTGGTTTTACTCATGGTTCATTCTAGTGGCTTTTAAATATATTCCTCCTCCTTTTAGAGTTGGGAACCATTTGCTTTATGAGCATCATTTGGATCATTTGCCTGTTGCTCATAAAATAGACAAAGCTTTTATCCATGCCATGAATTTTTACTCACTTTATACAAAATATCTAAGGAGGGATTTGCAGGGGCCAGAATTACATCCATGAAAGAATTAACAACTAATTTAATTTTCTGCTACAATAATGGCTCCAGCAGTTTTTGATTTTGTTGATTACATTTCTTCTCTCCACGAAATAAAAAAGCATATTGGTGTTAGCTTCTTTGCACGTATTTTCTTAAAAAGCAGATTTTTTTTTTCCCCAAGAACGAATAGCAACGACAAAAACATTTCACGTTTTAATCTGTGTAGTTACTAAATAAAGCAGTGGCAAATGCAGCTTTCAGAAGCGCTCAGATAACCCAGTGACGGTCTCTATGCCCAGGAAGACCACTGATCATCGTCAGCACTGGGACAGCCCAGCAGAGCATTTCTGTGACAGCGCTGCTGGCAGCAGTCACACAAACCACCTCTTGCAACAGCTCACCTCCGACACCCACGTCCGTGCACCAGGGCTCCCCTAAACGCCAGTCACGGCATCAAGCTGCTTCGTCTCCTCCTCTAACAACTCAGAAGCCAAAATCCTCTCTTCTGTGCCAACAAACTGAAGCCCAGCCCTAACTCCGAGCTCTCTACTTGCCTGCCCTGCAACACGTGCTGTAGGCAAGGGAACAGGAGGAGCCTGCTCGCCCTCCCTCCAGGATCCGTCAGCCCCTCAGCAGTAACTGCTGGAACGAAACACTTCCCTCAACAGTTTTGTTCCTGCACGTAAGGAGTTACTGTCTATTAGTAACTATGGACCATAGCGAGCTCCTGTGGTCCTGCACATAAACATTATTGATTGGAGACACAGATCAATGCACGCTTAACTGTTGCGATTAGCAGCTGCCAGGACAGAGGCGTTTGGAGGTTTGGCCGTGCAGTAGCTGGAAACGGTCGGGGCACGCGCTGCATTTGGGAGCCTTTTCTGTAGGAAAGAGGGAAGATCCTACATCTTGGAGTAACAGCGGAGGGATTTCCCTACAACAGAAGGTTTGCATGTTTACCCATGACTGTCTTCTGTACGCAGAGGTACACAAACATAAATACCGCTTATCTGTGGCTACAGTAAAGAATATACCCTTTAAGAACTACCAGCAATGTTATCATATTGTAATCAAGTGTATAGATTGTACCATGAAAGCCTGCATCGCAACTAATAAAAAAATGCGCTCAAGCATGAACAGAGTTACCACTAACAGAGATGTGGGGGGTTTTTTTTCCTTCATTTCTTCTAAATTCCTACACTGTGTTTACCGCATGCTTTTGGAGTAAGCATGCCTCTAAAACAAGACTAAGTTGGAGGATTTCATATATGTAGTTTGTAAAACCTAGAGATTAACAGGTGATTGTGTGTTTGGGCAGAGTGCTTACAGCCTGAAACCATGAGGCAGAGCCTACTTAGACCACAGTCACACTGTCGTCACAGACCAGGGGTTGCCACCTCTGCCTGGTTCTCTCCATCTTCGCCAGCGAACTCTCACCTTGGGCGTTACAGCTATAGATTCACTGCTGCCTTTAGCTACAGGTGAACCCTGCAAAGCAGAGGTGGGTGCTTCTGTCAGGAAGAGGCACTCGGCCTAATGGATTACAAATGTGGTGGCTGCTGAGGGAAAAGTACCCCACGTCCATAAAAAGCAACAGCTATCTTCCCCTGGGAATGTGAAGAAGCTGCCTGATTCTCCAGGCTGGTCTCCCCATCTCCACCCTGCTCCAGTACCTTCTCTCTTACAGCCCCAATCTCTATCCTTGGAACAGCAACGTCCGGTTTCACCTGCGCTACGAATTGGCTCTTTGCTTCCATCACCTCCGAAGCCACATACCGCGATGTGCGGTGCAGTACACTGATACACAGGGAGTGAGTAGCAAAAATGGCTCTGAACTCCTGCATGTAAGAAATTTATAACTGATTCGCTCAAGTAAGTACACAACCGCAAGGCCAAAACATCCAAACCCACTTTGTGTTAAGGAAGATTGCATATTAATATCGCCATTTCTTTATCTCTTTTTGCATGATTAAGTATTGTTTCATTTTTGGTTAAATCCTTATGATGCAAAAGGTTGATCTTTCAAAACTTTCCTCTCAAAATAACAAACTTCCACAAACTTCATTGCTACACCAGGAGACGCTTGCAGTTTCTTGACACACCATTCAGAAAGTAGTTTTGTTTTGTCAAGTTCCACAAAGTTTTTTAAGCACATAAATGAACGCAAACTGAAGGCAAGATAATCCTGGCATTCCTCCCTTGGAAAAAAGCTGAGACTTCAGTTAAAAGGACACTACCAATAGTCTGGGCAAAGACCAAAACAAATCATTTTGACATACGATGCCAAGAACCACAGAGCTACCTGTAGCAGCGTTTCTTTAGAGCCCCAGATTAATTCTGTCAAGACTTACAGAAACCACCGTTACAGAAAACACATTATCAGAAGAGTTGTTCCAGCCTACCTGTGGCTGAGTCCAAGGCTCCAAGGTTGTTTCTTTCAAAGGAGTTTGTGGCCTTCCCATTTCTTTTGTGTGCTTTTAGGAGAGAAAAGTATGCATCAGTTATAGGTTCAACCACTCTGTCAGCATTCAGCATAAATTTCCCTTGCGGGAATAAAACAGTCAAGTACAAAATTCATACAAAAGTAATGGTAATGTAGCACAACTGCATACATTTGGAGTAACTGTAGGTCTGATGGGTTTTGCAGCTAAGTAACTTAATTTTTATAGACTTGCTTTAACTTTCAAGGTGTAGAGGTACACACATTCTGTGTGTACAGATGAAAACCTCGGACAAAAATATGAAATAATTTGCCAACAGAGTAAGGTTCAGCGGCAGAACGTCAGAGGGAACTCGACTCTGGTTTCTCTGCTGTGCTATGTTCAATGGATACCCTGAAAAAAGACATGGACTGCAGTGGAACTAACTTCAATAGGTGAATTAAAAGAAATGTTAAGGAAAACATTTTTAAAGTCTGCATTATTTGGTCAGGGGAGCCAGGTTTTCAGATGACGGCCCTTGCCTTTCCTTTACGCCCTTTGGAGCTGGAGCAGAAGACTGAGCAGCTTAATGGCTTCTTGTCTCCCACTTTTCACTACCTTGGCATATTTCAAGATCAACCACCTCAAATCAAAAGCCAGTATAATCAAATAGATTAAAGTAGTCCTCACAGAATTAGACTTGCTGACCCTTCGCATTTCCTTTTTTTTTTTTAAATATTGCCATAACATCCTGCACATACTTGTTAATACCTGTAATGGCTCTGCTTCAATAACAAATACGTAAGATTTCTGAGCACTGAATAGGATGTTGGCTCCTTTGAATTTTCTCCATATGAATTTCCCAGGGATTGCTGCAAAAATACTGACAAGTCTCTTATATTTCCCTTCTCCTTAAATTCTTTCTGTCATAAAATGGGAACACTGACATTCACAAAATAGGTCCTCTGCTGAAATACGCTATTTAAGTAGCACCAGGATTTTCCTCCTCCTGAAATACAACATCTGTAACGTACTACCCTTCGGATAAGGCCTTTGACAATATGTAATATAAACAGCATCTTATCCAGGTCTCACATCAGAGCGATCCAAACTTCCATAGAGACTGCAAGGATTGACAAAGAGAGGGAGAGATATGCCATTGGATTTTCTGTCATATACAGTAAAATATGGTCACTTAAAAGTAAATATTTCTTTAAATATGGGATTTGTGGGCAACTTCAGTTAGCATGGAGCATTCACAGGGCTTAGTTCAAAAAACCACCTTATTAAATGGCAATTTTGTTTTGGCAGGTTGGATTGCCTGTAATAATAGATTACAGGCAATCATTTTTACCATTTTTGTTATGTTATATTTTGGGGTAGCAATGGAGCATGATTCATTCTTGAAATAGAACAATAAGTGCATTTCAAAAGAAAAAAGAAATAAGCACAGATTTAGTGAATGCTAGAGTTAGAATGAATGCATCTGGAAAGGGAAGGTTGTGTTTTTCATATGTTCAAAAGAAAATGTACTCTACCTTATAATCTTTTTTTAAATGTAATAATCAAGCATCAAAGGGACCCAAACACATAATGAAAATTATTAAACGTATCAATTGTGGTGCCAAGATACCATAATAATTCCATATGGGATAGCCTGCCAGGAACTGACATTAAAAATCACACTATTTCTTGAGAAATAGTTTTCCTTGGAATTTCACATCATGTTTTTTATACAACATTTGTCCAGTCAGTTCTATTTTAGAGCAGAGAGAAAAAGGAAAAAGCAAGTGCATGAGTACATGAAGAAAAGGGATGCAAAAGTACATTTAGGTGAGACAATACTCAAAACCTTTGAGTAACACTTGAAAACCATGCTCTAAATCTTAGGTATAGGTTAATGAAGACTCAAAAACCTCTTTAATACTGAATTTCTTGTACACTAGCACCTTGTGTTCTTCATTTCCTTCCTACTGTTTCCACTCCCCAGCACCCTTTCACCCCTCAGACGACAAGCATCAGAAAGTAGTGACAAAACACAGGCGAGAGTGAAAACAGAGCAGATTCTGGGGCAACTGCTGGTCAGACAGTAGCCTGCATCCTGGAGCACAGGGCAGAACGGAAAAAAACAAGCAGTGACTGCTTTCAGCCCCTACACGCTTTCCACACTTGGTACACACCCTTCTAGCTCTCATTCTGCTTTCACGATGCTGTTTCAGACCTAGAGCTCTAGAAATTAAAAGCCTTAACACACAGCACGGATCTGGCTTGCCACAGAGAACCTGGAAGTGCATTTTCATTGTCGCTTTTCGGCGTAGAAAAAAATGACACAAAACACCTAATACACGAGCCGTGACGACGCGTGAGAGAGCTTACCGTGAACCAGCACTTGTACCACTACCTAGCGGCACATCTGCTGCAGCTTTCCAACTCTGCATGCTGCAAACCCTAAAGCGTACAAATACTTGTTCAGAACTACCTGCTACTATCGTAGCATTGTGCTTCTAGTAGACAAGCTCCCTACTTACTGCGCTCTGAGATATACACACATTCTTAATGGATCACATAAGCAGCACTTACTCACAAGCTCTCTTTTCTCTTTTTTTAAAGAAGAATGTGGTAATGATAGACAATCCTCCCGGGAGCTTCTTTCTTCCAACCCAGATAAAGAAGCTCTTACTAAAAGCAGTAAGTTTTTGGAAGCCTTTATCCCCCCATTTTGCTTGGAGCATCTTCCTACAGCCTTCTGCAGCTTCTACAATTCCTCTAAAGTAACAACAGAATATGCCCACAGTCTTTTGTTTATGTTCCTTCTACTTCCTCAATTTGACATTTAAATTTCACACATAGAAGAAAATTGTACTCATAATGAGATAAAGATGGAATGATTTCAACCTGGATATTACATTATGGTTTCAGCAGTGCCATTAAAGCTCCCTTAGCTCTTGTACACACACAGATTACAATTTCTCTAGCAGGCAGGCTTGACTTCTGGAATAAATTAGGTTCTTTTCATGGTTGATGAACCACCTGTCACTTCTGCTACAGCCAACTACCGTTCCACAAGCGTGGTGCCTATCCGGACAACCGATTCAGTTCCCACCCTTCCTCTGACGCCTTCTGAAATGCCCCCTCCGCTGGAGTTGAGGGAGACTCACTTTGCTCTACATCATTACCTGACCCCTCGTATTGCTGTCCTGGTACAGGCACCAGGGAAGGCAAAAGCCCCACATGAGGTCATGCTGGCTGTAAAAGTTTCCTTTATCTCAGTAATCCCTTTTCCCCAGTGGGAAACACACTACTCCTATCAACTGTTCCCCACGGCCAGGCAATCCTGTCTGTGCACCGAAAGTCCCATTTTCAGGTATTTTCAGTGAGACAGTATGAAAGAAGTTTTCGTTGGCTGACTCATCATACAGCCCGTCACATCAGTCTTCCACCTGACCACCTAGAAATTACCCTGATCAATTATGTTAGTAATCAATACAGTCCAGCATAATAGCCAGGTAGTAAAGAGACTGTGCACAAAATATTTTGCTGATATCTGGAATTTTCTGTCTAGTTGTAACAGCAAAAGAATGCTTTAATATTTAATCAAAGTAGTTATTAAGTCTTTTTTTAGGGAAAAATGAAATTCATCATGAATATTTCCTGTTGTTTATTAGGAACAGTAAGTTAACAAACACATAATTACTTATGACAGCTTGACAGGTAATATCCAGGCTTCCAAAATCTACCAGAGAAAATAAATTGTAAAATAGATTTTAAAGGTTATGAAAGTCATCATTTTAAGTCAGACTTCATTTTTATCTTTAAAGATGCCACAATGGTGATCCCCACTCTGAAACACAAGGGGGAATCTCTTGTGCACCTGAGATAACTCAAACTAATCGTACAAGAACGCGCAGGAGGAGATCTCCATTCTGATGGCCTCCTCCCTCTACACTACTCGGCCCCCAGGGCCTGTACAGTTTAGGCTGATCCGTCACAAGATGCTGCTACTTTGCTCAACCTATTTTCACCCTCCGACTCAACCCCCGTCTGTCTGTCCTCAAGACACCAGGCTCGCCCTGCCTGGGATCCCGCCCTGCCTGGGATCCCGCCCTGCCTGGGATCCCGCCCTGCCTGGGATCCCGCCCTGCCTGGGATCCCGCCCTGCCTGGGATCCCGCCCTGCCTGGGATCCCGCCCTGCCTGGGATCCCGCCCTGCCTGGGATCCCGCCCTGCCTGGGATCCCGCCCTGCCTGGGATCCCGCCCTGCCTGGGATCCCGCCCTGCCTGGGATCCCGCCCTGCCAGTCCCCGGTGTAGGTCAGGGAGGTGGGATGCGGGTGAGGGATGAGGAAGAAGAGGGATGCCCGTTCTGCCATGCTGCCTGACGGCCGAGCTCTCCCTTCTGCCTCTCCCTCTCCACACTGCCTCAGACTAGAACCAGCAACCAGAGGAAGCTGCCGCGTCCAGCCGTACACGCAACCGGCACCCTGCTCCGCAGGCAGAACAGGCAGCTGCCTGCTCTCTGCCAAACCCGGCTGGAGCTGCAGAGCCTGCCATATCCCTCAGCGTCCTGCAGCCTGAACTCCGGAGCGGCCAGGCAGCCGCCTCTAATACAACATACATACTCTAAAACTGGGGGAAAGACCTCCCCTTTTTGCTGGAATGAAGTTAAATTACATTCAGTTGGTTGGCCTCAGCTTCGTGAGCTGGGGTTTTAAAATAATCATAAAAATTTCTATTAATTTGACCCATGGATATGACTAATTTTTCAATGATTATCACTTTTCCAGGCTGCAAAGGGAATTTGTTCTAGCCCTCAAACTTTTTATTCCAATACTAACTACGGGGTCCGTTCAGCTTGGTATCATCTCCTTTTCATCCCGCTTCCTTATCAACAGAATTTTTTTACTTTTCTTCAAAAGCAAATCTGGATTTATTAGAGTTAAAAAGAAAAGAAAAAGTTACAACGTGACAATTTTGGTTTATGTATTTTGATTTCTGGAAAAGCCCTAAAATTATCTAGATGGATACTACCACCAATAATTCTAATGGTTATTGATTGCTGTGAGAAGCAAAAGCAGACTGAAATTCAAAGATAATACGATGCATTTTTCTCTGGTGCCTTACAAAATTGCTACGGCAGCATTAAGATTGTCTGACTCAAAGTGTTCCACTCCTGCGCTTTACAGGAAAGAAAAAAAAAAAGTGCTTTATGAAATTGTCTTTCACACTGAAATCCTGCATGGCTTGAAGTGAGATTTAGGAAACAAAGAGCAAAAGACATTTTGTAAGTAGTATATTAGCTATGTTACATTATCGAAGTCTGGTTGGGATTGCACATGTTTGTTTGGGGCAGCTTTTGTCTTTTCTAGTTATGTTTAAAGTACACAGCCAAAAACTACACTTTTAGACAGAAACCGCAGACTTTATTTTTCTGCCCCACCTTGTAGTCAGGAAATCATGTGTACTAATTTCACTGTCCAGGGAGAACATCTTTATTATCACACCGAGAGAGAAATGCTGTAAGCCTGCGAAGGAGATTACCGCCATTAACAATGCCTCCTTCTTGCCTGTAAGTTGAGTTCAGGTAAGTGGATTCCTGCAGTCCTCTCCTTCAGCCTCCTAAGACCCTTCATGTGAAAGGTCAACAGAAGGGTTAAATTAAGTGAAGAAAGTATAATTTTATCTAACATATTGCTAGGACAAGTAATTTTCTTCCATGTTTCCAAGCTTTATATAAATATGAAAATAAATCAGTGTGGCATAGAAGTATATGAGAAAGCCATAGGACGGCCGAAATCAAGATGTTAGGAATGATTCCTATGGAAGGGTTTTTGCTTTGTGTTTGAGAAACACATTGGGTCTGTCTTTTGCCAAAGAACAAAAATACAATTTGGAACTCAGAGATAAAAATCCTTTTGGGGAGGTATCGGTGAAGAACCCAGAGTCTAGAGCCCTGAAATGTGATTTAGGAACGACGGGAACAATCAGCTTTCCACACCAAACAGCAATCTGGAATCACCACTGACACAACTTCTACGCTCTTCTGGCTGTAACAACTGCAGCTCTATCTCTGAGAGTATCAAAATGCTTTGTGATTTTGCTATGTGTCCTCCCAGTGATTCCTTGGCCTCAAAAGCCACAATTTAACCCAGCAAGTCTCTAATGGTTCTGCCAACAGGCAGCTTTTATCTTGCAATTACCTCTTCAAAGATGCAATAAATCACCTAGTGCATATACAGCCAGACAGCAATTATAAGGGCACGATTTCCAGAGGTGCTGCACACCCACAGCCTCCATCCTTTACAGCTGTTATACTATTCCTGTGGAAAAATCAACCCTTCATTTACTTATTTCCCTCTTTTGTTCCAACATATCTCTGAGCAAAGTGGGTGCCTGGCAGGAGACAGGGGAATGGGAGATAAGGGCAGGGTGTGGGGCGGGGGTTGAATGACTACAGCATACTAGGAAAGCTCAGAGGTTTAACAAAGCCTGACATGAGATTTGCCAGATGGTTCTGTACCGGATTGTAAAACTTTAAACTAATCTTCATTTAAGAGTTTTAAGGGCTGTATCCCTCTTATAAAGCCTCTTGCTCTTTTGCCTGGTTGATTCTGGTAAATTATAGATCAGACTTTCGAAAACTGCTTCCATGAACAGCGGCTCCTTAAATCTCAGCTAAACTGAGCAAGAAGATTACATGTTATTATGATGTAGCACAGCAGGATTTTTGTGCAGCAAACATAATGATGTAGAGAAGGATAAAACTATCATTCTGTGCAAGGAGGTCATCCACAGAAGAACAATGCTTTTTATACAGCTAGCAAATCCATACATACATGATGAATCTTCACATGGCAAATCCTTTCTCTTAATGGTTCTGTAGAGAAACCCAAGAATAAGCAAACCCCAAATCTGTATTCGAGGATTCCATGATCAAACATCTTACAGGAAAGAAGATGTCATTTGGGAGAAATTATTCCAAACATTACTAGAACAAGTATCTATTTCAGGGGCAATTTGTAGGGTAAATGCATCCTATTGGTTTTATGCAAGGAGAAAGGATTTCCTCTGAAACTCCAATGAAATGTCAGATACTGTACATGGTATTAAAAATCAAAATGCTCGCTAATCTTACAAGTGTGTATTATATACACTTTTAATTGTAAATCAAATACAGTTCACATGGAAAAGCACAAAGCAAAGTCAGTATACTGAAGGGTAGAAATTCTTTCCACCTGCTGTCAGTATTTGTAATCATAGTATCTTCACAGGTGAAATTATAGTAGAGGGAATTTATAGACTGCAGACACTAAATGATGACAAAGTTGAAGTGGGAAGAACAGAGAATAAAATCAAGCGCTTGGTAACTATCAATAGCAAAATTTCAAAAATGGAGACTGAGAGCACCAAGTTCTGAGACTCGATACAGTAATTTGGTACTGAACTTGTGAGCTAACAGCCTTTAGAACAGGTGATACAAACATTTGAGTCTGTTCAGCTTTAAGTCAGCAGCCCATTGAATTTCCTCTCATTTTCTTTTTCTGTACATAATTTTGAATGCAATGTAGCAATGTCAAATGACCTCCCCTTTCTCTCTCTTTTTAATTGAAACATTATTTCCTGCACATGAAAGCTTTTGACTTAAAAGCAATCAGGTGCGATATTCACAGCTCTGGTCTTTTCAAAATGTCATGCACAGGAATTACACGGATTTATCCTAAAGCTCTCTGTAAGAACATCAGCATTTTGGAATGCCTAAGAAAATGTCTATCTATGGGAACATGCCTCTCTAGACTTCCTTGTTCAACTGATTTTATTACATTTAAGTAACAATCAGATACTGCAGTACACTTCCATTTCATCTTGCACATCATTGCTAACATACTTAAACTAGTTTCCCCAGATTTCTTAATCCATGCATAATTAAATTCCTTCTGATATAAGAACAGAGGCATTCCCACAAATTCAGATAATCTTAAAGGAGCAAAATTACTTTAAATTTTGTAAACACAGAACTTTTTTCTGTTAGTTCGTATATGTAAAAATCTTAGTGGTAATAGCTGATAAAATATGCTCACACTACATGTTCTGACTTGAAAGTATTTACATACATAAAACTAATGTGACATTATATGCTAAGGTATTCTTACATCAAGTGAAAGGGGGGAAAAAAAAGAACATAATATCAAACAGCTTGTTTTAGTTGCCTGAGCTCTACTTAGCTTTTAAAGAATGAATATAAATGTACACAAATCCGTTTTGTGACTCAGATATAAAGCATCATGTTAAAAATGTAGTACATGGTAGCAAAACTACGAATTTTTATATTCCTGCATATTTTCTCTGGAGATGTTAAAATTCACATTTCTTGTTGCCTCCCTTCATAAAAATAGTTTCTCTTTCTGTAGGTTTCTGTAGGAAAACCAGCATAGCCTCTGCCAGGATCCACCTTGTCCAAATGTGGTTTTTTTCTAGGGCTTGTCATCATCTTTCTCTATGGTGTGACTAAGTTACACTTTATAGAAAGCCAGCTTCTTATAACGAACATTTGCAATTTAAATTGCTCTTTCTCTCTGAACATTAAGTCTGAATTGGATAAAGGTGTTAAAAGCTAAGGCTTCCTCATTTTTTTACTTTACTAATCAAGCAAACTAAAATTTCATTATCGGAGTTGTCCAGGAGTAGCCTGGACCTGGCTGGTGGAGAAAGCCCTGAACAGGAATCTCACACGCCGATTAGAGCCAGGAGAGAATGGCTGACAAACCCCTATGCTTCCAGCTTTGAAGTGTGGCAGAACTAAGCAAAATGTGCCACCTTAAATTAGATTTTTCCAGCAAGTTGATAAATAGGCTTACTCATAAAGAGCAGCAAGACTAATCTGCAATTCTCCTGACATTAGAGACAACATGATCTATAGAAGCCTTGTTGGATCATCAGCTATTTTCATTTGATGTCATCCTATTTATATTCCTTATCCCCAGCTGTGACTATTTGTCTTATAAAGTATGTTTGATTTTTCTAGTGCATATTGTAGTTCTTAGAATATGAAGTAAAATAAAAAGCCAAATTGTTCTTCAGGTAGCAAGAGTTTGTCCAGAACAGGCACCGGTACCATAAATAATCCCTCAAGAGATAAACAAGGTGTGTTTGGAAATAATTTTTTTTAGTATCAAGTCTCTGAGTAAATTATTCAGCATGTATCCTAACCTATGGCACATAATTCAGACTGAATGCAAACAGTGTAACTTGTAAAACAGGGAAGGACATGTAGGAGTCACCAAGGGTAAGTCGAGGCAAGAGGAGCTCCATCTACGCTAAGGCAGGTCAACGCAAGGGAGATCCATCGCCCCGCTTAAGCCAAGAGCGACTGCGGGCTGTATCAGCACAACTTGCGAAAAATATGAGTCTTTTTACAGCATAGACATATGTAACAAGTGACAGGAGTAGGTGATTACTTTACATGCAGTCAGGATAGAGTCTGAAATCTCAACATTATTAAAGTAAAATACATTTAAAGTTGTATTACTTTCTTGTTAACCAAAAGCAACTGGTGCCTGTCTGCCTCTCTGCTTCTTCCCTTCCCTTGGACAACTATGCACGTCAGCTTTCCATCAAGAAAAACAATATAAAATACTTATTTACTTGTTCCAATGAGAAAGTGCTACACACAGAAGTCCACAGAGTCCCATCACATTTCCCCTAATGCTCGTATGTTATACCAACCACATCTTGACTCTATGTCAGGAATCCCTTCCACAGTTACAGGAAAAACCCTACCTTGATATCATACATTTAGCTGTGCTAATAGGGTTTGCTGTCAAGAGACTAGTAATTCAATTTCAGGAAGAATTATAACATTCTAACCTTTTTTTTTTTTTCCAGCTAAACATAATAAATAATAACATTATAGAATTTCTTATCTTGCTGACCTACATAAATCTGTCTGCTATGCTGCTTTTCCGGAAGGAGGGAACCTACAACTCACGAGAAACCTTGGCGAGTGGGGGACATCACCTAGGGAGCCTGCACTGAAGAAGGAGATTTTGGAAGTCCAGAGGGACTCAGGCCAAGGTACACCAACTCCAGGATTTCTCTGATACTTAACTGCCTCCACACTTACAGTAGATTTGTATGATTGGCACATGGCAGGAGTGCAAATCAGGCAGGATCAGAAGCATTCTCAGTGGTTTTTGAGGTTTTCTATTTTGAAGGGGGTTTTGGTTTGGGGGTTTTTGGTTTTTCGTTTGGGTTTTGGGGTGGGTTTTTTTTACATACAAGTAATGAGCCCACCCTGGAGATTCAGGAAGTTATCATAACATAGATGTGCTTTCATTATTGCCTAGTCATGATTACAAGGTTAATTAGCCCAGATGTTATTTAAAACTTAAGGACTTTATACAAGTATTTATCTTGTCCCTCCTCTGATCAGAAGTACGCTCAGAGCACGGGCACGCAGCAGAGGCAGAGTTTGTCTGCTCCTGTCGTACCCAGCACCAAGAGTGCCAACGACGCGGCAGCGGTGTGATCGGCGCAGATCAGCGATCCACAGGGATTACGCAGCCTGTGCTGAACCCAGGTTACTGCAAAATTGTATCGCTACTGCAACTGAAGACAGTTAGATAAAGCTGACAAGTTAAAAGAATGAACACAGGAAGAAATAAACCCCATGCTCTCTGTAGGTTTTATAAGCAAGGTGAGAATTAAGAATGCAAAGGGATCAGGAGAGATCTGCGTCTTTTAAGTAACAGACAAGGCAGGAGGAGTAATCCTGACGTACTGAAGAACATTGACAGGCGGGTGTTACAGTGGTGTTAAGGATGTCTAAACTTAATCCGGAGAGGTGTCCTCACTTAAGATAAATCAGTTTCTGACTGTCTTCTACCAACAGCATTGGACCCAAGTCCAAGCACATTCTCACCTTCTATTTTAAAGTTTATTTTAATCCTGACACATAGTTTCTCAAATATGTTTCCTGACACTTTCCATGTTTTCTATTTTTTTTTCGATTATTCATGAATTACTGAACGAGAGATTGATTTTCAACATTGGGGCAGGGTGGGGGAAAGAGAAAAAGAAAACCCAGAACACAGTATCTGAAATCAAATCTTCCATAAATACATGATTAAATTAGTTTATGGAGGTCCACTTCCACTAATAATGCCTGCAGTTGAAAACTTTTAAAGCACAGTCCTTTTGTTTTATAAAAACAATAATGAATTGATATTAAGATCACTCCTACGGAAGCATAATTTTCCTCATTTTAAAAATGGCAAACTAAAGAGCAGAGTCACACACGCAGTGACTTCTAAAGCAACGACAATTTTTATTCCTAATCCCAAGATGAGAGACAAAATGCCCTCTCTTTGAGATTGGGAAGAATACTACTGTCATAAACACACTAAGAACATCAGAAGTAGATTTCATAAAGTATAAGACTAGACTTTGGAAGACACCTTTGCAAACAGATGCATATTCACACACATGCCCTCTCGCTCTCCGATTTCCAGAGCCGCTCCAGATTTCAAACATTTCAAATGTGCTACATGAAAATGTATTTGATTTTTGTTATGCATTTTTACTAAACAGACTCGGTTACATTGTAGAGGATACTCTTATTAAGCAATGCACTATATAAGTCAAGCTTATTTCAAAACTACTGCAAATAATTCTTTTTCTGCATTTGACCTCCCAGTAGTACGTTACAGATACGGGGCACATGAAACCCGAGGGAATGAGTTAGGTGATCTGGTGCCTCAGTTACAAGCTCTGGCCCTAAGCAGATGAATATGAAGTTCCTGGAATTTCAGCAAAAATGTTAGCAAAGGATTTTTAATGCTGAATCCAAAACATGGTAATATGTACACATACTTGGTCTGGTTTAATTCTAGCTACTTGGAACACCAAAAATAGTGAAGACATGATGGCAGAGTCTTCAATTTGAGACAGCTTACAAAGAAATACAGGAAGCTTTGCAAGTTTTTTCCACCAAAACTCTACATGTTGTTAGGAAAATGTGCAAAAAACTGGAATTTCTAATTTCAGGTAACTAAGGCCATAGATATGAACTTACAAAACAAAGATCACTTTAAACCATCCTCATTTATTTGTAGGAAAAAATACATCCCAGTGGCTTAAGGAAAACAATATCAGTGGAGCTGTTCTGTCGCACACAGAGCTCTTAGATGTGTTAGAGAAAATGGCAGTTTGCTTATTAGGGGGAATTGCTTTAATTCCTCCAGATGATGTATTCCAGGACTAATTTGAGCTTTTAGCAATAGTTAATGAGATAAAAATCATTGAAGCATCATTCTGATGGAAGTTGAGGGGTTTGCATATCTCACTTAACATAAGAGACTTGCAAATAAACATTTGGAGCATGTGAAAAGCAATGGCAAAATCACAGAAAATGGCCATCACTGGATTTCTAAACTATTTACACTGAATTGCTACTTATGTTAGATTAAGCACACTTTCAGTGAAATAATATATGGCAGTGAAATCATACACAGTAGCCACTGTCATTAATATATTAAAGTGCATTATTTTGTCCATATGCAACAGACTAGGAATAATTTCACTTATAAAGATTGCAATAATTTTCTAAAGGTTATGCAAGTCTTGTATGATCTTCTCTAATACCTATGATTTATGTATTCCATAAAAAAACATTCTGTTATCTCAGGATTATTGCACTAAACCTCCTGGTGTAAATTCAAAATCTTAAGGAACATGAAACACTCTCACAACTTACATGAGAGTGGCCCTTAGACCTTTTCAGATTATGTTCTCTATGTTCTTCATTATTCCACTTCCTACACCTTATGAAGTACTACTGAAATGAAACATCTGAACTCACTCCAATGACTTTTAGATGGAAAATACTGATCCAAGGCTCACTGCAGAAAACAACCCCACCAATTAATAGTCTAGGTCAGTTTTCTTTATTTTTACAGATTATTTATTTTTTAAATGCAAGTATAGCTTAATATTATGTGTGAATTGAAACATTATCGACAAGAGAAATCAAAGAAAATTTATTTAAATTATTTCTTTCTGAAGTAAGGAAATGTTGAACACTTTGTCCCACAATCCTTTGAATATTCTTGTCAGTCCCATTGTAACATAAATAAAGATAAAACACCGTTATTATATAAAGCCGTTATGATCTATCTATACACGTATAAAGCCTCAGCGTGCAAAGGTAAAAATAATATTTTTCCTTTCTTTCCTATTCCAGACTTATCTCAAAGGGAGCAGTTGGAAAGAAAGAAGAGGCCACGTACAACTTGTTGACTGAACCAAATGGAATTTTCCAGGCGATCACAAGCAGTACAGATAGGCTGGCTATACAAACGCACCAGCTCCTCTTCCACGTAGTTGAGCACGTACACTGCTGCTCAATATTAGTGAAGTGGAACTCAAAAAGCAAACATCATAAACTTTTCGTGTCCTTCAAAATTTCTATGTTCAATTCTGATGCAGCAGCGTACCTGGCATGAGTACACTCGGCAAGATTTATATCGGCCAGCCCAAGGAGCCTCTGCTGACAACATCCGAAACCAACCCCATCCTATTTGTGTGGCAAACAAAGTATTGGAATGAAAATCAAAATGAGAAGAAAAAAAAAAAATGTCACTGCTGCTCAGTTACTAGGTGCTAAGAGACATCGCTGATTAAGATACTAACTGAAAAGCCCAAAAAGATAAACCTTTTGAAACAGGGAATGAGACACATTTGTTCTCCTTTGTAGACATACACTGATTATGCTACAAAATTTTAACCACTGCAAATATAAAAAAATCACAGCTAAAATAATTAATAAAAATGGTAACTGACATACAAAGAAAATGACATAAAAGATTTTCCTCAAAACCAGCTGCTTTTGATACACAGCAAAATGAGCACGTGTCACACGACTGATGTTAGACAAAAGATATATCAACAGGGATGGAGGAAGATTTCTGGAAAGCTGCAGATCAAATAAAAAATGTGAAACTATTTTCTATGTTAAATATGTATGATATACATAAACTTTAAGACAACAGACCTAATCCTGCATTGTCCTGGATCCTGTGAGGAATTTTACATAACCCAGCATCTCTGTTTCACGGCAATTTTTAAAGTACTATGTCACATCAGTGAATTTTTAGACTCTTTTTAAACAATCTTAGAAAGGCCAATAGCAGTAAATAGAAGATAGCAAAGTATCATGACCTATTATACTTCTATTTTTAACACATCAATGAATCACAAAAAAGATTCAAATTACACGTCCCTCCTCTATTACCCAACTCATCACACAGAGAATCTAGAATCATTCTTCACTAGACGAAATACTAGTAATACAGAATTCATATTTAAACTTCCCTTCAGATTATACCCATGAATACAAGAACTATTACAAAATCACAAGTTTATAGAAAAAAAAAATCCACTGCGGAATTATTTTTTCTACTTCTCTGTTTACAAGTTTTTCCTACGTTTACCTCTCACTTTAGAGAAAAAAAATCTACTGTAGCAGAAGATACCACTGATTCACTTTAGGCAACCAGTTTCAGCAAAAATTAACGTGGCAGAATCTTATCATAAAAGGCTAAAATGGCTATAAAGGAAATTACACAACTCAAGTAAAGACTTAAATAGTCATCTCCTTACAAAAGTTTAATATTATATCTCAACCAGAAATCAGATTCACTTTAAAAAATTGCAACATTTGTCTCCCAGATACGTATTGGGATTTGATTTTTTCCTTTCTTTTTTTTTTCCTCATTCCCTATGAAGCTATCTCTAGTTTATACAGTTTCTTCAAGCAATTTTCTGCCAACAATTGGCTGCTTTAATTTACCTCTATCATAAATTCCCAAGCACAAGAGTAGGTTCTTTGCAGCTTTGAAATCTGCACTTAATTCTACATTCCTTCCTTTCATTTCAGAAACGTCCGCCTTTATCTACATCATTTTACTTTGGGGCATCATTTAACTTAGTCCTCCCTAGCCACAAGTCCTAGCAGACCCTCCCACAAACTTCTTGCTTTAGGAAATTGATTTGCTGTCTCCTCTAACTATCCTTCACAACAAATCAATCCTTTGACTCCTCCAACTTTTCTGAAAAGCTTCCCTCTTGCCTGCAAGAGCAAAGTTGTAAACATCCTTCTTTTTTTTGTATTTCTCCTGGGCGGTGGAGAAAGATTCATTTTATATTAAGCATTTGCCACCACAGCTGGGTTCAGACAGAGCCAATGGACCAGTCACTGCTCCCAGTCTCACTGCCATCACTGTCCATCGGAGCTGGAAGATGGCAGGAACACTGCGAATATGCTGCCCCACACAAAGGAGTTACCTAAACCAGTAGAGGTTCTCCACCCGCTCACACACACCGACGTGCACCACAGTTAGAACTTCCCTTAGGATATGCCTTTCCATCTAAACGGTTTTGGAATGCTTCTTCTGTTTCCTTCCATTTGCCTCACTGTTACAGAGTGTACCAAAAAAAAAAAAAAAAAAAAAATCAGCATCTAGGACTTGATCTCAACTGACGAATGACTAGAATCTGCCACACAAAGAAATACCCTTCAGAAGCTCTACTGGGAGTGACTGCTGTACCTCAACGATCCGGAACATAGTTAAAGACCGAGCTGTTCAGACATCCTGGAGTAAGTCAGTAACTCAACTTCACATGAGACTGGTTTGTGTCTTGGAAAGAACACCACATCATTAGATAGGTCAGAGAGGCAGGAAAAAAACTGATACAGATAAGGTAAACATAGTGCTCCCACAGAAATATTAAAATTAATGGCATTGTTCATCTTCGAAGAAAATGAAAAGCATAACGTAAGAGGATATATATACCAACACACGCAAGTGTATTTGTAGGTCAAGTAAATTATATGGTGACTGCTTGCAAAATTCTAGTTCAAGAAGTGGGAGGAATCAATTAAATTACTATGTTTGTTTTTAAGGGAATAAAGAGAATATCGTGTGCTGTATGGTTGGAGTGCTGAGCACATCATGGATTTCACAAAATGGCATTAAAAAGTAACAATGTTCAGAGCTATAATAATTAAGACAAAATAGACACGATCTCCGGAGAGCAGGGCAGAACCTTATTTTCCAGCACCTTTAAGCTATTCTAAGCTGTGGGAGTGAGATCTTTATAAGCGATAATTCCACCCTATAGCACTTCTAACACATTTTTCATAAACAACTCACATTTGCCCGTGTTAGTTCCGGTGTACCTTACAGTTTTAGCAACACAGTGGTTCTTGTTTCTGCAGATTTGCATTTGTCCACCTGCGTTTGATGTAAGCTGGCAAACCATAGCTTGTCTCCAGAGTGAAACAACCCCCTGAACAACCCAAGATCTCCTGCTGACAAGCAGGCTACGCCAAGATGTCACTATGCGTGTGCTCCAGTGACTTAATTTCAGTAACTGAAAGTCAGAGCTCTGAGGATGTGACTTTCCCAGTGTAGGCAGGGCACAGCATGGCATTTTACGGTTCTCATCACAACCCACGTCCAAACCTCAACAGATCGCATGACCACAGTACCAGCAAAACCTGCAGAATCATTGAATCATTCAACAGTTATCATTTCAGTAAGTTACACAGTGTGGTAAACTGTGTTTCAGCAATAATAAAAATAGGTCGTGGAAGAAACCACAAGGTAGTAACAGGAGATATGTTGTCCTGTATTTGCTAGAGCACGTTGTGATAGTCAGCTTCCAATCCCATGTGTTAATATAGGAAAAATAGTTTCTGACTCTCAGAGAAATCAATGAACTACAAGTTTTATGAGAGAAAGCTGTAGGTTGTAGTAGTTTTAACACGGAGAAGTAAAAAATAACACAGAAAAATTATTTCAGGGAATTTAAAAGGAAAAAAAATTAAATGTGCTGGGGCATTAAGGTCAGCTCCCTAATGCACAGTAAGCGTTCACTAGTGTAAAAAGCTTTTACGGTTTCCCAAGGCTCAACACGCACTACTCTGCTTTTAGATGTCAACAGGTTCACCCTAACCATGCCCTTAGCATTCGTAAATCATCCACTTCATTATCAGCCAGTGCCAACTGGCTGGGTGATAAATCTAGAGAAGTTAACTACCAAACACAACATCCCTGCTGCAGCACACTGTACTGAATTCAAAACTTGTATTCCTGAGATTGCTCTCAATGTGCAGGAGATCACCTCGCTGAGAGACGCAACAAATACACGCTGTTATGCATGCAGCACTGACAAAAAAAAAAAAAAAAATGCAAGCATCTTGGTCTTGTCAAGCCGATGTTAAAAGTTACAGCCAAGTTCTTCATCAGAATCATTACCTGCCACATAGGACAGCAGCAAAAAGGCTCGCATGGAGCATTACACGCTGGCTGCCCTCCACAGCTGCCACCACACACACAGAGCCAGAGGAAGATTAGAATTCGTGTATTGGTAGTCTACTAATACCCCCCCAAGCCCTGCTACTGGGGATAAAACCAAACTGATTACGTTTCCAAAGATTCTTCCAAAGCTGAAAGCTTTTCTCTTTCCTACTGCGTATGACTTTGACCTACGGTTGAATCTGTTCTCTCATTTTACATTCTCATGTCCAGAAGAGGTTTCTCCAGTAGAGTAAGTCTATGGCTGCATCCATCCCTCCTTTGCTTCTTTGGTTCTGGTTTCCCAGTCTGGAGGTTTGCTGGAGTTTGTAGCTTAGATACATACATCCATATACATACGTGTTTAGGTTTCTTTCACGTAAAGATGACTAATCATTTAAAGTTATCAGCCCATGATAAAAAGTCATGTGTAAGGAAAAGACTCTTCTGGAATCTGATTTTTAATCTGTTTTTATTAAGGCTGTATAAAGGTTGGTTTTTCAGATTCCTACCAATATAAAACAATATTATGAAATCTCCTATCTGTAAACATCCTGTTTTTACAGAAAATGAGGAATACACGCCCATTTGTATGGAACTCACATCATAGCGTCTGGCAGCACGACAACCACATTGTACAGAATTTGTCACCAAGAGACTTGATCCGGCCAGAATAAATTTGCTTACCACAAACCGGTAAGGGCAGGAATGTCTCACCAGTATGAAATGGCATGCTTTGTCCATACTTTAATAATTGGGGTCAGAAAGTAAGGACACTTCCAACATAACTGAAAGTCTTTGAAATTCCCTAGTCTACTGTTTTGTTTATGCTGGAATAAAACCAAAACTCTCAGCTCAGATCTACTTTCTTAAGGAACTCTCAAAGCTCATCTTTTGTGCCCAGTGTCTTTAAGAACAAAAACAACCAGAGAAGTCTGTGCTACTGTTTATTTATATTATGTTAGCTGTCATTGGGTTCCCGCATACCATAAAACATTACTAACGATTAAAAGAGTATGGTTATTTTCCTACAGGGCATAATACAGAGTGCATATCAATTTACAAATATTTTATCAATTTTTATAGTTAGTTTTAGTATACGAATAAAAATGGTAGTTACAATTAACATTTATCCCTCTTTTGTACTCTTTAGATATATGCATACGTACCAATTTAGATAGGTAATAAACAGTGCAGTATCTTTTAAAGGTAAATAAGCCAATTAAAAGAATTTACTAAAGTACTTAAATGTACAATAATTTTGTTTCAATTATAGAACTATAGTGAATTTTAACATCTCAAAGTGTCTAGTTTTGATAGCTTTTTTTTTTTCAATCAAGTAACCTTCTCCAGTCTCAAAAATATTTTTAAACATCATAGGTACAACATAATTGCAGAACTACAAAGATCCATTATGGCTGACATGGCACTAATAGTCCTTGTGGGTGTACTTTTATTTTAAGAAAGGATGAAAACTTTTTGTTTTCTGGCTTTTTGTCAGAAATTGCATTGTGCATTTCTTTTTTCGAAACATGTTCAAGTACTTTCCTCACAGCTTTTCTTCCTCTCTTTTCTAAGCTGAAGAACTTCTTCACCATTTCAGATACAACAGAGCAAGTAGGCCTTCTACTGAACTGCCAATGTCTAAATCACTTACCTAGCCCTTCCTGCAGTAAGAGTTGAACTTCAAATGTTTATTTAATTACACTTACTCTTCTATCCTTTCGGTTATCTATTCCTAGCCATCTGGATTATCCACCATCAATAAAAATGGTTTTGTGCTGTTAGACAGGGGTCAGCATCTTGAAAAGTCTCTCCAACTAATTATATAGATTTACAATTAGAGCAGTGTAAAACACAACATCCCCATGTTAAAGCTATAACTTACAGCCTATACTGAAATAATTGCAACAGCGAACACTGTTACGTACTCTGTTCCTTTGAGATAAGCAGCGTAGGACCCACTCACAATTACTGTCATGACACCTAAGGAGATGCGCGTCCCAAACGCTAGACTAAACCATAAAATGGCACCAGGGCACCAACGCGTGGAAGAGAAAGCAGCGTCACAGGCACAACTCCTCACCCCTTCACCCAAGGGCTCTCACCCGGGCTGGCCTCCAGGCACCCTCTCCAGCTACTCTCATCGTCACGGCTTCTCTACAGCCACTTTCAGTCCATGTGGCAGAAGATTTAATGAGAGATTTCACCCCCCGGAGAGGCAGGGCTGTATTTCAGTCAGATGCTGAAGAGGAAAATTCACAACCCAGCTGAATTACAAAGCAACAGTCGCCTGGATTTTCAGTTAAAGTAACCAGCGAGAAACTTGAAACTCTGCTGGTGAGAACACCACAACACGATTACTAAGCTAATACAACATTTCTACTCTGAAGTCTTTCAAGGCAACTGGAAACCTTCAGAAAGCACTTTTAGTCACTGCCAGGATGAATGGCTTCAGTAAATACATTTTAGAAGCTGGAAGATAAGGATCTGAATTTCTCTTTTGTCTGGAAAGCTTTGTCTTATATCCTCTTCCCTCTGCCCCTGCTGATGCCTCCAAAATACAAAGACTCCACAGAACTGTGGAAGTCACAGACTTAGCTTGGTTTCCCTACAGTCTGCTTTTATGTGAAATCTCTTTTTTCATCTTTGCTTTCTCTTTGCACACTTTAGCCTAATTCATCCTTATAGACAAGTAATGCCTGCTTTTCTTTTAAGCACAAAATGCTTTGTTTGGAAAAAATGCAGAGAGATCAAATTAGGACAATATATGCGTGTGCATATTACCATTTTAATTTAAATAGGCTGTTAAGTAGAATAAGGCAGCAATCTTTTCACTTCATTTCTCCCAATAGATGCTAATAAGAGAAAGATATGAGTATTTTAAACTACAGAGGTCAACAGGTATTCTAAAGGTGAAGCAGAGATATTTCTGTCAATGTTCTTATGCAAGTATCACTATGGGAAAAGACGAGCACTACCTTGGGTGTGATGCATACATCCTGTTACACGCATTGCCACAGAAGCGAGCCCCATTCCAAGGCATCTTGTAGCTTGTAACAAAATAGTCATATCAAGTCTCTTAGTTAGTGCTGTGAACAGTATTTAAATTCGAGCTTTACTTACAGATATACTATCCTGAACTGTACGCTCAGTTAGAGTGAGAAGATGGTATCTGCAATATTAAGTGGCCAGTCCTAGAACTGATAACTTCTATCTATCTACTGAATTAATTTTTTTTGTTGTTCTTTCTGGGTTGGATGATTTTCTCAAAGAATAAATATGCTTGGCAATATTTTGTAGCTCTTTTAAATGCAACTAAGTAATTAATTCTTCAAAGCACAAAGACTACAGAGATATCAATGAATAAAATAATTCTCATCCTACGTAAGCACTATTATTCTCTGTGTTTTTTCAATAACAGAAAGATAAATTGAGAGATTAAGTGAAATGTCCAAGGTGGTATGTTGAGAAATTCATAGAAACAGACTTAATGGCAATAGCATCTCCAAGCACCAAAACATTTAGTCTCACAGACCAGTAACGTTCTGGATGAAAGATATGATGGCTCTCCTGCACAATATCATGCACACATTTTATTTCAGAAATCAAGTAATAGTATAATGAGTGCTAATGACCCTTCTTAATTGGAAAAAGCCAGATATCGCACAACGGAGTAGTAGGATGAAACCATGCTGTTCATTCCCATGAATTATTTTATTCAGACAGGAATATATATTTCCAGAGCAGATGCTTTAGCATTTGGGTCTTAGATTAAATTCTTGAAGAGATACATCTGAAAATACTTACAGTAATAAGGCAAATTCAGACTAGATAAAAATTACAGTCACAACTGACATGAATTTTTTTATGCCAGTTCTAGATACAACACAGATTACAGCAAAAGTTAAATACGTATGCTATTTCTCAGTTTCAGTATCTCCAATTTGTGTCACAGATCTTGCAAATCAGCTCATTCAAAAGCAAACATGCCATTTTAACAATAGCAACTTTATTCATTAGACAGAGAAAATTATTCAACCTGTTAAAGACTACTCGATTTCACCAAATTAGTAAGAAGTCAGAACAAAAACTCTTCTCCACTCAAAGTACAGAACACGGACCAAACAAGAAAGAAGAAACAAATAGGATGGAGCCTAGGAAATGTAAGGAGGTACTCATCTTTGAAATATCAATCCAATCAGAAAAAAAGGGTAAAATCTCTAAGTGAAAAGTTCACTCTAAATTCACAGTTTAGAAAGTTTCTAATGTATTTCTGAAGAGATATTTAAACTTAGAAGAATATTTTCCACTCTGTTGACGATCTCTTGCATAGCATACAGAGTTTCAGATTGGTCATCATCTATTTTGAAGACTGTTTTTAACAGTAAGTTGCAAAGTTTCCAAGACTTCCAAAGTTTTTGTGGGTTTGTTTTTTTAGTTTTTGCAGTTTGGGAGGTCTCATGGTGAAGAATCAAATCTCATATAATAATTTGTCATGAGAGCAAAAAAACATTTTGCAGGTGTCTATAGAAAGACACCTGCTTCTTTCGCTTAGAATCAAGAAGTGTAAGAGTGATACTTCATTAATGCCTCCTTTCATAATGCTGAAGTTATTTTTAAAAGTGTACTTCCTCTAATGGAATAGATGACTTTTTTGTCTCTGTGACTTTCTTTCCAAACTGCACGTACTTTATATGAAACATAGCTCCGAGGCTGTCAATTGAGCTTGAAAGTTAATGTTCCTGTAAATCACCAACTGCCAAAACGAGTTATACCATTTACCTTGTGACTGTTTTTTGAAAGTTATCATCGAAGTATTTAGCTAATCGCACTTCAGACCCTGTTTGTCTCCCAAGCCTCTATGGCCAGCAGCCATTCACGTATACAAGACCGAACAACAGAACTGCACGCTCACTGGATAAGCGATGTTATGGTAAGTCATTAGTGTGCTATACCAGTGATGGATTTCAGAATTGAAATGGCCATGAATCATGTCATTAATTTAAGATTCTCTCTCCACACTAACGCATCTTGCGGCAGAAGAGCCAGAGCACCAGCACAGTATTTCAGAGAAGTGCTTCCCACAGAACTCAAGAGGTGAAATGAAGGGTTTTCTTTCTTTAAATGCACAGTTTAGACGGATAGGTTTGCAACCAGCAATCTTTGTTTCTTTTTCTTTATATGATTTTCCTAGATTATTTGTTGGCTTATTTTTACACTCTTCCCTAAATCTACTTAAAAAACCCCCAACAATTATGGTACAGCCTTAACCTTATACAGTGGGAGTAATTGCCGGGAGTTCAATAAGCATTAGAAGAGGCAACCATTGCTCTAACCCAACTCAATGGCCAAAGACAGACGTTGTGCGACATCCATAGTGAAACCAGCTCATTCCTATCACTTATGTTGCCAAGTTTCAACTGAGCATAGTATTTCAAATTAACGATTGGAAGAGACAAAGTTTAAACCACAATATCAACACAGATTAGAAAGCTCAAATCCCAGAAGAGACTGGAGCCTGTGAAATGGTCTGAGACTGGAGCATAGTGAAATGGTTGGTGACCAACCCAGGTGTTTCAGGAGTTTCAATCTAGCTTCAGTTTGACCCCATTGTTAACCACCAATCTTCACTGAAGCACAGAAGGTGTCCTCCTGAAATGTATCCTTCACTTTATTGTACCTAAACTCAAATCCAGTCTTCATGCTCCCAAACCATTTCACAAAATGAAGCGAGGCACATGAAGCAGAGATCACGTTATCTGAACTAAAATGCAGACACACCTTCTGCATCCGATTGGCAAATTTGGGATCATTTTCATAGTATTCATTCAATAAGACTACACAAGATTTTGAGACATCTTATTGTAATATCTCCTAATTTATAGTGAACAGGCTTTTTTTTTTTTTAATTTAAGATCAGTTAAAATAATCCGATTGCTATTTTGTAAGTACAGTTTTTAGTTAAGCAATCCCAAAGAGAGGAAAGCAGAACAAGGAGCAAAATCCGTCTCAGGTTGGGTACATTTGGTAAATAGCACGTTGCCAAGATGTCATTTACAAAAACACCATGCCAGGACACCAAGGAGGGTCTGAACTGCTGTGGACAGTTGGGGGAAAAGAAACAATAAGTCTGCCTCATATTCATTTCAGTAGACAATAAATTTTTACTGAAATTACATTTTTGAATTACATCCTCTGCTTTCTTCTTTAAATCAGTGGAGGACCCCTATGTCATTACAAAGCTATAAACAGCACTTCAGCAATGATTATATGCTAGCATTGTCATTTCTTCCTCATGCTTATTATGGGTCATATTTCTACCTAGATTGCAAGATTATTGTAATGCAAGGATTAGTAAAAACAGTACATAAATAATACAGCGTGCAACTAAAATCAGGGTATTTGAGGAAAGGAAGAGGTAGGTACGGATTTTAAGTGACAGAGAACTGATTACTTTAATGTTCATAATAATACGACCTGTCAACAGAATAAGGAATAGAGTCATCAGTTTACCACCAGTGGTGACATTTCTTGTTGTCATTCAGCAAACTAATTGCCTCTTTTGTCAGGTATGAATTCCTTTTAACAGAGATGTTAAAGGCAACGGTGCCTGGCCAAGCAGATACTCTGATTCTTAAAGGTTTCCCCCGTTTAGTAAAGTTCTTTTTCAAGTTTATCATTTATGCTGATATCTGAGCAGCTATTGGGTTCTTTTTTTTTCCAGAGCAGGGGATAGAAATAAGACAGAAAACATTATGAAGCAATTTGCCAGCCTGTATATAATAACCTAAAGCATGTATCTATTTCTTCTTTAGAGAACAGGAAACGTTTAATCATTTCTGAAAGACCTACTTATCAAACTGAATTACTTTAAGCATCCTCCTATAAATCACAAAGTAGTAGTATATTACGGTTCCAGAAATGAAGCTCCTATTGCAATGAGTGGAAGTGTTAGCAAACAAACACGTCCTATTACTATGCTAAATTCTGCAAACTCCTGTTACTTCGCAATGCCTATTCTACGAATAAAAATTTTGCTGAGCAATATTACTCAGTCCAAAAAAAAAAAAGTGATAAATAATTAACATCTCACCTTATTAACTCTAGCAGCCCACCTTTAGAAGATATATACAGTTCTGGGGAGAAGTCTTTCTACCTTCCAGAATTTTTGCTCTCCTTTTTGTAGGCACACACTGAAGCACATTCTGGTGTCAATCCTGAATGATCAAGCCCAATAAAATTATTCATATTGATCAAGATTTACTTTTTTTTGCATTATCAGGCTATGCGTGAAGTTACCAGCCTGTAGACAGGAATCATGCCAGACTGAAGAGATTTTACTTACAACAGCTGATGTACTCATATCAAACAGGGCTCCTAACATTACTGACTTCCATTTGAAAACAAAACAAAACCAAAACAACACAAAAAACAAGCCCAAAACAACCCACAACCAACCCTCAAGAATTTAGCATTTCCCTCAGTAAAGCACTTACGTACGCTCTGCATTGCTACCAAACAGGCAGCCATTTTTCTGTTCTCATCTTGCTTTAAAATCAATAATATATGTCATCCTTACGAAACAGCAGCAGAGATATAGGGCTTTACATAGCTATAACATACACATTTATGGGGGAAAAAACCCAAATGCACAAAACCAAAATGCCCAAAATATCTTTCTATTAGCTAGAACACGTGTAACATTGCATACATAATGGTTCCACCCCCAAGAAAAAGTTTTAAACACAATTTTCATGTATCTTTTCAGAAGAAGAGAGGCCAGAAGGCAAAGTGGCTGAGCACATTAGTAGTTATCCCTTCTAGTCACAAAGCTTCTGTGCCGTTACCAGTAATGACAGTTAATTGGGAGATCAAAACCGTGATCTGAGCTACTGTGCAAGGCTCTTAAAAGCACCGAAGCTATCTGGAGAGAGATGTCCTATCAAATAATATTCTGTTATAATGCTGCAGCAGCGCACTTGGACACATGATTGCGCAGAGTATACGCTGCCAACCAATGTGCCAAAAAAGCCCAAGTGTCTGACGATGTCTCCGTGGTCCAAGTGCAAAACTGGACACCAAAAATGAGTGAACAACATGAAGCGGGGATAACAATAACATTGCAGTTTATCTTCAGTTACCGCCAATTAGCTTAAACTTGATTTTAGTTCAAAACTACCCTCATTTCCTTCAAAAACCCTCTGGTGCTAGGACGACCACAAGTTATGGTTTAGTATTAACAATCTGAAACAAAAGTTAGAAGTCTAACATCAGATGCATTGAGAGAACATTTCTAAGCTAGCACTGAGTCGGGGATGTTAGCACTCAATGCAGCTGTAAAGATAGGTAAAAGCCATCCAGTGATTTTCACAAACCAAATGCTGACCCTTAAAACTTCAGGGTCTTGAACATAAACTACAGAAAGGGCAAATGCTCACTGAGCTCTACACATAAGATTAGCCACTTGAATCTGAAAAGTTTGTATTAATTAAACAAACACGGATTTAGTCTTACTAACTCACTGCCATTGTCCATACCTTTCCTTCTGTAGCAAGTGGTAATCTAACAATTTAATTTGCAATTTTGAGGCTACAAAAAAAAAAAAAAACCAACAAAACCACAACACTATCAGAGGAAAGTAAATTAAAAAGAATCTTTCATGCTCTTGTTTCCCTGTGAAAAGGGGTTTATTTTTAAAATGCAAGTTTTAGAGTCTTCTCTATGTAAGCACATATCTACAGGTATTTAGGAGAACTAAATTTAGGTTGAGAAATATGTATGCAATTTATTTTCAATGAAATATTTCCTATAGAATTTTATCATAAGAACTTCATATAGCCACCACTTGTGAGTACTTTCAAAATAAACTTTTTGTGGCTTGATGCTGATAAGGTATATCCTAAACAAGGCCAACAAGATAGCTCTCACAGGCTCCCTTAGGGATCTCACTACCTGTCTGGTAAAAACCCCCTCAATTTTTAATAAATCACCCACAAGCTTCATCAGAATATGCAGTATGAAAATGGTTAATTTAGTTCAAAGTCTCCTAAAACAGCGGCTGAACTATATAACTATTAGCAAGAACTTTTGTTTTCCAAATACATACACGGGGTTTTTTTTAATCTCTCTCTGCTGTTACTTTACAATTCACTGCACTACTTTACTGAACTCACTTCGCATTTTAAGCCATTTCCAAACACAATTTGATCAGAAAGCTTCAAATCGAGAATAAACCAGAATTTGTCAGTGGACGCAATATCCCCTGATTTAGATACACAGTTAATTTAAGATGGAAGAGGTTTATTCTGCTTTCTTTCTTGTTCCTAAGTTTGGAAAGCATTATGGCTTTAATGAATCTGCGAAATGATTTCAATAGGAGGAGCGTTTAGGAATCATTTTCCCTAGAGAGGGATATTTTTCATGCATTCAAAAAAGACAATTCCTCTCCACTTTCACACACTCATATTATGACTACATGCCTTAATGCTCATGTTATGAAAACAAGTAAGTCTTCTTCTGGTTTCAGTATCGTCGATCAAGCCTTTCTACAGTGTCATAACAGGATCCAGCCCTCGTTGGAGTAGCCATTTGCCTGCTGTGCTGCTACCTCTGTACTACGAGACGTGCAGCTGGAAAGAAAGCCGGACATTTTATTTGTCAGTTGTTATCCAGTAAGATAAGCAAAGACTCCAATTTGGGGGAGGGGGTGTGGTGTGTGCGTGAAGATGATAATTTTAATTATATCGGATCCTACTAAAGCATAAGGAGTTACTTATGGTTCCAATACATAAACAGATTTTTCGCCTTCCTGCTCATGTAGCTTAAAGTAATGAACAGTCAACTCTGATTTCAGATGGATTACTTGTATATTTAAGGTTAGAAACATAGCCTAGCCACATACGGATGCACGGCCACGGAACGTAGCGAGTGAGCTATTTTACTGATGTCTAGCTATGCTGCACGTGCGAAAGGCTTCACATTTTTTGCGCTCTTGAAATCAAGTAGTAGACTGTATGAGGGAGGCACTCATCTGACATTTCACTATATTCTTGGTACATTATATTATATTTCAACAGGGGACTACTTTAACATTCTGATAATACGTATAAAATATGTATAAATGTCTTTATGACATTCCAGTCACCAAAGTGCAAAATGTCTTTTCCTTCCTTAACTATAATTAATCATCATTATCAGTATCCCACCAGGACACAGACACATTTTTATCATTAAAAATTTGGTATTTTAAGACAGGGAAAAAGAGAGACATAAATTGGTT
Source organism: Grus americana (assembly GCF_028858705.1). NCBI lineage: Eukaryota > Metazoa > Chordata > Aves > Gruiformes > Gruidae > Grus > Grus americana. The sequence continues at coordinate 5,273,176 of NC_072863.1, read as the reverse complement.
GTGATGAAGATACAGGAACTGGTATGACTGAGGCAGGTTTATATGAGGAACACTGATTAAGCTCCTGAAAGGATAATGATTATGATCAAACAAAGTGCTAAAAACAGTTTCTCAGCAGATATGTGAAGTGTTACAAAAAAAGCTACTTAACTAATGGAGCTACCTTGAAATGTTCTAAACTATTTACAGGAGACAAATATTTATTGACTCTGGTCGATAAGGTATTTGTTACTGATATCAAAACTCCCAGAAATAATAGTTATGAGGATACACAGATAGAAGTCAGAAAGGAGTCTGAAAGCCCAGAGAGAATGTGTTGTGTCTAGTATATGAAAGAATATCGATATAGCATAAATATCATACACAAGCACACAACTGAATATAAGTTCATAAATTAATGTAACAGTAAAATAATAAAAGTAATTTACCCTGTATGGCATTAACACACAGCTAAACTAAATAACATGCTCTGGTTTAGAATTAACATTTTAGCCTTTAGCCCATGTTTTTCAAGACAAAATTAATGTGGCAATATTCTGACATAGGTGATACTGTAATACAAGGGTGATTTAATTGCAAATAGTAAACCAGTAGAGTAAAATATTAAAAACATTGTGAAAGACCTTAAAAATTGACAGTTTACAAATGGCCATGAGCTGGATAGCTCAGAAGATAGAAAGGATACTTTGCTCTGTTTCACAGAACAAGGTGAACAAAACAGGCACCTTCTCAGGCAGTTTGCAAGTATGACAACATCCTTAAGGGTTTAGTGTTGTTAAACAACTTATTAACATTAAGGAATGTTAAATATAAACTTCACTGTTTCTATAGTACATGCATACAATACTTAGTATATTAATTTATGTAAGTTTTGCATGACTTTAAAAGGAAGACCTAATTAAAGAGCATGCATTTAATAGATCTATTTTTATCTGTTTCTAAATCAAGATTTAATTAATAACCTTTTTGAGCCAGCACTTCAATTTTGCTACTGTTCTTCAAGGTGTAAGGAACTCCACACTTTAACAGATTCCATACTCTGTACCTCCTCAAAGATAATTACATTTGCATTGTACAGCCGTAACAAGAGAATCTGTCCCTAGGTACATAATATGGATACTGTAATAAATATCACATTGATCAAAGTCCCCAAAGAAATACATAAAATCTGACTCAAAACCACTAAAGGCATACTTCATCAGCTCTGCGAACCAGTCGCTTCTGCTTGGGAAGTCTTTAGTTCTTGCCACAAGAGCTATGGGACTTAAGGTGTGAGTTGCACGTACGAAAGCCCAGTTTGTCCTTGAGTTGCAAGTGTGGTGCAGTTGGGTATCAGGGCTGCGTCTCTGCCCACCCACAGCACTCGGACCAGGCATTCCCTGGGTGACCCACAAGCTCCCAAGCCCCTTCTCCAGGCAGATGACTCCCACCAGCAACCCTGAAATCTCATTTCAGCGTGTTATCAAATGTATAGTTAGTTATTGGTGCACACGTATTTTCCTCGTATCCAACAAATGAAAACTGCTGCTGAAAAGACAACCATGGCTTAGAAATCTACTCTGTAGGCTGGAATTAGAACAAATTTTAACAGCAGCAGCAAAATCATCAAAACACGTCTAAAGTATTTTGGTCCTCTGTTTATGCAGTGCATGTTTAGATTGATAAATAACAATTGCAAGATTGAGAAGAACTGTGACAGTTTGATTTTAGGTAAGTAAACAATTCGAAACAAAACGGGGGGGAAGGAAAGAAAAAAGGGAAAAAAAACAACAAAGCCAAAACACTAGAGATTGTGTTTTTAGCTTTCTTTAAGTTGACCGAGACATTTTCAGCATTCAAAGCATTCATGAAGTGTTCATGAAGCGTAACAGAAGCTACATAAGCAAACATAAATCTGCTATATCGCATAACAACCTTAGGGAAAAATCAGTTCTTCTGCTTGAAACTCTTCAGGTACAATATTTGAAAGAGCCAAAGAGCAATTCACATGAAACTAAATAGTATTAGATCCTATTATTGTACTCCTACTAAAGTATTAAAGAAAAAATTGTTCTCTATTCAGGTTGTTAAAATATGGGGGTTTTACTAGCTGTGGGTGCCTATTTATCAGTGTTCCCTGACCGCGGGGCTCGTGGTCAATGAATATCCTCCCCAATATCCTGCACAGCAACATCACTGCAGGCACCTTCTAACTTTGGAGATTCCTGACTTTTCCTGGTTGCAAACACCCTGCAAGTGCATCCACTGAACTGCTTGATCTTGAAAAGGAACCTGTGCTGAGCTTGCTAGAGTTTTCAGAAATCAATCATACCAACAGTCAAGTCTGAAGCAAAAAACCCCTCCCAAACCTGAGTTCGTTCTCACCAAGTACATTAGCAATTTTAAACTTATAAAAACTGGAAACAAATCAAGAGGAAAAAAGTGAAGTAAAACATGTATGGATGACATCTAGCAATTGGACTCCACATTGACTGTGGTTGTTGTAGTAGTAAAACAAACAGAGCCCCCCTCCCACCTCTCAGAGCTTATTCCTTGGAAAGTTGTTTCTGATTCTGCATCTTTCTTCTTTAATTTTACAAACTTGGTGCACCCTTTCTAGCTTAAACAGCCTCCCTCCTACTCACAAAATCATGAGAAGCACTCATTGTACCGACAGATAATGAAATACAATCTCTGTGCCACCATTTATTCTTCACTGAGAACACTCACTGCACCTTAATAATGCAGGGAACTTCTGACGCTCACCTTGCCTTGCCAGCCTCCTTCCTCGATTGCCCACCCGCTGGCAGTCTGTCAGACTGGGTAAGAGAGGGTATCCTGTCTGGTCACTGAGAAATGAAGCACTGAGAAAAGCTCTAGAGTTTGCCCTGTCTTCTGAGATGATTAAGTTGGCAATTTAGTAGATATCTTTAGCACTCAAGCCTCAATGTCAACTGAGAGTTCTGCAGATGAGATGACATAAAACAAGACGCTATCGTTAGAAACGGGGAATCAAGGGGACGTTTGCAATCTGCTTTGAAGCATTTGTATTTTTGACACAGAAGTGAAGGTTTCAAAATAACATATATGAATACTGAGAAGTATTTGGTGCTTGGAGCCTGAGGTAAGATAAATCATAGAACGTTTTGGGTTGGAAGGGACCTTAAAGCCCAATTCCAACCCCCCTGCCATGGACAGGGACACCCTCCACTAGCCCAGGTTGCCCAAAGCCCCATCCAACCTGGCCTTGAACACTTCCAGGGATGAGGCATCCACAGCTTCTCTGGGCAACCTGTGCCAGTGCCTCACCACTGCATAATTTCCAGGAGGATCTGCTCCATGATCTTTCCATGGACATAGATAGTTCCCTGGGACTTCCTCTTTAAAAATGGGGGTTATATTTCCCCTTTTCCAGTCAGTGGGAACTTCAGACTGCCATGACTTCTCAAATATTATGGAGAGTGGCTTAGCAACTTCATCCATCAGTTCCCTCAGGACCCACGGATGCATCTCATCAGGTCCCATGGACTTGTGCACCTTCAGGTTCCTTAGATGGTCTCGAACCTGATCTTCTCCTACAGTGGGTGGTTCTTCATTCTCCCAGTCCCTGCCTTTGCCTTCTGTGACTTGGGTGGTATGGCTAGAGCACTTGCTGGTGAAGACTGAGGCAAAAAAAGTCATTGAGTACCTCAGCCTTCTCCATATCCCAGGTAACCAGGTCTCCCGTTTCCTTCTTGAGAGGGCCTACAATTTTCCCTAGTCTTCCTCTTATCACTGACATGTACCTATAGAAGCTTTTCTTGTTGCCCTTGACATCCCTGGCCAGATTTAATTCTATCAGGGCTTTAGCTTTCCTAACATGATCCCTGGCTGCTCAGACAATTTCTCTGTATTCCTCCCAGGCTACCTGCCCTTCCTTCCAGCCTCTGTAGGCTTCCTTTTTGTGTTTGAGTTTGTCCAGGAGCTCTTTGTTCATCCATGCAGGCCTCCGGGCATTTTTACCTGACTTCCTCGTTGTTGGGATGCATCACTCCTGAGCTTGGATGAGCTGATCCTTGAATATTAGCCAGCTGTCTTGGGCTCCTCTTCCCTCCAGGGCTTTGTCCCATGGTACTCTACCAAGCAGATCCCTGAAGAGGCCAAAGTCTGCTCTCCTGAAGTCCAGGGTAGTGAGCTTGCTGTGCACCCTCCTTGCTGCCCTAAGGATCTTGAACTCCACCATTTCATGGTCACTGCAGCCAAGGCTGCCCTTGAGCTTCACATTCCCCACCAGCCCCTCCTCATTGGTGAGAGCAAGGTCCATCATAGCACCTCTCCAAGAACCTCCCGGATTGCTTATGACCTGTTTTGTTGTCCCTCCAACAGATATTAGGGTGGTTGAAATCCCCCATGGGGCCAGGGCTTGTGACTGTGAAGCTGCTCTTATCTGTTACAGGGGGCCTCATCTGCTTGGTCTTCCTAGTCGAGTGGCCTGTAGCAGACCCCCACTATAGTGTCACCAGTCCCTGCCCTGCCTTTAGTCCTGACCCGCAAGCTCCTCACCCATTCCCAGGCAGAGCTCCATGCACTCCAGCCGATCGTTGACATAGAGGGCAACACCCCCTCCTTGTCTCCCCTGCCTGTCTTTCTTAAGACCTTGTAGCCTTCCATTCCAACACTCCAGACATAGGACTCTCCATGATGCCAATGAGATCACAGTCCTGCAGGCATGTGCATGTCTCCAACTCCTCTTGTTTATTCCCCATGCTACATGTGTTTGCATAGAGGCATTTAAGTCGGGCACCTGATGAAGCTGGCTGGCTGGAATTCCTTCGTGCTGCACTCCAGGTGCTCTCCTGCTGACCTGTGATCCTTCTCCCAGCTCTGGGCTTCTATTGCTGGCACTGGCATCAAACTGGTAGGAGCGGGATGGATTGAGGTTCCTCTCCCCTGGCAACTTTTAAATGCAGCATAGAGAACAATAACAGGTTCAATGAAACTCAGGATTTGCTTATTTATGCTGGGTGCAAAAACACGAAAATCACAGAAAAAGCCCATCACAAGATACAGCCCAAGAAATAATGCTTTGACATTCTCTTGCAAAAGCTGTGCAGTGAAACATCTCAGGGCACCCGAGCCCTCTGGAATACTCAACGTGCTACTTATACCTTGTGAAGGGGACAGCACTCTTTACAGCTGCCAAGGTATACTGCCAGACGCAGACTGCATAATCACTCTCAACGCTTTCCAGAATGAATCTGGATGTGAAGACGTGGGAGACAATATCGTCAGAGTAAAACAGGTGCAATATTCAGATGCAGACAGCTGGCTTTTATCTGTGCTACTGTCATACTTACATTGGTGTCCTTATGATAGATGGGGTACGGATACCACGCCTAGGAACAGAGCACGATATAGAAGGACACAAAGCCCAACCACATTATGGCATTACGTCTATTGAAGGAGTGTGTGTCATTTTACATTAAACATGAATGACTATATCAAGGGCAAAATAAAAACACATTTCCTCAAGAAAGCAGGATTTGTCATAACAAAGAGATTTTCAATTCATTAAAACCAGAAACCTTCTGACCTTCCAGTCAACTACAGACGGGGGACATTCTGTTTCTGAACTATGCAAATGGTAATACAAAAATCAAGAATTTTTATTATCCTTTTCCATATGCATAAACTACACATTCCATTTTAAAATTACATTATACTGTGGCCTTCTAACTCTGAGTGACTGTTGCTAGCTAAGTTTCATCATTTAATATGTAGCACCTGCATTTGGCATAATAACATTAAGCATTCCCTTGGAAATCAGATAGCTAGAATGTTTCTGTTTCTTTTTTAGACAAGGAGAAGACCTGCCTCCAAATTAGTATCTTTGATGTTGACTTTTCATCAGGTAAAGAGAAACTGGTTTAAAAATTAAAAACACAAACATCAAAATGTATGAAAAAGCTGTTAGAACTATGCAGTGAGGTAACAGTACACAGTCACTGGATTCGAAGGCTGCTTCTGCTCTTTAGGATTTCATGGAAAAAAAAACCAAAACAACCCACAAAGTTGTTTGGGAACAAAAGCAGCATAATCTTTGTGAACTTTCTGCCGAGATGGCTAAGACTGGCTACTATCAAAGACCACAAATGTCTCCATTCAGATGCAGGCTTAGCTCCTTTAGCTCTAGTTAAGACTTCCTTCAGAAGACTATCCTATGCTAGTTGCAAAGTAAATGGGAAAACTCCCTGTTTCTGATAGTTTCCCAAATATTTTCAAGTGACTGCAACCCAAGGGGTGAGCTGTGGCACAGGGAAAGAAAGGCTCCTGTGGATCGCCTGGTGAAACAGCAAGGGCTCTGCCTCCCGCTGACACAACGAACATAGCGCCATGAAGCTTGCCCTGAAATGGAATATTATCAGAAACTGATTTTAAACTTGCCTGTCCTGGAGAAGAATGTACATTAGGTAGGTTGGATGCTGCTCACAATTATTTTTTTAGCTTCCCTTAGACCTACAGGCAACACCTCCATTCAATTTTCTGAATGCTGTTAAGCACTGTGTACACGTATGGGAAACAAATCCTTCATTCACCTTTTTCTTTGACAAAATACATCAATGCAAGCTGTGATTATAACATGACTGGTATATTTAAAACAGTTACACTCTCAAGAGAGATGGAAACCGCGTGAAAGAAAAAGGAACGGGCAAAACAGAGAGATGTGAGCCATCACTTGGCCAGGCTTAGCATCAAGGTAAGTCTTTAACACAATAGCCAATTTCCGTGCGTGTTTAAAGCCATTGTTTTTGGACAAGTGTCTTTCCTACTGCGTACTACTGGTTACTGACTCCTGAAACAAAGAAGCTAAAGAAAAACAACCCAAAGCCACAGATCCAGTGGGGAAAATGCAGAGTGACACTTGAGATAGGCGAGATGCACAGAAACTGCTCAGAAAGAACGGGGGCAAAAAACCCCAAAGGCTTTGCTAACCCAGTGAGCATTTCAAAAGCGGTTGCAGAGTGCCATGTTTAAGGTACCGAGAGCATTTAACAAGCTAATTCTAAGCTCCCCATAGCGAAGAAATGAATGAGAGCAAAGACACAGCAGCTCGAGCAGGACAAAGCAAGAGAAGAGAGTGGCATAACGCACTGTGTTCGTCATTCTGCAAGACAGCAACAGAAGTTTCAGACATTTAGGATACCACAGACACACAGCATAAAAAAAAAAAAAAAAAAGACATTTCTTCCTCTTCCCACTGATAACCCCTAGCTCTAAACAGCATTATTAGCTTCCTTCGAGATCTCCAATTCTGCAACTACCAGGGAAGCTCCTCTCTCTGCCACGACGGGTGGGGGACAGAGGCAAGGAGGGCAGGAGAGAAAGAATTGCACTAGATGAATCCTCTCTCAGCTTTCCTCTGCCCCGTGCAGCTCCAGGTCTCCCTCCCTCTCCTACCTCCTCTGCCATATATCCTTGGTCACGGTGGTTCTGGATTGCTTTTCACCACCTGCAGTTTTATACCAAACAAAGTGATTTGATGATCCTATTGTATTTATGAATTAGTTCACACACTTCTGGGGTGAAACACAAACTATTTAACATTGCATAGCACGCTACATAATTGTTCACAAAATGAAATCAAAGAGGCTGTATCTAATTAAAAGTACATGGGGAATCTACTGTAAGCAGAAGGTATTGTAATTATCTTGTTTCGATGCAAATGTACCCAGTAACGAGAACAGTGCAAGCAAAGCATTTAGCCTTTACCTTCAGGGACACACAGGTGAAGCTAGAAACACTTCTGATGATACTACGCATGTAAACACAAAAAACCCCTGTCAAATAAAATTCATACTATAAAACTGGATTTTTAAACAGGCAAACTCAATCCAAACTCCAAACTTGAGCAAGTTAAAGCATTAAATGTGTATGTGAGGTCTTTTTCAAGTATTGTAAACTAAAAAGCAGTTGCAAAATGCCAAACTACGAAATAATCGCAAAACCTATCAACAAAAACTTTGCTTATAACGTGTTATCAAAATTTACTCCATGTCTTTGAGAAAGTGTGCACAGGATTTAATGGGTCAAAAATCAACACTAAAATTATATCCTAGGTTTTGTTATTCTGTAGTACAGAGCTGTAATGTATGTTTTATTTTTTCATGTTACCTAGACACAATTTCATGTAATTTAATAAAGTTTATGTGAAGAAACATTCTTGTATAACAGCTTAGTATCTCCACAAATGTAACGGGGTGTTTAACAAAACCTCAGCTTTCCTGTCTCAGTCAGTGTGCGGTCAGTACTCAGCCTGTTTCCTTCCTGCACACCGGCATCTTCTTGGTTTGACACGGGAGACCTGGCAGGACGTTTGCTACCTCTCGAGAGCAACGCTGCTCCTCAGCGGCAGGCTCGCTCGTGGAGTTCTGCTTTCTGACTTTTAGCTCACTCCTTGCTCAAACATGGAAACTCAGATAAATATAATAAGATCTAAAAATCCTAAACAACAGCAAAACAAATACAGTTGTAGATAAGTCAGGCTCAAGAGCATCTGCTGAGTGATTCTAGCAGCTTAACAGGAGCACAGAAAAATCCCCACCAAGTTTAAAACACATTTTCCCAGAGAAATCCTTCCTTGCGTGAAGTTGTGTGTTCCTTCACTAACCATTTACCTGAAATGTCAGGACTTACATTTATTAAGCTATGGCATAACCTTATCAATGTTTAATTTCTATTTGATTTGAGCGGGACATATACATGTCAACTCCTGCAATGTGACTGAAGTACAGAGAAAAATCGAGGAGGGAGTGAAAGAAAAAGATTTATTCAAATGTTCAACCACGCTGATTTACCAAGCCACAAATATTGGGGGGAGGAAGTAAATAAACAAATAGTTTTTTTCCAAAAATCAACACACATTACTTCTATTTATAGTTTCTCTCCCATACACCTCCACCCCAGTATGAACACAATTTTACTACGATAAGGAAATAAACAAGAATGAGCCATAAGAAACAGTGTTATCTCTGACATGACAAAATACTTGCTCTTCAGATTTCCCAAGATGTCTGTGTAAATAAGCCTGTGACTAAGGGGTGATTTGGTTAAGCCTGCATCTTCACTGAAGTTTCTTTCTTGCTGTGTACACATCTGTGTGGAACGCTATATGGAGCTGATGGGAAAGGCTACAGACGTGGCCAGGCTGGGATATTTTCTCTAAGATGAGAATATACACCTTTACTGCACTTTGCTGTTTAGGAAAGCATTTTATCCACAGAACAGAACATACTAACTTTGAAGGAAGTTAAAACACTTCCCTACAAAAGGGAACAAAAAATTAAATGGAGGATAAGTTACTAAATTTATAGGACCAGTACAGACCTAGTGTTAAATGTTTGTTCCACACTATTTGGTTTCACTTCTGCACTGAGACTTTAAAAGCAAGTGCCTGCAAGCGCTTCTTTTTGGATGTACGTAATCTATCTCACAGTCACTGGATAAGCTTTATAGCAAGATTTGGACTTTCCATAGATGCATCACAGCTCAGAGAATGCCCATTAAATGGTGGTTTGCAGTATCTGATCACAAGAGCTGATTAGCCAGGAAGTAGGAAAAAAGGCTGCCAAGCGTTAGTCTGCGCACATTAGAAGCAAGAAGATACTACTTCTACACCCATAAAGTATAATTTACAAAATGTGAGAGGATAAAGTAGATAAAATTAATATCTAGAGGATAAAAGGGATCGAATGAAAATACAAGATTTCACTGTAACATTAGCATTTTCCAATTTGCAATATTTAAGCAAAGCAGATAAATAGTCTCAAAATTCTGTTACCAAGCCTGCCGACAGCTGGACACAGCAGCTGTATAAACTGTTCTAGAACATTTGACTGTAAATGCTAACTTCACTTCTGAAGTTATAGAGCTAAAATAATAATAAACCCAGACAATTTAATTTGCTCAGAGTAAAGATTTGTCTTTGAATAAGGCTGACAGACTCATTTTTACTTAATTAAAAGACCATCCTCCAGCTCAAATGAGGCCTTGATAGTATCTTACCTTATAAAAAGGGGGAAGAAAAGTTCAGGTAGGAAAAACTAAAGTGCCTTGTCTAATTTTTGTGTACACATGATGGTCCAGCATCCTGTCAAGCCACAGCTCATACAAAAAAGAAGAAGAAAAAAAGGCATTATCTGGTCTGTTCAGTGTCACTGCATTAAAATGCAATACATTTAATAAAAAAATTGATTTGGAAATGTTGCTATTGCATCCAACAGTGGCACGAATGACAGCAGAGAATGTGCTAGGGCTCCCATCCACGTGTTCCCCAACAGCTACATGACCAGACGTGCGAGCAAGAACCACCGCATTTTCTACCAGTCGATAAGGACTGACAGAGATTTCAATCTGCCTGGTTGTTTCACGCTTGTATAACCACCCATTTGGATTTAAGCCAACGGCCCCAATTCAGCAAAGCTCTCCCTTCAAATTAATAGTGGTGTTCTGTTCCTTTAAATTTAACGGTGGCGTTTAATTTTGTGCAGGGTTTCTTTGCTTATTAGGGATAAAATTAATCCTAGGCTTAAAGCACATGTAGCTAGAGCAGAAAAATGAAAAAGCACCTCATAGCAATAGTAATTTTCATTTTGACTAATTCCACTGATACAGTAGTAAGATCATCAATAAAAAGAAAATACAGATGTAAAATTGTATCTTGGCAACGTACAGGTTAATGAAGAAAATTAATTACCATAGCAAAATCAACATGAGTATTTTGACCACTGACTTTCCAGTAAGTTCACTGGTAGAAAAGAAACTAAATATAAATTAAAGTCTCAGCTACATATTCATACCAAAATGCTTTAAGTTTGCTTCCCGTTTCAGTCATGTAATCACACGAGGCAGCTTTCCTTGCATTGAGCACAACCAAAAAACTCTCTTGGTGCTGTATCCTGACTGGACAGCCCATATTGTCTGTTGAGAAGGAACAGACAAAAAAAAAAAGTCTGCACAGCTACTGTATTCCAGTAGCTTTCTTGAATAATTAAGAGAATTTTCTAGTAAAATACAATTACTCTTCTTCTGCTTCCTTGTGCTATTTAATAATGTATTCTCTGATTATTTTATTGACAATGTACAGATGCATGCTTATTCCAGTAGATAATCTGGAAAATATGAGTAGCAATCTCCAGCTTTCTCAGCTCACCCTGGTGACCTGTCAGTGGAACAAGAATGAATGATGAACTGTTTGTCCTCCTTCTTCCATCCAAGAAGAGACGCTCTTGTAAGTGGATAACCTTTGCATTTTTAAGTTGTACTTCTGATAGAAAAAGGCAAACTTTTTCTAAATAAAAAAGAGTAGAAAAAGAACAAGAGCAGCAGTGAAAAAACTCTGGGGTAGAAGCTGGGAATTCAGGCTATCTCAAACTACAAGGAAAGAAAGTAAAGAGGACAGATACTGGTGATACACTTCATTACTTAGCTTTTGAAATGAATATTCACGTGACACATTTATCTGACAGTCTTCCTCAGGATTTGAATCCTAGCAATGGGGGTTTTAGCATGCTGGAAAGATCAAATTTTATCACCGGCCCAGCGTTTCCAGAGCATGACAGTCCAATCCTTGGATTCTTTTTTGTTTGTTTGTTTAAAGGTCAGGTAAAAGTTTAGAAGTTAGGTCTGCATGCAAACACGCAACCAAAACATGAGCTACAAGTCCATAACGGACTATACAATAGCCTTATAGAAGTCTAAAAGCAAGTCTAACTTACTTTGTGATAATCTACTTGGCAAAACAACACATAAAGTTAAAGAAAAGAAAGAAGGGAGATTTACATGTCTATTGTGATTATATCAATCACTAAAGATGACGACATCACACTGAGGTTAATTGGGAAAAAGGAAATTATTCTAAAAATTTCAAATCAATGGAAAAATAACTTCTATTTATTCAAATTAAGTGTGCCAGACCAGATGAAAGCAACTGATGAAAAGCACATTGTTTCATAAGGTCACTTATTTGTGAGCCAAGTGATTAGCGTGCATTAAAAAGAAAAGGGAAAACAAAAGAAAGAAAGGGGAAAAGTAAAAGTTGTGTTATCCACTAGCACGGAAGCACAATGACAGTTTTAACCAGGTTTATTGAAATGTTTCCTTTGCATTTCCCTCTGCAACAAACCAAACAATCTTGTAACAAACTCTAATGAACCTTCTAACAAACAAACTAAACCTTTGATGACAACTCTGCCATACTCTGACCTGCTGCAGGTTAAGGAAATTACAATAATTTTTTTCTCTAGATGATCTACTTTTCAAAGTCCGCCATTTGCTAAGTACGCCATGCCCTGGATTCTGAAATGCCCCAGCATAATATTAAAATCTTAAAATAGTTTTATATAAATCAAAATTACCACTAGTCTTTCTAGGACCCTTCGTTACCTCTTGCAGGCCAGCAATGCTGTGTGCAGTCATCCTCTCAGTGCAGCTTTGGCCCATTTTTTGCCAATTAAAGGTTAATTGGCTGGAGACTTTAGAACAAATAACTCAGTTCACCATATCTGCTCCTTAGACGAACCTCCTGGACTTCTTAGGGAAGGTAAAAAGTCCACTTTGCCAGGGAGAAAGGTCAGCATAGGAAAGACCCAGGAAAAGGACCACCCAGTAATAAGCGGGAAGCGGGGGGGGGGGTGTGTGTGTGAAGACTGTTGAAGTAAAACTAAAAAGCAGAACTCGCTCTGAAAAAGCAACGTAAGGTCTCTCACCGGTTTGGGTTTCATCCATCCTTACAGGAGTAAGGCAGACATTTAAAGCACAGGATCACAATGGAGCTGAGTAAGACCAATGGCCGCCTTTGAATTGAACTCATATACAAGGTTAGCAAAGTACAAGAAAAATCTTTGTTCTGACATGTTCTCCTTAACTCCCTCTACTTCCAGCACTTATTCAGGAAGCATTCAGGACTGTGGTTTCTTTCCTGGATAATGCAAATCCCATCTCCCCTCCGATAAAAAAGATGCGTATACATGCCTCCAGACAGCTGAATAGGAAGCTGAAGAAAAAGCTGCGTAAAAAGCTCAGACGCGACAAAGTTTGCCCAACATTTGATGCTCATTTAAGAAATGTTTAATATAAGTACCTAGCACCTACTTTTACATTTTGGTGTTGAGAAACTTAGCATGTAAGCAGAACTGGTCAGGAAATCTCCATCAAATAAAATAATGACAAAAAGAGGTTGTGAAACCAAGAAATATTAATAAAAGCATCTTTGTCATGATCAATAGCAAAACCCAAGCAGAGATCAGAAAAAAAAAAATCCATCTATCGTATCCCTAAAGCACAAATTTGACTCTAACATTATAGATGCCTAGTCAATAGATTAAAACAAAACCAAACAAAACAACCTCATACTTTACTGGGAATTCCTGTAGGTACATGTTAGAGGCCAACCTTTGACATCCTGCTTCAAAATTCCCAATGTCTAATTTTGGCAGTAGTGCTTTGTCACTTTGTAACTCAAACAGCTGAACGCAGCTAACGCTCCTGTAACAACAGCCCCATTTGTCTGCAGAATCCATCAACCACACACAAAACAAAGTACTTTAAACCTCAATCTTACAAAAGCTCTTAAGCACTGTAGAGGCAGCAATTCTAACAAACTAATGTCATATACAATACTTGTTTGTACATTAGTTTTATACAAGGAGCTCTTAAAAAATAACTGTGCAGGTGTTGCATCATGGCAGTGCCTGTAAAGTATCAGAAAAGCTCTTCTGAAGTGTCTCTCCTGGCTGCAGGGAAGTGGCTTACTACTGAATTTCTATGGGTTCCCAAGACTGATTTTAAAAGAAACAAACCAAGAACAAGCGACTGAGATTTTTAGCAGAGCCAAGCACAGCTGAGCTAACCAGTAACCTTCTGGGTCATCAATAATTTGATTTGCAGCGGTTCCTCCTGGAAGGGGAGTATCTACAGTATGGACTTCACCCATGCACGAGAAACTAGCCGTTTGCAGTAGTTAATGTTCATGCTATAGAACAATACCACTTAAACTGCATGCTAAAGGTGAGGCCAGTAGCACTTGTGAAAACCCATGGAAGTTAATGCAAAACACTGAAGTCAGCAACATGGAATATTTTTCCATCAGAGTTGTTGTGTTATTTCTGATATAAATCCTTCAGGACTGCAGAAAAAATATGCCCAGTTTCCCTACTCTTGCCACATGGTGGTAAAGTATTGCATGACCCTTGGCAGAAAGGGTCGGGGTAAGTAAAAGACGGAAAACCAAAGTACTTATCAGGGATGAGCTGCAGCCTATGGCTAGAGGAATTTTTTTGTGAAGTGCTCACAATTTTAAAGACAATTATTTATCTATTTTTTTTAAATAGTGACTCCAAAAGTCCTAGCAATTTTGCAATCTGAAACACTCTTATTGAATTAGTCTACAAGGTCATTTTGCATTAGATCCCAATTCTAAACCATTGGTCAGGTGGGGAAGATCCAAGATATACCTCTGGGAGCACAGTTCTAACTCAGGCAGAAGGCTAGACTTTGCTCTTAGTCCATGTATATCAAATTCTATCCATGTATTAAAATAATTTCTTCTTTGCTCATAGGAACATACCTATAGTTCTCATCTATTCTTTGATTAAGTAGGGGATGATGCTTCTCTCTTGGTATAGAACCCCATGCATATCACTTCCTATACAAAGAGGATTTCCTGCAGTATTTAGTTGTCAACGTGCAAAAATCAGCCCTGCCAGAAATAACTGACTGAAATTTACTGTGTAAACAGCCTGCAAGACCAGGCTTCTAAAACCGCAGCACAACAAAGAGAACAGGCTTAGCAGCTTACACTTTAACATAGCAATCTATACCATAATTTGGTTGCAATTGTGACACCCAGTGTGTTCATTTCCAGTGTCATGCTTAAGAGAGTCCTCAAAAATTCCTCTCAAAAAGACAAAGATTAGTTTCATATGCAATTTCAATTATTCAGCTTAAATTGAAAAAAATAGACAAGACATCATGAAAGTGCTTTAAATATTTAGGATCACAGTTCTGCACATTGTTATTGTCTTCTCTTAAGGCAAGTACTGCAGTTCACTGGAAAAAAAAAATCACTAAAAGGAAATCTCAAACTGTGCAGAGAAAGAAGTGCGCAGAAACCGAAGAAGCGGCAGTCCTCTGCCGCACAGGCATTGCCACCTGCAGCAGGACATTACGGCCGGGGGTTTACGGACATCCACAGGGTCTACCTGCAACTGGGGGTAGCTCCCAGGGAAGCATTACAATTCACCAGAAACCCAAACGTGTCACCTGCTGTGCTTTTGTGGTAGCACGGGTAAGCAGCCATCCCTAGGGTGTCAAGTAGGCTATGTCATGAGCTGAGATATAAACCAGCATAGCCAGAAATGGCACTGACACTTTATCAGGAAATATTAGAATAAGGGAAGAATAAGGGCAGTTATCAGCGAATGCAATACACAAACGTCACGTTTCAGTATGCAGAAGAAGAGCTCTTGTTTGCAACCGCCACCATCTATTCTGTCTGCTTCACCTCTTGGAGCAAGTCCCAGAGCATATTTTCTTTGGGTTTTTAGGGTGGATTTTTTTTGGGGGGGATGGGTTTTTTTTAGTTTTTGCAAAACTCCATCATGTTTCCCCACTTGCTACGTGCATTACATTATTGCTTCTGTTTGTTTACTCTTTGATGGTAATGTTCCTTCTGCGAGGAAATTTTTTTGACTGGTGTCCTCCCAGTTAATATTTTTTTCATAAAACACACCTTAAGTTTCAGATCAGCCTCTGAGTAAACATTTGTTTTCCCAGTCTTTCCTTTAAAACATGCTTCATAGCTTTCTGTTAACATTTCCTTCTCCTGCTTGGACATAACAGGAAGGCTAGAGGTCTGGGAAAGGGCGGAGGGAAAAGAGCTTTTTTTAGATAGTGATTCTATCTCCTAGAAAAGCTGAAGTGTGCTTTCAGACATAACTAGACAAATATCAAGATATACCACAGCATAAAAATTGTTGCCAAAGTTCAGTCATTTAAATAGGATCATAGCAATCAGATCTCATTAGGCAGATGTTGACATATTCTGGAATATCAACTAAACTCTGGCTCCAGCAAATGAGCTAAGTTTGTGAGTGTACAAAACCCCAACGTGTATTGGGGGAAACAATACATCCCAAGAAATGACACAGCAAAATTCCTTTTAACATATTACATATAAACACGCCACGATTTCTGAAACTACCAGTGGAAAATGGAATTTTCTTAGCTTAAAGTTATCTCATAGGCACATATGCTTCATTTGCTGCGAGAGGTACCGATAGCGCCGTGCGAGGCAGCCAGCAGGGCCATTCAAGCCCCTGAATCTGATCTTCAGGAGAAAAAAGATACCCTTCAGCCTGAACAACAAGGTGTTTCAAGCCGATTATTTTTACATACACATTCACCCTATGTTACCAGATGCTATATTTAACAAAGATAGGTTGAGGCAAGATGACACCGTTCCTGTTACGTCCAACCGAGGCGAGGTTAATGAGTGATCCTGCAAGCATAAGGCAGCTCCAATTGCTTTTCTGTCCCAGCGGCTCACCGGAAGGGCCAACAGTGGGCAAGACTTGCACTTGAGCCTCCACATTTGCAACTTAATATAGGAACATATCACATGACATTTAAGTGGTTATATAAAGATCAGCTCATATAAGCATTATCATCTTCACCATGTCCTGGGGTCTATTTTAATTACAGTAAAAATAAATAAATAGATTCCTTCTGTGATATCAATGGTCTAGATATGTAATGATTTTCCCAATAAGTCTATTGCTTTAAGCCTTTATTCAACAGGACTACTCATCTGATTAATTGTTCATCAATATAAACTTCAGTTTTATAAGACTAATTTTTAACTGGTTGGGATAACAGAATTAATTCAATATATATTCACCTTGTAAACAGGTGAGAGTCCTTGCAGATTCTTTGTTATAATGCTATTGAGGGTAAACCTTCAGGAAGAGGGGAATCAGCTCTTTCTAGAAACATACTCTCACCGATTTCCATAGGTACAGCTGACACTTCAGTATGTAACAGTAAGAAATAATTACCACACATCCAACAGTCCCCCACGACCTTTAATGCTTTTTGCACTGTGGCTGTCAGTTTAATAGAGTTTAGCTACTTACAAGAGCTAATTAACATTCCAGCAAAGTATCCTGATCTTCACGTGGCCCAGCTGTACCATACAGGTGTTTGCATCTTGTGCTCATAAGAAATAAATGAAAGGCACCCACTGGCTGGATGCCATTCGGACTGCCTTGAATACTAAGTCCATGTGCTGCTTCCAGAGAGTAGTGCCCATGCTTTCTCAGGAGATAGCAACAAGCTATTTCCCCGCCACCAAACTCCTTCTGGTCTAGTTGGTCACCTTTGATCAACCACCTAACTTTGGTTAACACTCAACAGTCAGTGCCAATTGTGACACGCTTCTGTTCCCATCTCCTAGTTGATGCTATGTAGCTTCTTGCCCAGGGAACCTCACTGTGGGCAGACATACCACAAGACAGTAAGGAACTGACACAATGTTTTTTCCATTTAATTTATGTCGTTTTCAAAAAGATTAATATAGCTGCCTAAAATTTAGCTGTTATTATCTACAACATGGAGACTCAAAACTACCAATTCTTTTTGGAAATACCAACAAAGCTGTATGTGAAAGATCACGACTTCACTCAGCTCCAGTGAGGCCTCAGGAGGAGCAGAAGACAGAGACAGACCAGAGACTAACAAAACAGTCTAAAGTTTAGGATACGAGATATTTTGCGGGGGGCGGGCAGTTAAGAGTGCAGCTATCCTTTAAAAAAGGCTAAGATGGAGCACTAGAAATGGTAAAATATTTGTCTTTAGGAAACAGTGATGTGTCAGGAGTCTATGTGTTTCCCCAAAGGTTGATGACCTATTTGGTCTTCTGCCTTTCATGATGAACTGTATCAATTCAGCATCATCTACAACAGTGTTGGCAGTAGTGTTTATTTTTACTGAACCTCACAAGACCCTAAAGGACCACTCCTGTCAGGTTAGAGCAAGCATTCAAAATTTTCTTCAAGTACAGCAGAATAATACTCTCTTTATGCCAAGCTCTGTAGTAGAAAACATGACTATAATGATTAGTAAAGATTTTGCGAATTGTTACATTGCTCAATTTTTGGAGGCGATGCAGCGTAAGCTGCACTCTGAAATGAAACATGCATGCTGAATACTGGGAAAGAAATTTGTCAGTACCTTTTGTTAGGGGAGGATTCTTGGTTTTGCAGGTCACAAGTAGCAACACCTACACTCAGTGGCTCAGAAGGTGTCTCAGTTGTGACACACGTGCCACCCAGCTCTGCGATTCTTTTCAGCTCATTCAAGATAGTCCCTTAGTGAGTAACTTTCAGGACCAGATGCGTAACTCTCTCTTTACTGTACGGGAGAGTTAAACTGTAGGTTTAGGATTCCACTATAGGGACAGAGGTTTTAACAAGTTAGGCACTCACAAGTTGAGTTCTGCAGTGCTTAAGGCATTAACGGGATCTAGTGCTTTAAAACTATTATGTCCTCAAAACCAACCCTCATTAAAAAAAATACATATATAAGCCAATTGAAGTATCCAATCATTTTAATAGCAAGAATTTCGTGTTTTCCCACGGCCCCAAAAAGATTAGTTATCTATCTTATGCCAACACAGGAGAGCCTTTAAACTACAAGAAAGATTAGCATCACTCTCCTGAGATAGACGGCCTCATCACAACCAATTTGTCACAATGATAGTCTAATTAAATGCATTATTCTTCTTCAGCAAAGAAGTGAACGCTTGACATGTTTGAGTTAGACATACAAGTCTCTCCCTCTTCTTCAATCTATACCTTTTTTTGTAATGGCAGGCCCACAGGGAAGGCTGTGGGCCTTCATTTACAATGAAATCCGTGAATGTAAGAGTAATTTTTTTTAAAACCATCTTCTGTAATGGTTGGATGAATAAACCCCATGTGTTCACAGGGATCGTGCTTCAGGGTAAACACTGAAGTTAGCTTTGGCTGGTCCTTTTAATCAAAACATTTCTGTTATTCTAAATCAAGCAAAATGAAAGCACCAGTGCCTCCAGAAAAATGTATAATAAAGCCCTGAGATGTCAAGTGGGCCTGAAAGGTAAAAGCAGCTAGCTGGCTATTGTCTTCAGTAAATACAAGGTCAAATGTCCAATTTTTCCTCAAAGTTATGAAAACGACAGTACTTCTCCCTAATACCATTTTAATCATAAATCAGGCAGCAATTCACAGAAATGTCAGCCATTTTACAATAGTTTAGGTGAATTCAATTGCAGGCTTGTGAAAGTTGCATGTGATGCTCTGCAAACTAACAGAAAATCAAGATGGTTTAATGGAAAAATCCAGGCTTATGGATTAACTCTTCCTGTGACATAGTTTAGGACTGGATTGTCTTTTCCAGTATTTCATTGTTTTAACCTTAGAGTAAGATAGAGGAGACCTTTAATTGCTTTATGTATGGTTAGAGTTTACTTTTGTAACTGAGGTTAGTTGTCCTACACAGGATTTTTGATACCATCAGAAATTCCTTCCTATTTCCAACAGTAGTTAAACATAAAACCTTGGACCCATTTATTCTACTCTGGCATTAGCACTGAAACAATTCTTCAGACGAATTCATAAAGTTATCCGTACTGTAATCTCAATGCTATTCTCTGTTAGGTTTCACAAATTTTTGTTTTTCCTTGGACAAAATATCCCAGCTGCCAATTGTAGGTACTCAATTTCCAACACACTAAACAAGCCTGCTTTCTCAGTGTTTACAGCACTTGAGTTATGACATCTTCCTGGTGATGGTTTGTGATTATGTGCCTCATTAAATAACGTACTAAGCACTGGGGACTAAGCCTAGCTGCAGTCCCTCAAAGGGGAAACAGGGAAATGTTCCTTCTCATATAAGGAGCCACTGGGAATCCTAAATCCAAGAGGAAAGGAAGAGTTGATCTCCCAGAATGGGCCAGTAATTTTTAAAAGCAGTCATTACACATTTGGATACTGCTCATGCAATAATCACTGCAACAATAGAGTAGGAGAAACAGCAACCTGACTCGCTCACTTGAACCTCTACTTACACCAGCAAATTTTTCAATTCTTATGCTCATTTGACCAAATTTGTTCAATTTTATATAACAAAGGATGACAAGATCATCAAACATCACATCAGACTACTGAAAAACCTATGTCAACTTAGAGAAGTTTAAACAAAAACTAAAAAAACATTAATGAGAAATGGCTTAAGCTGGCATAAAAGTATTTTAAGTATTCACTAGCTGAGCCATGATCACTCAACATCAAACAGCAATGACTTCTGCACGTAGAACCCCAAAACTACATCAACAGTAACAATTAAATAAATGTATTCTTAACAGGAGCTCATCCCTAGAAGGTGCTACATTGGTTGCGACGGGGATTTCCATTTAACTACATGCTTGATTTCTTTCTGGGTTTGAGGGAAAGCCAATCACATTTGTAATTGTAAGTATGCGCTTACGTGCCTTATTGCACTGGGTTCAGAGTGCTCAGCATTTTACTGGATGGAGCCCTATGGTCCTGTTGCTACAGAGCAGCTGAGGACCTTCAACATTACAGGCTTAATCAATTTGAAAGAAAATAGAAAATGCAAAGATGGGGGGGGAGAAAAAACCAAAAACAAAACACATTTTCCTATTTTGTACCTGGCCTCTAATCTGTAAATACAGGCCCAAATCTGCTCAAGCTATATACTCATTTCCTAACACATACAAAAATCACATTTTGGCCTCTGGGCTAAGACACAAAGGAGAATCCAACCAGCCAGCCATGTTTTTTGCTAACAGAATAGATTATAGTTAATATCCAAGGCTGCAAGTGAATTATTCTCCTGCACACTATATTTGTACCATCTGCCTGCCAAGTCAGTGCACTGTCAGCATTTAACATATTATTTTGTCAGTTCCAGGAGAAATAAGGAGCCTTTCTTACTCAGTCTAAACCAGATCCCATTCTCTAGCGATTTAAAGCCTCAGACTTTTCACTCCTAATGTGGGTACGGCCTTCTACTACAGATACCGCATAAAAAAGGAACAGGCAACTCTGTGTCTCTTGCTGGCACATCTTCTCTGCGTGTACCATAAAAAGTACATCTTAGCTTCTACAGAAAAAAATCTTCACACAGTGTTTCATGATTATTAAAAATAGTTTGTAATAAAACCGGATGCACTGTAGCATTTATTTAGAAGGGCAAAAACCTCAATAAGCCTCATGTGTGAGGAGTTTAACCTATGTTAATGGCTAAAGAAAAATAGTCAGCGTGAACTCCTGGTTAAAACTCAGAGCTAGAGTGTATAATCATGCCAAAATCAGAAGGGGGGTGGGGGAACAGTAGGCATCTTCATAAACCAGTCATCACAATTTATAAAACATCTCAATTTTACTTGATGGGATTACATATTTTTCATTACATGACATTGTTCACTGATTTATAAATGCAGGATTTTGAGTGGCTTTACAAGGAGAGAAAAAAAGATGAAAATTAAGCCAGATAAATGTTTTTCCTGAGCACCACTTCGGCCGAGCCAGAAGTCATGCGCATTTTTCTGTGCGAGTTCATCTCAGGGATTTGCACGTTTGTACAAATGCAGATGGAAGCAGTGAACTATCTGTGATAATCTAAAAGAGACAAGTCACAGCACTGTGTACTTCTGGGCCTCTACAAACATTTTTATAGTCAGCACATATTAGCATACCACAGAGTATTGCGATACTTAAAGAATGATTAAATATTACTGATATTCACCATTAATTAAAACAAAAAGCATTGCCATACTTTTACATTTTTTCTTCTTCATTGATTCTTTCTTTAGATTACAGTGAAAAAGGCAATTTTAAGGTACATTCTTCTCTGTCACTCCAGATTTCACTTAATTTATCACTGTAGCACTTCATGAACAGAAATACTGAAGAATTTGAGTTTGGTGTTTTAATTAATTTCATTTATTTTAATTTAACTTGATACCCTGTATATTTAATTAACATTATTTAAGGGGTTTTTGAGCCAACATTAGCCTGCAGGGAATCCTAGTTACAACAACAAAAAACCCACACCACACAAAAACCTCAAACAAAACACCCAACTTTGACCTATATCAAGACAAAAACATGAAATTGCTCCTCCTTGTAAATTCTGATTAATGCCTCGCCACATCAGGTAACTTTAACATAGGTTTATAAATTCCACATTGACTTGTTTCAGTCATTAATTCTCTCTGCTTTCAAGCAATTATTGGATTCTATTAGAAATAGGTGAAAAAGGGAAACAGCACAGTATTTTCACATCCCTTAATTATGGGTTTCCAACAGTTACCAGGGCACATACATATCACATCTTACATTGTGAAGGATCCCAGAGCTTTGAGAAACGGTGTCATTTCATTAAGATCACTTGAGGTACCGCACACCCAGACTCGTACGGTAACATTTTGCAACCCAGTCCGCCAGACGCATGCAACGCCATGGAGAAAGAAATGCCACACAACGCAGCTAGGGCACCCTCTGTAAATCGGAGCGTCTTCGTTGCCGTCGGTGGTGCAGGATTAAGGTGTCAAGTGTAATTTGAGGATGAAGGTGTAAGAACATTTTCACTTGGTAGAACCTAACTGAGACTTGGACTGGAGAACTTGCTCTTCTTCCGGATTTACTGTGGGCCTTTAAATGCCCCCAAGGCAGCACGACTCGAGTCCTACAACTCTTCCAACAATACTGGCTATCAGCGATAAGTAAGTTATTGGCTAATGGCGCTACCTAAATCCACTCCAGAACACGCTGAGGGATGTTTAGGGGGTTAGTTTAGCTCTATCTCTACAAGAAAAAGTATCCTTTGGTGTGCACAGCATTATTTCCCCAATTAAAAACATTCTTGTCTGCAACAGACATGCCACATTAAGAAAGGTTAAAGTCAAAAGGACCCCGTTTTGTTAGATTACAGCAGAATTAATTGATGTGTTTAATCAAAGAGATGCTACTTGGCAATGGCATAAAGCTTCTCTTCTCCGGGGATGGTACCAACCTCACTGGCAGACTGGCAGCTTTTAAATAAATACAAAACAATAACAGTAAGTGTATGCTTCTGTCAGAGCCCATGGTTTATAAGACTTCTTTTGACAGTCAAACTTCATACACTATCTTTTTTTTATTCTTACATATACTATTAATCTTCTCTTAGCTTGAGAAAGAAAGCAGTAAGAATCATATTGACAATAACTGTAAAATCAAAAGTATGCTAAAAGCACAGAGATAGAAGAAAAACAGACAAAATTTATTTACTTGGTTATGGCAAAATCAGAGCTTACAATATTGTACGCAATCTCACGCCTGCCCTACAGAAAAGAGGGGCGGGGGGGGAAGATGCATCTGAGAACAAGTTTTGGCCATGTCTCATCCTTTGCTTTCATTTCTCTCTACAGAAAGCTTATGTCTTGAGTTATTTCTGCCAAGCACTTTTTTAGAAATTGTAGTTTGTGTACTTGCAATGTCTATTTCTGAACTAATCCATCTTTCACCAAATAAATAAAAAGCGATGATAACTAAAAAGATACTTTATGCAATATGTGCATGCATCACCATTTTATATTAGTGTCTTCTGTTAAAAATCTGTGGAAAAAAAGATGGTGCACTGACCGCAAAAAAATAAAATAGAAAAAACAAAATTTTCATATTTTTTGGCAGTACTTCACGAAGCAGAATTACTTGTTTAAAACCAAACTTCACAGTTTGGGGTTGTTTTGGGGTTTTTTTCCCCCCCTCCTCCTTTACATAAGAGTTTAAATGGGTTAAAGTATTTGGGAACTGGGCATAAAAAACCCTAGAATCTAGGAGGGTATTTTTGAAGAGAATGGTAGAAAATAGCACAAAGCATTTCCTTACAAATGGACTGTTTGCCAAGTAAGCAGTCAAGTTCATCGAGCAACAATTCCCATAATTATCTTGCTAATTTCCCATGATGCTTATTGCAGTTACACTGGAAAAGCAGCTACTGATATTCTAATTAAACTAATTTTTGGAGACTAAAGTTTCTCTGATCTTTATGTTTTTCCAGAATTGACTGAAATTTTCAGTCTATACATTTCTTAAGAAAGAAATTCTGGTTCCTGAACCATAAATACAAGCTTGTATTGATAAAGTGGCTAATAACAACACGGCGGAGCAGACTGCCCTAAACCAGCAAGCTTTATTTAGAAACCGCCTATGGATGCCAATCCGGCCTACTAGCTATTTAACCCCAAACAACTCCCTCCGTTGTTAGGAACCCATCCTTGCCTTTTTTTTTTTATTTTTTGACAAGATACATGCTCTTCCACATTTCTCTTAAGCTGAAAGAAACAAATCTCCCTCCTCTCTTCTGCATGCTTGTACGGGTGTGCGAATTCCTACTTGGAAATTGCACACATCGCCAATGCCAGGGCCCACCTGGGAGACACTCCCACATGTTGTTCTTCATCTTTTCCAGCATTACTTCTGTAAGGACAGATGGACTCGCAGGTACCCTATGCTTGAGTGGGCTCTATAACAGGGGGTAGAAGTGAGGTTTCTTTTTAAAAATATCTGCATGATCTTTCTAGATCCAACTCCAAAAGCTGCCTTCAGACAACAAATATATATATATAGATAAATTTAGATTCCTGTTTTCTCAGAAGACCTTGATACAGAACAGTATAGATGCAGCCACTGAGAAGTAATACTCTTAAAATGTCTCCTCTGTTAGGCTACTTTCTGCAAAAGGACGAATTGGAAATTTGGAAGAAACATATCTGATTTTTGTCCATTATAACAATGTGTTTCTTTAATTAGGTATCATTATATTTTAAGAAAAGAGACACAATATTGTGTTTCCTACAAGGTAAAATATAAGCAGGAGAAACAAGAAATAGCATATTTGTTTATGGACAGAACTCTTTCAGTATCACCTAAGACAGCATACAACCCCTTTATCTAACACACATTGCACAATTATGTTCCATCTGAGATGAGACAAATGCTTTCTCATTTCATAAAATCTCATACTGTTATCAGGTAACTTCAGAGTAGCAATTTTATGCCTTATCAACTTGTAATTTTGATCCTAAAATAATGTAAAAGAATCTCTTTCCCCACATTTCCCTCCCAGCACACACGACAGCTCAATGAGCTAGATGTCGCAGATCCGTATCTTCCAAATTTTTGGATAAAATTTCTCCTGACACCCATTACATAATTGACGTAAGAATGATAACTGCAGCTTGCATGACAAACCATAGATATGCCGGTAGGAACAGAATGATGCATTATCTTTATGAGGCAGAGGAACGCGTGATTGCACTGTTTGGCTGTTACCCTATTCTGGAACTTGTCACGCTGAGAATATAACTCCAGCCCCTTCAAAAGCTCTGATCTCCAGAGAACCATTACAACAACTTGTAGAAGAGCTCATAAGATAGAGCGATGCCCCAGGTAGCACTCTTTCGCCTAGGCACAGCTTTGCTAGATACCAAAATTAGCATGCCAATTCTGCTGGAGCTTGGCTTCTTCCTATTCCATATGGATTGAGAAAGACAGGGAGAGAGGGGTAGGGCTGCCACTGCTGCTGGTTCCATATGGCCCAGCTGGACCAAGCTGGCTCTGAAGTTGGCTGTTTTACGGAAATCACTTGCCAGAGTTTCCCTTTTCAGAAGCATAATGTGTATCAGAACTGGCATGCAGCTGCCAATGTGGTTTCCAAGCGAAACTCTACCAAATTCTTCAGCTGCTAATGGGGACTCATTCTTTCTAGCTAATTATCTGCTGGTTTCCAGTCTTGCTCTTCTCTGAAACTAATTATAAAACTTCCATTGCTTGTATGAAGTATAAAATTACCTCCAGAACTTCAGTGACTTATAACAGAGCCAGAGTTCTTTAAGGAGGATATAGAAACATCACAAGTAACCACAGTAGGTTCAAATACTGAAGAACTTTACAGTACTATGAGAGCCAGTCCTTGGGATTCAGCATAAATTCCTCCTAAATCGTTCAGGTAAGCCTGACACTAGCATATCCTGTGCTACTGCGTATTTAATTCCTTTGGGGGTTTTCTTTTCTTTTTTTCTTTTCTTTTTTTCCATTTTTTTCTCTCAAGGTTTGCAAAAGCACAGAGAAAATAATCTACCTTTGGTATTAGTCTTTTGAGTCATTTCAAGTTCAAATAAATTTAAAGTTTCAGGAGGCATTACAACAAATCCCACCAAATATGAATGCTTAGTCCAACTAATTCTGTGTACTCTTAGACAAACAGGATAATTTGCTAACATGAGTCAAATTAGCTATTTAATCAATTTACTCCTAATGGCAGTAGAAGAGATTAGCACTTTAAAGTGTGGGCCACTGCCCTACCTACAATGTAGCATTTAGCTAAGTGAAAATACTTAAAAGATGTAGCTGATAAAATTTTAAATTCATAACAGTTACAGCAAAAAGTAACTTATTTAACTGTTAAAATAATGAGACTTTTAAGAACTTTATTCAGTCTGACATGACTCTACTAGCAGATGTACACACGAATAAACTGAGGGACTGAAAAAGCCTACAAGAAGCCACGTGCTAATGCTTTTCTCCAGCTTGACACACACGTTTCTTTTAAAAACAGCTTAATCTCGAGTATAAAACAAGAACAAAACATTCTTTGTCCTACCTGCACCTCTCTCCTCAGCAGTGCTCCTGCTGCAGTAGCGACTCCAGCTAAACTGACTTTAGTTGAGTCACAAACAAGTTACTACCCACACAGAAGTTCTTTCTCTAAAAGCAGCTAATCTTACTACTGGGTGGGGGGAGGAGAAATAAAAAGGTGTGCTTCTCCATTATGTGATTAAGTCACCTACTGTGCTGTAAAATCCTAATGGAGTCAAGTATCTCTACTTCATGATGAGACAAATGAGGTAGGGTCAGTCTTCAGGTCAGGAAGAACTGCCAATTTAGCTTTTCAATACGAGTCTTGCTCTTTGTTTCTCTTAGGGTTTAAAGCAAGATAAAAATCATGGGTCAATGATCTCACTCTAATAGTACCAAGACTTATGAGAGACATTCACACCGTAGGAGCAGAGGAATAAGGAGCTGACCGATGAAGACAGACAATTTAGTTGCATCAGTTACCTGACTGTTGTTCTTTCAACAGTAGGCAAATACATCTTTTCTTCAAGTATTTCACAAGCCTCTGGGCTGAGGCAGACAGAAATATTACTATTTTGAGTAACAGACACAGATGAAGACATTTTCTCTGTTCTTGCAGTATTTGTTAATGTATGTTCATTTTCTTCATTTTTTTTAATTTTCATTCCATTATTAGTCATGCCTCTTCTGATAGCCTCTTTCATAACAGCAATCTTTCAGGCAGGGCAAGTTCTTAAAAAACATCCCAACATTTTGGTATGGTCTTTTATATCAATTCCAGCATGTCAAGAGTATGTTTTTGGGATGAATATTTAAAGTCATGCCACCAACAGAAGAATATCAGTTCCTTAACCTACCTTTACTACAAGCTTTGTCTTTTCACACTACTGAACAATAAAATTCTATGCTGTATTTAATTTCCTTGAAAGTAAATGTATTAAATGTACAGAAATGTACGTTTTCAGAAGTAAAACACTTTTTTCTTCATTAACACTATGAACTGGCCAATTCCAGTCTTTGGGAAGAAAAGAGGAGCAAATCTCTTGCCGTGCCTTAGGAAGCTCTCCCCTCAGCAACCAGAGGAGAGCTCTGATTTAAAGGCAGTCTTTTGAAGGTGTCAGGTTTTTTAGCAGGAGTCTGGGGATAGTATCACTTGGTCATTACAGAGTATAAGTTTCAGATGAACATATGGATTGAACTCAAACTGGAAAGAAAAGGGACATACAAAAATCAGTATGCAGAAATCCTGATAATGAAAATTATCAGCAAGCTTAGTGTGAGAAGCTTAAAGAAAAAAAAATAGCCTAGTGGGAACAAACTGCACAATGAAAATTTAGGCTTTCTTTGTTATCAGAAATCAATGTTATTTTTCCGTGAGGAGACACCTTCCATATTTGCAATGCAAGCCTGAAATAATCTTCATCAGTGAGTTACAGGGTACCACACAAATCATAGTTAAACTTATTTCTTACAGAACACAAAACCAGCAGGAATTATTTCAGATCACCACACTGGCCTGAATACACACAGCATAGGCTCATTTATACCCACACATTTGCACAGAAACATTTCCATACAGAGAGCAGAGTTTAGTAAACTAAACAGATGTCTGGTGGTTTACATTTGAACATATGCTTCCCTGCAGACAAAGAACGACCTCTGGTAATTACTTGGTAGCTAAAGTAATGTACTACTTCAGCCAATAAATAAATTCTGCGTCTCTATCGGGGTACTACCAGTAAAGTTATCATTAGAGTGACTCTACATTTATATTGGAAACTTAAATAATTATCAATGTTACAGCACCCGGGTTTGATTTCCCCCCCCCCCCCCCTACTGGAATACAAATGACTCAAGAGGACTCTTCTCATTCACTGCTGAAATTCAGAAAGTTCTGAATTTAATTGGCTTATTGTTAAATTAATAACTGCATTCCATACTGAATGAATCCATCTCCAATAAATATTACAGAACTCTTAAAAAATATTTTTCCTTGATATGCAAGAAATCTATGGAAAATTAATCAGGAGAACTATGAGATCTTTTAGTAATGCTCTTTACAAATATTTTAATGTGGAGAACAGAATTTTAACAGTTTTGGCCACAGATTTACTTTCCCAAGACTCTGTAGTCACTACAATTAAATAAAATTTCGCTAGGTTTTAAATCTTTGTTTAACATAGAAAACCTGGAGGACTAGATCCTTTACATATACCACAAATTTAACCTACATCCCACTTAGCATATTGAATAAATCAATAAAATCATCCAATTTAAAGTTAGAAAAAACCCTAAAATTCAGAATATAAACTAGAGGAAGGTTACAGAGCATAAAATATTAAAATCCTGTTTAGAACCACATTCCACCTTTCGCATCCTTCAAATTCTTTTTCAGTGTTCCCTTGCAATAAACACCAAATTATTGTCTATGAAACATATGAAGCATATCTAACATATGAAGCATATCTAGAGTTTTTTTACTCTAAATAATTTATGTTTGTGTATATATATATGATCT
Source organism: Grus americana (assembly GCF_028858705.1). Classification (NCBI taxonomy): domain Eukaryota; kingdom Metazoa; phylum Chordata; class Aves; order Gruiformes; family Gruidae; genus Grus; species Grus americana. The sequence goes on along the minus strand of NC_072863.1, from coordinate 5,243,959 downwards.
GTGCAACTACAGTACCTAAATGTGTCCCGAGTATTTGATCTATTAAAACTGTCAGAAAAATGGAAGATATTAATATCCACATTAACAAAATAGAGACTTGAGGCAAAGAGAACAATGCAATGATTTGTTTATGCTCCCAAAAAAAGGTTTGTGGCAGAGCCAGAAGTTCAGGTCAGCTCTTTTAAGTCCAGTCCGGAACTAACCGTTCTTGTCAAAAGCATAGCAAAAGAAATGTTTCATTTTTTAGCAAGGTCATAGTAAATTCTCTTAAAATACTTAAATTATCTGAATGCCGAACCAATCAATTATGAGGAAGATTCTCTTTTTAAAAAAAGATATAATGATGTGGCAGGCATATTCAGAAAAAAAAAAATGCATCTTGAGAAGGGAGACAAAGATAGGAGACGCTTTGATGAAAACTCATCCATTGAAAATGCAGTACTAATCAGACCTAGGAATATAAAAATACTGAAAATGTTCTTTTGCAGAACTTCAGTGAGAACTATAAATAAATACAGTCCAAGTAATGAAGAGTAAGAGCTTCGGAGGAGACACTTGAATTTAATTTGTATAGCTTTGATGAGAAATTTATCAGCAGAGCAGGTAATAATTCTATTCCACTCTACAGATATTTGTTTGCAAACTGCCAGATAAAGGTGGACTTCAAACATGAATATGGTTTTGATGGTTTATTTTTTCTTGGTTTTTCTGTCTGAAAACATCCTCATGTGCTGGGGAAGGACTGCTGACTTAAGCAGTTCGAGCAAAAAGATAATTAAAAGAAAATTAATCTATTAGGTGTTTCAAAACCAACTCAGATTGTTTGTATGTTTGTACTGTGAACTGAAGTATCACATAGTCTAATTCTTTGGAGACTCATCTATAATAAAACATTGCAGACACAAATTAAACAAATAAAAGCCTGAAAATACTCCTTTCAGTCAAATAAAGCTAAAACCCGTAATACTCGAGATGATTGGTAGACACTGAATAAAATGCCACATTAAGGAACTATTAAGACTATGAAGGACTAATTCTTTTTTGTATCTGAAAGACAGCAAGAGAAAGTTTAGTAGATGAACAGGGCAAATATGAAAGAGGAAAATATAGATCCATCTTGAATATCTTGAAATGTCTATGAGGTATTAACAATTAGTGTTTTGGGATAAATACCAAATAGCTAAGTATAATCCTCCCTTCAGTGTTAGGATACAAGAAATGACAAGTTATTAGTCATTTAAATATGACCTCTGCAGGGTCACTGTTATCTAGCGATATACAACAGGCAAATATTTCCTTGACAGTATCAGCAATAGCTTCTTGAGACAGGTGGTATTTCAGAGACTTATCACTGTCCTTTAGCTAACAATCATGGAGGTAAATTGAGTTAAGTTGTATGCCATGAAAGTTGCCATAAAAATATAAATATCTCAGAATCAGATTTTGATTATGTTTTCATAAACTTTTATATGCTGTACATCTATCTTTCCATCTAGGAAGACAAATAAACTCTTCTGAAAGTTCAGTTAGTCTCATTTTAAAAGAATTAAGCTATTGCCCTTTAGCTGACAAGAACCACTCACGATCCCTGTAACAAAGGCTACGAAGGCAAGCGTTTCTCTAGCACACATTTTCTTCTTTAGTACGAGAACTTTGCCTTAACATCTATCTTCCAATCAATTTTCTGCTCACGTTACTGCTAATTAGGCTTCAAACTTCTGTATTTCTCTTTGAGGGTTATTAGAGCCAGTGTTCCTCTCAGTTGTGATTGTATATCTAGACATATACAGTTCACATACAGAGATGCATGCAGATGTATATCCGTATGGCCATAATGAGAATACTTTGATTGGATTCCTTTTTAAAATGCATGATTTTGATTTAGTTTGATTATTTAAAATCTTCAATCAAATTAGCTGAATGCTTGAGCTTATTAGATTTTGGTAGACTGCATTGCAAGGATGAATTTGGTGATCTATTAATTCTTTCCATCTCTTACATTTATAAAAAGATATAAAGGTGGCCAGTGACAGCTCTCCTACACTTTGGGTTCATGGCATACCAGCGTATGCCATCCTTTTATAAATATTAGTGGCAGTAGTTATGCTGCAAGTCAGGCAATTTGCCTCTTAACTCCATACATGCCAAAGGGCAAATGGCTGCCTCTACGCAGTTACCTGATGTGGGTACTCTGATTACATTACCCCTCAGCACAGAGTAAGGAGCAACTTTATGTCAAGCGTAAATGGGAACTCACTGGTTTAGATTTTAGACTCCTATTACTGCACTGCTGCAGAATTAAACTCAATGTCATAGAAGCTGTGACGGATCTACCTACACGAGCTCTGCACTAGGTTTTGGGAAAGATGCCCCACTGATTGTCCTTAAAGCATAATGACCACATTTCACACAAAGTGCTTAGCGACTTCTTGAAAATCCACTTTTGATAGCTTGAAGGAAATTTGTTTCGAGATGGTAAGATGTTGATGATTATCAAGCACAAGGCCCTATAAAGCTACTTCCACCTGTACACTCAACACCCTCTCCCTCCTCCAAAAAACCAATGCCCAACCCCCCAAGTTAGTAACAATTTTTTTAAAAAAGTCTTGCCTACATCAGTTAAAGAAGTTAAGACACATTATGTGAACTGGAGAAAAATGATGAATTCCAAGATTAAGTACTTTTGCTGAGTTCTTTGGAAGTGAAGATAGAAAATATTTCCTATGGCTCCTTTTAAAGATATTGTGACATTCTGACCTTGTAATCTTCTAAGGGGAGGACAGAAACATTGTCAAGTAGCAATTCCAATAGGAAGGAGCTCGTGCACAGCGTGAATTCTACACATTTTGATTTTGGTCTGTTAGAAGCATATGTTCTTGACTTAGTTTAATATTTAAAAATACTACACTCTAAACTGATGGATAAAAAAAATTTCAGAAGTTAAGAGTTTCAATCCACCTTCACAAAATGCGATTGGACCTGATCAATTGTTTAAAATCATATTTTAAGTTTAATGATCAATTGTTTAAAATGATATTTTAAAACACTCACAGTTTTAGAATCCTTTTCAAATGCAAGTACTAAGAATAATTTGGTTCTGATATACTTTGACAGACAAGTCATATAATTTACTCTTTCAAAGTAGTTCGGTAAAGTAAAAATTTTTGATAAGATATTAACCTTCCTAAAAATAGTTTTATAGAACGGGTTATCTGAGATCTCAAGTAAACAAATTCCAAAAATATGATTCTTCAGCAAGTTCTTTTGAGCCTCCTAATCAATCAACATTTGGCAGCATTTCTTAGCTTTTCCTATGAAAAGCCATGTACAGATTGCAAAAGTGTCAGTTGCTCTGATAAATCTTACTATCTGAATGAGGTTGATTATTTCCTCTCCACAGATGAGAAGAATATTGGCAGATAGGCAGTAATCTGTTATTAGCACCTTCCCAATAACTGTTTTTATTTTCTGATTCATCTGACAGAGCTCATCTATAAGTCTCATAGGATTTACACAGACATAATGACATCAGTAACTTCCTTTTGCTAAGTGTCTGCCACTCTGAAGTGTGTTCATACTAAGTCTGTTCAAATTAACCTGTTCTGAAGAAGCTGCTTACTCTACAGAGTAAAAATTCCATAAGCATTCGACTCTTCTTCATTCTGATCATGTATTTGCACTCCCAGATGGAATACAAGAGTCCTGCAATTAAACTATTTAAAAGGAAACACAATGTATTTCTGTTGCAGCCATCTAATTACATGCCAGTTATCAGACCAAAATCTAAATAAATGCTTATATAAAACACATATATAAACACATAATCTAACTGGGAAGGCTGTATTTTGCACATAATGAAGTTTTAGTTCGTAAAAAAAAAAAGTTGCAGGGAAAATGTTTTTACAATTATTTTTTAATTATATCTAGATATCTCATTTGTGTTATCGACAAATTTACCCATGCTCAGTTCAGTAGTGTGTCAAGATTACAGTGGAGAAAGATAGGTGACCCATAGCCTAAGCTAAGCAACATCTGCTACAATGAAATTGCTCTGACTTAGTTTCTTTACAAACCGAGTAAGGAAAATATCTAAACAAATTGTATTTGCAGTCAAAACGTTTCAGCAGGTCTGAAAACTATAGAAGCAGTAATTTAGCCTTTCACCCCAAGTCAAAATTACATAAATTGGTGCTATAACCCTTTGTCATAATACTCTAGGACATTCAGAGCAATAAATATTAGGCAGAAATATGAACTACATGATATTACAATACATGATGCTGGATAGCAAAAAACAGAGGTGCTAAGCTGAAACAAAACAAATGGAACTTGTGGACAGAATATTTTGATGCCAGACAGATAAGTAAGAGATTGCATCCTAGAAGAAAAGAATATTATAGGGCAATATGACTGCTATTTCATCATTTGGAAAGGAAAATAAGAAGTTCTATGTGTTAGAACAGGAATTTAACTCCTGAAACTCTGGTCCAAAGATCATTATCTGTGCAAGTACTAATTACAGAAGCATTCATACCTGTATGTTTAAATTCCTTACTATAGCAAGCCAATTCAACAACTCCAACAAAGTTTCTCCTGAGTAGGAACTCACACAACTGCCTCCTGTAGGAACATCGCTGCCTGACTTGAGACTCAATTCATTGCTACACACATGGTTTGCACAGCCATCTACCCTTGGCATACATAGGGTGTGAAAACCTTCAGTACATATATGTAGCTGTTAAGGAGCTTTCAAAGTTCACCCATAGCACAGCTCCAGTGTATAGCTATTACTGTACAGCAATCCATAATTAAGAGCACCCTTACCTCACCATCTCTCCAAGTTTACCACTGTCTGCCACCACCTTCCACAGCAAACAACCCTTTTTCCACAGCTGCACCTCCACCTGGGAACTATTTCCTGAGCCTTCTTACAATCAGGAAACTTCTACCCAGCTGAAGTCTACAAGCAATCAGCTCCTGATCAGTACCTCAAGTTTTTGTGCCCAGAGAAAACAAAATGTCAATAGCACCTGCTGGGGGTCAACCACCTATAGCAACTTCTCAGATGGTTATAGATTCCTCTGGGTGATCCAGAAATAGTAGAACAGTAAGATCATGTTTTGAAAGGGAGAGCAGGGAAGATCCACGGGAAGCTCAAGGACCTTAAGATCCTTTTTTCAGTACCCAGATTAACAGCCTAGCTGAAGCTGAAGCTGCTGAAGCTCTAGACTAAAGGTAGCGAAGACTGATGGCTCTGTTTATGCAGCTTCTTTGGACAAACCTTAAGTCCCAAAAGGGGAAGTATTTGTTTCTTTGTTTCCTCTGGAGTACAGACTAAAAGAAGTAGTTCCCAGATTTACATTTTTTTCTCAAGGTTGTATGCTTTGCTGTTGGCCAAGATGACAGCTTGAATCTACACGTACTCCAAATGAACATTAACTTCAGGAGCCCAAAAAAAAATTAGATACCAGCTCATCTCACAGAACCATGAAGGAGGCTTTGTGCATCCAGAAATCAGTATCTCATTGCCGGTTATCCCACTTCTGGAATGTCTGTGCATGAACAGAGAATGAAAGATATTTAACAACTGAAAGATATTTGAGATCTGCATGAGAAAAGGACCAAAATGATAAGCAAAGAAAGATTAAAACTCCCTGATCTGATACCACATAACATCTTCTGTCCAATATGTACACACACTTAATGTCTTTTAAATTCTGGCAATATTTTTTCATGCAAAAGTTTACCTTTCAATTCTGAACAAATGATAGCATATACCTATACCACAGTTCCACTTATCTATGAGATACTCATCTTGCTAATATTTTGATAAAATTAGCTTCAGCATCGTCAGTGTGCAGATGAAGGAACCGACAAAAGCTGGGGGTTTGCTGCCTGACATACCCCCCTGATTCCTGTGCTCCTGCGATTCTAGGTATCCGACCATCATCTGAAACAGCCGAGGCTGTGTTTGACAAGCAAGGAGGGATTCAGAACTGTAAGAGATGCTGAACAATTAAGGCTCTGGGACTTAGTTTTGGAAAGGGTTCTTTTTGATGTGTTCTGCCCGTCTTCTAGGGAAACTACCTTTGATAATCTGGACGACTGGCTCAGAACATTATAAAATCAAAGTTAGTTCCCACAACATCAAACTTTAATTTAGACAGAAATGCCTCCCTCAGAGTTGAAATGCTCTTAATACATGGTTAGCCTTGATCTCTCATGTTCTCCTGATTCAACATAATATTTCATCCTGACCTTTTGCTGAGAGTTATAAATAAATGCTGACAATTATAATTATGTACAACTGAAGATAAAAGTAGACTCGATCAGTCTACTTTATACTTGAAACATTCCACCCATTTTGGTCAGTTTGCCTTCTGCAACTAGAAAGGTGAAAGGAAGGAAAGATGAAAAGTTAAGATGGCAAATGGAAAACATCTTCACTGACAAACTGCTAGCTTTTTTAAGATATCACTTGTGCATGCGCACGTTTTTATAAAGAAAGGGACAACACACTTCTAAAACATGCTTTCGTTGTTTCTTCTCTGAGGAAAGCATATATATTCCACATTCTGCTTTGTCGAGTCCTAAAGGGGAGAAGGTTTTTTAACTTTGCCATTGAAACACAGGCTAATTATGTTACTGCAGAAATCTACAATATCTCTATATTGTATATATACAATTATATATAATGTATATATACAGTTATGGAGAGAGAGGAAAATGTAATGACAGATAGGGCTGACAACAGAAGACAAGAAGTCTGAGAACTAATCTATACTGGAACCTGAATATTGACATTAAAGTGGATGCATCTGCAATCAGAAGGATGCCGCTTCAAAATACTGTTCTGCCTTTGTTAAAGAGCTTTCTAGCTATGTGGTTGGGTTGGTTTTTTGTTTTTTTTTTTAAATTGACTTTTAGTTTTAAAGAAGCAGAAATCCCTAAGCCACTTGATATACCATGGGAAGGTGAAGAGGATCACTAAAGCCTTGCTGTTTATGCTAATAAGATAGTAGCTCAATTTACTTGAGTACTGATCAATGCTAAACAATCAGAGAAGTTCATGTATTATGTATTGCAGAAGAACCTGTGCTTTTTAGTGGAATGTCACAAGGTTAAACTACTGGTAGACACTGGTTCCCTTGAGCCCAATTTCTGTTACAGTGCTTCCTATCCACATAATGAAGAAACAACAGCAAAATAAAGCATTGTTTGGAACGCATAATGAACTGCTCTCATAAACTTCAACCTTCAAAAGTCATTATATTCTACAGTTTGATGCAGCAGACAATTATTGGGCCTCCATTTGGCTGGCTACATCAAACAACGTACACTTTTTTACCCTGTCTCAGTAATTATTGATAGAACAATTGTCATGGCTTGCACGGTTAATATCAGTGCATTAGCAATTGAAACAGCTTGGTACATACTTCCTGGCAGGTATACTGCAGTGCTATCAAATCTGCCTCTACTTAGCCTAGTTAACTATTACTTTAGGAAATATCAAAAAAATATTACTTTCAAGTTCTCTCTTCCTCCTGCCACTGACTGCTTTCTGTGGTTTATTTAATCCTTTTACACTAATTTGTACTGTGAATTACTAAGACTGTTTTTCAGTTCACAGCCATTCACAAGAAAGTTTTGTTTGATTTTTAAATCAAATGAGACCATTTCATACTCAAAACTAAAAGACAAAATACTTCTGCTCTTCTATGCAGTATTCTGCTGATGGGTATTTGTGAGGGCTGTTACTCCTAAACGATAACTGCAATATGATTACAAAGTAGAACTAATTAATACTAAAATTCAATTGGTAAAAACAGAGACAGATTTATTTATTTAATGTTGTCATGTTACGTGGAGGATCTCATTCTTATGCTAATTAACAGCTCCTCTTGAAGTTACAGGACAACTACGATGTGTCAATGAAAATAATTCAATCCCATTTTTAATTGGTTTTGACCCTGTAACATTCACAAATACAGTCTGGAACAAGTTGCCCAGAGTTTGTGGAATCACCCTCCTCAGAAATGTTGAAAGATAACTGGAAAAGGCCCTGAGTAGCCTAATGCAACACCAAAATTTGCCCAGCTTTGAGAGGGGTTTGGACACGAAGGCATTCAGACATCCTACATGGCCTAGATCATTTCATGATGCTTTGATGATAACTGGCAAAATTAGGTTCCCAAACTCTCCACACACAATCCTACATTTCATGTGAGCAAAACGAACGGAAAACAGTTTAAGTTGCAGAGCAGCTCTATATGGGATCAGGCTCTGCGAATTCACTAAGAAAATTATATATGCTAACAATAGCTTTTAGAACTGAGAGGGATGGAGAAGGTATGATACCATGAAACACTTATCAAGATGTTCAGAGGCATTAATGCCACTATTTATATATCAACATACATTGCAAAGGTTACTTAACATCTCCTTAGATTAGTATGTTGTTCAGAATCTTAATTAAAATTTATGACTGGAATTTTGAATAATTTATAGATATCACATGCTAGGGTACTTCAGAGTTCCAATTCAGTGGAATGAATATGTACATCTAGATCAAATACATAATATATAGATATGGAATTAATTGCATACAGAAAGAGAGGCAAGGAAGAGAGCCAGATGAAAAGGAAAAGCGGGTGCACGTTCCGCTGAACACAGACACTTTTTTGTGAGGTAAGGAGAAAGCACTGCAAGAAATGGGTCACAAAGAAAGCATAACAAAATGATCACAAAATACATCATCCTTCTGTTCTGAAGTCTGTAAGAATGGAAACCTGGATGAGAAGTCCAAAGGGCAGGAGAACGGTCCTGTCCTGACAGAGAGCACCCTCGGTGCTGCGGGTCAGTTAAGCTCGCCGTCTCCCACCAACGGTTTAATACGGTCAGACCCTTTCTGCCAGTCTCTGCCTGACTTAGGCCCTTGAACTGTGAGGTGGTTTGAAGTTAATTTTTAAATTAATCTGGTAGAATGTAAGCTGACTCATTATCTTTATTAGAGATCATTAATTAAAAGCAGTATTAGAACCCATGATGACGTTGGTATCCCAGAGTCATTTTTCAAGGTAAGTTAGATCTGACACAATGAAAGGAGAGCCCTTTTAACAGGCAATTTTCAAGATAAAACTGCGAGCCCTTAGGAAAACCAGTATCATCGGCTATGCACTTTAACATCACAAAGAGTACAACTTACTTTAGGTCTTTTAGGTATGTAATTACACATTCTTACTAATAAGCATTAGTCTATATTTAATGTAACTGTATTCTTGATTTTGTGTATCAGCAGTGATGTGTGTTGGTAACTGCCAAACTCAGCGTAAATACATATGTTTGTAAAAAGACAGTATGCATGCTCACATAGACAAGACCCAGGGAAAAATTATTGATTTATAGGATGGCAGTCTCAATAATCTTCATAATAATTAACATCTTTTACAAGTGGGTAATCAGATGAGTTGGATCTCCCTCCAGTACTTGCTTGCACATCCCTTGAAATTGTTGTTAAAGGAATCAGAACCCCCAATCTTTCTATTTTAACAATTTTCATTTTAAACCCCCACCCTTAAAATTTCAAAGTTCAGGATCGCTATTTAAATCAAATCTTAAATATGCAGACATTAGATTTTCTCTTCTTTAAAGTGAATCTTTTTCAAAAAAATAAGCATTCCTTTACTTCCACTAGATCGGGTTAACATATTTCCAAGGAGATAGTACTTTGGCAGATGGCTTGAATTAGAGAACTGCTATAGTTATCATTATGCAGCTATTCAAACAGAAAATTTTTAGAACTTGGCAAAAAGGAGAAAAATAATCTGTCTCATATACGCCATCCAGACTCAATGCAGGCAGGCAGGAAAATGAGAACTTGTAAAAATCAAAATACTAAAAATAATCAACCAGAAGAATGCTTGAAAAATTGAAAATGATAAGTATGTCTGACACTAAGATATGAAATTAATATATCCAAGGTAGAGAAGAAAAGCATAGCAGTAGGATTATTTACACAGAAAAAAGAATCTGCACGACACACAGGCAAGAAGTAATGTTATGTAAAATCTAAGATCTAGAGGTGCAAAAAATGTGGGGTTGTTTTCCTTTGTCTTTTTTTCTGCATTCTTAGAATGTGCTGAAAATAGATCCGTACATACAATCAGATATATACATCAAACCATACTAACTGTGAGGAATCGATTTCCAAGTGTTTATGGATGCAACCACAAGTCATCACAAAAACTGGATGAAAAAATGCCACTGAAATAGCTAATGACTACAGAAATCTGACTTATCTCCTATTAAATTTTATTGTGAGAAATAACATAACTTCATGAACCAATACACTAACTTGTGCGCTCAGGGGACCTTGACTCTAATCCTTCTTTGGGAGTTAGCTACTCCCAAAGTGAAAAGGTGTTTAAAAGTCTTCATCTAGCCCATACAAATAATTGATAACATCACAGAAGCAGTCTATAATCAGAACTGGGAAAACAAAAAAAGGTGTCAATCAGGTCAGAAAAGAGATTAATCTACAGATATGCAAAGAGAAACTTTTGCAAGTCTTCCAAAGGTTTTTAGTTTCTATATTTTATCAGCGCCATTTACTCTAATGTATTACCTTTTTCTTTAGGCTGCAGGCAAACAGAAAAAAAAACCCAAATAAAAAGTAATTTAAGTATAAAAGCATAGAATCATAGAGTCATTGAAAATGGCCAGATCCAACGGAGGCAGAGTTAGGTCAAACCTCAGCTGTTTTAAAAATCACAGCAATGTGCAAATGACTCCAGTAAAATGGTCTATTTCTAATATAACGATGTCCTGTCTGCAGAATGTGATAATACAGGATAGACCTGAAACTAATCTTAGAATACTTCGCTTACTGATTCTTCCGTAAAAAGTAACTGCAACAATTAGCAATTTAATACATCTTCATTCATGAGCAACGAAGAAAGGTCTTGTTCATATTTGATAAGAGCATAAAGCAGATCTGAGGCAATGTAATTAAGCAGTTATACTTATTAAAGTTGTCTTTTCAGTAATAACTGATATTCATAACTTGCCAACTGCAATAACAGTTTATCTGTTTTCACCACATTGCAGTATTACAGAATGCTGACTTTATTGTGTGCTTTTGTTACAAAAATATCAAAACAAACAAATAATCATACAAAGGCACCCTGTTCTCAAGGTTCCTACTACAGAATCCTATATACATTATATATATATATATATATATGACTATATGTGGATATATGAACATACGGGCTGAAGTCTGGACACAAACATGATATGTATGTGGCTAACAGTATTTTCTGGAAGTATTTGTGGGACTACTCTTTGTAAAGAATGGTTGGAAAAAATCAAAATATGAAGTCGCACTAACCTTTTAATAAAGAACTTTTATTCTACAGGAGAAAAAAAAATCATGAATAGCTTAATTACCATTTCAGACCCTTTTTCATATGTTTTTTATTACACAGCTATGGTAAGTCAATAATTTAAAATGCAGCCTTGAAGACAACAAAAGTAAAGCATACAGATTGATGCCTCCTCCTTCTGAGATTATGTAGAATGGTATTATTCTGTTTACACTTTTTTCATTTTTGAAAGCCACAGTAGAATATTCCTCCTATGAGTTCTGAAAATTAGTGTCTCCACAGATGTAAAGGTGATAAGACAAAAAGTGATTCGCCTTGACCTTTCTAAATGGTTTTCTGGAGGTTTTGTTTTGTTGTGTTTTGTTGTGTGGGGTTTTTTTTAAGTTTCAAAGGCATTAGAACTAAACGTGGAACAGGAATGATACTCGAAACACTAAGAGCTGGCAATTTTCTCCCTGCATCATTTTTGCTAACAGATATTTTTTAAAACCAAAAATTGCTGCCTTTTTCATTTTGAAGCTGAGCTATACAAGATCTGATAGTTTAGTTGCTTTGTTTGTTATATAGTATTGATTTCAGTCTTCAAATGCCAATACAAACAAATTTGCACCCCAATTAGCTTTCATTAATCAGTTTGTTTCCTGGGGCTGTACACTACCACGCAGCAGACACCAGCTAAACTACTAACTGAAAGAAGCAATATGCAATTGTAACCAATTAACCTGAAGGGGGGAAAACGCACAAACAAACAAAAAACCCCAAACCCAATGTTATAACCTTAGCCTTCCACTGATTTCTCTTGTGTGCCAGACAGAATCTGGTTCTGATTTTTAAGTCGACAATTTTCCTATTAAAGAGATCAATACGGAGAACAACAGAAAAGAGACAATAAAATACAACTGCAATGTACTCTGCAGTAAAACGGAGAGACTTACCCTTTACACAAACATTTTGACTACAGTGGAATACAACACAACGTATTTTTTAACGGATGAAAATATCTATTATTGATCATCTCGATTACTAGTTGAAAGGAGAAAGGGCAGAGCTGACTGCAATTCCAGTTGTGAGAAGCCCCAGGAAAGATCACGTGGCAATCGGAAGATCTTAGGCGGCCAAAGACGCCCTGATCTAGCTTTGAAAGTAGGACGAGGCAGGGCCAGCTGCTCTTAAATCTCAGGTAATTATCTTAAGACCTTCTTCTTTTTCTTCCCCCTTTCCTTCTCTTCCCTTGAGCTACAACAATAAAAACTTTTAAATGCATATGCAAATAAATAATTTAACTAAATCACTTTGATCACTAGAAACTGTTAGTTAACATTAGAATGTTTCAGCTGAGAGAGATTCAGAGAGATTAATTTGTCTTCCACTGTGCACAACAGCTATTCAAAATCCTCTAAAGACCAGGTTGTGTTGTAATGAAGCATATTTACAGCTTTCTTTATATTTTATTTAGCAAGTAAATACTCTGGCATTTTCAAACTGAAGGAATCTTATTTGTTTTCAGGGAACACATCTTTCCAAACGCCAGCATGTGCAGAAAACACTATTCTATTTACAACGTACTCTGTTCACAAGCCAAAAACCACTCAGGAAATTCTTGCCATGGGTCTCCAGATTTTTATATCATATTTTAGTGTTCATGGATATTAAATTTCCTACCCAACCATACCCTTAGATTTGGAGGAACATGATGATACCTTGCTGAATGCAGTGATTAGTACCTTTTTGCTTTCCAGAGACCCATCCTAGTTAAAACTGCTCACCAGACAGCATTTCTTCCACATCTCAAAACCACATCACTAAATGGCCTATGAAATTTCTAGAGGGCCACACACCATTACTCTTTACTTATCGCAGAGTGAACCATTAATGAGAGCTGAATACTTATCCAGATTTCAGTATCCTGATTTACAGATGACACCCTTTGATGGGCAACTTGATGTTGACCAGGAAAACCTTATACTTAACTTTAACACAAACTTGCTTAAAAGTAAACTGAAAATAGAAGTACTTTATGCACCATCCAAAATAGACATTACTGTTTCACATAGTTACAAGAAGACGAAATGACAGAGAAATCACACGACCTATCAAACGAGGATTGCATCTTAAAGGCCCCTCTCTTCCTGTATCCAGCTGACTTGCTTCAGATGCTTTCCTGACAAAACCTCCTCGGGGACTCTGTCTTCCTCAGGTTTCTTTAGCCAGAGAAGTCTATTTGAAAGTGGAGCCTGTTAGCTTTTAGAGTTAATCTTCTTTTTGAGTTTTCCAAGGAGCTGAGCAGATTTAACACATTCCTCCCCTCCTTGTTCTCACATCCCAAACATGTTTATTTTTAATTGCTGTAAGAAATAGTTAAGAAATCTATCCAAATAAATGAAATACGTTGATTATTTTGTTCCTTCTTTGAGATGCAAATGTTGTTTTCACCAGTCAGGCATGCTCTCTTTATCTGCCTGAGCAGTGAGTTAGTGATCTGCTGGCCCCGTGAGAAGTTAGGCTTTTAAGCTCTTCTCCCTTAGTCATCTGGTAATCAAAGACCTGCAGGTAGACACATCCTGCAACAAACTGATAGTGAAAAGTGTTTGTATCCACCAAACTTTTATTTTTCATCAACCTGCACATATTGTCCTTTAGATAACCTCCAAATAAGATTAAGTATATGTTATGCCATGTGTCTCTTCATTGAAACTAGATATAGCGATAATAAGTGACTTTCAAGTGACAGGAGCTTTGGAATTTAAATCTCTTCAAGGAATATTGTAATATCATCAAAAAGTCTTCTGTGGAGATGCACACTTTCATGTCTTTAAAGACAGCAAATATCATCAACTCAGAGATGTAACTCCGTGCATCCCTTCCAGAATCTCAACCTATAACACAATGTACGAAGGTATCAGTGGCTTTAGGCTAACTACATACACTCACGTTATCCCAGTCTTTCTTATGAATTTGTAGTGCGGATTCTTTTTATTAAACAGTAGGATTAATTATGTGACATTTGGATTTCTAGTAGGTAAGTGCAGAATTACACATTTTATAAAGATTTACCAGGAGGAGGTTTTTAAAACTCCTTGTGAAGATCATCGTATGCAGCTGAATACCTGGACTAATGCATAAGGGATGAAGTATTTTAGCACAATTTCAGTTACATAAGCTTAAAAATTGTGACCTGTTTCATGACAATGACTAGCAGCCTCATGGACCAAACTGAAGGTGGTACACCACTGCCAGCATTCAAGTATTAATTGAGAAAGAACAGAGTATTTTACAAATTCCCAGTTTTCTATTTCAATCCTAAAGAAACTAGCAAGTTTTTATTCCCCCAGGCCATAATTACTAGTAAGTGGAAGAAGCTCATGAATTGAAGATATAACAATTGTGATTTTCATAATTAAGGATAAAATTTTAAACATGGTTCAGATTTAAAGGAAGAAGAAAATTACGGTTAGTCTAAAAAGATTTTTGAGCTAAGACTTTCATAATCCTTATACCAATGTTGTATTGAAGCTTTGCCATTCACTTCAGGGGATAAAAAACACAGTTTAAGAGCTATAATATTTAAAAATTAAAGAGGTAAGAAAGGCCGAGTTGAAAAGATATTTTCTCACACATTTCTAGTCAGTAGACCTAGCAAGTATGCCTTTGTATACAGGATGTCATCAGAAGAGGTGCCATGAATTGGAAGATTGTTTAAGAAGACTGCCATTTCAAAACTGAGGGATATAAATCATGCTCATAACATGATCTGAAGGAAAGAAAATCCCCAATATGCCCATCTTTGTTCTCAGGAGATCAACTGAATTGCAGCTCTGCTTTTCCTCAGCTTGTCACAAAACAGCAAGATGAAGTGTGTCTGTAAATGCCGGTGACAGCAGCAGATACTAGCAAAGCGGTAGGACGGCTTTTAAGTATGAAAATTCCAAACTCAGAGTGCCAAATTCTTACCTGCTTCAAACAGGAGATAGTTTTATTGAGATCAACAACGTTAACGCTTCGTGCTACCTAAAGGTTTGGCCAGAAGAGTGGAAGGAATTGCCTTGTGGTACGGACAACTTTGTCAGCGCGTGGAATACAAAACCACGAAGAGCGCAGGCTGATGGGCCAACTTCAGGCCATTGTCCTTAGCGTTAGGAGACCCCCCAGAGGACAGCAGATACAGGGTCACCACCCAGGATGACCGCTGTCTGCAGCTAACTACTGTCCAGGAAGCAACCTCGCATCTTTCCCTTGCATCGGAACTAGGATGGTTAAATTGCAGAGGGTTGCTTCAGAGACCTGAGCTGAAGGAAGCTGCATTTCTCATTTGGCTTGTTTCGTATTCCCTTCTCAATCATCAACGAGATCACTCTGATCACTAAGGGATCATTGCATCCAGCTCAAGTGTGCAGATAGATTCAGAGAAAAGGCTTTCACCAGCACTTCACTGTGTCATCAACCAGGTGAAACCTCATCATGAGAGTCTGTGCCTAAAAACAATCCACTAGGTATAGAAAATCATTATAATCTTAAACAAAATTTACTCTGAGCTCTCTTTCTGGATTTCACATTCATACAAGTATATAAAGGAATGTAACATACCCCATAGTTCTTAACTTGGACAAGTGGAGGGATACTTGTCTACCAGCAAGAAAACCTACCAGAGGTGTCTTGGGTGAACATTTTTCTAATAATAATTTTTGTTAAAATTGTAATGTACATGTTTAATTATCAGAATAAATTTTTAAGGAAAGCAAAATTACTGCTAAATACTCCTTGAAACAATTTCCAAGAGACTTTTTAAATACTATTATATACTAGTACTGCCACAGCTGTCAAACACTAACATAAAATAAAAAAGGAAACATTTTTGGAGGCTTTGGCCCAGAAAAGATCATAATGAAGTCATTAGACATTATCTGATGGGATACCTTCACAGAAGAAGGTTACCCTAAAGCGATATAGCCATCATGTTAAAATGCTTTATGTGCCAAATATTGCATTCATGTTTTGTTACAGATTTACCACTGAAGCACAGTAACTGAATCGAGTATATATAGGCAGCCATAATTAATTGTAAAACAACATACTCATGTTGAAGGTGTATTATTAGCTATTAAACTTCAAACAAGGAACTAGTATTATCATTCATTCATTCAAATGTGCTTTCTTCACATAGATTATCCAATTACTAGCAGATGAATTGTTTAAGACTTGTTGTTATCACCATTACACAAATAGTTTTAACAAATATAATAAACACAATGGCCACAATCACTTTTTGCAGCGTTAAAAGCCAAGCAGAAAACAAACAAAAACTTGACAACATGTGCTTGCTAAATAGCACTTTAATGGAATTATTTAAGAATACAGTATTAAAATTTTTGACGACGCTGCATACGCAAAAGATCAAATAGCTTTATGCTTCTGTAAGTAAGAAATAAGCTGAAAAATGTTTTTCACTACATATTCTGAGCTGAGATACAGGCAGCTTCTCTCTGCTACCCTAAACTACAAACAGTGGATGACTTTATTTCTTTAGCTTGCATTCTGAGAAACCACGCACGGTGAAAAAGTACCTCAAAATATAAGTCATATAATGTAATTTATTTGTAAAAGAATTTAAATTTCATAAACTGCATGAAGGAAATCTTTTTGCTGACTTCCTATGGGTGCCAAAGGGATGCTTACAAAGGCACACGTAAACCGTGAGCACCAGCATTTGACTGGAAAGTCTCCTTTCTCCCTCCAGCAGAGCACTGACCTGTGCTGCCGTGTCCTGCTGAGAGGAAGGACCAGAGCCAGCCCTCAGGGCTCAAAACCCGGAGGCAGCGACAGAGAAATTCCTCTGCGTTTTCAATAAACAAAAGCTGAAGAGTTTCAGGAGATGGAGGTCAAAGTGCTCTTGCTCCTACAAAAATGTAAGAAACTAGTAAAATGTATCAGGGTTAATTTATGTTGGAAAAATATAAGTAGAGGAAATTGGATGAATCCCCTTCCTCAAAAGACCCAACTTTGATCCTTAAAATCTTTCAGTAAGTTTAAATTAACTACAAGTAATCGCTATTCACCACTGCAGCCTTTTCTTTACCCTCAGAACCTCACTTAAGGCTTTGATCTCATTCTTACCCAGCTAATTTCATTCTGCTTAAATATTACAGATTGCTTTGATAAAGTCTTCCTCTGCTTCTCTATTTTACAGGTTTGGCTTCAATAGCACCACGCAATACAGCTGCTAACTTAAAGCCACATTTGCAAAGTGGAATCTATAGGTCACCGTATCTGTGAAGATATTATGTTGCTAAAAATATGAAGGTTTCCTGATCAGTTTATTACATCTGTAACTATCCAAAGCCAAGCCAATTATGTCAGAAAAAGGATGAATTGCCTAGACTGACATTAAATTGCTCCAACCAGAAAGTCTTAATTTACACATTGACTGGACTGCAGAAATTTACCTTTATATTTTTATGATCCTATATTTAACCAAGCATGAACGAGCCTTTAGGAAAGAAGCCATTATAATGCAGTTATATATTTGTCCATTCATTCTATTGCCCAGCCTCTCTCCAACCCAACTACAAAGGTTTAAAACAGAGAGAACCAAAAGCTGACAAAGACAATCGGGTGCTCTCTGAGCTGAAAGCTCGCTGCTCCATGCACTACAGAGACAATGTCGCATCAGGAAAAGGGACTTGCATGTCAAAGTGATTTTGACAACGCTTATTTTGTTATTGTTATCGTGCCAGTGTGAAGTCAAACACAGCGATTACAAATTGGAGGCAGGATAAAATTATGATATAATCCTGCTCTTATGAAGCTAAAACTTGATTGTGGCAGAGGTTTTTACAGATCAAGGGCAATGAAAATATGCAATCCACATAAAATAAAATTCTACATATTAAAAAAAAAAGTTGACGTTACTCCAAGTCTGTATATTCACCTTTCACCACCCCATTTAAGTGCCTTTTTTATTTCAGAGCTACGACTGACAATACAAGTAATAAATCCGATAAGCGGGAGTCTATTCCATCAGCCAGTGGATGTGATAGTAATTGTCTTTCTCAAGAGGGACTTCCAGGACAAACAGAACTCCTAACTTCTAAACCAAATGAACAAGATTACATATTATTGAATTCAATGACAAAATACCAGCTGATTTCTGTAAGCATAAGCCAACCTCCTAAAGAATAAACACCACGGCTGCCAGTTTGATAGTAGAACCTGGTTTTGTGTTCTTTGTTTTTCACTCCCTTATAACTGAGAAAGGCAGGCTTTCTTCTGGAGAACTTACATTATTTCTCATGTCAACTCTTAAGAATGATGAAGTACAAATAGTGAAATCAAGGGGATGGTAGTTTACACAAGGTAAAAAAAATCTGGTCCAATCTCACTACAATAAAGCAATTCTTCCAAAATGAAGACAAAGGTCTAAATGCAATACAGCTGGATCACAACACCACAAATGCAAACCCAAGAAGTTTTTAAATACACTTATAGAGTAGCAGCTGTGCTGATATGCTAAGCATTAAAACTGTGATGTTATTTTAAAAAAACCAACACAAAAACCACACTAGATGTATCCAGAGGTTCTTAATAAACATCTAATATACAGAAGTGTATCTCAACTGTGTGCTGCATCTCGCTTCTTTTTGAGGGTGTAGAGTCTGCTGTAAGCTATTAATAGTGTTTTATTTTCTGCAAGTCTCAACCTTACAGAACTGAGAACATGCAGAAATAGCCTATGAGCATGCCATTTCCCTACAAAGACAGAAGTCAGAATATAATTGAAGAGCACTGTGATTATTTCACAAATTGCTACTATACCTAGAAATTCTACTCTGCTGAATGCAGTACCGGAGTTTATGTGACAGAGATTTTGATAAAAGAATGTTCAGCAAACAACTTCTAACTTCTCACCCTGAATTCAATCAGGTATTTTTCCAGAAAAATCTTTTGGAACATCATACATGAGAAGGATAGCATTTCTAGCACCTCTTCAAAAAGTAATTTAAAAATGGAATATGTCTTGAAAGCAGTATCTGAGCGCATTCTTGGAAATACCTACTATGTATTTAATTTTTTCTGTTTCATTTCTTGAGTGTGGCAACAGATACTGAAACTATAAAAATAATTGATTCTTGAGCACCGAGAAGTGTTTTTTTCTCCGTGTATAATGGATTCAGTTGATGTGCTTACATCATAGAGACGCCAGTGTGAGCAAGGAATAAAGCACTCAATAAATTTGTTGGCCTGAGCCTTTCAATAGAAAGAGTCATAGTAAAAATCTCAATATTACCGCCATTAGGGAACATTTTAAAGATATTATTTCCATCCTCAAACATGTGAATCAAATGCAAAAGAAGAAAAATCCCTCCTTTTGATTGCACAAACATGCATCTATATCGGATTCTTCTAACCTGTATTTGGATTCATTTTTTTTCTTTAATTGCAGTGCCCCAATTTGGAAATCAAAGTTCTAGGTGAGATTTCAAGTTTATTTCTGTATAATATACATAATGCAAATATCGTCAGTGCTGAAAAAATTAGCTTCTTTTTTGTTCAGTCATCTTGTGAAGTATCACAAGCTACACCCATTTGACAATCCTCTAGTGAAGGGAAAAAGGCAAAATAGTAATCAGCATGATATGATAATATAATCTCATACTGGATGTTGGAGTACTATGAAAAGAAACATTTCCCAACTATGTAATGTTGCAAATATGAAAAATCATGAAAAACATTCAGAATTAAAAAAACCACTTTGCATTGCATGAACTGCATTGCGCTTGCTTTGCCAAGTGCAAACAGTGACGTTCAGCCTCTTTTGTGTTTCCAATATATTCAACCTCAATTCAATAGTAAAGTCAAATCGTGATGTTATGCTAAAAACATATCCTTAAGTATCTGCAAAATAATTAAGGTAAGAGGATCTTCTTCCCACTGTCACAGTAAATTTGGATTAAATGCTCTGTCCAGCAAGCAGATTTTGCAGTACTAAAATGTGTTTAAGACTGTGAATGTCTAACTTTTTTGGAAAGTCTGTTGAAGGAGATATGCAGGATAGAGTATAATGGAGTAAACATTCCAAGCTCTTGGAAATGATGGATGTGTAGAGCACCTTCATACTGCAGCAAGCCACTCCCTGTCAGGCAGAATACAGGTAACAGGTAGATCTGCAGCTAATTAGACTTACTATGAAAGCATCAGCCTGATGCATGAATATATCATCTGCACCCTGCATGTGCAATGGGCACCTGCTCTCTTTGAGCACTCAATGGGAACTGGGAAGACAGGGCAACTGTAAGCCACCTCTGCCAGGCCAAGTCATCTATAGTCTCCTGGCTGCCTAAGGAGCCAACTGTGAATTGGATTAGTAGATCTGGAAGCACATCTTTTCAAGGTCACCGCTGGTCTTGTGACCACAGGCAATCCATCATATTATGAGGGAAGGGATAAAAAGCAGAGAGGAACCAGCTGGCATTTTAAAATTAGATGTTGGAATAATATTCAAGGATGTTGGAAAGGAGAAGGCTGTAGGTAAGATTGTACCCATGGCCCTGATACAGGCTGTGCATCACGAGGTAGGAAAAACTCCTCAGGGATTGGACCTGTCTTCAGGGCTTTCTTTTAATCAGGAGAGGTGCATACATCCTCGCACTAGCTCAAAACTGGACTTTACGTTCCACCACATGTCCATGTGTCATGTCCTGTGACTGACGTTCTCATACCCATACATATTGTGTTTGAATGAAGGATCTCAGCCTCCCCAACTTTATTCCTTACATGTAACAAGTAAATACACTCCTATTTCTATGTAAGAACAGTAGGGAAATGTTGTTTCAGTGACACTTTCAGAAGACACGTTTCTGAAGCCAAATTGGCATAAGGCAAATGGATTTTTTTTAGTACTCTGAAGTGCCTCCTTTGCTTACTCACCCCACATACATTTACCCACCCGCAGCTCTCACTAGTATCTCACTGGTATCTGCTTCACTTTCAATATTGAGTTCCTTTAAAATAAGCTAAATTGGGAACTATTTGATGTCTCCCGAATTAGCTATTTCTAACAGGAACATCGTCCTGAAAGAAGCCTAGCCACCCGGGAAACTCTGTCAAATGCAGCAGACATCAAAGAGAAAACGCTGCCTGCCATCCTCTGTTCAGCTCAGCAAGAAGTATTCACCCACCCAGGCTTTGCTTTTCTAAAGCTCTGGCTGTACTAGCATCAGCAATCTACAAGAAAAGCAAATGCAGAAGGTTTTCCTGCATTCTGCACATGTCTTTGGAAAGCCAACAGCCCCTGGGCTACTAGGGGAGCTCTGCTGGAGACAACAAACCGTACCTCTGACAGGCAGCATCTATTTCAGCAGTGGCCGTGATTTCACCACAGAGATTCTTTATGCAGAATTTTCTCTTCTGCATTACTTTGGCACACATGTGAATATCTACCCACATGTTATTATCCAATACAGAGAGAAGTAAGCACTGCTGTGGGCACCAAGGACTTTTTAACTCATCTTCATACTGCAAATGTATATTGAGGTGAACACCTGCAGCCACGGTAGCTGAAGTAAATTCAAGTACCACGGTTCCCTCCCACCTTTCAACAAGCATACTGAACACACTTTCATGTACTCTCTTTGACCATTTCTGTGCTCTACTTTCAGATAATAAATAGGCTATCTTGACATCTCTCTGATTAGTACTCACACTTCCATACAGCTTGCAGTTTCACCATTCTAGACTATCTTCATTATCTGAAGCAGCAATGGCCTCTACTAATCCTGTCAAGAAGTTTGTACAGACTCATGGTAATCTTGGAGCAGTAATCTTGCAGCAGTTCGTGGCTGACATGAGCAAAACCTGTGACTTTAACAAAGAAGAACATCAAACAAACCGAAGTGCTTCTAAGAAGCTGCAGGAAGAACATGAGATAAGGAGGCTAGACATCTGTGTACAGGAAAGATAAAGTGATTAAAGGAAGGGTACTCAGGAGTAATAAAACATATTTCTCTTTTTCATTCAGTAGTAATTCCAGGTGGTCTCTGAGATTTCTTGGCATGACAAACCTCACACTGCTACCACTGCTACTTGCAATTCCCATTTGGTTATTTATCAGTTTAACTGTCAAAAGACATACAAAAATTTCTTTAGCAAAACCAGATGGTCTCAGCCCCAATGCATGAAATAACAGGTCTTGCTTACATTGCAGTATCTGAAATATCACAGCTTGTAAAGTTGCAGTGGCTGCAAAGAAGATTTTAATGGGTAAAAGGTAGAATTATCCAACTATTCCTTCTTCTGTAGCAATCTTAGTGTGTATGTATATGTAAAACAAAGGAATGTCATTCTTTTGAGTAAAACAACCAAAAAAATTCTTTACTCTTTAATTGTAATAGTGTCTGCGTATGCAAGAAAAACATAAGAGCAAGTTTTCTTTCTGGAACAAATATTTGACCTGTCAAGAATAGCACTTGATGTCAGGATGCTGAAGTTGTGGATGAAATGACAGACCAGCAGAGGGAATCTGATAAGAGATTAATGAGATGTGCTCCATGCAGTCTTGAAAGTATTTGAAATAAGAAACAAGGAAATGGGAAAAAAGAGAGAGAAATAACACTGGAGAGAAAGGAGCTGCTTTCTGAGCCTTCTGTTCTGATCCCATGAAAAATGAGTGACACAGAATTTTATAGAGAAATTTCAGAAACCCTGTGCATCAAGAGCCAAGGGAGTGAACTGGAATACACTTTGAATACGTTTATTTGCCTTCACCTACTCATGAACTACAACATTTGTTATGTGATATTTGGGGCACCCACTATATTTGGACTGACACTAATTAAAGGCAGCTACGTATCCACCATTTTAAAAACTGTCAGCATGTGCACTTCTACAGAAAGCAACAGTCCAAATATGCAATCAATTGTGCATTTTCATATACCTGCCAGCCAGCTGAAGAGGAATCCCCATCTGGCAGGTAATACAACTGGTAAGTTAAGATTTGTTGATTTAACAAGCCCATTCTGACTCAGAACAATAACAACAACTCTGTGACTATGTTCTCTTGGTATTCCCCCTTTGTTTCTCATTAACGCCCATTCATATGGCGTGCCACAACTGTGTGCTGTAATGCACTGAGTAGCACCTAAGACCAATGCCAGCTCTTACTTGCTCGGTGTACATTTAAACTGCCTGTTTACCTGCTGGCGTACAACTCTCAGCATAAGGATTACTCAGAAAGGGAAGAGAGTGAATGAACGCTGGCCTTTCCAGAGTAATGAACGCCTCTTTACAACTCTATCATTGGGGTTAACAGCAATGAACGGGTGCATGGGACATCTTTGTATCTTGTCTCATTTTAATGTCCCTACTATATATACCAATGAATATGTTTCGGGATTCTTCAGACTTGCCCCTAAAGGTCTATATAATAGGAAAAGTATTCTTTCCTAAACTTATTTGCTTGAAATAGTGTGTAGATGATATTTATGTATCTGCCTGAACAGATTGGAAACTTCATCTATTCCATTCCTACAAAAATTATAGGAATATTTTCGTTGTTGACAAGTCAGGAGACAACACAGCATTAATGGCCTCATAAAGCTCACTGATCCCAGTGCCAAATGCAGACTTACCAGCACTTAATGCTTAACAAAAACCGGGTTGCCCTTTTTCAGAGATTACTCCATTCCTCTGACAAACTGGACCAGGGCAGAGACTCAGGTGAATACCACTTACTGCATCAACAGTGGAGCACTAGTAATGCAAGTTGCAGTGAGTAAATTCTACACACAGTAAATTCTAACAATATTTCCCAACTTCAGTGAAAAATCCATTTTAATTTACATTTAGGCTGTTTTATTTTTTGTGAAGAAAATGGCAAGAATTCTGATAAAATTGTGTAAGTTAGAACAACTCATTTGACTTTTTAAGACATTTAATTCAAGAACATTAGGTCTTTTTCCTTTCTGAGATCTCAATCATGGAACTTTTGTCACTTCTAAAGAATTACTTCAGTATTTATCAACTCAACCTAAATGCGGAAATGAAAAGGGATAATTCACAAGACAAAACATACAGCAACAAAAAATCATACAGAAAATAGAGTCTGGTGTGAGGTTCAGCAGAGTCACTGGTTACCCTAGATGGTACTAGATGGTGGAAATGCGAGAACTGAAGTATTAGAAGCAAGAGGGATCATATTCAAAGTCCTTACCTCTTCTAGCTATTTTTAGGTATTTTTAACAACAGTTTTCCTGGCCAAGAGTCTTAATTTGAAAACAAATAATACTAGTTCTGATCAATGAAACAATAAAAATCAGCTTTATAGGGGCACAGTGAAGGAAACTGAAATATTGTAGCATTTCAAGTTCAAGTAGAGGAAATAAAAGACACCTACAGAGTGAGACTCTGGGTAGATTCTTATTTGTTGTCATTGTTTTTCTTCACATAAAAATGGCCTTGGCTGTAAACCTAAACTTAAATTTAAAAAAAAAAAAAAAAAAAAAGGAAAAGAAATAGCACATTTGCTGCTGTCTTGCATTTTGTACTGGTTTATTTATGGATTTTTTTCTTTTTTTTACCTCACAAGTTTAATGGAATTTTTACTGTGACTTTATAGCTGTGTGATTTATAATACATCAAACAAGTCAAATCAATCAGCAAAGGCTTAAAAATCAGCACAGGTTGATATGGCTCCTTTAAAACAAATCATTACAGCTGTTAGAATTCAAACATTCGTAACAAGGATTGACCGCTAATGTGAGTTATTTTAAAATCTCATTTTCTTGGTAAGAAATTCTGCCCTTTGTATATAACTTTTTAACAATCTAATAAAACCATCTGCAGAAATACAACACAGAACATAGTTCTTCCTTTTAAAGCTCTTTAAATACCCTATACCATTCTTTTAAAGGAAACCTATCCTTATTCTCATTGATATGGAAAGTTAAATCAGTTTTTTAATTGGCACACCTCTGTCATTAAGCTTTAGAAGTAGTTATTCTATAAATATAAGTTATGCTATAAATATAATCACATAGACTTTAAACATTCTGTTTAAGCCGGAAAACGTCTTTTCCATTATTTAAGTATCTATCTAAATTATAGACAGCATAAGGCAGTGTAACTGTGACCAAAACCCAATTTGAGTTCAGACTTTTCAGATAGCACTTAAAGAAGTCACATACTTATAAAGACTTTTAGAAGGGAGATATCAAAACTCCAGCTGATGCATGCCAGACGAACAAGCCCACTGATGCCCTTTCCCGTATTTTGCAACCCCTTTCTGCCAGCGGTTTCCACGCCACCTGAAACTAGGCACTAGGAACGTCACAAAGCCCAGGATACCGTTCAAGTGTGGAACGAGCAGCAGCAAAGACAGGGGATGTGCACTTTGCCTGTTTGAGATAGACTGGCTGATGCTTTTCGACTGGCTTCTAGAAAAGCTGGAGAGCCTCTGTCCGCCAAAGTGCTCCAAACAGTCATTGCTTCCAGAGGTCAGGCACTTTTATCTCACAAAGAAGCAAACCTTGACAGAAAGAGAGGTGTATATACCTTATATATGGGAGACCATTAGCCAGTTTTGACAGGAAGAAAAACCAGCAGATAATTTTGTAGCTGAAGGGTAGGCATATAGGAGTTCATCGATATAAGTTATACACAAGCACTGAGATGCATTACAATCATTTGTTGTTAGGATCGATAAACCTATGAATATTAATTTTAATCTGTTATTTTGTTTCTACGGAAGCTCTTTTCAGAACTACTTTTAGTCCAGGTAGATGCAAATAACCACAGAACATGCACATTGACTCCATTTCTGGGTTTCAGCTATCATTCTCTCCCCGTGGTTTTAGAATGGATTTTCTTTTCAATAATTTTGCACGGGATTCCCCAAGCTGACTGTTACAACCCCAGTCTCACTGAAATTTATACTTTGAATTCTTTTCCAGTAATAAAATCCAATGAGTATAACACACAGTTTAATCAATGATTTCTTAGAAATGCAAGACAGGAAGATAAAGAAAGAAATTACTGATGACAATAAGAAGAGAAAATGGAACGGTACTCATGAGTATTGCTGGCATCACATTTTGCCACACAGAATTGAATCATGATTACCTAACACATTTTTGGCATCTGGTCACATCTGCAGGAGCTCATGTAACGAATGCACAGTTATGTGACTTTCAGCACTGAACTACTAGAGATGCTGTTTTCTTATTATAAAGATATTCTGCTTCTCAGTGACAGTGAAACAGTGCCAAAATAATAACCAAGTTCTTGTATTCAATTTTTAAAGATTTTTAACTCCTGTCTCATAAGATGAATATACCTCCATAACACAGTGAACCCAGAGGTAACAGACATTTTGTAGGACAGGAGGAGAGTGTGCATGCATCAACGATTTCTGGAAGCAATAATATTGCTAAAAAATTAGGCATCTAAAACTAGTACTTAAAGGTGTTAAGTGGTGAAAATGGTCATCAGCTCTTCTGATCGGGATCTCGGTGTACATCTGAGTAAGAAACAAAACTGATTTGACTCTTCTACCATTTTATATACTTTGGTTCTGAATTCACTTGTATAAGAGCAAGTGGATAAAATTCTCTTTCATTACTCCTTTCCAAGAAGTTTTCACTACATAATTGCATTATAAGTGCTAGTGAATGAGCCAAACTATGATGGAAGCGAAGTGAATAGACTAAAGGAAGGATTAGCAGCTAGTTATATGAATGCAAATGAAAGTAAAGAACACTTGAATTTACTCCACTCTTAAAAAAAATAAACAAAAAACCCCACACAAACAAAAAAAACCTCCTCTGTAATTCTAAGCATATAGTGTATCTTTTTTCTTTGCCTTTTTTCCTCCCTTTTCACCTGAAATAATTTACCTTTTCAATGAAGTCGAGGGGATTAATTTACTAGTTTTTACGAGCTTTGCAAACAACAAGTTCTCTACCACATTGTTTACTAAACACTAGGGTCTGCTAAAATCATATTATTTAGAATGTCACATTTCTTTATAAATGTCTGATCTCCTGTAACTATTGCTGTTGCACACCCACTCATCAGTGGTGTAGAATACACATCTTCCAATACACCTCCATTTTCAGAGACACTTCTGGCTACTTCTGAATCCATTAATATTCTTGATGGCTCCTCTCATCCCTGATAATCATGATAGGGCACCGTCATGTTCACTGCTGCTCTTAGCTTTCCATTCTTAGATCACACATTGTTGCTGAATCCCTTTGTTAAGGCATCTATACTTTTAATGCTTTGAGTTTATTATCTCGGCAAGCATACACACAAATTGAAAAAAAAAAAAGTATACAAACATAAGAGAAGATTTATTAATAGTTTGCTTTAGGACATTTTCCCCAAATGTTCTTGTCTATGGATTTTAAGATTGGACAATAAAAGAAAAATGAGAAAGACATGTAATATAAAACTCTAAATCTATTTAGCTCATTTTCTCAGAGGAGCTTTTTTTCATTTAGCGGGGTGAAGTCAAACACTGCGTTAAATGATGGCTAATAATTAAGAGACTACTTAATTAAAGACGCAAAATATTTAGAACGTATGGAATTCTTCTCAAGAAATGGTGGCTAGTGTTTTCTGCTCTATGCTTATGTTTCTTCCCGAGACATTCATTACTAAAAGAAAAGCATACAGCATCTTTTGCTATGCTGAGGATCCTATGGGCAAGTGTGTACTTGGGCAGAGTGAATTCTACACTGAGTAAGGTTTTAGTCACGGAATGCTAATTAACTCAGACCTAAAGACATTTTTTCCTGAGCTGGCTGTGATAATGTAGCAGAGGAACCAAACAGAAACAAAAATGGAAAGTATTTTGTGGCATTGGAACTAAGGTATTCTCCTGGAAATAGCCAAAAGATGAGGTCTAATAGACAGAGAAAAGCAGGAAAGTCTTTTTCAGACTAATTCAAATCTATTTCAGACAATCTTGAGTCATGTAAGTGAATACATACATACACACACAGAGACATACACACACTCAGATTTCCTTAAGAAAATATGAGTTAACCTTGGCAGATTTAATTCTGTCAAAAATCTTCAAATATAAGCAAATATTTTTTTGCTCCCTCAGAAAAATCCTAAAATTCCTTTAGGAAGATGATGCTTGTGAAGTCACCAGAAGCAGTTTTACACATGGCTTCCTTCTGTTCAGCGTCTGAAGTCCATTCCTTTCCCCGTGGTTTTATTCCTTTAGTTCATTCTCATCACTTTTTTTTCATGGCAATCTATAATGCAGATCATGAGTATTTGCCAAGTTTGTCAGGCAAAGTCTGCTTGGAAAGAGGTAACGCTTGGATTTCATCAATTTGCCATTTTACTTTGTAATTCTCTGTAATTATTTTCACATTTTGTCTTTTGAAAACATCTCAGGAATATATCTTCCCTTCTTCATAAATGCAGTCCTAGTCTGGGGATTCCTATTTAGGATGCTATCACAAAGAGATTTTCCAAATCCTGGCTGAACATGTCAAGAAGGAAGAAGGGCTTATCTGCCTGAAGTCTTCTCTGCTATAAGCTTTGTCTTGGTGATATCCTTAAATCATAAGAGCTACAACACCGTAAGTGTGCATCTTCTGTGTGTACTCTGATGAAGCCAACTGGACAGGAAGCGCAGAACACGCGGCTGCTGTGCTACAGGATAAATGGACTTGCCTGGACCTGCCTGAGCCGGAGAGAACTGCAGTTAGATACAAGCAGATGCTGCCAGGTGGTGTCATCTCAGCTGCAGTCTGCACCCTGCCCGTGTTTGAGATCCCTTCAAAACTGAGGATGGGTAGGAAAACATAAGATGAATTGTGTTGGAGTTGCATACAGCTGTAGATCCCAAAGACTTGGCTGGTGTTTAGATAAATATTCCATAATATCTCATGAGGGAGACAAGGAAACACATTACTTTTTTCATCAGTTACATCTTGTTTTATACTAAGTCTGCAGGCTCGTGGGTCTGTCTCGCTTTGTTTTCTCCTAGAGGACACAGGGCTCTGGTGCCCTGATCTAAAGATGATTTACAGGTCATGAGGATAATGTGATAACAACAATACAACCCTCAGAATCTCACGTTTCCTTCTTTCAGGTCCTAATGCATAATAAAACATGCTTTATGGCTCTTATCAAAAGCTCAAGTTCCACAGTAAAATCCAGTGACTGCAGGTGAGCTTGACATTTCAAGAATATGTCATGTTGTACTTGTCTGTCTTTGTTCAGATTAAAGAAGCAGCAACCAGCCAACTGGAAATACACGCATTAGTAAAATAGGGCCAAAACTGATACTTAAAATAAAATGTATTTATTGTTGTAACATTTTAAATTCAAGCAATTAAATTATTCATGCCCATCAGAAAACCATCCCAATTTAATGCCTGCAGTCTCTGTTTTTTAACACTCAGTTTACCACTGATAGAGAAAGAAAATACTCCTTCTTGTGAACTATTCAGATACCTCAGATGCCTAATAAAAATGCAGGTATATTATCTCCATGTTACTTATCTTGAAAGGAGGATGATGTTGAGACAATAAACTGTTTAAAAATAAATCCCTTTCTGACAGTCCACAGAACAATGGGTAATGTATTCATCTCTGTTTGCCTTACTTACTGGCAGTAAAAACTAACAGACAACATAGTCATCAGAAATACTTTGTCACAATTCCACAGAGGTTTAGCTAATTCTTTTCAAGTCCATTTTATTAGTCAGGAGAAAAAAAAAAATTAAGTCAAATCCTGATTTAATAAGTGGTGGATTTGAATAAATTACTCTAGTTCTGTGTTCATTGAACTTTAAATGAATTGTTCCACAATCCATTGCCAAGCAACTAGAATATATCCTTAGGAAGTTCAACAACATACTTCTATTAAATTGGTAGGGTGAACAAATAGTTTACTGGGAACTTCAGGCTTGCAAAATGATTTACAAAAGAAGAGTTTTCTACATTAATTCTATCAATCACCTATAAAAAGAAGCTTATGCTTAATAAATTGATAGAATCACATTAGGTCTGAAAACATTTCTATTACTGATAATGTGTTCGCCCAGGATGTTGATGACATTTTAAGACTGCTGAAATATTACAGCCCTATCTTTAGCCTAAGACAATTACAAGAATTAAAATAAACATTTGAGGACAGAAAAAAAGTCACAACTTCTTTTTAGAAATGTATTCGCATGTGTCAGGTTTATTATCTTGGATCTTTGACCCACTGTAGCCTGAGAAATCATTGCACCCTGCGAATGTCTGCATTTTGTCTCCTGAATGAATCAGGATGACAAAATTTCCAACAATTTTAAGTATTGATAAAAGGATTCTGCTGAATTAAGGGGTTTGGATTTCTTTTTTTTTTTTTAAGAGAAAATTTGGGAAAGTTTTCATTTTATTATGTATTTTGGAACAATCTTCTGAACTCTCTCTAGAGAAATGAGATTTAGGATCCTTCCCACTCTACATGTATTAAATGATTACACACTGATTTACTGAACATTTTCATATTTTGGCTCACAGTTTGGATAATATGAAAATTTTATCCTAGTACAGAAATTTAAAATGTCCATTTCCATTTGCTTTACATTGTGATCTTTACTGTTTGTAAAACATAGTTTCTGGCTTGGACTGCCAGGCTTGCAACGGAGTATGTCAGGAAATAACAATGCTTCAGCTCTTTACACTAACAAATTTCTACATATAAGAATAATGTAAAAAATTCAAGTTGAATCAGTTCTCTTAGCTCCGGATTTTAAAAAGCGAAACAGTTAAAGTCATTCCACATTACTTTTGGTAACTACAGGATTACGGAGGGGTAAAAAGTTCAAGCTCAATCCATCGGATCCACTCCACTCTGCCAAAATAGCCAATTTAGAGCTATTATGAGAAAATAACTTTCATTAAGCTTTCATCATTTGTAGTCTACTACATACCATCTCAGCTTTCTAAAATGTCAACATCTAAAAGTATTATCATTCTTCATTATGCTGGAGGGAAAAAAATAGATCAAATGGAAATGAAGAACTTTCACTTCCCTTTCAGATAAGCAGAGAGCGCTAAGTACAATTCCATAGCAAAAATGAGGATCTAATCTTTTAGCACTTACACTTACTCTAAGTATTTGTAATAACAGAAGCAAGACCATACTTGCATGTAAACATTGTATATATTTGATAGCAACTCTCTCCTGTCATTGTTCATGTGAACCTTACTAGGCAGTTATTTTGTTCTGGTCAAGGACCGTATGATCATTTATCACCCAGGACTAGCCAGGAAATGTTTATGAAAGAGCTTTGGATATCACTGTATGACAAACATACCCAGTTCGTAGCAATTTTTGGGGCACCAATTTACAAATGGAGATGGCTAAACCTGTGACTTCCATAAAAGCTCCATGTTGCAGGCTCTAATACTCACATAATGTTCACTGAATCACTGAAAACTACAAGGAAATGTATTAATGAAGACCAAAAATCAATGACTGTTTAACATAATATGGGATAAAATCATAGTGGTTACGCTGCTGATTCACAAAACATGTGAATGCTAAATGAAAGAACAGAGGAACGGATGACTTTGAACAGAACTGACAGCACTGAAGTTAAGCTACTCCTACTTGTGAGTCAGTCCTTACTGTCAGCTTTCTGCAGTCACTGACTTCAGTGAAATCACTCGTAGGAGCAGGGATTCACTAAATAAGCCTGAGAAAACCCTAGTCTCTTAAAAATCTTCCAGCAACTTTCAAAATGAACTGTGACAGCTTCGCACAATGCACAGGAATTTAGAGAGAAGTCAATCCCCACTATTTTATCCAATTTCTAAAATTTTACTTCCACATATTCAATGAATAACATTTTCCTGATTAGGGAGAATGAAAAAAGTCAAGAATGGAGTTTTTATTTTCATTAGCCACTGAAATCATCAAAATCTCTCCAAATATAGAATCTAATATTTGAGTTTACATGAAATTTTATTAGAATTAAGTACATCCATTGAGAATTATTCAAATGCAGGACGCGTGGTTGTTACTTTGTGTGATATACACAAGCTTTGGAAGTATTCTATACTGTTGTAATATAGATCCTTGAAAAATATAGCTTTTTGGAAAATTTTCAACAAGAAATCCGCTACTAAGCTTTAATGCTGTTTGATGCAAGAAGATTTATTTAGGGTATTAAAGATCTGTCTGTTGGAAAGATGATTTCGAATTTCAAACTTTAAGTATTCCTCAAACTCTATAAGTAATACCTCTATTTAGGAAAACCTCAAGATTATGCCAATTCTATGTCTATTTTGTAAAGCCAAAGGAAATGTTTAAATATTCACTTAAGTCCCAATCCAGGCTGATTTGTCCAGGAAATGTATTTCCTAAACCTGTTGCACTTCAGTTATCCTGGAGATGTAACTCTCAAACCAGAGGTTCAGCTGTCTGTGATCCAGGCTTAGCTTTGATGCAGCATAGCTGGGTGACCTTGGCTCAGGTTACTGAGAAAATTGAGAAGTTGTTAGAAAGAAAGTGTCAGAAAATAAGCTAGAGCCAAGAAAAGAAGAGTAAAAACAGAGTGAGATGGTAGTAGCTACTGGCTCAAGGATATAAGAGGAAAAATGCTGACATGAAAAGGTATAAAACCTGAAGGGCCAGGGGGTGGATGAAGGGGACAAAGGAGTAACAAACCTGAAAGATGGCAGCTCAGTACCACTGCACTTGAGCTCGTCCCAAGGAGCAGAGGTGGCCAGCCTTCCCCCATCCAACTGATGACGGGCAGTAAAACCTCACTGTGTGTGGTTTTGGGACCGGTAAGTATATTAACACTTAATCTACTGGCTTGTTACCTTTAGCTCTGTTGTGTGTGCATTAACCAATAAATATGTAGGTCTATGTTGAGAATATTCTGCTTGTAGATTCTCTTTTTATGAAAGTTGCCTAAACTAAACTAACCCAAAGTGGGAGGGTTGCAGACAATCAAGATATATTTTTTCACCCCTTCCTTTTAAAACATTTCTTACAGATGCCCTTTGGTTATGTTTTAGATTAATCTATCAATAGGGTGAATAAAATTAGGGTCACACAAAAAGACACTTAAATGTGGAAATGCAAATCATGCTAACAGACCGGTTCCCTCTGAGTGAACCACACACGACTGCATGAGATATACAAAAAGATTTTGTCCTTTAACTCAAGCTCAGTAGTCCGCTCCTTCCTTCAAGCAGCTCAACATATTCTACCATCAGTTCAGCGTATATACTTGATAATACTCCTTAAATGTTTTCCTACATATTCAATAGGAAATAACTGCGTATTTACAATTCCTATATGGCTGGATATCTACAAGTTTATCCAAGATAATTCACTGATTACCTATTAGATTTTGGGTTTCTCTTTGGTGTTTAAAAATGTGAGAAGAATCTTACATACGTTAATTGTAGCTTAACTACATTTCTGCAAAGGTGAGAAGGTGCAAACTAAATCTGCACATGCAGAAACTTCTTAGCCTATGTAAGAAACACATATTCAAAGAAGCAGATATTAGAGATAGACTGCTTCAGTACAGAAAAAAGAAGAAAATAAGAGAAATGTTCTCAGGCAGATCGACAACAACTGTTGGTCCTGTCTAAAATAGCCATTATTGACCATCAAGGACTCTCCATAAAACTGCAAAGTGAAGTGTCTGGAATGGTTCACATAATTTCTTTCACTTTGTGATCTGAAAAAGTCATTATTTTTCTACCAAGCTTTCACATTATTCCCATGAAAGTCAACTTTCTCATCCATGGGACTGAAAAAAATTATACAAAACTTCTGGAAAATCTGGAAACACAGTACACCTACAAGAGTGTACCTAGAAGAATGTCAAGAGACAGTACCTTGGCCCTTCCATCTCTTTTACATGGTATGCAAAAGAACTCTTGTGTACCACCTTCAACATTCAGCCAAAACCAGCAATTGAATGACCGAGTTTGTACAGTCTGCAAGTTTTGACAAGACAGTTACCTATTTCTTTCCCAACATCAGCTATTAGATCCTGATTTATTTTTTATTTTGTTCTTTCTTTTTTTCTTGTTTCTTGCTGTAGAACAGTTGCATTTAAACATTCTTTCAAAGAACATAACTCTAGGTTAAGGATTTATAGATGTAACACACAAAACAAAAAAGGAAGAAGCACTATGTTTTTTAACATTACCACCTGTACATATCGGATGTTTTGCAGCAGGGCCTATAAGGACTGCAGCAGTACAGAGTAGGGCAGATTAACATCAGCCCTGTCCTTTAAATGCAATTCCATTTTCTTCTACGTAATTAACTGCAAAGTTGTCGTCACATGAAAGTGTCAAAGGCTCTAGAACTGAACCATGCTGGACCCCAGGAATGGGTTTAGTCACAGGGTGCATACTAAAAAGAAATCACAAATGATACTTAAGGAGATATACTCTTTCGGCAAGCATGGGGCAGAGACTGATCATCATATGCTAAAGACTATGCTATCAAAGAAGAGACTGAAGAACAGAGATATACTATGACTGAAATGCTGACAAAGCTGCCTTCACAGAGGGGCTGAGATTCCAACTAAGGATGAATTTACTGTATAAATAATACCTGTTTTATTGCATTTTACTGATATCTTTAACAAAGATCTACAAGTTCTCTTAAGAATGAGAACCCCAGCTGACAAGGATTTTTTTTAAACCTGTAATACCTATCAGCTGAACATTTATTTACAGGAGATCACATTTATTTACAAGAGATTATCGCTGACGTGCTGAGATAGAACTGTGAGGATAAGGTGGCTACGCCAAAGTGTTGCATCCCGAGAAGAGGTGCCGAGTCCAGGAACATTGCTAAAGACAGTGATTAAAGTTCTCTCGAAACCCTGTTGCCATGAAAACGCAAATAATCCAGCACATGGACAGACTTATAAATAGTGTCTAAGACTTAGTCAGACTGCAATACATACTTCTGGTGACACCAGATAATAGATTCATAGTTAAAAATAGATACTGATATTGAAAATATCAAAATGCATAGATTACAGATAAATAGCACATATTTATATCTAAAAATTGCCTGCACTTTTCTCCAGCAACTAGGGTGCTGAATCTTACCTGTTCAAGTTTCAAACTAATTTATCAGTCCCCATGTATCAGCATAATTTCTCTGTTCCCTGTTCATTTATAGGTTCTTATGTCAGTAAGACATGTTTTAATCACTAGTTACAGAAATAGCTACTAAGTGTAGGCAGCCACCAAACCCGTGCTTTGATCTCATTTCCTAGATCACAATTACTTCTTTACTCAGTGTTTCTCAGCACAACCGAACTCCCTGTGAGCAGCGGCTGTGTAGCGTTAGGGACAATTGGTACAATCTCTAAAGGTACTTCGAAGTCTAGTGAATTCCATGAACATATCGTTCATGCTAGAGCTAATGAAAAGTTTCCAGATGTAGCACTAATACTTAGAGCAAGAATACTTTTGAGATTCACAAATGTCTTCCTGACAACTTTTAGCAATTTGTCCTATAAAATTCAGAATAAGAAGCAGCTTTCTGAGAGTACTTTATATTTCAGCTTTAATAGGCTAAAAGGACAGTGTCCTCAAAAGCTTTTCCAACAAGGAATGACCAAAGGCAATACTTGTTAAGTGAATCCAAAGAACTCCTCTACTTCTGGTAAATAGGAGAACTCATTTTCTTTTAAACAAGAAGAAACAGAATTGGATAAACAGAAGATCAGTACTGAACTTGCTGTTACAGTAATCCTTTATGATAATTTAAGAGATAGTGATCAGAATGAAAGCAATGTTAAAAAATTGTAGTCTTGAAGTAATCACTCATCTGTTTTATACGGATGTGGATTAAATTTATGTACTGCTGGGAGCTCTGAAAGTAGCACAGAGTTAAACTGGTAATAGTTACACACATGCCAGGGAGAAAAAAGTGTTTGTAGGAGGAAAGGAAAAACTCCTCCTGCATTGCTTACTCCAGTTTACAGCAAATCATAATTTCTCTTGCAAACTTGCATAAATTCACAATCTGTGCAGATGGCTCTCCCAGGAAAATTAAAAAAAAAATTGTAAATTTGGAGCATTTTTTAAGCTAAGGAATGCACAAATTAAACTTTCCCTTTGCTTGCTTTTGTAACCTTCTCCATCTTTGGGGGTTGGGGAGGAAGGTAAAAATTAGAAGGAAAGAAAAAACATTGCAAGTAGAATTGCAAATAGAAAAGCAAGGACAGTGGGAGCCATCTTGGGAGCAATTACACCCTTCATCAATTACAGAGCAGACCTGGTGGGGTGGTGCAGTGACAGCTACAACGCTGGAACCAGCAGTCACCTGTGCCGCCTGCAACCAAGGGTGCCATATTTCTTTCATGGAAATACCAGCTGAGCTTCATCATGTCTATATGACATCTCTCCATGCTCATTTGGTGCAAACTTAAACTTACAGGGTTATATATTAGATTCCCTGCCTTATCCTTTCTCAAAGATGCTTGGTGAGCCTAAAAAATATCTTCATCTGTGCAAGGTATTTGACACTGTCCCACACGACATCCTTGTGTCTCTAAATTGGAGACACATGTATTCGATGGATGGACCACTTGGTGGATAAGGAATTGGCTGGATGGTTGCACTCAAAGAGTTGTGGTCAACGGCTCAATGTCCAAGTGGAGAACAGTGACGAGTGGCGCTCCTCAGGGGTCAGTACTGGGACCGGCACTGTTCAACATCTTTGTCAGCCACATGGACAATGGGATCGAGTGCACCCTCAGCAAGTTTGCCGATGACACCAAGCTGCGTGGTGTGGTCAACACGCTGGAGGGAAGGGATGCCATCCAGAGGGACCTTGACAGGCTGGAGAGGTGGGCCCATGCGAACCGCATGAAGTTCAACAAGGACAAGTGCAAGGTCCTGCACATGGGTCAGTGCAATCCCAAGCACAACTATAGGCTGGGTGAGGAATGGATTGAAAGCAGCCCTGAGGAGAAGGACTTGGGGGTATTGATTGATGAGAAGCTCAACATGAGCCATCAGTGTGCGCTTGCAGCCCAGAAAGCCAACCGTGTCCTGGGCTGCATCAAAAGAGGCGTGACCAGCAGGTCGAGGGAGGTGATCCTGCCCCTCTACTCCACTCTTGTGAGACCCCACCTGCAGTACTGCGTCCAGCTCTGGGGGCCCAGTACAGGAGAGACATTGAGCTGTTGGAGCGAGTCCAGAGGAGGGCCACGAAGCTGATCAGAGGGATGGAGCACCTCTCCTATGAGGACAGGCTGAGAGTTAGGATTGTTCAGCCTGGAGAAAATGCGGCTTACCAGTACCTGAAAGATGGTGAGGGACTGTTTTTTAGGGAGTGTAGTGACAGGACAAGGGGTAATGGGTTTAAGCTGAAGGAGGGCCAATTTAGATGAGATGTTAGAAAGAAATTCTTTACTGTGAGGGTGGTGAGGCACTGGAACAGGTTGCCCAGAGAGGCTGTGGAGGCCCCATCCCTGGAAGTGTTCAAGGCCAGGCTGGATGAGGCTTTGGGCACACTGGTCTGGTGGAGGGTGTCCCTGCCTGCAGCAAGGGGGTTGGAACTAGATGATCTTTGAGGTCCCTTCCAACCCAAACCATTCTATGATTCCATGATTCTATAAAAAAAAATCAGCTCCCAAAATGGCTAAACCCTGTCCCTGAAAGAAGGGTAACCCCTTTAGCACCACTTGTCACCTGCTGACACAATCTCTTTGTATAAAAGTTAAGGCCATAGAAAGACTTCCATTAATAGCCTTAAAGGTCTTCCTTTTTTTTTTTTTTCCCCCTTCAGTATTCCTACTATATGCCAAACAGGGTAAAGTAGTTCTCCTGCAATATGCTGCAATGTATTTTTTATAATACAGTACAGCTTACTGAAGAATTACAGGTAATGTGGTATGTCCCTCAAAAATCTTTATGGAACATTATTTCTGAGATACATCACAGAAGAAAATTATACATGCATTTACATACCATTTTCTTTGCTGTCCAATCTATTTTAGGAAGTTCTTCCCTATGATTCTGCTTCCAGCTCTTGAATTTTACCAGCATCCGGCTGAGTTCCATCCCCACCAGCTGCTGTGGTTCAGTGATCTTGTAGCTGTGTGCTAGACTTGCGAAAAGGTACTTCACTCAACTATCAATCTCTAAACCTTACAACCTAAAATCCAGCTTTATTTACTATTTCAAAATATGTTTAGTTTTATCTTTTAAAAACTACATGTTAAAGAACAGCCATACAGCAAAAAGATTCATCAAACTCTGTATCGTGTCCCTAATAGTGACTGACAGGGGATGGGCCCCACAACATACTGCCCTAGATTTTTCCCTCAGCTTCTGACTCAACTGTCTCCTGAACAAGAGGCGTATTGTATTAATACTTTGTATAATATTGTATTAAAGTTCCATGGGGATTTTTTTATCACTTTAACTCATGTAAAACATGTTATCAACAATGCTGTGTGGCAAAGAAATTCCAGAGCTTAACTATAACTGGGAATTGTTATTATTCTGAACTTCCCAGATGCTAGCTTAAATTGATGTCTTCCAGTTCCTGTATGGAAAACTGTGATTAGTTACTCCCTAGCCTGTTTTTCCATTGCACATGTGGGTTTACAGAGTTCTGCCACATCACATCTCCATTCAGGTGCCCCTTCTTCAGTTTGAAGAGTTCTGTTTCATGCAGTCGCCCCTCAGACAGAAGCGGCTCCATGCCTCTGGTCATTCTTCCTACTCGCCCGCAACTTCTCATTCTACTACCCTTTTTGAGTCTACAGTAAAAGCAGTAACAAGCGCCTCAGGCAGCACCATCTCTTCAGTTAGTGCTGTTGTAGAATGTTTTGTAATGTATAGAGCAGCACTTTCATGTAGTCTAGCCTTGCTGAGGGGAGTAAGTGTAAATTTCTGCAAAGTTACTTCTGCAGAAATAGCATATCTTGATGTACAGAACACTGCCTGGGTTTTTCTCAGTCTTTCATTCTAACCCTTCATTTTGGGATGCTTCTTTGCTCTCCAGCTTCATATGATTCTCTTTGGTCATGGACATAATTGAGTGTTCCAAGACCAGTACAAGGTGCCTCCTTTGAAACTTTCTTGTGGGGATGCAGAGCTAGACTTTCAGCAATGCTCTGCAGTTGCTGGTCCTGCCTTTACTAGAGTGATGAAAGAACTTTTTGTTTGGTTGGATTTTTTGCTCACACTTCTCTGAACTGTCTAGCACATACACGGCTGACATTTCATAGACATATTATTTAATGTGTGGCATAATTAATACCACTGACATAAGATGTCCTTTCATAATTTGGATACAAAGAGATAGTCTTTATTAATTATAATTACAATTTTAGTAAATGTTTTCTAGACTCACTTTGAGACAAACT
Source organism: Grus americana (assembly GCF_028858705.1). NCBI lineage: Eukaryota > Metazoa > Chordata > Aves > Gruiformes > Gruidae > Grus > Grus americana. Next base: position 5,204,187 of record NC_072863.1, on the reverse strand, counting down.
GACACAACAAAATATTTTCAGGGTGCTTTAACTCTTCGGGCTTCAGAACACTAATGTATCAGTTAGATCCAATTCATCAATACTGTAAAGCCAGGAATTTTAAACATAGAATCACAGGATGGTTTGGGTTGGAAAGGACCTTAAAGCCCATCTAGTTCCAACCCCCTGCCATGGGCAGGGACACCCTCCACCAGACCAGGTTGCCCAAAGCCCCATCCAACCTGGCCTTGAACACTTCCAGGGATGGGGCATCCACAGCTTCTCTGGGCAACCTCGTCTAGTGCCTCCCCACCCTCACAGGGAAGAATTTCTTCCTAATATCTAGTCTAAGTCTACCTTCTTTCAGTTTAAACATGTTTCTCCTGAGAAGATGCCCCTTTTTGTTGTGTCCAGTTACAAGGGAGAGCAAAGCCAGGATTCACTGGTGCTTAGCCTGCTCACATTTGCAACTATAATTTCATTAAAAAAAGAACATACTCTATATTATTTTAAAATGTTATTCTACCTAAAAATATTCTAAATATTAGGTAAATTTTAATAAATTTTGAAACTACATATATTTAGCAAACCGAAAGTGCTGTACAACCACCAGCTTTGCTGAATGAGTGCAAAACAAGGAATTACACCCGGGATGATACAGATATACAGAAGTTTTCAACCGGTAAAGATCCAACTTCATCTACGTAGTGCAGTGTTAAAAGACAAAGCCTGAAGAATCCAAATGCCAGGTGTACCATACCAGAAGAATGTTTTCCTACAGTCCATGTACTATCAGTAGTTGGCAGATATCAGAAATCCAGGAAAATAAAAGTATTAACTGGACTTCAAATCTAGCACAATTTTGGTTTTGTGTATCACATAGTTAATATAGAACATCCACTGTGGGAATACTGTAGGATATGGTCTGTGGATTTTTTGCTGTTGCTGTTGAAAAACGTAGGTAGGTAGGTAGGTAAAACAAGCCTGAAAACTGGTGCACTGAACTATGTAATCCTGTTCAAGATTTTTGTTCTGAGTAAAATTTTTCTGTAACATGTAAGTGCTAACAATTGTCTTGCTATGTATTGTATTTACAGTAATTCTCAATCTCTTGTCCACTAGTATGATTAGTCATCATTCATGAAATGTTTTATCCTGAAGCATTAAACACAAAGGAGACTGCAAGATAGTGTTTTACTTCAGCTGTGTATTACTCTCTGCTGGTTAGATGAGTAATCAGCAGTGCTGCAAACACATTCCTGTTCCAATATTCTGGGGGAAAAAATCATACAACGCTGCTTATCTGACAGAGAAGACAGTACCAAAAGCAAGATTTAACAACTTTTTGTGAATTTATATTTTCAGGAAAGAATAGGTGAATAAAGACTGAAGAACTTTTTCTTAAACTCAAGTTTAGATCCTGGGTGTCATACTGCAATTCTGGTTTTCCATTTCAGATCATGGCATTCAGTGTGCATGGCCATATACCAGCAAGGGTAGAGCTCATGCATTTGTTTAGTTCTTTGTATTTTAACGAAGAACATTAATTACCAAAATCTCTAACCAATTCATTTCATCAAATGCAATCTGATCTCTGATCACTTGAACACATAATCAGCCTCACACTTCTGCCTACTTGAGAATTATTGATTTTGTCTATCAACCCAAATAGAGGTCCAGGTGATGCATATAATAATTAGCACAGCTAATGCGATTACTGCATGTGAACTGATTACTATAATTAAGAAGTGTTTGTTTGTATTAAAAGAAAAAGTAAAGTAAATTGCCTCCTAGGTTTTAAGGAAAAACAAAAACAACAAAAAGACAAAAAAACCTGTAGTTGTAATTATACAGTCCTGATTAAAATATGTCAAGAAATCTATTCTCTACACAAAGTTTAAATTTTTTTTCTAAAGAAATAATATTCAGTAACATATTGGTAGGAATAAAATATCAAATAAATAAAAGAAAATTTTCTATATATAGCTTTCCTATAAATGATACTGAATAAGACATCTTTCTAAAATACTGATGTAAATAACTTTCCTCTTCTATTCCAACAGATTCTATTCCTTTCATCACTGCTCCTGTACATTCTGTTTTAATATCTTGGATAAACCCTAAACACCTTCAATTGTGCTACACCTTGCTTCTTATAGAGTTTGATATTTTAGATGTTACTGCTGAAGAATCAGCACAAAGAATCTGACTTATGAAGTTTTACATATCATATTTCACTAAGAATGGAACTGGACATAAAACAGATTTCCTTGGGACATAACCCCACATATGCCCAGAAGATAAACCAGTGTCCCATAAGCATTTTATATACAGTATTTTATAATTCCATGCAATTTATCAAACAACAAGCTCAGCAGAGAATTTTGAAAAATGGCAACAGTAATAGAGGTTTTATTACACTATGCATTGCTCATTCTACAGGCAGGAACACTCCCACAGTCAGGGTGTTGAAAACTGCCCTCAATCACTAATGACTTCACTTGGCAAAATGACGAATAGCTCCATGGGGCTGAAAAATTTGCTCATTATTTGTACGTATTCTGTAACATGCCATAGGTTTATAGTAACCAACCCAATTTTGCAACCCAGGAAGAAATTCTACAGTTGTATGAAGCTGGTTGTGTATGTGTTCATGATATTTTAAATGAGAGAAACAATGAGGGAGAGAGGGTGTCAGAAAAAGAGAAAAGAGTCAGTCTGTGTTAGAGCCTGATCTATAAAGTGATGACAAAGCGGGTTCCCTTCTCCCACCCTATCCTTATCTTGTAAGATTTTAAGTTAGCTGGAGAGTAGCCTTTCTGTGATATAATTAAACATTTATTCAGAGCTTCTCAATGCTTCTGTAATACTGATAATATGCAGTCATAAATAAATAATAATGAAAATGAAATTTATACCAAAACAGGAATTGAAACCTAGTTATGGGGTTTTTTTCTAACTGTGTTTTCATGCACAGCAACAAGAATTAAATGATACGACCATATACTCCCAAAACAATTGGAGCTGATCCAGTTCCTGAATTTTTAATGGTCATTTCTGTAAGTGATTAGCAGGAAACCTTAGGAAAAAAACAATGAAATATTAACACACTTCTAATATTATTAGAGAATCACAAATGTTTCCAAATAACTGAAGATATTGACTGAATAATATAGCAAGGATATAAATCTCCTAGGAGCTTAAACTTTTTGTTTGACTTAACAGCCTAAGAAGTTCTATACTTAGAGGACAGAGGACTTCAACCAAAGATTTTTGTTTCCCAGAAAACCTGCATTTAGTATCTGGGCATTTTTCTACTTTCTTTACTCTGACTGTACATTTATAGAGTCAGAACAAGGACAAAAATGTATCTAAGTGAAAAGTATCCTAAAAAGTGTGAAGACTTTCACCCAAGTTTAGGTGCTGTGTTTCACAGGAACTTTATTTCCATTTTAACTTCTATAAAGAATACAGAGGTAATTCTTAAAGACTAATGATTGTTAGTCCGCTCACTCTTAGCACTGATGTTTCACTACTCTTTGAATAAACTTATTATTTCCATTACAGTCTTTCATTTCTAAATCAATATACAATAAAGGAAAAGCATTTCCTCCTCTTCTTCCTTTTTCAGCTGTTCCTCTGAACAAAAGGCAACACACATGATCTTACAGGAAAACCTGTTTTATTTACATGTAAAGGTGATTAACCTAAAGGAGAAAGGGAAAGATGTAGAGAATAAAGAAAGTAGAAAAGTGTCCAGATACTAAATGCAAGTTTTCTGGCGAAAAAATTACAGTTTTCTAAGAAACTGTATTTGTTGTGTGTCTTTTTAGTACAGTTGATACAGGCAGCAGAGAAAGAAGAGACTAAAGCAGAAAGCTCATTCTTATTTTATAAACTAAATGCTTGAAAATAAAGTATACATATTAAAACTTAACACTGCATTCCAAGGGGAATTATAAACACATGTCATAGCCCTCTTGTCGAAAAGGAATATAAACAAAACTAATTAGCTGAACTATGTTCTAATTGTAAATTTTGTCAGGAAGTCATTAAAGCTGTTTTCACAATAATACATTCAGATCTATGGAAAACTCAGCTCTCCTGATTCATTATCATTGCAATTGACAGGACCGCATGTTTGGGATACTCATTACCTTTAATGGACGCACAGATCTCAAACACTGAATTACGCATCCTATATTGCAAGGTATCCCTTCCTTTTCCAGTGGCAACGTTCATCTATGTTCATCAGCTTGACAATGTAAAAGCAACAGCCACTGCAGTTTCAAATACATGTCCAGATAACTCAAAAATTATTACTAATCTTAGGTCTGTTTTATAATATTTCTATCTGCGGAAGCATATAAAGCACGTACCTGACTGTAGTCCAACTTAGAAACTTCTCTGATAAATCATAGAAAGGATAAACCTTTCGAGAGACAAGACAATACTCACATGAAAAAATTCAGCTGTATTTTCAGAGAAATAAGAAGCAGCTACTGAACTAGGCTATAGTACATATATCTTAACTAACAGCGCTCTGATTCAACAAGGTATTTGCTCCCATGTCTAAAGTGCATGCATGATCTCAGTGGGTGCAATGGGACTGCGGTTCAGCAGGACAGTACAAGGCACTGTGGCATGTGTTTGCTTTCCAGAACTTTTGCTGAAAACCTGAAGAAAGCATTCTTATTTGATCATATCTTCTACTAACCCTATCTACCTATCTCGGTTTCCATTTTCTTAAAATCCTTAGTAGAATTTTAACTATTTTACTGTGTTGGGGTACTCCTACTAGTACCCACCCACTGTCTTTGCCTCAGTCATCACTAGCAAGGTCTTCTCTCAGTCATTGTACAGATCTGTGTCTAGTAGCAAAGTTTACATAGGCAAGAAAACTTACCCACGATAGAGGAGGATCAAGTTAAGGACTGCTTGGATAAGCACACATACAAATCCAGGCATGAGATCATATGGGCAGCATCCAAGGGTGTGCAAGGAGCTGAAACATGTCATCATGAAGACACCTTGTGTCATCTCAAAGAATGTGAGGATTGAAGGAGGCCCCATGACTAGGAAAAGGCAAATACTTATGGTCATCTTCAAAACGGCAAGAAAGAATTCAGGATAGTCAGCCTCACCTCAGTCTCAGCGGCAATTATGGAGCAAGTCTACACAGAAGTCACATCTAAACACAAAAAGCACAAGAAGATAGAGCCATAATGGAACTAACACTAGGCAAACCACACTTGACCAACCCTTTTATGGGTTTTTCAAGCCTTTTATGATGAAATGGATGTGTCTGTGGATAATGGAGAACAGTAGGTATCATTTCTCTTGGCTTTAGGAAGGCTTTTCAGAGTCTACCATACCATACTGGTAAATTGAGGTAATATGGACTGGACAAGCAGAGTACAAGGTGGACGAAAAGAATGCCTGTACCACTGGGCTCAAAAGCTTGGCCAATGATTCAAACTACAACTGGCAACCAGTTACATATGGTGTTACTCAGTGGTTAATACTGGGGCTAATTCTCTTTGACACATTCATCAACAGCCTGAATGAGGGGATGGAGTGCACCTTCAGCAAGTTTGCAAATGACACCAAATTGGAGGCAACAGCTAATGAACTGGAGGGGAGAGCTGGCTTTTTTTGGCCTGAACAAACCTTTATTTAGGACTGGCTGCCTTCTAAGGGCAGGATGGGAAGATATGGAAATAAAAATATTCTAGATGGCATGACCATTCAGTTAAAAGTATAAAATTCACCTTGAGTGTTTTCCAGTTGTTCACATTATATCTTAGGTTGCAGTGCTATAGCTAAATAAGGAATCTAGATGCCAAGACAAAGGTCATTTTGGAATGACTGGAGTACTGTGAGGATAGAAGAAAAATGTAACTTAGAGTGGCAATCTTGGCTATAAAAAGATCCCTTTATAACTCTTTTTTTTCTCCTTAGTAGCTTATAAAAGAAGCTTATAAATTAACACAAAATCAAAACCAAACATAAGCCCATTTTTCTCTCACTTTCCTCCTTAAGCAGAATACTTCCTTGGAGAATCAAATAATAAGTGATATACATAACATTGTGATCCTCTAATTGTGGTATACATCCCTCCCTCTGGTTGGATATTTAAATAAAATGTGAAAAGGAACCACTTCTTAAAGTAAGAAGATGCATTTTTCCCAGCTGCCACATACCTACAAAGTTGGTTTAGCAGAAGTAATGAACGATCTCCTTAAGGCTATCCATTTATTTACATAACACATTCACGTCTTGCAGCCTTTTGAAAGGAGGTTTCCTAAAAGTTTCTTTCCTGAAATAATATTCACTAAGCTATGCTGATTCAGTGACTGTTAACATTTTACAGACAAGCATATATTTCTCTCTCTCCAAAATGCCAATATTTCTTCCACAGGCGGGACAAAACTCAATTCCTTTTTTTATTGTCATAAAACCAGCATTATGCCTACCCTCTGTTTTAACACTTGCAGCTGTCCAGTCATGCCTCTGGTTCTTATATTTGCCAACAAAGGGATAAGTGCTATTTCTTACAGCCCTTCAAGTGAAGGAAATCTCACAGAGGCATTTTCCACTATGTTCTTCTTTTATCTACCTGTTTGAAAGGTTTCAATTCACGTTTTTACAATATTCTTCCTTTATTGAAATTTAACATATTAAAAATATTAACCCGCTAATAAAAATCAAAATACTAGTTCTGGACTTGAAGAAAGATGTTCAAAAGTAGAGAGGATCAAAAATCTTCAAACTGCTTTGAATTAAGAAAAGTTTATTTCGCCATTAGCAGATTATCATGTTAGAAACAACTTCTTACAAATGCATATGGTCCCTAGTAGTACAGAATATGATGTCATTACAAGAAGTGCTGAAATTTATGCTTGCAACTCTGTACAGCAGAAAAATACAATGCAAACAGGCACAAACATATTAATATAATGGGTTTAAGCTGTCTTTTGAATTTCCTGGATCACTTCAAGATTCCTTTCTTCATCTGTTTTTTCCCATCATAGTTTTAAATCCTCTTTGGTTTACTTCCAGATTAAATATTTTTATAAAAATCTCACCATCTGCAACTCTCATCTCCAAAAAGGAAGCTAAATATGTTTGTAAAAGCAGGATTACTTATGAGCATTTGGAAAGGAATTGACTACATAGAAAATTAGGGAGAGATGTACTCACCTGTCCCAGAAAAAAAATAAAATTGATTTCATCTTCTTGTTTATTGAACTCAAATCTATTTTTAACTGAGGAGATTAAAAACTGATTTTCAGCACCATGGGAACTGCTGGATACAAAAAGGGAAAACCAGGAGCACTTGTATCTGTTTTTGCTTTGAAAAGGATGAGTTATATCACCAGGGTGACTGAGTATGAAAGACCAAATGAAATATTATGGAAAGAAGGGGAAAATATTTTTTCCATTGACATTTATTTTTATGTAAAAGTTAAGGGATGACTTGTCTCAAGCCTACTCAGATTGTTAACTTGAAAAATACGGAAGACAGGGAGATGAGCCAAAGATCAGCTGGCATTCCTCCTCCTCTGAAGTCAAAGTAGCAGAGCGTAGCATTTGAGGGGAGCAGAGCTTAAAATTTCACCCTTCAAAGGAGATGTAAGCTTTGTCCTATAAAGGTGCCACTTGCACGTAGGGTAGCAGAGATGTAGAGAACTCCAGTGAGATCAGGAGGGCTGGGCAAAGAAGGCAGAAGGAATTGTCCACTGGCACAAGCATCCTAAGGAGCAGACTATACCCATATAAATCCTAGTTTGAGCGTTCATACTTAAGCCCAGGCGTATATAAACCTTCCTCCCTTTTCAGGGAAGCAACCCCTGAGAGGAGTGGGGGGTACACAGTGCAGAGGGCTGCCAATACACTTTCTCTGTGACTGCAAAACCCATGAGGAAAACTATAGAAGTAACACGCAGTATATTTGCATAGATTTGTGATGTATATTCCCTACTTAGGGTTCAGGTTTCCATTTATTGACTTTTTTTTCCCCTGTAAGAGAGGAAAAAGAAAATATAATGGCAGATCAGGAAACTAAAGTCAGGTTGATTAGATAGGGCTGTCAAGAAATTACATTTGTGATTTGTACTTTAAAATATTTTACAATGGGATGCTGACTAGAAGCAGATGGCAGAAATGGTTGCACTTATTTTGGCTAGAGAGGTCTTGAAAGTGAAGTATAGTGCAGGTCACAGAAATATGGGAGAGAGAAGACAAGCTTTCTCTGGTGCAAAGAAATTCTGAACGGATGAGCTGTTGTACAAACTGCACTGACTGACTGGTACAGCGTAAATTCATACAACCTACAAAAAGACTCCCCGTTAGGGCTTCAGAGGTTATGTAGCCACCAAGTAACCTGTGATACTAAAATCACATTGTTTATGCAGCTCAGCTTAGACTACGTGTGGTTACCTATGGCAATTGGTTTGACACACTGCAAAGTGCTTTACAAGCTAAAGGTACATCAGTGGGATTTAATCCAGATCAGTACAAACCTGGTTTACTGCAAAATCCACTAGCAGTTCTTGTTTTTCATAAAAATCTACCAGATCTCTATATATATTATAAAAAATCTCCCAGAATAATTTACAATCTCATGTATGACATTGTGAAGGTCAAAAAGCCTGAGTCAGTAAGTTCAGGAATATGACGGGACTTACGTCAACACGTTCAACCATATTAAGGCCTTAAATATCTCCAGTACAACAAACCAAAATGTTCTGGAAATAATAAAGGCTTGTCTGACATCTGTTCACTTGCAAAATTCAGCAAATGAAATCTCAGAACAGCGGAAAAAGTCACTTAAAAGGGTAATGCATCAAGTCTTGAAGACAAATTACTCACTTAAGGTTAGGTAACTTGCTTTAGAGAAGAAACAGCTGTGTCATCATTAGGACAAGGTTCTCACGATCATATGGCCACCTGTATAAAATATTCAGCTACCTCAACTTTAATGAACATTTTATCTTCTCAACTAAATTCATTATCCTTAGAACTGACAAGTCCTCTTGGTCTGACCTCTTGGTCTTCCACTTTAAAACCCTGTTCACCTGGGGAAGAAGTGAAAGCTGAGTGACTTTACTCCACGTGCTCCTTTTCAATCTTCCTCCTTTCCTTTTCCCCGACTCTTCTTTTCTTTCCAGTTTACAGACTACCTCCTTTAAAAACAGAAGTTACGTGTCCTTCCCAACTTCACAAGTGTCCAAGAACAACCAAGTGAGTTAGCCTAATTGAATTATTTTGTTTTTTCTGAAGTATGTTAAGTTGCAAGCCTTTGTTTTGCTATCATAACCTCAGGCTACAGTAAATGAATTCTCTGCTGCCTTTGAAGGGAGAGATGAAGTAAAATTCCCCAAGTGCAAAATCAAACAGAAAAGAAAGCCTCTTCTGGTTTGCTTGAAATATACATCTTGTCCTGCTGTTCCTTTAATGTTTTCTTTTATGATAAGAATCAGTGAAGGGCAGGTAGAGGGTTTTTTCTCCCCCTCCTACAAGTACCAGTTTATTACAAAAGCATATTGATGACTGGAAACCATTCTAACTCACATTAATCCACTTGTTTACGTCAGATCAATCCGCTTATTTATGTGTCAGATCAGACAAGAGTAGGTTTTCTGCTTTGGCTTCCCACACTCTCCTAACATTTTAACACATTTTTGAGCATTGCTATGAAGCAAGAGCCTCCTGTGGTTACTTTGTTGATACTGGATTACTCTTTTTCTTAAACTATGCAGTCTGGCTGGCATTCAGTTGAAACTAATGAAGAATGATTTTTAAATTGCCAATGCGTCATTATCTAAGACGAACACTTAAAAACAAACCAGGTCTCTGCACTTAGTCACTCATTTCACAGCTCAAAACTGTTCCACCGCTTAAACTGCCTTGACATGTGGAAACATTTGCAAATGCCCACAGGCTTCCAAAGAGTTCCTCCCCAGATCAACCCAAATCTCAGGCAATGAAACAGCTCTTCTTAACAGCAGCCACTTTCTAATCGACTCTACACACCCCCACCCCCCCAAAGCCCCCCACAACCCATCTGGAAAGAATAAGAATATATATTCCTTTAGGTTATAATGAGAGATCTGATAATTTACAACCTAAGAGGTGAAGTTCACTAATTAAGAAATACATACTTGAAAACTCAGGACCGGAATCTTTTTTTTTTTTTTTTAATAAAAAGAATCCTGTTGTGCTTCTGTTCAGAAAACAAATGTTAGAGTTTACACTTGAAAATTTCTGTGTGAGAATACAATGCTCCTGGAAGTTGGCAGCAATGTTAACTACACCATAGTCCAACTTCATCACTGTTACAAAATTTGCCAGTACAGAGAATGCGACATGGCTGCCTAAGACCATTACAGATGCCCTAAGTTGTCTTGGCTGGAACCCAAACACCAACCAAGAAGGATACAGATCTTCTGTAGATTCCATGTAAAATCTGTTATCCCTACACTCATCTTTTGGATATCCTCAGGCAGCAAAAATAGCACTATGTTGTATTTATCAGAAATTTAAGTAAAATAATAATTCTGAAGACAGACAAAATCCCCTCCCCATGCTCACACCTTCCTTCCCCGCTCCGCTGTTCATTGAAACTGTGAGTGTATTTCTACTTTGCAATGATGACAGAAGTTCTCAGCTGAAAGCTTCTTGAAGAAAACACCGGGGACAAAAATAACTCCTCCCTAAAAAAGGCTAGAAAATCACAGAACACTACATTGATGTTCTATACCTCCCAGTAAATTTGTCAGAATTTAGCCTGAGAAAATGCAAGGATTTTTTTCTGCAGGGTATAAAGACAATGGCGAATATTTAAATGTGAACATTAATGCTGATTTATGTATCAAGTATTTTCAAGTTTTAATTGTTTGGGGAAGGGGGTGGAGAAGGGGAAGCATGCAATGTTTAAAGCCTTAGCAAAGGCCTTTAAAACTGTATGATACTAAGAGAAAGAGCTGTGGGCTGTTGTGAGATGTATCTGAACTATTTTAAAACTACCGAGAGTCTGAGTGGATAATAGGCAACCACCCAGTAAATGTTTTAGCTTTTTAAAACATGAAGTTTTCCACTCCCAGGTGAACTACACAAAGGTGCTGTGCTAATGAACACAATTAGAAGGCATAAAAAAACCCCAGTGATCATTAATTAGTGGAAAAATAAAAATTCTACCTTCCAAGTAGAGCCTTACATAATAATAATAAAAAAAAAAACCTCACACAAGGTTAAACTGAAGGTCTACAGTATCTCAGCCAGATCCCCCAGCATCAAATACAGATGCTAGAGAACACCTAACAAAAGAACTCAGCAAGGATGCAGAGATATTTCCTTACCTCATAATGGGAAAGAGGGTCAAGGTACCCACCCCAGAGATTTGAAACTCAGACTTTGAGAGACAGGCAGTTGCATTTAAACTCCAGAAATCAGTAAAAATTGTGAACGGTACTTTTACTTCTTATCTTGTAACATTCGGAAAGTGCAAAAAACCATTTTTATCTATCACAAGGAATAATTTGTGATTTTATGGCCTTTCCAATATTCAAAATCTTGCTATAGTGTTTTTAAATTGTATGTGAGAGCTTTGAGCTACTATACCTAGAAGTAAATTTAATTAAATGCTCTTTTTTGCATATTTTAAAGCAAAGCTTAGAAAATTCCCGTTCTATTTTGAGCTCAGTATCTGACATTATATTCAAAAACCTGCAGGAAACAATGAAGTTTGCTGTAAGAGTCTATTTAATGAGCCATAAAATACAGCAGTATTCAGCACTATTTAAACTTAAGTTTAGCAGTTTTTCTAAATTCTGGTTTTTAGCTATTTGCGTGGTTTGGCACCTGTAGAACAAGAAAGGCAGACTGGTAATAAAAAAGGGTTTCTGTACACTTCTTTTAATTAGTGTTGGTGCAACCATTTAAAGCTTTCTATAACAGAAGTAAATTATGCTGGTTAATATAGCTTGATACACTCTAATTAATATAATTTGCAATACTAATTTTCCTTGACTAAAGCTTTTAGTAAGATCTTGACATTTCTATAAATAAATAGGCTGTTTGCAGGAACTTTGATGACTTTATGTCAATCCACAAATAATAGAGCCAATCTGTCAATGACTTCTTGCCATTACAGTTATTCCATGTTACGTGTTCAGATATCGAAGGATGTAAATATTCACTTAGGAAGAACGTCTGCTTTGGACAGTGACAGAAAGTATCAATAACTACTAAATATGTATTAAGTTTATTGCTTTAGACCAGTGTATTATGAGCACTGTCATATTTTAGAGCTTATACTACTCTGCACTATAATAAATAAATTAAATCAGTAGTAAAGTTACTATTACAGTTGGTTAGGGTTTTTTTAATTAACAATTCTCAGTCAAAACTCTTCCCCTCTCTACCTACAAACCACATCTCACTTCTACCAGCAGGTAAGTTGATGGGAAACTCACACGACAACACACACTTCAAAATGTGAAAGAATCAACCTCAAGGCTTTCAGCCCTCTGCGTATTTGCCCTGAGACAACTTTCACGCTTTCAAGAGCCTGAGGCAATTTTTCTATTGTCTTCAGAAAAATCTCAATCAATAGGAAGTATGTTTCTAATATATCTCAATATAACTAGATGATAGGAAGCAGTGCGTAAGTATTCCTAGGAGTTGAAATATTCAGATAAAAGCAACTTGCAGTATACAAACCAGATGCTCAAAATCCATCTTTGGTTGCCTATTCCCAAATTTCCTGCTCTTTCAGATAAGCGTGTGTTTCAGCTGTTGTGCTTGCAGAAAGCTTTTTTCCCCCATTCTCCATATGTAGATTTATTTGGGAAGGAGTCTAGCGTTGACAAAGAGCAACATTCTTGCATGTTTCATAAACTCCAGGACAAAAAGTAATTATCATTTATTTTTCAGCTTTTTTCATTAGTCAGTGTTGAGCACACACACACACAAAATCACAGAACTACAAACATTTGTGTGCTTTCATCTTCCATCCCATCTCATTAGTGCATACTGTGATTAGATTCTATATATGTTGATTATAAGAAAATAATTTATTTGGATTTTATGTTCATGCAATTTTTCAGATCTATATCAGGACTGAGACAGAATATCCCAAAAACATAGTTCTTCAGAAGACAAACACAACTCGTACTTATCTGTATAGTGATGCAAAAACACTTCAAGGTGGATGAATGCTAACATGCCTTCTGGCAAAATCAACAACCTCCAAAGTAAAGAATGAAAATCATGCCTTTGTGTTTGAACAGTTTGTGGGAAGGAAGCGTGGTTAAAAATAAATAAAGCAGAAAGATTCCCTCTTTTCCCGATTATTGTGAAAGACTTCTGCAGATGACCAACATGATGTGCTTTCCATTGATCACTCCCTGTAAATTCAAATCTCAGTATACTAAGTCTATTTATAGTGTATGTGAAAATCTGATCACAGGTACCTGGCATTTTCCTCTCCAGCATAAATAATTAAAGATATATTTGCATGAAAGCATCATTGAGAAGAAAGAGGTTCAAAACAGGATAAGCAAAACACATCAAGCAAACTAAAACCAAACTTTCCTTTATCAGATGTTGACTTGCAAAAAGTATAAAAACTCCCTCACAACCTTAGTCACCATTGACTAAGTAACTGATTGCAAAACTCAAGTCTCACTATTTTGAAATGTTCAACCTATCCTGTTTTAAGGAGTCCTAATCTGTTTCTTGCTTAGTCTTGCTGACCTCTGAACAAAGATGGATGTGTGTACACTTCCATGTATGGATATCTCACTGGTCTGAATCTCCACCTTTTTCTCTGAAATACATAAGTTGTTTAAAGTAATGGTTTGTCACCAGTTGCCACCTTTCTGGTCCCAAAAGAATGAAGAGCTATAAAAATAGAAAATCTGTTTGACCATCCATCCATGAAGGAAGAGGTTAATACCGGTCTGTTCAAGGTAAATAGGTTACAGATATCTAACCATGGATTACAAAAAAGGTCTTCATAAATTTGAGGTCATTTCCTCAGAACAATTACTGTTTTTCATTACCCTCCATTGATCAACTTCAACTATATTTAGTGGTGAAACTACAACTACTATCTGTAAACCTGCAAAGTTTGAGATGAGTCAACTCCATGCAGGAAAATTTCAGATTAGAAGCCACAATATCAACAGAAACCTTCTAAATTTATTAAGAAACATAAGGGTATTGGCAATCAGATATTTGGATATTTTTTTTAGTTCTCTTAATATTCATCTTGTCTAAGATATCAAAAATGTTTTCATCTTGGAGATGGGTATATGCTAAAGATGAAACTACACAAAGACTTCCTCTCCATGCCTGGGGAAAAATAATACCAACAGATATTGGTACTCTCAGTACAATTGCTGCCCTGCTGGTTTAATCTGTTTGCAACAGGATTGTTGCACAGTAGTCCATGGAAAATCGCTGCTGCAGTTTGCTGACTTTCAAGTGCTTTTTGTTCTAGGTGGTTTTGCTGTTAGTTTTCTGTTCCTCTGTTTTTAAGCTGGAGGGTCAGTTACAGCAAATTCAGCAGACCCATAGAAGGAACATAAACCATACATGACTAGTCCCTATTCCTGCCCGGACAGTAAGAAAGACTTATTCTGACTACAGAAATAGGCTACATTGGAACAAACATCTCCAAAAGTAATAGAAACTCTCTTAAAGAGTGTCATCATTGATCTGCTGTTATGCCTATACAAGTCATTCTATGACTGTATAAAAGAAGCACATACGTAATTCACTCTCTCATCAAATCCTCTTAAGTCAACATTTAGTCCTCTTCTCATGTCATTGAGATTTTTATAGCATTCCCTAGTATATGTCACACTAAAGACATTGATTTAATGTATATAAGAGGTATTATGATCCTTAATTGCCCTATTGACATTCTGATTTCAAATCTGAGATGTAAATACCTCAGAGCAAGAACAAATCAGGTTATATCAATCTAAATATTAAAGATACCTTTACTGCTCAACCACAGTCTGCAGCTGTAATTTTCTGACCGTTAAGCACAACACACCATCTAATGCAGTAACAGATACTCCAATACTCTGTGTAAGCTCAGTTCCACTCATCAAAAAAATATGTAAGGTACTTCAAAACATCCAGAGGCAGCATAATCAAAAACATGGGATGTTTTCTGTACAGCCAACAAGCAACACCTCTTTTGTCAGAAGAGTTGACTTTGGGGTGTGTGACATAAAACCTTTAAACTAAGTGGCATAGAGAAGGCAAAGATTGCCTGGTTACTATGTTTTCTTTGTACTGGAATAAAAGTAGAAGAATTTATGAGGGGCATCAAGGGAAACTACCAAGTAACAAGTGAAAAACAAAACAAGTTGCTTGTTCAGACACCCTGTAGTTAAACTGGGGAATTCACTGAAGCAGAATGCTATGGATGTTGTGGTTTTGAAAAGAAATGGAATAATTTGTGAAAGTAAAATACACTAAATGCTCTAAGAATCAAAGGCATAACTAAGACATATACTATCCTAAGCTGAGAAGAATTACTTCTACCTTTGCCACTTTTTTGTCTTCTCTAGAAAGAAGATGCTAGTTTAGATAAACATGAGGAAAGCCATGCCAGTTCAGACTACAAGTTCTTAACTTCTGGTTTGCAATGCCTGAAATGCATCAGCCACAGCTTTTCATTTTGCTATTATTCATCAGACTAGTTTTCAGACCCAAACAGTTGGTGACAAATGTGTGTTGGAGGGGGCAGGGGGAAGGGGGAGAAATACAGAGTTATTCAAAGAACCATCACTTCTTACACAGCATAACTAATGGTGGCTAACAAAATCGCTTCAATGAATAGAAAGTTCATTACCAAGGTTCTGTTTTTCTGGCCTAATTGTGTATCATGCTACCATACAATAAATAAAAAAAAAAATTGTTCAGTAAAAGAATTCTAAGAAATCCTTTCTCCTTATCCACTGCCTACTGCTCTACAAGGACGTTGGGGGTTCTTTGCCCTCTGCCTACAGCAATTCCTCATCTAGCTACATTCTGCACAAAATGAAGTCTTGTTACATATTTTCTAGCTACAAGAAAAGAAGTTTATAGGTGCTAAATTTACATTATTGTATAGTCCAAAATGCTGCTTTGTGAGCGAGGACAACCTTTTATTCTTCATTCAAGGATGTTTCCCTGATTTAAAGCACTGAGTAAATTGTATATTCTCTTGTTCAGACACAGGTAAAACAATCATGCCATAGGCAATCAGCTTTGGAAAACAAATGGTTGTAGGAGGCAGTTCCTTTCATCAAAGAGCATCTTCAGTTATCAAACATTATTTCAGGGACGATCACATATTGAAAATACCTACTGTTCTGAAAGCTTGGAATGACATGTCTTTGCACATAGTTAAAAGAACAAAGCAATTCCTTGTGAGACCAGCAGCACACTCGCAAACACAACTGAAACGGACAAAGAGGTTTGGATGGGTAAAAGCACATAATAGTCCTGAATTATAACATACGATGAAAATGCATTTGGGGTTTGTCTTCACTACCTGCCAATCTTCCCCTGCAGCTCTTAATATGTATGTGTCAGTCCTCTCAAACTAAAAATGCAGGAAAGTTGAAATCCAAGTGGAGTTTAGAGCTATTCTACCAACAACTTGTGTGCTTTCTTCAGGGCGGTTGTTTAATACTAAACTGCTAATGTGTTAGATACCTTGTGGCAAAAAAACTTACTTTTCTTCTTCTTTTTTTTTACCCCCAGTAAAAACAAACCCTTGGAAGTAAATTAATGAAGAACCAAATGGCAAAGCAGATTGGATTGTTGCTACCAAATGGTGTTTCAAACACAATCTAATTAGGTGATAAAATGGACCAACATACACTGAGACTAAGTAAGCAATTAAGTGCTGTGTATCATAGAGTGGGAGAGGCATCAGTTATACAGGACTGTAGTGCGAGACATTTGGCATTTACATCTATAGCAACTTATCTATCTCAAGGGAAGAATAAAATGAGTCAGAGTAGAGGATGGCTTCTTCAAATTGAAGCATCTTCATTTTCATTCCGATTTTATGACGAGTCAAAAAACCCCTCTAATGTATCAATACTAATTCTCAGTACCCCTGTACAATAGATGGTTGCTCTGATCTTTGACAGTGTCAGCACTTACCCATTTACCACAAAATTTGGTTTTGAGGCTTGAATATTTCCTACATAAAATAACTCAACAAATTGCATATTAAAAAAAAATATTATTTGCATAACTTGAATGTAACTTCAGATGTCAAGATGGAAGCAGCATAATGTATTTGACTTAGCAGGAAGCAAGTAAAAGCATAAATATATCAGCCATTTACTCTTTTTCAAATTCCTCAAAATAAGTCATATCTCAGACAGAATTTTTCACACACATGCATACTCACAAAAGAAAGGCACAGAAAGCCATCCCTGCACAAAGGTACGCCATGAGATACTAATGCCATTAAATCTTGAGAGTACTTTCACAATACTTCTTGAATATTACCTGCTCCCTTATTTGTGCCTATTTGATTCCAAGTGGATAATATCTAAACAATCATTTAGATTTATGGTTGATCATTTTTAACACCAATAATCCAGCCCTAGATATCGAGTAAGTCTTTCTTAGAGCAGTACTCTTAGAAAAGGTAAATCTCACAGCTGCATGGTCACATACATTCATAATTCAGATTACATTATAAGTGGCAGCAATGATTTTGGGAAACTGAAAACTCCCAACACTCTTGAACAAACTTTAGTTTCCTTGAGTGACAGTCCTCATCCTGCATTCTCAGGGGCAAATTACTATTCCTATATTACTATCAGTATATCTATTAATCCAGACATTGAAGTACAATATGCCACCACACATACCATATTAGCTCTCTTTATGCATTTTCAATATGAGAAACAGGTTTTACAGTCAGGCTTCTGTGTTTGTATCATGATTACTGAATACACTGACATTAACTTTTACTTAATAATACTAACAAAATAAACATTTGCATACATGTAAGCTTTTACATAGCACAAATGCTAGCAAATAACATGCTGCTTAAATTTGTGCAGTTCAGCTTGTCAAAATAGCAAGTGTTGAGAGTAACCCACATTGTATCACTGTAATTCAGATAGATGAGCTAGACGTGTACCCGCATGCTATTCTTTCAAAGACACTTTAAAACTGTTTTTAGATGTCATGCGAATATTCTGAGATTCTCTCAATAAATACTATTTAAAAGCTCTGCTAACTTTGCAAAGTACATAATTGCTGTTAAAGCCTGCTAAATGCTTAGCTCCAGTGAATAAGACTGATAATTATTTAAGAGATTTATGTGATTAACATGGTAAAGTTAACTTTGAAGACATTTCCTAATAAAACCAAGTACCCTCATGACAGTAATGTTTTTCAGCATTACCCATTTCATTTATATGACTTCTGTTTAATGTACTTTACAAGAAAGATGTGGAATTTCTAACATTACAGAGACCCAGTAGGTATTGATATACAAAGCATGAAAGTATTTTCAAATTCTTTTGTAACTGACAATTCTGTACTGACATTTAGTCAGCACCCATAACACTAACAAGTTATTATTTCATGCATGAATGTGCTTTTTTTTTTGAGAAGTCACATGATTGTCATCTATCGCTGTACTAGGTGTAGAGCATAATTATAAAACATCCTCAATATTTCTGTTACTACTTTAGCGCAAGCCCTATAGAGACTCTCAGCAAGGAAACACATGTGAATACTACAGGAGAAATTGTGCACTTGAAAAAAAGTTTGATTTCCTGTACTCATGCGGCAGACATGACAACTGATGTACATGCTTTGTTAAACCTTTCATCATTATGGAGGTTGAGATTATTTTGCTTCTACAGTATTGCAACACAGGTGTAAGGAAAACAGATTCTTCTGCTTTTAAAAAGCCTTCAGTTTTTTGCATCACAGCTTTGGGAAAAAACTACTGAATTTGAAGGAAGTTTTGTAGAAAACTAACAACACAGAGAAGATATATGACCTCTGAAAGCTGCCTAACTGATTGCAGATTGGTAGCACTTTGACTTCCACAAACATAAACAGCATCTTTAATAAACATTTAGGAAAATCAGCCGTTTCTGTTTACACAACTTTTAGTATTTAACTTCATCACATGATTGCATATTTCCTCAGCTTTTCACTGAAGCAGAATTGTCACAAAATATTTTAAACCTTTTCAGCAAACCACTGAAGATTTCTTATTTTTTACCACAAGAAATAAATCATTTAAGAACATCCAGACCTTGCTCAAACCCATTTCAGATTTCCAAACTTTGTATTTTATTCACTTACACATCTGCAAAGTATGAATGCACTTCTGTTTCTATTCACAGTTGAACATTCAATGAAAAATTATACTCAGCAATCGTTAACTAATCTACATAAGTGAATACAGTGCCAAATATATAGTAATATTTAAACATCACTTGATATCATTATGGATTTTTTTGGGTGGTTTTTTGTTTTGTTTTGTTGGTGATTTCTCTTTAAGATATTTATGTCTTCAGGCTTAGTTCTCTGTCTCATGTGGCAAGTCGGGCTACAACAGGCTTTGCTCCAAACCTGATTCTCAGACAGTCAGAAGAAGAAAACAAAAACCACAACAACAATCCCAAAACAAACCTCAGTTAAATAACATGAGTCCTTAAGGGCTTACATTGAATTCAAAAGACTAGTTAGCCCAGTATGCTCAAGCCCTTCGTTTGATCAACATCAGAGAAGTCAAGCCTCCTGGATATAGGTGATGGCTGTGGTCAATAACACCAACTACCTCAGAATAACACACTGATATAACTCTTGCAAAGAAAGTACTCCTTTGTCTCTGACAAATTCTACGTGGCATTTGGTTAACACATTACTTAGCAGTGTCAGCGGGTGGTGCCCTTCACTGGCGACGAGCAGCACTCACACTCCATGACCTATTAGAGGGTGCCAAAGTTCCTCTAAGTGATTCAGGGAAGGCATAGGCTAAAAAGTTGAAAGACACTGATCTAACATAATTACAGCTTCTTTGGGGTTTGATTTTTCCCCAAGACTGGCCTCCTGGATCACTATACAGTATTCAATATAACATTCATTCATTCACTCATTCACTCATTCATTCATTCTCTCTCTCTGTCTCTAATCCTGGCATCCTTTAATGCCCATTTCCTGTATTTCTGTGTAAGACAAGTAAGAAAAAATACTGTAGGCTTAGCAGAAGATGACTAAATACTGAAAGAGCATCAGTATTTTTATCCTAATTGAAAATAAAAGACTACAAATATTATATTATTATAAAAAAAGTTAGCTGACAGAGTGTGTACTTTATTAGGTATATCTGAAACAGGAGGATCAGTAGCAGTTGAAAGGTACACCTTAGGATTGTGTACAGCATCTAAAAATTTACAATACATTCTAATGCCTCAAAGTATGAAGTACCTGTTTGCCTACTATAAGTTTATAAATGCACTCTTCAAAAGGAAGAACTCATGTTTCTTACTGCTTCATAGAGCTGTGTCACTGCTCTATGAAGTTCACTCCTGGGACTCCATAGTAGCTCAACCTGTGATCCATGGGAGACGTCAGCGCTAAAAACAATAAAAATGATCACAGTGAAGGAGCCGTATGCATTTGTATGTTTTTTTAAGATATTGAAATGAAGGACATAAATTAGTTAAACTTTTTAGTTTAAACCTAATTGTGGCTGATGCAAACACATCTTTTTTCTACAAAAATACAATTTTTCTGCAAACGTGTGCTTGCTTTCAGGTTTCATTCCAAAAGGATCCCAGATGAGCAGAGATATCTGCTAGTAGTTCAGACACGAAATGAAATTTTCAAGGTCAAAATAAAAGCCTTCTTAGCAAGTAATAATCCAAGTGAGCTATTTATGGAAGACGTCTAAATGTTCTACACAAAAGGAAAAACAAGATTTGCAGGAAAGCACAATGAAAGAAACCATTTATCAAGGTTCTTCAGTTTTGTGATCCAAGGAAATTTTATTTTCTCCTGACTAAGAAGTGGGAATTTCTTGGAAGGTAGAAAATTAAGTAAGAAGGGCTAAGTCCCAGCTTGCATAGCTATCATGGCAATTTGTAAGAGAAGTAGGCAAACTATGAAAAGAATTTATTATTATTTTTTAAAAAATCCAGGATTTACCACAGCCACCAATATCCATTAATACAATAGTGCCTTAAAAGAAACGGTAAAGCAGCTTCCTGCCAGACTGTCTCACAGAAAAATGTATTCATTTAACTTAGAGCTAAGTTCTTTTGATTGTTTTTCTAGTAGACACTTTAGCATGCATTATTTTCATCATGTGCATGTTATTGTATGGCCAAATGGCAAATTTCACATGTACTTTCTTGTATTTATTATCATACCCTACCAATCTTATCTTCTACATTTTATTTCTCATTTATAAGAGGAAAAAATTGTAAAAATTGTGTCAAGCCTTAACCACTAATGGTTATATCTAGGAATCCATAATAACAGTATCCCTCAGTTTTAAAGGACAAATAAAAAACATGTTACTTCCCAGTTTGCAAAACTAATACAAGTGTCATTTTTGAAGCATGTGTTTCTGTTAGAGTTGACCTTCCTAGAGAAAACCATGTAACAGAGATTTTGTATACCTATTTTAAAATCAAATGACCCAGTCTAGACAGAGTTTCCAAACTGTAAGTCTCCAGTTTTGCAGTACCCCTAGTCTCCTGCTGGAAGTTGTGGAAGATGAAAGAACCAGCAGAAAGACTCTGGGAGCTAGCTAACATTTGCTAGAATTATCATTTGCAGGACAAATGGAACTAATTTTGCAAAACTATTAACTTATGCTGGATTTCAGCTGCATCCTCAAGTTCTAAATCCAGATTGAAAGCTTGAAAACAATAGTCTAATTTCCACTAAACAATAAAGCTCTTCTTTCATATTATTGTATGTCCTCTGTGCTAATGACAGTCTTCCAAATTAATTCTAAATGCACGTACATGGCAGAGTAAATCAACTGATGCTATACTTCAGTTTGGAATTTTAAGCATCACCATACTTATTCAAATCAGGTTTGGGACTTTAAAAGCTTTAGTCCTCAAGGATTAGAAAATGAAATTGAAATTAATCACAATTTGTAAAATAAAACATCATATATTATTTTCCTTTACCATCTGCCTAGGGTTTTTTTCTTCAACCAACCTGTCAAATATTAATTTTCTTTGGGGCAGTATAACTTGAAAATGATTATTCCAACAGCAGAGCAGTACACTGTAGAAATACACAACTTGCACACTACAGCCTTATGTCAGAGCAGTGATATATAGTGTACTTGCAATGTGAAGAATGGAAAGTGAAAACCACTTCTCTAACAAATAGCATTTCAATAGCTTTCATAGCAAGACTGATACAAAAGCTCGGTGAAAGACACGTGTAGTTTTTGGTACACTAAAATGCTGACATTTTAGGCTCACCACTGTTGCTACACTAATTTCTCAACTGAAATTTTACAATTTCTAAATACTGATCCTCAAATTAGTGGGCCGCATTTTTTTGTTCTGTAGCCATTTGAAAAGGTCTCAATGCAAAAACCGAAGGACTACTTGTGTGATAAAGATGAACTACTGAAAATCTGCCACACTGAACTGCCAGTACACGCAGGCAAAATAAAATATGGTGCATCCTCTTACATGCAGAGTGGATGAGAAAACTGGGATTAGATTGTGAAGCTTGATTTTATTAAAACAAGTCTAGATAGCTGTTCTACTGCCCTGGAAGAGACTGCAGCAATGGACATACCGAAAGAGGTGGAGCTCTCATTGAGCATTGGGTTTTTATTTAAACTATGGTTGTGTTTGAGCAAGGGCATGCAAACAGCTTTTAGCAATATTCTGTACAGTAAAATAAACAGGCTTTAGAAAAGGACAAAAAACTTGCACTTCCTTTTCACCAATATGTGGCCAACACAAACAGCTTTATGAAACTTAGCAATGAATCAGTTTTGAATGGATTCCACACATTATCTATTGGAAATGAGGAATAGACTTACTTTATTCATTTATTGCTACTTGTTATTTTGACTAAAATAGCCTCATTGTAAATAAAACGAATCTGAACTCAACAAGCCAAGGAACAACACTTCACATGCTCTTTCTCCTCTCAGTTATAAGCACCCTAGAGTCTGGCTGTAAACTGCTGTACACACCATGCAGGGTACCAACCTGGACGCTGTAGAAGTCACAACAACAGGGGGAAAATACCTCTTGCAGACGTCAGAGAACAGAGCTGTCTAACTATGCTCAAGTGAATAAAACAGTCTAGTCCGAAATACTACTCTTAATATTTTCAGAATACCTTATATAATTAAGTTTAACCTCTTCTGAACACACACACACACACACACACAATCATTTAGCATGTTATCTCAGAGGCAGATGCTCTGAATGTACTTCCACAGAGATACTTCTCTCCTATTTATGTTTTCCTATGCAGGAGTCACAATCAAAGATGTAAGCTAAGGTTCTTTTTAGGCTTATCTCTAGACAGAGCACAGTGACAGGTTTACAATGCAAATGAATACTACACATAGGATTTAAAAAAAAAATCACTCCCTCTTAATCTGCAAAGGAGATGACACAAGTGCTTTAAGCACGTGCGGTACAGGTAATACAGGACTGGACAACCATAGTCACTGCAAGAAGCAAAAAGACCCACAAGAAGGATCAGTGCCAAATTCCAAACTACATAGGCAAAATGTGTAAGCAATCAGGATGCTTGCAGAGTGATATACAAACCCGTACAGAATTTTGTGAATTATGCACACACTAATCTAAACTGTCTACTTCTAAAATAAGGAAAACAAAAAAACACAGGAACATTCACACTAAAAAACATCAGCCAAAGCTTTGTGCTCCTACACATTAAATCAGATTAGTAAAGCTTCAATATTAAATTTAGATAAATGACGAAGCAGCAACAGATTATTAGAGGTACTTTTTAAATCTTTCTAAAGTGTATATCAACATGAACAGCTATTCACTAAAGTGAATCAAGCATGGAAAATAGTGCCTAGTAGAAACAGACCTCCCTTTCTCTCCACTGCACCTCATTAGGGGAATTCATAGGCAATCTTGTAAACACAGTCACGGTTTCAGGTGGATATGATAAATATTGGACAACAGTGACTTAGAGCTCCGTACTGGTACAGAACAATGTCAAGGTGTGTTGGGTTTGCGTGGCAAGGTTTTGGTAGCGGGCGGCTACAGGGGTGGCTTCTGTGAGAAGCTGCTAGAAGCTCCCCCTGTGTCTGACAGAGCCAATGCCAGCTGGCTCTAAGATGGACCCGCCGCTGGCCAAGGCCAAGCCAATCAGCACCTCTGTGATAACATATTTAAGAAGGAAAAAAACAAGTTAGAGAGAGCTTTTGCAGCCGGAGAGAGGAGTGAGAAGATGCAAGAAACTCTGCAGACACCAAGGTCAGTGCAGATGGAGGGGGAGGAGGTGCTCCAGGCGCCGGAGCAGAGATCCCCCTGCAGCCCGTTGTGAAGACCACGGTGAAGCAGGCTGTCCCCTGCAGCCCATGGAGGAAGGATGAGGGGGTGTAGAGATTCCACCTGCAGCCCGTGGAGGACCCCACGCTGGAGCAGGTGGAGACACCTGAAGGAGGCTGTGGCCCGTGGGAAGCCCACGTTGGAGCAAGTTCCTGGCAGGACCTGTGGACCTGTGGAGAGAGGAGCCCACGCCAGGGCAGGTTTGCTGGCAGGACTTGTGACCCCAGGGTGGACCCCACGCTGGAGCAGTCTGTTCCTGCAGGTCTGCACCCCATGGAAGAGACCACGCTGGAGCAGTTCATGAAGGACTGTAGCCCGTGGGAGAGACTCACGTTGGAGAAGTTTATGAAGGACTGTCTCCCGTGGGAGGGACTCCATGTTGGAGCAGGGGAACGATGAGAGGAGTCCTCCCCCTGAGGATGAAGAAGCGGCAGAAACACCGTGTGATGAACTGACTGTAACCCCCATTCCCCGTCCCCCTGTGCCGCTGAGGGGGGAGGAGGTTGAAGCCGGGAGTGAAGTTGAGCCCGGGAAGATGGGAGGGGTGGGGGGAGGTGTTCTAAGATTTGATTTTATTTCTTGTTCCTCTACTCTGTTTTGCTTAGTAATAAATTAGATGAATTTCCTCTCTAAGTTCAGTCTGTTTTGCTCGTGATGATAATTAGTGAGTGATCTCTCCCCATCCTTATCTCGACCCACAAGCGCTTCGTTACACTTTTTCTCCCCTGTCTAGTGAAGGAAGGAGACTGATAGAGCGGCTCTGGTGGGCACCTGGCCCCCAGCCAGGGTCAACCCACCACACAAGGATAAAAGCAGAAATTTGTTTCCACCTCCTTGTGAGTGTACAGTATGAGAGGGTTTCACTGTAAACCAGAGTTTCTGAGATCATATGTATTTAATAACAATGAACAGGGGCCATAAAACCCCCTCTACTTCCAAATCCTCTACAATCTATTAAAGAATCCAATATTTAAACTTTGCAATTCTTATTTTTTGAAAATTACAAAGTCTATTCTTAGTTTTCAATCCAACTATGAAGAGACTTGCATTAAGTTGTTTTGAGTGACTTGAACTTCTGTGATTTATCTGGCTTTGGGAAAAAAAAAAGTGATGGATAAAGCCAACAGCTTTGATCTTTATTTTACAAGTAAGGAGCTTAAAAAAAAATCATAATAATATAATCCAAAATGATGGCACCAAATAAAACTGAAATCATATCTAGTCTACTGTTTCATCATATCAAGCTTCATCACATAGATAAAAATATAACTTTGCATCAAAAAAAAAAAGGAAAAAACTCAAAACAACTATGGGCACTGCAACTATAAGGACTTATTCAACAGCCCTCCCATTAATAATAGCATTCATTAGCATAAATGTTATTATTAATGACCTTTTCTGTTTGTCTTCTACAGCAATTGAAGAATAAAATATCATGTAAAATATCATTTATTATGTAAAACATAGTGAAGTTCTGCTTGCTCCCTTTCTCTTATTACTGCTCCTGTCTGCTTCAATTGCACACTTTGTCTGAAGTTCATCTTGATTTCAATTTATTTAGTATACTATCAATAGTGGTCATGCTACATGACAAAACATGTTGCCAGGATGTTCTTTTTTGATAAGGAAGCGGACTGCATGAAATGAGGAAAAAGTGAGAGTGTTGAAGGAGGAAAAGCAACATAGTTGTCATTCTTTTATCAATAGTCCGCAGTACATTAATCTCAGGGTATCTATCAGTCTTTCTTGAAAATGTATTGAATTATGACAAGAAAATCTAGGAACTAAGGCTAGTCTTCAAGTTTATTCAGAATCACAAGATGCCGCAAATTGACTGCAAGCCCTAGAATGGCTAAAGGTACCTTTGCAATCTACTTTTGGACATTTGAGGTGTACTGTCTGCAAAATGAAGAGATGAGAAATTAATAAGAAAAAAAAAAATACTGTTTCTTCAAAAAGTCAAGCAACAAGCAGTGGAAGAGTCCACAGGTCCACTTCTCCTCAGATAACCTTTTCACCTTTCCTGAAGTATTTGCAAAGCCAGACAAGACCATAATTTAATTTAATTCAGTGAAATGAGAGAAAGGTCATATTTGCATGAGAAAATAGTTAGGTGAGATGAGCCATCAGAAGAAATAAACTATTGCATCTGCAGCCAAAACCTACAGGTAGGACAGTAAATGGGAGTTTTCTCTCTTCAAAAAATTACCACAAACAGCAGCTAAAGATACTTAAAATACAATTACTTTTAAAAAGTATATTCTCACAGAGTAACTGTGCCAAATGTTGTCTGTCAAAATTCACATTAGAAACAAGATTATATTTTCCTACACACATCATTACCATTTCTAAACAAGGTTTACTTTATTTTTCTATTTTCCTTTTAGAAGCCCTTGGAATACAGATGCAAAACAAAATTAGTAAAAAATCCATTAGCAGCCTGTTTGCCAGCCTCTCAAACTGAACTACATTAATCAAAAGTAAATGGTTTCACATCTAGCTTGTAACAAATTCACTTTGCACATTTAACAAATCCCTCCATGACCATATTAACATTAGTACTTATGCACTGATCCAGTGGACAAATTATGCTTTACCCTGGACATATTCATGTCCCAAATTACACAGGAAAATTAGGCTGCAAATTATCAAGTCCTGCCAATTATTTATTTAATTTGCTTGTTAACAATGAGAAAATCCTCTCATACTAATGAGAAAAATTCTAAACCAGAAATATACCTCTCCCTATTCAAAGGAAGAAGGAAAAAAAAAGTAAACCCCATAGAGTTTGATAGATATTAGAGTTATTTCTGTGATCTTCTTATCTCTTAGCCTGCAGATGGATGGACCTTTTGATGAAAAACAACGGTCACCCTCATATTAAAGCTACAAAGAGCGAGCAACTTCTTAACAAGAGAACAGCTAAAATACCTCAGAAGTGCTCTGATCATCTCATGTGTTGTTTCCAACTGGAGCCTTACGAAATGCCTCAATTTTAAAAAAATAGGCTCTCCATTTCTTAAATGTATTTCTTCATTAATTAATTTGTTGAAATTTTGTTACTATTTAACATTCATAAAATCATGACTATATTAGCATAATTCATAGCTATAGTACTGAAAGCCAGTGTGCTATTCGTCATTCTATAATTCCTCTTAGGAACACAAGTGTTGAATACTAGCACAAGATCGCAAATACAGCATGTTGGCTATTTCTCCTTTCCTGCATTCCCAGCAGCTTCTAACTATGCATGACAAAAATTAGAGAAGACTGCCTGCTTTGGATCTCTTGGTATTTGGGTATTTTTCAGAGTGTCAATTTCTGACTAGATTCCCACTATTAGGAAAGGACTTTTGCAAAAGAAGTTACAAAATTTGATTTCTTTTACAGAGTATAACACACCAGTCTCAGGTTCCATGGAAATATTTCTGATGATCTTTCTGGCAGCTTCTTAGATTTTACCTACTTCTCTTCTCATTGTTTTTCAAACTGGCACCAACTCTTTGCATGAAGTGAAATGCTCATTTGCTTAAATTAATTCACATTGAGTAGTGCTCACATAATTCCCCGTAACTAATTCTTTTTGTTCTGCCTGCAGCTGCACCACCTTATCTGCCCATTGCTTCTGTACCTGTAACCAATCTTCTACCTCAACAGTAACCATGACTTCTCACATCTCCTTCTCCTCCGTAGGCTCTCCTGTAGATTCAGCTCATTATATTCCACACGTTTCAGTCTTCTGCTTTTCTCTTTTATTCTCACTCTTGTTGAGACACAAACCTGTATTAATGCTCAATATTTCTCCCCTCCCTGCACCATATACTATCTGTTCCCACACACACTTCAATGCCATCAGTTCTGAGTGCTTCGGATGTTAAGAATCAGATGTTCATTTTGGATGGTACACACAAATTCCTATGTGTTTTTGGCTCTTGCAAGTTTTTTCATCTCTGTCCCAGAGGTGAAATGAAAATAGTCAAGATTTGAGAATTTTAAATGCTTTTATTTGACTGTTTCCTTCACATTTGGAATTTTGGACATAATATGCATTTTTAGTTATGCATCACACAAAAACACTTTCGCGTGTAATTGATACATACTCCAAAATACTATTTCCCTCTCTTCTGAATCTCTTGCATTCCATGAATTTATGACTTGCTGATCTGCATCTGTTAGCAATGTTTCAAATACTGGGATTCTTTTCAAAATCACTGACAAATACAGGAACAACATGCATTATTTCAGTTGTAACAACTTAATGCATTTTACTAGTCCAACAGACACATCCATTTACCAAGTCTCTATGATACCTTTGGTTATTGAATAATTTTTACTAAGAAATACAGTTATGCAATACTTTTATGATCTACAGAATGAGAGGCAGAATGAGACCTTAATAGTCAGGATAACTAAGCTCAAAGAGGAGACAAATTAGAATGACTGGTACTGTGGTCGCTACTTGTTGCTCTTGGAATCCCAAGCACCAGAAATGCCATAGAGGATGTGAATTCTCACTTTCTGTAGAAGTAATGTAGCTGGTCAAGTAATGCACTAAAAATTTCAACTAATTCCAGCAGCATTATACTGAAGATGTAATAATAATAATAATAGTTTGATAGACTAATGATTCTAGGAATGAGTCATATTAGCATTACAGGGAAGATCTAGACTGTGTTATATTTAGTTCCAAGAAAATGAAATAACCTTTAAGGAGAGGAAAAAGTGTTACATTACTGCAAGCTAAATATATCCACAGGGCCGTAACAAAGAGTTAGTCCCACTGTGAAAACACACTATGGAGTTGCAGTGTTGAGGACACGACACTTACAGTGAAGAATTTCAGAGTGCTCATTCTGTGTTATTTTCTATTAATGCTCAAGATTATTCAAAAGAGAAAGGTCACACTGATGAAAAGTCTTTTCACATCATAAGAAGGAGATAAACGCCTGACTAGCACTAGGCCACTGGATCACTATGACTCAAAAAAGGGGAATAAAATAGAGCCTTCTCAAAACTAGATCAAGAAATTAAATAATAGGAAAAGTGCAGGTGGAAGTCATCGAAACATCTGAAATTCTATAAGCTGGAAAACCACTGCTTGGGACATTTAGAGATATCTAAGTTTCTTAATCATACGGAGTCACAATGTGATTTTCTGACTGCATATCTGGATTCATGATACTCAAAGAGTTTCTGTGTCATGGAGTCAGAGAATGTTAAAATACAAAGATTACACGTTAAATCAGTTAAAGTATTCCTACATGCTAAAGGAGCAAAGGTGGATCGTGGCATTTCACATTAAGTGGCAGTACTGAAGCATACTTAATACAGACAACCACAAATCATGTGACACATTGCAAACTAATTCTTGTAAAAACTCTAGGCTTCCTAACAATGAGTTCCTTCATTCCTACACATAGTGAGCAGGTGTAATTGGACTTAACAAAACAAACAAACAAACAAAATCACCCAAACCCCACATAGCACCGATCAGATGTGAGTGAAGCTTCTTAAAACTCTATACATTCTTAGATATATTGCCAGATGTTTTTCCAGTTCAGAGATAAAAAGATGTATTTTGGAATGTCTTCAAGGATGCCATGAATTAATTTTTCCAGACATGACTGCTACACCAAGGACCGTAGCATCAACAGCTCATCAATAACACATATGCCTATGAAATTCATCCAGGTGCGAACCTGCTTGGCATATGGAAGCATAAACAAACACAGAATATGCAAAGGGAAAAATAATCTAAAGAATTTAGTATCTATCTCCTGTACTTTATTGGTAGGACTCAGTCCTTCAAGAAAGGTAGAAAAAAACAGCTCTTGTTCTAAGAATACCTCTAGGTGTATACTCTTCTCCTTTGTGGGTATGCAGTGCAAACAAGCAGAGGACATTCACATTTTGAAGTGTTTAGGGGTTAATCCAAGACCCACAGGTAACCAAGCCAAGCGGTTAAACATATGCTTAAGGTTAAGTATCCTAAGGGCTCTACAAGTGAGAACTGACAATTCCAGTGCTGTGACAGTACATTCAACTATACGTAGTTACACAAGTAGCACAAAAAGTCTTCTTATCATTATATATAAGTTGCTTCAACTATTTTCTAGGTGTAAATAAGCATTACTCCACTTTAAAGTTAAAATTCTTGTTTTCTTTGAGTATTGCAACAAGGTCTCCACTGTCAGGCTAATAATCATAAAGTTTATTCACTAAGTATTCCCAGCCTCTGTCTGTCTCTGTTTTCTGATTACTGTCTGGTCAGTTAATTTCTACAGCTTTTCAACCAGCACTAATCAGGAATTAAAAGCGGCCATCAGCTTTGCTAGATACAGATTCCTACCCCTGGTTAGAAAGGATTTTCCAAATAGGCAATTCTTGGCCTTTTCTGATTATCCACAGACAAGCTCATAATCCAGTCACTAGTATTTAGGAAGTCAAGCAGTGAAATAAACAATGTTGATTATAATCTACTGTTCTTTTTTTGAAAATCAAGAAATAAAGCAAAAAAACCCCTTCAGCATTCTAATCTTGAGACATCTGTTTTGGGGTAGTTTCTATCTGTAATTCAACAGGAGAATGGATTTGGGTGACGATGAAAAGGAAGGGCAGGAATCCAATAAAAATAACCCTTTTTAGATGATACATTTACAATGGCCAGTACATTGTATGTCTAAGTTTTTCTGTGGCAAGTAAGCAAAGACATTTCAGTCAAGTTTACTACTATTAAGATAGCGATTAAAGAGATTTTGCAGTTTTAAATGGGTAGATTTCAGGGCAAGGGAAGGGGGAGAGACCTATTAGACAGACTGGATGGGAAAAAATCTTTTAGTTATTTTTCCAGGTGAGGAAACTCAGAATAAGTCTTCTGACTAGCCTGTAACCATCAAAAGAAAGATCAGAGAGTAACAGAACTTCTGTTGTGACACCAATAACAGAGTAGTTGCAAGTTTGGATACATTATCATTTTACAATTCACCTATATATTCCTATTGCAGCTTTCATCAACATTGTTCATTCTCAAATTTCACTCACATATCCGCTTCTTCAAATCGTTCTACCTGCTGACTTTGGCTAAAATAATGAAGCAAGTGGGTTTGCATAACTCTCCTCAATATTGTATCAACCAGCAGAGCTACTGAAAATCCAAAATCTTCTTACTGAATTGTCTCTGAATCTACTTGAATTGTTTTTTCTGTGTCAGGAACATTACTCTGTCAGATCACACAGACAGGATTTGGGACAAAAACTGTGACAAACCACAGGGAAAGATCACTGAGGGTAGGCGGGCTAAAATTGCTAATAATTAGATATTGTTGAAATTGTTGAAAAAATATTACATACGTACATACATATATATATATACTTTTAAGATACCATTATTTTGAAGAGTGGACTGTCAAAGACTCTTTAACACTATTGCATATTCAGTGAATCCCAGGCTGAGAGCAGAAGCCTGAAAGATGCAGCCACCAGATGAAACCATAAGCCACAGAGATAGAAAAGTAGATGACCACTTGTGGATAAAGATGGAACACAATCTAGAAAGAAACCTGCTTCAGGGCATAACAAAAGCAACGACAAAACCAGGGCTGTGTACATGGCTTAATTGTGTTAATGAAGCCATTAGTTATGCTATCAGGAAGCTGTATCCTAAAGACTATTGATAAACACCCAAAATTCTCCTGTTGAGAAATTTCTTGTCTTGAAGGATGGCAAGAAAAAAAGGAACTTGTTGTGAAACACTGACTAGCTGTTGTGTAGGGGTCACACATTCAAGTTGTCAAGTAACAACTGGAGAACATAGGTAGCCTTGCCTTTAAATTTTGTATGCAAGCTTGAAACAAAAAAACCCCAGTAGTTCTGCTGCTGCCTAATTTCACATACAAAGAACCGATGTCTCTAGCAGCCTGCATTGCTACATATGCAAGTTTTTGGTTTACTTTAAAGGGAAAGCATTAGCTTGTGTTAGGGTCAGTAGTCCACTGTTTGTGCTTAGTCTGGTATTCCATCCTCAAAGCTTGCTAATTTGGATGCAATGCAGCAAAAGCTAGAAAAGCTAGAAGAAAAATTAGAAGCATAATTCTGATCATTACATTTCATTTCGATAGCTACAGGAGATATCTGATGTACTGTAAGGATGCACAATTATGAATCACCAGCACTGTGATGGCCTTTAAACTCATCATATTCAGATATATTATCTAGAGGGAGACAGAAAAGGAAATAAGGACAGGACAATGATGAAAATGGACTGAAACAGTAGCAGAAGATAGAAGAGGAGATGGTATTCTGTTGGATAACATAATAAAGAAACTATCAGAGAACCAGGAGGAGGAGGAGTGGGTGACGGAGTGAGGAAAGTCATGACACTACTGCAAAAGTTGTGAAGCTGTATTTTCAAACCTGTAAAATAGCAGTTGTAACTGCAGATATTCAGTGAAGAGAAGGAACTCAGGAGTGGCAGAATTTCAGTCAATTTTGTGTTTCATTTTATCAACTAATTTGCATTGACATTTTAAAATCAAAATTTATTTAGCAGCATAGTTCCTTGTTGTTTGAAAAGAATCTGCATTATTGTTAGTTCATATCTGTGTAATGTGAATTTTGTGAATTGCACTAGATAGAACAAATATTAAAATCAGTAGTCCTCTGGTTTTTTGTATTTGTTCACTTTATTAGGCCTGGCACTTTAAAAAAAAAATGTATTAATAATAGCACATATCTATAAACTCCTATCAATGTTGGCAAATTGCCTGCATATTGTGAGTAGATATACAACATCAAGGTTGTGCAAGACCTGCCCTAAAATGAGAATGAGTTCAATGTAATTCAGAATACTAATTCAAAACTTCACACATACAGCACAGCTATGCAACTTGACTGCCTGATGAAAAAAGGAAAATGCTTCTAGTAGCCTGAAAGAGAATAAGACTGGCTTATATTAAACAAAATGATAGCCTGAAAAGTTTTACTGACAATCATAAATGCTTCAACAAAGGAGTACGAACTGTTCCCAGCACTACAAGTGGTTTTAAAATGATGATCACTGATAACTGACAGAAAGGAATAGAAAGCAGTAAAGAAATAAAAGGATAACAAGAAATATTTGAAATCACTGCTCGTATTTCCTTTTGTTCCCATGTGCTCTCAGACCACAAAAGGTGAATGTGATGTTGAACCCAAATGTATTGCTTTCTGTTTGGCCTCTGCTATGCACTCATTAATGCAGGAAGCAATAGCTTCATAGTAGAATACCAATGCTTTTCTACTGTCACCCCTTGCCT
This sequence comes from Grus americana, assembly GCF_028858705.1. Taxonomy (NCBI): domain Eukaryota; kingdom Metazoa; phylum Chordata; class Aves; order Gruiformes; family Gruidae; genus Grus; species Grus americana. The sequence goes on along the minus strand of NC_072863.1, from coordinate 5,170,328 downwards.
CTTAGTGTTTCGTGAGGGCATGATTCTCCTCTTCCTTAACCTAATTTTACACCAGTAAAACCCTCTTGACTTCAGTAGAACTTCTTTTGATTTTCAGTCGCATAAACACAAGGATCAAACCATCTTTTCTAGGTTTGCATACCAAGAAAAAAATCACTTTTTAAGTAGACGTTCTTCTGTTGTCAATACAGTACATAAAGTATACTACTTGGTAAATGGAAAAATATAAGTCTGAATTATTTAGTGTATCAGACTTGGCTGGAGTTCTAGAGAAAGTGCCTCAAGTACAATGCAGTGCATCCCTATTTTATACACCATTGAACAGAACATCTACAAATTGCCCTGGAACTCGCATACTGCCATAGGGCTAACTGACATTATTCCTGGGCTGTGGTTACTTCTAATGCTCTGCTAATCGTTCTGTGCTCTAACATGCTCTGGAGGAAAATCTGTATGTTCCCACAAAGTCAGAGAAGTCCCGCTAATGAAATTAAGTGAAAGGAATATAATGTATTTTTGTCAAAGTGAGTCCCTTAAGCTAAACTTTGGAGGGTGAAGCACATGTATTATTCAATAGAAAAGCTTTAATTAGTTTTTCTTTAAAATTACTCCAAGAAAGGACTAAAAGAATCAAAATAGTCCATCAAGATTGTTGAAAGTGTAGCTAAGTAAATCTACAATAAGCTAGCATCACTGTACTGATGTGCTTGAAATCTACCTGAAAGCTAAGTAAAGACAAGTGACAGTAAATCAAGTTCATTTCACAGAATATTCAACTTCTTTCCCATGGTGTACATGACAGTAATTTTAATTAAGGTCTGGCATTCATTTTTTCCTAGACTATTTTTAATAATATTACCTGATTCTAAGAATCCTGAATGTAGACTATAAAGTGCATTTTAAACAGCAGTAACTCAAACTCTGGAGAGGGAAAATGATTAGTTTATTTTAAATAGGCCTGTGCATAAAAAAAATGCAAATATCTCACATTTGCAGATATTTATTTCCAACCAGCCTGATGCATGACTATAATTGCCTTAACAGACCATTGTCTACAGCTTGTAAACTTGAATCAACGTACATCCCTCTTTTACTAGAAGATCCAAAAGCGTATTGATTCAAACTTCGTCTCTTAAATTGCGATAATCTTTTTGAGATTTCAAACTTAATTTGTTGATTGCCTCTAAGTGACATGGGTTCAACACTGTCATCAGATGAATCAAACTGTCCTTGACAGTTCTGACACTTTAAATAGCTGGTTTTGCACTGACTGATTCACTGGCAATGGACTCATTATCTGTAGTGCTATGTGGAACTTCTACGACTTGATTCTGACCTGGGTAGTTTTCATCTGCTTCTGAGCAGTGGATTGCTGTGCACCCCTACTGAGTTTCAAAGTAATTTTCGCTTTTGTATTTCCTAATTGTATGCTTTTTATTTCCTATCAGTCTCCTTGTGGGGCTCCTTTGTGCTGCAGCCAGCAGGTGACACCCTGTGCATGATTCCCTAGAGAGAATCATTGTCACTCCTAACTACTTATCCAGTGGCTGCCTAGTGCTAAGTTTCACTCCCAACTGCTATTTAATGTCCTCCATCTCATGCTCCACAGAGAAAACCAATTATCATACAAACAAAGTAAAATAAAAGTATTAAGTGTCTGATTTAGGTTTATAAACCTGACCATGCACTCCCAATGAGGATGTATAGCTATGGCTGGACTGCCGAGTGGTGCACCAAACTATGTATTTCACTCTTCTTTCTACCAGCTTAACTCTTTACAAAAGTCATAAGCACTGAGCTCACTTATTTGGTGCTAGTTAATTAAAATAGTGGCAATATTGGTCTTTCATAATCTGTGCTATTGCCATGGTTCAGCAAGCCACGATTCCACACTTTTTCAACTATTTGAGCTCTGCAGGTGACATGCACAGCAAAACCCTGAATTATTCACTGTCTGTGTGCGTGATGGCCCCATTTGACCATTTACTTGTTTGTAACATTGCTAGCTTTTTAATCTTTAATCCACTATATTTCCTGTGAATTCTCAGAAGACTTCATCCGACATTACACTGACAAAAAAGCTTCTCCTTGTAGAAGTTTTCATTTAGTTTCTAACAATACATTTTACACTTTTTGGAGCATGACAGAAGTAGACAAGAAAGTGCCTTCAGGAAAACTCCAAGAGAACATACTTCTTATTATCCGTTTTGCTCCTTTAGAAGACCCCAAATCTCATTGGTCTCTCTTAAATATAAAATAAAATAGCAATACTGCAACTGTGCAGTTTATCATTCCTAAAGCTTTTTTTCAAAATACATGTCTAATCACAATGGGTCCTGTTCAGCACTCTTTATGCTTGACTCCATCAAAGTCACACTTCCATGGGAACTTAGCCTGAGGAAGGAATCCAGGGTAAATCAAGGTGATTATTGCAATCTGTTACAGGGGAAATACAAGAAAACCTAATTTTTTTTTTGTCTTCACATTTAAAGAAAGTTTTTAAATGTAGATTGTGCTGAGGCACTAGGTTCTTAAGAAAATGCTTCTGACAAGTTAGGAACAAAACATGAACAAACAGTCTGAGCCAGATTTTTAACTGAAGTAGAGCAGTATAGTTGTACTGAGAGAGAATTTTTTTCAGTTAAAGAAGTAAATAAAACAGTGGACTACACTCTAGAAAGAGTGGTAGAAATACATACCATTATGCCATACTATAGTTTATAACTCAGTCCATTTACAGTCAATGCTTACAGATAAGAAAATTTATTCTTTGTAACAACATAATATGCTACATGCTTGACTGAAAATGCACTTTACTTTATTTGGGGGTTGGACTAGATGACCTTTAAAGGTCCCTTCCAACCCAAACTATTCTATGATTGATTCTATGAATTCACCTTCTCTATCACTCTTGCGGATGGTCATGTCATTTCCATTTTTTTATGCATCTAATTTGAATTTGGTTATTGCAATGTGTGTTTGCCTGATCTAAAATATGAAACAACACTGCACACAAGCTTCATGTCTGGCCATGAAGACAACTTGCAGACAGGATTCTGATTCCTGCTTTTGTAACAAACAGGTTCAGAAAGCATTTTGAACCTTCTTCACATTGTAATTGAGCTCCATTCATTGTCTGGACAGTGATAACAGCCAGTGGTAACATGGGAAAGCAGAGGGAGAATTTACAACAGAATATACAGTGTCAGCATCTTTAAGAATATTGATTTATGGTGCCAAAAATTTTTCCTCCTTTCCTTTCTTTGTTGACTGCTGTACGACATATGCATTACACTTACATGCTTAATTAAGGATGCCTCAACAATCATTAAGGGAAAATGTGTTCACAAAATTCAGACAGCTAAACAAAATGCAAAATAAAACTGATATGTAAATTAAAAGTCAGAAAATATATGGTTAATTCCTTTACCCAACCAAGTTTTGGTTAAATGACCCAGTCTGACAGAAAAACTAGCAATTGCTTTCTAGTTTTAGTAAGATCATTAAAACTCCATTAAGTTATTTTTAATCTTGGTACAGAATATAATCACTTCATTTATTATTTGCCTGCCATCAGGGGCTAAACTCCCAAGTATGTTTTCTTGACTATAGATACCGAGACCAAGTACGTTACTTATTTCTGAATGTAGCTAATTCACACTGTTATATTGGTAACTTTTTGTTTTGTTGACATCATGCCAAGCTAGGTCTATGTTTATGTAAGTTTTATGTCCAGCAGCATTTTCAAACCTATTGGATGATTTCTGTGGAAGTAAATACATGATACAGAATATATTTCTGCATACAAATGACAATATTAGATGATGTTAGCTACCATGTTTCATCTTTAAGACATTGTATGAAAATTAACAAAGCCTCAAACCTTCACAGGAATTTGGGCAAGGATCATTGGCCCAGTCACAGACATGCACTTTGCATCACATATCCCTAAAGAGCAGCCTTATAACTGATGTAATCAGATATTGAGTACAGCTCCTGTTTTGAAGAATATATATGGCAGTAAAGAATTTATCAGGTTTCCTAACCCAGCAACGCTTCTGCAAGTCCCATAAGGGGCAGGCCACACTGTCCACTAAGAGGCAGAGATGAGTCCCCTTGAACAACTCCAGTGTATGTCTGCCTAATCTGAATGTGAGTCATGGAGGGGGGAGAGGGGAATTTGCTCATTGTGTATGGCTGAACTGTTCTTTTCTTTGCAGCTGAAATAAAACCTGATCTAGAGATTTCTCACTTGAGTGGATGAGACATATTTTCCTGGGTTGGCAGAATACAAGGCCAGTTTAAGAGATGTTCCCGCTTTTGTAATCACTGGGTAATGTCACTACACTGCTACTCACTTTGAATTAAAATAACTGTTCGGCTGTGTTAATTTATGCTGGTGGATCATTTCAGTCCATGATTCCAATCATGCATTCCCTGCGTTCTGCTGACTGCAGAGAAAGAAACGTGCGGTAACCATTGTAGAAGTAGATCAGACATAGATTTGACTTTTTTCATCTGTCTTTAGGAACGGCTGCAATTGTGTTGCCTGTTCTGAATGCTATGAAAAAAAAATGGTGTGCATTTACATTTTTTTTTTTTTAACCTTAAATGTATTTTAAGATATGGAATAACAAAAAAACTCCTTACCTATGACTGTAGAGAATATATCAGCTAGGACCCTCAAGCATCTTAACATATCTGCTAGATGCCAAACCATCCTTCACTTTACCCACAGCGTAACAGTAGGCCTCTGCTCCAGGTATCAAGCTAGGTGAAAGACTGGGATCATGAGACACAGTATGTCTTCTGGTGAAACTCACTGTTTTCTGGCATATAGTACGTTTCTGGAGTTCATGGCTCAAGAGTTACAAACAGCCTTCTGTCATGCTTTAACATTCACAAAGTGCGCTTTTAGTAATTAGAGTATCTGACATCCCTGAGATGCAAACTTGAAAGATCTCTCTGATATTCTTGATTTTGCGTGACTATTTGTACACAAATGCACAAATAAAAGGCTTTTTTTCCTACTTCTAATTAAGTTTTTTATTTCTGTCTATAGCTCAAACCAAATTGCATAGATACTATTCATACTATCAGAACAGGAGTAGATGAACTTCATGAAATAAAAACAAAGACGAAGATAAATCTATCCAGCTACCATGGTGTACATCTTATAAATACGTGGATGGTATCTATTCATCATCTTTATTTTATAAGCAGGTAGAGAAAATCAGAACTTAGAGACCATCACTCAACTGAGATTGAACCCTTTAGATTTATCTTAATTACAAAAATTTGACATATATGATCTGATAATCAGTGCAAGTAAGACTGGAGATGCAAGTGACAGACCCCTCTCAATGAAGACTCAGACTTTTATCTGGCACCTTTCAAATGGCCAAATTTTGCATGACTGCTTCACATGCATTTGTATTATCTGTAGGAATATTTAGAAAATGGGAAGGTGAACACATTCAGATTCTATTCTTTTTGCTTGCCATTTCATTCTAAATAATGGTAGACTTCAATAAATACCAAGCATAAACATTTGTGGGGGGGAAAAGTAAAATTTATTTCACATATTCAGCAGGATTTGAGTGTGATTTTTGCTTACCACATCTCAAAATTCTGTCCCCTTTTTTAGAATGGTGCTTATCACAGGTACTTCAAGACATAAAATTAAAAACACAGATGATTTTTTTTCCCCCCTACTGTGTTCACCAAAGAAGCCCCAGCTGCCTCTGCCTAGTGCAAAAGGCTGTTACATAGCAAATACCTTTCACATTTCCTTGGTCTTTCTTCTCAAATTAGAAGTATCATATTCAAATTTTTTACACTTCAGTTATATTTTACATACTAAATAACTTGTTACATTTGTATTTTTACACCATTATCTTCAATTTCACAGATGGAAAATGGTCTTTAATATCCATAAGTTGTCAAATAAGCATTTTGTTTTCTTTTTAATTACTTTCGTAACAGCGGAAGGAATGAAGAACCCTGGCATACAAACACACAAATTAGTATCTAAGTTTGGAGTATTTTAGAAGAGTATCAGAAATATTTGCAGAAACTGCCTTTTACATTTTAATAAACTTAGGCTACTCAATTGCCTAGATAACCTATATAATGCTGAATTTGATTTATTTCTTACAGCTCTCTATTTTGACTGATGTAAAAGGAAAACTGCACCACATAAAATCCTCATCATGATAATGAATGAGAGTTAAGACAATCAGAAGAGTTAACAAGCTTCTTGCCAGAGAGCAAAAAGTTGGTTCCTGTTAGGAAGGTGAGAGAAATGCATATAATTAACCATTACCAAACTCATTAATGGTATAACGTTTTACAGCTTAAAAATTTTGGGAAGTATCTGTTTGACTGGAATCTCATATTGACCAACGAAGCCAAGCAAAGCATTTAGCAAAAGCATCTTTTTGATGATAAACTGCAGTAATCATGAAATGAAGGTATACTTTTAAAGTAATTTCATTGCTCAAAAAAGTTATTACTGCTGAGCAGTTAATTTGCATGAGAAATTCCAGCTCTAAGGAAAACACCTCACAACACAACATAACAACAATGAAGTAACACAGGTGAGATGACAATACCCTTCCACGTTTTTGTGAGATAAGTGAGGCCTAATCAGCAACGTGTCTCAGCATATGGCTGACCTCACCTAACTTTCATTGTGGTGAAACTAATACGCCCTTTTACTGTGCTTTTACCTCAGGACAGCTTCTGTATATAAATTAATTCAAGCAAGAAATATTTAGCAACAAAGAGAAGGCCTTTGATTTGGCTTCTAGATGTTTGTGTCAAAGGGCTTGTATTCAGAAACAGTTTCACATTCTCTAGCTTATCCTTTATCAGGATTCATTGGTATGGCATTTAAGGATAGTACAATTTTAAACAGGCTCTTTCTAGTCCAAGCCAGGTTAGCCTAATCATTATTCAAATAAAACTTTAAAGAATACAGAACTGCAGGATTCTCCAAGTTCTTGCTTTGTAGGCATTTACATGCAGAGTGCTATAATACGGAAATGAGGGATTACAGATCTATCAGAAGCAGAATATAAGTAAGTGAAGCAGCTTCCACTGTAACAGACACCTTCAAACTTTGTAAACTTCATTTATTTAGCTGGGTGGAATTTCCAGAAGTACGTAACAACAACGGGTAAGGGCAATAAGGTCATTAGTATAATATGTTAACTCCTAGTCCAAATCTCCTAAAAGAGATTTCAATCAGTTTTTCATCTTTCTTTCTTCCAGACAGGGGTAAAGCTGAATATAATGAATTACTAGTACAGCTGTATGAACAAGAAGTAAAATCAGTCATATTTCCAAAGCTTATAAGCTTTTCTTTCCAGGGAGATAAAGTCTGTTTTGAACATCTATGTCAGAAAACATCCTGCACAAACGTATCTTACCCATTCTCTAGTTACCATTACTTCTTCCAAGTCAAACCAAAACAGAGATCCTTACTGAAATCCATCATCTAATGGAGCATCATTTACACTATACGGTTAATTGACAAAATTCTCTTTAGGCATAGTGAATTGGTACATATCTAATCCAATCTCAGATCATTTCTAGGTTTTGCTCTTGGTTTCCCTCTAATTAACGGGTCCCATCTGCTGGGAAAATTCTACTACTACTTAATACCAACACCCATCAATCAATGTTCCTCTCTCTACAAGGTTCCACCACACGCTGCTAGGCTGGGTTTACAGGGTTTTATTAACCATTCTACAACATAAAAAAAAAATCCTTAAAAGAGAAAGTTTTAAAGATGTTTTATTTGGGGAGTTGTTTGTTGTTTGTTTTTTTTTTTTAATGAGATTCCTATACAGTACATACTCTGAGTTCTCTGCAGTCGTTCATTATATTCATTTTGCGAAAAGGGCAATTTTTCTTAAACTGTGAATTGTTGAAGGATAATTAAAGAAAATTGCTTCAACTTAATAAAATCTTTTTGCTGGCCACCTAATACCCAGTTTTCTGAAGTGATCTAGTTCCTTTAAATAATGGATAACAAGGAAGGTTACTCCCTACTATGTGGAACAAGTGGTCAATAATTTGCAATAGTAATTACTCTGACATTTTTTTCAAAAAGCTTGCAGTGTCCTTGATATGGAAATATAGCTAATGGAGACTGAAGATTATTAAGCCACAACATCTGTTCTAAATGCAGGCAAAATAATAACAATGGTTTCCAAATGGTGAGTTCCTATGCTATCCGAAGTAAGAAAATCCATGAATGCATTTATCAGGCTGTAGGGATTCACACCGTTCCAAATAAACTGTCACTAGGTTCTGTTGTGATTGGTTAACATTTGTTGGAAAAAAGAATTTTTTATCATAAATTTTGGGATGAGACTGAACAGGTAGTGCTACAAGTGAATGTGGCTCTATGTTCATCTACAACATGGCAGATAAACAGATTAGCTGGCCAATACAAGTTTCTCCTTGCATCCCACTGTTTCAAGCATGTCTTTACATTTAGACCTCCAAAGTGAAAAGGGATGCAGGACAGCATACAGCAACATACTTCTTCAAGAATGCAACACAGAAGTTCTCTTCAAAAACAGGTCAAGAACTCTCATATCTAAAACTGTCTCATTATCATTATATCTAAATCTTGCTCTCACATTTTTCCAGTATATATCATAATGGTCTTGACTGAATTTTTGCTCTTTTTGTTTGCTTGAGCAAATTTTATTTTAGTTAAATTTACGATTTCCCACAAAATGTATACACACTGTAACTTCCACTGCTAAAATGGAAGGCAACTTTTTTCTTCCCTTCCACTGCTTCCTAGTAATCTCCCTTTCAAGAAAAGAGTGTTCAGATCACCATTCCTACGCTCATGATTCCCTCCCTCTCCAAGCAGCAAGGTAATTGATTCATTACACCTCACTTGGATCAATCCACTGTCCTAGTCCTATCAAATCAGAGAGGTCTTGTTTAAACTTGGATTCACCCAGTCCTAATTTAACCTGTCGGTAAGACAGAAACCCCAGTAAATAGATGTAAGGAGCAGTGGATTAACAAAGAGAAGCATTGATTTTAATGGCTCTAAGCATAGAGCCATTCTTTACTCTTGAATGTTTAAATTTTCTAATTATTGAAACTTTTTTCCCTGTAGACATCTGTAAACAACCAGTGAAATAAATACGTGTGTACACACACCTCTCTGATTACTCAAAACCGAAGTAACTTCTGCTTTAAATTTGAGAACCAAACTACAGCTTAATTTAATATAATGCTAAGTTTAGCTTAACGTAATGCTTCTTTATAGAGACACATAGAGGATTACCTGATTTGATATAATGTCATATATGACATAATTCTAAACGTACACCATACCAGTTTGGCATGTGGCTAAAAAGATGGATCTCTAAACTGTACAGAACACTGAAAAATTAGGTACTTTAAAATAAATCAATATGATATTAGATAAAAGAGTGACAGTAATGGAGTCATCTGTAACTCCAGCCATTTCGATGACACTTGCATTCACCGCTAACCTCCCTATTTCATATTGGCTACCTTCTTAATGATAACCTGGAATGAAAACCAGATAAATGGAGTTTTGCAAAGCTTTGTGCATTGACCTTACCCTGCATCCCCAGAAGTCAACAGTTAACGCTTCTGTACTGAAAGCAGAGTTAGCCTGCATAGTTTTGAAAAGCCCATCTTAAGCATGTACAGAAGTAAGAATCTCTGAAGAACAGGAATGACCTCATACTGTACCAGTGACGCTCAGCAGCTTCAACTCCTGAGCAAATGCAGTCTCCTCTGAATTCACTGCAAAATTTGAGTACTCATTCATTACGATAATCAAGTTCCAGTGCTTTGAGTCACTAAAAGTAGGGAATAGTGAGCTTAAAGCAGATAACGACCCTTGATCCGGAACTTCACCAATTTACTAAAATACTTCTATTACTGTATCTTCACTTTTTGTTTGTTGTTCAGTACTTGAGATCATGCAAAGATGCTTGGTTTCATACAAAACTAAAAAAAAAATTCTTATAAAGCAACAGCAACCTTTTGCCACTGAACAAAGAAATAAAATATAAGATGTCAAAGCACAGTGAAGGACAGATGATTCAAAAATTTTAACCTATAAAATTTTGTAGCTAAAATTGATACAGCAAGATAGGATGGAAGAAACCTGTAGCAGAGACTACCACAGTGATTTCAAGGCATGTGAAGAAACACACACACACAAAAAAATAATCTAGAGGTCAGTGGAGGAAAAAGAGATATCCCTATAACTATACCATAATGAAAGAACACTGGACATAATGAAAATGAACCTCTACTAATATGATTTTCCAAAATATCTTTTCTTTTTTTTGTATTAAATTTCAACTCATACATCAAAGTGAGTGAGAACTCAACTGATTGGTTTGCTGCTAAAGAGCTGCAGATTGCTTCTGAATGAACAAAATTGTGTGGGACTGCATTGCGTTTTTAAAGGTTAGCAAGACACCTTATGCTCTGCTATTGTTTGTTCTCATTTCACAGGGCTTTTTCTCTTGAGGTTTCATCCCCTTGTAGTTTTCTTACAGTGCAAAGCTGTGAACAAACATAATGCAATATGATATACAGTATCGCAAAGATGTCTTTATAGAATATCATTCTACTTCTTATCATACTTTTTTCTTGGCCTTTTATTCCTACAATAAAAGCATGTTATTTCTCCAAACTAGAAGAAAGCAAATGAGTTGAAGCATCAAATAATAACTGTACCTTTGATTTTCCATTAAAATAAATTCAAGATGCCTTGAAGAAATAAAAATTAGCCAAATAATAAACAGTAATAATAATACTTCTTTTTTAAGGTTTACCAAAATGCAGCCATCAGAAGTAATTTTTTTTGTCAAATTATCTTGATAGAAACTAGATTAAAATATAGTTTGGGTTTTTTTCCTACTTCTTAAATCTCACATGTGAGTATCAGGATTACTCAGGAAGGTTCAGGTTTGAAAACTCTCCAACCTGAAAACATATCACAGTGTGAGAGCAGCTTTAGCACACCACTAACACATGTAAACCCTGACATGACAGGAGCTGCACTTATGCTGAAAATATAGTTCAGCTGTCAGATGCTAATTAGACTTTGAAATCCCTCTGGACATCACAATAAATGTGTTAATTACTATCACATGGGAGAGCAGTTTATGAGATTTGGGATGTCTATCTCTGGCAACAGTAAAAGAGCAATAGACTATTTTGATAAAAGGCAGAATTGTATTACAGTGGAGTTTAATTTCAGCTTCGCCACACATAATAAGGTTCTCTTCACCCTGCACAGTACTCCTTGTAAAGGAAGGATAAAGTAAAAACTGCTTAACACACATCAAAATGCCTGGACTTTACCAAAAGCTGTGCAAAGCAACAAGTTTCTTCTGCTTCAAAAATTTTAGGAATTGCTAGGTTTAATTGGTAAAAATCCTCCCTACTTCCAACTTCTGCTCCTACACGTTTGCATAAAGATGTAACTGTGCTGCTTAGTTTTCCAAAGGTTTCTGGGAAGAAATAGGCAACTGAATACAACATTCTCCATTTACATCCCATCTCAGAATTATTATACTGACAAATGATCATTCTTAGTCAGATTTTCCAAAAGCAGGCCTGGTGGCATAATCCCAAAGGAACATGAACTCTTTAAAACCATTATCTCAATTTAGGCTTTGATAGCAGTACATGGCAAAACATCTAGTGTTTTGAGAAAACAAGCACACTCTCAGACTGCTTCTCCCAAAAGGTTGTGCCGCAAGTTACAAAGTAGCACTATAGGAATACAGCTCAAGGAGACACTGACTTCTCTTACAACATGACCTGAACTTTATCTTGTAATGATGTGTTGCCAAAGAGACTTACTTACTAAACTGACCAATGCTTCCTGACTGAGCTCAATAGTGACTACTGTCAGAAAGCAAAGTGAATGGCGTTTTCTCCAAAGGTTAGATGCTATCAAAGGAAACAAAACCATGCATGTTGACACCTGTAAACTTTACAAACAAGAAAGTGATTACACTATCCACGCTGAAGACAACATTTCTCACTTTCTCCTCAGGCATGTTTTTTTCGATTACTGGAATGTACCAGGATCCACTGCAGGTTGTCTGCTGGCAATATAGAGGCATGTACTGATATACTACATACATGTTCTCCAAAATCCTTGCTCTTTTTTTCTTTGTAAATATGCTGGTGATAAATTAAATGCCCAAGTAAACAAGCAGAATGAATCCACTTGAATCTCTAACAGCTTATGGCAAAGAGTAAAGTAGGTGAATCAGACTGATGGAAATACACATTCAAAAAATACGTAAAGAAGAGAAATTACTTCAAAGGTAAGAAATATGATCATTAGGACATAGCATATAAAATGTTTATTCTACAAAAATATGGGAAAATATCAGAGAATTTAATTTCTCTTTACACAGTAATATTTACTAATATTTCAAGCAACTTTAACAAAATACATGCAATAAGCACCCTAACATTAGAGTCAATGGAGGCAAAAATATCTGAGCACAATACTTCCACTCTCTTTGAAAACTCTCCTCTGCATTATCTGTCATTTAATTACCTCAGTTCTTCCCAACTGACAGTACATATGCCTATAGTACTGATGGTCATAGCTTCAAAATATTCTCAGCTTTGTGATCATTTTTGTGTTAGATGTCAAAAATCATCTTGCTCAGCTTTAGCTATCTAAAAGCTAAGTGTTCATATAGTTTCCTCCTACAGCGCATAGAGGAAAGATAGTTACAGAGTGACTCATTCCAGCCTATCCTAGGTATCTGAGACAGCTACAGCAGATGATTCTCTAGGTGTGTTTCTCTTCCTTCACCTCCTACAGAAGAAATGAATTTCAACCTAAATCCTTCATTAAAAAAAAATATTTCTGCTACCTCTATAGTCATTCAAAACGGACGCTATTATCACTTGGAAGAAATCACTATGAAATTCTGATGGCTGCCTTCGACATCAAGCATTACATAATACGAAGTGAATAATAAGGCTGTATGTGCTTTGCTTATTCTCCCTCCCCAAGCTTGTGCTTCAGCCCACTGACAGTTGAGTATCTAGGCCTGATAGAACATATTTACTGATCCAGTTTGTCAGCCAATCTATTCTACATTTGCAAAAGAGAATTAAGTAACCCAAAGACAGTAAAAAGAAAAGTAAAGCATTACCTCACCACTTTTCAGCATTTCTCCTACTAAAGTAGGTACAAAATGTTCACTTCTATCAGTCTAAAGGATTCAGTATGATCAGAGAGATCATACCTTCATCTGAACATGGTCCATTTACTTTGAGAAACACCATGGTGTACAACAATGCAGCTGTGAATTAGAATTCTGTCTTTCATTAAGCAAATCCCATTCATCCTCAACAACACTCCAAATGACAGAGCTATGAAATTCAGTTTTCTTTGTTTTCTCTGTCATTTACTTAGTAAAGAAGGGGTGTTCCATTTCCATCCATCTGGTTTTGGTTATCCTCTCAAAATTTTATCAAAGTATGTCCTATTGGGCCACCTTTTCTTCTCAACCATCCTCTATTGTTTACAGCTGGTGTAGGGCTGACCTGTAAGGTTTTGCAGTTTGCATTTGTCTGTAATTCACTGGTTATTGGTTGATCCAGCTGTAACCATTTAAGCTGGATCAACCAGTGTCTCCCTTTCAAAAACAAAATTGCTATAAAGCTTTTCAGACCTTTTTTCTTTTTCTTCCAATCTCCAGCCACAGTATGGCTAAAGCAAAAACAATTACAAAAAAGAAAATCTATACAAAGCCTACAACCACACACAAGTCATGGAACGGACAATCCCTGTGGAAGATTACAATACATCCACCGGTGAATTCCCGTCACATTTTTTTGACCATTAGTGGAACATCCTGTTCCAGCCCCTCACTCCCTGTCCTAACATCCTTAACAAAGGCAGTATCAGCTGTGTTGTAATGCCAGATAAAACCAGAAACAAACAGAAACCAATTAAACAGTTAACAACAGACTAATAACTCTCTTCTATCCTCAGTAAAAACGATGACAGTCATGAACTATTATATGAAATTAGCATATGGCAACTTTTGGTTCATTGTACCCAGTTTGATTTCTTCACTCATAGAACCTAGTAATTCTGAAGAGTATTAATTTAAAGTAACTAGTCAGATACGATACTTTTTCCTCTGGAAATAATTCACAAAATAAATAGTTACATTGAAACAAGTTCAAATACTACATAACTCCTTTGGAATAACAGGTTATACAGATTTGCCCGTAAGGTTGTGACATCCATTGGTAAATTCTGATTTATTGATAGAATATTCTGTATTTGAATATGAAAGAACAGAGTCTAATTTTTAAATTATATTTTAGATCAGATGAGAAGCAACTGAATTCAAGGTTCACATTTCAGCACACAGAGTACTAAACTAAATACCTCCATTAAATATAGATCTACATTCTTGACTTGCAGTCTTTAAACCTGCCTGATGGAAAATAAAGAGTAAGTGGCATTTTTCATCAGGATTTTATCTTGATAAAAAGACCTTTTTGCAGATATATTTGATATTCATTATGTTCCTGTAACAGCCTCTGCATCTCAAATGTTATCAAACCCTGGCAGGATCTTTTCATCTTAATAATACAAAAGTAGACTTTGTGTTCTCAACCCTATTTTGTTCAGATTATCAATAGGAAAAATTTGATTGACATAGGGAAAGGAAAAACAGTTCTGATGATTACATCTGAGAGTTTTTATTAGGGCTCGTTTCACAAGAAGAAAAGGTTATCTATTTGTTATGACATATGTCAGACTTTTCTGGCCGTTATTTTTTATATCGACCATTGAACTATTATTTTCAGGAATAAGTGTAGGTAGCCTTCAGGTAAGTTCTGCATTTGTGGTTTTGATAAATACCTTCAGTTTATCAAGCAGCTAGATTCTGTCTTTCACTGCTGTGACAATTACCTCTTCATGGGATATACTTTCAGAGATCCGTATGCTGTTGCTTATTTGCTTCACTTTTCTATGCAGGTAAATGGGAAAACTAGTAAGTCATTACAGAGAATAAACACCTTACAAATATACAGCTAGAAACTAAGTCAATATTGAGCCAGGCTACACATTATTCTATTGATATAAAGCTCACTAAATTATCTTAGCTGTCCACAGAAGAAACCTCCTCTGAGGATCTCCAGATACTATAAAGCGCTGTGTAGACTTCTCCATCTCCATCCATGCAATGACCTTCTTTTCATTGGGAACAGAAAGCATTGTGTGGGGACCATGCTGGACTAACATAGCCAGAGAAATACAAAGAGAATATAAAACCAGCTTTAGATTTATTCCTTCCCTTGCTTTTCCCTGACCAGCTCCTCAATATATTTGGGTGCTCAGAGTCATTTAGCTCTGAGATTTAGCATTTTCTCCTTCCTTCATTTTAGATACAGGGATGCAGTTTGCAAATGCAGTTTTATGAATGAAATTCAATTTGAATTATATTTAAATGGAAAATTTAACAAAATATGTCCTGTAAGTATTGGTAGGAAATACTCAGGGCTTTTGAGGAAAACATTTTACTCTTTCATCAGAATTTTTGAACAGTAATTTTGGAGCTTCAATTAAAAAAAAAAAGGAGAAAAATAGTGTATTAAAAATAAGCAAAATTTTTTGCTTAAAGTTAATTTCATTAAGTGACAAAAGACACGTCTGAAAGACACTTAGATAGCCATTCAATTGCAGAAGCATAAAAAAATGACATCAATGATGTGAATTATATCCTGCAACGAATCATCCAAAATATTTGTCAGCTTTATATTTTTTCCTATTTAAATATAAATTAAATATGTCTAATATAATGTTAAAATTTAATACTTCCCCCCCTTTTTAAATATAAATATGCTTATTCCTGAAGGGACTTTATATGACACAGGGAAGAGTTTTAAAATAGAACATACTAACGTTCTTTGAAGTCTTCTCCACTTTGCCACTGAGCAAGAACAAACCCTTAAAACTTCTGATACATACAAATAGATTGTGCATGTTGATTCTGTTTGTGGTACATGTACAGATTTCACTCAAGTAGTGAATACCCTCTGAAAATAAAGCTCCAAAGGGGCTTTGTTTTTTCCATGATAAAATTTTAGATTCTCCCATCTATCTCAAGAAGAATGATGTTCTTCATGAGTAAGATGATTGCAGTTCATTCTGTGAAATTCCGCAGTTATCATATCCTCATGTGAATTTAATAAAGCTTAGCCTTAGCTGCTCTTGAACAGCAGCCAAGCATTTGATTTGTTCTATTTCATTTTATTCATTTATATGCATCTTGCTACCATCTGGAATCATAAAAACAAACAGTTCAAGCAGTTAATGTGTTAAAAAGGGGCAACGAAATAATGAAATATTCCCTTCGAACCCCAACCCTCCCCCCCTCCATATACTTTGTTTCTTTCATATCCATTTCAGAACTCATGTTGCCATTTCCTAATTCCAAAAAGATTTTCTCTAAGAGGATTGTCAGGACAGATGTTGGAACCCTTGCACAACTGAGCATGTGCTGTCTTAGCCGTGTTCAGTGTTTCGAAGCCAAAATACTGTAACTAATAAATCATGCTTGGTAGGTGAAAGCGAACAGATAATTGCACCATTGTATATCTTGTATACAGAAAACGTCAAAAGAATATTTTCCCCACCAGTTACATTTTCCTTTTCTAATTGCTATTGATCGGATTATTCTGTCATTTCTATCTGCTTTTAATATACCACCTTCATGGTAAGTTTCTGAAAAGGTTTGATTGACTCATTACTTTCTGAGTAAAACAATCACGACTATGTCAACTTATCGGTGTTTTCACTAGTAGAACTAGATGGAATCCAAATGAAAACTCACAACATATTTATAAAATAGAGACTAATACAAAAGTTCATGAGCCATGCAAGTGAGCAGAAAACACTATGCTTCTGGGCTTTACCCTGAAAATGCATGAATAGGTACATTTAAAATATTTACACCTATAAGTAAATTCCTTTGGATATTTATGCATCTAAGTAGTGGATCCATAAAAGCAATTAAGATTCTGGTTTCCACTGAGACATCTACATATACTTGAGGATCTAGAAATATTAAACATTAGTACTGACACAGACATGTATTAATCTCAGAGAATTCTGAGAAGATCCCAGAAACAGGCTGAATAGGAAAAAGCACTTTCTTCTAAATATTGACATGGTAAAGACTCAAATTCTCCGAAATATGCTTGGTTCTCAGCAGAAGTTTGAAATTCATTTGCGTGAATATTCACAAATTCTGAATCAGCATTAATATGGAGCGACACAAAAGAAATAGTGTGATGATGCTACTGTATGCATGAAAACAGAAAGAGCGCAAAAGACATGAACACTGAAAAAGATGAAGACATGTTTGGTGAAGAGTGAGACGACAGCTGAAGACTGTTCAATATCTGCAAGTGAAGAGGAAGATGGAGATACAGACAAAAGTGAGACTGTGAAGAAAGAACATATCCTGAAGCTTCCTCATGTGAAGCAGCTCAGTTTTCTAATTCAAAATGAAGCAATTCTCAAGGAAGGAAGGAAGGAAGGAAGGAAGGAAGGAAGGAAGGAAGGAAGACAGACCTCCCGAACATGCGAGGGCCTCACTAGAGCTGAATGGAAATCTTCACCTTATCCCATCATGATTCTTTCAATTGGGAAGCCAGGGAACAAGCTTCTTGTTTGAGAGGTCACAGTACAATCACTCTAAGCACAATTGCACATATATGCTGTCTGGGTCACAATGCACACCTTTGTCAAAGAAACAAACAGGTATGACTGAAAGCAAATGAGTGACTGTGATCTGCTTTAATGACTTCTGTCCAAATCAGACTTTGCTGGATATTCTCTAAGGCCCCAGAAAAGGTTTCACTGGTACTCAGGTACTTCATGTCAAGCTGTAAAGCATATACATGCTCTTTCAATAGAAATTAAACACAGCCAGGGGAATTCCCAGTTAAGACAAGGAAAAACTTTTCACCATGGGGGTAGTCAAATAGGAACTATTGTTTCAGAAAGGTTTTGGAATCTCCATGTTTAGAGATACTCAGAAGTCAACTGAAAAATGTCCAGAGCAAACTGATCTAAATTAGCCTAGTTTTGAGCACCGTGATTGGACTAGGTGACTTCCATGAGTCCCTCTGAACCTGAATTATACTATGATTTCATGATCTGTAATCTTATAGAACTCTGATATAACAAATAGATGTATACTCTGTGACCAACATATCCTAAAATGTTGTAACACATTGTCAAAGGAGATTTATACATCTGATATTAATTCCTTTAGTTGGTATCACAGTGTTTTTGTCAAATGTCAAGCTGACACAATGCCAAGTGCAAGAACTTATGTATGTCTGGACTGTTATACAAAAAAACCCCCACCATAGTTTTAATATATTAATATAAAAATAGGGAAACATATAAATAAGAGAATTCTAAATCCTCTATTAGAGACCAGAAAACAAGAATCTCATGGTGTTAGACCATATAAGTATTCTTTTAAATCATGAAAGAACAAAGGTAATATTTGATGAACAGAATATGAAGTAACTTGAGTTAGGAAGCTGGCCAAAGGAATAATACCTAGAAGTGGTCTTACAATAAACCTGACGAAGAAAGGGAAATGAATTGGCAAAGATGACTTATCAGGTATTACTTCACAACTTTGGCTATACAAGGGCCAAAGGATGTTACTACTTTCTTAAAATGTATTCATCACATATTTTGAAGTTATTACCTTTGAGTTAGTAAGTTTGAAGGAATCCTAATGTTTTCAAAATTAGTAGGTTTGATGATTGTCCCATGTGTAAGTAAACACCAATCTGTTTATCCATGTTTTTTAATTAGTCACAATGTCATTTTGCTAGATTAAAATAAAAATCTGCTTCGGGCCATTAAAAAAGGCATTCATCCACGCTACTAAACAGCAAGACATATCTTAGAATACTCCCTTATAGAGAAAACAAGCATTTGAAAAGTAGTAAAAAATTACCTTCTTTTTGTGTGTGTATCTATGTATAGGCTTCTACAGCCCTATAATTTATGAAATAAGAGTTAAAAAGGTGAATATTTAGTGTAAAGAATAAAGATCCATATAGAAGCTATTATCTTACTTCAGTATGTCTAATGGGACATACTTCTGAAAAGTACTAGGTATCTGTATTTGGAAGAGTAGCTTACTGCTATTTGGAGAGAGGAAAACAGGATTTTCTTGTAGGATTTCTGGTAAATCCATTGTTCCCACTCAGTTCTAAAAAATATTATAGATCAAGCTGACTCAGCATGGACTGCAGAACAGCAAATACAACAATGCCGATCACTGCTGCTAATAACGGTATCAGACATACCTTTACAAGTGGCAGCAGCTCTTAGTTGCAGCTCTCATCAAGTTCTGAGTTTAACACGAGTTGGGAGAAACATTTCTTCTCTAAATTGTAGTGGTTTTGGCTTCTAACTTTGAAATCAATAGCAATCAAAATCTCAGCAGGCTGTAGAAGTTACTGCCTCCTTTCTGCTAAGTTTGAGAATGTAATCCAATGTTTTCCTCCTCTCTTGAAGTTTTGTTTAAAAATACACTTATTCAAAACAGAAAAGCACTTTCCCAGCTTCAGTTTGATTCATTGGTATGTTTGCTACAGACAGTTTCATGTTAACCCTCCCCAAACCACATGCTTTTGAAAACAGAAGGCAGAAGGTAGAAAATGCTTATGCTTTCCTAGTGTATAATTCTAAATATCTATACCTATATGTTTATGTAATTATAACAACTGGGTACTTGCAAGCAAAAGTACTTACTTTTTTTTTAAAATGGATTTCAAGAAATAAAATGCAACAAAGCTAGAAGACACTATCGTTACATAAAAACTATAATTTTACCTCAAGTAAGTTTAAAAATGGAAAAAAGGGAAATCATACCACAAACTTTTTGTACATTCCTTAAGAATTTAAATAGCTTTATCCAGTTAAAATAACAAAAAACTGTACCATATGTTTTTCAAGTCTAGATTGTATTTCTTTTTGACTTTCAATTCAAAATGCATTAGTTTTCAAAGGAGTGAAACAAAATTTCTAACAATCAATAAAAAGAGCTATCTCACCACAATAAAAACTATACACTAGCAAGATCTTCCTTTTCTCTCATCTCTTGTTATCCTAATACCACCTAGGTCCGGCACACAATCATGGCCTTGTCTATACAGACCCTAGCAACTCCAGTTGACAGATAATCACAAAAGATATACAGCACTGAATAGCTGAGGCACAGGTATTTTTCATTTAACTGGGGGGCAAGAATAAATACCACTATGGTACTCTATTAGTTTCTTCCAGATACGATAAGATGCTTTCTTGTATCTTAACAATTAAGATAATACAAATCACCTTATCAACAAATTGATTTGAAAATATAGAATAATTTGAGTGCTCACCTCCCCCCAAAAAATAAAACCACCATGCCATATGTATGTAAGCCGAAATATCCTCTTAACTTCAGGTCAGATCTTCTAGTACAATTCCACCAATGGCACGCTCCCAAACAGATGGAAATTGTTGGTATACAGTCCAATGACATAATTCTCCAAAATTTACAAAATATACAGATTTATTCTTATTTCTTTATAAGTTCCACTTTTGCCACAAAATATTTAGCTGTTATTTTGTGTTTAATTGTAATTAATTAATATTTTAAAATCTAAAATATTTAAACTGTTATTTAATACAAAATAACAGACAAAGAGCTTGTGATACCATTTGGTTATAATAAGAAATTTTTTTCTTTCCCCATAAAGTTCACTAGTGTCTGGATCAGACCAGAATTTGTCCCATTGATTTCTTTTAATAGAAGGTGAAGAGAGGAAGAAAGAAATAAAGAAAAAAAATCAGCCCAATGATGGTTTAGACATGGATCTAGACAAAGTATTTTTGTCTGGCGAAGTCTACGATTGGAGTCTTTCAGATTCATATTAGTGTCAGTGTGTCTACATGCCTGCAACTTGTTTGCTATCAATGCAGACAGATAAAAGGGAAGTTTTTGTACTGCCTAGACAATAAAAAGGAGGACATTCTTTTGAGGAAAGGTCTTGGATTCAAATTTCATGTCAGACTCTGGTGATCATATCAAGAACAAAGACAAACAGCATCACAGTCCAGAAGGAAACAGAACATAAGCAGAGCGCAGTTCATCCATCTGACAGCCATGGACATCTTCTCTTAGCAGAGAAAGGATGAAAACTATGCTGAGAAAATAGACTGGAATTCAGCTCATAATTCTTAGCTGGAATTCAGTGATGGGAAATCAAACCTCACATCTTTGATATCATCATTCAGTTTTTATTGGAAGTTATTTGAGCTTTAATAAACACCTTCCATAAAAACAAAAAACAGCAAATACAAATGAATAAAATCTATGTAAAAGATTGCAGAAAGTCAGCAGTACCCCTGGAAAATTCCTGGTAACACACTTACTTAATATCCATCTGTATGAATATAAATAACTGAATTTGATTTACATATGTCTGTTTATGAAATAAGCAGAGGCTCACAATTTGGAGGAAATACAGAAAGCGTCATTTTTGTGACATTTTCAGTGGCAAGATTTAAGAGAATGAGTCTATATAATGGAAAAAAATAGTATTTTGTAATAGTGAGAGACAGTATTGGAATGAGTAGAAGTGAAATAGCGAAAGAAAAAGAACTGAAATTCAAAACTATACTTATCATACTGTATCCTAACCTCCAAGAATTATCAAGAGTCACTTTCTAATACAGTGAGAACCCAGTACACTCTCAGAAGGAAAGAATGACCTTTCCAGATCTCAGAATAATGTGGCAAAGTGAAAATCTTAGTGCTTGGCTATCTTTCAGGGACATGGTTTAGTGGTGGACTTGGCAGTGCTAGGTTAACGGTTGAACTCGATGATCTTGAAGGTCTTTTCCAACCTAAACAATTCTATGATTCACAGCAAGATATACTGGGTACCACTATAGGCACATATCTACAGTTATAGTCTATGTAATATATACTGCCTATAAACTTCGGTAATTGAATATGTGATAAATGCATATATACACCCTCATGCTCTTTCTTTATATACACATGCACACAAAATACATACATACACAGATATATATATTTCAGCACTATATATATCTTTCTCTCTAGCTCTAAACACTGTATAAACACTCACACATACATGTAAACATTGTTAAAAGATGTACAGCTCTTGGAATTCCTGCTTAGACCAGATTTCTTTGAAGAAAATGTAGACAAAAGAAACGTACTGCTAAGGAGCATGAGGTTTTGAAAGAAGCGTATTTCTTCAGAGAGATTACTAGTAAGCTTTATGGTACTTTATGTATGGTAAAGTTATTTGAATAATTACAGCTCTTAATCACTGTAAAAAATATCAGTATATATAGATTTGATGGAGTGCATGCACTAAGCAAACAGATCAGAGGTGCATTTAAAAACAGTGCTTCTCCAGAAGGTATACAAATATAATCTTCAAACAAAATTTATTTTAGAAATAGATAAATAAGACATAAAAAGGAACAGTGCTCGGTAATTCAATATGAAGGCAAAAATATATATTAAAAATATTTGTTAAAAAGATTTTATAAATAATACTTAAGACCGGGAGATACCATAAATATATGTTTTATGGTAAAATGGGAAATCACTGAAAATGTGTAACAAAAAACCCCACAGCATTACAGGTTATGTTAAAAAAATAATTCTATTTACATCACAAACCAGCTTTGTTCCTGACAGCACCCTACTGCCCTTCAGCAGTCCTCTACTCAATTAAATTCTGAAGGATTTAAAGATATCCTCCAAAGTCCAATATATTTTCTCATACGACAGGCAGCTGTCATATAAACTGCAGATTGTGTGCCATAGCTTTTCCTTGGAGTGACTCGTTTGATATCAGGGCATGTTTGAGATCGAGTGGCATTGAGCTTTGGTAGACACACATTCATATGAAATCTGGGCATTGACAATATGACACAGGATGCAGAAGAGCAAATCTGAGCACCATCTTTGGCTGCTGGCATTGCAGGGATAAAAGCAGCGATGCGATTAATTTCCTGTGTAAAACTGGCAACAAATAAAGAACTAGTCTTTTTGCTGAGCCACACTGTAACTAACCAAACCCAAACTCTAGGACTTTGTCTATAGACACAGACCCGCCTGCACTGGTGACAGGGGTGGCAACGTGCACCAGATAAAAGGATGAATCTCTTGAAAAGTTTACTGAGATGATGGTAACAAGGAATGTAGTCTAAAGTACAATAAAATAACTTAGAAAGTATGATTGATATGCCAAAGAAAATATAATGAGTTTTTAATTTCAACAGCAGCATTTGGTCAACTCAGTGATTTTTAATCTTAATTTACTCTAACTTCCATGCAGTCAGAAAACAGAATTTCTGTAGGTGAAAACATTTGAGAACATAAGCTGGTTTTGACACAGATACACCTAGCTTTGACTAAGGATGCTACTACTCATTTAAAAAAACCAAAACCAAAACTAACTATAGATTGTTTTTAACTGGCCTCCATTTAGCCTTCACATCATTGAAATGCATATAAAGTGCTATTTGGCACACATACATATTTGGTCAGTACACATATAGGCTTTCACGAGACTTTCAAGAACCCATATAACCATGAGAAGGAAACGAGCTCTGTGAACAAGTCTTCTGCCAGTCTATGAAATAATTACTTTTTTAAAAGTGATACTTAGATATAAGAAAACAAAAACTAAAACAGAGGAAACACACAGACCTGAACTACTGAAGAGGTTGCTGGCTTTTCCCTCAGTGCATTTGGAGGGTTATTATATTTGGCTGTGCTGACTCATGAGATAACTAGGAGAGAGAGATTACTGATTTGGACCAATAATCCAACCACATGATGTACCTTTTATAAAGTTTTAAAGTACTTTTTAAAGTTTAAAATCATCCTAGATTCTTTTGGAATTATTTATTGATAGACTAGAATGCGAGCAGTGAAATACTAGGAAAAAGTTAGAACTTCAGCTAGGTTGAAAGCAAAAGAACTAGGAATGTCATGAAAAATATTTTTGTCTGCAAGCATCTAATTGGCATGTTTAAATTAGAGAGGTACTTATCAAAGGTTTTCTTCATACTCAGTGTAAGAAAGTAGGCACTTCTAGAAGGCATGCAGTCCTAAAATCAAAACAACCTGCTATAGCATATCTATGCCTCTTCACTACCAGAGAAAAAACTGAGGGCAACTGTATGTCCCCTTGAGATGACTAAGTTACATGCTTGAAGTTAGATTAGACTAACCTAGTCCAGTATCTCATCTCACTATCCCTCAATTAATACATACATAAATTCCATGTAAGTGTTCCAATTATTGTGTGCTTTTCTTAATCAAACATTAGTTTTGTGCATATGAGTTTTCTCATGAAGGAAATCCAACCTAATTATCGTTAAGAACAGAAATCCAAAGATTCAAAAAACAAAGAAGAAACTGAAAGTCTGTGAAATCCTACTATCTTCCTGACAAACAAAGGGCCCTACTGGGCCAAAGGGTTGTTACTCTAAACAAATACATCTGAATGTTTCCCATCACCCACCTATGGAGCATCTAAGTGAACAACTGGAATAGCAACAGTCAGGACCACTCTTTGTTACACTAAACAATACTTCTTGAATAAATTCCTTACTATGTTAGGAATGAAACTTTCAATGCAAAGCAACTGGCTGAATTGTGGCATTGAGTCAATAAATATCATTACTGTACGTCTAACCACTAAACGTGTTGGTTTTTTAGTTTAAAGCATAAATGCTGCAAGGGTATGATAAAAAGGAATAGCAAAACTGTCTTACAGATACATAAACTTCTTTCCAAGAAAATGATTTCATTATCAGAAATGAAAAATTTTCTGTAACAGTCATAGTTATAATTATGCAATACAATATGCTAAATTACAATACGTACTTCATTATTAATAGAATTTATTTTACAGATCAGATAGCCAAATACACATTTTTAAAAGAGCCAGATAGCAAATGTGCAGGAAACCATAGGCAACAGTCATGGTAGACATTCTGCAGTCCAAGAACTGAGGCAACGTGATTATTAAGTACAAGCCTATAAATATCTTTACATCAAACATACAGTAATGTGTAAGAATTCCATGTTGTAGTCTAATTCATGAATCATTAATAACTTTTTCTTTAAAAGAAAGATATATATACTGTATACATCCCAGTTAAAAGCAGTGTCTGTATTTCATTTTATTCTAGCAAACTAATATTACATGTCTTTATATAAGTGCAGAAAACAGGGTTCTTTATACTCCTTTGCTTCCTAAGAGATTTTTGCATTGCATATGAAATTCTAATATTATAGATGATACATATTAAGCATTACTCCCTAAAATGTGAGGCAATATACAAGAACTTGCAACCAACCTGCAAATGAAGCTATGATATTCAAATTTTATGTTTTAAATGACCTGTGCTAAATAACAAGTTATAATGTAAAAAATTTAAATTAAAAAAAAAGTTAGCTATATAGAGAAATAATTTGGGAAAAAAGCCAACAGTAGGCCATTTTTTTCCCCATGTGCTGGCTAACAGTGAAAAAAGTATGTATGCCATTTCCTCTTTTATCACACTGAAAAGCAAGCCACTGGATTTATGACATTTTTTCTTTTTAAATAAAAGTACTTCAAAAGGTTAAACGTATGGCACCTATTACACAGACATTATCTAGATTTCAGCAAGCAAAATGCAAATTAAATTTTATTTTTCAAAGTTAAGTGAATACTTTCAGTTATTTAAAAGGTGATCGTTTATTACAAAATGTGGATAAGAAAGCAGAAAGTATTCATTTTTTCACTACTACTATTGTGCCTATAAAATGAGAAAGCAGTGATTTGGTCAATTCTATTTATGATCCATAGCAGCAATATCATCATTAAAAATATTATGGAATATATATAAATAACACTTAATTCTTAACATGTATAATGGTGCTATAAGTGACAACAATTCATTTGTTTTTCTTTTTAAATGCAGGGAGTATAAAGAACTTTACATTCTCTTTTTAATGTATGAATAAAATTTATTGCTCCCTTTTAATATATTTATAGAAACAAAATTTCTAATTGTTTCAACTAAAATAAATAAGGAAAAAATCTGGGACAAAATGATGATTACAAGCAAAATAGATTTACCATAATTGCCAACTGTGAAGAAGGATGGGTCACATTACTTTTTTCTTAGCAAAACTACGTTATAGAACACTATAGCACAATGTACTAAAATTTCTTTGTCTTTTCTTTTTAAAAAATTCTTGCCCTTGATACCTTTCAGTAGGGCAGCTTGAACAGTTCATCGTCACTTCCAAACCCCTCTGGAGATCAGACGATAAATTTCTTCGGCAATCAGAGACAGGACAAAGGGCTTTCTCGTGCTATTTCCTTGTTTTCATGTTTGCTGGCTTAACATCATTGTGTACACGTACGACTTCAGTATATAACATCAGATGCGATGACGTTCAGAGCTGGCAAACAGAGAAACAGCATGAGAAAAGCCCTTTCCTGCATAATTTTCCCCATATATTGTAAAGTTTGTTTCCAAATTTCTACCATGTCAATCACTGTATGATTTGAGAAGTACTGAACTACTGTGGTTCTAAGTAACCAACCATTTTTGATGGGTGTGTGTTTTCAGGTTCCTATACACAAGCAAAAATCTGCACACATCTATATACACATAGCAAAAACGGTGAAACAGAAGTAGCCACAGAAATGGCTTCTATGTATGTTATTCTAGGTCTCTTACTATTTTTTGTTCTTTATCAGCTCGAAACCCCCAAGTGCTGTTGCTTAACTACAGCTATCAGAAGACTACCATACAACCTAGAACATGTTCTATACGGTTTAAGCAGACTTCATTCAAAAGCATCGTTTCCAAGAGGATAAAATATTTTCAAGAGTTCTTTTGCATCTTTAATCTATATTTATCATCAATAGATTTAGAGTTCTAAAAATTCACAGAAATTAAGCCATTCAGATCAATTATTTCACAGGGAAGAAAGCACTATTGATACCGCAGTCACCAAGATACTAGCCACTCACTGGTCAGGAAATTGCTATCAACTGCAGATTATTGAGTGCAATACCTTCTGGGAGAAAATAGGAAAAGAAACAAGTGTGAAAATTAAACTGCAGTTAAATCAGACTTCATTGTTGAAGCTATAAGTCATTTAAAAAGTTTATAGCTATAAGTCATTTAAAAAAAAAAACCAAAGTTGGGTCATGAGGAGAAAAGAGTAAACTTTTCAGTTATCCCACTGAAAAATGAAAGTGAAATGAACTTAATATTTAGGAAAATTTGTGCTGCTACTACACAAAGGCAAGCTCCTATTAGAGACAAAGTTGCATATTGTTCTAGCTTGCATAAAAATCACCCAATTATTAATGCTGGAACTTCACCTACCAACTTCACTATAAACTCAGTCAATGAGTTCTTACTAGGAAAAATAAGAAAGTCTTTGTTTTCTCTGAACTAGTTTTTACTTAAGTGTCATATTAAAAATATTTCAGTTTTTCCTCACATAAACTTTTTTTTTTCCTTTTCTTCCCATTTGTGCTGTTTTTGACTTCTACTATGGGGCAGGCGGGTGCTTTCCAGATTCTTCCCCCATGCTTTTCCAGTAAAAAAATATATATTAAAAGAACAATTCTGAAGAAGTTTTTCTTCAAAGTGTTCCACAGAGGAAAAGCATTTTATTGACAAGCTTTACTTCAGTAGTACTGCACATTTAAGTAACTGCTCACTAACTTCCGAGTTGCAGACTTTCGCTTATCCTTCCATTAGAAATCTTTTCTCCAGATGTGAATTTCAGGTTTTTTCTGGAATGTGTATACATGGCAGTATATCAGAACTACCACCAAAATCACCAGCCAGAAAATTAAGAGAAAATAACAAAAGTATTTAGAATCATAGTAACAAATTTTTAAATGGCTTTTAGGAAGGGCTTAAACCAACTGCTATTTAGCTGATATTTAGAAGAAAATGTTCTTTGAGTGTAATTTACTCTGTATCTGTCAATGCAAAGTACCAGTGTTATCTTTATACCCTTTTACATGCGAGAAGCATCAGCACTGCCTACTGATTATTACAAAATACTAGATTAAACTCACTAGTCTCACTGTTATTAAACAAAACAATAAATCCTGCAGCTAAAGATTTACACAACTGGTGAGTTTTCAAAGCTATTAGTTTCAGGAGCAGTGCAACATTCTTTCAATTCACATCCTAAGCACACTGTTCTTACAGTGGTGGGAAGCTATAACAACATTTCACCACATTTCAAATCAGAAAACCAAATATACCATGACTGTAAGCAGGTCTAAGCAGTCACCAGTGAGATGGTAGGGCCCAGAAAGGCAATGTATTTTAAATGAGGTCTACTTCCCATTCAGATTTCTATAAGGAATATAATGTCTATCTTCAGTCAGTTTCTAACAAGTTGAGTAGAGATCACTGTGTCATCTGAAATTCCTATTCATAAGTATGGATATGTTTACAGATGATAGAATCCTGGCAACTAAAATAAACTACTGAAGATTTGCTTTAGTAAATATGAGAAAAATCAATCTGCACGCCTGTTCACTCCCTCAACAACTTCTCAAAGATGGTATAGTGCACTAGCAGTGGAGCTAAATAAACATACAGACCAGAGTCCACTGCGAAGCAGAGATCACCACCAAAAGGCATGTAATGATAGATTCAGAGCATGACTGCACCTTTCAGCTCTGTCAGTGGAAGTCCTCCAGTGCTGCTTTCATGAACTCTCACATTTCTTCACTAACACAAAGTCAGATAAAATTTGTTAAGTTAAAAATGACAATATAAAATGTCAGAGGAACCTGAGTGAGCGGGTGTTTATTTTTGAAGATTTCTACTATTCCTATAGTATGCATTATACTATTTCCAAATGAAAAGAATGTCTGAAATAATAGCATTAATTAAAAGAAAGGGACAAGAAAAAGGATGCATGGGAAGTTCTAATGAACCGTTGTGGCAGCAGCTTCTTTAAAGCAAGCTACCAGCAATAACATTGTACTCTATAATTATGCATGTTTTGCTGATACCTAGACAGGCATTTGAATTGTCTGACTGTTGTTTATAGTACTCGAGCAAAGATTTCAGATTTTAAAAATTGTGTTACGTACTACATGAAAACCAGACTGGAAAAACCTCTCCTTTCTTTTCATCATTCCAACGCAAACAAAAAAAACCCCACCAAAACAATTAGAAGACTTGTGTCAGTATGGAATACTTCACATAGTCTGCTCTCACCAAGGTGAATGTCAAAAGCAATTGAGCTTTTACAAAGGCTGCAGACAGATAAGCTTTAACGGTGCTGTTTGTTTTTCTACCAAAGAAATGCATCTTTCCATGAAGCCTATGACTACCAAAACAATGAAAATCTGATGACACTGAAAGTCAGTTTCATTTTATGAGTCTTCAAATATCCTAGTTTGAAAAACTTTATTATGAATAAGAAGCCCCTTCACAATTTATCACTTGGTAAAACTTATTTTAAAAAAATTCTCTCTACCACATCCCAAAAGAAAACATGCTATTCTGAAGGTCTACTGTCACTAGTATTTATTAATTCCTACTGTGTAACTTCAAAATAGCATTAATAGCGCTCTCCCTTTCTCACATCCAAGTACAACAGAAGCTTGATCTCTCTCTTCGGGGAGATACGTTAGGACCAGACTTTTCCCTCTTCATGTAGTTCTTGATTCTGTGTGTCCTCAGCTGCTTCAGGAGTCTCTGATTCCTTGTCCATAAAAATTTCAGCTGTTGCATTGCTGTATTTATTTACCCACACGACCACTAGAGATATGTTGTTTTTTTAATAGAAAAACCTTTCCATCTTCTCTTGCATGCTTTTTGAGTACAACTATTATAATGACTTTCTGTCATTTTATAGATCATTTAGACAAATTTAGCAGTAAAGCAAAGACATAATTTCCTTTCTTTAAAGACCTGAATCAATATCATTCAGACATACGCAAAATTTAAAGCTTCAAAAGAAAACATGAATTTTTAGCTTTAACTCAGTATTTCAAACATCTGAGTAGAAATTCTTGCATGGACAAAACTAAGAACAGTTGAGCTGTGTGGCCTATCAGTATCAGCACCCATTAGAAACTGAAGAGATATCTCCACAGTGAATATAATCTTCTTTAGACTCCTTCAGAGAGCTTTTGGCTTGTAAAAGGGATGCATTACGGTAATTGCCAGCAACAAAGTAAAATATTTTTTCTCACATTAGACATCTTGTTTTCATTCTTCAAGCTAGCACATCTCCCCTTTTAACTGAACTTATTAGCCTTCAATTCTCCAGGCTGCCCTACAGTTTTCTGAAAATTCAGAGCGCGCCCGACACAAATGCACCATTAACCACAAACATCCTGTTAGTCTCTGAGGCTGGAGGATGGCAGGACAGCATGACATCTGAAGCACTGTGGCAGAAGCTTATTTTTGTTTGTCTTGTTTCCTTACTGGCTAACAGTGACAACTTTAAGTCAGCCTGTCCTGAGTCACCTTCTACAGCCCTACAGGAGATAAAACTATACAGACTACAATACAGAAAACCAGGTTAGGAGTAAGACTGACCTTTAAAAGATCCGTTGAGGTTTAAGAAATACTCAGCTTGTTTTTACTTATCATGAAATACAATTCTGCCTTTGTGATCACAGTCCAACACAAAAGATTTAACTCCAATGGCCTTTCTTGCCTGATTTATGTCAATAAATGCATTCATGAAATTACTTATATTTTATTTAAATAAGTAATAAAAATGTGAATTCACATGTTTAAAGGTAAATGTTGTTTCCAAATTAGTGTAAAGGGCCATTGATAGCGAGTAGTTATATTTTCTCCAACAATGTGATCACCTCCATACAGAAAAATATACCTAAAAGGATAGCTGTAGATATAACAAAATCAGTACAAATAGTAACATTAATCTCTCTTTGATATATTCAGCACATCATACTAATATAATTTCAGGTACAGCTATATGAAGATAAGCTAATAACAGGTAGTGAGTATTAAAAAAACCCCAGTTCTATTCTGCTATTCCAAATAGGAAGCCCCTGTCATTGACCTTTAAGGTACAGATAAAAGAAAAATGCTCTTTTCCCCAACCAACTTCTGCAAAAGAGAATTGCTTTCCATTCTACTTTAAAAGTCCCTTCTGATGGAAGAACTATGTTAGTAAAAACCTAGAGTCATGAGCTTGCTTTCTTTGTTAGCAGCATTACTGCATGACAAAGTGTATTTGAGCAGACAATGGAAGAACCTTTGTGGCTCAGAGGAACTATACCAGAACTCAACTGAAAAATCACTTAGATCAGGCCTATAGAAATGCTGAAAACAGCACCACCACCCTCAGAATTATGAGAGTTCAAACAGATGAACAAATTAGCAAGAAGTTTTTCTACTACGTAGTTTAAATTAACACGTTGAAATATCTTTGATAGAAAATACTCAAATCTCAAAGAGCTAAGCGTTTCTCATTGCTGTCATGTCTTCGAAATAAGAAAATTTTTTTCCTTGAATTTCTCTGTTAATCTATCTCAGAAAAAGATAAAAGTTTTATAAAGCATAGTGATATGGACTACTGCACAGATTTGTGCTGGTAAGGGGAATAAAACCGAATAAACAACCCATCTTGCAATTTAAAAATATGTTGACTACTTTGAATGATGAACTTTTTTTAGGCACATTTTGTTATCACTATAGTCGTAATAAAACAAAGCCCATAGAAAAAAATTCAAAACCTCAGCTGGTGCAAAAAGTCTAACAGACTTAGTCATGATGAGGATTTGTTCCTGAGCAATAGTATTAAAATATATTATCAATAATATAATAAACTGTCCGGAAATATTTGTTTCTTTAATGATTGCTTGACAAATTAAAGCTTAACTAGAAAACTATTTTCATTGAAAACTTTGCGATGTTTGCAGAGAGAAGTAAACAGAACAACAGTAAAGCTTTATTAGTAATGAAACTTTCCAGAATATGGATAGACATTAGATTCAATTTCCAGTGACCTAAAGCTTTTCTGTAGGGTCCTGAAGAATAAAAGGTACTTTGGTTCACATTTTATTTTTAAGTTGAAGATTCTTTAAACATTTCCTTTGCCATACTAAATTTCTGAAAAGCTAGTATCTGATTTATCAGGCACAGCAGCAAATAAGTGAGAGCAATTATACTGATGCTTCTAATTTTCCCCTAACTTTGCCTGTCAACTGTGTCACTCCACCTGATTTAAATAGTCCACTACGTTTCTAGTCTGAAAATGGCACTGAAACTCCCAGAGGAAAATCCTTGCCTGCTTTCAAGAGACCTTGAAGTAAGGCTATGCCCAAAGGAAGGCTGCAGTTCCAGACTCCATTAATATTAAGAACCACTTATCAGATCTTGCAAAGCTTTACTGCTTTCCACCTGGCCTAGATTACTTCAGTTCTTGGGCATGCAATACTACAGAGGACAGTGCCATAACCCCTCTCTGCCTTACAGAGCTGCACTAGGTACTGCAGTAATGCAGGAAGTGCCATACTGCCATCTGCAGTCAGGAATACCTGCCAATGCAGTGATTCACTGGTCGATTTCCTTACAGCCAACAGTCATTTTCTTTTAATTTTCTCCCTTAACACTGATGAATCTCAAATTGTTTACTTTTCAATGCCTTGATCAAACATGACCTTTCAAACTTTTAATCCTTGCAGAAAGAAGTTTCATGGTGTTTTTTTTTTTTTTTTTTTTGCTTAGAGCTAAAGTTATAGGAATGGTAAAGTAAGAAGGGAAGGAGAAAGCAAACACTTTAAAATTTGCATTACCTGTCTGGTGTGTATGGGGCCTGGGGTCTTGAAGCCTCCTTGACAGCTGCATTCAGAAACACTGTAAGGGTCCGAGCTGCTTGATGAGCATTTGGAGAGTGAGTCACAGCCCACCACAAAGGTGTTATCTAGAGGCAGTTCCTGAATGACATGGTGCTTCTTGGGGGGTACAGGAGTCTCAGGTTTAATTTGAAATGTAGGCTGCGGAGAAGCAGACTTGTAATGCTTTGCTAAATCTGGGCTATCAGGCTTAAATGTGGTTGGTGTGGTGGCCCAGTTATATTTTCCCATAGTCTGTTCTTCTAGCTCTACAGGAATGTCTAAAGTGCCATTTATGTGCTCATGGCCAGGATCATCAGGCTTAGATTCTTCAATAGTCACAAAGTTGAGGAGAAGACTTTTTGGAGAGCGCTTCTTCTTCTTCTTCTTCTTCTTGATCTGCCTATTCTCTTGGTTTGGGGAAACCCATTCACCACTCTGCTTGTTTTTTTGGACAACCTTGTGCCTAGGCGTCTGGCGGCACCGTACTAAAGCAGTAACAAAAATTACCAGAATAACTGTCATAGTGCCTGCAATAATGGCAATGATGATCTTGACATAATCATTGGTTTGTGGGGTTATCTCACCATCCCCAACATTCTGGCCAACTGGAGTTTCCATATTCCTGCGCACTAGCTCTTGTACGTAGGAAGTGTTGCTGACTGTCTCATTCACAAACAAATGCACAAGAGCTATAGTATAAAGAGACTCCGGTTGTCCTAGGTCATTGACTTTTATCACCAGTCTGTGCAAGCCATGATCTGATGTCATTACCTTCTCTTTCAAAGTAATATTGCCTGTTAATTGGTCAATTGTAAACAAGCCCCTTGAGTTCCCACCTATGATGCTATAGCGGAGCTCTGCATTCATTCCTGTGTCATTATCAACTGCAAAGACTCTAGTAACTACAGACCCTGGACTAGCTGATGTTGGAACCAATTCGTATGAATAATTAGATGAAGGAATAACAAAAACAGGCCTATTGTCATTTACATCAACAACATTGATGGTCACTTTGGCAGTTGAGGAACGCTGCAGTCTTCCTCCATCCACAGCTTTCACCTGGAAAGTATACGACCCCTGCTGTTCCCTATCAAAGGTAATATTAGGTCTTATTACACCAGTAAGTGGATCTATAATGAAATTAT
This sequence comes from Grus americana, assembly GCF_028858705.1. Classification (NCBI taxonomy): domain Eukaryota; kingdom Metazoa; phylum Chordata; class Aves; order Gruiformes; family Gruidae; genus Grus; species Grus americana. The sequence continues at coordinate 5,136,144 of NC_072863.1, read as the reverse complement.
CTCTACCATTTAATATAGAAAGAGTGACCGCAGCATTCTCTCCAGAGTCAGCATCTGTAACTGTGATAAGCCCCACTGTGCCATACATGGGTAAGTTTTCTGGCACATAGAAATTATATTCATTATGTGTGAAAGCAGGGCTGTTATCATTCTGGTCCAGGACCGACACTGTCACAGTAGCATTGGTCTGCAAGGGTGGCATCCCGTTATCCTTAGCCAGCACAGTGAAGGAGTACCTGTCTTGCTTTTCTCTGTCCAGCTTTCTCACTGCTGTCAGAATGCCTGTACGGCGGTCAAGGTTGAAAATAGGAGGTGCATCAGAACCCAGGATATAGCTGATCTCAGCGTTGCGCCCACTGTCAGCATCTGTAGCACTTATCTTGGTCAGCTGAGTACCAGGAGCATTGTTTTCAGGGATGGAAAGACCTATGATTGGCTGTGTAAAGACTGGGGCATTGTCATTTTCATCTTTAATTTTGATCAGGAGCATTGCAGACTGGTTTAAGGGAGGTTTCCCTGAATCTGAAGCCACTATTTTAATGGCATATTCCCGTGTGGCTTCATAATCTAGAAACGTGGCTGTCTCGAGGAGAAACTGATTATCAAACACTGGCTTTAGCCTAAAAGGGACATCGTGATCTGTAAAACAAGTTACTTTTCCATTCAGATCAGCATCCTTGTCCATTACTGTTATTAATGCAATTTTTGTATTAAGGGGAGCCTTCTCAGACAAAAGCACTGTCCCGTTCACTGGATTGATGATGTATCTTGTGTCTATTGATGGGACGTTGTCATTAATATCTGTGACATTAACAGTCACTGTTGCTTTTGATGGAGTTGAACTGCCATCGCTTGCCAAAACAGTTAATTTGTGTACAGGAGATTCCTCCCTGTCTAGTGGTTCTCTTATAGTGATGAGACCAGTGGTGTTATCAATGGCAAATAGCCTTTTGGCCAAACTGGAGATCTGATTGCTGAAATAGAAGTGGATTTGCGCATTTGAGCCCAGGTCTGCATCAGTGGCGTGGAGCTGAGAAACAGAGGTGCCCACTGGAGCATTTTCTGGAACACTAACTTCAATGTCATTCTCTTTGAAGACTGGGCGATTATCATTCACATCAGTCACTGTGACTTGCAGAATGGCAGTGCTAGATCTTGGAGGGCTTCCACCATCTTCAACTTTAATTTTCATCACATAGGTATCCTTCTGCTCCCTATCCAGGATCTGTTGGACAATCAGTTGAGGCCACTTATCTCCCTCAGGTGTCTCAATTATATCAAGACCAAATACATTTTGACCCTATAAGACACAGAAAGAACATACTTTAGCATGACAGTATATTTAAATAGATAAACATCTACTTAATGTTCTGAAATTGTCATGGAATATGTATTTTTATATATACCGTATAGAGGAACACACATTTCTATATTTACCTTATTTTTGCAATATCTGATTTTGCTCTAAGGCCTTAAGAAAACCTCAGAGAAAACATGTGAAGAAATGGATACTTTGGAAAAACAGGGTGGGTGGGTTTGGAGGGGATGGTAGGGTGTTTTGTTCTGTGGTTTGTTGTTTTGGTTTGGTTTTTTTTAACTAGTTTCTCTATTTCTACAGAAAAATTATTAAATTCCTGGACAGATGTAATTTGGTTTCTCTGTTGTATGAATGAGTGTGGAAAAGAGGAATAAAGCCAAATTTCAACCACATCCAAAGGCAAGACAGTATGCATACACTGGAGGACCGAAAACAATATTCAATTTCAAGGAAAACAAGAAAGATAAAGTGACTGTGTGTTCGTGGAACAACTCTAAACATGATCTGAAACCATTAGCATAAAAAACCAACAGTATCATTGAAAAGGGGCTTACTACATAATTCAGGTGTTAGATGGTACAGACAAAACTAAACCATAACAGTTTATTAGAAATAAACTAAAAATTTAAAAACTCATTAAAACTATTCCTTTCTTCATTATTATATATTTTATATTTGTAGCAAAAATTACAATACCAGTGAGAAAGGAAGATCTATTTTCATTTTAAAAAATATCACGGAGTTATGAGATCAATTTGAAAATAATCTATTTTTTTTTCCACAGGGTTTGTTGAACAACTAACACTCCTGGAATTGCAAAGAAATGCTACACATATTGCATGAACATAAGTTCTTTTAAAACACTAATGTTGACAAAGTAGTCTGCTAAAATAAAGATTGGAATCTAGAACTAGATTCCCCCTTCTGCTGTCTCCTCAGACAAGAAGGGATTAAGAATATCAGAATTATCCCCTTTTCTCCCATCTCTCACCCTTCAGAGGAAGAAAGGATGTAAAGGCAGTTTGCCAGCATCTTCTGTAAGGGCAGAGCTAAAATGTAGATCACTAAAGCTGAATGTATATGATGACCAGAAAAAGAAAGCATCAGTAAAGATGCTGACTAATTCTTTTTTTGTGTCATACTTGTAATAATGAACTGTGTCCAGCCTGGTTATTTCTGTTTATTGTGCTTGTCTCACCTTTACTCATGTAATTGTATGTGTGTTCTAAACTGATTTGAGACATTTCAGGCCAAAGGGAAAGAAAATGTTCCCAGTGTGCAAGGTTCTTTATTTCTCACTAATTGTAAGAGATTTATATTATTTGTGTCTTGCTACCCACTGTTAAGTGAATGCATTTATAGGTCTAATTTGGTGTTAGGTTGTACTCTTTCATTAATTTGTTTTCTCAAAGCCAGAATTTGACCCTACATAAGTAATAATTTATTTCACGGAAAAGAACTATTCATCCACATTTCAAAAATTACTGTGCCACTTGCACAGTATTTGTGACAACATTAAGTTGCAAGGGGGACAGTCTAAAGTGAATTGGCACACATTCTGAAACAATAAAATAAATACAGCTTCGGCTTCTTTAGCAGAAGGCACATGAAAATATAACTCTAGCAATTGTTTCTAAATCAAGATACACATTTTGAACCAATTAGGTTAAATTTTAGCATGGTAATTCTATGCTGATCTCTTTGTGAAGGCAGAATGAGAGTTTCCTCTTCATCTTCAATCTGGCTAGCAGTTATTCGCAATAAATTTCATAATTACTGAGAAATGATGAATTATATATTCTATGCTTTAACATAGATTTCCAGAAAAAAGTAACAGAAGCTAGAGGAGAAAAACCTGTCAGCTATCTTTTCTGTCTTTATTTGTACACAAGTTGACAGATGGGCACTGATTATTCTGTCATTAGATCCCACAACTACAACAAACACTTCATATAGACTTTGAATACATGCAGCTATACATATGCATACCCAATTCTGCTTTTCTTTAACTATCAAGTATGAGAAAGGTATTTTTCATTACAGCATAAGAGTTTGATATAAAATACAGCTTCAGTTCCCCATCACTAGTAGTAAACTACTGCAGAAACAGAAAAGAATGCAAAGATCTCTTCCAAGTTAATTATTAACACTTGAGTAATTTTCTATGGAAAAATATTATCCAAGAGTACTTCTTGCTATTCATTACAGGTTTATACATCTTTTTAATCTACCAAAAAAAAAAAAAAGAATTACAGAAAATTATACATTCTCCTAAACAATGTGAAACAAGCTTGCTTGATTTAAGGGGTGAGGTTAGGTGTGACATTATGCTGCATTGTAACAAATGCATTTTCTAAGAACGGACAGTTCTCCCATTCTAACCACTCCAAAAAATGATGAAACATTAAAGAAACATATTTTTTAAGATTAAAAATATGTCATTCTCTCCCTTATGAGCAAAGAAACTGAGGGTTAAAAATCCTGAGAGAAACATGAAGAAAACCCTTCAGGATTAAATTCTTCATGTTGAAGTAATGGCTCTATCATCATTAAAACCTCAGTGAAGTGAAAATTTCCATTAGGGTCAGATTGTTATTTGGAATGAGCTGTACCTCAGTCACCACATTATCCCAGTGATCTGAAGGTTTCATTCACACTTGAAAGGGTATGAGTCCATAGGAAAAGCATAATTAACATTTATATAGTACCTTTCACCATTAAAATGACTGACTGGTAAAAATAATCTGCTACATTTTTATCTGCACCACTACAGAAGGATGGGAGTGAGAAATAAAAAAGGTTAACTTTTTTTTAATTTAAAAAGACAGTTTAAGCAATGTAACCTAACTATTTGAGGCAAAACAAGGTTATGCCCATCTCAGAGACAGGATTAGCTGTAAGAGGCTCTGGCCCTGATCACAAGATCCTTTATCAGGGCAATAAGCACCTCTGTTACCTTATTCAATTTTCATAACATCCTTTTCAGTGGATTCATGAACACAACAGTCTCTGAAATAATGAAACTGGTATTCTCGTTGAACACTCTCTACCATATATTTACCTGATCGTTTGTAATGGATCCAAATGTCCTTTTCGGAGCTGTTTTGGGCTGTCATGTAAATAAAAAAATCAGAGAGTTTTTTTAAAATTGTAACATTTAGGTAGATTAATACATAAACAATGACACATGGACACTTCATGTGATAAGTTAGAAGAGCCTCTTGTATTATGGACAGGACTGCATGCGATAAAGTGCACCTATAGTCTACATATAACTTGCCTCTAGACATACATATTGCAGTACCACAGTCTTTTGTTAAGTCCATGGGGTATTGACTACCTGGACATTGTAATAAACGTTCTTTCAGGCCACAAATTGTAATGTGGGCTTCACTGTTGGGAGGAATGGGAAGAAACACCACCTTCTGGTTAATGCTTGTAACAGTGGCATGGTCTGCTGCGTTCAGAACATCTTATGACCTTACACTTGCAGACCAGTAAGTTGATAAATTGTAGTAATTTCTCAAAGAAATAGGGAAGGGAAAGAATATTGTGCTAAATAACCATATCTAAATGACTGCTTGTGATACAAAGTACTCTGAAATTAAGTCAGTCTATTAGTGACTATTTCTTAAAACAGTACAAATTATATAATTTTATATTATAACTATACATTGTTAACTGACAAATAATAGTTCAACACTGTCCCCAATCTTCATTCAAGAAAAGTATTCTCAACCTTTAGAGAAAGACACACAAGCAAAGACAGCTCATTGTTTTGTGTCTACAAGTTTGCCCTATACTTATTATCAATACTTATCTTCATGCACTGTAAATGACAAACACATTACAGGATGTATGTCTTGTTTAAGATTCAGTTGAACTAAAAAGTCAAGGGCTAGATGACACACATAATAAACTTTTACTAATGTTCTACAGTAACTCATTTCAATGAATATTGCAACAAGCTAGAAGTGCACACTTATTACACGTCAACAATCAGCTAGTTCTATTATTTCTAAAAATCTTACTCTGCCTGAAATTTAAAATAAGCAGATTTAGAGTGACTAAATTCCAGCAGACCAAATACAGCAATACTGGGAAATAAAATGAACAAAATGTTTAAAAGAGGAAAAAAAGAAAAAAGGAAGATAAAAAGATCAGCTTCCCATGAGAAAGTAATTCAGTAATTCATTAATTACTTCATAATGAAACCTTTGGCTGAAATGCAATGTTGTGTCCAAAGGACTCTAAAATCTTTTCACAGTCCAGAAAATAATGCACGTTTGCTAACTGCTAGTTATTTCAGATGTAGCAACACAGAAAACTTTTGCAGGTCTCCTGCAAAATTAAAAGACAGGTCCCAGCCACCGTTTCTTTGTCTATTTCTGTCAAGACATACAACACTGCTCTATAACTGTAGTGTTGTATTAGCAAAGAGTAGCATAATTTCAATTCCTAGTGCAGAAAACTGGACAACAGTTATACAGTGGATAGCATTTTTAATAAAAGTTGAAAATTAAACTTGCATTTTTCTTTCAAAGGTGATATGTTGGATGTGAAAAATGTGAACTCCCAAAGCAAAGCTAAAGCCTTAAAACTAAAATATTCTACATGATAGGCAGTAACGGATATAAGTTCCTATAATAGGAGCATATTACTACACTCAGATCTATAATATCATAAGTGTTGTAGCTCTACTAAAGGTCCCTTGTCTGCTATTACTTACACAGTCTGCAATTTATGTGTTCATGCATTCAAGAAGATTAAAATTTGTTGCACAGCTGTCCTGTTTAAAGACTGCACAGTCACTACCCTCATCACATTGCACAGCTTACAACTCAAAGTTACTTGAAATATGTGTCATTAATACCAAGTTACCTTATGAACTGAGTGACAGTACCTCAAAGGAGAAAATAAAATTACAAAGGTAAGACATTTTTATCATCAGATGCAAAATTGTTTACGTATTTGAAACACTAGCTCTTTGTCAAAACAACTACAATCTTTTAATTTGTAGGCCAAGATTCCCATGAGTTTTGTTCATTTTATGGTTTTCTGTCAGTATCACACACTAGTTCACATGGTTTCCACTGAAGCAAGCCAAAGCTTAGCTCTGAATAAACTGAACTTACAGGTTCAAATCCACAGTCAAAGTAGGACTTGGAAGCTTCCAATCATGCATGAACCTAAAGAGAATTTTGTGCATTCAGAATCCTAATTAGCTCCATGTGTACATAAAAGTTAAGGATATAATTTATTAGCCATGTCTATATCATAACTTGCTATTTTTCCACCTCCAATTATAAAAGAGCTTCTATAAATGTAAAGCCCTGCCAAAGATTTCTTCTCCATGTATACCACCACACACAACACCTTACTTGTCCTATGAAGTGTACAGAAAGCAAAATACTATAGATGAGATCAATAGAGTGTAAGGATAATAATAAACCATTTCATGCTGGAAAGGAACAGTATAATATAGAATGAAGCAGCAGACAATCAATTCAATTAATACTGATTTTCTGAAGAAGAAGAAAAAAGGCTAGGAGGTATACCTAAACATGAAATTACTTCCTTGGAAATCCGAATTTAATGTTACTGCAAAAGACTGAAACAGTTCTAACAATTATATCACCTGAATCTCCTTAATCCTTTCGGCTGATTTGTTCCTTTCTGCAAAGATTTCCTTCCAATCTTGTCATATTCTGAATATTGCCAACTTTATTTTGTAAGATAGATATTAGATAGACATATTGTGGTGGGTTGACCATGGCTGGGGGCCAGGTGCCCACCAGAGCCGCTCTATCACTCCCCTCACTCACCAAACAGGGGAGAAAAAGTGTAATGAAAAGCTTGTGGGTCGAGATAAGGATAGGGAAAGATCACTCACTAATTATCATCACGAGCAAAACAGACTGAACTTAGAGAGGAAATTCATCTAATTTATTACTAAGCAAAACAGAGTAGAGGAACGAGAAATAAAATCAGATCTTAGAACACCTCCCCCCACCCCTCCCATCTTCCCGGGCTCAACTTCACTCCCAGCTTCAACCTCCTCCCCCCTCAGCGGCACAGGGGGACGGGGAATGGGGGTTACAGTCAGTTCATCACATGTTGTTTCTGCCGCTTCTTCATCCTCGGGGGAGGACTCCTCTCATCGTTTCCCTGCTCCAGCATGGAGTCCCTCTCATGGGAGACAGTCCTTCATAAACTTCTCCAACGTGAGTCTCTCCCACAGGGTGCAGACTGCTCCAGCGTGGGGTCCCCCCCGGGGTCACAAGTCCTGCCAGCAAACCTGCTCTGGCGTGGGCTCCTCTCTCCACAGGTCCACAGGTCCTGCCAGGAACTTGCTCCAGCGCGGGCTTCCCATGGGGTCACGGCCTCCTTCAGGTGTCTCCACCTGCTCCGGCATGGGGTCCTCCACGGGCTGCAGGTGGAATCTCTACACCCCCTCATCCCTCCTCCATGGGCTGCAGGGGACAGCCTGCTTCACCATGATCTTCACCACGGGCTGCAGGGGGATCTCTGCTCCGGCGCCTGGAGCACCTCCTCCCCCTCCTTCTGCACTGGCCTTGGTGTCTGCAGAGTTTCTTACATCTTCTCACTCCTCTCTCCGGCTGCAAAAGCTCTCTCTAACTTGTTTTTTTCCTTCTTAAATATGTTATCACAGAGGCGCTGATTGGCTTGGCCTTGGCCAGCGGCGGGCCCGTCTTAGAGCCGGCTGGCATTGGCTCTATCACACACAGGGGGAGCTTCCAGCAACTTCTCACAGAAGCCACCCCTGTAGCCCCTCCGCCACCAAAACCTTGCCACGCAAACCCAACACACATATTTTTTTTCTAAGATGGAATATTTTTGCATCCTCCTCAATTCTTGGCGTCCGATTCTCAGAATGTATTTATGAGATCACGTTCACCTTCATTAAGGAGAAACAATTAGTGATAATGAATACTACATTTTTAATATATTTTCTTTGCTGCCCTAATTTCTCCAGCCTACACTCTAGAGCAAGCCTGAATCTCCATCCCCAAAATGGGTTAATATTTTTAATCTACAAACTTTACAAGGTGAGAGAACGTGGAGAGCAGGAAAGTAGAAATACACATACTACTTAACTGCCCTCTGCTGAAATTAGGCCCTAATAACATTTTCAAGAGTGCATCAGGTTTCATGAGTAATTCTCTTCCCATATTATATCTCTGGTCTATGAAATGATGTTTCAACTTTTTATTTATTTATTTATTTTCCTAGGAAGTCTAACTTCTCTTTTGAACCATGGATTACAATTTTAAAAAACAAAACACAAAACCTTTCCCCCCCAAAAATATTTTTTTAAATAAAAATACATTTCACATGCCTCTACAAACTAGGATAGGATAATGGCGTATCCACATTACTGCATTAACATGATATAAAATTAACAAGATAATTGCTTACAAAACATGGCAGCAGGAACCAGGCTGTCACTTGAATAGTTTTGTACAATGTACTCTAGACATTCAATTATGTATTTCAACAAAATTTGCAGCTGCACCAGAAAACTTTAGGCATTTATCTTCACAATACTCCTGCTATAGAAATAGTTGTACCACTATCTAATGATGGGAAATTGAAGAACAGAGACATTTTATCAGTTGTCTAAGGTTTGTAGCTTGTCTGAAAGAGCCAACCATTTCTGAATTACCAATCATGTTTTAAACTAAAATTCAGAACTTTAAACTTTAGAAACTAAACTTTAGAATTTTGTTTAAAGTTCTTTCATTTAGAGACACTCTTCCCAAAAGAAGAAAGGTCAATAGCTGCAGGTAAGGCAATTAGGAAAGTAACCTCCCCTCTTAATCTCCTCTACTATAGTTGTTCAGAAATATTCACAGACATTCTATTGAACAGGAAACATTTTCAACACACCTGGAGGTGTTCAGATTAAGGTATTAAATATGTTTGAGCTTTGCTCTGAATTCCCATGTTTCTACAACTAGATAAAGCTCCAGATACCTGACGTGTCCTTCAGTATGTTCTCTATCTTCAGAGTCACGCTATAGATATGTAATGAAGGAAAAAAAATTTGGATTTATATTAGGCAACAATATATTCAACCAGTGAATTTTTATATTTGCATTGTATACGTGTGACAATTATGTATTTTCTCAATTTCCTAGGTGAGAACAGCAACAGGAACAGAACGGAATATCTCTAAAAAGAGAAATAAATGAGCAGATGTTTTAGTGATTTAATTCTCTAATGCATCACTCTGCTTTTGGAGGTAACAGCTAACAGTTCTGTATTGCTGTTCAGAACAGCTCCTAAATCACAACCTCATTTCGCTTCAACAGCCAAACAAGGTATCTTAGGCTCCTAATCACACATTTTAGAGCTCTCAGATGAATGCTGACGGTGTTGGAGCAGTGTGAACCTGTAATGCCCTCCTATTCGCTACCTGCTCTATAACCAGATCAGTACTTTCAGGCAGAAGGAGATTAAAACTGACAGCCACTTGTATTAAAGAAAATAGAAACAACTGAGACATTTCTGAACATTCCTTTACCCTAAAGCAGACTGTCCAATATCCTCAGCTTCCAGTAATTTCAGCGTGAACTGGAGGTGGTGGACATGTATGGATTCGGCTCATAACAAATGGAAAAACAAAAAATAAAATAGAAGACCTTTGTCGTTTGTTAAAATGGAATACAAATATTTGCAAACTAACTTTCATTAAATTAATGTATTGTTACTATCTCATTCCCTCTTACACACGGAACATTTCAGCTAAGGTGCATGATTTCTTTAAATAGATGGCATTGCATCTTCATTAAGACAAATCCACATCCTAACCTCTGATGCTGTAGTTTCCCAAGAAGTTATTTAGCAAGATTATCTTATTTGATCTGACACCCTTTTAAACTAAAGTTCAGCTGTGAGCAAAACCACTGTATCTTCCCTTTATGCTTACACTTTCAGGAAAAAACGTTGACAAAACTTTCATCTGAATGGCATGAGAATCTCACACACACATCCCCCTTCTCTTCGGGGATCTTAGCATCCAGAAACACAAAGAAAATAAACGAATAAGACAGTATGTTTTCTGGATTTACATCACAAGGACATTCACTCACATGCAGACACCACACGTTAATGTGTGTGTATCACTGCTTTATAAAATTTTACATTAAAAAATACACAACCTTAATGCAGAAAATTCATAATTCATGTGAGCAAAAATATAACAGAATGAGAAAAAACTAATATAATGGAGTTCACTTCTTTCTTTCTGAGTACACTTCCCCCAGCTTTAACAAACAGGCTTTAGGAATTGTAGGCCTGTTGCAAATACTGTTGAAATGAATATGATAGTAAGCCCTTCTCAAGGCCTCCACTCTTTGCAGGGTTTTGTAAAACTCAGAAGAAGAGAAAGTTTCTGTGGGACATTTACCTACCACGGGATCATTTTTGCTTTTGAAAGAAACAAAGCTATGCTTTTCCAAATAATGAAAACTTATCCTTTTTATATTATTCTGAGAAAATAACAGTGGAACTACCATATTAAACTGTAAAATACGTGATGTATGTAAGTGCAAGATGCCACTTCACTACACATTCAAAGATAATAAATAATACTGCAATTTCAGAGTAATAAATCAGACACCATTGCTGAGAAGACATACAGAGTGACAGTAAGTACTAAATATAGTTCCAGAGAGACTGAATTCTAAAACTCATTAAATAAAAGTCTTTTCACCATGTTGATCAGGGAATGTAGAGGATAAACCAAAAATGTGTTTTCTGGTGCTGGATTTATCAGGAAGACAATGTGTCTTCTTTCTCCTCCAGTGTTATGGACTCCTATGTATCTGAATCAGTAGAAGAAAAGCAAGATAAAAAGGAAGAAACATTTCCTTACTGTAAGGCAGTAGCGCAACTCTGGAAGTCAATTGTGAAAAGAAATCTCGTGCTACCTGTGTGTATTGAAAGTTCTAGTATATAAACTGTCATGACTTTCTAGTTAGCAAGTTATATTCCTAAAAAGAACTTCCCTCTGAGTTTTTTGGATAAAAAACCCTTAAAAGCATATTTATACATACTTCTAGAAGTACTCAAGAATATATTCCTTTCTAAAAATAAAAATAAAATTCCAATTTTACTCTAATTGACTACACTTCTGCTATTTCTCAGACTTAAAATCAGTGATGAAATTGATACAATTGATTTGCAAGAAAGATAATAAAATTAATAATATTAGAATGGCATGTATACGGGGGAAAACACCAAACACTCATCATTCCATTCCAGCTTTTCTGCTCAGTTTTTCTTCACTGTTTACATTGTCTAGCAGCAGTTCAATCTTGAATATACACTACAAATTTTGGCTAATGGGCAGAGGTTTTTCCTCCAACAGGAAATAATGGGGGGGCGGGGGGGGACGACACGACGGAATGACACACAAAACATAGAACCATAGAACACAATAAGCCAACATTTAAGAATGAAGCACAGCAGCTTCAGAAGGTAAATATAATATCCATCTCCTGTTGCAAAGATCTAAATTAGTCCCACCAGGTAACATGTATCTTCCAATAAATTGTGAACTATCTATTCTCTGAGACAAGAAAAACTCTGAAAAACTGCATAGAGTGGTTAATTTTAGTTATAAAGTGAATGATGGGCTGCATCTCCACAGGAAAGCTAACACCAGAATAAACAAAAGAGCTGAAGTGTTATTTAGCAATATGACTGACCTCACACAAACTGTACTATTCCAAAAAAAGCAAATTAAGCAAAGATAGTTGAAGCCACTTCTGCCCAGTAATGACTCGTGTAATCCAAGTCAGAGAAAAAGCAAGCTTTCCCAGGCCTTGATTTACTCAAAGTTCTTTCCTGAGGTTAATTCAATCACTGTCCTTAAACAGATGTTTCCAAATAACAGTACATATACTGTTTGTGGCACAATAAAACTTTGTAACATGCACAGAGAAATCAGACCTGTGGCCTCTTCCTTAGTGGATAATATCAACAGCTTTTGGGCTGGTTTCAACCACCAAACCTTGTCAGTGTGGCAAACAAGAACTGAGAAATTTCCCTAGATTCTTCATAACTACCCCGCTATGATAATAACCTCAGGTTAAAGAACCATCACAACGCCCGTGGAATTAATCTTGCTTTGAGACACTTGATAAGACAGCATCTCTCAGCTACATACAGGTTAGAATTAGGAAAAAGGTTGTAAGTAAAGCACCCTCTGGGGATGATAACATGCTCTGAATAATTCAATGCGAAGTTTAGCCTTCATATTCTAAAAACAACGGAATCTACCAAACCAAAACTATTAAAATAAATCTACCTAAAATCCAATAAAAACATGTTAACTTATATCCACCAACTTGGAAACTGACCATCAGCATGGGAAATGAAACACACTTCAACAATGTAGCTTAAACACTCCTTACAATTTTTAACTTAGACAGAAAGACTTAGCCTATACCTTGATTTTTACACTTAATTTCTATTTCTTTATTTTTAAAGGTTTAATGTACTGTTAGGATTCTTGCATATTAAGGTATTAAGCTATGAACAAGAATTCAATTTACGTTTATGAAGCAGTGAGTTAAATGAACAGTTGATTTTAAATTCAAGATTTTTGTTAGGTACATCACTATTTTTAAAACATGCCTAGGACATTCTACCAATTACTACATCTGTCAATAGACATCAACTTCACAGACACTGAAATAAGACAAAACAAGTACTCTCCAGGAAAGGGTTGAGTCAATTTGTTCATAGAAATCTGCAGGACTGCTTACTACAACAGAATAGTTTTCAGTTGTTACGGTGATTCACAATTTAGAGCACTATCTCAAGATCCTAAAGTGATGCTATAAAACTAGTTGCTAAATTTGTTATGCATTCTACCTACAGAGTCAAAAGTCTACTTCCACTCTCAATTTACTTTATTGTTACCGTAAGAAGAGACCCACTGTGGATCTATGTGGAAGAACGCATTGTAAAATTAAATGAACTCTGTTTTAAAATTCAGCATTATGGCTTCTAACAAAACAGCAAACCTAGACTAAATTAGTGAAAGTGAGTATGACAGCTGAAACAACAGAGCTTCCAAGAGGGCTAAGCATTATCAAAGTTTTTCCTTATTATGTTCTTAGACACAATCTGATTAGTTCCAACAGCTGCCCAGCAGGAAAAGCCAACCAATCATTCCAGTAATATGCATATTAACATATCTCTTTAGTTTTCAGTGATTTCAGAGCCAGGTAGTACACAGCACTATAGCATAAGCTTGTATGTTTTGATTTATAGTGATACTTTATATTTCAATGCAAACCACGTTAGAAATTCCTGATCATCACAGTGTAAGTTACTACCTTAAAATCTCTTCTGATGGATAAACTTGTTCCACCCATTAGTATACAAAGAAAAAACAAAACATGAGAGGAAAAAAAAAAATCCAGTGCATAACTTAAATTAGTCAGGCCTTTCTTAGAGGCAATGAGTAACAAAAAGCAATTCTCTTTGTTACCTTGCTCATGAAACTCACTAGCCTGTAGCATATGCTATGCTGTGACAAATACGTGGCTGAACTTCAAACCAATATACAAAATAATTTCTGAAAGACTTTACTCCTGTTTACAACAACTCTTCTAATATTATCTAAACATTACAACAGCAGTAAGGAGACTAGTGGTTTTACTACTTCTTCTAGCCCTATGAACATTAGATATGATTTCTACACACACACACACTACTTACTGTGAAAGGTTTCAAGCCAGGGACTGAGATTTTAAACCAAACGGAACGCTGAATTATATGGTCATACATCAAATAATTTTAAAGTTGTTATCAAAGGTAGTCATTAATAGGGAAGCATCTGAAACCCCAAGGTTTTAATTCCATAAAGGTAAATTTACTTCTTAAAAGAACCTTGACTGTTCTTCCAGTTCCTTAACATAGGAAAACATAGGAGAAAACCTTATTCCTTCAGTAATACGAAGTTTTCTGCCACTGGGTAGCAGAATAAATTCTGCTTACATCTCTGGCCTTTACTTCTTATCCTAGCTCAAGGACATATACATTTCAAATATGAACCAAATTAATTTTATTTCTACTTAATATAATACAATGGGCATGCCTATTTGTGAAAAATGTATTTGCACAGTTTCTGATCCTCCATGAGCCTATGAAAACCTATATACATTTTTAAGTAAAATAATAAAGTTTAATTCCCTCACCACTGAATGAAAAACACATTTCAAAGACAGGGCTGTTTTCATAGTAAAAGAATGTCATCAGTGGACTGATGCAAGCAGAAGCTAAAATAAGTGCTGGTCACATGATGTTTCTAAAACTTCACCCATATTCCAAATGCTCAAATTTTACCATTTAACAATTTTTACAAAATAGGTTCAAACCCCAACTGGAGAAACTGCACACATGAAAAAAAAATCCAGGTAAGACTATCAGAACCACCACTTCTGAACAAGAAATCTGTGAGCCTCAAATTGGTGGAGGCTCAGGAACACCTTGGGAAAATAGGTTAGTGCTGTTCTTACGGTCTCTCCTAAGTATCTGATACTAAGTGTTAGAGACAGGATACAAGATCAGATGAAACTCATTTTCATCCACCAAGGCCATTCTCAGGTTTAGTTGGCATAATTCACATCACTTAGCTGTAAGGAAACTGAGGCACAGAAAGCAGAAGTGACTCATTCACAACTACTCTGTAGGCCAGTATCAAAACCACAATGACCCAAATCTCACAGTTCAGTGATCCTCAAAGATCACATCAGAGTACAGAATATATGTTACAGAAAACAACACAAAAGCACAAATACTACTGGTTTAGGTAGCATTACAAAATGAGAACCAGATTTCAAGTCAATTGTACCCTTTCAGAAAACAGCCTTGAAAGCAGAGACCACTATTTGTCATGCAGCACTGCTCTAAATAACAAAAAAACCACTTTTCTTCAAATTGCTCATCTATTCTCTGCAGAAGTTAGTAGAAAAAATGATGATAAAACTGATCTTTTCTAGAAGTCATAAATAATCATCCTGCCACTCATATGTAACAGTACTAGAAGAAAGATCATTGGAATGGTTTGTGTCCTTTCTATTTTTTAATTCAGACTCTTTGAACAATTTATGTTTATTTTTCCCTTCATTATTATTGAAATACACACACTTTTGCCTTCTAGGACCCCACCCGCACAAGTAGCCTTGAAAGCAAAAACGACCACAGAAGCAAAAAAGATTCTATTGCTGTCCATGCTGTCTATTGCTGTCATTGTTTAGTACTTAGCAGAAATAATTGGGCTGGCAGAGGTAACTATTTGAGAGTTTGAAAACTGAGACAAGGAAAGATTGAAAAGACAAAAGTCCAGCTAAGATTCCTATGGGAAGGTGTACAGCAAAGGTCATAAAGTCTTAACACAATGCACTTCAAAATCTGAATATTAAAAACCCAACAACATCAGAAGCAGACATTAAAACACACAGTAACATTATTTTTTTTTCTTTAACTTTGACAAAAGTCCAGTTAGGCATTCAACTTAATTGCCAAGAACTCTGGATGATGCTGGCAGTTGAAGGTTTAAATTATTCAAATGACAATTTTTATGAGTAAGTGACAACTATTGGACTACTTCAGAAGTTAAAAAAAATTATAAAATTAATGTAATATCTTACAGAGAACTAGGTAATCTGTAAACTGGAAGGAACTGATTCATGTTCTGATATTTTACAAGCATAGTAAGTATCCTGGATATTCATCTTAGATGAATATTTCATTTATGTGAAACAATAAAAAGTGCAACACGATAGAAAGCAGGAAAGTTCTATCAATCTTTTACTGTCTATTTGTAAGACTGACTTTCAAATTATGGTATTCACACTTTGTGTTGGCTTTCCAGACAAAGGTCAATTCACCAATGGAAAATACTAATATATAACTGCCAGAACACTATTTTTGAGGTTACATGGGAAACACGATGGGCAACAAAATAGAAGCTACTACTTTGTTTATACTTTTAAATGTGCTACAATGAATAGGTTTGAAGAGTCCCTAATGGCAATGAGGATGATAATTATACGGCTGGGGTTAAAGTGAAGAGTAAAAAGTAATCTCAGAGTGAAAAAGCCATAAAATATCCCATTCTGAAAAGCACAGAGGAACATCCTGACTCAAAAGAAAGAGAGAAAAAAACCCCTCAAAAAACGTCAATTTGCTTGATAAAGCAAAGAGAAAAAAATTACAATTATTTGACTTTGGAACATCAGCAATAACCAAAGCAATAATACACATCACATTAATAGAGCCAGCAATTATAGCACAATGTGAGAAAAATGTATTTCAATACTGACAGCTGATGACTCAGAATTCATTCCTTTCACCAATGTTTCTTTTTGTTTCTTTAAAATTGTCTGAAATGCTCTTTGCTACATGTCCCAGCTTCAAAAGCTCTATGGGACTTCAGTGTTCAGACCAATTATATTTCTGGGCTAGGGAATATAAATTACTTTGTAATAAACCTTTCTTTCAGGAATAAAAATAACCACACTAATGCAGTCAAGTGCCACGATCCATGGTTGACACTCGATTTAAATGTATTCTTTGGTAGCTAAAAGAATATAATTTTGGACTTACATTTTTGTCCTCCCTGTACTTCCTCTTGAAGGGAAGAAAAGTATTACATACAGTGTATTTGGAGGAGAAACAGACAGGATTCTTTAAATCGCTATCACTAACATCCAACAGTAGAAAGCTAAAAGCAAAATTAAAATCAAGAACACATCATTATTGTAAAAGCTTCTTTGGTATTTTGTGTATTTTATGACAACTAAAACCAGGAAAAACTGAAACTACCTCTCCTATTGTCAAAACATATCTTAAAAATTGGAAATCTTCATCCCTCCCAAAAACAGAGGTCATATAAAAGTGAGTTGATCAAAAGAAAAATCTGAAAGTCTTGTGAATATTGTCATGCACCTTTATTTTTCCTTTGTCCCACTGAACATTTTGAAAATAGTAGTATTTTTTTGGTTGTCTCATATTTATATGTGAAAGAACTATTCATGAATAAATTGGAATTTTTAATAATAGGAATAATTTTAGAATTTGCATGCAGTCTGCTGGAAACCTAATTCAAGGTTTCTCATGATATACATCCAAAATACAAGTAAAACTTTTACTGCCGCATCCATTTCAATAACTAAAAGAAGCAGAAAAAATCCTCACAAAATTATTCTGAAACTAGAATTGTTATGGATCCAAAGAATTTTTACATTCCATGCAGCAGTAGAGAGTACATTTAGTTAATTTTCTTCTAGAAATTGCCATCATTATTTTTAATTTGGTGAAAAAAAACAATGGTCTTTAAACATAATACGTTTCATGCTTGGATGGTGATAGGTCTTGCTGCCTTTAGTAACAAGGTTCTTATTTAGTAATAAATGAGTTTAGTGACAAACTTTTCATTTTTTTGGTAATTTTTTTAGTTAAAAAATCCTGTTGGATACATCGGTGATGACTACTACATCAAGCAGGAAACCAAAATCAGTTTCACTAACATAATTAATAAATAAATGGTCTGAAATTCAGAAAGCTATGTCAGGTCATCCTTTAAAAATAAAACAGGGGCCAAAGAAAACCATCTTTATTCATAGATACTAACTCTGAATATATAAAAATAATGTACCAGCATAATGGCAGTAAACTCTCAGGGTATTTTGAAAAGGCTCCTACCTCTTTCCTTTGTGACGTACAGAATATCAGGTCTTTAAAATATTGTAGATTTTGAGACAGTAGTAAAGATTGTGTGTGCAGTATAATGTCTTAAGTGCATTGTTAGCAACCTGCCAGAATAAAAGGTGTCCCATATATAAAACTGTTAAAAATATATATATATATAGTCTAAGCCACAGTTATGTCTTCTACTGCATCTGAGAAAAAGTTCCCAGAAGAGGTAATTTGTTAGCACTATTCTCACCTATCAGATTTGGGGAAAGGTAACAGCTGGAAAACTGGAGGCCATACTCAATCTGTAGTATTTTGGGAGGACCTAATGTAAGCAAAGCAGGTAGGACAGATGAATTTTCAACAGCACACAAAGAAATCAGGTGACTTATCACAGTCAAGAACAGGCTTATACGCCACTCGCTGGATGGCTGCAAGATCAGTATGTGTCCTGTTAGCTGTATTTGGTAGCTTAAAAAAAAAATATAAAAAAAATTGACAACAAACAGCTATCAATAAAACAGTTATAAATACTGCTCCAGGAACAATGTATTAAGCAGTTATCTCTTTAAGAACCTACTGTAAAGGCAGCAGGAAAGACAGACACTTACGAAGCAGCCATTGATGACTGCATGGGGATTCCCAGACTTACCAGTGAAAAACACAGTAACCCACTGTGGCACAACATAAATCTGTCACCATTTTAAAAAAATGTGAACAACTTACTGTGGTAAAGCTCCGCATTTACAAGTGAGCAAACAACTGCTACCTTGTTCCCATTTGCCATTGTTTTTTTTTTTTTTTACTTCCCTAAAGTAGGGAACATGTGATGAAATCTGAGGCGCCTGAAATTTTTGCAAGTTGTCTGAAAATCATCAAGTCATGAAAACTTAGCAAAGATCTGCTGAATTCCTCACTCTTCTCTATGCTTGCACTTTTCATTGCACTGTAAGGCATCAAGAGCTTCCTAAGACATTAGGAAAGCACACAGTGATGTTGTCTTCTTCACCTGAGTACTTCGGTGGAAAATTTAGGGTTCATTTCTATATACAGTTTTCAAAATTGTTCTGATTTTAAAAACTGTATATGGGTTAAACAATGATCAGGAGCTGCTTTTATAATTGATAAAAGCATTTACTCCTCAAAAGTGCAGATAAATTTATTTCATTTCAGACTGTGAAGGTATTGATTTTTCAAAGACAGAATTTCAATGTTAGACTATCACAAAGAAAGCTAACAATAGCTGTAAAAATTAAAATTTCAATTTAGAATTTTTTTTTACTTACATATATTTTTAAATATAGCCCCCAGTAAGAATGTGAAATATGTTGAGATACAGTGCACATTTCTGCTTTCCTAACTCAAATTAATTTTCCAAGTAGTGACATACACAAGAAATCTACATGCAACTGTAACAGCAGCATACTCTGTATCGATAAACTTGTTTTCCTGCCAGCATCTTGTAGAAAGAAAAAAAAAAAATAGAGAAAGTCACATCAAATAAAAATAATAATTTCTTACCCTCTGAAACTGAGGACAACTTTATGGCAAGCATAACACAAGGAAAAGTTAAAGACTCAAGGCAGCTTCTACTGAAATCAAATGAAGTCTTGACCAAGTGACCAGTAAAACTCAATCATGGTTTCAGTTTTAACTTTCAGAGAGATCTTCCTAGAGATTTTTATTTTTGCTTGCACTTATGAAATGTTTAGCCAACAATTTTTGCAATTAACTGGTGGGGAGAAAAAATAAATCTCATCTTCAATGATTCTTCAGCACTTTTTGAAGTACTTTTAACTGTCTACATTCACATGCTTCATAAACCCTCACAAGTCTCAAATTCTCTTAAGCCAGAGGTAGTAACACTGATTTGTTTCTTTCCTCCAAGTACCTCATAAGATGTAGCTATCCAAAACCAGGTAAGCACATTAAAAAACCCCCTATCTTCCAGGTAACCATCACCAGGATCTAAACCTACAGAAAAGGGCAAAAAGAAGCATTCAGTATACTATTACTTATGTGAAATCTTCAAAACCTTCAGAAAGTTCAGTTAAAACTTGTAACACACAAATGACATACGGAAAACACTATTTCTGCCATATGTTTTACACCTGTAGTCAATTCAGATATTGCTGACATTAGAAATTTTGGCAACTTGTAAAGATTTTTAAAGTATTCATAAAAACCAAAATTAAGTCAAGTTTGGAAAAGTCTGTTGAACATGAAATACAAGGTCACTGATTTTGAACTTGATATGTAATATTCTTCTATAATTTTTCCTCTGAGGTGCATTACATTGCCATTGTATAGTAAGCGTAAAAATTCACCATTCACATGAGGATACTTCAACGTAACTGCTTAAGAATACGACACACTTTTTGTAACTTTGCTTGCCACTGCACATTTGCAGTTCCAATATCATGCATATATGCAAACCAAACTATAATTTTATTGAGATACACGGAGGTTTTGTTACTGCTTTTATTATGGTTTACTGTTGAAAGCATTATTGATTGTGTAATTGGTGACTTCTTTCCATATAAATGAAACTGAAGTTTTTACCCAATGTATTTTGGGAAAATATTAATTTCTAAGTGTTGCCTATAATTGGTTTCAAGAGAACTACGTAAACAAATCCTTAGTCTATTATGCTCAGAAAGCATCACCACATCTATGTTAACTAGCACACTGATCTGTCTGGACATCAGCAAAAGATAATATTCATATAAGATAGATGAAGTGAAGATCTCCATTTGACAGATTTGTGCCTTCCAGCTCGAGTCTATCATCCTTCCCACACAGAGACATGCTAAGTTATACATTATTGTTTTATGACAGCTAGTGTGAAAATCAGAGCCTTGAATGCAGAAAGATACACCAACTTGTCCCTCACCCTAACTCACTGAACTTACCATGCCTGGAAGCAAGACTTTCTCCTCCAGTCTTCAGTCAATCCCCCAAAGGGATGTCAGGATAATGGAACCTGACAGTTTTACAGTAACAATGCCATAAACCACCCTAAAGGAGCCTTGTATCAACCAACAAGAAGCAATTACCTTGACTCTTGACTCACTACCACCAGTCAGTAGTAGAGTTTGATCTACTTAGAGACACTAATTCACAGCTGTAAGAATGCAGATCAGGTATTTTCCCCTTTAAAAATCAGACCTGGTGACTTTTTCAAAACAATGTTCATAGATGACCATTTATCTGTCCCGATGTCTCCAGACAAATTACTACTAAGCAATATTTTTGTTCTACTACAAAACCCTTTCATAAGGATTATATACTTTGATATTTCAGATAGTAAGAAAAATGGGTAAAGGCGGGAGTGGGACTTTGTAAGAAGGTAGATGTTGTACTACATCATAAAAACAATGAAAATTGTCTTACGATACAAAGATGATGTAAAAAGATTTCGAGGTAAGGGAGCTATGTAAAGAGAAGAGAGGGTTGTTTTAAATTCCTTATGTCCCTAAAGTTAAGTAATTGGAAAACAGGGAGAAGCAAATATATTTCACTAGATGTTCAAGGATAATGACAAATGTAAGGGATAAGAATTCTACCTACAAATATTTGTATTTTCTCCCTCAGCCCACCTTCCAAATTCTCCTGTAATTACTAAGAAAAAATAAGATCAAAATGAAAATTATTTGTCCCCTTCATGTATTTGCAAGGGAGCTTTTCAAGATTTTAGGATGTCAGTTAACACTCATAAGCATCCCTCAAGTTTCTGCATCTCATTTTATAGCTTATATCACCTATGTCATGTTATTAAAAAACCCAAAACTACCTGACCTAGACAAGAGAAATGATGGCAGGGAGCTAATTATTTTTCACCTAAACTAAAAGCTGGGTAAGTTCTCTATTCCATTCTATTTGAACTACTCCTCGTTACTTCAACGTATCTTTTATACCACAAAGAAACTGGTAACAAGAAAATTCTGCACATCTTTGATATTAGGATTTATTTAGTATTAAGAACTTTTATAATTTGCAGTACTAACAGGTTTTTCCTTCTCTTCTCTCAAGAACATAAGGGGTTACCTAAATATATCCTGTCCTAAGTCATTTGATTTGTTCTTTAAAGCATTTATCAAATACTTGCTGTGCAAACCTGAATCTTCGTTGGACAGGCTCACTATAGGTTTCTTTTACAGGAAGGTACTGGGGTAAATAAAAGTTGTGCAGGGTAAGTTAGTTTGGTATACATGTAAAAACAAGACAGAAATCCAGGGGGGTGGGGGGGGGTGTTGCATAAAACAAGTTCAGAAACAAAGCTATTATCAGGCCTAATTGTACCTATCAGACAAAAGCCCGAGTGAAAGGAAAGTCATTAACTATATATGTTTACTTTTCCAATAACTGATTTAGAGAGTAAAGGACACTTAATTATGAAGCTAACTCTAAAACCGTTGTATCAAAGTTATTACTTCACTTGAAGCCAAATGATCTCAGGTTTCTGGAACAAAAAGGCTCTTTCCCCAATCAGAGCTTTACAGAGTCAGCATCTCAAACTTGACACAACAGTACGAAGGACAATGTTAACTAAACCACATAATCAGTGGGAAGCGTTATGTATTTGTGAATAGCTTTAGACTCTGTGAGGCTCAATCTCTCGTAGAATTGAGCCTTTTTACTAACACTTAGAACTCCCCTATAGCTAAGATGAACTTTCAAGTCTAGCCCTGTTGTGCAGCACATTACCACTTCAGGAGCAGAATAAAACAAACAGAATAAAAAATCCTAAATTACTTGGAAGGTAGGTGCATCAAGACTTAAAAGAAATCTGCAATGACATTTCAACCTCTACAAATGTATATTAAAGGAAATAACATAAGTTTTATGAACAACATCTATTTGTTCAGTTAGCCATCCTATCAAGTAGTATTTTTAAGTCTTCAAGGGACTGCTGAAATTTTTGTCACTTCAGATGGTAATTATCCATATCTCAGTGGAAAAGACAAGGAGAGGGAAACATCCATGTGAAAAAACCTGAACCTATGTTATAACATCAAACAAATACACTGATCTTCTAGCAGTAACAGAGCAAGGGAAAGATGCTTCAGGTCTGACCTATTCCCCACTGCCACTGTGGACTTATGAAAAAAAGTACTCGGCATCATTCAAAAGACAGCCTGTCCTAGAAAATTGCTCTCTTCTAAAGGACAGCTAAAAGTTACCTTAGAAAGACAACATGTCCAACTCTCCATATTTATTAAATTACAGATACTAGAGGGTCACCTTAGAGCTTGACTGGAGTGCAACTCCAGAGGAAAAAAAAAAAATCCTGTATCTATTTTTGAGCTCCCTAAATCTATTACGTTCCCCATCTATGCTGGCACATGAAATGGGAAAGAAGTACTGTTCCACAAATATGTGAAGTATAATCTGTATGAGCCAATACAATGAAGACGGAAGTTAACTTGCCCTGCAAAGTTATGCTGAATGAAATCCCTATGCTAATTCCACTAAGGGACTGTGAAGTAAGTAAAACAAGCCACTGCCACCCCCCATTCAAGCAGAAACTCAAAATCTTAGTCTAAGCTACATGTCAGAGGGAGGGGAAAAAAAAACCAAACCAAAACCAACAAACAAAACCCCCAACATTCAAATGCTTTTTTAACATGCATCTTATTTTCACCTTGTATATAAGCACTGTCAAATCTATGACTTCTTTGAACAAAACCTTTATTTCTCAGTTTTAGGTTGAAATACCTAAATACTATTGTTACCTTGGACATCAATATGCATGTAATTGATTTTTGTTTTATTGTGAGTGAATCTTGAAATATCACTGATCAACTAGCCATTCTCCAATGACAAGAAATAAATGCTGAAAAGTTGTCATCGTCTTATCAGGAAGTCAAGAAGTTTCCAATCTGAATCATGCATTTTCCTGAGTATATATAAGTCTGTAAAATGAAAATTCTTGGGACCTGGAATAGCCATCTTTTACAATTCAGCTGTATGTCCCTTAAACAATTACTAGAAAGTGTTGCTAATAAAAAAAAAATTAGGAAGTGCAAAAATACTTTGCTACTAGTGGGTTACAATAAATTTACAAAGGATTTTTGATAACAGAAGAGTAATGAAGGTAGAATTTACCTAACCTTATTAGTGTCTAACTGCAATATTCACTAATACCTGACAATATTAATAAATGTCTGTTTACATGTAGAAAAAGCTCTATCTTGGCAGCTTTTTCACAGAAGGCAGATGTTGATGATAACCACCCAGGCTTTCTGTATCCTATTTAAAGGGCCAATATACCACTTCATTGTCCTCTCATGCTACTGAAGCCTACACTGAAGAATCATCCACATTAATTTCAATATGATTAGCTGTGGGATGATCCCTCATCCAAACATGGGTTGACAGTACAAGTGAGGATTGCTGCTTCAGCTTCTACTTAAAGGAATGAATGCATAAAAAAGGACAGAAATGAGAGATTCAAGCAGCTGATCCTTGCCCAGTGAAGATGATATGATGAACACCTGCGTTAATAAAAATGTAAGTCTGTGTCACTGCACTGCATTTGCAGGGACATTAACCATGCCTTCTTCCTTTCTCTCTATGTACTGAACCACTCAGTACTGGTGCAACATTAAAACACAAACAGGTCATGGAAAAGTTTTGTTAGTCCTCCTCCACTGTTAGTGCTTTTGACTACTAAATTTGTACCACTGTTTACGATACCAACAATGATTTAATTAATCTGGCTTTCTGGTTCTGATTTAACTACAAATCTAGTCTCACTCTATAATTTTGATTTAACTACCTTCCTAGCTTTAATTTTACATAAAATACATCTCCTTCCATTCTTTATTTTCACAAACAGCAACATTAGTTACTTGATCCAGAACTACTCTGAAGCTCAGAAATAACCTAGTTGCAAGAGCAGACTTGAAATATGATGGAGATTTGTGATCTCCATCTTCCACAGGACACTGAATAGATGAACTGTATCAGAAAGAAGGGGAAAGCTCCTATTGAAAGACATCACAAGCGATGATCTACAGTAGCAAGAGGTAACTCTCCTCATCAGAGGCAAGACTGATGTGTTGTGAGACTGAGTAAGAATCTATTTTGTCAGATTACAGAGGTATGAACTGACAGCTACAAAAAGATTGTTATATTATTCTAGAAGGAATGCACCAGCTGCTTCTGATGATAAGTAAATACAGGAAAATTACTGTAACAGGTAAGAGTAATGGAACTATAACAGTTACATCAATTTAATTTCCCCCAAACTGCGGCAGATTAAAGCAACAACCTATTAGCACACAGGATTATCTCACAGAAGAAAATGCTCTGCTCCTGCAAGAGCAGAGCTATCCTTTCACTCCAGTCCACTGCTAACTGGGTATTGTTGTGCCTATGCAACATCTAGTGTATGTGGTAGGCCTAGCTGACAAGAAATGCTAAGGAACAAATAAAAAAAAAATTAAAACATGCACTTACATGAATCCTTTTGGAAGTACGCATGTGACTCTCCATTACAGTGCTCCAAGCTGGAATTCTATTCAAAACCTGCTCTGAAACAGCTCCCCCTTTTTAACATCCAAGAGATTAAAGAAATGCTTCACACTACAATCTTCATAGTCAAAACGGAGGCCTGTGTCATCTGTATATTCTAAGTGTATTAAACAGGTTATACTACACATTAGCTTGCCTTGAACTCAAATGTAAATGTGCTGAAATAGTGTAATCAACAACAGCCTGTATTTTTAACACTGTGGTGGTATCGCCAGACACAATGTACATTTTATATCATTATGTAAGCAATGTGAACGCCCTGAAGAGGTGAACAAAGATCTGTAAGCTTAGCTGCCTACTGGGGTTAAACCACAACAGTAGTGTTTGTAGATTCATCCCTAATCAGAAATCACTGCTTATTAACATTTCAGTTTAAAATTTGCTCTTGCATACTGCTGTTTTAACACATTACTTCTGTTTATGAATGCCCATGTCTCTTTTTCCCTGTTATTTCCAGTTTATACTTTAAGTAGTTATGTCAACTGAGACAAAATCATTGTTATTCCATCTGGCCATTTCCTTCTCTGAACTACTTCACTACGTGTCTTAGCTGCTGCCTCTTCTACCACTTCCTATCAGTGTTATGCCATCTTTCTGCCCAATCTAGACATGGAGAGATTTCTCTTTCTGAATGCTTTTTCTTTTATTTTTAAATAATATCTAATTAAATTCTCCATCCCTAGCCTTGTTCAGAGTAAACATTGTTTACCGTTTGCCATCTGAACCCTTAATGTCATCCTATCCATTGTCAGCTTTGGGCATCTCAGCAGCGAAACACGATCTTTTATAATACTATGCACAACAATTTCTTTGGGTAACAGCAAGATGCCTTGCATGACTCTTTCCTCTTTTCTATGGAAAAATAACTAACTAACTAACTTCATGTAGTGTTAAAGCATCACTACTTTTAAATAATTCAGTATTTGTAAACTTCTACCAGAGCAACTCTTGGTCAATTACTAGTGCTATTACATTGGCTGGGTGGGAGATATTTGCCAATTGTTGCAGCTCATTTTCTAAATAAGGAAACAGTAAGCACACTTCAAAAGCTATCCAGAAGACATGTTTGGATCTTCCTCTAGAAAAAATAAAACCACTATTTTCCTTCAAATATCTCTTAGAACCTCCACATAACTCCTAAGTAAGTCTTACAAGAAGAAATGCAGAAGTTACATAGAACAGTTGTCTTTTTAGAGTTGATGCATTTCAGACAGTGTAGAGTTGAATCACAGACACCCGGAAAGTTTTCAAGTTGCAGTACCATGAATCAGTTACATATAAGGAAGTTATTTTCTATTGAGGTACATTTTGAGAAAATGCAGGCCGGCAAAAAATACCTGAATACTAATTTATGTGCTAATTAAAGCACACTCTTGTATTAAATAAATCAAACCCTGTGTTATGAAACTTCCAAGTAATGCTGAACCCAAAATACAAGAATACTTTCTCAGATGTTTCATATTCTTCTCTTTTAAAAGGATTCTTAGAAATAGGCAGGAGATTAAAATAACATTAAAGTTTGTCATATAGTTAAAAGACTTTATCATTAATTATCTACTTTGCAAAAGATGCTGAATACAACAATTATACACAACATTTTTCCCCTAGTTTGAGAAGGGCAGTACAGTAAGTGTAACAAAGTGAGGAAACATTGCAAGACATGAATGTTACCTTCCCATCAAGATACACAGTTGCTGAAAATGTGTTAAAAACCTATGAACTATTCAGTTGCGTTTGTAGTGGGAAGTTCATTCTTTTTCAGAAATTGTTATGGCAAAAATCTCTTTATCTTCCGGCAAAATAGGCCTGGCTTCACACTGATAATAAGCACATTTCAGCTAAATTTTTTAAAAAGTGAAATGTAACTGAAAAACTTTCTCTTCATTGCACAGCTTGTCAATTTGCTATTACTTTCTCTAAAACACGTTTCACTGTTGCTGCATGCATACTAAAGCATCAGCCTTTGTGCTTCTATAAAGTGACTTGCATATCTTATCATCTCCCACTCCTCTACCATCCTCCAAGTATGCTGTCCTGCCCATCATCATCATATCTGGTGCTTCCCAAAATTCCCCACAACATCATCACATCAGCCCTGCTAGATCCATCCTGTTCAGAAGACAAGACAGCTTCATGTGCTGCTGTTTCCCCACTTCTCTGTATGCTGGTTATAAAAGGAAGGAAAAGGTCAACACACATCACAATACAGAAGACATTAGTATCTTTAGAGCACATCCCAATAAATAACATAGGAAAACACACGAGAAGAGTGTTTTGGAAGAAAAGGCAAGCAGCAGCACCCCTGTGTGCCTGCCACCCTCCCTCCTAGTATTCCAGTGTTACCCAGGAAAGAACTCTTGTGTACCACCACTCTTTCCTTCCCTTTTCATCCTCCAATTATTCCCCACTGACAGATGTATCTTTGTGTATGCTATGTTCCCTGCCTGCTCACCAGAATCCTTCATTTCAACTACTTCCCCTGCCCCCCCTTCTTATATGATTGTTTTTGGTATTAACGTTGTAAAAACTACCAATGGAATAACATCCGGACATTATTCCGAACAGTGTCTGGCTGTCATAAACCGCTTCTTGGTTTTACAGATACTTTCCAAGGTATATGAAATTGCTGGCTCATTTAAAGGTAGTGGATACATAACTCAGAAAGTACCTGACCAACAGGCATGCAAGAGAAAAATGCAATTACCTCATTTAGGAGATCTGTGTACAGGGCTGTGATTTTACAAATTATTTTGGTTGTGGCACATCTAGCACAAGAATTCAGAACTTCCAGTCCATACCTGTGTGTGTTCACCCACATCACTTTTCCTGACATGGCAAAAGCAGTTTTTCAGAGACATTTAAATAAACGTGCAACTGTGTTTGTTGTTGTTGTTTGTTTTTTTTTTCGCCTAATTCAAATAACAACAACAAAAAAAGGTATTTGCAAATCTCTCAGTGAAACCTGGCTCTCTGGCAGACAATCTCATTTCACATTCAACAAGGCCTTATGCCCTACACTACTTTTGGTACAGAGCTGTAGTTTGTATTTTAGATGAGCTCCCACTTGCGTGATACAAATATGCTATCATTCTGCTGATCTGTTATATTCTGTTTCTGAACACACTGTCCAAAAATAAACTCACAAAAGATCGCTATTGTGGCAATCTGAACCGTTGCTCACTCAATCCCATGGACTCCTGATTTTGCTCTTTTTTTTTTTCCCCCTTTTCCTAGAACAACAACAAATTTATCTCAGATATATTAACTAACATTTTGCTACTCAGGCCATGTATTATTTTGCCAATTTTGCCTTTAGCCCTGAATTTTTTATTATTTTCTACTCCTAGTGTTATTTATTTAATATGTTGTTATTAATTCCTCACATTCTCATTTAAAATGCCAAATAAAGAAGCCTGCATCCTACCGGATGCTTCTGGTTACCTATCAAAAAAACTCTAAAAACCACCCACACATGTAGATCTGTCTGCTTTCAGTATAACCTAGAAATCTAAAACTTTTAAAAAGCTTACTACAAAGACCTCAAACTTCTTACTAAGTTCCTGAAAAGTTTTAAATTCCTAGGCTACACTGAGAGCACATAGACATGTTTTTGTGCTAACCAAATGTGTCCAGTGGGATACAGTTTTCTGAAAGAGATTTTTATGTCTTTGTCATTAGTCAGTACCCACACTGCCACAACCACTTCGGGTTGTAAGCAATTTAAAAAGAGCTAAAATAAGGTAGCACTTTATTAAATAGCTAGTAAGTACTGATAACAGTAAATATTAGCTGTCAAGTTAATCAAGCAATATATAATCAAGCCTATATAGTCTATATTATTCCAGTCAGTAACGAGGGTGTCAGACTGATCGCTGAGCAATCAAACTACCCAATAGTTCCCTATTTCAAATCAAGGGAAGTGAAGACATTTTCAGCTTCCCATATAATAACCCAACAGTTTTAGGATAAGTTTGTTACTTGTTTTAAACTCTCTACTTAAATAAACTCAAATGAAAGTAATCCTTTATTTAGCAATCACACTCTCTTAGACACCATGTTTACATGTTATTTTTCTTTTGTTCCTTAATTGCAGTTTTCCTGTCATTTGCTAGAAAGGGTAAAAGCAGCAAGAATATGAAATATCTGC
This sequence comes from Grus americana, assembly GCF_028858705.1. Classification (NCBI taxonomy): domain Eukaryota; kingdom Metazoa; phylum Chordata; class Aves; order Gruiformes; family Gruidae; genus Grus; species Grus americana. The sequence continues at coordinate 5,106,400 of NC_072863.1, read as the reverse complement.
TCTTACAATGCCATTGGTACTGCTATTCATGCATATCTTGGACTTTCCCCTGGCCAGACATTATACCTCCCAAACATTACAAAGCTGCTTCAACAAATGGACTCTTTTTCAATTTGGAATAGCTCATCAGTATAGAGATGAGCATCCCATCACATAAGCTTCTGGGCTAAGGTCTACTGCTCAATTCTAGCAGTCATGCAAGAGGGAGACATAAACCCGACACAAAATATAGTTGCACTTGGCGCTGTTATGTTGGTGGCCATAAGAACACATCCTTAATGGTCTAAGACGACTGCTAGCCAAAATGTACAAACACTTTGATTGCTGGTGGAGAGTCCATGACGACATGCATGTTTCATCATACTGTTACATAGACAGACATATACAAACAGCTTCCAAAAAGTGAAGATATAATGCACTAGAATTCACTCTGGGGCACACATTAACATTTTGAGACAGGTATCTGCATATTTCTAACGGGTTGGTAAGGACTGGCAATGTTTGCGGGAAGACAGTAACGCAGACAGTGACATAGAAGAATGGAAGAAACCCACCTTAAGGAGTTCATAATGTTGAATACCATTCACACCAATGTCTGGATCAATGGCAGATGGGACAGAATAGCGAGAATTAATTGCTGTGTTTTCAGGGATAGAGATGTTAATAACTGTTGAGGGGAAGAGGGGGGCGTTGTCATTTATATCCTGTATCAGAAATCTGATCTTGACCAGTCTGAAAACTTCATCAGGCAAAACAGCAACCTCCACCTCATAAAAGCAGCGATTCTCACTAAAGATGCCAGCGCACAGCTTCTCTCGGTCTATGCGGTTTGCAGTTGTGAATATCTCACCAGTGTTCTCCTCCACTCGTACTAATGGTACATCCCCAGTCTTATACACAAGCTTGAACTGTAGCGGTGAGGAAAGGGGCACATCTGGGTCGAGCGTTAGGTTAAGATCCTTGAGCAAGTTGCCAATGAGGACATTTTCAGGCAGTTCTTCCCGCACGGTGTAATTCTTCTCCTGTGCGCCAGATTGAAATACAATACAGGCTAATAAGACTGCCAAGAGGTAGGTTCCAGACAGCAAGTCCATCTCCAGAATGACTAATGAATATTCGTGTAGAACACCAAGAGTAGCTGGAAATAGGAAAAGAAAACAAAGAAAAATTCTTTAAAATCTACAGAATATTGTATTCTTAAAGTGATGGAGACATGAAAGAAGTGCCTTTCCTATAGCAAATAATCTGAACTGTTTGAAAACCCTGTTAATAAAGTGATATTTAACTTAATCCTTCATAAAATGTGTAAAATTTCTTGCACAATTTTTTTTTTTTTTTTACTTAAAACTGTTTACTGCGCACTGAGGTAAGAACCTTAGACCTGGATCAGAGTGAATGAAGAAATAAATACGAAAATCCCTATTTCCAGCACAAGATTTTCCTTTGCTCCTTAAGAAAACCTCTTCCTTTGAACGCTCTGCCACACTGTCCCCAATTTTTTTTTGTTTCCAAAAAAAAAAAAGTAGGTAAGAAGCTTGCAAGCAACTATCTGCTGAGAACCAGATCTTTTTATATCTCTTGCTCAGAAATGGGAAACCAAGAACACTTCTCTTAATTTTTCCCCAAGTTTTGCACTAACAAAATTATGTAGTATTTGTTAGCGGCAAAGAAATCTGGCTATTTTCAATACAGGAACTTATACTGGCAAGAAAACGTTATCTAGTTGGAGTCTGGTAAACCTCAACCAACAATGCATGGAAATCTAACAGAGGGACACTAATACAACAGTCCCTTTCTTTAAGATTAGCGGAAAAGAAAATTTTGTACTTTTCAATGTAGTTTCTGAATAACAATATATTCTCCTCTTAAGATTGTTAACAACCTCACGAAAGACAGAAGTAGGATGAGATGACTTATAGGTATATACAGATATCTATGTACCTACAGCTGAAAACCTTTAAAGCAAACACACTATTGAACACCATGTATAAAATACGCTGCTTTGCCTAATCTTTGCATAATTCTGCCCTTCCAGAACTTAAGATAATCTAGAATAGCATTTCCATGAGGCAAATGTTCAAGCGTTCCATTTAAAGTGATTTTTTTTTAGTTAATGAAATTTATCTCCTACCAGCTTAGTATCTGTTTCAAATACACCTGTACTAACTCATCTACATTGTTTTCATTGTGCGGGTAAAAATGTAAAATTTTTCCCTGCTTTTTCTTATTTTAGTCTCCCTGTCATAGCATAGATTGATTTACTCCTGCAGATCAGGTTGCAGTAGTTGAAGAAATTACTGAAGCCAGTAATTATCTTCACCCTTAGTTACTGCCTTTCAGCAGTACCACTTTCAGGGTAATTTAAATTAAAACATTTGACTTTGCAGTAAAACAGATTAGGAACACCCAATATTGCTATTCCATTTCAACTCTGCGACCTGCTTTTGACTAGTAGTAAGTAACAGATACAGAACATTCCAACAAGATCTGCAAGTTGTATCTTTCCACGTCAGCATGATTTAACTCTAAAGCATTTTCTGGCTTTATGATTATACAAAAGGAGCAACATGAAATAAAAATCCAATCCTGCAAGTCTTCTCTTATGAAAAAAGGCATTTCTCACTGGAGTAATTCAATTAACCTGAATGAGATTGCTGACATGAGTGAGAACTGGATATGCAGTTTATGTGGCATAGTTACCGCATTACCTGCAGTATTTTAGTAATTCACTGACTTATTTGCAGCACTTTAGTAATTCAGTATACAGCACAATACAACACTAAATAGGCATTCAGAAGTGAAGAAACAGTCCTGTAAACAGCCATTTTATAAATCCATTATAATATTAAACTCTAAATATGTAAATAAGGAAGTCATCAGCAGATAGTGTTACCATTAATGATAATCAGTATGGTAGCAGCAGGAGCTTAATGAAAGAACTGTGGTGATATTGTACGAATATATTAGTTTGACTATTATGATTTTATTTATTACCTGTATTATATTTTTGTAAATACATCTCTCCAGCAATTGTCACCCCACTAAAGTAATTGCCCATGTACATTCAACCTGCAGAAAGCTCACTATTTCAGGAAAGTACATTTTTGTTTCTAGTATTAGTAAAATAAATACATTTACATTGTTGCCATGCAAGACACCAATAAAAACCTATGAGTTACAATGAAGAGTTAATATTTAAATGTTCCCCTCAACCCAAAATTTCAGTATGGTAGCATGTTCCATGTATACTGGAAAGCAGTACACTGTCACTTTTTCTTCTCTACTAAAAGTTAAACTGAAAACCTATAAAACAGCAGAAAAAAACTTCACATCCTGATGTTTACAGAGTAATATTTTAAACTTACAGTTCATTTCTGAGAGGAGGAAATAAAAAACCCCTCCAAACTCACAAATATAAACAAAACTCCAGTCGCTATCCGAAATTCTTCTGTGACAATATTAAGGATTGCCTATAAATTATAACAACACAAAAATATTATGTAGTCATGCATAGACATCTTCCAAATAATCTTACGCTATAAAAATCTTTTGATTATTAACAAGGTTATTAATGCCACACTGTTCCTCTCTCTCTAGTGTGAAGGACACAGGAAATTTTAGTCACACTGAAAATGTAAGTTTGTGTTTTATCTATCAAGTTTTACAAAACAATTTGAGGATGAGTACATAAATCAAATAGTCTAAAGAGTTCATGAAAAACTTTCCCAAATCAATTCTGAAAGTTGTGATAGTACTAGTAGATAATTTATATTAAAAATAACTGATAAGATTTCCTATAATTCCAGTTATAATTGCAGTGGAGTTTCTAGGGATTATAAAGTAACAACACCAGGACTCAGATGTTTGTGAGGAAAACTGTGGGGTGGAACTTCTTAGCATTACACTGTTTAATTTTTAAAAAGATAAATAAAAATATGCAAAACAAAGTTTGAACCATTATATTAAGAATGTTTGTATCATAAAAAATACATTAAAACGTGACAATAATAGAACAACATTGTTATAAATGTCAGATAAATGCTAACATTGACTTTTTGTAATGTCTTTTACCGCTGTAGATTTTTCTGAACTACTAAAGGGTATAGACATGTAACAGGTAGTATGATGACAGAACACTGTTTGGTCTTGAAGTAGAAAAGCAACCAACAATGACTTACAATTCTTGAACTTCTGTAGAGTACATTATTTTAACACTGTCTTTACATGTCTCTCTCAACAATTCTAGGAACAGTTTTGAACCTTTAAACACTGTTCTAGAGCAGCAGACCTTTAAGGGGAAAAAACCCCAACATGACTCAAGTTTTCTGCTTAGATATAGCGTGGAAGATCTTATGCCATGGGGAAAGTGTTGTTTTTAAAGCAACCTATTTATATAGTCATAGCTGTATGCTCCCTGCCATTTGTGCCATAGCACTGATAGCAATACTATGGTAACAGCAATGCAAAGACAAAGAGCATGAGGTACTTTCTAGCAACCAAACATCATCCTGAAAGACATTTACAAAATCAGAGTACTTCTAATGACATACACGTCTCTCATATTTGTCTACCCATCAAAAATATACATTGTTTTCCAATTTTGTGGTATGTAAATACAAATCCAAAAGCAAAGGCTAAAGAAAGTGCAGATGGAAATAGCAGAGTCAGACAAAATAGAACATCAAGATAAATTATCAAAAGAGAGCACGTGAATGGTACCAGATGGTAGAAAAAGTTAGAGATGAACTAAGACAGACAGACAAGATAAAAATACAAAAAAAAGAAAAAAAGAAAGGAACTGGGTAGAAAGGCAGTCACAGTACAGTGTGTGGAAACAGGCTTTCCTGATGACTGGAGTACAAAGACAAAAAAAAAAAAGAAAAAGTACAGAAGGCTAAACAGTCCAACTCTAAAGGACCTTTCATAGCTCCAGCACTCACTAACACTTTTAAGGTAGTAAAAAAAAAATAAGAATAAATAAAATTCTTTAACAGAAGGTATGATTAAGTTTGCCAAGCCATTTTCCCATCTTTCAGAAGAATACACTGATGTCTGTGCTACTGACTTCTGTAACTAGTAAGGCAAATGGCCCAGATAGACAGGATGGAAGGTAGGAGGGGGAAAAAACAATTTGAGATTTGCTCTATTTCATCTGAGTATCTATGCACTTAAATATACCTGCTTTTTTGTCCAATATACTAAATATTAATGGCATGATTTAAATATTATCATTGTTCATTATTATCTTCATTTAGCAGCTGTCAAATCATACCTTGAAAAGTAGACAGAATATAAAAACTTTAACTACCTAATGGAGTATGATGTGAAGGTAAAATCTAAATCTGTTCTTTATACACAAGGCTCTACCTGGTCCCACCTGAGTCAGAATTCCTGTAGCTTATTACAGGACTTGACTGCTGTTTCTTACTTAAGAGGATCACAGAATAGTAGTAAATGCAATAAGAAGTCCAGGTGTCCATTTCAGATGAAAAAGCAACACTATTTCATAATACCTGGGTTCAGATTTGACTCAGAGCAGGAACAAATAAGCTGTGGTAATATTTTGTAACTGCTATACCAAGTTTTAAGAAAAAAGTATTATAGATAATTTTAAAAATTTAGGAATATTACATTGAAGTCCAAAACTGCATCAATATCCAAACATTGAAATCATAAGAGAGAAGAAATACTAAAAAATAACACTCCTATTCTTATCTTCATATTCCTGAACCTATTTTAATTACATGAACAAATCTAGCTAGTATACCACATTTTTTCAATAGAACATCCCTTTTATTTGCTGCTAATCCACTGTGGACTCCTTAAATAGGAGTATTGCAATCCCTGTGTTAAAAACAGTGTTTCTCAGAGCAAAAGATCCCCATGACATGGGCTCTATTTGTCTGTCAATAGCATGATTATAATGTTATTTAACTGAAGAGTAAGCTATGTGCAACTATTCAAGTTCACAAAGGCTCCCTCTGAAGTGTCCATTGATAATTAAGCAGTTCTATGCTATATGCCAGGGGTTTTGAAATTCTGAATCATGTTGATATGGATTTCAGCTGTATCCTGTAGACCACAGCTGCCGGATTGTTAGGTAGGTTTTTTTCTGGTACCACAGATTCTTAGTATTGGGTGTTTTGGTTTTTTTCCCCCCCCCCCCCCCCCTGTAAATCACTAACACAGCTGAACACAGCAATGTCTATCCTTTGTCACCACACTAGTTTATTTCAGGAACTGGCTGGTTTTGATGGTGGTTAACTTTTTTAAAAAAAGGTAGAGACTTTACTGGTATTTCTTACCATTTTTGATGACAACAAGAAACATTACAAAGCTGTTGCTTGACAAGAATCCCTCTCATTTTTTTTTTTTTTAAGACCAGGCACAAATGATAACAAACAACCTGAACTCATTTTCACACTCTGTTTCAAACAAAATATTTTGCAGCCATCAAGATTTATCCACAAGATCCATTCCCTACATAGTATATTTCACAATGATATTCAAAGAAAAAGACCTACATCGAATAGAAACAGATAATTTGTTATATTATTAAGGCTTTCAAATTCATTCCCTCATATGATTTTACTCTAAATCCACTAAGAGACTGATTTATTCTTCGATCTATTTTTTTATTAGTGTGATGGTACTGAATTCAATGAGGTTTCTTTAATATGATTTTTTTCCAGTGATGAACAAAATGAAACTGAAAATTCTTATCACCAGGAGAAAACATCACCCTACATCCATTTAAGTCAACAAAAGAATTAAGCATGAGCCACAACTTGCTTACAGTTGCATGCTCTCCTGATTCAGTCTTCACTGCTTTACAAGTTTTTAGCGTATTTTTAGGTGGTGATGGTTTGCTGGTTTTGGGTTGGTTTTGTTTTTTTTTTTTTTTCCCCCCCCACTTTTCCAGGGGGTAAGAAATACTCTTCACTTGAAGAAATAAAAAGTTAATGACCAAAAGGCAGATTCTTGCAGCTACATGAAGAAGCAAAGGTGTAGAAAAAACCCAATTGATAAATTCTTACTGAAATAGAATTCTATATTCCTGCTATTAATTTGCAAGTAATAGGAAAAGTGTTCATTATAACTTGTATCAAGACACTGGAAACAGTGAACAAACTATAAATGCACAACAGGCAGTGAGCATGCTGAGTGGACAAATTGAACTCTATCCCATTGATATATGGCATAAAGAATAATTTCTTTTAATTGTTTCAAATGAATCTCTGTAAAGCTGAAGTCTCTTTTTTTACTAAAATAGTAAGTACAGTCCATGTTTGGGAAAGTGCATCTAGCAACCACTCAGCAAATATTTTAAAAATATCGTGTAACTGATTTCAGAAGACTGTGAGAATACGAAGTATCAAATTTATTTATGTACTGGTAACACTAGAAAATACATAGCCCTGCTATTAGCAGTAGAACAGTTTTGCACCAGGGCATAGAAAGCTAAAGGCTGAGAACAGAAATCTTGGAAAAAAGGTGAAGAACTCCCTGATAAGCATGGCTATTTCAACTGGCATACCTGAACAAACAGGGGAAAAAAGAAGGAAAAAAACCAGACACCCGACCCCAAAACAGAAACTGTCTATAAAGCTGCTGAATGTTACAACTCCAAAGCTAACACAACAATGCTCTACAAATTCAAGTACATATTCACTAAAATTCAATGACCGACTTTCAAAAACAATATAAAAAAATCAAGTTATTAATGGTATGATTCATAATGTCATTTTCTTAGTGCTTTATTTGTGTGTTTGTACACATGAATACATTTTACAAATAAAGTGAAAATTGCTCCAGTTTTGTTCCTTGAAAATCTGTTCATGCCTCAAATCTGAAAATTAAATCTCTGCTAAAGCAAACAAAAGAAAAGTCATCAACGAACCACTGGCAAGAGAATGCGATATCACAATAAGAAATTATGTGAAACCACATATGTGATCATTGGATGTATTTCATTTTTAAATGATTAAAAAAGTGTTGACAGTAAATCTGATTTTAGTCACTTGTGTCAAATCCTTTGAAATGGCAATTGTCAAGATCACCTGTTTCATACATAATACATTTTGCTTTACTGCCTCATTGCCAGTTAATAACTTTCATTCTTGAATAGTAGACAAACACACACTTCACAGTGTCTACTAAACAATTCAAGTATTTGTGGATAAGGATAGGAATATTGCTCACAGCTGAATGCTATATTGTCTATTACCTTACACTAAATACAATTCTGCCTAGAGTCCAGTCATATACATATCAACATTTCTGCATTCCAGCATAGCAGAAAACAGCTTTCTTCCATCCCCCCTCCAGTTCAAAACACAGAGATGATGTAACTACACTAACTTACACTTCTCATTTAACCAAAAGTTCCATTTGTGAGAACAATGTTCCCCAGAAAAACAAACTGTAATTTTTTTTTTTACTAAGTCTTGAGTTAAAAAACCAAACAGACAACTTCTATTTATATTTTGTAATTCTTGTTAAAGCCAGGATATCTGGAATTTTGCACTAGTTGCATGAAATTCCTGAAGAAAAAAAAAGTTCTCTTGGATGTCCAGATTCATATATTAGACTTTCAATGATACCAGAACCTTACTCTTTCTATACATTTCTTTTTCAATCACTTCAACTTTTGTGTTTCCACCAGTTTCTCCCTACCTCAGCATAACATACCCAGAGGCTGAGCGTCCTGTGAAAATACTCTCACAGATTTTTGTAACAAATTCTTACAGTACTCCAAGCCTGAAAGGAAGAGTAGCTGAACTTCCACCATCATTCCTGCTCAGCAAATTATCAGTGTGCCTATGTGAAACAGGACCACGAGATTACAGCAACAAAGCAAGTATAAAACATATTCTAGCATTTGTTTATTCTGACCTCCCATCAGGCTGTCTAGAAATGGACACTGTGTTCCATTTCTGATGCTGTAAGGCTTGTGAAGGATCATGTTAAAACATAGAAAATTCATGCACTTAATGTATTTCATTACTTATCATTGCAATTAATAATCAGCTAAGCATCAAATAGCTTATTTTCTTCTTCCTCGGTAAAATGGGAAGAAAATAGTTCAGGCAATTTTACATTCATCCTTGTGAACACTTTACAGAAGCAAACTTTCCTATTCAATCTATTTCCTTCAAACAAAACTTTATACAGTACAGCAAAAAAGAAAATTTTAATAGTAGCATAGTCTCCACAGAAGACTTGAGGTAAGAAACAGTATGGTTTTCATCCAGTGGCAGCATAACTACTCATTTTCATATGGGATTTTTTGTTCTTCTTAAAGATAGCTTCAATGTAAACTAGAAGGTACTGGTCAAGAGTTTAAAATATAAACTACTGCATAAAAGAGGTTTTCTATACTTCAGCATATATCTCACCAATTAACAGCCTAATCACCATGTTTGCCCACAGTTGTCAGATGTAACATATGGATACAATACATGTTTATAAATCATTAAGTCAAATCTGGAATCTCTAAAAGTACCATGAACAAGGAAGTAATTGCACATGTTGGAAAGAATTTTCTCATAATTTACGTACGGACCCAAATAGCATGGCAGCAATCACATTTAACTAACTAACTGGCCCTATCCAAACACACTATATGAATAAAACATCTCTCTCCTAAGGAGAACATGATTTGAGAGCAAGGCTTTTCCAAGGGCAGAACAAAACCACCTTAAGTTACATTAGAAAACAAAAGTGTAACCCTTTAATGGGGATTAAAAAAAAAAAAAAAGACTGAGACAAAACAGAAAAATAAGATTATAAGGAAATGTCGCTCCACCCGCAGTTCTGGCAGGCCAGTTCCTCCCAGTCAGGCTCGCCTGACTAGCTTAAGGGCTTATTACTCCCCTCCACAGACTATCAGGCAGTTTCTAGGAAAACCTTTACTTTTTCATTACCTGAACACAAAGACAGAGCTACCACCTTTAAGCATAGAAGGTCTTGTGATAGAAATTGTGGGAAAACTGAGAAAACACCACACTTTACTAGCTCTACCCTCACAACCTCACAGCTGCACTCAGCTAGGCGGGACCCAACACCGCCCCGTAATGGCGGCATCCACCGCCCCCGCACACCTCAACGCAGGGCGCCGCCCCACGTGACCCTACCCCCTACCCCTCCCGAAGCTGCTCGGGCTGGTTTTACCTCAGCTGCCATCCAGCCGCTGTCCTTCACCCGAGGGCTTCCACACTGCCTGAGGAAAGGCAGCCGATAAGGTACCCCATCAAGTACCATTGCCTAAAAAGCATAAGTAAATGGTAAACCTGATTCGGTAGAAACTGTGGCACAGGTGTGTGTATTGTCTTTTGCATTATATGTGGAAATGGAGGAAACTAGGGCAAAGAGAGGCTGTAATTTTTTGTAAGGTTTTACATGAATAAGCACTTACAAGTTATCAGTAAGTTCTGGCCTGAATTACCACAGGCTGGGCTGTGTAAAGGTTCAGGTGGAGAGGTTATTTTGTGCTCCCTTTCCCAAAGCCGCTTCACTGCAACACTGTTAGTACAGACTTTTGGTGGTATGTGGTAAAACAAGCCCTGTTTTTAGAGTCTATAAAGCACTTTGGGGATCACTGAAAGTGAAAGGTGCTATATGTATAAAAGGTGTTAGCAATGGTACTTGGAGCACAATATGGTTTTAGAAAAATTTTCTCTGAGGAAGAAGTGAATCACCCTTTTTCCTCTACTAACTATAAGAAATAAATGTATCTAAAAATAAATGAAAAGCAGTTTGATAAAAGTTTTCTTGTGATTTATTAAGTGGGAGACAAAAAGCATCTGAGTTTGATCCCAGCTGGTTGTAGTTAAAAGGATTAAGATCAAGCCTGACCAATTCATATCTTACATTATTAAGGGTGTGAGTTTGTCTCCTGTAATACTGTAATACAGATAGAGTAAATATATATTTAAAAATCAAATTCAGTAATACTATTTGAATATTTTCTTGTGACACAACTCTGTTTTTAATTACCTGTTCTTCCAATCCTCCTAAGGAGGAATTATCTCCCTGCTACGTTTGTAGAATAATAGGATGGTTTGGGTTTGAAGATCATCTAGTTCCAACCCCCCTGCCATGGGCAGGGACACCCTCTACGAGACCACATTGCTCAAAGCTTTAAATTACCTTTGCTTCAATATGTTGATACAGTGCAAGTAAAGTTAATAATAGCAATAATGATTATTTTATATTGTGCTTCTGCAACTTTTTTCACATTATTTTATGTAACTTTCAAACAAAAGATCTATAGCAAATTATGCATGAACTGCAACAAAATTTAACTTTGCATTTTATATACTAATGGAGTAGGAGTGAACTTTTAATAACTGAGTATCAGCATATGCATGACTATTAAAGATAGAACACCTTTTGAAATGAAGTAAATTTTTAGGAAATTTCTCTTACTAGTAAAAAGTATCATGCCTTATTGATATATAAGAAAAATACTTTTTTAATTCTATAGTTTATGTAGACAAAAATGTAAAGCATTTTTCTCTGTTTTCTTAAAAAACAAAATAACACTGGAATAATCTAACTGTTCTGGTAAAATACGTTCTAGTGCATAGTAACTTTCATCCTGACAGATCCCCAAACTGCTCTAGAGATTGCAAACACAGGAATTGCTTCTCAAAGCACTGAAATTCTGTGCTAGGAGCACTACATTAAAGTGATTCTGGAAAGGGTATTGAAAACTAAGTTATCCAGTGGAAATGGTGGAGCATAGCTGTTTAGACTTGGGAGAAAGCAGCTACCAAAACTCAGCTGGACTACTTTTACAAAAAATACTCTGTAAAAAGAGTCACAGAATTGGATGAAACAGAATTATAAGGATACTTTAAAACGTGTTACAGCAGTTTGATGTGCAGGGCCTGATTCCATACTTTAAATTTTGTTTTACCTGTATAGTAAATATGGTTTAAAAACTGGAGGATCTGGTCAATAATTTTCTGTTAAATTGATTCAGAGCCCACTGTGGCATGTTCTATACGGTTGTGTTGGGTTTGAGTGGCAAGGTTTTGGTAGCGGGGGGGCTACAGGGGTGGCTTCTGTGAGAAGCTGCTAGAAGCTCCCCCTGTGTCTGACAGAGCCAATGCCAGCCGGCTCCAAGACGGGCCCGCCGCTGGCCAAGGCCAAGCCAATCAGCACCTCTGTGATAACATATTTAAGAAGAAGAAAAACACTTAGAGAGAGCTTTTGCAGCCGGAGAGAGGAGTGAGAAGATGTAAGAAACTCTGCAGACACCAAGGTCAGTGCAGATGGAGGGGGAGGAGGAGCTCCAGGCACCGCAGCAGAGATGCCCCCTGCAGCCCGTGGTGAAGACCATGGTGAAGCAGGCTGTCCCCTGCAGCCCATGGAGGAAGGATGAGGGGGTGTAGAGATTCCACCTGCAGCCTGTGGAGGACCCCATGCCAGAGCAGGTGGAGGCACCTGAAGGAGGCCGTGACCCCGTGGGAAGCCCACGCTGGAGCAAGTTCCAGGCCGGACCGGTGGACCCGTGAAGAGGGGAGCCCATGCCAGGGCAGGTTTGCTGGCAGGACTTGTGACCCCGTGGGGGACCCCACGCTGGAGCAGTTTGCTCCTGAAGGTCTGCACCCCGTGAGAGGGACTCCATGCTGGAGCAGGGGAACGATGAGAGGAGTCCTCCCCCTGAGGATGAAGAAGCGGCAGAAACACCGTGAGATGAACTGACCGTAACCCCCATTCCCCGTCCCCCTGTGCCACTGAGGGGGGGGAAGGTTGAAGCCAGGAGTGAAGTTGAGCCCGGGAGGATGGGAGGGGTGGGGGGAGGTGTTTTAAGAGTTGATTTTATTTTCTCATTCCTCTACTCTGTTTTGCCTAGTAATAAATTAGATGAATTCCCTAAGTTTGGTCTGTTTTGCTCGTGACAACAATTAGTGAGTGATCTCTCCCTGTCCTTATCTCGACCTACAAGCATTTCGTTATGCCTTTTCTCCCCTGTTTACTGAAGAGGGGAGTGATAGAGCAGCTCTGGTGGGCACCTGGCCCCCAGCCAGGCTCAACCCACCACAACGGTTTACAAAATTTGCCAGAACTATAGCTCTGGAAATCAAATGCCTTAACTTAAGTGTAAAGTGAGAGAGCCTGCATATCTCAACAACAGAACTTCATTAAATATTTGTATAGACAGCTATGTATCAGCACTGAATACGTAATTTCAGATTTTATTACAAATGTCAGGCTAGATCAAAACAAGCTATGCTCTTGACTGAAGCCTGCCATGGTAGAGCTGATGCTTAACAGATTCTCGGAAAACTTGATTTTTAAAGTTTTGCCTAGATCCATGAACTTTCTAAAGATACTATAGCTCCTTCATGGACTTGTACATAAATAATGAAAAATGCGTTGTTTACATTTCTTCACCACCTCCTGGCTGAAACCTGTCAACAATTTGGATGAAATAAGAGGACAAAATATTTCTAGTTAGAAATCTGCATGTCCATTGACTCAGCGTGGCCAGCCTGTTGTCAGTGATGTTCAGACACAAGTGATGTGGCATAGACTCAGGCTTGTAATGTAGAACAAAAAAGTCTGGGATTATTTCCCATCTATTCTCCTTCTTCTCACATAGTGCAAGAAGATGAACAGTTTCAAAAGGTTTTTAAGGGGGGGGGAGTCATAACTACATTAACAATGAGAACAGTGTACGTCCGTATATCAGAGTCCTGTAGATCATTATCGTTCATGAAAAAGCTTTTAAAAATCATATTAAGGCACATTTTCTGACACAATATCACGGGCCTATGATGTGTTTTATCATTACTGGTACACTGCACAGAACATTTTTGAAGAAAATAGAATATTAGTTCTTGAAAGTAGGAATTAAATGTGGAAAAACCTGAAAGGAATAATGTGAACAATGATTAGATTGAAGTTTCAAATAGATGTATATTCTTCTTTCTCTGTTTTGTCTAAAAGTCATGTCCCTACTCCACAAACCCAGGTGAAAAAACTAATTTTGCATATAAATGGAGTGACTTCACCACTCGCTAACAGCTTATTATTTAAATGTAAGAAATAGAAAAGAGCACAAAAAGTACCACAAAACGCATACCAGCCTATTAGCTGAAGTAATCACAACACAGAGAATCTTTGAATAGTATGTGATTGTATTACACACTGTATTGTTTGTAAGTTTTATCATACTTTACATTTGGGTGACTTTCCCTGTTTCAGTCAACTAGAAATGACCAAAGGCTTTTTGGTTATCCTTGGAAATCAGACATTTATATTACCGTTGTAATAGAAATGTCATGAAAACACATCAGGATAAACTGTTCGTTTACATCAGCTAATTATGCCTCCAAATCTAAGACCTCCCAAGAAAATGGATGGTTTTCTTTATATGCAGAAGTTGTTTTGAATGACTTAAGCAAGAACAATGCAAGTCACACAAGGACATAATTATATGTTGCTTCACAAGATAGAAGGACAGTGATGAGATTAACTGCTCCATCAATTACTGGTGTAAGAAGTAGGAATATTGATTTGTGATTAAATGAATAGAGAAAATAATAACATTTCAAATCTTTAACTCCTGACAATGTAACTGTCAGTCAGAACTCCTAATGATTTCCAGTAAAATAGATGCTCAGAACTTGCAAAATTCAAGCCCTGAGTGTTTAGTAAAGAAAACTTGGTGTTCTGTTACTAAAATCTATCAGCATTCCAGTGTTGTGGTTATATGTGATATGTATTAAGTGCACTAGAGCAAATTTCCCAGAGAAAATGTTCTGTTCTGGTGTAGGAACTGGAAGTATTAAAGTACTGTGATATTGAAAAGTAGCCACAATTTCTATTACAACATAATCATTAGGAACAAAATATTGGAAGGTTTAACAGGATTTCTGGAATACTTTCCTGGAGCTTAATGATGCTAGTCCCATGTATACTTTAAAGTATTATGAGACATTTTGAATTTTTTCAAACATGCCAATATATAAAAAGAGTGTGATATGGTGTCTTAAGTTTGCAGGTCTATTTGCCTAATAAAATTCCACTATACTTTATGTGACACAGTACATTACACCTATTTTCTGATATCCAGAGATGATGAATTCCTAGAGGCAGCCTCATGTCTCACAGTGATGTTTCTGTATGTGTCAGTAGAAGTGTGTATATTATCAGTAGTTTTTTCACTACTGCTACTACCAGCATTAGTGATGGGAGTATTTTTATTATTTGATTTTTTTTTTACTCTGTGCCACGTAGCACAGATTTTTGTTTTTTTTTTTTTACAGAGTTTGAGGCAGCATGTTATTCCTTAGTGCACAGTGTGGATGAATGCTGCATTGTTTTAAATGGAGAATCATTCTCTGTAACCTGAGGGATACTGCCAAGTCTGATTTCTTTAAAATCAATTCAAGAGATTCATGCTCAGACTTGGCTGGAATATGGAGGCATACACTTTTTGATCAAATAAAAAAAATACAAGGACTTGTAGTGCCTCTTCTCTTGGGATGCAATGTTTTCTTGTAGGGAAAAAAAAAAAATTGTTAGACTTTTTTTCATGGAACACACTATATTCTGCCATATATTTGCTAGAGTATTCTACTCTTACTCAGATTAAAGCACACAAATATCAGGTTGACATATCTTTTCTGTCCTAGAAAAGTATGATCAGTCATCTGAATCCATTGTTTAAATTCATATGATTTCAGTAGAAAACAAAGCAAGTAATTACACTAGCCACACAGTGCTCTTTCTTATACAATTAGAAATCAGTGCAATGGGGCTTTCTGTTATTTGTTCATTTATTTGTTTTATAACAGAGACATTGGGGGAATTCAGTTGAAAAATATCTGTGAGATGAATTTCCAAGCTGATGACCAATATAGTGTTGCCTGGAATGCAGATTATGTTCCATTCCTTGGTTCAGATATATACTTCTCACATGGTCTCTGCAGAACAGTAAAAGCTTTGCACTCTCCTTGACTGCTAATATTTAAGAATTCTATCAATGATAGATAAAGTAATCATTAGAATTTCAGCCATCTCATTTGACCTGAAATTAAGAAGGTGAATAATCATATTGAAATAAATCTGTGGTTAATTATTTAGCCATTCAATTGAACTGTAAGACTTTTTAATGAAGGCTTGTTATTGAAATGATTATTTTATTACATTTTAAAGAAATAAAATTGATACTTTTTTTTAAAATCAGTGTCCAAAAGCTCAAACTTAACACCACCTCAAGTCACCACATATCTCCTTATACCGACACTAAGAGGAGACCAACAAATGAAAACATCAAAATTGCTGAAAAATACAGTTTATCATAGTTTGTTCTAGCACAGGACTTGGGTTGCAGTGCTCCAAGACAACTGGTCACGTCTAGCCTTCAGTTACTAAAAACCAAAACCAAGAAAAAATCAGCAAGGTGTAGCTCTGCTTACTATTCTTGATTATTGTTTTCTGCAGATTGCTCTCTGAGATCAGATTGAGTGCATGTGTACAGCTAACTCCTAAAACATTAGCTGTTACATTTGTTCCTGAGAAACAATGAATAATACTGACCCTTTTCATGTTTCTGAGCATAATACAACCCATTAGGTTTCTTAAAAAAAAAAAAAAAACCACAACCAGCTACAACTACTAATTTGTACTTCTCAGTTTTTAACTGAGAGAACTAAGAGCTTACAGTTTAGAGAATATACAGGTTAGTCTCCCATCTTTTGGTGTGAAACTTTGATCTTTTATAGTAGTGGGAAGGAAAGAAGACACACACTAGATATTTCAGTGGTGCCAGCACTGCTAAGACATTGCTGGTAAGAGAAGAATGTTTTCACTCTAAGTATGAATGAGTTACTGGTCTTCCTTAAGCAAGCATACAGAGAGGAACTAAATATTGTCAGCAAAACAAGAACAAAATAATCGCATGCTAAGTTTGTTTTAGGTAGGTTGGACTATCTGCAGATTTACATGAATATGCTATTTTGCATGGGATAGTTTAAATGCATCATTCTCTTTTAGAAATTAAAGATGCATTTATATTTACTTATTTTTCACTCAGTGCTTTTGCAAATTGTCTTTGTGTAAGTCTTCATTACTATGTTTTAGCAAGCAGGCCACCTAGTGCCTAGCAATAACAAGTACTCTGTAATGACCTGAAGTGTTCTGCAAGAAGTAATAGTACGCTTAGTTGACTGGGTATCAAAATCATGTTGCCATGTTACAACTCTGCAAAAATAACAGAGAATTAAGTACCGCCCCTACCCCGAGTAGAATTGTGACGGTTTCCTGTGAAAATTTAAATATGGAATAGATAAAAACCTTTTTCTTGTTAAGAAAGATCACATTGTTTTCTTTAAAAGCTAATTTTGTAAGTAATCAAGCTACTTGCAAGATTTCAATTATTTCAGTCTGTTGCTGAAAAATAAATGACAGTCCTTTTCTACAAGTAAGATTTCCAATTTTTCTTAGACCCGTGTAATTTCTAATCTAATAAGACTAAGAATGATGTCGTATTTTAATGTGTGAATGACATGTCTGGTATTACTGTTGCAAGGGGTATTTCCTCCTAATTTTGCTTGTGTCAGTATTTTAGAATCCAGTTCAGCTTCTTTTAAGATTGTTGGCAAAGTTTCCATAAAGATCAAGAGATACAGTGCCTGTTAAGCTTTCTGTTTCATCTTGGCGATATACAGCTTTCCTGTATACTGGAATGAAAATTCAATAATCTCAAGAAGCAGCCAATAGTCCCTCAAAGTAAAAAAGAATGCTTCTGTCTTTACTCAATTTTAAATTACCCTTAGTGCTTTGCTTGGAATAGTGAGATTTTAAGCCTATTGAAAGGCTATGTTGAAAGTTATCAGAGGATACTTCTTATTCAGATTCTATAGACCAATTTTCAAATATTCTAATTTGACGTATCTCCATGAAAGTAAGTCAGATCACAAATGGCTTAGTCAGAACCAATGCTTTAGTCCTCCTAAACTTCAGTGGAACTTAGGTTCCCACAGCACTGGGAGATGTATATCCAGTGCTGGATATATTTTTCCAAAAACTTATTTACCCTGGAAAGCATACCCTGAATCTTCTGGTTCAATTTATGAACTTATTTAGGATTTATGTGTGTGTATACATACACTGCTTATATGGAGAAGAAATAATGAAAAGCATTCAGTGAAATAAACTTCTTTTGAGGATTAAAGTAAAATTTAAGAGAACATGCCTACTACTTACAAATCTACCTCAAGCTAATAGTTAGAGATTCTTTCCCCAAGATACTCAACATTCTGTAGGTGACTGTGACCATATAACTGTACAATACTATCCAACACCATTTAGATTGCACTGCATTTACTACTGATGAGATTTACTTTGATGGCCATCGATATTTACCAAAAAAAACCCCAACAATACTCCAAGATGTCAGACCTGCCTAGAACAGGAAGTAAATTCTGAATGTGTTTGAAAGAAAAGAATCTTTCATTCCCTGGTAAATGAAAGCTCCCATTTGCCAAATTTCATGTTCTATCTAAAATTTAGATTCACAACAATAAAATTCCCTTGTAGCAACTTGCGTGCTTTTTGGAGTTTCACAGGTAAAAGGAATTATTTTTTCTGAAAGATTATAGTCTTATTACCCATCTCTTGATATCTACTAGTCATGTATTAGAAAGATAAAGGACACCCATTCATACCTGCTTGACTGATTATTTCCACCTTTCTGATCTGAAAGGCATCATCCCTACCCAGACATTAATAACAGCAAAAAACCCAAATTGAACCATTATTTATCCCCTGCCCCAAAGAATCTGGGGACTGTAGGACAGAGCCAGTAATGTCTGGGATAATTAAAAACAGAGTACATGAACTAGATCATGACATGACCATGAATCTATCCCATGATGGATTTTTAGTTGGATATGAATGTTACAACATATGAAATTAAAATTATCAAACCAATACAATCTAATACCAACGTGCTGGGGTGAGATAGCATTCCTGGAGCTAAGAATCATGGGCTAAATTGGTCTCTAATGGGGATACAATGGACAATATCATAATATAAGGATAAATTTTCAGGTGTGTTGGAGCTCCTGAAGCTGACAGAATTTTCATTTTTTCCAGTCTTGAGGAATCAATTATGAAGCAGGATCCAAAAAGTGAAAACATCAATACTGGCTGCAAGAATGGCTGCACTACCAATACTGCTTGTCGTTTGCTGCCTAGCAGTTTTCCTTCTTTCAGAGTGACAACTCTAAAAGAACTTAATCTAACTACATGTTAGAGTAGAGGACCTGTGACTGGTTGTTGTCATCAATGTGTAACATCCCTTGGGTGACAGGTTCTCTCATTCATCTGAGTGCTCATGCATATTGACAAGGATGCTGCCTGCCAAAAATGACAATACTGCGCAGTATTTCTTTAGCTGTATCTCGCCTTTTAGACTGCTGCATGCCACAGGATAGTCTGCTAAGCCAGACTCTTTTTCACAAGTAGGTCCTATAGCAACTGCATTCTTTCAGGTCCTTAAGAACCAGGGTTCTTTCCTGGAAAACTAAATTTTTTTTCTGATACAAGTGAAGGGACATCAAGGGAGTGAAGTCATGCATAACAAGGCTTGTCCTATTATAAGGCTAATCTATAAGGCTCTGTCTTTATTCTTTCTATCCTCAGCATAAGACCAGATTAGAAATAGCAACAAAAGGTTTTGGTTTCCTGACAGACTAAAGTAGGCTGGAGGGACAGTGGAATTGGCTGTTGCAATTTCAACATTGGCATCTGTTCTAAGCTTGAGTACCATACGCTGCTGCAAGCAGAGTGTAAAAATGACAGCATATCTATGTATCCAATCTAGTCCTGCAGTAGAAACACTGGTATTATTTGCAAAGTGGTTAATCATTTATAATTCTTCTATTTGAGGAAATGGCCAATAGTATTAGCCATGCAGGCCTCTGTGGGCTAATGTAATTAGTCTTGTGCAGTTTAAGACCAGATAGAATGGTATTAGAGAGAATGGAGGACTATTTTAATTGGATGATGGCAAAATCCCTCTAAGCACTATGGCTGTCTCCTGTGTTCAAAATCCTTTAAAAAGTTCACAGATTCCAATTGTTTTGTGCAGAAACAGTATTTCTATCTAAATTATATTAAACGTGTCAGCTCATTTCCAGAGTAAAATGATAAAAGCACATTCAACTTCTGCAAAGCTGATCACTTTAAAGAGAAATATAAGATAATTAAAAGCTGTTACAACTGACAATACAACACTGCAGCTTCAAAATTCTCCCCTAATTACAGCTGCTAACTTTTAATAGCAATTGTAACAGTGAGTCAGATTTGACATTACAATAGCATCCCAACCTCTTCTTTGGGAGAAAGGCTCCTGGGAAAATACAAGGTGAGCATATCCAGCCAAGACCACTGCAAGTTTTGAAAAGCCAGTGGTCGCTTTCTATTTTATTCTTGTTGAGAAATGTAGATTAGTTCCCCTTTGTTTGAATGCAGTCTTTTTAACAAGGTCATATGTAACCAGGTGGAGCTGATTCTCTCAAAACATTAAGGGACCTTCAAGGCACTGCTCCTTGAAAAGACCTTCTTTTATAGGTACTTTCTGAGCCAAGTATAGGGCTGATATAAATAGCTTTATACCATTCTTGTTCTTTTAAAGTATTTGCATGACAGGATAGAGGAAGGGCATTCTGAAGCATACTGTACTTCTTGGTTTGGTATTAATTAACCTTTTCTTAGTTTGGTATTAATGTGTTATAGAAGACAGAGAAATTCTGAAACTGCTATAGCTTAGAAATAGTGTATGCTTTTGCCCTCCAAGAATAGTGTCTCCATTGTCTTTAACAGGGATTAAATGAGGGATGAAAATGAAAATTAGAGCCACTGAGGCTTTTTCTCAGCTGTGCAACAGGAGCTGTTGACTCCTGGTCTCCCAGTCAGCCTAACTGAAGATCAGGCCAGCATGTGACTCTCTTAAGCTTGTGCAATTGGCACTTATTTCTATGAAAGGAGGATACAAAAGAGGAGAGGGCTGAATTCCTTATGAGCATAAACAGAGAAAATACCCATGGTGGACATTTTGTCCAGAACCTGGGAAGACTTGATAGGTCCTGTGCTTTCGATGTTACCCGCAGGTTTAAAGTCTTAAGGCTACATATCTCTGTCCTCTAAGGACACTTACTAACCCTTATGTGAATTTAGGGGTATGAACTGTATCTGACAACCTTTCAACCAAAGTGCTTTTTAAATCAAATCACTTTCAGTGAATTTTATCCATCACTGAGAATTTGCTTATATGAAGAAGTAGTTCCATCAGATTGTATTGGTGATTCAGTGCACAGAGAAATTGCATAATATCTTATGAAAAGGAAAACACACAAAATTTAATCACTGGTCTACTGTACTGAAATGAATGCTAAGATCATTCTAAGATCAATACAGTGTTAGAATAAAAACTGAATCAAATTCTTTTCTCAGATAGTCAGCGGTTTAGGTTTGTCAAATTAATGGGCAATTCTTTGTAGACTTCATGGCTTATCCTGTCAGTTTCTCACTTCAAGCAAAATTACCATTAAATAATTCTTTCTGAGGAAGTCTTTTGGATTAAAGCTAATGCCAACATTCAGGTATGGAAGATTTATTTCTGTAGAGTTTGACCTGCTACACATCCTCGCAGAAGGAAGAGTAGAGGAGCATAATGCTGGGATTTTCAGTCTCCAAAGTATCTTCTGATTTGTGGTATTGCATAATTCCCAAAGAGTGATACACAATCTATTTTGAGAAACAGTGGAATAGAACAGTGACAAAATAGGAAGTGTTGACTTACCATCCCTTAACAAAAATCTTCCTTAAGATCCAGCTATTTGTGAAATCCATCTCTGTCACTGAGTAGCTACTAAGAGCTGCCCCCAGGACAGGGTTCTGAAAGGAACCACCATCCTGTTCCCATAGCAGGAC
The DNA here is from genome assembly GCF_028858705.1 of Grus americana. Taxonomy (NCBI): domain Eukaryota; kingdom Metazoa; phylum Chordata; class Aves; order Gruiformes; family Gruidae; genus Grus; species Grus americana. Next base: position 5,084,440 of record NC_072863.1, on the reverse strand, counting down.
ATCAAGACGTCAGTTAGATACCCTGTATCACAGGGGTCTGATCCAAGGCTCTGCAACAAGGCAGATTCTATGCTGCCCTCTTGCAACATTTCTAGTTACATTATAATTATTTTAAAATATTATAATTATTTTAAAATATGTGGCCATCATGGCATGAACTATGTAGATCAATTAATACGGACCTTACGTTGTTGCCACCTGCTATGAAATTTTCAGAGGACTTAAATGTGAATCATATGAAACCCTTTCAAGGCTATTCTTGGTCTAACTATATACTATATAGACCTCACTTATTTCCCTGTTTCATCGAGTAGTAATCAGCTATCCTGAACCTGTGACATTCACACCAAAGTGATCATGAAGAGGAAAAACATTGTCAGTGTTGTTTCAGGTCTCATCTGGTTCTAGAAGTAATTGAAGAGGGATGTTCCATTCCGTTTAAAGTATCCCAAGAGTAGAATTTAGTGGAAAAGAACTTCTAAGAGCAAATGAGGAAGGTTCTAAAAGAAAAATACCCAAGGGATCATATCTCAGACACAAATATTTTTTTAAATTACAGGTGCTCATAATTACTTGTAAGGGAGAAAACTAATTATGGCAGTCTTCAGGGAGCTTAAATGTGGTAAATACTGAGAGAAAGCAGCCTGGGTTTTTGAAAGTTATTTGTATACATTGCTTACACTTTCACTCCTTGCTGGCATGTAAGCATCTCTCTCTTCTTTGTGTTTGTTTTTTTTTTATTATTTTGTTATTACACGGAAGTATTTTTCTTTATGTTAAATAATGAGAAATAAACCTCAGTTCATACTGAATTTCCTGCTTTTAAAAGTTTTAAAAGGTTTTCTTCTTATAGAGAATATTCCCATGCTCACTAAACGAACACATAAAATCTTATGTTCATCAACAAAAAAAAAGCTATCTGAGTGTATTCTGTATTGCCATGTAAGCCATGGTGGAAAAATGTAATTTTTTTTTTTTTTTTACATGTGAATGAATATATTCTTGTACTGAGACAAATAATAAACACTGAAATACTTTTCATATATTACTATGGAAAATTGCTGTGGAGCAAGAATACACCATATGATAAGAGATACAGATGTGGCTTAAAAGATGACATTCAAACATTCAAAATAGCTAAATATGTTTTGAATAAGGCTTTTGCATATATCCTAGCTAGTGGTATCTTCTATATACTTCTATATACTATGTATTGAATCATTGTTCAGACTCAAATTACCATAACCCCAAGGAAAATGTATACAAGCTACAAGCCATGTATCCCTTTCTACATGTCACCTATGTTGGCAAAATAAGGATCAGAGAAGAAAAAACTGAGTTTTGTTATATATTACGTAGCTAGTAGATTACTACAGCATGTCTGGATTCATCAGTAAGTTCTAGAGTTAATGACAAGAAATTAGAATTAAGTACGCTTTTTACACGATAAACTATGACTACTCAGCACTGTGGTTTATCATATATGGTTTCTGGTTGCGTGTCATTATGACAGGATGCTGTGAGCTTTAAAAATCTCTTGCACTGACTTCAGCAAAACAGAAAGGATGGAAAAAACTGAATGAAAGAAAACAAGTATGTTTTCTGTTAAAGAAAAATAGGATCCCTCTTCTTCCAATCTTCTTCCTATTTTTTGTACAAAAATATTTTAAATAAACCAAAGCCTACCTCAGTATAATCCCAATAAAGCCAATGTCATAGAGATATAATTAATTTTAAAGAACAGTAAAGCCATGTACTATATTATTTTGATTTGTACTGATGTTCCATTGACTTGGACAAGACTTCCATTGCCCTAGTTCAACTGGAGTCAACGTTAATTTTGACATCATGAGAGATTCACTGTTACAGTATTTCTGATCTTCTATCAGTCCAAAATATTTGCATAGCAAAAATTCAATTGTATAAAAGGCATAAATTGTTTCTAATATTATGGCATTACAAATTTTGTCCCCTAAATGCTAAATTAGATGACAATGAGTAACTCTACTTGCTGTAGTGACTAGTCATGGACTCGGTATATGTGTTACATTGCTTTAAAATACAGCACCTTGGAAGTGAAATCCTCTGAGTAAACAGTTAAAGATCTTTTTTTGTTATAAGCTTTTTACTTGATATAGCTAATTAAATGATCGGTTAGGTCTAATTCTAATATTCTTGTTTGCATACTTTCCACTTAGATCTAGATTTGTTTGAATTTCTAACAAGCATCTATTCCATCTAGATCCCAGTGACAAATTCTTAAATGATCAATCAGTAATTAATTACCAGAATAATAGCTACACCTCACTGAATTTGGTAAAATGTGTCTAGTTATACAAGTATGTTAATTAAGAGATTCCTGTATATTATTTGATCAGTTACAGCAGTCTAAAAGTGATACTCAGTCAAGATCCTGAGGGGACAAAGGAAGGCAAGGAGCAGAGTACAGATCCTGGACTTCGAGAGGGCAGACTTTGGTTTAGGCAGGGATTTCTTTCGGGTGGGTGAGATCCTGTATGAGGCAGCTCTGAAAGGAAAAGGAGCTCAAGAGAGCTGGCAGACCTTTAAGGGCAACCTTCTGCAAGCAGAATGCTCCAAGCTGATAACCCAGGAAAATAAGCAGACATACCAGGAGACCTGCATGTTTTCACAGGGAACTCCTGAGTAAGGTCCAGTACAAAAAGGATGTACACAGGACATGAAAGTGAAGACAGACAACAGAAACATTGCCTCTCTGTCTTTAAGGAGGAGGTCTTTGTGCCTAAAGACAGAAGGTTCAAGGCGGAAAGGAACTACCAGCATAGAAAAAATCCCAGGAAGCCAAAGCCAGGCCCTTTACTGAGGTGCACAGTGAGGGAACAAGAGATGGGCTCATAAACTGAAACGGGGAAGGTTCTGACTGGATATAGTGGCACAAAAAAATCACTTGGGATAATTAAGCATTGGAGCAGCTTGACCAGAGAGGTTGTGGGGTCTTTCTCTGTGCAGGTTAAAACCTGACTGGACAAAGCCTAAAGCAACCAATCTGAATTCAGTGCAGACATTGCTCTGAGCAGGAGAAGATTGGGCTAGAAATTCCCAAGGTTCCTTCCTACGTGAATTATTCTATGATTCTATAAAAATTTAATCGCAAGGATAAGATACAGGTATAAGTATGAGTTTGATTTGTGGAATGCAGTACTTTTCATTTCTTTAATCTTGTGCCAGGGTAAAGGTATAAAAAAAAAAACCTTCACAGCTATTACATTTGTGTCAGGTCAAGAAGTCTGTGTCAGTTTTTTAATATCAGCCAGAGATTACCAAAGACAAAAACTTGATGAGCACTTTGCATAATTGAAAAGGCAAAAATTGCTTCTCAGAACTATTTTAAATAATTCTTTGCAGTACCAGGCTTATTGGGCATGTTTTTCCTTTCTACTAATGAAAATTATTTGAACCATGAAAAGAGGTTCACCTTTAATCCCAAATACTGATTTAAGGGAAAAAAAGAAAGTATTTTGTATGTATTATAGATTCATTAAACTGTTCAGCACCCCTTGAAACCTGGAAAATCTCCCTGCAAATGGAAAAAACTCTTATTTCTCACATGATGTAAATAGCACTTAATGCCATAGTGAAGCACACCATTTTATGTTCAGGAACAATGCTGCATTATTTGTAATGAGGGGGTGTGTTTTCAGTGAGAAAGTATTCATCCTCACCATCAAGTAAGTTAAAGTAATGTCTGCATAAAACATACTTTCCACGTCTTCCAGATTTAAAAATGACTGATTCAAAGCCAGAATCTACAGAACTGTTTTATATGAATTTCTGCTTTCTGTGATGCAAATATATATCAATTCCCTAGCCTTGTTGCTAGTGCTTTGAGGAATATTTATATGAACCCTCAAACACAATGAAAATTTCCGCCTGTTACGGTTGTACAGCTTACACGTTGCAGTGCTTGTAGACATACAGCTAGAGGACTCTTACAACCACCTGATAACTGTCACTGCTGTCCCATGATGGTCATCTTAGGAAATGGTATTTGTGTTCTGTGTATCTGAAAAACTGAAAGTTTTTTCCATTGAGGAATAACATCATTGTACAAATAAACTGTATTAAATTGGAATATATTGCCTTTAAAGATGGAATTAAATATGGATCAGGCACAAATATCTGGTTTCCAAAACCCCTCTCAAATAATGAGCAGTGTTCTAAGCAGTGATAAATTCCGATCTATTTTTGAAGTTGTATGAGTGTAGAGTCATGAACATTTTATATCATTTCCCTTGATAAATGGATTACCATCTGGCAATTTCTCATAAACAAGTATGTTAGTTTAATTTAGTTTTTTAATAAATTAAATGTGGTACCTAACTGAAATTGGTACATGTTTTGTCTAAATATAATAAATAAACAAAACACACCAAAAAAATATCTCCATTTCAACTTTATGGCTACAAACTTTTAAAATGGATGGAATATATAATGGATGCCACATGTCTAGTCAGAAGTTAAAAAGTACCTCAGAAAATTTTCTTATGCTACAGAAAGAAAAAAGGAGACACAAAATAGATTTTTTCCCCCAAATGTATCAGAAGTCATAGCCAGTAGGCAGTTGTGCTTTAACTTTAAAAAAACATGCCTGAACTTTATGACTTTACGCCTTTACCTTCCAGCGAGGTTTATTTTTGGTTCCTTTCCGACTGTAAAATGGACTGTGAGATTCTCTTCAGGTTTAAAATAATTAGTAAACCCTTAGAATACTCATTATAAATAGATCAAAGCTTCAACCCAACTTCAATACAAAGGCAAGCCTTTTAGATCAAACTTGAACTACCGCCCATCCCACATACGTCCTGCTGATATCTTACTTTGGGTTCAGTTAAATTATTAACACCAAAATACTGAATAATTCATTATTTAAAGAAAAATAACAAGAAACTTCATTTATACAACTCCTATACCAATTAAGTTTTCTCTTATTTCCTTTTTAATCTGGAGTGTTTTTTTGCTGTAAATTTAATGACTCAATCCCTCATTTATAGGATTGAAACAAAACTCAAGGTAATTAGGAAGTCAAGAAAATGCAAGCAGGAGGCATTAGGCATGAATTGAAAAGGTAAAAAGATGTTTGTAAAGATCAAACTTTCTTACTCTGCTAAGTACCTAGAATTCTTGATGACAATCCTAGATGTCCAGTTGCCAGGGCAATTCAGAATTAATGTAATCAGGTATACTAATGTGTCACATAAGAGTAACAGACAAGTGCCCCTGGATTTTACTTTAATTTACAATATCCAGTTGGATCTGGACAATAATATAAAAGAAGCTACACTAGGAATCTGAATTCTGGAAAGAACGATATACTTTTTATATATCAGAAAGTTCTCTTCTGTGCAGAGTCTGTAGTTTGTCTGAATGGAAAATGGTCAATAACAACTGTATGTAAAATTTTTTGCCAATGTCAAAAATATATCAAGGTTGGATATAGCACAAAATACAAAATTAGCAAAACATTTGAATCTCTGTGCCTTTAAAATTTATGAACAATATGTGATATCAGAGGCATGATATTTAATGAAAACTAGCTTAAATTTATAAAAAGTAAAGCAAAAAGGCAGTTTATCAGTCAGCAACTGAAATCGATGGCATGTGCCTTCACGGTCTTTCTACCATAAACATTTCAGTATTCACACGGGTACACTCACCCTGCCTTATGTCTGGCTTGTGTGCTTAGCACTTATAAATCAGAGCAACCCCTTTAATATCAAAGTAAAAAATGCATTTGTATGAAGATAAATCTAACTCTACAGATTTAAGAGTTAGCATTTTCAATATGGAACAGCATGTTTAATTTAAGAAAAAAATCCAAAACACTTAAGATCCTTATTTTTCTCTTACTCTTTTAAGCTTCTACCATGACCTGGAAATGATCAAATAAATTATTTTTGAGGGTTACTGAAATAAAAAACTTTAACAATGGTTTGCTGCAGCAGCCTGTGCACTGATTCAGAACATACTGTGTAGGTAATGAGAAAAAGGTCTGCAGTATCACTAAGAAGTATTTATTAGTGAAAGTGGGTAACAAGTTCATAAAAGAAGATGCCCTTTCATGAGGCATTAGTTCAAATTATCAGTACGCATCAAAAAAATAGGATCACTCTGCATAAAAATGAACACACTGCAAGTGCCTCATCCTTTATCGACAGAAATACTTACTGTGCTGAAAAACTGGTACTACAAGGTAGAAATTAAATTCACACATTTTCTAAGACTTTCTGTGATTTTAGTGGGTATGTTTCAGGCAATTTCTGATTTGTTCATTGCCAATGTGGAAGTAGCCAATAAAATCAAAATCCTGTTTTGCCAATATTTTCTTTGGTCTTGGAGATACCTATAGGTAGAAAGGGCAGATTTTGCATTAAAATGTAATACCATCTTCTAGAATTTTTTTTTCTGTTTGTTTTTTTTCTTTCCAAATTGCTAAGGATGTAATAATACAGAATTACGAAACCCGTAGGAACTCGATTCTCATGTCAGGACCAGAAAAAGCACAGAAAGCATGTATCTATTTTTACTTCATACCTGTTATTTAGGAATAAAGATATTCTTTGTGCTCACTTTATATTCCTAAATTCTTCAAGCCAGAATCGTGTTTTTATGTACATCACCGTCAGCAATCAATCCTGATGAGAACTTTTCAATTCCATATAATATAAATTCTAATTATCAAATAAATTTCATTTCCAAATGTCTTGTTTTACTCCAGTATTATTTATGTCAGAATATTTGCTATGGTGAGAGTCATTGCTGTCAGAAATAAATAAATAAAAAAAATTAAAATAATTTAAATGCAGGTTACAGAATTTGTCTAAACAACAAAAAATTTAGAAATATTTATTTCATCCTTATTTATTGTTTTTTATTGTTCCTAAAGAAATGTTTACAGTCACTCTGCAGGACTGAAAACTTAGAAATAATATAAAGAGAAGAACATGCAGTGAACAACAAAGATTCTTCTGATTCTCCCAGATAAAAAATACAGCCATTCATGTTCCAGTAATGCAATCTCAATAACTGTTTCTCAGTATTCTTCCAGTTTTATTCCTTCTACACTTGCTTGAATTCACCATATAGGTTTAAGCAGCTGCACAGTGTATAGCGCACAGTATATTACTGTATAGTAGCTCAGACTGAATAAGCAGATCTTTCTTTGGGCTTTTCATCACCACCAGACTAAGATGCCTCTATTAATTCAAGTCCTCTGGTATAATGTATCTGGCAAAATGGGGCACCAAATGTTTGCCACAAGTTAGAGAGCAGTGAGGAAACATGAAATAAATTATTCTTTGCTGCTACCCTACAAACAGAAAGTGAAGCGAGGTTCTGGGACATTTAGCAGTTGGGTGGGTTGAAGTTGCAATGTATTTTAATTTAAATAGGAATGGGATTTTTTGCTGCATCACACTTATGCAACTGAGACCATATTCAGATTAACTGATAGTTCTGACAGAAGGTATAACTCCTTAAATTGAAGAGTAGCCTTAAAAAAACAAAGTCTTGTTATCTAAATGGTTACATTTTATTTAGGAAACATGATACTAATTTTAGTTGATACTCATGCAATTAATCTAGTTTACAGACATTCACATGTATTCACATTCTTAATAAAAGTGTTTCTTCTGCAGAAAAATAAAATGTAAAAATTATTCAGCAGCCAAAGCAGAAGTCAAACCAAAAAGTATTTCCTCTGAGACATGAATAACTCATGGATTCTTATCCAACCTAGCTTTCAAACCAGCTTCATACAAACCTTTCGGTCAATTTAAACATATATGAGTGTAGTTGCACATGCCTCTCATTAGCATTAAGTCACAATTGAAAAGCAAGATACAGTTTTCTTGTTTCTCATAAAACTTTGGGAATTTAATTACTCTTCCAGGATGGAAGATTTGTAGGTAATTCTTCCAGTAATCTTAATGGGAATTCCATGCATAAAAATGTGCATGAATATAAAATTCTAAGAATACAGATTTCTGGTTTAAAAGTTTCTCATTTCCTTTTCTATGTGCATGCAAATCAGCATGGTTAAGCATAAATTGAAAAGGAATTTAGAGAGATTACTTTGTTAGTGGCATATAAAAGGATATTCACATGATAACACAGAATCAGGCGGCACTGTGGAAGTAAGAGCTTTCCAAGGTCTGTTAAACTAACAAATGTGATTTCTCTTCTCTTTGATTTGCTTTGTAAAGAATACAAGATCATAACTTAGCTTATTGGCTTTGTGCTTACTGAAACTGGATTGCACACTGGTTGCCAATTCTACTACTTAGAAATGGTCTGTCACGTACTTCGCTTCTAGGATCTCAGTATTCTGTGTTTTTCCTTACATAATTTTCACGACCAAGTTTTACAATTCATTGCAGTCATTCATTCAAGGAACAGTTAATTCTAAACTTCAGGTAACGGGCTTCTGAAAGTTAATGTTACACAAATTAACATTAAAGACAGTTTCATTTCATATTTCATCAGGATGTAATTTCATTTAAGTCAGTGTAAATACACTGGTGTAAAAAGAGCATAAATGGAGGGACAAGCAGACTATGTGTGTTCATATCAAACTTTATTTTCAGAGTACCAGAATGTATGTAAGATGTTACTTCTCCAGAAAAGCTCTCTTTGGGGTGCCAGGCAAATTGATACACAAATACTTTTATGAACCTTTATTTTTTTATTTGCTGTCCTTTGTTTGGTATTACTGTTGCTGAATTCTTGTTGGTTTTATGCTGGTTTTGGTAGTTCAGTTACTGATGCCTGTAACCGGCATGTTTCTTCTAGGCAGCAGCAAAAGCAGTACTTTATACAAGCCCTTGTAGATAATTTTGGATAATTTCCTTCCTCATTTCTGTTTTTGGAAACATATTTAGGTGATAGGAACAAACACTGACAAAATGGATAAATAGTAATTGAATGTTATGTAAAAAAAAAAAATCTGTACCATTTTCTCCATCAATTTCGAGTTATAATAGCAATGAATACTTCATTGCAGGTACTCCTGGCAATTAATAGCCAGATGAGTCCTCTTGATTACTGCAAGCCAGCAGTTTCTTTCAGTCTGTCATTATTCCCTGCAATACTTAACGCTCAATCACTGTTGCTCAAACAATACTCATTTTGATTGAATGCTATATTGTGCCAAGTTGTTGAATGCCCACAGGTACTGATGTGTGACTTAAGATTCTGACTTTTCACAGTTTTCCTTATCTCCCATTTAATTTTATCAATTGCTGACTTTGGTGTTGTCTTTCTTTTAAACAAACTTCTTTTTTTCAGTTTGAAGTGCCTAGAGAGGGAAATTTCACTCTCACAATTGAAAATAAAAAAGAAATCTCATACATGTCGGTATGTATCTGTAGATCAGATAAAGACAATTGGAATCCATGAATATAGACATTTACAACAAAATGTAGGCTCAGTTTTAACTAAGATGGCAACAATACAGATGTTAAGAAGACTGAAGCTAATGTAGGTGCCCTTGATGTAGCATCAAAACCAATACCAAATCTCTCGGTGAATAATTAACATTTTCACTGTCTACGAGTCTGTTCACCTCACAAGAAATGCAGTGTTGTTAACCTCAAATACCTCAGCACTAAATATTTGCATCTAAGAGTTTAAAGTTGAAAGAACAAAGTGATGTATCGCTATGGGAATCTGCTGGAGTTTTGAAATCTTCAGTAGTTTATCAATTCTTTGCTGGCAAGAGGAATTTTTATATTTATCTACTTGAGAAGGGGAAAATAAATAATGGAGGTTCTGAGGTGTGAGAAAATTATTATTTGCAACAAAATCTTATCCCTTTCCCACACTGTTTATAAGATTTAAATAGTCTGTAAGTATATATGTGAAAAGGACTATATAGTGAGGTGTTTGCAGTAGCAAGGTTCAAGATTGTTAAGACCTACAACGTCTCCTCTCCCAGTCTTCACATTCTCATTTTGGGAGTAAGACTAAATGTGATAAATAATGCTGTTTGTTAGTAAGAATTTTAACAGTCTCTAAGAATTTTAAGTCATATTCAATTTACAGATATTTTAATGCACATCCTGGTTTTTGCAGCAGGCAGAGAAGCATGTGGCCAGGCATGGAAGAGAATTATTGGAACCTGATCAGCAGAATTTTAGAAAGATGACTGTACATTAGATTTTGCACATTTTTACATTTATTGTTAGTATTAGCATTTTACATTATGCTGTAAAGCTATTTAGAGCTCAAGCTAAGGTCTTTGCAATTTGTGAAAGATACACACTATTATTTCCAAAATAGTAAATACTTATGGGACATAGGTAAGAGTCATTCTTTAGGGTTTGGTAGCCTAAATCCTTGGATATTTTTTACTTTGGTGGCAAATTCTTGATTAAGGTTCTCAAAGCTTTAATCATCAGATAAGTAGATGATTCAGATATGTATGCAAGATATGTAGCAAACAGTATGCTGCTAGTAAGAGTTGCATCCTATGGTACCCTACACCTATGGTACAGTAAGACCCAGCAAAGAAGCTCATTATCACAACAAGGAAGCTGAAACTCACGTGTCAGTCATGTGAAAACCAAAAGCACTACAGCAGCGTGGTAGAAATACCAATGATTAAGATATTCCAATGTAGAATGGCAGAATATTGCACAATGTGCTTCCTCTGTATTTGTTTCCTTTTTAATCACAGTCCAACAATAAAATTAAGTTTAACAACCTTGCAAAAATAACACACAACTAATAGCATTCTGCTTAGTTCCCCACTGTGACTTCATAGGAAGTCATTGAATCACTGACGTTGCAAGGGTCCTTGAAAGGGCTGTGGTCCAATCTCCTGTGCAGATATGTGTCAGTGCTGAATTCATACCAGATTGCTTCAGGCTTTGGCCAGTTGGATCTTGAAAACCTCTAAGGACAGAGATTTTACAGTGTTTCTGGGCAACCTGCTTCTTTATTATGACAGTGGTAAATACACATTCTATTCACACACAAGTGAATAGAAATGAGTAATGAATGACTTACATTAAAATTTGAGTACTGTTTTGAGCAATTTATTGGGGTTTTTTCCCTTCTTAGGGGGTCAAAGATTCATTTACTCTACTACACATACATGTTTCAGAACTATCCAGTCATGCTGGTAACTAGTAGTTGAGAACAATAACCACCAACAAAATCGGTAGTGATTACACATGGGTGACACGCAATCATTATACTGGTCGCCAGGTTGAACAACAATCTGTATGCATACTTAATGTGCAGACACCTTATAAATAGCTAATAAATGATTAAATGAAATTGCTGTTTTCATAATGAATTAGTGCAAGATCTGTTGTACATAATGTTTGGAATATTTAAATGGTTTAACATACTCCAGTTACAAGTACTCTGCAGCTGGCTGTTACAACACAGATTCATCATTTAAGTATTTTAGAATTGTTTATACGTGTCATTACAATATGCCAGAACTTGTATAATTTTTTTTAAAATCATTTGTAATTACTAGGGTCAAACCACAGGCCAGTTCTCTGAAAAAAAACCCAAAACAAACAAACAAACAAATCCCAACAACAAAAAAACGCAAAACAACGGTTCCCTCTTTGGGCACAATGGAACAGAGCAGAAATGGGGGCTTGATTTGCATCACACTTGAATGTAAACTGCAACAGCTGCTGTATTTGATCAAGACAAAATTTCTTTACCCAGATCTCATTCTGGGAAGCAAAATGTCATTTTTTTCTAAATCATTTCTGAAGCTGAGCCTGGTTACATAATGTACACTCTTCCCAAGTTTCCAGCATGCTCTATTTGCCCAAGAGAGATTTGGATCATGTACAAATTTTGTTCTGAATCTCCAGTAGTTCTCCCACAAATTTCCAGTGCCTATGGAGTTACAATGTGTTCAGTGCTACAGACCAGCATTGCAAACACTTGAAGGGTAAAGGGAAAATTTTGGCTGCTCCAAGTTGATTCTTTTCCAAGCTGAGGGATCCTTCCATATGCATCTGAGTGCTTTGGCCTCTGACCATTTTAAAACCTTGCACTAGACATCTCTCCTCGTACTCCATGAAGAGGACGTTACGGAAGATAGTAATCAAAATATACTTTCCATATTTCATACTGAATCTGTGAGCAAAATGCATGCATCTATGTTCTTTTGCCGCCAATCTGTCAGAATCTGCACAGAACACAAGATACTGTATGCTCTGGAAGTGTACATCATTTGCTGTCTGAACAAACAGATGAAGAAAAGTGAAACAACATTGGCCTTAGCAGATGAGGTAGTACTTAGGTCATACTGATAATTGACACACTGATCAGAAAACCCCTTAAACTAAAGAAAAATGAAAGAATAAACTCTCTTAACATCGTACTAAAAAACTTACCTTTATAGAAAAGCTCTGCAACTATTGACAGAGTATCACTGACAGTCCCAGTCCGTCCCTACATAAAGCAATAGTTTATACAACTGCAAACAGAGCAATTTCTAATGAAACTAAATGCTTAGAGTTAAATGGCATTCTACCAACTCCGTGGACAACACCACGCATATAGTGCATATAGTATTCTCTTTCAAGGTGCACTGAACCATGACAAATGTGCATTATTTTACATAGATACAATTTCACACACAAATTGTCATCACTCTGGTTCTTCAACCATTATTAGTGAGACAAGTCTACTTAGGGTTGAGTTGAGTCTCTGTGAATTTTATACCCATCTCCGCCTTTCTACAGTTTCATCACATTTTGCCTGAATATAAGCTAGAAGGGCAGTGTCTTCTGTTCTGCTAAAACTTGCATCTCATTTCCCTTCAGCAAATTTCCACACCAGTCACTGGACACCATTTATCTTATAGTCCTCTTCCTACTTTTAAAATAAAGACATACCAATGAAAAATACATGAATATTCAGTGAGCTGAATATTATTGGGTCACAACAACCCCATGCAACACTACAGGCTTGGGGATGAGCAGCTGGGAAGCTGCCTGGCAGAAAAGGACCTGGGGGTGTTGGTTGACAGCCGGCTGAATATGAGCCAGCAGTGTGCCCAGGTGGCCAAGAAGGCCAACAGCACCCTGGCTTGTATCAGGAATAGTGTGGCTGGCAGGACAAGGGATGTGATTGTGCCCCTGGACTCGGCTCTGGTGAGGGCACACCTCGAGTACTGTGTTCAGTTTTGGGCCCCTCACTACAAGGAAGACATTGAGGTGCTGGAGCATGTCCAAAGAAGGGCAGTGAAGGTGGTGAAGGGTCTAGAGCACAAGTCTGATGAGGAGTGGCTGAGGGAACTGGGGTTATTTAGCCTGGAGAAAAGGAGGCCGAGGGGAGACCTTCTTACTCTCTACAACTCCCTGAAAGGAGGCTGTAGCCAGGTGGGTGTTGGTCTCTTCACCCAAGTAACAAGCGCTAGGACAAGAGGAAATGGCCTCAAGTTGTGCCAGGGGAGGTTTAGATTGGATGTTAGGAAAGATTTCTTCACGGAAAGGGTTGTCAGTCATTGGAACAGGCTGCCCAGGGAAGCGGTTGAGTCTCCATCCCTGGAGGTATTTAAAAGACGTGCATAGATGTGGTGCTCAGGGACATGGTTTAGTGGTGGGCTTGGCAGTGCTAGGTTAATGGTTGGACTGGATGATCTTAAAGGTCTTTTCCAACCTAAGCGATTCTATGATTCTATGATTCTATCAATCAACACCAGACCGAATCATAACATCAGCTTCACCAAAAAGGTAGTTTCAAAGAAAAGCACTAGTTCGACTACTTCCATGGTTCCTTTGTTCAAGCCATTCAGTTTGAAGTTATTCAACTCTGTACTTTTGCTTTTGCCTGTTAAGCACTTTCCATTAGCACCATCCATTTTATCTGAACATTTTAGCATTTTTCTTCAGCACCTGGGTGCTTCTCCATGAGAATTTAATGTTTTGCCGTGGTTCTTGTTCTCTGCTACCTTGGCAAAACGTCTCAGGCTTTTTGATATTTTTCTCAGTACTTCAGTGTCTTGCTTCAAAGCTTCTCTTTATTGCAAGGCTCCAATCCCATAGTTTCTTTGAACACTCTCCCTTCATCCTGGCACTTTGCCTTGGTATTGCAGCATATTCATCTCAGTACTTTGGTGTTCGAACCATTTACTTCTATAACTATGTCTTCACGTGTCTATGAAATTTTTGTCTAGAACTCTGCTCTGATTCTTTCCTACATAGGTGGTGCTTTTCAGCTCCATTGTAAATTTACCAGGCTTAAGGCAGGGTCTGACATATCTGAGCAGCATAACGCAGTGCTCCTAGGTAACACAATGTACTGTCCTCCATCCATCTTCCCCACTCAAAATAAAATGAGCAAAAGTTAATGAATGAATGATCATCAGCTCCTGACACAGAAAGTTAATCCAGTGAGGTATGCCCAGTTTGTTTTCTTTTTCTTATTCTGATACATCAGAAACTCCTGGGAAGAAATTCTCATGAGAATTTTCTTGCTCCTGGTTGGGTAGTCTGTTCAAGTAGTACTGTCACCAATACTACTGATGTAGCGCTGTTGCTACTACTGTTACTTTATGTCTACTTGGAACATTTTCATTTTCTACTTGGAACTTCTTCAAATCAAATTGAGCTATGTTTTTCTGCATTTTCAGTCAGAAAACCGTAATAAGAGAATGACATCAAGCTTCAGTTCTTTCCCAGTATATGCAAGTCTAATGTCTCTTGGTGTTGGTGCTTTCTTTTGGAAAGAAATCATCATGTAGAATTCCAAATTTCAATATACTAACTCTTCCTGGATCAGTGACAAGTTCATACTGATTAATGACAAAAATATACTAATAAGGATTCGTTTACCACTCTTTTTCCAAAGTTGGCCGCTTCACTGAGCAGTACATGCAAAAGTTAATGCATTAGACATTCTCAAAAGCAAAGCAAGCAGCTCTTAAACACTGAAAATATTTTGTTTCAATAAATACACTAAGCTGAATTTCTATATATGTCTGAAAAACAGAGATACTGTAACTTTGAGTGACATATGATACAATCCATGTTTTTTATAAGTCAGCACAGCTCAACAGACATCAATCATGATATGCACATTTATATAGCTGTAAAAAAGTCTTATACGAATGTTTACACTACATACTGTAAATATATTCAGCTCTCTTAACACTGAATTTATTTTTGTAGGAAAAAAAAATTCCAAATTATAGACTCCTTCCTATAAATAATTCTTTGAAAAAAACAGTGGCAGATTTGGGTTTGGCGTTTTCCCCTCGTCTCAGTGATCTGTTTGTTGGAGTTCTATCAGTAACATGCTGGCCAGTAAGATGAAAGAATTACATCAAGATCCTATCACAAGCCATCCAACTTTTAAATCTTATTCTTCAGTAAGTGCTGTGCAAAAGAAGGAAAAAGACCAAACAAGCAATGAACAACATTCTTATTAGAGACCTCATCATGTCCTGAAAGCAGCAGGGTTTTGAGATAATGGCAACATGCAGCTATTTACTACTTGTTAACCTTAACACCAGGTTCTGAGAGCCAAACTGCCTGTGCACTAGCTGGCATTTTTCCTAAAATCTTACAAGCCTTTGTGAAGGAAATAGTCACAGGATTTCAAATCATATTTTGGAACCTATTGTTTTCATAACAAGAAATGTTCCTTTTAGGGCCCATATCTGTGGAAAAGTCGGAGTCAGTGGGAGACAAACAGGCACAGAAAGGTGGATAGTGGATATGTGAAAAAATTGGCAAAATGCTTTCCAGTCATCTGGAGAATTGACAGTC
This sequence comes from Grus americana, assembly GCF_028858705.1. Lineage (NCBI taxonomy): Eukaryota > Metazoa > Chordata > Aves > Gruiformes > Gruidae > Grus > Grus americana. The sequence continues at coordinate 5,068,655 of NC_072863.1, read as the reverse complement.
CAAATGTAAATTCATGTAAAAAGGAAATGTAAAGAACGTAAGTTCTAACACGTTGCAACACTGATACTTAAGACGTATCCAAACAAAATGCCATTAGAAAATATGTCACAAAACCCTTCCATCAATCTTCCACCAACATCACAAAAATGATTCTACATGAATGAGTACATTCCTTTACATTTTGTGGTATTTCAGTCTTAAGCTCAAGCAGACTTGATGTCCTTATTCTTGTCTTGATTTACCTTCATTGTCAGTCACACTGTTAAAAATGCCATGACTGAAGTCTGCTCAAGAGGATTCTGCACATGGGTATTTCTGATGACAGATGAATTTTACTGAGACTGCTTCATGAAGAAGCTTGCTCAAAACCTGTAAGCCCGATGTTCAGCTCAGACCAAGGACATAAGTTACAACTTTCATGACCACAACATGTCCATGCATATACATAAGAAACACACACATATGCTTTTAATAACAAAAAAAAAACCCAAAACAAAACACCAAAACCAACCAACCAACACACACACATATCTTGAAAAAATGCTCAGTGGCAGGTAATCTTTACAAAATATTAAGAAAATTCAGCAGAAGTATTGATCCTCTTTGTATCACCGTGATTTTATTTTGAAGTTCTGAATATTTCCAGTATGACAATAAGACCAGATTCAGAGTCATGTACTGAACTGGTAAAATCATGTTGTGAATGGCAGTGTCAGCTGAAATACATACTATTCATAATGATGAGGCACTGTGAATGCAGCAGTTTGTTATGCATATTATTTGCAAAGGGTGCGACCTCTTGGAAAGCTGAATGAATGCGAAACTACTGTTGTTATGTTCAACAGATGCGGTTAGGACACAGTTCACGTTTTGTTGTTATCCAAGTTTTCAGTACATTTGTGCTTCATTGAAGAGTTACACCAACAAAACAAAACTAATGCCAAAATTCACCCGAACTACAAACAGTCTTTTTCATGGCAGATCTAGAGCTTTCTGAAGAAGCAAGAGATATTAACTACAAGAAAATGTTCAGAGGAATCTTAGATGACCAGTTTACAAGTTCGAAGCAACAACTTTTGATGAATAAGTTTAGAAATATTTATCTACATTTAATCTTTTAGCAGTATACTCATAACTGTTCACTGCATCTGTAATACTTCAGACAAAAAAACCCCAAGGATTAAACAAACTATTTCATCACAAATTATGAGGTTTTACTGTATGCTGCTGGTTCAGTCAAGCTTGAGTGAGTAATCAAGGGCATGAAGTGCCTCGTGGAAAGGCAAGCCTTTTAGCAGTCCTGTGCTGTCACTTTTTGATTTACCAAAACAGTAACTCGCCAGAGGATTGAGTTGGGTTATTTTGGAATTTATTTATTTAATCTACAGACTTTTTATTAATTCATTTTTATTTAATGTAGAAAATCAGATTTTCAACGTAAGGCCCTCCAAGTTGTTTAACTATGCGGTAAGGATTTTTTCTTCCACTCTAATGCTTTTTCTAATCTAGACATGAAGGAAATATTAGTCTCAGGCTTCTTCCCTTCAGATTTAGATCAATGCTGTCTTACCTATAAAATTCTCAAAACAAAATAGTGAAACTCATCTTGCAAATAGACTTACTTTTAATTGTACTTTGTATTTCATTATATAATGCAGTAGTACAGACCATTTAAAGAGAAACAGCTTTTTGGTTTGTAAATCATCTTCAGGATTTCTGTTTCATAAGAAATGTACAGATAACTCACATTCATCTTCTCTTTAATGACTTCTCCCAGTAGAATGTTTACAGCTTTTTTAACCTGTAAATCTGATGAATCTCTCAAGAGATTCATTAAAAACTTGAACGGGGTTTTCTTCTCTTACAACAAACAATACTCTGGTAATACCTCTAATAATGAACACATTCCAAGGGAAATTGAAAATCTGTGATTTCCCTATGGGTATTACAGCCCATACATATTATCTGTGATGGTAACTATACATTTAAATTACACTATCTTGCCTCACTAGGATTGCATTGAAGTATCTTTTGGGAATTTTTTATGATGATTCAAATAAGGGAAGGATCAGAACAACTGTCTGGGTTCTGAGTTTGTGGAGACCATCTTATATTTGCATAACACTATTTTATTGTAGTCGCACCAGTGCAGAAACAAACAGAATCTGTTCATATACACGTGCCTTATTCAGAACACTTAATATGAAGTTTCTACAATGAACACTTGTAATATCTTAACAGAGACAGCCTGGATTAGCATTAGAATAGTATTAAGCAGCTCAATTTAGATCCAAAGCTGACCATGCATGGTTCCATGTCATATTCCTGATCATCAGTCAAGGCATAGCTTTTGCTGAATTATCACCAGTTCACACTGGTTCATCAGGGGATTTCTTTTATTAAGATTTGTCTCATAAAACAGTCAGTCCCTGAATACAAGATGGAAAAAAAGTCATTGGTAAATGTTCCCAGTTGATGGCAAAAATAGAAAACGTAAATGATAAAGAGTGACTGAAAACCATTTCATCCCCTCCTCCAGTGAAAAAAAAAATGGCAAAAATTATTTTCTGCTGGAGATGGCAAATTATATTGACATTTTTATATTCAGCACCATTGGGGCTGATCATCTCAAAGCAAGTCTAAGCCCCGTGTCTAAGACACGTGCTAACAAGCATAGAGTGCATGTTGCAGATCTCTTTCTATGATATATGCTTTTTCTATAGAATATTCTGCATATTTAGGAAATTCTACAATATACTGTAGATTAGCACTTTACTATTAAATTTCCTAGTGATGGAAAGAGTCCCTACATAGGGTACCTCCTGGAACTCAGGGAAACTTTGATTTAGTTTCTTGGCCTACCAAAGATTTCCCTGTATACCATTTGCTCTTTTCATTTATTTAAAATCCACATCTGCAGGGTTCTGAAAATATCAGACTGAGAGTGTCTAATGGTACAAATGCAATACAGCCTTTTACATGCATTCATTAAGATAAATAATTAGGATAAGAAGCTTTCCTCAATGTAATCTGAAGCAAACAGTCCATCATTGTGGAACAACTATGTTTAATGACCAAGCAACTACAAATAAACTGCAAACAGCGGATATTTATTGAAATATTTTAGTAACACCTAAGTATTTTTCAAAGGAAAGAAAATGTTCAGACAAAATGGATAGCGAAATGGTACAGCAAGAGTCAAGGATGGAAAATACTGAATGAGTACATTCAGTATTCTGCTGAGCTTTCAGTTAAAATTGGCCAAAATAACACAAACCCATGGAAGTAATTTTTAACCTACATTTCAGTCAAATTTAGCATATGCAGTATTATGATCCTTTGAGACATTTAAAAAACATACCAATGACATCATGTTACACAGACAATGGCTAATAAGTGCAAGTACCTGAAACGAATAAATAGGCTAATCTTAGCTTTAACAACAGCAACAAATCATGAAGTGCTGGTTCAGGCTCAGGCACTTTCATCACTACTTTCCAGTGCACAATTTTTGTTTGCTTGCTTTGACAAATAATTCCATGATGAAACAAAGAATAAATTACAGCTTCTGTAATGGTAAAGATCCTTTTTAGAGAATTTTTAAGAACCTTGGTTTCATTTACAGTGGTCTTTTTGTATATCCAGTGAAAGTACTTAAATTCCTGCCCATAAAAGTACTGTCTATTCTCAACCTTATCTTACTGGCTGCTCTGCACAGCCCATACATTGTTCTGTCCCTCTCTAGAAACTGCTTTTCTTGCATTTTTGTAGTGAACCTGTCAATCAACCTCCAGACACTCTTGTAGTAAAGAGCACTAAACAATCAACATGAAGCATCAGCAGACCGCACTTCACAAACACAAACAAAATTACACTCCACCTAATGTGTCCACTCCAGAAAACCCACAGGAAAAACTGCGTTAACAAGTTTGAGACAGGTTTTGTCTTACAGCTCTGAATGTCAACTACCTTAGGTCTTGCAGGACTAAGGGGAAAGAGTCAGTCTCAGGTTTTCTTGCCCTCAGCTCAGTTTATAAAGCTGAGGCTTCTGCTTTCCAATTGGTTTTTACAGAAGAGCAAAAACATACAGCAGGTCTTCCTCAGAAAGAGAAATGAAACTAAAAAGTGTTTCAGAGATCAAAAACAGTACTTCAGACTGTATTCAGAACAGCACTGTAGAAAGACAGTGAACAGATGACTTGTTGAAGTGGGAGCCTGTCTATATAACCTCAGTTCAAGGAGGCCTCCAAAAATTACACCAAATAGCACACGCTGCGACAGGAATAGCAAACAATGTTGAGATCCAAATCCAAGAACAAAAATAATAGCTCTCTTCTGTTGGCTAGCAGATTCCTCTTCCTCTCCTGTTCCTGACTTCTTCATTACTCCTTGAACAACCAGAACAGCAAGGACATAGCAAGCTCCTGCGTTTGAGCAAAAAATCGCAATCAAGGCAAAGCGAAAAGGTATGACCTATATAGAGGAGTCAGCATCTTTTTCATAGAACCACAGAGAAGTTCAGACCAGAAGACACATCTGGAGATGCTGTCTAGCCAAACCTGCTTATAAGCTTCTAAGTTACATCAGGCTGCTTAGGGCCTTAGGTCAAGCTTTGAAAATTTCCAAGGCTTCCTCTGAATATTAAGTAAACATTTTTAGTATGCCAAAAGGAGAAACCGCTTCAAGCTTCAGTTTACTACCAAGATTATCTTACATGCTCGCAGCTTCAAATAATGCACGCTTTCTATCACTAGGAAACTCAGATGAATACACAGTTTAGGTTCGGGAAAATAGAAGATGGCATAGGTTCTAGTGCAAATTAGCCTGCATAATGCAGCCTAAAATCACAAAGACATCAGGCAACTCTTTATATTGATAGAAATATGTTACTGCAACTAGGGCTCCCATTTACAGGGTCCTTCATAAAACTGAGTAAGATCTCCAAAATCTGAGAAAGAAATGAGCTGTTGCCAACCTACAAAGGATTTGACATGTTTGTCCCTCCAAAACAGTTACGGCTGAGTTTGTAAGAACTACATTAGTCAAAGTTGTATGTATTAAAAGAAAAGGAAAGGAGGAAAATCTGCCATAACTGTGGTTCACAAAATGATGGATGGCATCCTTAATCTGTTCTTATGGATCACCAAATAGTCTATTAAAAATTACAATTCCCTCAGTGATCAGACTAATAAATATCTGAGCACATCTAACTTCTGTGAGGCTCACCAACAGGTATTTTACAACCATAGTAACTTACTGAAGCTGTTTCCAACAGTATTTTGACATTTCAGAATTTCAACATCACTGTCGCTTAGAGGTTCCTTACACTTTGTCTTCCCCATCAGACATATATCACAGTGTCACATATTTATTATATATACCTATAACCACATGCACAGCAGAGACGTCCTGACCACGTTATCACTTTAATCACTGAAGCACCCCAAATTTTTCAGAAAGTACTTTCTCTTGATTGATTAATATCTCCATCAACCACTGTCTTGCAGGTCAGCACATCAGCAAAGTGACGACTTTTGCTTCAGCAATGAGTAAATCCAGACATAGATCCAATACTCTAAAGTGACTGAATTTTCAGAATTTAGTTAATCGTGCAATGGTCACACTGTACCACCTGCCAGCCTTATCTAAATCACTTACGCTAAACCTTTTTTCAATGATTTCTTTCAAGCTTTTTTAGCATTTATAATACAACAAAACCTAAAAGTACTGTACCTGCCAAAATGAATTACATAGAAGGAACTGAGACACATTTTTTGCAGACTGATGTTGCACTATTTTTGATTCAGACATTACTTTTTAAATACTTGTTTTTGTTAAGTGCAGTACAACAAAAATACAAACATTGACATTACGGGAACTCACAACTAATGGCACTTATATGAAGCCAGATTAAGCTTTCATCAAACTTGAAAATATTCTGGGGTTTTATATTTTCCCATTGATGTTAAACAATAACCAAACCCTGAAACCTGCTTTAAATTAGCAAGATAAAAAAATATCCAAAGAAAGCAGCTACTGAACAAATCGTATAACACAGTATATGAAGCTAAGCAGTCCCAAATAGCAATAATATTTTGTTAATTAAGATTTTTTAGTAATTTAAAAATACCCTACACAGTGATTCCAAAGAGCACTACTCAAACACAGAACTGGAGCCAAATTCCATTGACATTGTTAGAAACTTCTTACTGAATTTGAGCTGTGTAATGCGGTACAATCACAAAAAGACTGTCCTATCACAACAAATTTACCAGCATATTTACCTTTTTCTCCAACTTAATAGTACAATGGATTTCACTTTTAGTCTACCATTGTATGATGAATAAAAATAAACAATTTTTATCATAAATTCTGGCAAATTTCAGTCAGTTCTTTTCCTTTTTACTAAACTCTTCCTTCAGTGTTTTAAATTGTGTTTATTGTCCCAGTCTGTCTGACTGGATTTTAAAGTTTAGATTAACAGGAAGTAAAAAGGCTCTCTTTTTGTGACTGGAATTCAGGCTTAGTGTGATTGTCTTAAAATACAACTGGGTCTTTCTCCAGTGCTGAAGGTTCAGCTCAGTAACAGTTCACTGCACAGGCTGGTTGATGCTTAACTGTATCTGCCTGATGATCTACAACATACAGACTGTTAAATACGAAGTAACAGGCCCCAAACTCAACCCACATCATGACACTGTACAGCCTTGCTGTAATAGATTCATTTCCATGACAGCTTTTCTAATTCTTCTGCTCCTCCTTCTCCTTTCTATTTAAGTATTTGAAATCTCCTTGAATAAAATAGAGGAAAAGGACATAATCATTCCTTTAAAAAGTTTATTTTGTGCAACTCTGGTAAAGACTGCAAGTTTTTAGCTTAAGTTCATAGTTTGCTTTTAGGTTTTTGATAGAATAATAGAATAATCATCCTTGAGTTCCACCATATTTGGAATATCAGATGTGACTAGTTTGAATGTCCCTAATATTCAAAGAAATGTAAGAAAACATGGATGAGGTACAAGCTGTTACTCTAACCAGTCTTTAACAAAAATGGTACTGTTTTCAAAAACACTTAAAAGCTTTAGGACCTTTCAGTGTCCCACTCACTTTGAAAATGGGACTTGTACAGCCAAACTATGCAAGTCCTTTTGAAAATATTAGTCCTGTCTCAGTTTCATGGTAAAAAATTATTAGTTTACTGCTTTTCAACTTCAATTAACAAAGTTAATTCAAAGACACATTGTTTTCAAAGAACCAGAAGAAACTGAGTTTCTGTGTCATTGAAGGGGAACATGAATTCTTTATTATTTTGAGCCCCAGCTGGCAGCTGAGCACCACACAGCCATGTGTTCCTCATTGTTGTAAAAAGGAGGCAGGGGTTATCAACCAGTTTTCTCCTACATGTTAAAATGATACTTCTATTAGGAAGTATCCTTCCACTCTAGAATATTATGCTCTAATAAACAATTCAATTTATTTTAAAAAGTGGGAAAGAGTGGGCACCATGTAGATTGAATTTTCTTTGTGTTCAGGGACAGGAGAAGAAAGTAGGAATCTTTAAGCGCTTCCGTTAAAACATTCAAAAGTGACAGAGGCAACACCCAAACTCTTTAGGGTCATGGGTATTTAGTCACCAAGAGTTTCTCTTCCTTTAGCACAAAAGCTTCGTGTTGCTCAGTGATGCTCATGGCTCAGTACTGACATGGTACTACAACCAGAGGGTATTACTGGTTCAGCTCTCACCGTAAGGCTGCCAACGTTCCACACATCCTAACCTCATTCCTCAGCTAAGAAAACGAAGGTTTCTGACCACACACACTAGTGATACAGTTCTTTGACACAGACTATTAACGTCTTTGCTTTCTGACTCACATTCACTTTTTTTTCAAGGGGTCAAACTTTTTCCTCCCACCCCCTTTGTGGCTTGAAACACCTTGAGCTAATGCTCTGTGAACTCATCTCAAACCTACTTTGTATTGTGCTTCAGGGTTCTTCCAGGGCAGTTCGTGAAAGTAGTTTTCTTTGTATATGTAGATAAAGCCAAACTGTAAAAGATACAAACTAACTGATATTTGACTGAACGTATTGTCAAAAAAAACCCCAAACCCCCAAAAAATGATGGGCCACAATTCTGTAGCCTTTTGAAGAGGTATTTTAAAGACAGTTTTTATTAAGAAAGCGTGGTTTACATTGTTCTCCAAGATGTATGGTCTTTTTAAAGACCTTACATATGAAAAATGAGAGGGTGGGGGAAGAATATGTGAATATCAAAAACGTTACAGTAGTTCATTTTGTAGTCATCATTATTCCGGATTGATTATATAAAACTAAAATACAGTTATTTGCCAGTATCTAAGCCCCCTTCTGTAACTTTCATTCCTCAGATTTAACTAATGCCATAAACAATCACACATGTAGACATACGTGATTTTTTCCCTCAACTTTACGGCAGATGAAGTAGTAATACCTGCTAGTTCAGCTGCCATGTGGCCAGAGGGAAAGGCCATTCTCGATTACCTCAGAAAACTACAACAAACCAACCAGGACAGCAAACCCCTTGATTTACTTTATAGCCGGTTTTCTTTAATAAGTCATAAAATTACAGATCTCCTGAACATGAATTTTAAAAATAATTCTCTGATAATTAGACACGAACATACACTTGTCTGACAAGCACTTAACTGATCTCCTGTAGTAGAGTCCCGATTACAGGAAACTATTATGAAGCCCTTAGCTGGAATCCATTTATTCTGGTAAAGCCTCACATGCAGACAAGGCAGGGAGATGAACAGAAAATTAATTTTATGCATTTCATTCCCAATTTTCATCCCAAAAATTATTACTGTGTTGCCCTGTATTCTCGATCTTAATTTACAACACATTGCCACGTACATTTTCCAAGGGTCAATTAAATGAGTGACAAAGCCATTACTCCATTTAATGATAGCTTTCGTTTCATGCCTTGTATCTTGCATATATTTATAAAAGTACTGGCAGCAACTGTAATCTGAACTAACTGCTACAGTGAGGTCCCAAACTATTTGAGTCCAGAGTTACATTTGTACATTACTGTTCATATTAAGTCACCATTTAATGAAGTTCCAGAACGCTAGAGTTCCTCTGTGCTTTTCCTTAGGGCATGCTATGGCACGCTCTTTGGCTATTTAACACGGACAAGTCAAGTCTAGGTCTGTCAGCAGAAACATCACACAAGTCCAAAGAAAATCTCTTTCCAATTTGTGAATCCAACCTGGACCTTGACATAATGCTTCCTACTGAAGCTACCCTCCGTTCCAGGACGAGAACTACCAGCGCACCCAAGTACAACCAACGATCCAGGGAACCGTGTGCCTGTCAGGACACACGGTTTCATACCTGTTCGTCAAAAGACAGGAAGATACATATTTTTATAATTACAAAAGCAATCACAAAACCTGCATAAATGACTAAACATGGGTTTACACCATGACTTCCATTTGCAGAGAGAAAACTCAGTTCCTCCCCAAAGTCATGAAACTTCCTTTCTTGGGAGGATTACCAAAAAACATGACCTAATGACATCTGAGTTACAGGCTAAAGGCAGACAGTTGACTTTTTTATAACGGGTCCTTACACTGCATTTTAATGGAACTTGCAGTTCTGCCATCCCCCAAGTATTTTTCACTTTTCTTTCGATGGGCACATATGCATTTTATGTGCCAGGGACTAAAGCTGGAAACAAGACTGTATGTGGCTTTAGTGTCCCCGCATATGTGATCATAGAGCCAATAGATCATAGATTTCCATACATTTATTTATTTAAGAGAGCACAGAGCAGTAACAACAATGGTGTAAGTAGTTGGTTAAATGAAATATGCTGTGCATAAAGTACTCCAAACTTTTACTTTTCTGCCATTAGCATGTATTTCCTGCTACTTCAGTAGACAGCATAAGGCACACATAATTACTAATTAAATTCTTACAAAAATAATAAAACTATGTCCTTAAGGATGTAAGAGAGAAACACTGATACACAAACAGACTACATCACCAGTGACATCTTATTTCTAGACCAGCTTGGAGGAAGAAAATCATCCCCAAAACAACCATATGAAATCAAAGTAGTACACAATGCAGGATGTTCCCCTGGCAGGAAAATGAAGCAGGCAAATACCGTATTCAGCCCCACAGTGACAGGGTTTAAATACCGTGGGCCACGTCTGTTTATAATTTCACTACTGAATTTGGAAGTCTCGAACAATTTCAATGTCCATCTGTCTCTCTGAGAATGCATTTGGCTCTCTGCTGCTCTGGTTATGTAGGTTCCCTTGAAATGCTATCATCTTTGTGGAGTCTAATGCAACTTAAGGAAAACAATGGTCATTTTAAAAGAACTCCTTGGGAAGTTAGTAAAGCACTTGCAGTTAAACAGGCTAAGGTCTGCCATCCGTGCAGGCGAAGCTGTACCGCAGTGCCTTCTATGCCACTTTGACACGTTGAACGCTTAAACAAGTGGCAGAAGTTGAAGCAGGGACGTGGTGTAATGCAAGAAGCAATTCCTGAAGGCCCTGTTCCGACAGGAATTTGTTCACAGACTGCAGGAAGCTTTGGCTCAGGCCACATTGGATCAAGAAGGCTAAATCTCACATTATGGGAAAATGCTTATTTTCTAAGCATATCTGAAATAATTTTCAACAGGATATTTATTAAAGGCAATGACAAAAGACTTCAAATAAAAAGAATGCTTAATTATGACACAGTTACAGAAAACCCTTTACAGTTTCTTATTTACTGTCAAAGCTACCATGATTTGATTGTATCACAGACTAAAAATTTCACAATCTTTTTTATTTGTATTCTAATTTTTACATTAACTTTCCCTGGACCTTCATGAAACCTCCCATGCAAGTGGGGTGGGTTTGGTGGGGGGTTTTTCATCCAAATACGAAATCTTACTGCCTGATTGTGGCAATATTATTAATTTTCCTTATTTGGAAACAGGATTTTTTTTCTAAAAAGTCTTTCAAAAAATTAAAAAAATTAGGTCTTCCATTCACTTGTGCCAGAGGTGGTAACTACTATTATTATCACTCAAAATGTATTTTCCACTAATCCCACTCTCATTCACAAGATAACACCTTAAAGACAAACTGAAGGACAGTTTAAACTCCTTTTTGAATGGAGCTTTTAAATGTGCAAAAGCTATCGAAGCTTTGATGCTTCCTGGCAAGACACTCTACTAATTCAGAGACCCTAATTGAAAAAGACTGTTTTAAACCTATTTTCCTTACTTTACCGCTGGATAATGAGAATGGGAATCTCCCCACAGATCTTAAGGGATCATCAAATTTCCATTTCCACCCTAAATTTCCTGTTTCATATTACTTGCAGGGAGCATGAATTTTCAGAAGACCCAAGAAAGATGATCACCACTACTTCAGCGCAATGAAGACAGACAACTGTTACAAATTCCCTCTCAGTGATCTCGTTGCAGAAAGAGGTAATTGGGACAGAAGACTATTAATCTCCCTTAGGAATTTTTATTTAAATGACAAACCTTTTCATTCAAACAATACTCATTTATTTCATCCAATCCAAAATACTTGGAATATGGCAAGCTGTATCTTGCACCTACTAACTTGAACGTAGGTACCACATAGCACGTGCAACTGTAACACTGAATCCAGATGTATTTTTAATTCTATGCTTTTAACTTCTAACCTGAAATATGCACAAAGTTGTTTCTATAAGCATTCACATACTTTGCACAGGTGAAGCAACCGCTTCACTGTTGGAAGATGGCTATGTAAGCCAGACAGGCAATTGTAAAAGATTTTGAGGTGCTTTAGAAGAAAGGGTTCTGTTAAAGTGTAAACCAGCTATTAGTCGGTACGTGATTACCTCAGTGGCTGGTCTCAGGTGGACTACCTGGCAAGTGTCTTTAGTAGCAGCATCCCCCAAATGCTTTCAACACCTTGGTCAGACAACCAACATTATTCAGAAATGTATAGCTCTTTTTAGCTCACAGAAGGGATAACTTGGCTGGTTAAGATACAGAGCTTTGGGGGTGGTTTTGTTGTTCTTGTAACATAACCCTCAGAAGAACTAACTGGAGTAATGCCAAAGGCATTAGTTCTAATGCAATCTAAACCTGAGCCCTTCAATGGAGATCTGACTAATTCCTGGTTCGAGCCAGTGCTGTTCTCCTTTAAAGAAAAGCCCTACTGCCTGCTTAACAAACACAGGCCCCTTTAAAATCCAGGTGTAAACAGTCACCTGGATCCAGACAAGGCTTTCCAAATCTGAAAGGATATTATTTTTTCCATTTCATCGCTAAATTTTTCAGGCAGGCGTTATTTTCTACTAAGCTTTCTATAAATTCAACTTAACAGTGCTCCAGTAGCAAATGCCAATTGCTGCTGTACTTCATTGCTTAGGATATCTTTTTTTACTATATGAATGTGTTTAACTTAAGCTTAGAGCCCGTCTTTAAAACTAGCTGTTAAATTACTAAGCAAATGGGTGTTTTAATGGAAAGACTGACATATTCTTAACTATGGGAGTGTGAATGGATCCAGTATAAGATTACTCAAGTCCATGTAGAATACAAATGCAATACAGGACCACAGGTTCAGATCTTTGATCTCCTTTTTTGCAGAGGCTGTGATGTATAAAGCCAATTCCACTGAGCAGACAGTACTACACTGAATATAAATTATCCTTTAACTATAGCAAGGCTCACATTTAAAGAAATGCTGCAAGGATGAACAATGCAGCCATGAAACAGAGTTCTTCTGTAGCAAAAATACAGACCAAGATTTCCATGGATAACCATGGTTTCGAAAGACAATTTTTCCCTCAGCTGTTATTTGATAAAAAATAGAGTCAAATCTGGAACATTTGTACATACAGAAGTACAATTAAAGCACACTGCTTGCTATTTCTATAAAAAAGTGAGCTAGGAATACTTGCTTTATTTTCTGGATTAAGCATCATTCCCCTAAGAAGCATAACAAATGATTTTAAAATATGACAACCAACAGTCTCCACTGGATATGGCTTAAAATATAAAAGCACATCTTTTCCAGATATCTCTTTAGAGGAAGAACCTTCTGCCTACTGAACTAACACTAAGCTCCCTGGAGTTTAGCCATGAATATTCTAAACCCATCTCTTACAATTCACTGAAAGTCGTCTTTTGCCAAAATAAAATGCTTAAGAGGAATTCAATACGCTTATGCTGCTTTTCTTCATTTTCTTTAAAATAAGCATTTGTGTCTCAACTTTATGCCAAAGATACAGCAAGAGAGAGACTGAACTGTGGAGCTATTACCTCAGGTTTTGTACACAACGCACCTGGGAAAACAAATTGCTTCTGAGAACATCAGATATTTGGGTTTGGTTTATTCTATTTAATTTTGTATTTAACCAGCTCTTTTGCAGTTACAGATAAATGCTGTTGAGTATTTGTACAGGAATTTCTCTGCTGCTTACACAAGTTGTAACTTAGGTGGTTCTAAGAAATGGTGCTTTCCCACTCTGTGCTGTTTATCTGTATGCCAACTTTGTGTGCGTGGAAATGTTAGCAAATAAATAAATAACTTTTTTCTATCTTACCTCTTTTCACTTGTGTAATCTGACAGATCAATGCTACTTCTACTGCTGAGAAGCAAAAAGTTACAATTAATCTTTGGCTTAATCTTTTTGTTCTCTAGGTTTCCTTTCAGTAAGGCTTGAAGAAGGTGCTCTTTATGGCTCAGTTCTCTGTGCCAAGATAAAATTTAGCACAAAAAATTGTGAGAGTGAGTTGATAATATCCACTGTCCTCAGCTCTGCTCCAGTTCAATCAGCTTGAACATCTTCTCCCCTCCTTTGCCAATTGAGATAAGCAGCAACAATTGCTGAAAATGTATTACCAGCTCAAGCTCAGAAAGACAGGACCAGATGAGCTGACTCCATCTCTCTCAAGCTTACAGTATCTTCCTGGGTCCAAGGGGGGCCAACAAGTCCCTGTTTGCCCCTTGGCATGCGCCTCACAGCTACTTCTTACAGGCAACCACACCGAGGTTGCAAAAGGAAAGTGAGATAAATCCTCGGCTTCCCAGATTGCCTGCAAGGTCTCTGCTTGTAGCCAGCAGGTTGTAAGCTTTGTGCCATTGTGGCAAAAGTCACAAATGAACCATCCTTCTCCTCCCCAAAGGATAAAATCCTCTCCTTGCCTTTCTGTGGTCTCCCCTCTCCTTCCCTTTCTGTGGTCTCCATAGCTGAAGCCAAGTATTCATTGGGCATCACTGCAATGCCTCTAACCAATTCTAACTGCATCCAGAGCTTGAGCAAATTAAAATATATTTCAGCTTGGTCTGGGGTTTATCCCATTCCAGTACTCCACATACACAGCAACTTTAAGCTTACAGACATCCCTTCATGCTTCAAGAAAATCCTTCAATCAAAGAACTTCATTTACAATCCAGCATAGTTTTTGCTTTCTCGTCTCTCCACAGCAGCTAGGCATTTTGATGCAATCCTCATTTAATGCAATCTCCATTACAGGATTATGATCACATCAATAAAATGTTCCATATGGAGGTTTTTTTTTTTTCCATCCCTCTCCCTCTTTCATTAATACTAGGCACTATATCTGCAAACCCCACCAAATCAAGCAGGATGATGGGATGCTCCAGGGAGGTAGTGGGGGTACACATTCAACAGAATGCAGCAGCCAATGCAAACTGCCCATCAGAGACTGAGACCATACATCTCATTCCTGAGCTGCGTGAGTTAGCTCAGTGTCCGCGCTGTGAGCATACATCATAAACATGCTGTGTTATCAGACTAAAAATAAATGCATCTTTTCCAATCAGTTGTGAGCTCCATGTACTTTTCACAGGAGCAGACTTTCATTTTACTTCATCAGTCCCAGCCTATCGATACTGTTCTGGATGAACTGCTGATGCTCTGCTGAAAGGGGGATGCTGGACAAAAGATGTAAAAGCGTATCAAAATCCCTCTTTTCCCCAAGCCCCCTTCTTACCTTCAGTGCCTTCTCTGCACAAGATGTCAATCTACATGGGCTCCTCAGCGCATCATCGAGGCGTTAGAGTAGTGAAGGCTGCCCCACTGCATGGAAGTTACACCGCTTTGCAACAGCAAATCCTCGATCCAAAACACAAGCTGCTTCTTCCCATGCAGTGTGCCGAGCGCGATTCATAAGCGACTTCCACACAGGGAATAAAATTGTAAAAGAAGGGGGGGGGGGGAAAGAAAAAGATATCCTAACTTTTAGGTAAGCCCGAGTTTCTTTTATTTCTGTTGGGTTTAGTTAATTATTGGCTTTTGCAGCTGCAAAAGGATGGAAACGCAATCGCGCCCGGGAAGCCCCACACCAGTCCGCAGAGGTCCTGCCGCGTAACCGAAGTTGCGCGGAGAGACTCTGAACTCGGTGCCGCTCCGCAGCGCAGCCCGGCAGCCCTCTCCTCGCCGGGCGGCTGAGGGGAGCGGAGCGCCAGGTCCCCCTCGCGGGGAAGCCGCCGCCGCTGGGCGCTCGCCCCCCTCCCGGCGGGGCTGGCTGCTGGCCCGGCGCGGCCGCTGCGGCTCCCCTGGGGGCGCGGGCTGCGCTGCCGGCGGCGCCCCGGAGCCCGCGCTGTCCCGGCGGCGGCGGCGGCGGCAGCTCCGGCTCGGCTCTGCCGCGGCCGCCCGCGCCCCGCTCTGCCGCTGCCAGCCGGCCCTCCCCGCGGCTGACATCACCGCCAGGAGGAGGAGCGACACCGGGGATGCGAATAGCCGAGCCGAGGGGGGTTCCCCCTCCCGCAGCCGCCCTGCCTTTTCCTCTCGGAGAATCCCCCGAAAGCGGCGGCGTGGCCGCTCCGCCGCCTCGCCGGGGGGCGGCCCCAGTCCCCGCCGGCGCCCCCCGCACCGCAGCACGGCCCTGGAGGGGCTGGCGGTGCTGCCCGGCGGGCGGCTGCCCGCGCTCCCCCGCTCGGGGCCGGGGAGGACCGGCCTTCAGGCCCAGGCGCGGGTCGGGAGCGGGGCGCCGCGCTCCCAGCTCGGGGTGGCCGGGCGGCCCCGCGCCGGCGGCTGGCCCTTGCCTCCCTCCGCCCGGGCTCCCCGCCTGCTTTCCGCCTGCACAAGCGCCGCGGCGAGGGGGAGGAAGGGAGGTGGGAGAGCCCTCTCCGGCGCATCGGCACGGCCCAGGCTGGGAGAGCGCCCGTGCCCGTGGAGGCGGCCACCGCCCCCGGCTCCCCGCGCCCCCCTTGGGGCCGCCGTCCTCGGCAGTGCGGCGGGTGCCCTCTCTGCCCTCCCCCGGCGGAGTCCGACACGGGGACGGAGGAGCTGTCGGCCGCCGGCGCAGCCCCGCTCCCGCTGCGGAACAGCCGCCGTGCGAAGGCGCCGCGGGGCCGGGCGGGGGGCGCCGGGCAGCGGCGCCGCGGAGGGACGCGCTCCCCTGGCTCGGCGCCCGCGGCGGGGGGCGAGGGCCCGGGGCCGGCGGCCAAGCGGCGCCTTGTCGGCGGCGAGTGCCAGGGGCGAGGGGAGGCAGCGCGGGGCCGGGGCGTGCGGGCGGGCGTCCCGGACGCTTCGGCGGGCGCTCCTCGGGGGCCGAGGTCTCAGGTATGCCGGGAGACCCGGGCCGGAGGCGCGGGGTCGTGCCGCACCCTCAGGCAGGGACCAGCTGCGGAGGGGGACGCGGACGGGAGAGCAGCTCCCGCCTCGGCTCGCCTCCGGGCGGCCGCCACTCAGCCGTCGGGCCGGTCTGTCCCGCGCCGCGCCGGGCACCGCTCACCGAGGAAGGGCGGGCGGGTCGGCTGGGTACGGCCCGCGGGGACGCGGCGGTGGGAGTCGGCCCGGGGCCGCACGGGAGGCGCTTCCCCGGGGCGCTGTAGCTGTAGGGAGACTGGTGGCCGTGAGACAGGGCGGGAGCCCAGCCTTTGCCAAGGCAGTTCGGTTTACGTGCAGGATCAGTGATTGCAAAGTGAGAGTGTGGGGGTGAGTGTGGCTGTTTATGAATGCTTGCGTGAAAACACAGTTTAATTAATAGTTAATTTGTGGTGTTGATTTTAATAATTTGAGTATCTTGAATTATTTGCAGTATTTTGCCAGATGCCTGCAGTAGGCACTTCTCAGTGAACACAATAATTATTAGTAAATAATTTAGCATTTTTTTCTGTACTTTGCTGTTGGGTGAGGAGACAGTTTTAAACTCTTTTCTGATGAACAAGAAAAGAAATTGCACTTACCCTAACAGCACACATTTTTGCATGTGTCCTTCTTTAAAAATAGCATGAACATATATGTGAAAGCCTTGTTTTACCTTCTTCACTGTAGCAAGATGTAGGTGATGTCTCACTTTTATCGCTAAATATAAACGCCAGAATTGCTCTGAAATAAAGGTATATATGAGGATCAGAGAGTTCTAAAAACAGCTTGTAAAAATCCCCAGTCATTCAGCGAATTGTATCCATCTTACCTGTTAACGCATATATTCAGTGAGATTCTTTAAACATTGACTCGGAATGAACAATTGCATGGCCATTAACCATGCTAAAATACTACAGAACTGATGTAATTCCTCTTCTAGGTGGTATTTCCATATCGTACTTCAGTTGCCTGACTGACCAAATGCCCATTGTATTTTACTAGGTTGGGTGCTAAAGTCTATGAATTTAGTGAAGCAAGTTGTGACTTCGTTGTTTTTGTCCCATATACAGACAGTAGAGGAACCTTGTTATGTACAAACACAACATTTCCCACATCTGAGATTTCATGTCCCAGCTGCAGTGCAGCACACGCTGAGTAATGCCTCCCAGTCAGTTATACCTATTTATCAACATTTCTGAACATACTGTAATAAAATGTGAAATAAAACATATATAAACATCAAAAGGACAACAATAAAAGCAGCGTGCAGCTGTGCGTATGTGGTTTACATCATGTTGGTGGCATACAGATTAGGATTGGTTGTCTGTCCTTTTAATACCTATTTCATTAAGCCATCATTCCAATGGATTTCTAAAATAGCCAAGTCCATAAAAGGCACATCCTAATAGACAACTGTATTTCACACCTCAGAAGAGGAAATTGATGGAGGAATTTCTGTGTATTGTTTGGACACTGTCATGTTCTTGTCCTCCTGGTTTTAGATTAAATTAAAATAAAGATGATTACTTGAAAAAAATAATACCGAAAGAGGTTTGAATATTACTGGGAGATGAAATGACCTACACCATGGTTTGTCCTGTGCAAGAGCGATCAACTGCGATAGCATCAGCCATTGCAGAAAGGAAAGCCACCAGCATGTCTGGGGGGATGACCCGTCCTGCTTTTCAAAGTGGTGTCTAAGGATAAGCTACAATAGATCCAGCAGTTCAGCCTGAACGATGTTTGAAATACACAGCCACAAGGCAAATTTAGTGCAAATTGTTATTTCATTTTAACAAAAAAAAAAAAGGTGGAGATATAGATGGCTTATTTAACTGATACTGGAACGAACCAGTACCCTTGAAAAGGGCAAACCCCCTTTACAAACCAAAGCAGTTACATCATGAAAATAGTCAAAGGCAGAGTAAGATTACCTCTGTCCATGCGGCAAATGCATTACTTCACTAAGAACAAAAATATTTCTGCATATCAGAAGGTATTGCTGCTACCCTTCATTCAGATCAAGGTCTAAGCCCTGAAATTGTTTGTTACTCTAAGCACATGAAGAGGCCCCACAGGAACTATTCACATGTGAAAAGAGCTAGGACCTGAGCCAAAGTTTTGCATACTGTGAAGGTCAAGCTTGCTTCCTTTCTAAAACTCGCACTTAACAGAAAAACTCTCAGAAAGATGGTTTCCATACAGCACCTGCAGCTGATTCTTCAGGATGCTGTGTGCACTGTGGCTGATTCAGAGCAAGTTATGCACTAGCAGGTCCCTGTGACTTTGGTGCGGGTTGGCTTGCAGGCAGGCTGCTGCCTTTCAGAACAGGGGCTGTCCCTGCGTTGCCCTGATTGCAATTACTGAGGTTTCTCTTCCCACAGACGCCGATTTTTTTATAAACTCAAAATGTAAGGAGAAAAGTCTCATAGCTATTATACAACTACTGGCTTTATAGTTGTTGTGGAATAACCTGTTAATAAAAATGCACTGCCTGTAGGACGAATTCTCAGCATTTTTGCAAAGGTCACACAAAATATATTGCTTGAGTAGCCTGGCTTTGGTCACCTAGATAAGTCATGGAGAGGCCACAGTAGATGACTGTCTCCAAGAAAGATTACAATTCACTTTTATGTCTCTATGCAAGAAACCAAGAGACACATGCCTTGCCTTCACTCCTGCGAATGGGGCATAGTAGAGGCTGGTGCAGGGAACACAGAGGAGCTACTCTCAGCAGACTGACAGAGACGGTTGCAGGTCTCTCCCTGCTGGAGGCCTCCCATAGTTCTGCTTTGTTTCTTTTTTCCTGTCAGAGCAACAGAAGAACTCAGAAAACAAGTTGCAACTACACTGTACCACATCTTTTACAAGGATTTTGCCTCAATCCCAAGTAAGACTCGTATTCTCTGTATACTTATGTGAACAATAGTTTCTTTTTCTTCTTTTTCCCTCATCCTCATTTACTGGGCATGTAAAATAAATCCCACTTGGGATCTTTGAGTGCTAGCACTGTTTTTACTCTTGCTTCTCGATAATGGAAATTCCCACGTTTAGCCTTTTCTAGGAGCAACATTTATCTATGTTGCACTGTGCTCCATAAATGCCACTTGATACTGTGCCTGGAGTTCATGATGAATACACAGTGGGTCTCTCAGAGTCCCACCATCCACAGTGGTCTATAATTTACAATGGCTGATCAGTTTTTCTAACTTATTTGTAGAATTTTATTTTTTTGCCAAGAAACTGGCATAACTTCATGTCAAATCATGTTAGGTTAAATACAGTAATAATTAGAAATGGCAGACATATAAAAAAACCCTACAGCCACAAATTGTCACACAACTATGTGGTACCTATTCCTTTCATTCCAAGACTGGAGACATCATACATCTATTGACAGGAACATGTAGGAAGTTGAGACTGTGTTATTTTTAAAGGGGCTATGATTTCTAAATACATACCTTTTTGAGGGAGAGCCAGGCACCAGTGGTGTTTATCGTTTTGCAGGGCAATTGCTATAACGATGACAATATGGAGCTTTGGAAGTCCGGTACCTAACAGCAGGAGGTAGAACATACTAATTTTATTATCATCTCAGCTGTCAAGTGACAATGCTTTTTAAATGTCATGAATTACGTATAAAATACATTCACTTTTATACTGTGCATTTTGAGAGTTCACGCGCACATACCGAAAGGGCATGGCTTTGGCATGGGTGTGCGAGACAAGATGTTAGAAAGACTCGGAATGGAACTTAGTGCACTTTGTGGACCCAGTTTCCTGTTTGGTTACATGAGTCAGGAGCTATGATATCGATGACAATAGAGGTGATAAGATCTTAAGATGAGTTACATAAGATAAAAATCAAACTGAGTCTTTAGCCTAGGAATTAATGAAATACTTTTCGTATAATAAGTATTTGTCATCAGTCCTTGAGAAGAGGAAATTACGTGAGTAATAAAAATCAGCAGAAATTGTTCATTTAAATTAATTTTGTAAACTTAACAAGTGTTACACTGTGCTGTTCTCTGAATCTTTAAGAGTGTTTGGGGATTTATGTCTTGCAAAATAGAAACAAACTAAGAAAGCTGAAATATATTGTGTCTTTTGCTGTACTTTACAGCACAGCTTGTGTTTAAGAAGCAGTCTAGACATGCAAAAATGCTAGAATAAACAATATTTTTTTCATTATTTTAAATTAGCTTGTACTGGAAAGCTATAAATTTCAGAGTGATGCACACTAACAGGATTGCATATCTATTCAAATATTCAAAACAAAAGATACTAAACGGCTATTCTGTTACCTGCCATTATAAATATAAATTTCCTTCCGAGTTAATGCAATTACAAGTGATTTCCTATAAAAGAAACAACCCAAAACATTTCCATAAACCTTCAGGATATTTTACAGGATATTTTACTTAGTATTATGAAAAGTCATATCCTTTTTTTTTTCCCCTTCCTTAGTTTAGTGGCTTGTTTAACCCACTTTAACATACAAACATTATTAAATACTATTTAATATTCATTACAGGGCTTCAAATATTGGTTGGTCTTAAATAAATATTTTTTCTTTATTCTTTCAGCTGAATTGTGTGTGCAATTAAAGAATAATCAGCTAAAGTCATGATTGAGATTTTGAATTTATGACCATGAGTGAAGAAATGAGCTGTTTATTCTGGAGAACAATGATGGAAGTGGTCACACCAAGTTAAGCGATTTTTCTCCCTGTGGCTATGAAGGGAAATAATAAAGCAGATAGATACCAACCCCAACAAGTATTCCTCTGGCTTATGGACAGAGAAACAATTGTACAACACAACAACTATACATCAAGAGACACAGTCTCACGCTCCCGAGAGAAACTTTGCACATAAGCTGAAAATCTCAGTTGAACTTTTGGGAAGGTATCCTTGATTGAGCTCTGTATCGTATCAATTATAAAATGTTACTTAATTATCCTTAGGTGGTAACAGAGATGTTGCAGAAAAGCCCCACTGTCATCACAGGAGTTTTGTAAGACTGTAAATGAATATTTTTCAAGAGTATTTCCAAGAGGAAACTGCCTACTCTTGTCTGACAAGTAAGAGGGTTAGTGCAGTTCCTCCCCTGGCCCCTCCCAGTGCTCAGGATGCCTTTGTGTTACACCTCTGGCTGGAGAACAGGAGTGCAGTAAATCAGGCGCTCATCTGGATCTCGGAAGACCTGTCTTTCTTTTCCACCAGGGTACTGTCCTCATTCTGGCTTTTGGCGAGTCACTTAATTTCTGTGCCTGTCAGATCCTTATTAAATATGAAAAGTAAAATTTCAATAATAGAAATATCTTAAATATTGCCTAAATTATGTCTGAATAAAAAGATATATATGTATTGTTTGAGATATTGTTTGATATATTGATATAGTTCAAAATTTTCATGTTCCAAAATGTAATTGATTTCATGAGTATTTTACATGCCTAGATTTATTTGTATTGTCTTGCTATGAGAGCAAAGACCTGTTAAAATAAAGTGCTTTTAAATCTTATCAGACCTAGATTTCTTAAGCTATTAAGTATACTGTATTTTGCAAAAGGGAAAAACATTGCTCTTCAGTAACACGGGTTTTTTTGGCATCCTTTTTGGCACCACATTAATACTAATGGTATTGGTGGCCATATAATAGTGAAGAGAGTTCCTTTCAAAAAATTAGATTTCTGAAGTTTCCTTGAAGTGTGTATATTCAGGGGACTCAGGACCTCATCTGAATCAAACTGGATCTGCATTAAGCTCAGAGCGCATTGGCCTGTGTCATTGTTGGTTTGGGGTTTTATTTTGCTGACTGAAATTAGCATGTATGGAATACCGAGTATGATGAGAGTGAAATCATCAGGGAAGGAGTCGTAGAACATGCCTACATCACTGTAGGGTATCTGCAAACTTCAGACTACTGCATGTTTACAACTGAGTTTTTGCAGAAGTATTTCCTTCTACCCAATAGACTGTGATAATGCTGAAACCTTCCAAAGAACGACACAGGCCAACGGGTTTTTCAGTGGTGCAGTAGGAACTGCTGTAACGTTTCCATAGGTTGGACTCACTAGTTCTACTTTATAGTAAGGGTAAAAGTGTGAAACAAAGCATACAGCACTTTTTGGAATCAGAAACTATAGCAGCTGTATTGTTTTTCAAAAGATACATTCTGTATGAGGTGACGAAGTTCCCAGTAGATTGAGCAAGCCATGTCCAGACCATGCCTAAGCAAAGTGATTATTTTGCAATCATTACCATAAAAGAAGTCCAGTAACACCAGCAATGTAAGATCAGCATAATAGAATTGGCCTACTTTCAAATTAATATCCAGGGGAATTAAAAAAAAAGGAGACTTCCAATAAGCAGATGTACTTAGAATCTCTGAGTGGTTAGGAAAAGTCTGTTAATAAGATAGTGATTTGGTGAAGCCTCACTGAAAAAAGATTCCCGAAGTTCTGATTTCTCTAAGTAGGAGAGAGGTGTGCAAACCAGGTTACTTTGGTTCCAGACGCATGCTTTGCAGGGAATGGCTTTTCGTGCTCTGTAGTCTGAGTATCAAAAACGTCCGATATCAGTTTTTATAATAGGACCTGGGAAAGAAACAGAAAAACTTGTGTCCATAGTCTCAAAATCCTTTGAACCTAACTTTGAAGCATTTACTCCCTCGTGTGCTAGAGAATGGAGGAATTGCTTTGCAAAACAGAGTTTCGAAGATAGAACACTAACCTGGACCCAATTGATAACTTTATTCATTCAATGCAAGTAATTATGAAATAGGACTTTCCAAATAAACAGCTGCTGCAGGGTCAAAATAATAACGGAGAATGGGTAGGAATGCTCCTAGCTGTGTAATGGTAGCAAGCGTTTAGTAATTCCCATTCCAAAGATTGCTGAATTTCAGGGGTTAGCGAAGTTGTTCATTTTAAAAATGCTTGGGATTGTTTTGGAAGAAAGAGTTATGCAGAAATGCATGCCAGTGGGATATGGATTCCTTTCCTTCAATTTAGATAACAAAATATTTATTATTAAGTTTTTCACAGGATTATGTAACATACTAGGCTTTCCTTTCATTACAGGAACATGAAGTGGTTTATTGACAAGAAAACTAAGGACTCAGTATGAACTAATGTGTCAGTCTGACCTGGCTTTTGAGTTGACATCATAGGACATTTTATGTTCTCTTCAATTTTGGCTATTAGGTGTGGATTCTAAATTTTGGCCAATCAAAATCTGGAATTGCATGTAGATGTTTCTTTCATCAAAACTACATCTGTTGTTAATGCTTCACTGAACTACTCATAAACCTTATACCACAAGATACCTGCATGCAAAAAATACCAATCCAAACCCCAAGTCATTATTGAATTACAGCAAATCACTTTTCAATAGTAACTTCCCCTCATTTCTAGGATATTTTTATGATTAATGAACAAATACATTCTTCCTCTTTTTTTTTTTTTTTTTTTTTAAATACAGAGAAAACCAGGATATTATTTGCTACAGATAGATGTTCTGTTCTCTTTGAGAGTTTGTGGCAAACTGATGTAGGCTCTTGTTTATAAAGAACTGGCTGATGACATTCCCAAACCTGGCCATGGATATGACATACAATTATGGCAAGGAGAAATGCTAGCATTTCTTTGTGGCAAAGGTTATCTATATGTGGAACAAACAGAATATTTGCAGTTAATAAAACTCATACATTTCAAATGCTTGTGAAAATTGAACATGTGCTTGTAAAAGTTTCTTGAGATAGTGTCGGGATACCAGCAACTGATGGTAATGGTTAGCGAGCATTTGAATGGAAGAGAAGACTCTAAAATGTTAATGTTCATGAGAATGTTAACGTTTCTGTGTTCATACACACAATGAAATGGTTGTACATTGATCATCTTGTGACATTCTGTCTTACTGCATCACAACCTGATGCAAAAAGTGATACACAAAGTGATGCAGGAAGTGCATTAGAGTAATTTTTGTGTTGGAGTTTCCCAATTATCTAAGAAGAGTGCTCAGTATATTTGGAAATTAAGTGCTTTCAACAGTATCAAGGTAGCAACGCACTGGCACTATTAATTTTTAACATATAAACTTTTATTTCTATTGGCTTATCAGGGTTCTCCATTAAATAGAAGGAAGAACAGCTCCTCACATCAGAAAATATTTGTTTGCCGCAGAACATCAATTTCCCAAAACAGTGTATGTTCTACAGTACTTTACCCACTGCTTGTAAAACCCGTTTAATTTATTGAGGATTCAATTGCCGTTATGAAAAACTTTTTTTTAGACGTGAAGAATTTAGTGACTAATTCGGGGTGATTTCGTATGGCTGGCATCTGTAGTTGGCTGCATTTCCCATAGCAGAATCACTAGAGGGAGTCATAGGCAACGTTACTCCTTCACCATCTCCAATAGCTTTGCAACTAAAAAATTAGAAAAGGGGTTTTTTTGTAATATTTAGCAGGAAAAATACACGATAATTTTCATCACTCTGATTTAATTTCACTGCCTAGTTACTGATTATTTATGAAACTGTTTTAACCTCACAAGTCACCTATTGCAAGTCATGATCTTGCTTAACCACCACAACAAACCGGCGAGATAGACGTCCCACATAAGGCTTTAATTTAACATCTTTCTCAATTAGTATTAAAAAGCACAGACGCAATGTGCTGATATACTCACAGGAATTTTAGAGCAAACAGCAAAAGAAAAATAAGATATAAGTAAAAATCAGTTAAAAATATATTGATCAGTCAGTTTTAGTAAGACTTATGCACCTTTGTCTAGTTCAGCTTAGCCTAGGCCTCCTTTGCTTTTGGGTTTAAAATGTAGATTTCAGTGCAATAGAAGAAACTTAGTTTTATTCAACTTTTACATAGCATTATTGTTGTTGCTGAAGGAAGGAAATGCTTGTTGGGGAAAAAAAATTGAGTATTTGCTGTCCTAGACCATTTCCATATTGAAACCAAGTTGTTAGCTCACATGATTTCTCAAAACTGAAGAATTTGAGGGGAAAATCAAAACAGATTAAAAATTGTTCTTATCCTTAGTCCTAGTGATCTTGAAATACAATGAAATAATATGCAGAACTCTACAGTGACAGTTTGCAGATAATGCATTTGATTTATAGTAAGAATTGACAACAAACTATTGTTTCTCTTAACACATGGTTATTCTTTTCATAACTAGTAGCTACCAATGTAGCCTGAAGGTCTTAAATTTCCATTTATCCAGTGAAATTAGTGTGTAGTCCATTCCAGAGTGTCATAATAAATATAATATGAAGAAAGAAACAACTTTGTACTTAGGGCACTTAATAGTGAAGCACAGCTTGCTTTCAAAAGATGGCTACTTATGCCTATTATTTGAAAAGAACGTGAGACAAATAATATACAGGTGATGTTTTCTTAAGTGGCTTAGATATACAGTTTAAAACCAGGTGTATTTAGCTGTACCACTATGGCATTTATGGCTATGATTTCTTTTTTACAGGCATAATCATGGCAATAAAAGCACTAGCAGTTGATATGGTGCAAAGAGGATTGATGTGAGTAAGATTTCACCCTCCTGAACTCTTATAACTAGTTTTAAACTGATATTAATCAATGAATTTTAGGTTTTGTCACTTTAACTGTATCAGTATAAATTGCAAAACTTAAGAATGGAAGCACCCTAACTTTCATGAACTCTCTCTGAAAATTAACTAAAAAGTGGAGACAGGACTACAGAGCACCAGGGTAGATCATCACTGAAGTTCAATATTGTTTGACAACAAAATCAGAAATCAAGTGGCTGGCAAAAAAAATATTGATCCCATATATGATACAAGTCCCAGAATATGTATAGTTTTATTTATGTTTATGTATGATATTGGATATATATTAATGATGGAACACAATTTGATCCAATTTGATCCAATAATATCTAATATTACATATTCAATAATATATATATACACAGTATAATGGATCATAATTTGAGAAGAATAATAATTTAGCTGGCTGAAAAGGCATAAGCAAGGCTCTGTTTCCAGCCCAACAATGGATCTGGGCACAACCTTGAAAAATGGCCTGTGATTCAGTTCCAGAGTTTATCTATATGAATAAAATTTTAAAATAATCCATAAATATTTATCATCATCTTTGTTGTTGTCTTCATCACCATTATCAATAACTTCAAACATAGAACTCAACAGGAACACTGTCTACTCCAGGTAGCTAAAATCTGTATTACTGTAATTATTCAGAGCACCCATATTTAAGTTACTTAACCTTTGCTATCACGAACACATATTTTGGATTTTTTGGCAGGAATAAATTTTGATATTTGTATTCTTCACATTAATTTTGTAGAGAAGACAGCTACTGAGAAAAAAAAAAATCACTGTCATGGTTTTGAGAGTTTTGTTTGCATGCCTTGAAAATGTAAAGGCAGGATAAGGCAAACTGGAAAAGAGTTGCTCTTTCTTCATAACATTACCACAGAGTGACTTAAATTGCCGTAACTACATAAAAAGGGAACTCAGACTTGCTCACAAGTTATTGAAGCTTAACAAGATAATCCATCATCTGACCTGAGTAGCTGACCAAGTCAGTGCCCTCTGCCCATGGCAAGGGCTGAGTAAACTGCATTAGCTTATACTCTGTAACACACTCCCATCCAGCATTTACAATGGTCTAGACCACACAGGTAGTAGTTGCCATGGATAAGCTGATACTATGCTTTAATGCATTACTGTTGTAGTCATTTGTGTGCCTGAACCCCTGCTTATAGCAATATATTTCTGCTCATAAAATTCCCTGCACAGACAAGACCAGCTTTTGCTTTTATCATTATTTCAATCGCTTTAGTGTAGATCCAATTACACAGGTATAAAATGTTTCTACTGGCATACCCTGGCATCAGCACAACAGCAGTTAAACAGATAACTCTAGAATCAGGATAGATGTGTGAATAACAACAGCTGATCAACAGCTATGCTGATAAAATTTAAATGAGATCAAGCCTAAATCTTATCCTACGCTGATAACAGGAGTGTCTGTTATGTGTCAGACGTACTGGATGTGAGAGGAGAGTAAGACCAGGAGGTGATCTTAGTAAAACCTCCAAGTTCTTCTGGGTTATCCTTTAACCCAAGTCAGAGCTATCCAGGTTTCTAGCTATGCTGTGGGCACTTGCGTTCTAATCCACAAACACACAGGCATGGCACCAAAAATGCCAGATTGATGATTATCAGTCGAGCATATACATTATGGCATTGTCCAACTATACTTTAACTACGTATCACCATGTTTTACAATTCCCAATGAGCTCTGCACTGTTTCACTATGTAAAACAGAGAAACAGTCTGTATATCTCTTTAGAGAATACAGCTTTCTCCTGACCAAAGCCATGGGTCAGCATATAAAATGGCAAAGGCCAAGTATCGTAGTCTTTCTCCACTTCTATTTATTTGCTTGCACCATGTTGTAAAGGAAGAGCAGAGGCTGTGATCTGTGTTAGACCTGAACTAAAAATGTCTCATGTTACTCTACGAAGTAAAAAAAGCTCAACCTGTAATCTGTACTGCTGTGCAATTCAGGGCATACTCTAGCCATAGTTAAACAAAATGGTTTATCTGAACTGAAAATAAAGTATCCGTTGCTGTTGATACGTCTGCCAAATTTAAAACATGATATAAACTAAAGTCGACAGCATAAGCCACTCAAACAAGGCCTCAGGGATTCCAAAATGTGCTTTAATATTTATTTTTCATATTTGATTGCAGGTTATGCACAGGTAAGTGTAGTGCTACCCTGAGGGTTTTAAGTGTAATGTAGTCAACCATGATAATACCTTCAGTATCTCGGAAGACAGTTCTTACAAAGACTAATATGAAATGAAAGCAAAGCTGAGTGTTTTTCAGACTAGTGTTAAGTTTCCTCTGGAGTTATTTAGTAGATTTCTGAAATGTTTTCAGTATTTGCCTACTAGTAAGACAAAAACAAGTATTAACCTATTTGTGACACTGTTACGTTCCAGCACTCAAAAAACCCTAACATTAACTTGCTTTTATAACCCTGTAATACATGAGAAATTGCTATCCTCCTGTCTATCCACTCCTTCCTGCAGTAATTTTGACTGGTATTTACCAGTCATTTCCTCAAAAATGAATCACTAACCACTGACACATATACATGTACCAGTGACATAAACAAATTAGCCAGAATTAGTCTTCTTCAGGTGCTCCCATCCATTTTAACCTATCTCTTAGCAGTGAAACATGTAAGAGCTAGTCATACAAATACCGTGTACTTACAGATATTTTTCTTACCCTTAATTATTTTAAAATAAAAATGCAATCTCAGAATAAATTTGAAGATGTTTGTACATATTACACAGACAGGTGCAAGACCAGAGTTGTGCCTCGGAAGAAAACAGTCTTCAGATTAGACTCACCAGCTCTAGCTGCTTTATGTTGTTCAACTGATACAAACAGATCTACACCTGGCTTAACAGTGAGCAAATTTCAAGCAGCTTTATGTTGTTAGAATAGCACAGGACACCAAAAAGTACTACTGAACTTAATTTTATCTCTGATAAAAGAAAAAGAAAGGTCAAGGGTAAAGTTAAGCCTAGGCTTCTTACACAGTATTTTGCTGGAAGGTATACTTGCAGAATGGGATAAAAAAAAAAATCGCATGCTAAGTGAAGAAACACAGAATATAATGCTGTATCTATCTGGAATTTCTGCCCCTCTTCGAGGCTTATTGTCACCATGAGTTTTCCCCTTGTTTTGGCATTTATAGCACAGAAACCTCTCTGGAAATACAGAGTTTGAGAAACAAGAAGGCATATACAAGAAAGGAGGGATGATGTCCTCTTGCCCTTTTGCTGTTAGCGGCTCTGTTGTTCACAGGAGAGCAGGTTCTGTTCTTCCCTGCCTGCTCCTGGGTAGACTAGTCCCTTTTTGTGTGGGTCGTCTTCCATTGTCACCTCAACTTAAAATCTAGCTGCTACCAAAAAAGTTCCTTGTGTCTCATTTAACACCCATGTTTGTAGGGGAGGCCAAGTTCTATTTGAAAATATGGGATAATCATAATTCTACAGATTGTGGTTATGATCTCTGCATTGTGGTTGTCTTCTGGGCTCTAAGAAGAGCTTTATCACAATTCAGTGTTGAATTTTAGAGGCCCTGTCTTGTGCCAATAGGTCCAGTTCCTTTCCCCTTATCATCATAGCCATGTCAATGGATTAATTATGAAAGCATAACAAATACAGACTTTAATATATGTTAGTGTTTCAAGACTACTGTTAGATTCGATAGTTATGAAAAATAAAAAAAAATACTCTTGGTTTTCTTGCTTTCTAAAAGCAGATTGCATGCATGCGTAAACCAAGAATTAGTGTTGGAAGGTTTCTGTGGATTATAAAGTTATTCACCTCAAGGGACTTTGGTGACATTGTACTAAATTGAAAAAACAGAGCTAAAGTGGTTTGTTCTGTCACCAGAGCCCCTGAAATGTACTTACAACCTTTTTCCTAGTATAGTACTCACATTTTTAATTTATGTTGCACAAGAAGGAAGTTAAAATTTTACTTCCTTCACTTCTTCCTTGCTTCTTTGTTGTCTTGGAGACCCATGGCATTTTTTTTCTGTTTTCTTAAAACTACTTGCAAGAAGATTTTTATATGCTTTATCTTCATTTTGAGCCTATATTGTTTGTAAACTGTCAGAGGGGTTTAAACATCACCCCTCTGTAAGTGAGATTATAGAAGTGGTTATTCAGAGTTTACGACTTCTTTCTTCTCTTTGAATATTGTTAACGAGAACTTTGGTTCTCATTGTTCCTTTGTCCATTATCTTGAAGAACCATATAGTATTAGTTAGGCTCTTACAGAAGGGAAACGAGCTTCTTGTAGTTCTTATTTCACACTTTTTTCCAAACCTCAAATTGTTCTAGCTTATCCTTTAATAATCTCCAACTTTAAAAATTATTTCCTGTCTCAGCCTGTAATTTTGTTACTAATAAGGAAGATGCCATTATCCTAACCCAACTTACTTCACCTTCATCTGGCAGATCACAGACTTATCTACATAGACCAGTGCAGTAGAGTGCAGAGATCCCTGAAGCACTGTGGCTTCATCAAAACAATTTGCAGCTGGGCAGATTAGCTCTGCCTTTCAAACTGGGCTAATACGATTATATTCAGCCACACTAACATGATTATATTGCTTCTAGGCTTTATTCCTGTAGTTCTGCACACTGCTGCCATTATGGCATACAGACCTACCGACTTACTTGGTGACCGCGGCACTGCCTTAGTTTTCTAGGCTGTGAGAACCGCTTTACTGCGTTACTATGTGAAATTTATAGTGACCATGTTTTGTGGAAGTAAGAATGCTTTGCTACAGTACAGACCCTTTCCTGTTCCCTCCATGGCTGAATCCTGCCTTGCATCATTTCTCCTTTATGTTTTATTAAAGTTATTAAAGATGTTCTTTTTGCACTACGAGAATGACAATGAAATCTAGCCTGCCAGAGTGGTGCATCCAAATGTTTCCCAGAATAAAAAAAAGATAATTGCTAGTGAGTTGCAAGCCTCAGTCTGAAGTAGTAAATAATGATTCTTATTTCATGTCCTAAGCAGTCAATCCCTATCATATGCTGACTGCATGCACCAGTGACATATTTCTGCAAATAAATCTCATACTAAGGCACCCTTCTACTCTGCACCAACCCCAAAATGCATTGCTGCACTGGCTATTTAAACACTGGAAAGTAAAAAGCATTTCACAGCATTAATTTCCTCTCTTTCATGAGAGAGATATAATGCATTAACTGATTTGAAAACCTAGTGAATTTCTTTTATAATGTGGTCACTCACTAGGCAGGCTTTCCATAGGGCACAGGAGCTAAAGTAAACAATCACTTAAACAGAAGGAAGCTCTCTAGTGCCTTCCCATGCTGATGTTTCTAGAAAAAGAAGAAAAAAAACCAACCAAAAACCAACTAACATTTCATTGCATGTTGAAAAGAAAGTGTAAGCACTCTCTTTAGAAAGCTTTAAAGCATAATTGAAATTCAACATGCAGATTTCTGTATTATTACAATGCTGTGTGCACTAGATCATTTGCTGAGCAGCCAGCATTTTAAACAACACATTGCAAGAACTTTGTGCTGGTACAATAACAATGTAGAAAAATTAGGATGACAGCGCAAGTATGCTCAGCCCCATAAACATTCTTCAGCTGGAAATGGGAACTACAGTGCAGTGCTAGCCTATGTATTATGAGAACAGAACATTTCTGCTTCCATGTACAGATGGAGCACAGATCACCAGTGTGCTGACAAGCTGAACTCAAAACAAAGAGGTAAGCTACATATGTACTGGCAGGTAAGCTCACTGATCTTTTTAACCCAATGAACATCTGATGTGATGTGAGATTCACTAAATTGTATATTGCAAATCGAGGTCAGCGTGAAGGGTGACTTAGTATTTTGTTAACATTCTCCCTGCTTCAGTGACTGAGAGAGTCATGAATTCTAGAGTACTTTTTCCTATTTTAATCTGTTAGCAATTTGAAAATGTATTTGACTACAGAACTAAGTGTATCTAAACTCAAATCTGCAAGAAGTGGTACGAAAAATAATTGAAAAAAGTGATTTTACACTTGTTCTTATACCACCACGATGCGGATGCTGCTGTGCACAAAGGCCAATGTCTCTGTGTGGAATTAAGGTACCACATTCCCTAAGAGGGCCAGGAGGTTAAACTGGCACTGTAATATTCTAGGCTAACCCTTCATTTTGCTGACTACAGTCACAGCAAAGAGTTGCATTGGTATGTGTGTGACTGGAGCCTCCTCTTTGCTTTGGGAGATGGATGATGCTGGCAGAGCAGTCCAAAGCGACGGCACACAGGAGAATCTGGTTCATTGTGCAAAGTGTTAGCTGTGCCAAATCATAATATTAGTGAAATCATCAAACCGCTAACCTAAAAATGAGTTCCTGATTGTTGAATATATGTCTTAAATATACAATACAGAAAAACATTTACTGAGATTGTAAGGTAGTTTTGTTTTTGTTCTCAGAATAAGTCATATTAAAGAAAACTATGTACAGAGGAACAGTGTGTGAAAAAGAGTATTTACACACACGGATGTGTATTTACACTCATTGAGGTTTTTACCATTCATGGCATACTGCAGGATTCACTGTCACTAGTAGGACTCAATGAAATGCCTGTTCTCTGAATCAGTCTCCCATTATCTACTAAATCTTTCTATTTCATCCAATCTAAAGAACTATTTGTAAGTGGAAAATATAATCTATACATTGAGAAGAGGAATACATTAGCTCTTTAATAAGGATGTGAAAGAAAATGTGATCTTGGATTATAGCTGTATTTGCCTATAACTGTAGATCATTAGCAAGGCAGACCGAGTGAAAAGAAAAGATTCCCTGGCAACCCTCCCCCTCTTCAAATGCCTGCTCAAGCAGAAAAAAAACAACCGCCCTGCATACATATTCCAATGAGCCACTGTGGGGCAGTAACAACAAAAACATTCCTAAGCAAAACAAGGATCTTTGAACAGTCAGTTTGCCTTTTTTGAGCAAAGGATACAAAGAAACTGTTCTTCGAAGAAAATCTGAACATTAGGATTTCCATTCTTATATTATAAAATGTTATTAGGCTTTTTGGGAAACATTTTATAGATACACTTAGCTTCAACTCCTTCCACACAGATGCTTGCATACAGTTATTTTGAAGCTCTGTTACTCGTTTTTAGAGCAGTGAATAGAGGTTGCATGCGAGATATGCAAGACTGTTTCAGGCGCTATCCGGATTTTCTGTGTGTGCATAAACTCTTCTACCTGAGGGCTAAGTAAATAAGTTCTTTTCAAGTGATTATTCTCTGTGCAGGAATTTTTCCTTGTAAAGTACAGAAACCTCTGCAGATTACATATTTTTGTGCAGTCTTTGTTCCTCTTGGCAAAATCTTGAGTGAACAGAAGTTATTACAAAAATTATTCTGTATCTGTCTCAAGGGTAAAAGAATATACTTTGTTCAGTTTGGGATGTAACTTGGAACCAGAATTACTGAGCTGCTTTGGATCCAACAATTCACATCTATAGGTTCAAAATTAGATTAATAGTTTTGTCTTCCTTTCTTCTATCCCAACCATTCTGTAGTTTTAATAATATCAGTGAAATAGGAAGAAATTAACTATTCTTTTTACGTAGTACCAAAAGGGAAAAAATGCCTGTTAAAAGATCTCTCATTACAATCTGAATTTTGTATAAATACAAAACTTCCTGCAACATTCATTCCAAATGGATATTGCCCTTTAGTGCTGCAGAAGTTTTTACCAGATGAGTAGTATATGCTGAGATATAGAATCTGTAAAAAGTCGAAGTATCGTACTTCAATTGAAGTGTTAGAAAAAGAGGATCAAGACATACAGAGTGCTGAATTACAGCCATGGCTCTTCAGTTACTCTTTGAAGATCATTTTCATTTCCATTTTGATCTTAAATCTTACTCATAAGTAATTAACATTTGGGGATGCATGACAGATGGTATGTACCACCTTGTCTTTTTGGGCAGTCTTTTCTTGTCTTGGCTTTTCCAGATATATTCCAGACCCAAAATAATTTTGGGGAAAAAAAAAGAGAGATAAATGAACTTACTTTGGCTTGCAGACAGCAATGTGAAAAAGCTGAAAGTTTATTCTAATATTTAAAAATTCTTCCAACTTTTTTTTACATATTTATTTATATTTAAATATATTTAAAATATTTATTAGATCTGTAGGTTTTCAAATCTAGAATATCACTCAATTTTTACAACGATAGGGCTATAAATTTAATGCAAGTACCACCAGGAGCATTATTCCATGTACTTCTCTTCGAATATCCCAGCTAATGAATCTTACAGCTGATCCTACTGATATTCCAAGATATGAAAGATGATGCTGTCATTTCATCTGCAAACTGGAGATCCCTTACTGATCTTCCCTGGGTTTACAGCATTCATGATTCTCATGTTTAACTTTATCTCCACAGTTTGCTTTGTGTCACTTTTTCATCAAATAGAAACATCATGAAAAATTATGAAAAAAGTATTTGGAAGTTTTCTTAATTTAAAGATATCTCAGGGACTAGGCAGCCAGCTGAATTTTCAATCAAAAGACTTGTAAGGGCTCATTACTAAGCCTGCAAGATGGCATTAACCACCATCTTCAAATTTTAGAGCTTCCCATCAGTTCTTTAAGAGAATTGCAGTGAGATTCTTGTGTTTATTCTTAAAGTGGAAAATGTTCTGAAGATTAGATCCACAAATTTTGCCTCACAGGAAAAAGGAACTAAACAACAAAAAAGTAAGAAAGTTGGTAATACCTTTTCACCATTAATCGCCCTGCAGAATCAAGAGTCATGAGAAGACACTATATTTAACAGAAGAATTTTAACAGAAACACTATGTTTACAGAAGAATTAGATGAGTTGCAGTAGCAGAATATTTAGTTTGAGGTATGCGGAGATCGTAACTATAGTCACATTTTTACCTATGCTTCGTGAGATATCTTGGCTGTGCTAGTATTAGAGACAATAAAGCACACCAAAATTCACATTCCAAGATCAGTTTAAAGAGCTGCCAGTTATAAAAAACAACTTTCTGCCTGTTATGATCCGTAACAGTTTATCCACATAGTAGCACACATGGTTACATTGCAAAAGGGAGATTCGAACTGTAAGCAGACACTTGGAGATGAAGAAATTAGTCAATCGGAAGTCCATAAAATGAAAAATAGCAGACAATATTAGTAGACCCTACAGTCATTTCATTTAGAAGTTGCTATTTTTAATAGATCTTTGTCTTAGCCCTTTGCTAACTCTGAGACAGCCTTTTATATGACTGTTAATTCTACAACATCCCACAGCCACTGCCAATCAATCGAAAATCATACTTTAGGGCCCAAAGTGTTAAAAAAATTAAGAGAACACAACTTGGATTATTTTGATTTGAGATCTCAGGGTTCACTTTTGCAATCTTTTGTCTCCAAACATAGATGTACTTACTCAAAAACAAGCCTTCAAACATTCACATAACTAACTGCTTGTGAATTAAGGAGGAAAAGAAAGAAAATCAAGAATATCTTCCTCAGAAAAACTAACCACATTAAATCTCAATCTCAGTTGAGTTCCTACGCCTTGCACTGCTGGTTCCTGGGCTGCAAGTCTCGCTTGACAATTTGAGCCAACCAGCAACTTCAGTTTCTGCATGCCTTTCATCTCCTTCCTCATCTATTTTTTAATTAGTATTCCGATCATTTGTGCCCTGTGATCTTCGAGTTAAAGTCTTTCTTTATCAACATCAAAATCCAGCAATTCAAAGTTTTACAATGCTCAACCAAAATTATTTATCAGTGTCATACTTACCAGTAGCAGGTTAACTCGGTGGCCTTCTTTATACTATCATGGCCCTGCGTGAAATTATAAAGAACTTAAACATTTAGAAGTGGAGTAGAGTGGGGCGCAGTTCTCATTTTCAATCATATTGTTCTCTTTTTTTCAAGTAAAATTTGGTTAACTGACTGTCTTAGATCTTATCAGGATTCTGCTATGGTTCTTTACCGTATAGATAGGTATCTTAGACTCTCAAAGTCCGTATTTCCCTATCATTTATTTAGGGTGTACTTTGTTTACTACCTGTTCAGATCGAACTTTACGCATAAACTGGCTGGCTGGGGATAATGAAAGAGGTTAGAGTGTGGATTCCATGTTATGATGAGCTGCAACCTGTTTGTAGTGAGCACTCTGGGTAAATCACCTCAGTGATGATATTTTTTCAATGTCCTTCAATGTCCTCTATGTAAGGATATTGGTGCTGTTTTGTGTTTTTAGTAGAAATTAATGAGTTACCCAGAACTAGCTAGGAACGTGATTTTAAACAAGACCAGGGGGAGTTTTAAAATAACCCAGCTATTTCTAGTATAAATTCAGTGTTTGTGCACAAGCTTTGTATGTTTGACATCAAACCCACAGGATTGGCTATAAATTGTGGTTGGAGCCGGTGGAGGTGGGGAGAAGGGAGTGAAGACTTGGCTTGTACTAGAATTCTCTTAAACCTCCATTTTAATCCATTTGATTATCTTCCACTACCTGGCTTGTACCAGAAAATATGGGAGTCAAATAAGACAGGAAAAGATTGTCAAGCTTCAGAATCTTAGTTGTTAGTTGTTAGTTTTCTGTTTTTCATGATCTATTTCTTCTAAGCACTATGTTTAGAACAAGGGATAAGTAGTCCAAATGTACATTTTACTGGAAAAATTAAAGGACCGCTGTGAAAATTATAAGAAATGCTGGAGAATGTAGTCTTTTCTGAACTGTCTGACACACATTCTGGAAACAAATGTGTGCTGGAAACACTGATTATATATACCAGGTATAAAAGCATAACTGGCAGTTAAAATCTTGTTGAACAATGCAATGATACTGTATTTCTTAACTCGGAAGGTTGTTCATCCAGCCTGCTCAGCCAGGATGTTCATCCGGCCCGTTTACCATTTATAAGACATTGTGTTAGCATTGAATTAGCTTATAG
Source organism: Grus americana (assembly GCF_028858705.1). Classification (NCBI taxonomy): domain Eukaryota; kingdom Metazoa; phylum Chordata; class Aves; order Gruiformes; family Gruidae; genus Grus; species Grus americana. Next base: position 5,031,444 of record NC_072863.1, on the reverse strand, counting down.
ATTGTTTTAATATGACTTGAAGCAGTGGGGTGTATAATTGTTTGAATGTTTCTTTCCACTGACTGCACAGCATTACTTCTTTCTGCACCTGAGAAGGCTTTTTCCTCCACCTGAACACTTAACAAGCAAATTTCCAGATATTTGGAAGCAAACACAAACAATTTAGAACAAATCTCATCCCTGTGATTAGGGCCCAAAATGAAATTCTACCAAACAGAGCCAGTACAGTTAAGTTTTGTAACTTTTTCTCTTCTTTTCAGTGGTTCTTATTATTTTCTTAGCAAGGCATTGTAGCACAAGATATCCTTCCTTATCCTAATTCCTGTTTTCTGGAGAGAAAAGTAGTTTTAAACCCTCTATACAGTAAAATCTGTACATACAAAGTGTATGAAGACTCAGTGGGATGAGTAGCTTTTGGTACCATTTAACATTTGTCAGACTGATGTTTATTTTCTGCCACAATTTTCTGGGTACCGTGTCATATTGTTGATGTTATGAGTTAAATTTCCCACTAATTGCTAAGTGGACTTTACCAGTAAAACTCAGGCTGGGGAATCCCTATGAGACCGTGCTTTGAATTGCCTACACATATACAGTCTACAAAGTACTTGCATCAATCATAGTCATGTGTGATAAATACCATTATGTGACTTAATTAATGTCTCCATAGCATTTTCAGATTCATAAGCAGTCCAGAACATTACCATGATGTTTTTTACATCTGCTATATTTTCTTTATAAGCCAGAAATAAAACACTGAGTAAAGGTGGTCAGATGGGTTGGCAATTAATTGGAAAATCACCAAAGACTACATGGTGAGGAAAGCAATTACTGCAAAGTGTAGAAATGAGAAAATGCAGCCATTAGGGATATCTGGTATTAAACCTTCAAAGAAACGTAAATATTTAATTTTTAAAAATTATTTTTGTATAATGCATTAGCTTGCAATGAATGTGGCATGTAATGCATGTGAAATACTCCTTGGTCAGCATGGGAGGCAGCAAAATGCCTAACATATTAAAGCTTACGTGTGAAAAGTGGTTTTTTACTTAGTTGACTGGTGCGAAGACAGCACATTTATGTTATTCTAAATATGAAATACTTTTATGCATGTAAATATATATGTATTTATGTATATGTAAATGTATACTTTTATTTACATACTCTTCTTTAGAAAGTCATGTAATTTACTAAGTCATGAGTTTGGGTCAATTATGTTTAGACTAAACACAAGTTCCACGAATGGACTATATGAGGGGCATTGCAAGACCAAGTAAATTAATTAGCAATAATGACAATTACAGATATTTTTTATTTAAAGTTTATGATATGCTAAGGCTTGCAATACTCTTGGATGAGGCCTAATATGATAGCTGTTTTACATACAGGTAGATAAAGAAGGTTGAAGTAACCTGATCAAGGGCTCTATGCATCATCCTTATACTTGGGTCGTACTTCCATGTATGATACCACACATGATAAAAATGTGCAAATCAAGCAAATCCTATGATAAATTTAAGAATCTCTCACTATAACCTTCTCATTCCAAACTTAGTAGGAAAAACTGTATCAGATTCAGAAGAACGTCAGGTAGATGTCCATCATGCCTGAGTTCTATGATCATTGATAATATATGACAGTAAAATGTTTGCAGTAGTGACAAATGTCACAAATGCCACTATAATTGCTACCCTTTGGGCAGATGGTGAACTTGGTAATGAAGAGGTCAGGAGGCTGTGCGTTAAAAGTCGGTGGCTAGCAAACTGTAAGTTTTATTTTGTACTATTTGCTAAGTAAGAAACACATGTAACAAAGCACTGAATTATCTGTTTTTATCCACTCAGTAATACTCACAGTTCTCAAATAATAATGATGCCTCACTTGGTAAGACATATTTTGTCTTCTGAAGAACTTGCATGCAAAGCAGATGAGGAACAGGATAGGAAACGGGCCCAGAGTGACATGCTTGGGTCACACATGAGAGAGCAAGAGCAACAACTGAGAACACAACTCAGATCCCCATGCTCCAGCTAGTACCTCAAATACTATGTCATGTTACTTAGCCAACACAGTACTGGGAGTTTTGTTACTATAAGCACACTATACAGCTATGAGTGCTTATAAGTGCATGACAGCATTTGGGATCCATTGTGTCTAGTACTTACCATCGAAAAACAGCCTACGGAGTTTTTTGCTTTTGCTTTTTCAGAAACCTATCATTGACACAAGGGAATAGATATCAAAAGAGGCTTGAAAATGATTTATTGAAAAATGTAGTTCTTGCCAACTGAACTAGACAGCTGAATGTAGAAGCAGCTACACTTTTATTAGACTAACATAAAATAAGAGGTGTACATAGTTCTAGAGTCCCTCAAAGGTCCCTTCATCAGTTATCATCTTCCATTCTTGTGAAAGGAGCACTGAGATCTCCAAATCATGTGTATTGGCCAAATTTTCTCCTCCCCCCAATCTAATAAAGGTCTCTTCATAACAAAAATGCTACTGTCTCTCTCCCACTCTGTGAAGAAAACCTGCTACAACTCCATTATGGAGAAGGATCTTAAAAGATAAATAGCACTAAGGAGACCTGTTTGTTTTTACCAGTTGCTTTTGTGAAGGAGAGGTTGACTGGTGTGTAACTCTGTAGGTACAAACTAAAAACAACAGTGGGTGACTTGTCGTTGCCTCAACAGCTATATTTCTACTCGATTCCTTATAATGTGATATTTATTAAATGTAATTATGAAAAAAAGTAAATGACAAAACAGCAAAGAAGGACTTTTCTAGATAAGAATGCCTCACTCCAGAGGAAAGAGTGGTGCTCGAGAGTGATTTAAACACACTTGGGGTCTAGCTTTCTTGCTAAGAGGAGGAGGTAGTGCTAGACCTTAAGCAAATGCATGTAAACAGCATGGAGAGAATGAAAATATAGAGTAAGGACAAATGGGACCAATAAGATAGATAGATAGATAGACAGACAGATAGATAGTAAATGGAACTGAGTAGGAACTAGGATGCAAGACAGATGTGGAATTTCAGGAAAGACGCTGATACAGACGGCAAGACAAAGTAAGTACAGCCAACAGAAAAAAAAATTAATCACAGTGTCTTTCAATAAAGAAAAATCTAGGGTTACACTGCAAAGGTACAATTTTTACAAAGAATTGTACTTAAAATTCTGATCACACAGATAGCCTGTATGTACTGTAAGGCTGCACAGGCTAATACTTAAAAAACCACATCACTGCACTAAATACTGCTGCATTTTAATCATGATATGTAATGTAAAGATGGGTAAAGAACTTATTGTTACTACTTTGAAATGACAGTAAAATCTTGTGGTAAACTGCTAACTTCCTCTTTGGCTTTCTGCATAAAAGTACATCTGAAATACAGTGCTTTGTATGCAACTGGAACAGGAATGCTTCAGGTTTTGATATCATTTGAGACCTGAATCTCAGTCTATGTGGGAAATGAGAAGGCTGCAGTAGGCTGTGCAGCAGAATGACAGGTTGTGTGCTATAAAACAAAGAGAGAATTTTGGCACATCATATTGGTGTGAAAAAGCACTGCCATGGGGCTGTGTAAAAGGTGTGCAGGGAGTGGAAGAATAAAGAAAACAGAAACAGAGAAAGAAGCCAGCTGTGAAAAGCACTGTTCGAGTTTTTTACTCAGCAACCTATTCTAGAAAATATGAAAGAACATCATCATTTAAAACCATTTTTAAATGATTACAAATATGACCTCAACTATGTTTTCTTTGTCTGTACCCATGTGTTTACAATCTGAAAGAAAATGGTGAGAATGACTGCCAAAGATGCCTCATAGTGTATATTTTCTTGGAAGTATATTTTCATATTAAGCAAATGTCAGTACAAACACCTGCAATTTGTATTGCTTGTAACAGTAAGAAATAAATTTAGGCTGGCTCACCGCCACTGTCTTCGAATAAGGTTATTGTTACTTTGTAGCTATTACTGTGTGTATTTTTGCACTTTGAAATGTAAAGAATAGCATGTTGATTATTAAAAACATTGCTCCTTGTTTACAAAAAATGAAGTAAATACTAATATACAGTCTTCGGAGAAGAACAGACTGTGAATTACAATCGATTTTGAAGGGAATACTCTACCAAAAGTCACTGTTTCTTTACAAGTAATTTGGTTGACAATTTCAAGGTAAGTGCAGAAACAAACTGAAATGTGATGCTGTGAGAAAGACATTGAAATTAATTTAAAAATTATTGTGGGTACCACGATAAAGAAGAACAAAGCCATAAGACTTTGTACTTTTAATTTCTTCTTTCTCTATTTTACCCAGCTGAGTACCCTAAGTTCAGCATGTATTAGTCAGCAGAAGAGAACAAGATTCTGTGCTGAACTTTGACCAGAAGCATATTGAATTTGTATTCATTCCCTTCTCTGTTGACTGACACATTTGGGTAGGAAACAAAATCTTCACATCTCTTTGCTCTATGCCTGAGAATGTGGAAAAGACACTAGTTGCACAACCTTTGCTCCATCCTTTGTGCCTGCAGTGAGCAATTGAAGGGACTGCACAGAGGTATGTTTTTGTCTCCTAGTATTTTCATGTCACAGTTTGTCCCTGTAAATGAAAACCCAAATGGCATTTTTGAGCAGATAACAGGTCTGATCCTTCAGGCTTTCTGGGCCTGAAGAAAAACCTACTCATGCCAATGAAAATCTACGAAATGGTTTCTTTGGGGAAGGGGTTGAGAAAACAGCCTGTGGGGCACTTGCAGATGTTATGCTCAACATTTGTATACAAGGTAGAATGAAATTAGCAATTAGTTAAGAACTGAAAGTTGCAATATTTTGGGGGGACTTGTTATTAATTTCAATTATTTTCTTTTTCTTTTTAATTTTTGAGTCACAAAAAAACCCAACCATGAAACATTTAAAAAGTTATTCATTCCAAAAGAAGAAAACAAAAGAAGGTATGTGTTATTGCCCTTACTTGATGGCTTGTTACTGCTGCAGTGTGTTTACCCACTTGTACATTGCCTATCTTACTGCAGGAACTGCAATATAATAAAGGACTATAAGTGTGTGGATGTAAATTACAAACTTCTGAGATTAAACAGTACTATCTTAGTTCCTGCTCTTGTTGTTCAAACAGTTACACAGGATTCCACATACTATCACTGAGGAAGGCGCTGAAAGATTGCGTCACTCTGTCAGGGTGTCCTGTGTAGTACTTTTTTTTGTTATATTGAATTCCACACTTGAAGGAAATTGGGATTAGATTTTCATGCACTTTCTCTAGAAAGTAATTTTATTTTTTTTTTTACACAACTGGTTATTCGATTCTGTTAAAAATTATATACATTTTTAACATAATAAACAGAAAAATGTGTTTTAAATTGTTTATATGGTGTGGCTGGATCAGAAAAAGAAAAAAAGAAATAGTAGTTTTTACAGCTACTCATAAAAGAAAAATATAAATAAAGGCATTTTAGTGTTGGTGTAGAGCAGTATTGTCAAGAAAACACCATTAAATCAACTAAAGTTAAATTCAGAAAGAAGGTAAAAAAATAGTTTGTACTAAGAACAAGTATAGCCAAATAATCACGAACCCATTCCTTAATTTCTTAAGTGCAGTAAGAAAAATTTTCTCATCCTGAAGGACTGTTATGCTAAAGATTAGGGAATAACTGGATAGTAAGTAAAGGAGTAGGAGAAGCACTGTGACAATATTCTCAGGTTTTTTGAGGCAATTTCTTAAGGCAATGACTAACTGGTACTCTTTGTTTATGGAACAGTCCATAATTTCTGACTCATTGATAAATGATTCACAACATGAAAGCATATGTAAAATTTGCATGCGTACATACACTGTTGGTTGTGTACCTTTTCCTTGAAGGCATCAGAGAGCTACCGGTCAGGACAACTGCATGAATTGGGACATGTGGCACAAGTGTCCCAGTCTCTAATCTGGAAAAAAACCTGCAGGATTCATTTGAAAATCTACACTGGTGTCAGAGCTGACCTCTTAAAATGAGGTAATAACTATGGAACTCCACAAGATGGGCTTCAATATCACTTTCTACAGCAGTAAGTAAACACGATCAATTTTTACAAAATCCATGAGAAACTATAAGGGCAGCTGTAAACCTTATTTAATTCCCCATTATTCTAATGTGAAGCTATCTGGTAGGCTCGTGATCATCCTTTTTCCTGTCTGGGATTTGCTATGTGCTTTTTTTTTTTCCTACATCTCTGTCTCTTTTTAGAAGATCTTGGGTTGATCATGGCCTTTTCTATAGAAGACACTGTGGAGTTCTTCAGGGGAGGTAAAACTGCCAACTTGGAAATAACCCTTAATGAATTCGAGGGTATTTTTATTCGAGTACAACATTAGGGCAAGTGCACTGCTTCGGTCAGAGCTGCGGCCCACCTTGGTGCCTGACTCTATTTAAAATAATGCTCTTCTGTCCGTAACACAGAACTGGCTATTAACTGAGTATTCCCTCATTCTTTGGAAAACTGTATTGTGTCATCCTAACCTCAGAGAAAATCAAATAATTTCAGCCCAAATTAAAAAGGATTATCCACTTGTTGGAAATTGTATGGTTTTATTTTACTTTTTCTTTATGTAAAGTCTTGGAAATCTCTTTCGTTAGCTTACATAGTCAGGCTTCTGTTAAAACCATAACTGATGCAAACTTCTATATAGCATAACACTCCTCTCTTATTGTAACTAAGTAGAAGACAGTAATATTCAATGGTGTTAGAAATCACAAGCTTCTCATAATTAGTAAGAAATTCCTGATCAATTTGCAACTAGCTATAAAAAAGAAAACATAAGAAACATAGTAACTGAGTTTTTCACCTGCCAGTATTATGGGATTGGCTTAAAAATCAGAATGCTTTTAGTAAATTCTTAAAAGCAAATTATTTTTCTAGTAGTTCATGAGTAGAAGTTAATATTTTTCAATTAGGAGAAAAATACTCTAACAAGGAATCCTGATATTCTAGGCAGTGATGTATTAAGAAATTAAAACAATACATTTAAAGGATTAATAACTGAGAAGTCAGAGGGAAATTGTCATCCAGCTGAAGTCTTTCTGATAGGATCCTAATATAATTGGTTCTTTGTCCTTCACTGCTTGACATTTTATCAATGAGCTAGAAGAAAACATCAAATCATCTAAGATAATTACTGTGGATTATACAAAGACAGATAATGAAGAGGCCAGGTCACTGATCCAGATCGCTGAGGTGAATTCAAACAAATGCCATCTATTGCAATCCAGCCAGATAAATAAACCCCATATATCTAGGCCTAAAAATAAAGGTAAACTTACAGGATAAATAAAACATGAGATTGTTGGGATCATGGTGGGTAGATAGCTGAACTTGAGCTCGCATTGTTAAACTGGCCAGCGGAGGAAGGTCAAGCTTTGCCCTGCAGCTTTACAGTCACTGAGGTACCAAGGCAGGGTCGGTGCAGGGAGCAGTGGGGCTGCTGCACTGTACAGGGAGGCAGCCAGGGTGACAAAGAGCCCGAGAGCCCTCACCGCAAGCTGCAGCCCCAGAGGAGCTGGGCAAGATGAGCAGAGCAGGCCTGGGCACAGTGGCCATGTCAACCACAGGCTGGTGAAGCCCCAGGTGAGGAGGCCAGTTGAGTGAAGCCAGATGAGGTTTATGAGGCAAGGTCAGGGTCAGCACAGCACAAACCCAAATGTGTTTGTTGCTTTTACTTTTCTGTGGCTGCAATAAAGTATGTTGTGTATTCACAGCCTGGCAGGCACCACAGTTCACAAGCCCTCAATTTCATTACTGTGTGGGTTAGTTAGCTCATCTCTACTTAATAAATAACCAAAAGACATAAAGCCTACCACTAGAAAAAGCTTACAATGGTGACATTTAATTGGCAGGGAACTTACTGATCCTAAACACATTTAATCATTCTCTGTCATCCTATGGAGGAAGTATTTTCTGAATAATCACTAAAAACAGCACAAAAGGGAGCATACAGCAGTGGTGTGGGGCATCAGGAGAACAAGGAGGCTCAACACACTAATATCTAAAGGTGTGACCAAGCATTTTACTGGTCTAAGGCTGCTCCCCACCTGTGCTGCTTTGAGTTATGAGAAATCCTGCCCCACCCTTGTGTGGAAGCTATTAAAAACGCCTACCGGGACCTGCCTCGGGAGGTGCCTCCGGAGCGGTTCTGTGAGGTGAGGTTGCCCTGCCTCGCCTCCCGCCCCCTTCCAGAACCTTCGGCTGCCTGTAGGGCGAGGGGCGCGCGCGCGCCCAGTCGGGTGCGCTTCCCGCCAAAGTGCTGAGGCCGTGCCGTCCCCTCCGTGCCGTCCCCTCCGTGCCGTCCGCAGCCGTGAGTGAGCCGAAGCGAAGGGGAGTCGTTTACCGGCGGAATTTCAACGCGCAGAAGAACGGCTGGGCTTCTGGCGGCCGGTGGTTCCTTGCCCCAGGGCAAGGTAAGGGAAGCGCGGTGGCAGCAGCCCGGTCCCCCGGTGTGAGGTGCGGGGCGGGTCCTGGGGACCGCTCCTACTGGCTTTGCCCTATCGGCGGTGGCACAGCCCGGGCTGCTGTGTGCCTTGTGCTCCTTGGTGCATCTGGTCACCCGAGGTGCGGTTTGCTTGGTCTGCAATTTTATGTCAATCTAAACTGACTCTGTCAGTCAGCCCCTCACCAGCAGGGGCTCCTTCTGTTGCTCTCCTCGCAGGCTGTCAGTTCTGTCTGCAGGTGGGATGTCCTCGTCTGCCACAGTCTGTGTTCTTCCTTTGTAATGGACATGCATGTGTCTAGGTGCCATCACAACCTTTGTGGGTCACTGTTCAGCTACTGCTGCACACTTGCAGCCTGTTTATTTTTGGCGGTGCCTCCTCTTGTCTTCCTCAGCTACTGCAACAGTAGAGTCTTGAGGATGAGGTCCTGGTAATCAGCTTTTATCTTCATTTCAGAAGACTGTAGAGTAGTACTCACCTACTTGAGTAAGCCAGTGTCCAAAGTGATGACAATATACTTATCTCTTATTTAGTAGGATCTCTTCCTTGCTACCGTTAAATTGCATGTTTGTTCAAACAGGAGCTAATTTAGAGAGGGGAAGGGCCTTTCTCTGTTCAATTCATCATTCACGGTGCACCAATTGAAAAAGGTGACACTTTGTAAGAGGGAAAAGAAAAACAAACGGAAGATGTGTTTTTGTGATGGCCAGCGTGTTGTGGAATTATTGCCATTTTCCTTGAGTTTTAATTGAAAACTGAAATACTTGCAATTTGGAACTCCCTTACAAAATCACTACGGTAATTACAGCTTTCTCAAGCCTAGGTGTCATTTGTGGCTGATAGCAGTGTTTGAAAGGCTGACAAATAAAGGGATTAGATTGGTTCAAATGGGAGTTAGTAATTTTTAATTAGAATTTTTATTCTTCTTTTCTGAAATGTTGCTTAGGTAATGATTGGATGTGGGTCTTTCTTTTTTTTAACATGTTTCTCACAATCAAAATGTCTAAATTAATGTCTTTATGCTGTGTGTGAAACATCTAAATGATTCCTTTAGTTTTTAAGTTGTGAAGTTATGTCACTGAAAATGCTATTGTGCTTTTAAATATATACAAAAGTCTTTCTTCTTTTTTGATGGCTATGTGTTTGTGTCTTTATTTACTGCATGTTTCAATACTACTGAATTTGGTAAACTTCAAACAGGTGCCTGAAGGTAAGTGTGCATGCTGGGCTTGTATGAATGAAGACTAGTGGCTCAGTGAAATCTTATGATAAAGCTGAAAATCTTGGACACTGAAATTCCAGTTGGAAGGATGAGAAGCTAAAAAGGTTATTGACTTGTAAATAGGGCTTAAAAATTGAGGTCTTTCATGTTATTGGTGAATTGTACAAATCTGATCTAAGCTACTTTTTGATGGAGCTGATAATTAGCCTTATTTTGTGCTGAACAGGTGAGATTATTTAACATTAAGAGCTATAAGCAGTGAGTGTGAAAGAAAATGTCTGATGGTGGAAAACTAAGTGTATATACTGGTGGGAGAGCTCAGGTAACTAACAGTTCTCATTCTAAAAGGCGAAGATTTAATTTATTCACTCTGCATGTGTATCATAAATTGTATGTTAAATATGTAATTAAGACAGTTATTCAAAAGTCTTTTATATGGACCCTTCAATGTACTGGGTAGCATGGCCATGAATTCATGGCTTCCAGAAGCTGTGAATATGAACAAAAATCCTGTCCAGGATGACTATGATCATCAAACTCCTATTAAACCCAAGGTATAATGTTGGTATTGTCCATATGTTCTGTTTTTCTCAGCTTGATTCATAAATAAATCACATTCTCATTAAGAATATTTGTTCTTACTTGTCATGAAGGAACTTTTGGTATTCTCCTACGAAATTGATTTCCTTTTATTCTTATGTGCTTCTGACTTTATATCTATTTATTTTAAACAAAGAAACCACTTATACAAATGCAGCTTCACAAATGTCTCACAAAATGCTCTTTCCCTTTGGTAATAATTGTACCAAATATCCCAGTTGAAAGAAGAATATGATTGTTTCTGAGAACAGACCTTTCTCCTGCTCATCTCTGTAGGATATAACTCATTAAAATGTTATGTTCCTTTTTGTTTTCCATCACTGTCCCCTTCATAGTAGCATGAACCCTCTATGCATATGAATTGTGTAACCTTCTTGCTTAATGCTGACTGCCTGTGCTTTGTGAATATTGTCACCACAATCCATGTGGCAGTGTATAAATCTTGAGAGAGTGAAAAGAATAGTATTCATCTTGATACTGATTCTTGTGGCACTCCTGTACTTGCTGCACTCCTTCAAAACTATTCCCACTTGCAAGTCTCCTTTGATTTGAAATCTGCTTTTATTAATCTATTCCAGTGACTCAAATATTTTAAGGTAACTTTGTAGATTTGCTCTTTACATTGGGCTCTCTCTAAAGCTTTCTAAAAGTGTAGATAAACTATATTACTTCTCCTGCATCTTTCTTATAAAGTATCTTTTCCCCTTAAGTCTATAGAATGTCTTTGTTAATATCCTTTATTAATGACTGAAGCAATTGAGTGATTTGTGAGGAAAGGCTGTTGTAGCCTAATGCCCTTACAGTATCCTATAAAGGTAGGGAAACCAAAGGGAGGTTTGGGAAGGGCTTTGGTCAGGGAGTTGGAGAAGCTTTCTAGCTGAAGTCCTGCTTCAGCAAGCTCAGAGGTTGGTTGGTGTGAAGACAGGGATTACCATGTTAAGTGAACAGCATGTGTCTGCAGCAAAGGAGTCTGGTTGGGAACCACTGAATTTAAGTGCTCTTGTTGCTTGTGTTGACTCTTGTGCTGTGACTAGGGGCTCTGTTAGTCGCCACCTTCTCCACTGAGAAAGAAGCAAAAGTCGGCTGCAGTCATTGATGAATGTTGTGCTTTTAGCTTATGTATACTGTGGTGGTTATGTCTACCCAGATACCCTCTTGACAGCCTTTCTTTTACAACTGCCCTGTTCTTGTCTTAGTACAATAACTGTTTTGGTCATCATAGATTCATGTACCTTTTCTGCCTGAGGAAAGAGAAATTAATTGATTTGCATATCTAACGAATATTTTAATGGGATACATACCTGTGCAATTTCATCTTATCCTTGTTGCAGATAATTATTTAATAGAAAATACTGTAGAAAAGCCAATACTGGATATGTCTGCAAGAAATATAATGGCTAGTGAACTGCAGTTAATACTTTTATTTTAAAATAGCATGTCTGTTTAAAATTTCAGACTAACTCTGCTTTCTAAGTGGTTCTTTGGACTAAATGCTAGCTTCAGATATTATCAGTGGAAAGTGAATCATGCTTTCCTTTTTCCCTTGGTGTGTGATGACGAGTGTGTTAAAGATCCTTTGGAATTTGTTTTCCTGTACAGTTTTGTAATTTATTTTAATTTCCGATTGATCGAGTGTCTGTTCTTGAGCTAAGTGTTTCCTTATGTTCCTTTTGAGCCCTACCAAAGAGCTCAAAGTTAAAATCCTCATAATGGAATCTGAGACAAGCTTAAACTGAAACAGATGTTGGTGTGTGAGCCAGTGAAACAGGCAACAGTCACTGGTCCATGTACACTTCTTATTAAATAGTTCCCTAGAGGCTGGAGCATAGACTGGTTTCTGTCAGGGCCATGGTTGCACTAATGGGCCCTAATTACTTTGACCAGACTTAGCCAGGGCCTTCTCTCACCCTGCACAGTCTGCCTGTTGGTCATACAGCACAGGCAGATGTCCCTGTACCTAGCATGTCTCCTGCTGTCCTGGCTTCCTGACTGGTTTTCCTGGCTGTGCTGTGGGTCGCTCCTCTCTGGTCTCATCCCTGGGTCTGTCTCCAGGAGGAAGGCTGAACTGAGTCATAGCCTGCACTCCAGTCCTGTCTCTGGCCCTGCCTTCTACTTCGCTTGATACACCCTGGACCTTGCCTTGTTGGGACCCTGTGGAAGTTGTCTCTCTTCCAGCCTGGTCCTGTTTGATCTTGGGGGACTCTGTCCCCTGCTTGATGAGGCTGCCCTTGCCTGTGCTATGATATCACCCTCAGTTCCTGGCTTATTCCTGCTCTTAGAGCAGCCCATCTTCTTGCTCTTCCCTGACAATTTATTTGTAACATCATGTTTACAATCTCTTGCAAAGTTTTTCAAAAAACACTGTAAAGGTTCTGTCATCAAGCAAAAGCTCATATTGCATAGCTTATGCACAGGAACTTGTGTAAAAGAAATCCACTTTCTATTTGAAGGAGAAACTTTTCCTGCCAGCAGAGTTCCCCCTAGGTGACATCCAGATCAGCAATATTGCAGAGACTTAATGGACAAAGCAAATGGGATGTGATTAAGGAATGTTTCCCTTAAAGGTAATCTTACAAGCATAAGCAAAAGTGACAGTTGCCATCTGTAATCTGGAATTTCCCTAGATTTCATTTGATTTCTCATAAACCTGTGAATTTAGTATAAAGAGAAAATCTCTGTGGTTCACATAACTTAATATGATTAGAGTCGTGAAATGCCTGGACAAAAAAGCAAGAAAGGAGAAGGGGGAAAAAATCCATTGTAAGCATATTTCTGCATGCAAGACTACTAAGACCTGGTAGAAAACTCCAGCATCATGGGGACAGAATGTCTTGTCTACCCCTTCTGGACTGTATTAGGATCCAGAATTTGCTTTGGAGAAATTAGGCCTATTTCTTCTTAAGTTCAGTAAAAACAAATAAACATTAAACTGTAAAATCTGAATCCATTTTTTGTGAAGGAACTATAATTATTCTAGTAGTTTTGATTCCTTAACATGGAATTCAGTCTTAAGCTGTCTAAGCAACAGGAATAATTTTGTAGAATAAGACCCACAGAACTGTTTGGTATCTTAAGTGTTTGACAGCATTTTTGTGTATCGGTGCTCTTGTATTTGCGTCCAGTGCTCTCCTGTTGTTGCCTCCTGCTCCCTGCAGTAGTGTGGAGAGCAGTTCAGGGCAACGTGCTCATCCTTGGGGTGGGGGAAGCAGAGGTATCAGTCTGGTAGGGTCAACAGAGGGGAAAAAGGGATGTTTCTTGTGCTGTTTCTGAGGAGATACAAAATAGCTCAAAATGGTATCACATGAGAAAAGAACATGCTTTTGAAAACCCTGAAGGGACTGAATGTTTTGTAACAGTAAGTTAGTTCTATCCTTATGTGGAGGATGTGCAAGATGATAAAGCTTTTCTACAGAAGTGTATGCTTTCATTCTGCTTTTATGGTAGAATACTTCTATTCAAGTACTTGGATCTCTGCATAGGAAGAAACAATGTCCAGTGTGAGAAAGGTAATGGCATTAAAATCTGAAAAAAATACGTGATGCAATGGAAATTAAGTATGTGATGAGTGAAAGACAGGTAGATGTAGAATTATATTCATTTCTTGCCTTCATTTAAACTGCTAAATAAATGATGTTCAGTATTTCAGTAATGGAGACATGATCTTATTCACTCAACATTTAATAAAACAATAATTCAATGCTATATTGTGAGTTTACTCTCAGAAGATGAGCTACAGGAAGAATTGTATGGTAAATGGGCAGTCTGGCAATCCTTTGAGGTTTTTGTCATGTATGCATAGCTTCTATAACACGCACCATGTTTCATCTTTTATGTTTCTGTACCACAAAGATAACTATGGGAGCTCTCTGCAGGTGTTCAGCAGTTAGGAAAAAGTTGGAAAAGATTAGGACTTAAACAAAAAGTGTTTAGCTGATTAGGCTACAGTAGAATATTTTAGACAGCACACACAACAGGGTGCTACTACAAAGACTGTCACAGTATCAAACTAAGTAACATTAAAAGGAACAAGATGATTTAAATAGGCATTTTTTTAGCTCTCTGGTAGGGGTTTTTATAGTGTGTAACTGTCATACCTCAGAGTACCAAGTAAATCTGCATAGCAGAATTTCTAGTGAATCTTGTAATATTTTTTCCTTTCAAACTTATTTTGCAATTACACGGAAAGTAAGTAGTATCTTAATGTATGTTTCTAGCCTGTTCTAGTGGTAACACTGAATTTTTAAATGAAGGCAGAGTAATTATAAACATAGTCATGAAGCTTTTTAAGTTGGTGATAGAGTCCTGATCAGAATTTTTCAGTGTTATTTCTGTGTGATGACAATACAAATAGTTGCTAAATACTTTCTGTTGTATTATGTAGCCTGCAATCCATTTAATTTAACTTCATTTATATTAAAAGTTTGCTCCAGGAAACAAAGAAAGAAAGATAGCAAGAAAACATTAGGTTATTCTACATAAACATGAAGCTGTTACAGTTTTGGGGCCATTGTTGTGGAGATTCTTTCTATTGGATTGCCTAAGGGCCTACCAAAATTTGGTTTGGGACTTGATATGTTTTTAAGGCTTTGAATCAGATGTATTTAGTTTTCATGAGTGTTCTGCTTCAGAATTTCCAATATGGTTCAAAATCAAACCATGTTCTTTCTGAAAAGAGCGTTGGACAAATCAAACACCTGGACCAAATTTGAACCAGTGAACAGCTACTTCCTGTTCATCTGTTGAAATCTCAAGTAGAGACATGTAGAATAGTAGTCATAAATGTTGTTTTGTACTTGGTACTGGGCAGAACTGTGGTGTCTGACAAAATGGCAGACTTTTGCAAAAGGGAATATCATTTGGTATTGATGCTTCTGATAACTTGCAAGTTCATATGGCTGCAGCACTGGTTGCACATCATGTTGTTTCACTTGTATCCAGGCAGCTCTAATGTCAGAGATGGAAATGAGTTTACACTTTCTTTACCTATTGTACTGAATTTTAGTCTTCTGCATGCCAGGGCTTAGTGATCCTCCTCATCTGCAAAGGCTTGTGTCTGTGCCTGTTTCTTGTGTGATAGCATGAAAATGATTAAAGGATGCTCTCTGCACCACCTTAGGAGTCACGTTAAAGATTTTGGGAATCATTATGAAACTTACATATTTGGAACCACTAACTTTGTAGTTACACTGGTGGTATTTTTATCAGTGATCCTGCTGACCTTCTGTATTTTCTTCGAGTCAAATTTCTCATTAACAAATCTTGTGCCTTGTTATCTGCCTGTCTGATGTCAGAGTCTATATCGTGTATGTCATTTTGTTGTACGTTTGTCTGACTTGAGTGGAGTTTTCTACCCAGAGTTTTCAGCTAGTTCAGTAAGTCAAGCTGAAAATTTATTTTCTTCAATACTAACTGGTTACTTAAAATACATCATAAAAATATTTCTGAGAATGCAATTGGATGTCTCTTGCTGTGATTTCTTTAAATTGGTTTACCTACTTAGAGAGCTTATTGAAAATCTGGCTAGATGATTTTTTCACTTCTGGACTGAAGAGCTTGTGAAATTTTTATCCTTTGACTTCAAAAGCATCTCTTCAGTGGTTAGGTCCATGGTACAATTCTGATTCTTTGAGCTGGATGCAGAAAATTGTGGTTCGAGTGCGAAATAAACTTATGTATTATGCATCAGAAACTACAAGGTCAAATTTTGGCAAACTAATTCCTACTAGATTAAATGGCTATGCCATGTAATTAAATAAATCATTTGGGTTTTGTAACACTTTATTTTTAATGACAGTAGGATGTCTTGCTGGGCTATCATCCACTTAATAGTAGACTGATATGAATCAGGGGCAAATAATACAACCTTTTTTCCCACTCTAGGTAAAACTGTTATACCCATCTATTCTTGTAACATAAAGTGATGGTGTAAACGTACTTAGTTTTTACTTGGTTTTTGTATTAACTTCTTTCATTTGAAAGAAAGCAGTATACACTTGTGAAGAAGGAAAATTAACATTATGTGCATGGTTTTATCCACAAGTCTCTATGCAAAATAGAGAATGGCAAATTGAATTAGTCAGGAACTGAAAAATATAGCTAAAGAACTATTAAGAATATCAGAAATTATATCAAATTAGCAAGCCATAGTTAGTTGTATTAACTTATTAATGATAGTGGCACCCTGCCTAAAATCAGTACCTGACAAAGTTGCTTGAAACGAGTGCCTTCCTAAAATGCTGGAGAGACTCCTTGTGAACATTATATGCATCTAACTCATTTGTCTTAATACTCTGTGCAGTTTGGCTTGATAACTGTTGCCTGGGTGGTTTAGTGATGTCAGTGATAAGAGCTTCACACCTTCAACACCTGGTAGAACTCAGTCTGATATTTTGGTTAGTGTAAATATATTTTTTTCTTGAGCTTCTCTCTCCCACCTTGCCCTGAAGCATAGGATCTGCATCCTCCACTTTTTGTGTCCCAGGGTGTCAGCAAAGCATACTATGGGAACTGCAGATTGATAAGAAAGGCTAGCACCTTTTGCTAATTAGTTTGATGATGGCTGTATAATTTCCATCAGACCAGTGAAATGTTAAAGAAAGCTAAAGTTTTGGCTTCTGTGAGTATCTGAATTTTCTAACTCAACAATGTCTTACTAAGATATGTAGTATACTGATGACTGCGGTATTTTGGTTAGTGCCTTTTTATCTGTTTCTACTTGATATCTGGTAAAGATAACTGTGCTGGTCTGGTCTAGAAAAAATTAGTGCAGTAAGTAAAAGGACAGCAGCAGTTGAAACATTCTTCAGAATTTGCCTTAATGCCATAGTATGAGAGCTAAAAGAGGTTTGTTTCTATGATGGTGTTAACTTGCTGCTGAAAATTTACATAGCTTTCTGTTGTGTTAGAGGCATGTGAATTTGTGCCTTATTCCATTAATGGCCTTAAATGGAACACCCGGAACTTGGAAGTGGAGTCTGGTTAGCTGTTCCCACATCAGGATGGGAATATGAGAACTTGTTCTGTCCAGTTCCTGTGCTGCTTTTACTGCTTTAGTAAATTGGCTCACTAGTCTTCCATATTTTCTTTCCTTACATAATTAAGAATCTTTGAAAACAAGAAAATCCCATGCAATGTGGGAATGATAGCACTAAAAAAAGTAATCATTGTCACTTTTATTGAATGGACAATATTGGATTTTTTCTTTTCACTTTTTCCGGAGAATCTCTTGGTGTTTTGATCAGATCATGGGAAAGGCATCTTGCATTTTGGGGGTAGGGAAGAATAGGAAAAGGAAAACCTTAGTCTAAAAGCTGTTGACTTCCATGATCTTTATCTCAAGCCTAAAGTTAAATAAAACTACAGGAAATCTGACCTCTGTAAGTCTAGAACATGAGAAAATCAAAGTAAAGTTCTGCACTCCAGTGCTCTTGATGTGACATAGTAAGGTAACAAGCATGGTGGCTGGGGTTCTGGATAGCCTTGTCTGTTCCTAAGTACGCCAACCCCAGGTAGCAGCAGTGTGCCAGACTGTTCCATGTGGCTTGATAGTCATCAAAAGAGGTAGTTTGTTCTTCTCCTGGTTTATTAGATGTTTTGTTACATTCCTGTTTACCGTGTGTCTGAAAACTAGCAGACACCTAGTACAGACAACTTATTTAAAAAGTAAACACAGTTAACAAAAATTGCATAAACCCTTAAGGCAAACTTGGGATCTGTAAAGTTTCCTCATCAGTGTATGTCTACAGTAAGCTTCTCCTTCAGTGTACTCTACCAAAACTCTAGTCTTCACTGTAGTTATAAATTTTCTGTGTTAGTTGACTTGAGAGGCAACAGGCAGTCATGTGCCTGAGAGGAATCTACTGCAGGAGACATTGAGCGATTTTACTTGAAAATAAAAGCCAAGTAATGCAGTCAGGCTGTAAGATTTATTTTCTGTATCATACCTGTCAAAAATAAGACCCTTCTGGACAGCAGTACTAAGATTTGTAAAGTGGGTAAAGATCTAAATCTGGAACTTACTGGCTATTAGAAGAGGAGTAATTATGTCAAAACTAGTGAACTTATATTGGCATATATATGTACCCAGGAAATACATACATTAGATATTCTGTTATGGTTTTAGTTATGATAACCTGTAAGAATTATAACTATTGTGAAAAATAGGTGGACTGTATTTTAGCTGTTGTATTCTCTTAAGTATTGTGCTTTTTCACTGAACAAGTTTGTGATTGTTGCCAGAAAAGGATGCATATTATTTTTGAAGGATATTAGTTCTGTGCAATCAATATTACAACAATATATGTCAGGTTTTAGCATGTTTAAGGAGGCTGCTGCAATGACACATCTGTCAGTACTCAAGAAATGCACAGAAAGCACTGCTGAGGTGGTGCACTACCATGACACCACGAAGGGTGGGGGTTTGGGAGTAATTCCCAGGAACAACTAAGCCATTTGCTTACCTGCTTTGTAATGTCTTACCCTAGCATTGACATGAGTCAAATTCAGAAGGCAATAGTTGGATTTATTTTCAGGAGACTGTTTTCCTCCACTTCAAGAGTTTTTTATGGCACTGCAGGTGCCCAAGATGAGTGTTCCATTTTTCAGTTTCAGAGAAGGGGAAACAGCCCTTCAGTGTGGGGGAAAGTAATACTGAGCAGGAAACTCTGGTGAAACTGGTCCAGCTCTGGTGGTTCTGCTCTCTCTGTTTGGCAGAAGATTAGTGTAATGCCTATAGAGTGATGCTATGAGGAAATTACTGCATTATCTGGGCATGACTGAAGAGAATTCAGTCCAATGACACAAGCATGTTAGTGTTGCCAAAACATAAGGAAGAGCAAAAATCCTTCAGGTATCGCTTGAGGGACAGTTTGTCCTGGATGTGCTTGAATGCTGTGTTTGGGCACTTATCCCTTGTGTCTATTTGTCATTGCTGTACTTGATTCAATGTGAAGATGATTCAATGCGCAGTGTCATCTGTCCCTTTTTTCTCTGAAGTTGAGACATTTTTCATTGTTTCTAAGTGGAACTTCTGTGGTTTCTGACTCCTGTACTTTAACTGTCTTATTCTTCATGTCCTCAAGCAGAAAAGTGTGTTGCTTGTTATCTCTTTTGTATGTTGGATACAGTTTATGCTTTAGAAGTGCTGTGCTTCTGTTTCCACTGATGTTCCTGTTGGAACTTCTACTAGCTCAACTAGACACTGAATTTGACCTTTGGAGGTTTCTTTGAGGTGTTAAGAACATACCTCTGTGTTTCAAGTCTGTTGAATGTTTAATAATAAAATGGAATTGTATACAGTATGTTTCTTTCTCTGGATACTTTGTGATTCTTCTGTTAAGTCAGACCTCTTCTGCATAGAGTTGAGTTTGTGCGCAGTGTGTTCCTGTGCTCTGAAGTAGCCAAAATACCAAAATGTAGTCTTTTCCAAATTTCTCCAATTCTTTTCTCTTACCTAGAGAGCAGCATCCCTTACCTGGGTGTGAAAGGTCACCAGTTAGACTTTGTCAATCAGTAACATGTAAAAAAAAAGACAGAAAAAACACTATTAAATTCCTGCTTATTTAAGTCAACAAAATGCTTAGTTTTGCAGACTGATTTCCAACATAATTGAAGGACTGAAGTGCTTGCTGCTGTAACTTTGGACTTTTGTTTTAATGTTACTGCTTATTTACCCTCATTTTTGTACTGACAGTGTAAACTTTAGTCAAGACTGTGCTCAAGACAAACACTAACTCTAGTCATCAGTAGCATGACTTGGTTCCTGTGAGAAAGCAGCAGACAGAAGTTGTATGAGTTGTACATATTATATATTCCGGGTGATTAATGTGCATTTGAAAGTGTCATGATCATGTTGAAGAGCAGTGTTTGACTTTTCTGGAGGGATTTCTTGGTTTTATTCTCCCTTGCTTCTCTAACAGATGTGTGGAATATTCTCCCTGTGAATGATCTGTTATGTTAGTGATACTGCACATAATGCTATGTCTAGATCTAGAGATTCCCTCGCTGGCCTCCTTATTATACTGTAGCTTAAAATTACCTCTGAGAAATAATTTCTTTTTGTTTATTCTGATCCTGCCACCTATTGGTTTGCTTTGTCCTCAAGATCTTACTTGAGAAAAGTTTGTGTATAGTCATTGCAAGTTTGTTCTCTGTTCTACTTAGGTATCAGCTAAATCTGTCTTAGGCTCTTGATTTCCCTTTCTGAGCCCAAAGAATTCCAGTGTATGAGTCATGTTTAATAGTAAGTTCAAGTACTTAATAGTATTTTGAAAAATTTTGCAAAGTATGTGTCACAGTGCTAGTTCACAGAAGTAACAAGATGCCTTCATTTGACAGTATTGCATTATTTTTTAATTAATTATGATTTAAACTCTAGTTGATACTGTAAACAGGATTCATTAAGTCATTTGCATATCTTTGAAAACAATTTGCACTACCAGTTGGCCAAATCCGAGACAATAAAGAGTACATGGTTGCACTGTGCTTCATCGGTGTAGGAGCTGGGAAGGTCAGTTCTAGGGAAGTCACGGAGTGTAGGAAAGGTCTGAGTGAGGAAGAAGAATCCTGGGTACTTTAGTGTCTGTGGCCAAGACCAGTGATCCTAGTGAGGGATCAGGGCAAGATCCAGGTATCTGTAGTGCACTCTAGACAACATTTGAGGTATATCATATACCTTGCCTTTTATCTTTTCATGACAAGAGAAACTACATTCAGAGCATCTGTGTGGTCAGATTCTAGAACAGAATATGTTTAAGTACCCAAGCCCAAGAAGTGCTACACCTGAGATCTTGCGTACTCATTATGTTTTTGTGGGAGTTTAAAATGTAGTCATCATTCCAAAAGTGTGCCAGGAACATGTTTTATTTATCAGTGGGAGAGTAACAATCTTTTTAGATCAAGGGTACTATTAGTGGACTAAGACAGAGCCAGCATCACAAACTTCTCTAACTTCTGTTTTTAAAATATAGCACAATATAGTAGCTTTTGGATTGTAGCTCTGGATTTACTGATCACTGCCTGGACTTCCGGTGTAACTGGGAGTGACAAGGCAGAAAGTTACATCTAGCTTCTCTTGAGTATGAATGAGTTCAGAACTGGCTATGTATGCAAAGTTTTAATAAAATTAGCATGGATAAAGTTTTTTCTTTCTCCATTTCCAGACAAAGTATTTCCAGTGTAACTTTTTTGTTTATGCATGGGTTAACTTTCTTCAGTTGCTTGCCCCCTTTGTTTCAGTTCTTGGTTTATATTAATTGGATGGATTGAGTTTTTAATCAAGAGAGAAAGGACCTGAGTATGTTAGGTTATTTCTCTCATTTTTCCATGCCCCTCAAAAAAAAAAATCATTTCTTAAATGGAACAAAAAGCATCTTTATTCTGTAGTGGTAAAAGGAAAATTCCTTTCTGTTTCAGCAGGATAAGAGACCTTTATCATATCTTTTAAAATGGTTTAAAGTGGAGTATTTTTTGTCATCTGTCAGCTTGAAAGGTCATGGTTTAGGCGATCATTCCTAAGCCCCTTGGATAATGTTTACAGTGCTCTCAAATGACTTAAAATGGACTAAATTGTTTTCAGCCGACAGTAGTAAAGGTCATGGAGGAAATCTGTTTAGTCAGCCTTGCTTGCTTCCTAAGTACACATAGTAAAAATGTGCCGTAAACTGCAGCAAGAAAGAAGTTTTAACTTTAAAAGACACTGGAGGCTAAGGGAATGGAATGTACCTCTTGTGGATATAAATTGCTTGGCAGAGAATTTGCTAAGTAGGGGTTGTTATGGCAAACTTTTGTCCAATCACTGCTAGCTTTTACCTTTTCCTTTTGTTGTTCCCTTTCACATTACAATTCATTACTTGGAGAATTTGTGGACTTTGGGGCATACTCTAATCTCAGTGTGGGTGCTCATAACTCCTAGAGACCGTAATGAGGGGCAAGCATGCTGTTAAGGAGGAGGCGGGGGGGGAGCAAACAAAAAAGACTGTACCTCAGTATTGAATTTCCAGAGACTCCTTTTCAGCCCCTGCAACCAGAATCTGGTACTGTTAGTCTCATTGTCTTAGCCTCTGTGTACTACCTTACCATGAAAGTCATCGTGTTGATTAGTGACAGTTCTTGCTGAGTAAGGTATAGCCAAATATAATGATCAAATAGTCTTACCATTAGAGAAAAACAAAATAAATTCCTGTCTCCAGTGGCATGGTTTTAATCAGTTTGGCATGATACGAGGTAGCAAGGGGTAAGTTTAGAAACTTCAGCTAGAAACTAATGCTACTGAGCTGATTCCAGGCAGCTTCTGCTGCATTTGCCAAGTCTGAAAATGGGACTCTTAAATGGTGTTTATGGCTTGTTAGTACCTAGTGGTGGTGGTATCGTATATTTTATCTAAGGTATCTCACATTCAACACAGTTGAAACTTATCCTCTGTATATACACTGAAATAAACAGAATGTGCTTCTAACTGTTCAAATGGATTCTCATCATACTCTTGTTTTGATTTCGGCAATCACAGGGACAGATTATTAAGACTGAAGTTCATTCAGTGTAGGACCAGTGAAGGAAAGGAAGAAGTGGCAGGTTGCCACATTCATGAGTCATCTGGTCCTGGGCCTGGTTAAGAGCTGCTAGAACTGTAATTCCAGGGGCTGTCTACTGAGCTTTTCTTAGCTTTTTTCCTTCCCTCCCCTTACCTTTCCAGCCTACTGTCTGTTACACAAAGAGAACAAAGTAATACTAAATTGCAGCATTTGCCTCGTGCCTTCTAAGGATTGCAGTACGGTGTGAAAGCACTCGGAAATAACTTGCCTGTTATTCACAGCTGAGGAAGAGAAAATAAAATCTTTAATGGGTTAATTTTTTGCCATTCTGTGTACTGTTACTTTTTAAGCAAATGTGAGTAACTCATATGCTGTACAATTTAATTTCTTAAATGAAATAGCCAAACATGTTTCATTCAATTTAACTGGTTTGTCTCAATAGACAAAGGAAAATTGAAAAGACCACCTTGCCTAGTATGGTTAGCATTTATTTATTTATATTGCATTTAAAAAGGACTTTATCCAAGATAGAATATTCTTTGAATCAGTTGAAACCTTTGTATAGAACAGGATAATTAGCTGTTTGGTTGTACATGAGAAATTTCACCTGTGAACCTACATTTAAAGTGTGAATTGTAGGAAGGAGAAAAAATCCCAGCATTATGAGGCTTTGGGCAATGTGGTATAGTGGAGGGTGTCCCTCCCCGCAGCAGGGGGGGTTGGAACTAGATGATCTTTGAGGTCCTTTCCAGCCCTAACCATTCTATGATTCTATGATTATTTCAAGTACAGTAGCATGCAGGTAGCATTTTGGCTCTTTTGATAAGTTGGAACTAGTCTGAGCAAGGTCTCAGAAGGTACCCAACTCTCTGGTCTTCATACTACATTAAGAAATTTCATTGGTCCTAATCTTGATATCCCCACAAGCCTCTTTCCAAACTTTGGGCTGGCTATTGCCACACCACTCCTAGCTGAAATTCCAGTTAGCTATATATCTGTCTCTGTTCATCCTCCCCTGCATCAAGTATACCTTACAAAACTACATTTTGTTGTTACATAGTGCCAAGTCACAAAGAAATACAGATTTTGGATGAAGAGCAGGAAGACATTTTGCATGGGTTGAAAGATTAATTGGTCTATTCACTGCTGAAAAATATTGGTGGATTTGTTCTTAGTCTGATTCTTCTGTAATCCAGATGACCAGTGTTTGCTAATTTGTTATGGAAAAAAATTGTATGCTTGGCTGTAATTGACATTGACTTTCCTTTTGAAAAGGGTAATGTCTTTATCCAGACATGGATCCAGACACGTTGCAGGCAACTTTGCTGGGACTCTGGAGACAGTCAATGATGACTCAAAGGAACCCCTCCCTCCCTCCCTACTTTACTCTCTGCAGGTACAAAGTATGTCAGTGCCTGAAAGAAGCACCAGGAATGCTATGCAAAGGCAAGGGTCGGCCCAGGACATTCCACAGAAATCCCTGACATTGGGTCTGCAGCATCTTTGTGCAGATGTAGGGGCATCCAGCCATATCCAGGATTGAGCAATTCTTTTATTATAATTTTTTTCCCAGCTTGAGGCCTGACAGAGGTATTTATTATTTTGGCTGGTCACTGACTAGTAAAAACACAAGTTATATCTGAGAAAGAGAAAACTTTGTTTCCTTCTTCAGTGCAAAGCAGTTTTCCTTCGAATAGTAATTGAAGCCCCAGCAAGAATGCTGTGATTCTGCATGCTTAAATCTTTATGTAGTTGATCAGGATTCTGAGGAACTGAGGTCTTCCAATTAATGTGACTTCTGATGCTGAGCCAAGACATTCCTTTTGTTTTTTTTGTGTGGGCCCTCCAGCACAAGAGTTATGGTCTCTTTGTAGAGCATTTGTTTTCTTAAGTCCTTTGCCCATTGTCAGAACCCTGGGTGCCATAAGTCTTAATGGCCTTGAGCAGCCAGATCTGAATTTTTCAGCTAATTTTCCAGCCTTGATGCTGAATGACAGTTGAACAATTTATATGGATAGGCTGCTGTGAAAACTTTACTGTGACAGAAAAAGCCCTCAAAGTTTCTCTTTTTATTTTTCTATTGAATGTGTTTAAAAATCAGTGTATTTTAGGGTGTAGCTTTTATTCTGTTTTTTATTTTAAGATGGATTCTAATTCTGCCACTTTGGGTCAGGTTTCTAATAGCCTTTCCCTGTGAATTTTTTCTATTAATGTCAGTCCAACCTTTCCAGAAATGTATTCTCTAAGTTACAACAAATGCATAGCAACTAGTTTTGTCTTTTAGTATCTGGTATTGTATACAAATATGATTTTTCTTCTACCACTTTGGGGTTTCTAGAAAATACAGAACTTTTGCACTGGAAGCCTCTGAGGAACCTCTTTTCACATTATAACAGAATAGTTCCATTCAAAAAAATGAATGCACGATATACAATTACATGTTAACTAAAGTTTTATTTGAATCTTGAATATAAATAGTATTTTAAAGCTCTTCTGTAGGCTTGTTGACATATAGCTTCCCATAATACCATATACTGTCTCCCAATCCTTTAATGTAATACCAGCTAAGATGTTGCTTGTAGATGCATTTGAATGTTAAGGATCGTTCAGTTGAAATTGAACTTCCAAGTAGTAATTATCAAAAAAGAAAAAGTCCTAATGAAGTCAACCCAAGATAAAGATGCAGGTTCAATATTTCTTTTAATATGATAAATTCATTCCTGAGTTATATCAAATATTAATGTAAGAATTATGTTGAGCTTAAGGGATTGCTGAGTATTACAGGTAAACAACAATCTTTTCTAGAGAAAGCAGGCAGTTTTAAACAAAAAAAAAAAGCACCTCACTACAGTAAGGCATAGGTGACCATTTTATGACATCATTAATACTAGGAGGGGGGAAAAAATGGTTAGGGAATTTGAATAGGGAAGGAGTCTTTTTCAAATACAGGACCAGATCTACTCTCAGGGCTAGATCACCGTTTTACATGTCTGATGCTTACACTTAGAAACCACGGTGCTGTTTAACCAATAACTACACTGAATAAAATACTTATAGCTATGGCTTCAAAGCAATAAATATACAATTTTCTGCAGCATATTTTTCAAGATAATGCTTTGTTGCAGACCAAGTTCCATATTACCCAGGTAGGCTTACTTTCCATACTTCCAAAGCAAGGAAGAAAGACCCCCAAAGTCCCCAGATGCACTATGATTTCTAATACATGTGAAATACTCTAATGTGGCAGTTCAGTGAATGCCAAGTGACTTAGTTTGCAAAATAAACCCAAAGTGCCTTGTATAATTGGTTTCTTTGGGTTTTCTTTAAACAGTGAAGACCAACATCATTGGAGTTAGTCCTGTATTCTTACTGGTAACTTACCCAGACTGGGTTTTTCAACACATGTTAAGTGACCCAGGTAGTCTATGTTGTAAGGTTTTTTTTACCAAGAGCAGACGTGATCTAATTTGAGGAAACGAAGTGAAAGGTTTGTCTTTTCTCAGATGGCATCAGAAATTGTGCTGCATTCTTTGAAGTGATGAAGAGTAAGAAGCAGAGAATACAGTTACTTAATGGTATTTTTCCACAAAGATATGGTAGCAGAATGGAAGAGCTAAAGTCTGTGCTTAAAATGTGCAAAGTGCTTGCACAATATACAATTACAGAAAACACTATGTTCTATTACAGTAATTCCATTATTTCCCAACTAAGTGGTTAATTCAGGGAACGTAAGTGATACAGCATTATGAAAAGATTGTCTGGGTTTCATCTTTTGCTTTTGACGTATGTGGAGTCTTTCTGCAGAATCAAATGGACACTGAGTAAGGTCCTGTGATAAAGATTCCATAGAAATATCATGTAATTAACTTCCCTTGTTTTCAGTGTTGAATAAATACTGATTTGAATGTGTAAACTATGTGAGTGCATAGTGATGTAATTTTTATTACATCCTGTTATGGACAGATTTGTGTACATTAGAGTTTAGAGGAAACTGAAGAATCTTGCTCTGAATACTCATAGACCATATGTAAAAAGTAATGGTGAAATAGAGAAGAAACATTGTTTATATTCTATAAACAG
The DNA here is from genome assembly GCF_028858705.1 of Grus americana. NCBI lineage: Eukaryota > Metazoa > Chordata > Aves > Gruiformes > Gruidae > Grus > Grus americana. The sequence continues at coordinate 5,004,521 of NC_072863.1, read as the reverse complement.
CAAACTAAGGGTTGAAAGAAATGAGCCATAAAGTCTAAATAGTCCCTGAAATCTGAAGTCCAAAAACTTTTTTTACTATTTAAACCATTTAAGTTACTTTGTTGAAAGGTTGAATTCTTCCTAACTGCTCTAATCTGGAAAAGAAGTAAGAAAGTTTTAAATGCATTTAGCTTAAGTTTAGGCAGAATGTCTTCCATGAATAAAACCTACTGTATTCTGATAATAACTGTTAAGAATTTTTTGTTATAGTAATATAAAGGAAAAATAATCTTCCTAATACTTATTCTCCTCCTCTAGTCTTATTTTCCCTTATTGATACTGTGCTGAAAGCTCAAAGATTTAATCATTTGTCCCTGAGTACCTAGCCTTCATATTTGTTTTGAATCTCTTCATAGCTCTAAGCGTGGTAGTTTTCAAAAGAAATAATTAATAGCCATCACTTCCACATTTATGTGTAACTTTAACTTAAACAGGTGTGTGTGGACACCAGTGGAAAAGTTTTAAAGAAAACATACTTTTGAAACAACTTTTTTTCAGTGATTTTTATGAGAAGTAGCATGTTTACTATAGACTTAAAATCCTGACAATCCCAAATGAGAAAGCATATGAGCAAATCCTGTCAGAAAGTGCCTGTCTGCTGCTGCAGGTCAGAACCATTCCCTGTTTAAAACAAACAAAAGAATTGCGAAGTCCACTGAGGTCTATTACTCTATAAATGCTGAGTGGTATGTTTAACTTCACATAAGTGGGAAATTCCCCCTCTTATTGCATGAGCTGAATTAGAGTATGTGGGGTTTTTGTCTGATACTTAAGCACAGCCTTAGAGCTTCTACACCCTGTATTTTGATGTTTGGGTTTGTTTTATTTTTGTTCTGGGTTTGGTTTTTTGGGGGGATTTTTGTTTGTTTGGGATCACTCAGTGTGATTTGAGTCATTTGTCATCTATAAATCAGGCTGAGTGGAGCACTTTTCCTTTCAACCCCTTTGTCTCCCATCTTCCACTTGCACAACAGTTTATCATCATAGCTGGGAAAGCTAAGCTAAAAGGATAGGAAGACCTTGCTCTTCTGTCATGTTTTCATCCCTAGATATTGGTGTGTCAGTCAGATTTGTATCATTTTGCTGCATGTCACATAGCATAAACTGAAGGACAACAAAAGCTGACTTGCCCAAGCCTGTACAGAAAGGTAGTTCCCCATAGTCTGTATGACCATAGTTGAGTATTAACTTTTGACCAATTCAGCAGTCTTCTGAAACAGTAATATCTATGTGCGTTCCATTAAATCATTGTTCTGGAATAGTTGAGTTCCTGGCAGCGGCTAATAGGGCACACAAGGCCTGTTGCCAGTGAGTAAACTGGAATGTAATAAATTCGTGGATTTTTATGTCAAAATAGCATATTGTCTAACTACATATATCACAGAAAGCATGAATTAATTGAAAATAGAAATTAAAATGGTTACAGAGGAAGGTGGCCTATTAGTGTTTTGTTAAAAAACCTTCCCTTGGCTTTGGTATAAAAGACTCTACTGTTGAGTAGTTTTGCCATGTACATAGCTGAGCATAAACAGGAGGCTTAGAAAATCAGTCTCTTTCTGGAAAAGTTTGATTAGAACCTGTTACTAGCATTTACATTAGCAATTTTAGTTTTATATTACTTAGTCTTTTCAATTTATGTTTACATATGTGTTGAGAATTTCAGAGGAAGCTGTGTGTTCCCTGCCCTATCGCCTCGTGCTGGATGTGTGACGCTGGCGAAGCAGTCGTTCCCACCGGCTGCTGGAACTGCAGTCCCTCTGGGAAGGGGAGGAACCATCAACTGGGTGCATTGCTTTGGCTTTTAGTACTTTACAAAACCAGTAATGCGTAACTGAAATGTGTGTGTAACTTTTAATCTTTCTATTATTTGATCATCTGAAGTAAATCTGATCACAGTATCCTTTTCATATCTGCATCTGTGGTGACCTTTTTGTGGTACCATAAGCTTTTTTAATGCCATCTGAAATTCTCCCTCCCCTCCAAACCAAGAAGTATTTTAATGAAGAAAGAGATATTAATACATTATTCATTTGATTTATTAATGGTCTAATTGATCTATGTGGATCAAGGGGTGTAGAGATGCAAAGTCTGCTTTACAAAGCAGCCTCGTTGCTTTGGCCTTTTATACTTCAGATGTAATTCAACACGGAAACTATTAAATGCTGAGGTAAAATGCAAGCTCTGCTAGCAAATTGAAAAGATAGATATTGACTAGGTGTTGTGTCACTAGAACCAGACATTCAGGCTCCCTGAAGTTTTAATTTTTGATTTAATTTCTTGATAATGCTGCACAGTTGTAACTATGTGTCTGAGGCAAGGAAAAAATGACAAGCTGAGCCATTAGGGAGTCTGTATCTACTTACTGTTCCCCCCACGCCATCGGAATCCTGGTTTTTCCCAAGTAATAAAAGTATGCGATAGAAACATTACCTGACAGTAGGACAGGGACTCAGACAATATTAAACAAAAGATAACTTTAAAGCTTAAATTGTATTACTAAAATGCCTATTTTTAATGTAAAAGCACATGGTTATAGCTAGTTCCCAAGTGTTACACCTTTGTATATGTCTAGATCTGTAATCCAAGTCTGACTCTGAGCAAGTTTCTTAAGTCTCATTGAAAAATATTTCTATTGGGTTTTATTCATGTATAGTCCATGCTTTGGGAATGGGTGCAGCCCTATTTATTTCCACATGAAAAACTTGTATGAACATCTCTAAATGAGAAGTTAAAGCAAGCTTCAGGCAGTGTGATGTCTTCATGAGCCCCTCCTCTCCCATTACAGCCTCGGTGTTTCTGATTCTGTCATTACCTTACCAGCACTGATAAATTGCTGGCTTCTGCAGTGTGAAAAGTATGTTTTAGTTCAGGTCTATGCTATGTATAGTTATGGTTCTTGTTTTTCTCAATAGACTTATTACAGAACTCCTGTCATCAAAAAACGACTTTTGATGCTCTGATAAATGCAGTTATGGTGTCAGCAGTGCAGTTTCAGTGAGGTGCTTCATGTCTGAGTAGGAAATGCACTGACCATCCTGTACCAGTACATGACAATTTGGGCAGTAGAGGATGTTGTTGTTATATTGATGAGATGTTCTTAGAATAGACATAACATGAGGAACCATAATCTTAATGGCTTTTAGCTGTGCTCAGACTGCTTTAAGTATAAAACACCTTTGAAAACAGGATTTAGGTTTAGTCAGTTTAGACACCTCACTATTATTTCATAGTCATTTTTGTCATATCAATAGTTTTTTCATATTTTTCTAAATGCTGGAGTATCTTACCTAGCTGAGAAAATAAACATTATGAAAAAAAGATCCTGTTACTTCTGAAAAATTCTTACTAATTTACCTGTATTACATTGTATTGTTTTTTTTGTGAAAACTTAAGATAAACTTGCTACAGTTAAATGTTTCAAACATGAAAAATGAAACTATTTCCTAGAGCTATTTCATCTTCTGAAATATTTTATAAAAGCTTTAGTAATTCTCTTTGGTAACTAGACTTCAGGTTCTCTTTGGTAACATAAGTTGCTGTATGTGATCAACGCAGTAAGGCAATCTGAGCAATGGGTGTGATTCTGATTTGTGTACCTACCCAATCAGAAAACCACTTACATAAGTCAAGTCAAACAAATACTATTATCTGGGGGTTTTTCCCTTTCCAGGGACCAACAAATTTGTACCTGTATGAAATAATTAAGTCTGGGTGTTAGAGCATTTTGGAGATAATAGCAAGAAAACCTGTTTTCTGTTAAAAACCCAAACCAACAAAACACCACACAACACCATTCAGTGTGTTTCTGGTTCTGGCACTGCAAATTTGTCTACTTGCATTCACTGAGACTTCAGCCCTAGGAAGATGTACAAAGGTGGTACAGGATCTACCCTGCCGATGATCTCAGTTTCATCTTATCCACTACTTTTCAGTCTCTTGTTAAATTTTCAGGTTGCTAGAATAGTGCAATTTATTTCCAGGTCCTCATTTACTTACTGATGTTTTGTATCTTTATTAGTTAATTTATTGGGAGAGGTGATTAAAAACAAAGCAGAAGAGATGCTGGGTGTTGATGCTGGGTGCAGCTTATTAATAAATAAGCCCATATGAGTCGGCAAATCTGTAAGCAAACAAGTGAGAGAAAGCAAGCCTGTTGAGTTGCTGTAGTTAACCTGGCCGGCAGCTAAAACAACCACACAGCTGTGGGCTCACTCCCCCTCACAGTGGGATGGGGGAAAGAATTGAAAAGGGGAAAAAAAAGTAAAACTCGTGGGTTGAAATAGAGTTTAATAGGATGGAAAAGAAAGATGATACTACTACTAATAATGATAAAAATATACAAAACAAGTGATGCACAGCACAATTTCTCACAGCTCAAAGCCAATGATCAGCTAGTTTCTGAGCTGCCTCACCTCCCTGCCAACCCCATGTTATATACTGGGCATGATGTCATGTGGTATGGAATATCCCTTTGCCAGTTTGTTAGCTGTCCTGGCTGTGTCCCCACCCAGCTGCTTGGGCACCCCCAGCCTTGTTGGCAGGGCAGCGTGAGAAGCTGAAAAGTCCTTGACTGCTTGGCAACAACTAAAACCATCAGTGTGTTATCAACAGTATTCTCATCCTAAATCCAAACCACAGCACTAACCAGCTGCTAGGAAGAAAATTAACTCTGTCCCTGCTGAAACCAGGACATGAACAAGAGAGTCTGAATTACAAAGTACACTTCTAAACTTCTCAGTTGTCAGGGACAAAACTTGCTGCTTGTGAATTTGCTGGTCACAGTTAGTGGTAAATTCTGCTCTTAAAAGTCTCAATTTGCTTACTCACCTGTATCACTGGTAATTTTGAAGTTTGCTTTTAAATAAAATAGTCATGCTGGTGTTAAATACAGAGACTATTTTTTTTAGTGGTAGTGGAAAGCTAGTCTAGGTCAGCATTAACTTCTCTCTCACTTGACTTGTTCATGAAGTACAATAGTTCTTTTTGTGGGGCATAATCTGGTACGGAATCCTTTCAGTACTGATGAAGAGCTTACTGTTCCTATTAAAAGCAGAGACTGTTGTACAAATGCACAAATCTATAGGTTCAGATTATTTGCAACTAAAAGGCACATGCTTTAGCAACAGAAAAAAGATCACTATAGGGTGTTTGTGTCTTCCTTAAGAATAGTAACGGAGAGGCCACAGTTATTAAGTGACAAACACTGCTTTTAGTATCTTCAGATATTAATTTATGGCAATGGTGGTATTTTCGTGCTGCCGTAGCAACAGAAGAATATAAGAATATAAATATATGGAAGATAAAAGACTGGGAGGCAAGGATGGGGGAAGAAGAGGCTGGAAATAGTAGCATAGATAGCCAGACCTGGTGTCAGTTTGACCCAACCTGAATAAATCTGCAGACATTTGTGATAGAAAGGGAGTGGGCAGCAAATGGTTCAGCTGTGTTGATAGAGATTATTTACTTAAGCTGTACTGTCTCCTTGTGATCCTGTGAGAGCCATATGAGGCTATTTCTACAAATGAATCAGTATTTAGAGGTTTTTATTACTTTTTTCCCCTTACAAGGATCCATAAAGAAATACTAAGCTATTCCTAGTGGAATTAGGGTCATGAAGAAAACAAAAGCCTCCAGTTCTGGAGACCCAGCCATTACTTTCAAAGTAAAACTGCATTTGTTCTGGTCTTTAAAAAAGTGAATTGGCTTATCTAAAGTTATGAGAGCGAAGCCATCTTAGAATAGGAATTTGAGAGCAGAAGAAGAATTAATATTTAATGATTTAATATTACTTATGTATGTTTTAGAGCTGATATTCTCTGAGGCACTTCACCTCTGCTTTTTCCAGAATGAGATGCCACTCAAGGCATGGCTCTGTAAGGTCCTTGCAATCAGTTCAGAGTCATCTATAACAACTAGGCATATAAAGCAATAGTAATTAGACCACCAGAAAGACAGTTTTGGCTAAACAGATTTTTGTCAAATGTGTTTCAGATACCTTAATTAGATTTCTGTTGCTTTGCCCTAATGGCTGAAAGCCTCAGTCCCCTGCTATCAGTGGAAGGTACAATATCCTTGTATTGCTGTCTGCCTGGGGTGTTTTGCCCTCACTCTGGCTGTTATTTTACATTTTAATATACTTGAGCATTAATTGTTTAGTTATTAGCAGAAATAAACTGGACATTTGTTGATCAAACTTGAATTGAAAGGGACTGGACAAGCATTTTAACAAGCAATCCTAAACAAATTTTCTAGTTTCTCTGGCTCAATGAATAGTTATGTATTTTGTATCAAGTACTACAGTTCTTCAGAGAAGAGCTGAAGATAACTCACCTCAAAGCTTTAAGCTGGGTGACTGCTTTGAAAGGTGGCAGACCTCAGTTAATTTTTGACATTAATTTGGTAGACTGGACTGGTAATCTTTAGACTGTGACAAAAAAGTATACAAATAGGAACACTACCTCAGACTGTCTTTGAAGACCCTTGCTAGAAGGTGGTCTGGTATTTCCTGCTTATTTCAGAGACTTTTTTATGTATGCAATGTACAACAGCTCCAACAGGAGAAACTAAGGAGACTTTTCTGGGTTAAACTAGGAAATTTCCAGAAAATGGAATGGAAACTTAGACTTCTAGAAGTGTTCTGTGCTCTGGTGCATAAAAAGCACATTGTAAAGGAATGATGGGGGAAGGGAGATGTTCAGTGTGAAGTAAAACTTTTTTAGTCTTTGTATCTTTACTTCAGGGGAACCAGAAAGTGTCTGTCTGTTTTGTGTGTGGTTTTGTGGGGGTTTATTTGTTTTTTCCTTCAAAGTACTTCATACTTTGCACTTAAGGAACTTTGGGCCTTAGGACTTCAATTAATTTTGAATTTCATATTAACTTGTTTTGAATAGACCTGCAAAAATTCTGTACTTTACAGCTGAGACTGTAGGCAGACTTCACAATAAAAGATGTATCTACTCAGTGAACCTTACTTAAATATATATTATTTTGAACATGATAGCCACATAGCAAAACTGATTTTAGTCTCAGCAATTCTGACTCTTCCCTTGCACATTGTTTTACTTCTTTTGTACATGTATTTGTCCACTGGTGGCTTAGATGAGCTTTGCAACACTTGTATTTTTGGGTGCTGCAGTGCAACTGATCAGTTAATTACCCAATGGAGATTCAAGGAGTCCTGCAATACAAAATTCAGTTAAAGGGGATGGTTGCTTAACATGTTGGTAACTCTTTCAACAGGCGACTAAAATTATGATTATGTGTAGCTAATGGTATTGCTTTATCTTGTATCTGTATTTCCTATTGACACTACTTTTTTCCCCTTCCATTTTATTTAGTCCTAAATGTCACTTAAGCCCCCTGTAGTTATTTAGTGGTAGCACTGAGCAGGGTGACTTTTGGGCACTGGAGCGAATGATTAGAAATGCATTGACTGAAAGAAACAGAAATCCACAAGTTCAACAATTACAGAAATTTAAGAGGATGATCCATTGCCCATGAAGTGAGAAGATAGGTTTACCCTTGGCTTCGAGCACAATAATATGAAAGACTTCAGACATCCCTTGTCATTTGAAAGGAAGTGTTATTTGAGTGTGTTCGTGGGTGCAGAAGTGATTGTAAGATTATTTTAACCTATTAAATTTAATCTATGATACAATTATGCAAGTTGTTTCAGTATGTTTTTTGTTATATTTTGGCAGCTTCCACTGCTTTACTTACACAAGTAAAAGTGGAATCAATGCATTTAATACAGAACTCCCTGTCAGGCCTAGGAATCCATGTCTGTCATACATCTGCTCTGTATATATGTTGCAAGTACAGATTCTGTATGTAAGATAGTTACTTTGAGTTACCATGTAAAATAACTTAGTATGGTAAGAGCGGTGTCATAAACCACTTGGAACTAAGTTAAAATATTTAGTTTCTGAGCACAAATCAAAAGAGAAGAGTTAGATTCACAAGATAAGTAATTCTGATGTAGTGGCTCTGGGTCAAGGATTGACTATTTATGGTGTTCCTCTAAAAATAGGAGAAACTATTGGGTTGCCTCCTTTGTAATCTCCCAGGATAGTATTACCAAGTCTCTTGGTTTTAGATGTTCTAACAAATCTTCCCCAACCTCTGAGTATTCTTCCAGTTTGAAAATGCTCGGTCACTGCAGTAAAAACAGTACATCTTACTCTAACAACTAAAACACCTTTGCATCAGGTGGAACATCTGGCTTCTTGTTCCTCCTCTAAAATCCTTTATTTTTAGGAACTGCCATGGAGCCAGATTAGAACTCCTCTGTCCACCCCTGTTGCAGACAGAAATGCCTTTGGCCAGGGGAGAGATGAATTCAAATGAAAATGAGCAAGTTTCCTTTATATCTTGCTTAGCCTTTTGTGTTCAGCAGGCTGTAGTAGTTGTATACGTATGTAGTTATAACGTATGCATACTTTATAACTGTATATTGTGACTATCTACTGACTTCTAAAATTTATTTTAATGGCATAAAAATGTATTGATTGGATTAAGTGGTTCCTATATAAAACTCTGTAGTAGAAAGTTTATTATAAAACATTGTGAATTTAAATGTTAATTATTTTAATTTTAAATGACTAATTCTTTAATCTTACATTTTAATTGCATTCATCTTTTTACTTTCTACCTTTCTTGCTTTGTTCTTGCATTTCGTATTGCAGAAATATAAAAATAGATGATGTGGGGGTTTTTTCACATAAAAATGAACCTACTCTCAAATACAGAAAACAGTAGAAAAATAGCACAAAGAAAAGCAGTAGTAGCGTGTTTGGCCATACCGCCATCTTATCAGCTTCTGTGAACATGTATGTGTTTCAGTGAAAGAAATTTTTTTCATGCTGTGTCCATTTGGACTACCTCTTTGTTTTCTGGGTTGAACTTTAAAGAGAGAAAATAATCTAAAATGGGCTTTTTTTTTAAAGCAATGAAAGCTCTTTGAGCATATCTTTGTAAAAGCCAGTTTTATTGTTGAAGCTAAGGAATAGAGATGTTATTTCCATCAATTTTAGTGGGAAATAAAATGGATTCACATTCCAAGATCAGTTGGGTGCTTTAGAAGATCTCACTAGGTGGGCTGTTACTTCCCCCTGTTTTTTAATCTCTATCTTCTTTCTCCAGAAGTCTACCTTCCCCTGAGCGATCTGTCTGACCTTTCTGCTCTGCCTGTCATAACTAATTACAATATCATCCATCTGCAATGTGCAAAAAAAATTCCTAGAGCTAATAAACCCTGGAAAACCTGGGAGAAAACCCATTGTTTCCTTTGACAGGTACAGCTGACTCAATTCTTTCATAGCTGTGCAGAAGTAAATGAGTTTATACCTTTCCTTTTCAGAGAGATGTCCATGAGGACAGTATGAAGAACAGTCTGTCAGTTCTGTTGTGTGCACTGATTGTTCCAGGATCTTATGCAGTCCAGCAGAAGTAACTTTACTTGTACAGCTGTGATGCTTCATTTGGGATTGGAGTGAGAGTATCTTTTCTCTGTACCCTTTTATGTCCAGCTTTAAGCTGCAGTGAATCTTGTTTGGAAAGTTATTCTGGGAGATAGAAGTGTCCAAGGACCTGATAATAGGGAGTTTTATATACAAAAAAACCTTTGGAAAGAAAGGATCTGGAGCTCATGTTGACATATCGAAGCTAGGTTTAAACAAGAACTATAATAAAACTATAATAATGGATTAATGCTTCCATTTCACAAGAAATGTCCTTGAGTCGGTGTCCTCTTGATAAGCAAAAAATGTTTATAGTTGCTGCTCTTCTATTGGAGAGAGATTTTCATAAAATACTGTGATGTATGTCAGTACGGGAATAATAATTGTTTAGAAGTTCTATTTCTGTAATTATTGCACACCTATAATATAAGCTTTTTATTAAGATTTAGCATACTTAACAGTTGCTTTCTTAGCAGTAAGAACACTTGGAAGATGTCAACTGTGGCATATATTGAATATTAATTAACAAAGTCTTAAACTGGTTTCAATCATTCAGCTATGACCAAGTTCTAAATTGTGTTAGGTGACTTTTGGCTAGCTTGCTTTTTAATTTGTAAACTGCTGGTGAAAACATAGTAACAATTGTTAAATGTTCAACAGTATTTGCTTCTGCCTTTCTGGGTGATAGTTTGTTAATCTCGTCACTAGTTAACAATAGCTTTTTTGATAGGAGGTTCTGGCAGCAGGCTGGTAGGCTTATGTTCCTTCCTGGGATGAGCATAACTCCTGCTATCAGGATTCTGGTGCAGGTGCAAATTACAAATTTTCTTTTCAGGAACATTTGCTAGTAATTCAAGACTTCATTGAACGTTCTTGCCAATAAGCTAAGTGTTAGAAAGTCCGCAAAGCGTATGTAATGCTGTGAACACACTTCAAGTCCTGAAAAACCCAATTGCGTGATATAGTATGCATGAGTAATATAACTTCAAGGAAGGAATTCAGTCTGTCAAACTTCACTGCCAATTGCATTGATGACAACCTGGTGCATTTTTGCAGAACAGTTTCCCTTACATAACACTGCAGGCATTTGCTGTCTGTGAAGTAGAAAAACTTGATAACAGAACAGTTTTTAAACAAAACAAGCCCTGAAGGTTTTTCTTTGCTAATAGTTTGACTAATGGTATTTTATTTAATTATTTAAATTTTGTTTTTTTTTTTTTTTTACCAAAGTAAATCTGTAAGATGTATCATTCAAGCTTGAAATCTCTCTTTCCTCTGGAGGGTTCCTGACATCCTTTACCTGAAGAAAATGATCTTAGAAAACTCAGCAGCAGTCTACTGCTTCTGTATCACTTTGTCCTAATATTAGGTGCTCTTCAGAAGTGAAGACTGAGCCGAAGGATCTTTCAGAACAGTATTGCAGAACAGTAAACGTTATTCTCATGCCACTCAAGCATAAAGTGTTTAAACATTTTTCTTAAAAGTATGTACGTTCTTAGGTATCTCTGTATGCTAGACAGGAAACTCACTGACTTGTGACTCCCTGACTAAGAAGTATTGTTTCTACCAGAGTCACTACTGCTGTGATCAACTGAAAATTCTGGGCAGTGTCTCAGTGGGAACAGATTTCTACTTTTGGGGTTATGTTATTGTTTGATCTTTTGAAAAGTATGTATTTAAACTACACAAAGATGAGCACTTGAATTGTTGTTTTGAGTCAATCAAAAAGGAAGGTATGTTTCTCCAGCAGTGCTCAGTTTCAAGACTCACTATGCATCAAGTAAGACAAAGCTTTGCTTTAATGTGTGGAATCCACTAACTTGCTGCATGCATTTTCACAGCAAAGAGCTTCCATGTCTTCAAGTGTTATCAGTAGAAATACAAGCAGGGATTCCAGGTGTAATTTTGAATTCACAATAGGTCGTGGAAAGCTACAAACACTGTCAGTATGCATGAAAAGGAGAAAATAATTATTCTAGGCTGTGAATAACATCCTTGAATAGTTAGATGGAGCAACAAATTAAGGGCATAACCCTGTGCTATGATGAATGATTTTATATACAGTAGATAGAAATTTTTGTTTCTAATAACCAAAGTAAGTAGAAGGAAATACAACAGAGGCAGATTCTCAGGGAATAAGAAGTATTTTGATCTAATAGTATGCTGTGGCTTGTGAAAAACTGGTCAGAGAAGTGACTAATACCACAGTTAACAGCAAGACTAGAAATGGGATCAGTTTTTTGTTCTGGCCAAACTCCAAACTGCAGTCTTTGTAAAAAGAACTCTTTAACAGGGATCCAGCCCTCTAGCTGGTGGACTGAACTGTTCAAGCCCCTGCCCTGATATGAAATAGTAAGTCAGAACTATCATGGTAGTGCAAAACAGAACTTGTCAAGGCTGGTACGTGGACAGAGGAAATCTACTGTACTCCCAAGTGTTGAAATTAATTGTGCAAAGAGAGGATAAGACCAATGAGATCCAGATCTCTTGAGCTGGAAAGGTACATAAAAAGCAAAGGAAATAGTTTAGTAAATATTAATTAGATCACACTGCAAAACTGCAGTTGGCAAAAATAGTATTAGCACTTTGTTGTGGTTTAACCCCAGGTGGTAAACAAGTACCCTGCAGCTGCTTGCTCACCCCTCCCCACCCTATGGGACAGCGAGGAGAATGGGGGAAAAAACTTGTGGGTTAAGATAAAGACAGTTTAATAGGATAACAGAGGAAGAGAATTATAATAGTAATAACAATAACAATAAAACAAGTGATACACAAATGCAGTTCTTACTGCATGCAGAAAGGAAAAAACCTGCAATGCCCAGTCTGTTTCTGAGCAGCGATCCCGCTTCCCAGTTCTATCCAGAGCATGACGTTCTATGGTAGGGAACATCCCTTTGGCCAGTCTGGGTCAGCTGTCCTGGCTGTGCTCTCCAGCTTCTTGTGCACCTGGCAGGGCATGAGAAGCTGGAAAGTCCTTGGCTTAGTGTAGACACTACAACTACCTAGCAACAACTGAAACCATCAGTGTGTTATCAATGTTATTGTAATACTAAATCCAAAGCACAGCACTATACTGGCTACTAGAAAGAACATTCTCAGCCAAAACCAGGACATCCTTACAGGGGAGGAAGGGAAGGAAGATGCTCAGGGAAAACAAGTGTATATACAAGAGATGGTCAGAGGTTTCACTTTAAATTTGTAAAACAATAGTCCTGTTCATAAACTCCTGAATCTTGGAAAAATACAGTACAGCTGTTATACTACCTGCATTGCTGATGCAGTAGCTTGTAGAACATGTATGGCTTCACACATCTTAGTTGGTGACTGTCATGGCTTAGTGCAGTGACTGGTGATTATTTTAAGATTGTGGTGGTCCTTGAATTTGTTGGATGCTTCAAAAGTGCTAATAAGAAAAAAACAGTATGACCAGTTATAACCTACTAAAAGACATACTCTTCAGCACAATATATTTTGAATTTGTTGAATCATCTCTTGAAATATGTATGTTTACCTCTTGGTTTTGGTAAACTAATGTCTTAGAATATTCTAAATATTTGAACATGATATACTTCTCAGCTGCTGCTGAGACTAGATTAGAGTGTTAGGTACAATCTGAAAGGTGATTTCATTTTTTAGTTGCAATCTCGGATTCAGTCCTGTTCTTTACTAAACTGACAACCTTCCCATGAGAAATAGTGGCTTGCGTTCTACCAGTGGCTTATGGGCTGAGTTGTGTTTCACTTTTATTTGTCAGTCCTTGGAGATTAACAAAGGACCTTTGCTTGTCACTGTGACAACAGCATAAAGCCCTGCCTCATCAGAAAGTCCAGTAATCTTAAGTAGATGTGGAGGAAAAGTAATAAGGAAAAGACAAATAATAATCAAATGGAATGGACAGGGTTACAAGTATTAGGAGGGGACTAGTTCTATATAATATGTAGCATCAAATGCTGGAAACAAAGCAGGAGGATAGAGAGGTACAGCAAAGTGGGGCAGGGGAGTGGGGAATGGATGCCAGTAGACTGAAACAATTGAACAGGTTGTAGGGCAGAAAGGGCTGTTCAGTTTTCCAGTACGAGGATAAAGGCTGGCAAATATTCTAAAAAGAGTATTAATAAAACAACAACCAAAAAAAAGTTGCATTTTTGATAATATATCATCTTTGCTTCTGAGCTGGTAAAGTTTTGTTTTATATTAACTAACCAATTTTTGTTGAATTATGGCTTCCTTGCAGATATCTTGATGTGATATGTTCTTCAGGCAAAGAACAAATTTTTTCCAGATTTAATAATCACTTCTGTGTTGCCCCTCTCCTCCCAGAAGGAGTTCAACATCGATAGCTATTATGTTCCTTTGTTTGTATTTAGCTTTATATCCATAAGTGATCAAATGTAATGAAAGAAATCCCAAAACACCAGCAGAAGTTGGTCTCTAGTGTTATTTGCTTTGTGTTCCTCAAGTAATTTAAAGAGGCACCCCTAAGTAGTAGAAGTAAAAATGCATTTTACGTACCAACACTTTTAGAAGGCTAATAGTGGCACTTGTAAAAATAGCAACAGCAGTCCATTCAAAACTGCTAAAAATATCGCATGGCTATTAAAGGTTAATTGTGGAGCACAGGGGGCTAAAATAACAAAGTAAAGGTCTGGCCTTGTTCCTGCCCTTCTGTGTGTGTGAATTTTAAGCATTTTTACAAAAATCATTGTTTCTATAGCAGTGCATCTTATATCAGCTGCTATTTCTCATTACAGAATTAGTAACATGAGTATGGAATGTGGCATATTTTTCTGAAGCTTGAGTGCTTGAACAGCACTTGTGGTCATGATAGTTCACTGTATCCCTATTGACTTAATTTAGGCTTTTTATAATATAAGTTTCTCTAAGTTACATATTTTGCTACTTGTCTCAACAGCTGCATGCTAGGAATTTTATTATCAGCCAGCAGCACAGCTTTGTGTAGGTGCAGCTCATAGGATGAGGCAAATAACGAAAGCCAACAAGTTGTAATTTTGTTAGGTATCCTAGAGCATTGCATGTGTGCAAACTTCCGCTATTGTTCTGGACCACAAGATTGGTAATGTCTTGAAAACAAATGTTTCACTGTATTTACTATGCTGGTGATTTTCATGAACTTTTGATAGATTAGAATGTGCGATTTTATTGATGTTTTCAGAAGGAATCAAATAGAAAAAGCAGTAAGTTCAACTACTTGGGCTGTTCTGTCAGACATAATTGGAAAAAGTCTGGCTATGAATGTATATCAACTTAAATCTAGTTGTCTTCATTTCTGGATGCTTTCACACTCAGTGATAACATCTTGAGATAAGTTCTTTCAATGAAACTTGGTATTCCTTGAAGAAATGAGAATATCTTTTTTTAATTTGTATCCTATCCCCAAGAGACCTCAGTGAAGTCATTGTTGGTATGTACAGAATTCATTTAACTTTTAATTACATGGGAAAAGCAATACATGTATTTTCACATGTACAGTTTTTAGACCTCATGCAAAATATCTTGAAGATAATAAAAACCATGCAATTATTTTATTTACCTGATTGAGACCACTGTCAAAAGTGTAGGGGAAATAGTGTGATTGCAGTAGAGCATTTCAGAGTAAAATGAATAGTCACTTCTCAGAAAGCCTGTTCAGTGAATGTAGAATTCTGCCTGTCTAAAGTTATGACAATTGCATTATTTAAAAATAAGTGTATTATTTTCAATAACACCTTCAAAATAATCTTAAAAGGAAATGCTTTTAAAATCACGCACACAATTAAACATCTTTCTGTTTGTGAATTCGAGTAGATTAATTTGTCTACAACTTCCAGAAATGTGTCTTCAAAAAAAAGCTAAGATGACTTTGGTACAAAAGGTGGAGACTAACTAATGACATGATAAATTGAAAGCAATTAAATGAGACTGGAAGTATTTCTGCAGCCTTAAATGTAGTAGGAACTGCCTGTTGAAATGAGTGTTACAGCAAACTTGGTGCTACCCCCATTTGGCAGAGTTGTTTTGCTACTTAGTTTTTTAATTTTATGGAGGTTACCAGATCTCAAGACTGTCAAAATACATGTTAATTCATCTTATCCGAAGTTGGTTAAAAGATGGCAAATAAAACATATAAATTCATTCCTAGCCTTTGCTTAGGGATAGTACAGAGTCCAGTTCCAAAGTCTGTGCTACTTTTTTTTTTGACACAAGTGTGCCAAATGCCACTGTCCTCTCTGAGAGGAACTGTGAACCAGGTGAAGGACAGCTTTAATTGAGTAGCTGACCAAACAAGCAGAGGTGTGAGCATTTGCACCTTTAATAAAAGAGCACTGCACATCCTTCCCTCTTGATGAAGCAATCATGCAGCCACAGTAAATGCAAGCCCTTCCATTTTAATTATCAAGCACCTGCCTGTCTTGAAGTGATTGTCTTGAATAAGAGAGGAAGAATCTGTCTTAAAATGAGTTGTATTCCAGTGGCATGCAAGCCTCTGGGCAGCTGACTCAGCAGTTACTGCTGAAGTCCATTTCCAAGGTTGGAAAAGCAGTAAGCAAAAACTCATTTAAAAAACAATAAAAACCAAACAAACACAAAAAAGTACTCACTGCCCCTAAATAGAAAAATCAATCAGATGTTAATAAATTTATTTATTTTTAATGTACATTTCACTGTGGAAAAAATAAGGTACAAAACACTGGATTAAAAAATTACTGGTAAATTGGTGAGGTGATAATTGCAAATTATTTAATGGAGCTATGCACTCGGAATATAAAGAAAATAGATGGATATAGCTGAAGGGAAAACAGCTATGCATACTTTGTCAACAGTAGTTAGGTCAGAACGGCCTGAAAGAGAAGGGTAGTGCTGTAGAGGACTTATGAATAGCCTGACTTATAAGTATCCCATCTTAAATAAGCTTTTGCTGTGATTGTTTCTAGATAAAGAAGCTTAGTGGGCTGTTACTGTCTTGGTCTTTATGCCCAGGGCTGTAATACTTAATTCTCATCCCACCATTAGACTTTCAATCCATTTGCTTTTATTGCGGTTTTCTATTTTAAAAACCAAGTTTCCTAATTCTCTTCATCGTCACACTTGCTCCTGAAGTTATGTTGCGGTGCTTTGTGGGTCACAGATAGGTTCATACTGTGCTTTATCAAGCTGAGATTTAGGGGCACTGATTCTGGTAACAATCAGAAAACAAAGTGTTCTAAGCACAAGTACCTCTTCACAGGAAAGAAATAGGGATTCACTGTTTCTAAATATAATGTAATTACAGGTAATATGCTTAACATGTTGAAGGATAGCTGAATGTCCCAGTCAAAATTATTTTTCCAGAATTTGTGATGCTCTGAGCCTCAACCACTGTCTGTATCCCTGCCTACTGGGGAGGCAAATCTCCCATAGATGCTCTCTGGCTACAGCTACTGGCACAGTATAAATTGAGGAAGTCCATAGGGGCAGGTTTAAGAGTAGTTTTTCCCTCCCTTAGTAGATCTCAAAGTATCTGTTGCTGATGCACCTGGTAGAGATAAATATGATAGGATACTTTGGACATTCTTTTTGGCATTATTGTTGATGTCCAAGTGAGTTAGTGTCACAACAATCCTGAATGTTATTTATGTACATTAAGATGATCAGAGGTGCTTTAATGGTGGATGCTGTTATGTTAACTCTGTGGTATGATTTGTCAAAGGTCATTCTTGTGTAGTATCTAGAAGACTGTTCCTCTTATTAAGCAATACCCAGGTTTATTTACAGCAGTCTGTGACTTCTGAAGCAAAGTCCATATGAAAGGACACTCGAACTTTGCAATGGTTTGGGTTGGGTCACTGCAAAGGTAGTTGCTGAGACAGTATTGCTTCCTACAATGCTGAGTCAACAATTAGATCTTAATTGCAAAGATGGTAGCAGGTGTTTTATAAATATCTCTTTATGCTAATGACTTCCCAAAATGATGTTTTTCAGGATCAATGAAGCTGTCAAGGGTTATGAGAGTGGCAGATAGCCACAAAGCTGAGACTTCATTCATTGCCAGCACAAATTACAGCAACTATTTTAACTACTTATTTGATTTCAGAATGATAAAAGGACAGCTTCTTCAGCTGAGTTAAGGAAAAGAAGCCAAAAAGAAGGCACAGAGAGAATGTAAACTGGGGGAGAAGAAATGGTGTGGGGTGTGTGTTTATTTTTCTGTGGTTTAAAATGGGCACCATTGTTATGACGGTTTCTTTCCACTGCTGGGAATTCACAAAACCTGTCACTTTCACCCTCACCTCTTTTCCATACCCTGCACATCAAGTCCCTTCACTCTTTTATTGTGGTTCATTATTCTCAAAATATCTAATGTTTTACTTCCTTCCTGTAACTTTGATTATACATATTTAAAGAGACTGTAATTATAGTGTAACCCTGAACCCACTTCCTTCACATAGCAGACATTTTCTTTGATTGTTCTTATTCACTGACATAGCAGCATCTCCTTAACAATGACTTCTGTTGGTCAAAATGTCTTAATTGACTTACTTTGCTAGCTATAGTGGTTGCTAGCTATACCATTTCAGTAGCTAAAACACATGAAAGTTGCTTGAATAACTTGGAAAAATAAATTTTAGTGACAATTTTCCACTAGAAAATTGACTCTGGCAGTTGTCTATCACCTTACCAATTCAGGAACTCTTAAAATGGAACTTAATGTATATTTAAACCTCTCAGTAAGTATTCATAGTTTTTAAACTAATCCTCACTCTGTTAATATCTCCTTGTGGGGTAGGTAGGGCATAAAATACACGGCCATCTTCTCAAAGTGGTGATGGGATGTATTGTTTATGGACTACCTGGTTTGGCTATCATGTAATTTGAGCTTTGCAAGGAGATTCTATACATGATGCCATTACAGTTTTGATAGGAGTTGGGAACAGGCTGTGATTTCTTTTCTCTTTGATAATATAATGTGAAGTATAAGGGCACCTGATAGTGTTATCTTACAGTACTATCATATAAAAGGAAAAAAACTTTATCTCACCACTGGCAGTTGGAAAGCATCACTACTTTCAAGAAGGAAGGGTGATCATTAGTTTTGACTGTAACAAGCAAATGATGAAAGTTGGAGAACAGGAAAATGTGATTACACTACATTTATCTAAATAAATATTTAATTTAGATAGATTCAGGCATTTGTATAAAGGCAGAATTACAATAGATTTTGTAGGTTAAGCCAATAATATTATTTTTCAAAATATCTCCTAGGAAATTTAAATTATAAAATTACTTTTGTAAGTAATTTCCTGTGCAAGACTGCCCTATAAATGTGCCCTGTATGTCTACTGTAGCACTAAAACCCAAGAGAATGTTTAAAGTTTCTCAGTCCTTTTTAAAAATAGAATAGATTAGCATTGTGTGACTTTTCTGACCTTTCATACTGTTTTTAAAACATCTGGAAAAAATTGGAATTACTGGATGATTGATTTACATTATTACAATGATAGTACTTCTGTGTTTCTTTGAGTTGAATGTAATTTGATGCTAACAGTTCCACTGTGATCTGTGTACTGGTGTGATGTAAACTGTCACCAGTGACATTTTTATGCCCTGACAGCTTTGTTTCTAGTGTGTGGTTAATTGTAAATTAGGCTAACAGACTTTTTAGCTAAAAGAGACCTCTCGTTCACCTTGTTCTTGAATGTGTGTTAAGTAGATGTGTACAGCAATTACTCATTTTGTTTCAAGATGTAGTATTTTATCCTTAATGTTGCACTTGTCACTGTCAATAAGTAATGATGTAACTTTAGATTGCTGAGTGTAATGTTGCAAAAGTGGCCTCTCTTCTTTCTTGATATTTTAAGTGAAAGCTTTCTTATATGGGAATGTAGTATGTACCCATATTTGCAGACTTACTCAATAGTGACTTCTACAACCTTTCTGAAAGCATGTTTCATCTATAATTAATTAGGCAACATAATTCACTATTTTAGATCTTTAACTACTCTATACTTTATAGAAGGAAGTAATCTTCAGTTGCAGTAACATAGTAGATGTTCCTAAACTAATAATCTTTTAAAAGTAATTCTATAACTGCGATTTTCTCACTTTGTCCTGTATGATCTTTGTCATGTTTGACGTGACAGTTTTATTCACATTTTTGCCTATTAAAGCTTCATAACAGACTTTGAATTGAGGTTTTCTGCTAAGCATGTAAATGAAAAGCAAATTGCAAATGATTCAGCAATTTATTAAATGCCCCCTTGTAATTTGTTTTTACATAAAATACATAAGGCTATTTTGAAGAAAGAAAGAATTGTTTAAACAAGTTTTAGGAATTTGTGGATAGCTTCCTGATGCAGTGGCAAAACTTGAGTGTTATTTTCCCCTCCATTCAGTTAATCCAAGAGAAACTATTTTTCTTTTTGTCAGCTGCATCCAGGAATAGGCTTCCTATTAATGTACCTGGATAAGACAAGAAATATTTTACTAAAAAAAAAAACCTGCAGAAATTGAGTCAGCTAAGGATTGTCCTACACAGGTTTGCAAACAGAAGACTGCCATCCCACTACTAAAAATATTTAGAAACCGGTTGTGTAATATAGTCTTAAGCATCTCATAACTCTTGTTTTTCTATTGTATTTGAGAATTACTTGCTTTTAATCTTCTTTCAGAAGTTTAGATATCTGAAGTATAAAATACAGCATTACCCAGTAAAGAATAACTGCCACTTAAAGATTCTAATTGTCCTGTGGAATAAAAAGGAAATGCATCCTTGGACTGTCTAATAAAAAGAGTTGAAATACATTTAGGAAGAGTTAGTCCTAAAAGATGACTCAGATTGTGACTATCCTAATGCTTATAGTTTTCTGTAATTATGGGAATTCAGCTTTCACAGATAAGAACCCACTGAATAATTTCATGGTAAGAAGGGATCAGCTATGCAAACGAACCACCTGTATTCTCTGTATGTATGACTGGGAAAGCTTTAGTTTTACTGATCTTATGTTTTTTTGTGTAAAAGTAATGCATACCTGTTACTAGACTCTTAAAAGGAGCATGAAGAAAGATTTTTTTGGAGCATAACAATAGCATGGCTATTAAAATAGATTAAAGTAGTAAAGCAAGTGAAGGTTAGGCCTTCTTGCTAGGGTTTCCTTTCGTAGGCACTTTCAGATATTTCAGCTGTGTACCAGTAGTGTGGGGTTCAGCTTTAGAGGCTCTACTTTCAAAGCAGGAGAGAGGGATAGAGACCCTATTAATGTTAATCCTGTGTATATGAAAGTGTTGTAATAGAAGAACAACTTGTTTACTGTATGTGCTGTCAAACAGTTGAAGTACTGTATTTTTCAGTCAAAGTCAGGATGTAAATATACTATTCCTCTTTAATCTGGCAGTGTAAAACAAAAGGACAAATTCTTAAGTGCCTAATTGGAGTTTAATGCTGCAGGAATTTGATGTAAGATTACTGTATTGTGACAAAGGAAAGTGTTTGTGGATACATTATTTTGAGGGCAGTAACCTGATGTATGTATCTGCAGAATGATTTAGCAGAACTAACTTCTCACTGTTTCTGTGAGAGAGCATGTTACTCTTGGCCTCTGAGATAGTGTAGTATGAAGTCATTAATAGATGACATAATGAGCTCAGTAAAGAGGAGATAGTGATCTATATATTTATAGGCGTAATCATGTTTATGTAGTGAATATAAACTTACATTTTAATGTATTTAAATTACTAATTTGTAGTAAAAGTAGGAGGTTCATACTGAAATGTACACAACTAATCACCAAGAGTTTTGAGTTAAGGAGTTTGTAATCTGGATTACAAGGTGATGTCTGTCAGAGTTGTATCTTTTAATGAGAGTTCAGGCAGGGCCCTTGAATAGTGTAAAGCCTGTAGAGTTCCTCTGGCATGCTGAGACCACGACTTGCTGGATTCAGGTTGCTTGGGAATGCATCCCAACACAGGTGATAACCTCCATGTAAGGCTAAATACCAGCATGAGACCAATAGTCAAGAAGTAGTTTCCTCTGTTATCAGCATCCTGGAGGAAGGGTACCTAAGAAAACAGTCTGTTGCAAGGAAGCTGGACATGCAGAGAGATGGACTCCAAACATCAGTAGGGTGAATGTGGATTGCCTTTCCTTGTTTTCCACCTAGATTCTTTGTATTTCTACCAGCAATGGCTCTTAAATAGTGTAAATAAATACTTTGATTCCAGATTAATTTTGAATTCAGGGTGATTTAAGGTAATAATAACACCAAAGATACAGACAATATAAAACTCAAATCTTTCATAGTGCTCAGTGTGCTGTTCTAGATACTGTTACTGCTTTATGCCTGTATCTTCATAGGTCCTTACATTGTGCAAAGTACTTTAACGGCTTCCATTCTAGAGGTGAGAAAGCTGACTAAACCTTATTCCTAAAGCAATAAAGAAGTGCCTGGGTTTAAGCCCTGCAGTATCTGTTCCTGCTTAAATCTCAGGCTATTCAGCAGAAGTAAGAATGAATGGGATAACTGCATATCACAATATTTTTCCTCTCATTTTTCTATGTATTTTATGCTGCACTCCTTTTATCAACATTTGGGAGAGTTCAGTGGTGTCTATCAGGAACTTCTAATTGCCACTACAACTGTGGAAGACGCATCTGCCCACACTCCCTGAACTGCTTGCTCCCTGTATCATCCCTTGCACAGCAGAATTGCAATAGGGCCCTGCCACTCAGGCCATGTGCCTTTGCTGCAGTTGTATAAGCAATTAACTTTAGGGTATTTCAGTTTGCTCTGTGGCTGTTTGCTGATGATAACTTAGTATGAATTCCTGGCATTCTAAGAATATGTATTTAGATTTCAAAACTCCCTGCCTATGCCTAAAACACACACACGCTTGCTTCCACCAGCCCTTTAGAATTTAAATAATTTGAGTTATTCTTTGGAGCAGAATTCTTCACTAGCAGAACTTGGATGCATTTGTTAATAACAGTGGAAAACAAGAATAAAAGCAGCAGAACTACAGTATCACAAAATATAAGTCACTTTTATTTGCCTTGAGAAAACTGGAGATTCTGAAGGGAGATAAAGGGTTACATTTTGCCTGAACACTAAAAGACAAATATACTCTGACATTAAAAATTAAATGATACTGAAAGAGGAAAGAAAAGTAGCTGCCGGATGGAATCTTTTACTTTGTGATGGACCTGGCTTGTTCACTCAAACTAAGAAAGATGGAAAAGCATTTTTGTAATGACATGAATATGATGGATGATAAGCACAATCAGCAGTTTTGACTAAGATCTATTGTCAGCAATGTAGTATTTGATCTCTGCGGGTTCACAGCCTTCTGTGCAGTTCTGGAATCAGTGTCTGTGCTGCTAGGCAGTTATGATATGTCCTGCAGTTGTGTTGCCTGAGTGGTGGAGGTGTAGGGAAGCTCCTGGAATGTATGGCAGGTCCCTCTCAATATTTTGTCCTCTCTAAAAAGAGAGATTGGTTTGCATGGGTGTGTTTTCTGGGTGCAGTAGAGACATAAACCTAAAGCCATGGCTGTAGAATGGACCTCTCATGCTGGGGAAACCAAACAAAAAACTTAAAGCATTAACAGCTCATTAAATCCAATCTTAATGTGAAAGACTGTTACTGCTTCTTCAAATCGAAGTGACTGAGGTCAAATTTTTTTAGGTTTTCTTCAATGAGTAGCTGAATGTTTTGCTATTTTTCCAGTCTTAGCAGGATTTCAGTTCTAGCAGACTTGAATTCTAAGATTATTCTGGATAGCTCAGTGTTCTACTGAGCTGAAGTCGCCTGTTTAGGAGTGTATTTCTTTGCCATGAAAAACAGCAGTCTTGCATTTGTCTTCATTCACTTGCCTTTTAAAAATTCCAGCTAATGGAGGACAAGTGATTGACATGAGTTGTCTTGATTTTGTTGAATAGTGCAGTAGATTTTTTTTTTAGTAATCTGTTGAGATCCTGTCTCTGGTTTTGAGTATCTTATTTGAACAATGGTGTTTACAGTTTCCAGCAGCATCTTTTTCTGTGGACTTGGTACATCACAAAGACTGCCATATAGACCACGGCACACTGTTTGCATTGGGAAATGACAAAGTCTTAAACTTCTGTTTGATTTTTTTGCTGTTTTTGCTGCTTGCTTGCTAACTGTTAGAAAATAAAACATAAATAATGTAGAAATTAAGCTTTTAGTTATGGATTTATATAGCCAGCATCTGGAGTCCAATATAGTGATGGGATAAGCTGAGAACATGACAAACTAAATAGTTTAAAAGGCAATGTTGTAAAGTACAGGTGTGTAGGATTATCTGAAAATGGTCTGAGTTAGCAAAGGAACCCAAAGTGACAAGTACAGTAGACTACAGCAGCAGTTACCATCCGTGTAAGATTCAGCACTCAGTTTTATCTTAGAAATAAGTAATACAAGTTCAGATCTACTCCTGGAAGCTTTGCTAGTGGAAGTTCAGTTCTGCTGAGCAGAAAGTGGTTCAGTAAAATTGAATTCAATGAATGGTAGTGGAAGGCTTTTGGCATTTAATTTCTCTGCTCACAAAATAGACGTGGATGTTTAAGGTATTGAGGGCAGTCATCTTGGATGAGTTCTGCTTGAGTTGGTTTTGTCCATTTTCTCATTCAGACTTTGCCCATAAAGATGATTTATCTTACAGGGAAGGTCTTAAACTCTGGAACAAAACTCTAGTCTGGAATCATAGCATAATAGCATGTCTTCTGGCTCCAAAACATTAATGTAACTTTACTCAAAAGGACATGATTTTTGGTTTTGATACAGACAGTATTCTAGTCAACAGAAATGGTAGACTTGAGTTTGTTGGATTATTTTACGAACTTTAAGATATATAGCAATGTCGGTGTAAGCATGCTTGGCTGTATTGCTACTTATCACATAATTTTCCCTTGCTGATGTGAGGATTACCTCCATATCAGTGAAGATAACTGTGGACTGATCAGAGTACTATTTAAGGTGGTTTCAGATTTGTCAGATAAATGTGATGTGCTGATGAGGATGTTCTGTCACTAGTCCTATCAGATGCCTTTCATCATAATCTGTTCAGAGGCAGGATTTCAGAGGTCCCAAGTTTTTGCTGTACACTCGGTGTTACTCAGTGACTCAGTCTCTGTAGTCGAGTACATGATGATTATCTTTCTATTCTAGTTTACTGCAATTTTCTTTCCCTATTTCTCTTTTCTGTTACTTGGCAGTACAGAGCTGATCTCAGATCACAGGCAGGGGGTTAATATCTTGTAGTGATCTGGCAGGACACAATGTCAGTAATTGTCATTGATGGATTGACCAGCTCCATCCCTTTCCCTTTCTTGGTGTGCCAGAACTGTTCTCAAAGCTTGCTTCCTCTATCAGCGTACTACCTGTCCTGAGGAAAAATGAACAACTTAATTACCAATGACAAACTATCATGCACCTTTCAGAAGCACTGATGTATCTTTTTTAAAATCATTGCTAACATCAGGGGTTTCTTTGATGTATGATATTTCTGAATGAATTGCACTCTCCAAATATTTTGTCATACTAACTCAGTAACTAAGATATTCTTTATATTGTTTCTCTTCATTTATTGAATGCCATCTTTCTGATTTGCAAAATATAATAAAAGTGTTAACTGTGCAGTTGTTAGGGTTTTCAGATTTCCTAGGTGTAGCTGCAACTGTCACTGCCAGTTGTTTTGGCAAGCGGTTTTTAGGACTGAGAGTGTTAGTGTTGAGGAGATGGTCAGAGAAACATCCAGATATTTGCCAGAAGCAGTAGTGAGGCTGCTAGGCCAAAGAGTTATTTGCAAGAAGATACAGCATGTCTTGAAAAATGAATGGAGTTTGCAAGAACAACAACTTGAAGTGATTCAGTAGTTCCCTTACTATGGGGGTCCCAACTGAAACAATTTACTGTAAGATTTGGTTGAGCCACTACTGTGAAATGGTCCTTTAATACTAGAAAAGATGCAGCAAATGTTAATATCTTTCTGGCTTTACCATTTAGATTTCACTCTTTTTAAAGATGAAATATCTTCCAAATGTCCATCATAAATTCTTGTAATAGAGTTGTAGAAAGAAGACTAAATCTGTGCCAAGCAGTCTTGAACAGCATACTACTAATACACTTAAGACATTTCTCCTAGGAAATTGGAGCTCTGTAATAGAAAGCATGTTTTCAGATTAATCTAAATGACTGTATTATTAGAGTGCAATGGAATACTCACAGCCAATCAAGAATACTTTTTTCCCCATTCAGTCCATGGGGTGAAAAGCAGATGCATTATCTGGTTCCTGTTGATGGGAACCAGGAGGAGAATAATCAGCCAAGAGTTAGCCAGTAAGCATATGGATGATACACAGATAAGGATGGAAAACAGTGCAGTATTTTCCCATCTCATTTATACTCATTGCAGTCTGAGTTTGAGCATAGATGAGTCCTGATGAATAGCAATGCTATATGATACGCAAACTAGTCTGGGAATGGAACAGCAGTACAACCATCATGGCCGACTGAGAAAACATTTTGGTACAATGCTGCTCATGTCTAAACTTAATCTGAATTAATTAAGCAGATATGTGGTTTGTCCATAGGACAAGTATTAGGTAATGGCATTGAGTAGAAAAAGATCTAAAGTGCTTTTCTAGGAAAAGGTAATTCAGAGGTTCACTTCTAGTTTTTACCTCATGTCCTTTCCTCCCCACCCCTGTGTTTTGGGAACCAAGAGGTACTCCAAAAGGAGAAAAACTAGGAACTTTCTTCTTCCCCCTAACTTGTTTTACAGGGAGAGGTCATTTGGCCAGTTGGGAGCTACACAGATTTTTGTACAGAGACATATGTGACTGTTGGGTACCATCATGAGTTTGAGAGTGAAGAAAAGCAGTGCTCCAGCGTGTTGTAAACTGCAGTTACTGTCCTACCAATGCACAAAGGGTAAACT
Source organism: Grus americana (assembly GCF_028858705.1). Lineage (NCBI taxonomy): Eukaryota > Metazoa > Chordata > Aves > Gruiformes > Gruidae > Grus > Grus americana. Next base: position 4,978,095 of record NC_072863.1, on the reverse strand, counting down.
GGCATCTTTGCCGGTGATCTCAGTGCTGTGAGAGGTCATCGAGGAAGGGTAGTTACTGTAGGTTTGTGTGGTGCTTTTTGCTACGGTGTCTGTTGGTTCTTGTTTGATTTTAGACATGTTATGTGTGCCTTGCATAACTTTGTAGTGGGCTTGATGTAGTGAGGGGGGGAAAAGTCGTCTACAACAGACACTACCCAAGGTGAAGACTTTTTGAAAAGAAAGTTTGCTGCTTATAGGACACAGCAGGCTTTCCTCCTGCATAACTTTGACATGCACCTGCCCTTCTACTGTACTTATGAATTGTGCAGCCATAAAGTTAAATATAGTCCTTTTGGGCAGGCAGGAAGAGTAGTCTAGAGAGGGAGTAGAATATTTATATAATGAATAAAGGCTGAAACATGCTGCAGGCTTTAATTAAGCCTCCAGAAACATTGTGTCAGAAGAAAGTAGATACCAACATGAACTGAGTACTGATCTACTATTCAGAGATCATAACCTTGGTCTAATTACATTATTAGTATATAAATTATTACATGAATTATTTATTTAAAATTAATATTACAGATATTAGTTGTCATTAATAACTTGGAGGTGCCTTTTTGTCACAGAAGAACAGATTAACATTATAATTACTGCATGAAAAATAGATATTGATGAATAATTGCTGTTTGAGACATATAATTGTCATTACATTATGTATTTTTTCTGTTCACTTTTCTCCGTTCATTATTCTGCATTTCTGGTTATTGTCTTTGAGAAGAGCTGTTAACTTTGTGATTTATTAGTAGACATATCAATATGGAATATTTTAGCACCTAAAAACACAGTTGCTTGATTACTTGTGGAAGGTAAAATGTACAGAAGAAACTCTGCAACAGCTTAATAAACTAACTAGCAAGTACTGTGGCTACAGACTGTGAAATCCTGGTCTCAGATAAATAACTTGCCATTTCCTTTGATTTTTTTTTTACCCCTTCATCTTCTCGAAGAAGGCGAGAAGAATCAGCAGTATAATTAAAGCCATGATACACATCGTAAGAAATTAGAGGTGTTGACGTTTTACTTTAATTGTTCAGTGCCAACTGTTGGGGAATACTGGCTAGACAACAATTTAACACAGAAAAGGCTTCTCAGTTTGAGATCTTCAAAACAAATGTTGTGCTGATGTTGTAATATTTTTGCAGAAATGTTAAAAACCTCTCTTTGCTAGTGACCTCCTGAAACTGCTCAGAGATTAATAATAGCTATAGTTACAAGCTCACTGAGGAGTACCCCTGTAGACTGACTTTTGGAGTAGAAACATCTTTTGTGCTTGGATCAAAGAATCATGATTTATCTTTGGTTTAGATAAATATTTGGGCTCTAGTAGCCAATATATAATAAAAATCTTCTATAAAATTATTTTGGTGAAAGACATCTTTCTGTGAGTGGCTTATCCACAAATTCTACTTCTCATTTGCTGCCTCTTCCTTTACTGTGTTCATATATGGATGACCTTTCAGGTATCCTCTGTTCAGGAGAACCTCAGTGTTAGGCTGAATTTTCCTGCTGTGTAATTGTATGCTTTTCTTATCCTTCATGCATTATGTACATCACACTTAGGTTTTTGGGTGTGAGTTTCTTTTTTTTTACTGCCACCAAGCAGTCATGTTTCTGTTAATTCTGGGTCAAATGTGATTGGCCCAAATTCATTATTTTCCAGCTTTATCACCAGAGGAACAAGGAGGTTCTCTGGCTCAAGAAGGGACACAGTGGTTTTCTGGTACAATGATTCATTGTCTTATGAAGGACTATACAAAGTTACTTTCCTGGCTGGCAGAGCTTCTGTTAAATTTATGCTTGATATTAAAAAATGACTTATACTATGAATAAGCGTCACTGAAATGACTACAGTATTTAGCTTTAAAAAATAGATGAGCAAATCCTGTAATATTTATTTTGTAATATTTATTTTTTTTGTTCCTACTGGTAGTTAAAGGAAAACTATGATTTAAGAACTTTACTGCTGCCCATACTATGTCAAATAGGCTGGATGCAATCTACAGCAGAAGATGAATTCTTGTTGAATTGCAGTGCATTTCCACTTTGTATAATGGGCATTTTTCTGTAAGACTGCAGGTTACTTTTTCTTACGCATTGGGATGAAAGCATTGTGTTCTGTTATCTATTATGCAAAATATGGAAAGCAGAAACTGTGTGTCTTGTGGCTGTTATCAGGAGTTGTGTGTTGCTTGGCCACTTGATCAGCTTTTGATTACCATCATGTTGTTATTAGGACTTCTTTTTATAGGTGGATCAGAAGTATGAGTATGAACTGTCTTAATCTGAAGGTTTAATCTGAGTCTTTGATATTTTGGCTAAGTTGCCTGGAAAAGGATAACCTCAGGTTTTCTGCAGGAGCAGTCTCTACTATGTTATCTGCTGAGCCTGTTATCATAGGTGGGTGTTTTGCAGATCAGGAAGGATTACCTTGTTTATTGATCCCAGCAAGGGGTATATGTGAATGGCTTTATAAACACTGGCAAGAACTGGTTGCTTCTGAGTGTGTGCAAAACGATAAACATAGCTACTTTGGATACTTACTGATGAAAATAATCTTCAGGCACCATACCTAGTTGACTTAGTTAGGTGTTGTGAATTACCCTATTAATGGTTTCAAGACTCCCTAGGAACTGTTCTCAATGATCATTTGTGGTGCCTGTGTGCTGCTGTGGTTGTAAGTTTTAGTATTTTTGAGTGCTTCAGTTCTTTGCCTATAAAATAAGAATAAAGCAACTTTTCTGAATTCCAGTAATGATGCCAGATGCTGGGACACTACTGCATCAAATTTTGTGGAAGTGCTATTCTGATATGTGCAAAAATGAGTCAGACAACTTGGGTTCCTTTGTTGCCCCTGCTACTCATCTGTTGCATGACCCTAAGCTATTTGTGTCAGTTTTCTGTGCCTTCCTGTGCACATGCATGCAGACTTTTTCTGAAAGTGCACACACAAAAGGATAACAGTATTCATTCCTGGTAAACAATCTTTAGCTCTCTGGATGCAAAATACTATAGAAGGCAGAATGGGGGTGGGGGGAGGATAGTGGTGTCTAGAAATAGGAAGGAAGAATCCAGAAAAATAAGAATACTTTTGCTTTCACCAAATAGATCGTTTTGATAGTTCATCCACAAGGAAGCTGTCCATGCTCAAGTTGCTTTATGGACTGAACTCTGTTTCTGGTTAAGTCTAAGTACAAGCTATTTAGGAGCACAGTCTTTTACTGGGCAGACATTTCTTATTGAACTTAACAATAGAATATCTCTGAGTGCAATTGAGTAAGAATGATCAAGCACTCTAGAATGTATTTTGAGAAAAATACCATGAAGCATAAGTAGTTGAAGGCAGAAGTAGAAGCAGTCATTATTTTACTGGGAATCCATTTCTGTCCATCTGACTAGACCATCTGATTTTGGAATTTCACTTAGATTGTAGCAGTTCAATGGCAAGCCACAAAATCTATCTACAAACCAAAATACTTGAGAACAAATCCTTAGAAATGAATAACAGCAGAAGGCAATTATCTCTATTGCTCTTTTGGGAAAGTGAAGATTCAGTTAATGGAAGAGCAGTTTGATACTGAGGTGCAGCAGAAGCATTGCTTTTTCTCATCTGAAGAATGGAATTTTATCCAAATGATTTAAAAACAACAAATTGTGCACTAAGACGTGGTCTGTGCAAGTACGTGCTTAAGACAGATAGCTTCTTTGTATTTCAGGTGAAATTTTACTGTTGTGGTTAATAGTACTCTAGCATTTAGACATTGATGTCTAAAGAAATTATGTACATAATGTGTCTGTCAAAACAAGCTTTTTGTGTTCATCTTAGACACATGTATCTTTCCATTTTTTGTTTGTGTACAGATTTGTTTTCCATAATGACATGGATGTTAAATTTAGGCTTTATTCTCAAACTAAACTATGTGGTGGTTCTAGCAGGAGCCCAGTTTGTTCTAGCTCTAAAGTTACTCTTTTGCTACTTACTAGATTTGCAGGTCAGATCCTAGACTGGAGGAAGAAGAGGGGGATTCCTTTTCTGAGTGAGGTGTTACAGATGGCACACACTCAAGCATAAGTTGAACTGGTAACACTTCCAGGCTCATTTCCATTTCCAGCACTTTAAAGATGAGCCCGCTCTGAGAAGATGAGTTTAGAAAGTCATCTAGCAGCACAGCATATCATGTATAATTGTGTATACTTTGTATATGTGTGTAGTCAAACTGTGTAACTCCTCTATGTATTTGTATATGAAAAGTGGAAAAACTTTCTCAGCATTTGAGAATAGATAGACATAAACTCTAAACACAAAGTGCTAATTTGCTTATGCCTGAAGAGTTTATCTCCACAAAATATTCTCGAGTCATTGGATTCATATGGATGTTTGTATGTTGATAACTTTTACTAGGAAAGTCTTTCATACATTTAGAATACAAGTGAGAGCACTCTCCTGCTGTATGCCCCATACATTATTGCATTGTATTTGATTTCTTCTGAAAAGATTTTAATTACTCAGAAAACCTTGGCTTTCTTAGTGATGAATGGAGACTTTCAAGTTGACTCTCACCTGAAAACTGAAACAAAAGATGTGATTACTAGTTCAAGAACAGCAGCTTCTGCTAATGTTGAAATGGCAGAAAAGTTGAGCTGGTCCATGCCTTTTTGATGAGTGCCTCTGAATTATTTAGCTGTACCTGGGAAGTCAACAGACCTGCAAAAGCAGGAATATTCTAATGGCGATACTGAGTCACAGCATGTAGGACTCTGTCCCTGCCTTGCCATTGTTTTTCTCCATAAGTAGTATGTGAATTCAGCCATTCTCTAGGGAAATGACTAGAATCACTGCTGTTGGACTGTAGAGATTATTTCTCTTATCACTCATGGGTTAGGGCGGTCCTTCAAAACATGAGAACTGTACTTCATTTCTTTTTCTGCCAGAACAATTTTGAGCTGTTAATCTTTTCTGTTCATGACACTTGTGACCTCCATGCTAGATGGTGTTCTCTCTCTTATTCTTTCCTGTTAATTCTTTTTTGCCCAGCATAAACAGACAACCACAATCCACTGCTTCCCACATGAGTGTCTACATCATCAGAAAATCATACCTGTTTTTTTATTCCATGAGTATGTACCTACTTTAATACAAAGTAGAGCAGTGGTTTTCTGTTAAACAGGAACTTCTGATCAGCACATCCCAGAGCCTGACATTATGAGGTCAGTTCAGTGTATTTCAGAGCCTGATCACCTGTGAGAGAAGTGTTGATTGAAATCTTTGCAATTAAGTAGGCAAAGGAAGAAAAGCCAGATTTAGCTCACAGTTGCTAAGAGTGTTCTAACCCTAGAGTTTGATCTCCTGGAAGGAAACAGAGCTATTCCACCATTCTCTGCTCCAGCATTCATCTGTATTTACTTCTACTTTTAAGTGCTGAAAGTGAATTGTTCCATTTTAAATGGAGTAATTTGCTTCTTGTAACTTGGTTTTTTTGGCAAAATGAGCCAGAATAAGTTTTCTGTTAAATGTTATGATTTTTACATGCTGTTTGTAACTCAAACAAAAAAATCAGTTATTGGAAGTCATTTGCTATCAACCAAAAAGGACTTCCTTTAAGTTCTGGCTTTGTGTGGTGCCAGGAGAAGGAGAAAAGAAAATGACAGATCTGTGGTTATTGGAGGATTTTCCTTTTTCATGCTGTTAGCACTGGTTGTACAGATTTTGGGATGTGTTGAGTTGGGTTGTTTTGCTTGCTTGTTTGTTTTGGAAATAGTGAGTTCTTTAGAAAATGCTACAACACTATTATACAATTTCCAGTATTACTATATGGTTTACAGTCCTGAGTAAAACTTAGATTTAGAGCTAACAGAATATGAACAAAAATATTCACCAATAAGCATTTCTATAGTTAATGAAATAATTGTGTGCAATGTACTTAGCAGTTGTGTGTGGATCATTGTTTTCTTGTACAGTGGTGGTCTTTGCTATAATCCTTGTCCACTGAGATCACATTTGCACCTCTAATAGAATGATTTCGATATAAAGATCTACGGAAGGCAAAAACCATGTTGGGAAGAACCTAGCTGACACTTCTGCATCTTCAACCAGAGTACTGCATCACACCACAATCAATCATGATCTGCTACAGCTGAGTCTTTACAATTTGCCAGAGGGCAAATAAACAGTCCTAGTGCTAATGTACATCTGTTAGGAGCTGTAAGAACAGTAGTGACTGTGAAACTCGGTGGCTGAAATATTAAATGATTATTTCTTTCCCCATAGTGTGGTTTATGACTCTTTGGAAGCCATCAGAAAAAACATGAATGACACAGCATGTTCATTTTTTGAAAAATGTAGGAAAAGGCAGCTCCCTTTTTGTTGTGTGCAGCCTTGTGTGTGTGGGAGGATAAGTGAGAAAATGTATATAAATGTTGAAGAGGGAGGAGAACGCCCAGAAAGACATAAGGAATAACTGAGGGGAAGGGGTATGTGGGAGTGCAACTGAGGGCCAGAACATGAATGAATAGGCAGCATGTCAAAACTAATCCAAGAAGTGAAGAAGTACAAACAGAAGAAAGTAAGAGAAAGACTTTAGGATAAACATTCCCAAGAAGCAGTAGTTATTCACTGAAAGTCCATTTCAGCTGTTTTAAGATGAAATGCATAGACAGAATGGTTCCATCATTTTATCCAAAATAGAAAAAACCTAAGAAGGAAATTCCAACCCCAAACTTCTTGTGTTCCCACTGAATATGAAAAGTCACACTTGATCTTGTGCTGCCAGTCTTTAAATTTCCCCTTTGTGCAATTTTGATGATACCATATTAGCAATACTTTGAGATGTGTCTAATTTTGCCTGTCCAATTCTAGCAGGCCCAATACAGAAGGAGCATGGCTTCAGGAATTTTCTGTGTATGCAAAAGATACTGGTGCTTTTCTGCAGGAATGTACTGAAGTTAGCCGAAAGCAGTTACTTATAAAGATGGCTAGAGATAGCTTTGTAATATTTCTATGGGGACTTCTTAGGTGTGAGATAAACATTAGCAAGGAATAAAATTTTGTCAAGGGCCTTGCTAGCACCAGATGCTCCAGAAAACAGGCACTGATACTTTATATTTACATTTCAGCCTCCTTTGTAAATGTGGGTCTCTTTCAATATGGAGAAAAAAATTATTTATCCCCCAAACAAGTCACAGAAGTGACATGCAAACATGGCAATGGTAACTGAAATATTTTAGGGGGGTGGAAGACCTCCAGGATTACAAGCCATAATTACTGAGAAAATTCTGTTCCTTTTTTTGATCTATTCTGCCAGTTTTTCTGGAAGTTAATTTCTTCTGTAGGCAATCAAGAATATTTAATTTTTGGAAAGTATATTATTCCAGCTGTAAAATACACTGTTTTCACTACACATTGTGGTTCAAGAGAAAATTATGTTTCATTTGGTTCGTTGTTTTTATCACAATAGTCTTTGTGCACAAGTGTAGAATATTTGATAGCTGAGCAGCCATTGGATACAGGATACATCCAGATCAATCACTAATGCTTTTTAGTCTGTTAATCCAGGAGTGTTGCTGGGTTCACTGTAAATGTTCCTATAGATAGGAACTTTCTTTCACTGTATGTGAAGTTAGGTAACACTTCAGTTTTCACTTGGCACATTTTCCAAGTTGATGAGGATTCCTTACACATTCCAGCAGTATTGTACTTTGCTGGGATTAAGCCAGTTCTGATTATAAAACTAGTACCTGTATTGAAACTGTCTCCAGATTTTTTGGACTTCCTGGAATTACAGTAAATGCATATCCAGCTACAATGAGATCAGCAGACAGCATGGAACAGTACTTGGAAAGATTAATGCAAGATATTCAGGGTAATTTTGTACTTCTCGTGTTTGGCCAGTATGAATTTTTCAGCGGTGGCTTAAGGATTTTTAAGGATCCCTTTTGGCTTTGAATCTGAGGAAGTGATGGCTTTGTTAAGGAGGAGAGGGAGGACACATAAAGCCTCTGAAGATGCAGTAGCTTACTCTTACATACTGCTGACTTGACTGCTCACTCTGCTAGTTTCTCCCTGGCTTCTTGAATTTCTGTTCCCTGCTGAGTTACATAATGAATGTTCTCTGAACTCCCACACTTTTCACATGCCTTCCCACACAGCCTCTTTCTTTTGCTAAAAACGGATGTAAGAATTCTAACCCACTTGTTGAAAAGCTTTACACAATGCTGCTGAATCACATCTTGAAATAGGAACAAATCTTTCAAATTATCTTTAAAAAAAGAACAACAAAACATAGAAAAATCCACACACAAAATAACCCAACCCACCCTCCAACAACACTGACAAGTCATTGTAGAAGGGCAAAACAACTGCGAATCAACTCTGGTTCTTGCAGTATCAATCTAAAAGAAAGCTTGTAGGTTAGCTGCCATTTTAAGAATAATCATCTGTGATGTAGTTCACATAGCTACCAGATGGCAGCAGCTAGCAGTGGACAAGTAGCACAGATACTTGCTAGTCAGAAGTGTATAAAAACTCACTTTAGTGTAAATATAATAGTGAAAGGAGGAAGATTTCCAGTTGACTGTTGCATATTTATCTCTGCGTGGTTTACAGCTAGACCCAAATGGAAGGGGGTAAAGCCCATTAGCAAGACCCTCTACTGGCCAAATTCCAGTAGCTGTTATGTTGAAAATTGCCTTGATATTTTGGGGACATCAGGATCTCTACATTGCTGGGAATCAAGGCATAGCAGTCTGACAAAAAATGTACTTTTTAGCCAATTCTAAATATACTTAGAAAACCAATGCAAAGTCACATTTTCAACTGACTCTCAAAGTGTGAAAGCTTATTAGAGCACATTGAAAGTGTAACAGGACCTTGCCAGACTGAAGCTGGAACCTGTAACCTTTATTTGATTGATATTAATTTGCTAGGTGATATCAAAGTCTTCCAGTGTCTTTAAGCATCTTTTTTTCATAATTTTTCCAGTAATAGAGACTGCCTAAATCACAAAATGTAGATATTTAGGGATGTTCTATGGAAAACTGATGTGTGAAAGAAATGGAAGCTGGAAAGCAATCAACCTGGGTTCTTGCAGATTCTAGCAGCCTTGTCTTCTGGTCTTGCTTTTAAGCCCAGGAGCTTTCAGTGGTTTCTTCTGATGAAATAAACTGCACGGTCTCTTTTCTTCATTTTTTACTTCATTTCCTCACTGTGAGGCTTCTGCTTTACACCTTGTGCCTTGAATGTCCCTATCCTTGGATCTGTCAATCTGTACCTATACCACAACTTTCATCCTTAACGGATCTTTCTCTCCCCTCTATTTTGCTTTCCAGTGAGTTTCACAGGTGGATGTACTTGGTTTCTCTCTAGGAGAGACAATTTTTTCCTCATCTCAAGAACATAGCAGCTACGCAAGGTAAACTGTAGGCATAACTCTTTGCTTTCCAGAATAAGATACACTGAGGATACTGGGGGGAAAAATAAGTGTCATCCTACCGTACCCTTACAATGCTGAAAACATTTCTTTTTTTCCTCAGTAAACTGTTTTAAGTTTGCACCCATCAGACTAATGTGGGAGAACTCAGTCCCTCAGAATCTGTCTGAAGTTCGGTCACTGCTCCTGTGTTTTTGGTTTCTGGGCGGATTTGTTGTATAAACCTTTTTGTTCTCTCCTGAGAAGTGATGTTCACAGTGTAGTTGTGTAGTTCCTATGTCAGTATGAAGTCTTTTTGTTGTTGTTTTTGGATTTTTTTTAAAGATTTTTTCCATGCCATATCCAGTCAGGGACCTTAGTTTCTTTCTCTTCTAAGCATGCATTGTACCAGTAGACACACATGGCTTTCTCCATCTGTCTCATCTTTCTGCAGTATTGACAGTATTCTTCAGTGTATATATATTTGTATGTGCTTCTAGCGGTATACATAAATAATGAACTATACATGTGCTTCCCTGCAGTAACTTTCTGAAAGCATTTTGGGAATTAGGATCCCAGTTTTCCAAATATAATTCCTTCTGTTTTCCCCTTCCTAGCTCTGAAATTCTCATTCTAAAGTTCTTTATATTTTTTGTCATGTGTTCTCATGGTATTTTGAAGGGCTTCAGGTAGATCTGTTCCACTGCTTGCAACTTTACAAATGCCTACTCCACCCTGCCTGAGTTTTTCTTATTAAAGTTTTTTCATTAGGTCTGTCACATCTGTCAGCTGACTGTGTGTGGAGGAAATGGGACCTTTAAATCACCCAGGACATATTCTTTTACGAACTGTTTCATTTTCTGGCTCGGATACCATATGCAAATGATAGTTGCAACATCTTAATTCCCATTTGCTGCGTATCAGACAAGGATTCCTTCTCTACTTGCAAGTGATTAACATACAGGAGGAATCATTTTTCATGACACTAGAATTATTTTCCTGGTCATCCTTAAATTCTGGTTGGTTACTGGTGTTGCTTTTCAGTACTTTAAGGGTTTTGCTTATTTTCCCCCAGTATGACCTATTTTTTTGGTTGATAGTTGAGAAGAAGCTTTTCATGGTTTAAAACAGTGCAAGGAGTTAAAAGCACTGTGACTGACTCACCCGCTGGCTACATCTTAACGAGTTTACACAAAATCAGAGTCCAATTATACACTGTGTTTGTTATCAACTACAATATGATGATAAGGAAAGAATGGCCCAGAGGGTAGGGACTGCATATGCTATCATGGTTGGTGGTAAAAACAGCGATAACATTTGAGTTTTGTTTTTAAGTTTAAAGGGAAACTCATAGTTTTGGGATGTTTTTTATGTTCAAATAAAAATCCCTACTGTTGTGTAAGACTCTATCAGACATTCTCACTGATTAATCGCAGCAATCTCTATGTAAGGGCTACCCAGTATGCCATTCATCAGATGTGCTAACTGCCTGAGCATTTTGTGGGTCATAGCAAAGGTTTGGCCTGTGAATTCCAAACTTGTGTAATGCATGTTTCGTTTTCCTGGAGCACTGTATGTACAGTCTCCTTTTTTAATAAAAATCAGTAGAAAATCTACCCTGACCTTGAGTATTTATAATTGTAACTTCTCTGTTAATTTTGGAACTCAGGAATACATTATGTACCATTTCACAATGTTTGATACTTCCTTTTGAGGAAGTGGTTATTATTGAATTCTGATTCCTTCTAACTCATTGGCTGTGTAAGCTCTCTCATTCTTGGTACAGTTAGCTTCTTAATGCAGGATTCAATGGAAGATCTTTTATGTAAGTCTTGATCTAGGAAACAAAACTAGTAAGAGAAATATTGAATCTGTTTGCTCTCATCTCTAATATTGATTAGTAAGTCTGATTGTGTGGTAAGCTGGCCATTGGCAGGGTGTTTAAGAGTCTGGCTTGGCTTGTTTGCCAAATACAAGTGTCTGCCAATTTACATCTGCAAAGGTAAAAAGCCACTGCCTTTACCATTGGAGTGCTCTCCATATCAGAGAAAGGAAAAAACCCCTTTCATTATGAGGCTTGAGTACAAGAATAGCAGGGAGAAAAATACAATGGGAGATGGCTACAAACCCTTGTCCATCTTGCATATTGATGTCCTATGGTATTCTGTGCATCCCTGTCATCTGCCTGCCTTCTATTTTTCAGGAGTCCCAAAAGTACATTTGCACAACAGCGGATAGGTATCAGTCTCAGCTGGCATCCTCTGCCAATAGAATCCTCCTCCAAGAATTACTTTGTTGTGTTAAAATAAAGACTGCTTTTTCTATTTTTCTATTGTACCTGAATGTCTTTTTGTACAAACTTAACTAAGCTATGACTTGTAGTATCTCTACCTCATGTTCTGTCTTAATATTGGCTTCTCATAGTATTAATAAACACTTTATCTCATGGACATCTTTGCATTTTCCCTGCATGCCCTCTCCTTTCAATTTTACTTCTATGCTGTTAATTCCTCTTCAAGTGTAATGGTAAGATTCAACTAGCCAAAGTAAAACCACTATGTACATGTTAAATGGAGCCCAGGACCAACCCCAGCCTGATGCATGACAGCTGTTGGAGATTCCTGCTCTAGAGGGTTCATGCCCTGCTGCCTTGCGGGGAAGGGACCTTCTGTCTGTGCAGGCAGAGATCAGAAAAACCCGTGTGCCAGGCTGAACACACTAAACTCATGGTGCTTGTTGCTCTTGGGTTTTTGTTTTCATTGAACTCAGTATTCTGATGTATATTTTATTTATGGTATCAGGGAAAAGCATAATAGCTCTATTAAAATCATATCTTCCCCCTTTAAAAAGTGCCTGTGCTCTTATAGTACGGAACAAGTCTCTTTCATTTTGGGTTAAGAATTAATACTGTGCTGCGTTCTCTGTATAATGTGATTTAGATTCAAAGACCACTGAATGCCTTACTATATATTTTAAGACATAAACCGATTAGTTTTCCAGTGCAGCACTACTATTACAAGGTTCTGGTGGCACAAGGTAGTGCTACAGTGTAGATGCTGAATGATAATTGTTGTTAGGAGACCCCAGCAGACCACACAGTCTGTGCTGTGAATTTTCTGTGATGAGCAAGAGAAGCCACGGCAAGACTAGTGCTGCCATGCTCCAGCAGTACCTGGGTAAATGAACAGTCATCAGGGCTTGTAAGAAGTTGTTGTGGATCAGAACAGCGCTGAGAAGTGAACATATTGTTGATAATCCTGAAAATTGAAAAGTGCAGGAACTCCATTCTCAGATCTGATAAGGAGCACAGTGTAGCTGGAGCCAAAGTGTAACTATAAAGTTGGCATCAAATAACTCTTTACTGGAGAAGTTGCTTGTTTCTCACATACGTGGTGTCAGTTCATATCTAACTTGCTCTTTTTCTACCCATTTTTATCTATTTTCTACGAGCCGTGTTACATACTTATCTCAAGTAACTACCTCTTATGTACATTGCTGTATCTTATTTTGTAGTGTGCAATTCTTAGCTTTTTAAATTTTATTTCCTGTAGCTTTATCCATGTAGTAATTTGACAATTTTGTTTGGTTGGTATGCTAGTGTAGTAATCTCCAAAATGATGGAAGAGTCAACTCCATGTTACAAGGAGCAGTATTTTTGTTACTGTTCTCCCATAATGCTTTAAGGAAGTTCTTAGTAATAAAATGAAAATAGGAAAACATTTACTGTTTTACATAAAACTATCAACATAAAATATCTCTGGAAAAAAACAAACTCAAAACTTTGAATTATGTTGTTGGTTTTCTGAAGCATAATGAATACAAAGCATCCAGTTCCTCTGAGGTCTGATTTTTATGCAAGACATTAGTTTGTCCAGAGGCCTCAAGCTGAGATATGAACCAAATAAAATTAAATGTAATTGTTCACGTAAAAGAGTTTAGAATCACTTTTACATTTGCTTCCTTTCTATTAAGAAAATCTTATTTTTTTAGAAACATCTTTTATCCATTCAAATGAGTCTCAAAAAACATGACTTGTTCTGTTACACTTATTTCGTCCACGTGCATGTTGTGGGTGGAAGAAGCATCTGGTGGTTAATTCATTATTTCTAAAACAAAGCAGCTAGTTAGAGTGGGACAGTCATGAAGTGCTATTTCAAGTCTCATGTTGTGGTTTAGCCCCAGCTGGCACCTGAGCACCACGTGGCCACTTGCTCACTCCTCGTGGTGGGATGGGGAGGAGAATCCAAAGAAAAAGGTAAAACTCGTGGGTTGGGATAAGGATAGTTTAGTGGGACAGCAAAGGGAGAGGAAAATAACAGCAACACTTAACACAATATACAAAGCGGGTGATGCACAATGCAATTTGCTCACCCTCAGAGCCTGATGCTCAGCCTGTCCTCCCCTCCGAGCAATGACCCCTCCTCCCTGGCCATCCCCCTTCAAATACTGAGCATAACATATGGTATGGAATACCCCTTTGACTGGTTTGGGTCAGTTGTCCTAGCTGTGTCCCCTCCCAGCTTCTTTTGAAAATTAACTCTGTCCCAGCTGAAAACCAGGACACTTAAAAGATTCCTTAAAGCATAATCTAGAAAAACAAAAAAAGGCCTCTTCTGCTCCTTTGCCCTTACTTTAAAAAAAATCCCAAGGTCCAGACCAAATGTAAGGCACTAACTTTTTAATTAGAAACACAGAGCAAAATCTGAAATGTTTAATTTAATGTATTGTAATTATTTATTTTTACTCATTTTTACCATTCATGATGTATTTGCAAAATTCATTTAATTGACTTAGAGTGTGAAAGGACTTGAACTTGCAGTTTATTTTTGGCGTTCTCAGGAGGAAATTCTGTTTAAGCTTAGCAGCAATGGTTCATGCTTTTGGAGTTAGGTCCTCAGCTTAAATTAGTGTATCATTGATGTTTCTATCCTGTGAGTTTCCCATCCTCCATGTTTTGCATTCTGCTTAATTAAGCCTGGAGACATACTAGCATACCTTAAAAAAAAAAAAAAAAACCAAAAAAACCCAAAAAACCAAACAACCCAAAAACCACAAACAGGCTTGGAACCCAAGGATAACCACATGGATTAATTGAAAGGCTGAACTAAAGGAGTCAGGTGACTGCAGTTACTGGATTGATGTTTTGCATCTGACTGCTTCTCTGCAGAAATGTCTAGTCTAGTACACAGAAAATTCCCAGTGTACAGGACTGGAAGGACTGGGGGTTTTCTCTGTGGGGTTTTATGCTTTGTTAAAATCATATGTCATATCCATTTGTTACTTCTGATACTTTCTGCAAGAAAATTCAGCATCTGCTATTTATGAGCAGGTCTTAAGCTGCAAACGTATTGATCTAATAGATACTTCAGGTATATCTAATGAAATTCTGCTGTCCTCTTAGAATGTACAAGGTAATTAGTTTTTAATAAGTATATTTTAAATTCAAGTGGCAAATTATAAGAATAAAAATATAAAATGGTGTACCTGTGACTGTGTCCCAAAATAAGAAATAAAAATGCTGGAGTTCTGTCTACCCTAAATTCATTCTGATAGCTCACAAGGGTTTTCTTATGGCCATCCTTTATTAACCTTTGGTAGGTTGCACAGGCTAAAACTTGTGAATTGCTGACTTAAGGCATCATGACTTTTTCAGTACTAAATTTTAATATGGTTCAAGCCGAAGACATTAGTGTTTGCACCATTTGTTGTTTTATATTTATATATGCTTTTGAATAATATAGCCTTAAAGTTCTTTGGCTTATCCTGTTTTCTGTTTTTCAAGTGGCAATATTTCTTCTCCTTTCCAAATGAGAGATTATGTACTACTTCATTTAAGTCTGTAATAAACATCTAAGACTTTGATAGAATATAATACTGTATAAGAAGTTCTTGTTAAATTTCTTGTTACTGGTGCTAATCATGTGAGAGCAAAAACTGGCAAAACGCTCTAAAAAGCCTAAAGCAGGATCTAGAAAACTTCCATTTTGAAAATTCATTCTTCTATTAAATTATTTCATTCCTAACTCACAGGTGATTCCAAAGCTTTGGCTTGAACATTACAAAGATTTAACAAACAGAAAAAAAACCCCAAACCAAAACATAGTGGTGTTAAATTTGATACATACTTGGGAGAGAACAGCTGTTGAAACAAAACTGAAATATTGCTTATATGCTTAAGGTTGAAATCCTGCTTGTTCTATCATGTTGGTAAACTTTCAGGTGAATGTGCAGGTGAAATTTTGCCCCTGGTAGAAGCTGCACAGGGAACAGAGGAGTGTTAACTCTGCTTTTGCTGTAGTGATGGAAAAATCATCTGAAGCATCTGCAACTAAGTGTGCTGGCATGCTTTTACACTGAAGCATATGCCATGTACAGTAGCTACCAAACAGAGGGGCTGGGGGGCAGTCATGGGATGCTAGCCTAGATTAGAATCTCTGTTGAGATATTACTTAGTGCTCCGGATAGCTTTATTATTTATCTCATATCATTGGTAAGTTAGAGAAGCACGGAGTACTAGCTATGCCATGTGTATGTAGTACAGAGATATTGTCTTCTCAAAGGAGTTGAGGATTCAGATCGTATCAGATAATTCTTTGCTTATATGAGCAAAGCACAGAGCACAGTTCCTTCTCAGTGAAGAGAAAGAAAAGAATAAAATTAAATATGTATTGTGAGCAGATGATTCAAAACAGCAGGTTGTAATTTACCCTTATAGCTTCAGGATTAATGTGTGAAGAATCTTTGAAAACAGATTTGATCTGCCTTTTTATACATTATTTTTCCCCTCTGTACTGCATTCTGTTTAGTGCTCACTGTGTTGTATGTAAAGTAGACCAGTTCCTTGTCAGTTAATGTTCGTCTTTGATCTGTGTCATCACAGTTGTTGCTGGGGTAGCAGATTATGATTTCTGCCATTAATAATGATAGCACTCTTCTGGTTGCCAGAGCAGGAGGAATTGCTGAATAGGACTTGTACTGTGGATTGATCATCTTCAGCTTAAGGAACAAAAATACTAAAATGATTATGTAGTTGAACACTACAGAGAAGACTTCCAACTGTAGTTCAGATTGTAGCTTTAACTTTTATTTTGATTTTTACCTCCAAATTATACATAAAAGATTCAGTTCCTGGAAGACCTCCGGAAGAGTTCTGTTTTTTTTGTTTTAAAACCACCACCACCCCACAAAACCTCAACCACCCACAATCCAGTTATGTGCCTTCTAAAATACCAAGTCTCAAAACCACCTGCTATCAGGCCTTTGTTGTGTTTTAATGAGGAGTAGATTCCAAATGAGAGGCAGGAGGTAAAAAGTCTATACTGGTTCATGAAGAAAACAAAACCAAAAGAAATCCCAAACCCTCCTGTGGTACCTCAACTATTGTAGCTGACAATTAGCAGTAATCAGCTGGCTTAGGATAAAAAATGGGGCAGAGTTTCTATGCCCATTTGCTTTTCTGCAGCCTTTAGTCCAGTGGATACCATTTGAATTTAATCTTTACTTGTGGGACTGATCTCCTGAAAAAGTGGAAGAAGGCCTGAGGAAAGGCTGGTGTGATGGTAGGAGTTTTTGCTTTGATGCATTCTGTTGAACTGGGAAGTGTGTAGATGTCTCCTTTTTCTGCCCTTTTGTTTCTTCTTCACTTTTCTTTCTGGACAATGTAATTTCAGGAAATGAACAGACTATGCCTCCAGTTCTAATACAACCAAAAAACTATAAAGCTGGGCAGATAACTGTAATAAATGGGCTAGTTTGTTTATTATGTCAAGTAAATCTTAATATAGAATCATACAATCTTTAAGGTTGGAAAAGCCCTCTAGGATTATCAAGTCCAACTGTCAACCCAACACCACTGTGTCTACTAGACCATGTCCCGAAGTGCCATGTCTACATCGTCATACAGAACAATGACCTCAGAGGAATGGTTCTGAAAGTTGTGGTAGTAACAGATCTATATTTATGAGAATACTTATTAGGAAAAAGATCTAAATTTTAATTTAAATTCCTTTATTAAAGATGCCATTGAGCTGCCTTTATTTCTGTCCGTGGTGGTACAGGTTGGTCTGACCCAAACTGTAACCTTTTTTCTGTTTGCTTTTCAGAATATACTTGGCTCAAGATTTGGATAAGGGGTCTGACAGCTGTAAATTAAGATGTTTTTCCTAATTTCTGTATTTAAAAATTGAGATTATTTTTGCCTACCAAATGTTTCAATGCTGTTTACTTCCTATGCTGAAACGTGCATCTCCTGTTATCTCAGTAGTCAGCCAGCGTATCAGTATACCACATTTGAATGCAAGGTGAGAAATTAGTCAAGTCTGGTATCTTCCACTTTATACTTCTGAAAAAGATTAGGGTCTGAGTATCTCATTACACTATTCTTGGCTGAAAATGTAATGGTGTTTGGTCTTCTACACTAAAAGAAAGCAAAATTCTCTTTGTCATTCATCATAAGCAGCCTGACTGGGAAGATCTGTGACAGAACAACAAGCCTGGCACAAATACAGAATCTTTGGAGTTTTCATGATCAAGTAGTTTGGTATCACATCGTGTGTGTACATGTACATGGTTCATTGCTGCTGTAAGATGTGCTATTAAGCAATGTGACTAACAGCACTGGGCAAATTTATCCTTTGTGGGTCCCACGCTGTGAGCACCAGTGGTCATGTGAGCGATGTAGGAACTGGGAACCACATAGGCTGAGTGTCAGTTGTTGCTTTCTAGCAAAGAAGCACTGTGCTGTGCTTGCAACAGTAGAAAATTTATTTCCTTACATCCTGATAAGAGTTACAATACCCTCTAGTTTCCCTTTTAAAACTGAAAACAGAGCACAAAGCATCCTACTGACAACCATGGAAATGGGCAGCGTCTGTGCCGAAAACCCACAGCTAGTAAACTGAAGGAGACTGTGTAATCAGGACAGAAAATATGAATTATAATTACTACATTTCCCTCACAGGGAAGAGCCATCTGTAAGACAAACTTTTTGATCTACTGTAGATATGAGAGGGCATATCTGTTCAATTGTGGCAATGTTTGAGTGCAAACAAAATCTGTGAGAGGAAAGAATAGTATACTTCCAAGTGTTCATGCTTTGCAGATGGGCTAAAACAATAAACAGAATGCTGAAGTGAGGATAATAGCCCCTGAAAGCATACTGAGATTGTAACTATTGACTGAACTGTGCTGACTGTATCTACCAGCCCAATTTTGTTCTTAATGTATTCCCTGTTGCTTTACTTGTTTTGTTCCATTGAAATAGATACGTTGTGGAGGTTTAAAAATGCAATGCAAACTGTATGGTTCCAGGTCCTTACCTACTCTTGAAACTTGAAACTTGTTTTTTTTTTAAAGTTGAATGCATTTGTTTCTGTCTAGATTTTGATATTTTTATTCTAAATGCAAAATAAACTTGTTTGTTTATTGTGATTCCAGAACCAAGTTCTCTTAATCAGATTCAGAGGTCTCCATGTGATGCAACTTTGATCTTTTCAAAGAAGCGTATTATTTGACATGAATATGAATAGTAGAATTTCATATTTTGCCAAGTTGAACTGTTTGCTGGGCTCAGGGTTATGAATCTCCTGTTATTGTGTAGAAGATGCAAGAAAACCATTTAGAGAACATGCGACTCTGCAAGCACATAAGGCAGTTCTCAATTCTGATGAGAGTTGGACAGGTAAACAAAGATTTGCCATATTTTTGAATTTTTTTGTCTTTGTTAATGCAGTGTTCTCTTTTTAACCAATTTGGATAAGTCATCTCAGTGTTCTTCATCAATTGTTTGCCTCACCCTCTTTGAACTCACAAATGTTTTTCTTAGGCAAAACAAACCAATGCCTCTTCTTTCAGGCAGTGTATGGTCCATTTACTGATGACATTCTAGGACTTCACAGCATGTTCCCTCAGAATCAATTTGAGACAAGGACCATAACAATTACTATGGCGGTGGTTGAAAAAATAAGCTAATAAATGAATTGACAATCTGCACATTCAAAGTTAAAGTGGATTTTGCTGCAGAGAACAGTTCTGTTCTATCAGATATGATGTGACATGCGTGCATCTTACTGTGGTTCACTAAGAACTGTAGGGAACCTTTGGCAACCCTTCATGCAAGTGTTTTAGGCTATACAGCTGATCTTAAGTTACACAGAACTCATTTTACGTTCTTATTTTGTATCTATTAAGATCATGTTAAATGATATATCACCTAAATAACTAGACTGCATATTTCCCTGCTTTTAAATCTTTAACTGTCCACCTAAGTTTATCTGTTTAATTTTAAATGTTAAAATTTTCATGGTTACCTCTGTGATATCCTCATTTGTGGTGAATGGTGAAGTTGCATGTAAACCGCAGTTAGGAAAATATCCCCTGTAGTTCTGTGAGTGTTGCCATATAATGTGTTTACAGGAGGGGCACTGAATGTTCTCATGAGGAAACAACACAGCTAGATTTAGGAAGACTTAAATATTTTGTTCTACATTCATATCTTTAATGAACACTTCAGATCTTTCAATATTTTTTTTTAAATTCAGGAGCAAATTTGTACTAAACTATCATTTATAGTTTCCTTTCAAAAAGCTTCTAACTTCTTTAATACTTGTACCTCTAAGTTAGGTGCCTTGAGCTACCAAGAGAAGTGGCTGTTAGCAAAGCAGATTGAAGCTTCAGACATCAGACTAAGTGGTAGCCTCAATGTTTTCTTTTTTTCAGAGGATGGAATCTGAGAGAAATGTAAACCAGCAATGGGGGCTCAACTGCTTCACTGTCAAATGAATGCTATTATTTTTGTTACTACAGACTGTCAAAGACAGTTGCTCAGTGCTCTGCCTTCCCTAACAGATCCCACAAATATCCCGTGGTAACAGTGAGCTGTTGCACAGCATGCTGTCAGGTTTGCTCCACTCTGGTTACTTGTTGCTATACTTCAAGTTAAGTAGCAATTTCATCAAACTTTATTACTATTCTGTAAGACAGAATATTGGATTTATGATTTCCTGCACAAGTAGGGCGTACTCAGCTGTTACCTGCTTGAAGTCTCAAATTAAGTTCCTCTTACTGTCAACACTTTTCTCGTCTTCACATGTACTGTTGTTTGAGTTATGTCAGCAGTATGAAAACACCATCATAGCAGTTGCCTTGGGTTTGAGAGCTAGAACTCAATAAATAAAACTAAGATGATCTTGGTTGAATACTTCAGGAGAGATTGTAATGTTTGTTAGTAATCTTTAGTGTATCTAAGTTACTGTTTTTAGAATTATCACACTATTCTAGTCAGACACTTTAAAACTAAGGTCACTTACTCACCAGGCTCTGAATTTTTTACAGTCCCTGCAAGATCTTCCTGCCTGCTGGCATTAGTCCCATGACAGAATTCATCCTCTTTTTTTCTCGACCCATTCTTACAGCAATCTTTATGAAATACCTCAACTACCCAAGATGCTTCTACTGAATTTTACAAAATTTCGTAAGTGTATGTATATCATGTATTCTGGTCTGTACTCATTTGACAGAGTGCTATGTCAGTTAGGAAAAAAAACCCCAACCAACCAAACAAAAAAACAAACACAAAAAAACCCCCGGCAAAAACAATGGTATTTGCCACTATCAAAACCTTAGCACAAATCTCTTGCAACCAGTGTGGTTAACGGCTGTGGTAACCCTTCTCTTAATTTAGTTATGTCTGAGGCACTTCTGTATTTGGAAGTAGTTTTGAATTTGTAGAATAGCGCATAGATCACTGTCTGGTTATTGTTTTCAGAGTCAATCAATATTATGTGTGCTTGAGATCAAAAGCCTACTGTCTTCAAACATTGACAGAAAAGGACCCTGATGCTTGAAATTTCATTAATCATAATTCATACAGAAGTTAAGAAGTCATTCAACACCTAATTAATTAAGGAAATGTCAGGTTTTACATGCATTAAGTCAGCTGATGTTAGATGTACCAGCAATATCTATCAAAAGTGATTGTGGAAGACAAAGGTATTTGATTACAGAAAAGTGTTGTGAGAGGGATACACTGCATGAAATATTAGTAAGGCTTTTAGGCTTCGTAGGCTTAAATTGCCATGAGCAGCTAGAACAGAGCTTAACTTCATCAGAATTTCTGTATTCTGATTATTCATATAAAGGAATGCCTATTCCCATCCAGCAAGTTGACTGATAACTAACTTACTCTTCACATTTTGTTTGAATGTAACAGCAAATAAACAAGCTTCCCTCTGATAAGGGCTTTGGTAGTTGGCATCTTTATCTCATGCAAATGGAAATATTAAACCACTGTATTTGTGTCTTAGAACAGTCTTCCTTGAATCTGAGACACTTCTTTCAAGAACTGTAGTTCATACCATTAACACTTTAAGAGAATAAACTCAAACTCTGCAGCAGTGTTTTTTTAAGGGTCTGTTATTGAGTACTGTTTAATGATTTTCAGTTTGATCGTGATTTGAATCCACGTAAGCTTTGAGAATCTACAGTCTATGAAACTCCTTGCTGCAGGATCTTGTGGATATGAAAGGTCTGCATGGGTTCAGTAAGAGACTAAAATGGTAAGTGAAGTGAGAGCTTAATACATGGACCATTTCTGGCTCAGATGCTATGAACACAAAAGGACCCTGAGGAGAAAAAGTATTATATTCTTTGCCTTGTCCTGAGACTCTTCTGTAGGCATCTGCTTTATGCTACACAGGGAAAAGAGGAGAGAGACTACAGTGCAATGAACTCTGTGGTGCTACAATGAACTTTGATTTGTTGAAGTACAGCTGTTAGTACTTTCTTAAGGCTAGGCAGAAAAAAGAGAACAGTTCCTTTGCACAGTATAATGGTCTGCTGCTGGGTTGTTTTTTTATGGGGATCTTGGAATAAGCAAAAAACTATATTTTTTGTCTCCAGTAGCTATCTGAGCAATTGCAGGAAAACATATCTTGTAGTAATACATAAACATTATTTTGAAAACTACATTAGCCTTACAAGAGAAAATAGCATTTGTAATTGTTCTCTTACAAAGCACATGGGAAAACACAGAGAAAATGCATCTTGCTGGATTATTGTGTTACATAATATATAAATGTGACTTTCTTTGTGATCTTTTGAACACAGAACATTACAGATTTATCAAAGGTGCTGCTGCTTGATAGCTTTGCCAGCAGATAAATGCATCCTGATTATATTTAAGCCTAAGCAGAAACTAAAAGCTCAGTGCATGTATAACTTGTCCTCACTAGGTGCAGGTACAGGTGCACAAATTTTTCCTAAGAAAATTTAGGGACAAAATCTCCAAACCTAAACCCACCCTTTCCCTGTCACCTTAGAAGTGGCAGCTGAATGGTAGCAGTGTGACAGAATTTGAGAAGTGATCGGAGGGTGTTGGTGACACCTCCCCTGACAGTATCTTTGGGGGCTGTTGGCTGTCAGCTGCTGAAGTTTCCCTTCTTGGTTAGGTGGTGGCAAGGGAACACTCCTGTGCTTCAACTGACCCAGCTCTCAGTTGGGGTCTTGGTGTAATACCTGCCTGTATTGGAGGTAATAAGCTAACTCCTTGGGAAGAGCATGGAGCAGATAGCAGTTCCCGATAGCTACAGTTAGCTATCAGATTTGCCAGAATCTGATTCTCCAAATCCTGGTTTTTTTCTTCCATCTGGATTCTAACTAGTACATCTCGTCAGCTCTTGCTGCTTCTGAAGTATGGCCTTGAGTGTGTAGTGAGAAGTGCCGTCTCCCCAGTGAAACCCTTATCACTTCTGCTGGTTGCCTACCCTCTTCAGATGGACACAGCAGAATCTGGGACCTATTTGAGGACTTGGACAAAGCAGGGAAAATTTCTTCTTTACTGTGCACCATTTTTATTGTCTCCAGATTGAATTTCCAGATAAAATTTAAGAAAAATTGTATTTTCTGCATCACTTTTTTAATAGTCCATAGTTGGTGACACGGTATCTGTCTTAGTAGATCCACTGCTAAGAAGTGTGGGGCCCTATGGATATACATGAGTGTTTTGAGAAGATGGGTGTTCATTGGAATGCTCTTTATAGATGTTTCTTCAGATATTTGAGGGAGGAATTGTAAGGAGCATTGTTTCTTTCACTAGTTTCTCCTGCCACTTTCTGGATTTCAACCCTAATAAAATCCTGCTCTGTGCAGATTTCTGAATATCAGTTTCTAGCCAAGATTGTCATGGCGTTTACATCTGGAACTTGAAGCAGAGCTCTGAAAGTCTGTTAAGATTTATGAACCGGCTTTGCAGACCTGTGAAGCTTTTTCTTGGCTAACATGCGTCTTCTCCCATGTGAGAGATCAGGAGACTGTCTCCTCAAGTTGTCTTTTTTCCTTTTTTCCCTCCTCTTATATCATATGTGACTGAAAAACTGAGTAAATGACAGATTTCAGAGTAACTTTTTTTATCCGTTCTGGTTTTCAGTGGAGATAGTTATCTCTCAACTTTGCAATGCCTCTATTAGTATGCTACTTCACAGGAATTTTGTATCAACAGTCTGAAGAAGCCTCAATGGAGTGATTAGGCGAAAGAGCCCATTTTAGAGATAATTGTATATAAAAAAGTGTTTTTTTCAAAAACATTTGCAACTTGTTCAAATATTTTAATGAAGAAGTATTGGGGAAAAGGTGATGACAATTAGAGGCAAACTTGAATACCTAAGTATTTAATAAAACAACAGAAATCTATGAAGATCTAAATCTCTGCTTAAGGAGGACCCCATCAAAACCATTTTATTAAAGTTAGGTCTCATAATTGCTTCCTCCCTCATTCCTGCCATTAAATGACTTGCTTTGTATGAAAGCACTGGTGGGACTTCTTACTAGTAGGTACTTTAAGAATGCAAATGTTTGTGAAGCAAAGCTTGTAAAAAAAAAAAAAAAAAAAGATTTTTTTTCCGTGTTTCTGCTGTTTAACAATATCTGTCTTTAACAAAAATCAAGAAGTTTTTCTTGAAATTTGTACTGTGCGGTGTTTCTTACAAATATTGGAAAAAGTGAGAAGTGCAAAACAAACTGTTTAGCAGAGCATGGAAGGTTTGTTTCTTTGTTGAATTACTTCATTAAAAGCTTTAGTGCTTCCTGGGTATATTGTGTGTGCTTTTTCAAATAAGCTTCAATCTTAAAAGTTATAATGCACCCTGTTTCCCATTTTGGTGGTGATTTGAATTTGTATTCTAAAATCCCTGTTCTACTTGTCTGCTCTAAACCTCTCTGTATCTATGTGTTTAAAGTGCAATGTGTTTCCATATAGGATATTTTAGCTTGAAATTTCATTTAACAATTAGCATTTTCTAATGTTATTTTCTAACTGCGGGAGCCAGGCAGTCAGCCTGTCTGACTTGCAGCGACAATTTTCAAGACTAATGAAGCCAATTATAATGTCAGTGTAAAACAAATTTAAAGTAAAAAGTCTCTAGATCCTATATGAAAGTTAGTAAGCATTGATTACATTTTACCTTTTCTATTTTAGTTATCCATATGCATTTCTGTCTCTGAACTCTGATTTCTTTTATGTTTTTGCTGGTATCCTACTGTGGAAAGAGACTAAAGATTGCTTAGGCATTCAGTTAAAAAGGAACGTTGCCCCAAATGTATCTTCTGTCTAAAGGAACAGAATATGTTAGCTGCAGAGACACATCACATAAAGGAATTTTAGAATTTTAAAAGGAAATAATAAAAAATCCAGCAATGAGTGTGGGAACTGGCTTGCTTAACAAAATTAATCATGAAGCAGAATAAGTGGCTAGATTAAGGAATATGAAATAAATTTTGTTATACAGTATGAAATTTTAAAAGGTTTTACAACAGAGCATTTTAGAACTAACAAATAACACTGATTCATACCAGCTCAGGGAAATAAGAGAACAAATCCCTGGAGTATTTCAAAGTGAGAGTTTTCAAGCAGGAATAGATTAAGTGTGATGTTAGAAATCAGAGTGCAAATGCATATGTGTTACCACTAATGCTCTGGGAGTTTTATTCAGTCATCAGGAGCCCTTTGCTCCCTTCTGCTATGGGGATATTGAAGTGCCAGATGCAATGGAAAAGGAATAGATGGGAAAGTCAGGACTCAAGTTCACAACAGTTCTGCCTTGATTTTATTTTGTTTGGTCACTGCGGGATTTCAAGACAGAACTGACAGATCGAAGCAGCAGCTATGGTCTGTGTAAATGCTTCTTTCAAAAACTTGGGTTATTCATTTTTTCAAGATGTCTTTGTAACCGCTTTCCATGTGTCTTACCTAATGCCAATTAGCTAAAGTCAAAATAAATGTTTCAAAAAAAGTTCATAAGGTTTATACCAGTGGTATACTGCAAGTGATTCCACAGTGATAACTGTCAAGATTTCAACATTTGCTAAAACCCTGCCACAGTGTATATTTGATGCACTGTAACATTCTCTATGTAGAGTAGCAAAAGCTGAAGTGTGATGAATTTTGCTGTATGGTAAATGTAGGAAGTTCTGACTTGTGGTTACTGACAAGTAATGTATGTGCAGAAGTTAAATGTCCCAAAACCTCAATTTAATTCCGTTTCAGTGCTGAGTGCATCAATACCAATGCTTTTTTTTGTCATAACATTCCCGTCTTCTAGAATTTCTCATTTTCCAACACTTGCTTTAAATTAATATTGATGGATTTTGGCATACTTATCTAAAGACTATTTGGGAGGAGGATCTACTGAATAATCAGACTTATTCTGTACAAGGTGCAGGGGCCATAAATGTTAATCATTCTTCAGCAATTCACTTTTATTTTTCTGTTATTAATTCATAAACAGTCCTTTCTGCTTTTGCCAGTATCTCAACTCATTGTTTTGAATGAGTCTTAAAACTGAACATGAACCTAATGGGTTTGGAGAAATTTCAGACTTGAAATATTTAGTATTGGATATAGGGACTGAAATGGCATCGTACTGAAATATTCAGAGATACTGTATACTTGGTCTGAAATCACGGGCGAAGTAACTTGATCAGTTTTCTTCAATTTTTTTTGTTATTAAAAATTACAGTATATCATAAGTGTTTTAGCCTGATCTGGGAATCTGTGCAGTGAATTGCATTGTGCAGTACACTCCAAACTACATTATAACTTTCTATCCAACTGCCTATTAAAGAACGTGTGCAGTGGTTTTTTAACTTTATAGAAACAACACTGCTGGGATTAAAATATCAACAAAAGGGTGACTAAAAGTGGTTTAAGTGAGCTTAAAACCCAGCTCTTATAAGCCAAGGAAACAAGTAAATGGTCTTCAGTCTTAACTTTTTTCCCATGCATAGCAGCAAATAAACTGTAAATGCATAATAGAAATATGGTTGGTATATGAGTCCTGTAAAAATTAAAACCATTTGAACAGGAAGGCAAAATGGGTTTGTTTTGAGGGATATTCCACAAGCTTGAGAAGTTATAAAAAAGGCTAATGCTTTGTGTCTGAATACCTCAGAGCGCTTAAATGATATAAAAAGTTTATACTTCAATGTAACTAGATAGCAGAAGATCAAATCTCCTATAGTGAATTTGCGTGCTGGCCTTGCCACGATTTTAACCTCTTTTTATGGACAGCGCTATCGGATCCCGTGGCTGGCTCAGACATCAAACTGCAGGCTCCCTCTTGCATTCCAGAGCGGTGGCTGCAGCATAGATGCCCTTCCTCGGGTCTCTGTGTGCTTCTGCTCATGGGAAAAAAAAAAATGGCCAGGAGCAGGTTTAATGGGAACTCTTCTGGCCTTGTAACCTCTTGATCTCTTGATCTTCTGACATCCTGCTGTGCTACGTCCACATCCACACCTATATGTAAATAGACAGGATTTGGCCTTGGGGAGAGAGGGGCTTTTAAGAATGCAAATTATATCTGCCTGTGCTTCCTCTGCTACTTCAAAGTAGCAGCTTTGACATAAGTAGTTCTAGGATGGGGGAATTCAATGGCTTTCACTAGGAGAGAAGTACTTTCAAGTATTGGCCATTGATTCTTTATCTGAAGTCGCTATCCTACGGAGAAGAGAATTTGAGGTTCCTGTCCATTTATTTAAATGCAGTTACTTACATGAACGAAACCAGTCTTTAGAGTTCACGCTTGTTAGAATAATAGGAAACTTTGAGTTGCATGAGGTAGGGCTTTCTCATGCTAAATTACAAATACTGTTAAAAGCCTGAGAGGGAAGCTGACAGAACTGCACCAGAGGTTCTCTAAAAAGGCAAATCCCTCTTTATGTATTTATTCCTTAAGTAACAATGAAATACCTAAAAAGAGAATGAGGCCATGTAGCAAGACAGCAACTTCCCATCTGTGGTGAAAATGTAAAAGGAAAATAATCCTTAAGTTGTTTCCAGTAGTTTTTTGAGCTTGCTTTTGTCTCTGAAGTCCCAACATATTATTAGGCTGTCCTGTTTTTCACCACTAAGACTCTCTGTACAGAAAGAACTTTGTCTCTATAAAATTTTAGAAGCAACTCCGAAAAAGTATCTTTCCGCCAACAGAAGCATTTTAGAAAATTCACCTGGTCTGATAAAGAGAAAAGTTATTAGTGAGAATACTGGTAAGTATCTGTTATGTTGCTGAATTGACTATAGAAAGATTGCAAACTGTGTGGTTAAAACCTGAAAATCCTAAACACAAACCCAATAGGGTTGCTTTTAAAAAAAAAAAATGCAGCACTAATTTCCTGTTTGTATTAATCTGTAAATAGCATAAAAAACATCCATATCAGATTTGGAGCTAAAACCAGCATAAACTGCTAAAGTGAGACAATGTATATAGCAAAGAGAAGACTCTATTTGTTGTATCCAAATTTTGGGGAAAAATTTACAGAAGCAAGCAAGATCTGAAGCTTTTTGCTTTTGAAAGGCAGTTCATTCACAGATGAAAGCAAGCAGAATTAATTTCTCTTTATTTGACTGTCAATTTATACAGGAATTATCAATGTTATTTCTCAATGTGTAGCTTTCCAACATGTCATTTTCAGGTTAGTTTTCTAAGACGTGGGTACTCATTTAATGGGTGTGTGTAAAAGAAAAGCTTCTAATAACTGTGGAAGCTGTGACCTTATTTCAACAGAACTAGGCAGAGGAATAGAGATCACTTGTGTTAGAGATTCCCACAGATCTCATTAAAATAGGTATTTGTGGAGATGAAATCCTCACTCCTCTGAGTGAGGCTTAGGCCGAAGCTGGGACTTTGCAAACAGTTGGTCACCAGACAGTCCATGTGAGAAGGGCTTTATGATTGGGAAAACATTGAATCGGCTTAAAATGAAGGTTGTGATCAACCATAAAGCTTCTTCCTCTGTGGTTTTGGTTAATGTGGGCTGTAAGATCAGTGCCAGCAGCTGATGGCTCTAACTCTGTTCCTTGAGTAAGCAAAAAGCAGACAATCCAAATCCAACAGCTAAACACTGACTTCCCACAGACTGAGAGCAACCTCTTGGTCACCACTTTAGTCCTAATCGTGGTTCAGCTGCTAGTATGATGCCATAGGTTTTTATTGTTGGCTTTTTAGTTAAGTGAACAGCAGTATTTCTAGCTAACCTTTTATGTGAAGAGTGCATGTATGTGAAACTGCAGCAACTGCTCGCTGCAACTGTGGTTCCTGCTTCTGTTCCCATTGCCTGTGAAAGTCTGAAGGCAGTTTCAATGTGATGGATTATAACGGTTCCAAGGGAACACATAGCTGTGTTCCAAAACAAAAGTCGGTTGTTAGCAAGTGAGAAAAGCAGAGCACATACAAAAATCATCATGTAAGTAATATGGGAATTACAGCTATATATGGCCAGGTATTCTGCAAAGAAAAACATCAGAGGAGTTTGCTAAGATACATGGGGTCGTATTACTTGTTACTTCAGCCAATGTGATTTTTAAAATATATTTTTATTTTGTATATGTAGCATTAGTAGTTATATCTAAAAATTTTCATCAGGTCCATGGAAATGTTGATCCTTTTGTGTGTGTGAAATGAAGGCTTTAGGAGCTCCACAGAGATCAGAGCCCCATTTTGCAGAGCAGAACAGACATCTGATTTAACTGTTTGTCCAGACAGCATGTGACAGAGGCAAGAGACTGAAGTCTCCAAATGGTTGTCTGGAAAAGCCAGGTGCCCTAGCATTTGCTATGTATTTATACTAAAACATATACTTGGAAAAGCTCAGTTTAATAATCTATCTGTGTTGCTGAAGACAATATGATTAACAGCGTAAGTAAGCAAATCCAAACTAATTCCACTTTAGCTGGCATTAGTAAAGATGTGATAATTGAGCAATGGGAACTCCAGTGATGTATGGACAAATCCAGAGTAGTTGATGTGTTGTACAGGCTATACTGGAATTTGGACTGCTGTGTCCTCGCTGCACATGTTGCTTGTATTTAAATTATGGTTTTAGAATGCGACTATTTCAGAGGAAATTAAAATAAACTCTATCATGCAAGAAAATAATGGTAATTAAAGACAGTTGTGGAATAATAGTTTGCAGAAGTGTATGAGGGAAAAAAATTAACTAGTTTTAAAACATAGTTTGATTAGCTTATAGAAATTCTAAGCAATATGACTGCTTTTACTAACAGTCCTGGCCTGTTGGTCCAAGGAGTCCCTTTGACTACTAATATTTTTGTCTTATAAACCACTGGTCTGCTCTGCAGGAATGTTACTGAGGGGTACAATTGCTACGCAGTACTGTGTTTTCGATCTGTATCGAGTTATTCAGGAATATGACCGGATTAGAAATAAAATATAGATGCTTCAAGAAGCTTTCAAATGGGAAGAGGAAAAGAGGTATTTTCATTAACAAGACCTAGCATGAAGAACTTGCACTATGACACAGGACTGAAGGTGGTAACTCATGAAACTATAAGTACAGACTAGCATTGATCTTTATGAATCCTGTTCTTTAGAACTCAGTTTTGCATAATAGGCCTGCGCTCAGACTTAAAGCTAAAACTCCCCCTCCCCTCATGCTTGGCACACTACACTGAGCTTCAAAGCACGGGGTGATTAGGTAATGCACCAAATACAGCTTATGAAATCATCACCCACATCATGTAGCGGGTGGGTAAATTACAAAGCATTTAAATTAATTTCTTTGCTGTTTATAGTTGAAGATGGACAGTAATGTTAACAGAAGAATTTCGTGAGGATCTTTTTATTGTCTTATGTGAAACAAAGCTAATTCTAAAGGTATTAAGGGTCTCCAAAACCTGCCTGTAACAGTAATGTGCTAATTAACAGTGCCTTTCATTAGTGGACGGACTTACTGTGCACAATACTTCTGTTGTGGTCCAGCACCAAAAGACTGCAACGTAAGCTGATGAAAGTTTTCTGGTTTTTCTGTGTGTTATGTTTCCTGTAAACATGCTTTTGATTGTTTCCTTACTCTCTAACCAATATGGAAATGCAACATAATTTGCACATCTTTTCTGAATGCTCTGAATCTTTTCTATGATTTGTACCAATGGTCTTAAACAGATCTGATTGTTCTGCATTATGTGGGAAGTAACTTTCCTTCTGGAGCTCATAATCAAATAATTTGGGGGAAAAAAAAGAAAAAAATGTTCTTCCTATTTCTGTTTTATAACAAATTCATATTAGACATCAAGTCTCACTCTGCAGATGAAAAAGTACACTCATAATTCAGGTAAGAAAAATGAGTATGTTGGATTTCACCACCAATCTCCAGAGTAACTTGCCATTTGCAGTAAAGCTGCATTTTTAATGTTGGGGTTTTTTTTGTTGGAAGCCCACAATACGTTGTTGTGCTTCTGAGATTGCTTTTTAGAACAAGGCAAAATACAGTTATGTTGGTAATTAAAGTCTTTTTTGCGTGCTTTGTATTTAAAACATTAAAAAAAGTACCTTTAGTATCTGCAAAAGTGTTGTCCTTTGCATTGACAAAATCTCACTTGACAGAATTGAAATCTGATCAAAAATCAGTTTCCTTATAATAGCTGCCAAGTTCTTGTACCGTAATAGTTTAAAATATGGCTTGGTGATGGGTTTGGAGAACATGGATGCCACTTTCCTGTGAGAATGGCACTGGCTATAGACTGGAATTCACTTCCATACTAAGTGCATGGATTATAAGCAGTGTTATAAACATACAAAACTCCCAAAATTCAAGGGAGAGGAGAGAAAGATTATTAAGGTTATTCTACAAGGCATGCGGAGCTTCTTTAAGTTCTTCAATATTATATTCATTACAATTAAGTTAAACTTCAAAGAAGTTTTAAATAATTTGGCTATGGGTCATTAAGTTAACAATGTCACTGTGTTCTTGCTATCTCATTTACCTTAATTAGAGTGCACTTTTATAAACGATGGTAACACTGTGTAACAAGCAGGGTTTGATAGGCACTGCCAAACGCAAGTTTTAAGATGGTTTTATTTTGCTGGCTGTATCCTTGCTGAATAATAATCTATATCAAGTTATTCTCATAACAAGCTCATCATTGCTTTGGGATTTCATTTATGAGAGATATGCACTGCATAAATGTTTATATAGGAAAGAAATGAATGGATTGGGGTACCTGAAGGGTATAGATTGAGGGTGAAAATGAAGCTGGTACTCTGGATGTCTAAATTTTTTCCCTGGGATAAATTCTGCATTCTTTGTAAGGAAAATTTTTGTCAGAAGAAGTTTGGTAACGAAAGAATGTTTATCAGCTGTGGACAGTGTCAGTGCTGTTCAGCACAGCAGCTGAGAGGCTCCGATCAAAGGATGTGTGTTGCTAGTCAGCGCACATATGATTTTGGCAGGGCTGGGTGGTACATGGACATTTGGATGTATTGTTTCTTTATGTAGTATTTTAGTTGTCCTGTCTCACTATTGGTACCTTTTACATGTGAACACTTGAGATGAAATGTTTACTTGAAGACTGAGCTTTACTGTGAAAGGTTGAGACTTACTTTAAGTGTTGCTCACTGTTACTTGGAAAACTCCTCAGTAATAGTTTACATTACATAACTTTATGTTGCATGAAATCCATGACAAAAGGTTGCAAACCAAAACAAAAGGAAAAAACAACAGCTGTATCTCTCTCCCTTGATGAAGTGGCAGATGGTAATTATGTGGCAATGCTGCTTTATACATTCAAAGCAAACAAATATGTCTGTATGGGAACTCAATTTATGCTCTTACCTATGACAAAGCAAGAAAAAGAATACCTCTGTTTTGGACACGTATTCTCTTGCATTGTGTGGTACTACCCCTCAGCTGAGTGTACTGCGGGAGAGGTCATCAGTTCTGGTGGGACGTGCTGGGAAATGAGGTGTGAATGCTAATCCATTGCTCCCTCACCCTTCTGCTGAAATAATCATACATACCATCAATAAATCTGTTTAGTAGCTACACTACTGTGCTGAAGATGAAAAAAAACAGGGAGGCAAAGTGTATTTTCTCTGTTCTATTGATAGTATTCTCAGTAATATCAAATCTCTCTTGTATTCTACACTGCCTTGCAGCTCATCTAGTCTTCTACATATCTGGAGAAAAACATGTTTGCTAAAACTGATACCTGAAACTGAAATCAAACGAATCTTTTAGAATCTTGTAATGTTGGGAGCCACATAAGTATATACTTATAGATATGAGAAGTTCAACATCATAGAGGAAGGGGTGAAATACAGTGTTTCTTTTCCCAACTCACAAACCTCTTTTTGCTTGTCTTCTAACTTTGACTGCTCTTGATTAGAGGTAGAACAACAATATAGCAAAAATAGTTTGGGGAATCTAGGACACCTATAATCACTTTTCACAGCTTTGAACTACTCTGTGTCACTTGAATGAAAATGTCTGCGAGTCACATATTTTAATTTTTAAGTGTCAAACTTAAGCTACTCTTGTCAAGTTGAACACGTAAGTCCGGAGGGAATTCCATAACACGCGTGCTGTTCTTGGCTTTCAAAAGGATCAGCTCAGCCTTCTTCACATCTAGTGCTTATTTAATTTAGAGTGATTGTTGAGGTTGGTGTACTAAGGTGTGTTACATTAGCAAAATAAATTGATGCTATTTAATTGAAAATACTGCTGTAGAGCTAAACGATATTTGTATCTGTACATGTACGTGGTTTTCTAACAGATGATGGGTTTCTCTTGAATGTTATATTTTACTTAATGTTTTTGTATTACTTCTTAATGACTTAAATCTAAGTTTAATTTTTGTGCTTCTCTAATGGCTGAATGATGAGAAGATAGACCTTGGAACCAAGATCATTTGAATTCTATTCGCTAATGAGCAGGTAGTTTTACATGTAATGTATTAACAGATTTCAGCTCTTATACAGGTATGGAATATCATGTTGTACATTTACTGGCATACAATGTAGAGATAAAATTACACACTCTGCAATTTTTAGATAAATAAGATTAGATGTCTACAAATCACCCTCTAGAGTAAATCAGATTACAAGCCCTGTCTGGCCAAAAACCCGGGAGTGAAGATGACTGAAATAAAACATGTCAGTGGTACGCAATAATGCAGAGCCAGACAGAATCTTAGATTCCCATCTTTGCCTGTAGAATGTGGAGAGGACTTATTCAGAATATTCCAACATACATAAATGTTTTTTAAGCGGATGAATAATTAAAGGAACAAGGAAATGTTGGCTACCTTTCTGATTATAATTTCCAATTTTTCCCATCTTTTTTTCTCTTCTAACTATCTGAGCCTGAATGTGGCTTCATCTGGAAAAAGTTTGTCCCTGTGAAGCTCGCTTTAAAGCGAGGAAATAGAAGCAATCAATGTTCAGTACTTTGAGGAATGGTGCAGACTTTCCATGAAATATCGGTCTGATTATATGTTTATACTGTAATGGAGGAGAGGAAGACTCATACTACATACTTGTTAAGCTAATTGAGAACAGCTGTTTGCCAGTGAATAAAGACACACATTCTTTTCATATCAGAAATGATGATTTTTAAAATAAAAGTCATGCTGTTTGTGGAATAAGTGCTTGCCTATTTACATCCACTCTGCTACCATCATGTCCACTTTGCTAGTATTCAAATTATTACTGAACCATTTAGTAGCGCTCTCAAAACTGTTCTTTGGCTTGACTATCCTCTAGTGTATGCTTAAGCAAATCAGCTCTAAGTAGAAACTGTAATATGCAGTCCTAATGAAATGAAAGTCCAAATTAACTCTTTAGGAAAAATCTCTATTGCTAGGGGCTCAGGTATTGCTGCTATTCCTGTATGCTAGGTATTTTCTTTCCAACAGTGGTGGTCTGGAATATTTCCTATCAAAGATAATGAACATGTTGTTGTGTATTTCTACTTTCATTGTATTTAATTTATTATATTCAGTAATACATTTCTGTAGACACTACCTATCTAGGAATTAAGTAGAAGTAGATAGAATGACTTTGAAGACTACCAAGAAATAAAGTAGAATTGGTTTCTGTCTGTGGCTGTCAGGATATCTCAAAACCAGGAAGGTGTCCCAGTTATGTATAAGGAAAAGCCAAGTACAGACAGATGTTGGATTTGGACCTAGAATTCTTCAGGTTCAAGAAACAATGGGTTTAGTTTTTCAGTTGCCCCAGGTGTAGGAATTAGCACAAGAATGGTTTGGGTCTTGAAGGTCTCTACTAAGTTAGTTTCATATCTGAGGTATGTTACTTTTTTCCCACCCCTATACTGTTACATCTGTTACATATCAATTTGATGTTAATGAGAAGGACAGTCAAATCACTTCTGCTTTTACTGGTCTGAAGTTTAGCATTTTATAAGACCTCATTTGAGACATATAACAAACACTTTGCATAAACCACTGAAAAATACAGCAGTACAGTGTAACTAAAAAGAGAAAAATAAATGGAAGTCTGACTTAAAATTAATTCACTGGTAGGGTGAGAGGAGAGCCTGATTTTGAAAATGAGTGACTGCTGAAGAGCCATCTTACTGAAAAAAAATTCAAGCTGTTGGGTATTACTGTGCTAGCAAAACTAGAAGAATGAATGTAGACTGGATTGAGGAACTTGGCAGTTACCAATGAGATGTATTAATTGTAGCACTGAGAATTTTTTTTTCCTCTTGTCAAGTTAATAACAAATGTAACCCTGGCCTGCTGTTTTGTCCTCTGCCGTTGGGATTTAAATTCTAATGTACAATGTGAAATGGAAATGCTGTTACACTGATGTAAATTATATCCCCATATGTGAAAGATAGTGTGATGTGTCACATTTCTGGTATTTCTGCTGTTTTTTGAATGGTCACTAGTGGCAACACCAGCTTTGATCTTCCAAATGTAAGCTGTTGGGGTTTTTTTATTGTGGTTGAGGTACTACAGTTACTGTTTAGTGAAATGAGGAACATGGTAGTATTAGTCTTTTAGAAAAATGCCTTGGGAATTCCATTCTTTTATTTTATTTTTCCTTCTCATAAGGGTCAACAGTAGATGGGGAGGTTCCAGAAGCCTATATTAGAATATGAAGAAAATGAGGGTATATCAGTGTTTGTGCTGACATGGACCTTCAACCAATACTATGCAACAACCTTAGACTTTAGAAGCGTCTTTAATTTCTCCGTAGGGAGCATTTTACTGATTCCTGTATGCTTTTAATTGCGATCTAATTTGTCCTTTGCTACACTCCTTGCAATCATTTCATCACACTCTGGCAAGGAATGGTTTCTACTTTAAATGAGATCTATGGTCAGCTGAACTGCTGACTTAACAACTGATGCCAGGGAGTTTGAGGGGGTTTAAGATGATGGCTGCAAGGGCTCTTGTGTATTGAATGTTACCACCCTGTCACTGAATGTTCCTCAGTCAGCTTCTTAGGCAGTAGGCCAGTGATAACCATTGCTCCTTTCTTAAAAAAAGATCCTGCCTGCATAACCAGTGCTGTATAACACAAGGGAAAACATTTCCATAGCCTTTTTTTGTGGATAAAATGCTGCTTTTTGTGCCAGAGATGATGACAATAGCCATATTCAACTATGTCCTAATTTCCTTCATGCAGGCAGTGTAACAGCCATATTGTGAATGATGGGAGTCCGCGTGCTCAGGGAATACCAGGTGGTTAAGTAGTGGCAAGCTGTGGAATGGTTGTGTGCTTCTCTTTTCTTGTTGGGTTTGATTAGTAAACCTTCCAAAATTCTGGAAGTTGAAGCATATTTTGTCAAAAATTTCCATCAGCTGGTACTTGAAGGACCATACTGCTTGAAAATTTTCTTCTTATAAGGACATCTTGAAAAGATAGTGGTGTTCTTATCCAGTAATCACATGCTTTTTCATCATTTTGCACAAATAGTATAAAGCTTTCCCCGAGACACTGATGTTAATGATTTATTCTGAGAGTAAGGGGTTGAGGTCACAACATTTTTTGACTTTGAGTAAGTGGCTTCCAAACTAAGAAACATTGCTCAATCAATAAAATGGTTCTGTATGCAAAGAATAAAATTCTGGCTAGGTTGTCTGTTTCTGTAAAGTATGGAAAAGACTGAGGGAAAGGTTACCTGATTAAAGTGTTTCCCCTTGCAGAGGTCTGAGTTGTTCATGTAAATTCACTTTCATCAAGTCCAATGACAAACCAATAATTCATAATAAACATATTTGGAAATGGAATATGTTTCATTGAAAGGGCTGTGAGAACTCAGATCATCAATCACTTCTCCCACAATTCTAATTTTAAGCTGTCTGCCTAACAAGAAACATTATAGTCCAGTTGCATATTAAACAGTGCTTGGGGAGAGCATGAGGAGTTTGCATTTGTAAAGTCCACTGAAGCTGTTCAATTTTATTTTCATTGCTTGGTCATTATGAGTGGCTTATAGGTGTCAGTGCAAACTCCTACTATTCCATGCCTCACAAATTAAGAATAATTCCCAAACAACAATACTATTGTTTGTTTTTCCTTTGATTAGAATTTTTGAATGGATTTGGTGGAGATCAGTTTCTTATGTCGCAGCAGAATTGCTTTGACTTTTGAAATAATCACTGCACAAGAGATAGATCACAGTTGGACTGTCTGGCTTATGAATTACTGTTGTAAAACTAATTCTGTATAGCATTTGGTCCCAGCATGGAAAGCAAGAGTGACACAAGTGATCCATGCAGGGGCTGTATTTTTTTTTTACATTTTAAGTATAACTTCAGTATTGTGATATCATTAACTTTCAAGTCAAGGTTAGAAGAATCTTTGCTTAGCCTCTGTCTGCAACATGTAAAGTAGCTCTTCCTACTTTTTGTGATACTTCTAGCAATGTTTAATTGGTTTAGGGTTTTTTGGGGTTTGTTTTGTTAATAGTCCAATTCTTAATTTCAGGTAAGATTGAGTTCTCATCTTGAGAGGGGAGAACATTCATAAAAATGAACTTTGTATTGAGAGAGACTACCTTCCTATCCCTGTCTTCACAATCAAGAAATTCTTTCATGCACTGATTCTGAAGAGGTTAAATTAGCCTCTGAATAATACTATGAAGCCTTCTCCATACCCTCCTCCTTGCATATTTTTCTCCCAAATACAGTTATGATCTTTTAAAGCAAGCCCTTCACTTTTCTCCAAACATGAGGAGTCTTGTGCTGTCACACTATAGCACCACAGAAGGAAAGACAGCTGGAGAGAATATGTGCTTCACAAAGGAAACGTTCTTTTTTTATTCCTCTGATTGGGTTTTCTGCAGTCGTCCTTTTCCTGTCCCCTGCCTGATTTTAATAATGAGATTTAATAGGGATGCAAAATTTGTGGTAACAAAGATGGACATTAATCATGCCTCTTCTGTCTTCAAATAGCCTCTAAATTAGGTCTGGATAGCTATCTAGACCTAATTAATGATCTCATGGCTATCTAGTCCATGTTGCTGTTGGTACTCTTTGACTTCTGCACAATGATACGGTGTTATTAGACTAGCTTTGATCCTGGGGCACAGGCTCTGCTTGTGACATTCTGCCAATGCTAATGTTACTGAAAAAACTCCTGTAAACAATACTAAACACCCCTAAGGTATATATGAACCATTCTTCACAAGAAATGTCAATTTGATAAACAGACATATGCACTAACACACATACATGCATCAAACTTTGAATGTGTTCTCCAGAGGTAAATTTTTGCTTCCGCTTTTTAACTTCTTGGAGTACAAACCAGTTCACCTCTGCTTAGGTACAGCACAAGGCAAGGTGCTGCCGAGCTCCTTTGGGAGGGTTAAAATGCCAGCATGTCCCCCCTTTGCGCTCCAGCTGCTGATACTTCTGGGTGCTGCATTGCACTTCGTGGGCTGCCAAGCTTGACATTGGGCTCCCTGTCTGCTGAAGGATTGTTTTCCCTGCCCATGTTACAAGCTCCTGCTACTGAACATATAATTTTCTTTTAATACAAATAGAATATTTTTATGTACTTTCATTTTTAGAGATCACCAAATGAATAGTTACTCTCTTTATGTATGAGTTACTTTCCTTGTACAGATTTCAAGGAAAGATTTTTTTCTCCAAAGCTAGTGAGCCCATGACTGCAACTCATTTACACTTCTAATAAAGCTGACCATAAAATCCTATCCATGAAGCAATCAATATTTGATACAGTTAACATTTCTTAATGATGAAATACCACCTTCCATAGCAAGATCTGAAGGGTTTATATGGAACTTTATAGCTTTATAAATGATATTTTCTTGCTTTTTCATCATTGTTTACTTCTTTAATTTGTATTGTGTATTCCTGTCATGAATGTAGAGTTACACACAAGGAAAGCAAAAGTGAAAAAGATCAGAAAGATCCTTGTCTGGTTTAAAGTTAATGAAAAACAATAGAGCGTTGATCTGCTTGAGGGTAGGAAGGCTCTACAGAAGGACCTGGACAGGCTGGATTGATGGGCCAAGGGAACTGGATGAGGTTCAACAAGGCTCAGTGCTGGGTCCTGCACTTGGGTCACAATGATCCCATGCAGCATAATTGGCTTGGGGAAGAGTGGCTGGAAAGCTGCCTGGTGGAAAAGGACCTGGGGATGTTGGTCAACAGCCACTGAATGAGCCAGCAGTGTGCCCAAGTGGCCAAGGCGGCCAACAGCATCCTGGCTTGTATCAGGAATTGTATGGCCAACAGGACCGGGGCCGTAACCATCTCCCTGTACTTGGCACTGGTGAGGCAGGAAAGACATTGAGGTGCTGGAGCGTGTCCAAAGAAGGGCAGTGAAGGTGGTGAAGGGTCTAGAGCACAAGTCTGATGAGGAGTGGCTGAGGGAACTGGGGGTGTTTCACTTTGAGAAAAGGAGGCTGAGGGGAGACCTTCTTGCTCTCTACAACTCCCTGAAAGGAGGTTGTAGCCAGGTGGGTGTTGGTCTCTTCACCCAAGTAACAAGCGCTAGGACAAGAGGAAATGGCCTCCAGTTGTGCCAGGGGAGGTTTAGATTGGATGTTAGGAAAGATTTCTTCACGGAAAGGGTTGTCAGTCATTGGAACAGGCTGCCCAGGGAAGCGGTTGAGTCTCCATCCCTGGAGGTATTTAAAAGACGTGCATAGATGTGGTGCTCAGGGACATGGTTTAGTGGTGGGCTTGGCAGTGCTAGGTTAACGGTTGGATTTGATGATCTTAAAGGTCTTTTCTGCCTAAATGATTCTGTGATTCTATAACTGCCAGTTTGCAGTGGTGGACAAAAAGTTTAAGAAATTACTTTTCTAATATAACCACTACAACAAAATTAGACAATGACCGATTACTTTTTTCCCTGACTTCTGATTTGAAGTTGTGCTTGTAGTAGTATGCAGAAACCCTGGAATCATTGTGCTGTGTCCTTCACAAGAAGCTCCAAGGACAGCGCTTCCACAGAGCGCTTATAATCTAGGGGTAAGAAAGGTCTTCACCATTAAATAGGTCATAAAATTGTAAGAGAAGTTATAAAAAGGTCTGACGTAGCAAATATCTAAGCCTCGCAGTTAAGTCAGCATTAATAATTTGAAGTGGCTGTGGCAAAGGTGGGTTCCTCCCTTCCTTCTTCCCAACAGTGTATCAGCAGAGCTGACTGGATACATAGCTTCAGGTGATTGTTTCTAGCAATGACATCTTTATATAGTTGGTTAAGGTGTCATGCCATGAGCAACAGTTGAGGGATGGCTATAAATACAAGGCTGAATTCCGAGTCGTCTGCGGTTATCTTGACTATAATTCTCTACCAGCTGTCTCAACTATAGTTAGAAATGTTCTGGTGAACGTACTCTGAAGTCTTTGCAACAGATCATGTTTTTTTCTCATCAGTAGAGAGTCTCAAAGCTTAGTTTGCAGTAAGGTGAGATTTAAATAAATTCTCTTCTCCATTCCTAGAACTTCTGCTTAAAAATTAACAATTTTCATATTGAATTTTCAAAAAAAAGCACTTCAAGATAGAATTTGTATTGCAGTGTCCACCTACACCGCAATTTAGCCCTGGACCAAAACGCAATTCAGTCATTTAGTGCACTAGATTCAGGAGAAAGAAATTTGATTTGAGCCTTAAAATTATTTTTTCCAGGAGAGTAATTATTCTAGCATACCTTAAGTGGTTAATAACCATATATTTTGAAAGTGTTATCTTTCTGTTGTTAATTTCATAGTTTTTAAATCTATTGACTGTTTGTGGATTTGGGAGATGTAGATAAAACTACCTTGTGAGAACATACAGTTCTGTGAAAACTGTATCTATTTTACTGGAAATCTGTTGATCTCTTAGGGAGGGGGGAGCAAGGTATTGCTTTGTTGCAATTTTATTTCAGAAACAATCTTTTCTGTATAATTTTTAAGAAAGTATATGGAATTCTAAAAGAAAAATATTGTAATTGTTCTGTAAAGTGGGTTATTCTTTTTCTTTGTTCCCCTCCTTTTTCCCCATGAAGTTCAGTGTAAAGACCAGTTTTTAAATCTTAATCATCTTGATTCTGAATTTTGGTAGAGATTTTTTTTGCATAGTATTAGTGCCTCTGCGTATGATTCTGGTATCATTTGCAGAGAAGAATATATGGTGATGAATATGCATTACTTTTTTTTTAAGCTATTGTTTCAGTTTTTGCATTTTTCAATGGTTTTAGCAATTTGAGTAATGATTAACTCAGCTATTTGTACTTAATGGGAGTAGGCATTCCAGAAGATAGTGGTCACAGAGGAAGGGTTCTGTAGTCAACTTTATTTCATTACTGAAGTTACATTAAACACAGTGCTCATTCCACAGTGGGCAAGGCTAGTAAGATCCATGGTAATTTCCCATAACAACTTAAAAATTGATACTGATTTCCATGGTTTAGGCAGCATTTCAGCCTAATACATGGATACATAGCTAATCTTAGTGACTTTTGCAAGATTACTTATGGGTTGGGGCACGGTTCTGTAATGGGACTTGGGAGGAACTGTCTCCTGCTCTTGCTCTCGCTACTAAGTGCCATTCTACCAGTGGTGGTTGTTTGCTGAAGTAGCACTGCCTTGTGGCATAAACCAGTATTTCTAATCTTGAGTGGAAATATAAAATTATATGAAACTAATCAACTGTGAAGAAACATAACTTTTAGTGTCTGCTGCTTGCTTTCTAGAAGAAACTCTCTATTATCAACGGTTAAAAAAAGTTTTAAACCACAGAAATGTATATAGCATTGTGACTGCATTGTATTGATGTAAAGTTCTTACCTTTATTTTAATGTATGGATGCTTGTATTTATTTTTCTTCCTTAGTAATAACCCAGATAGATTATTGAATTGAAGGATGATTACCTTCTATTAAAAAAACTTAGCACAGAGTGCTAACATCAAATGTAGAGTAATCTCTCATACAGGTAGCTTGAGATGTGCCTTTTTTAGTAGCAGATAAGCCTTATTCCTTGTAAAAAATAGTAACAATCAGACAATCCTGTCTGCAGTAATGATCACTGGTTGAGTCTGCACTTCCAGACAACAAAGCTGTACCACACAAATGAATCCCTGCTAAAGTCTGAGGGCTTTAGGGCATTTTGCTCTACACAGGAGAGTTTTCCAGCATCCAAAAGATGAAAAATAACCTTCTGAGATGATGTGATACACTATAATGGTAAAGAGGTTTGCTGCTTTGTATCTCATCAAGGGTTGTTCCAAGTGCACAAGTCTTCTTACTACCTTCCTGTTATCAGGTAAAGCTTTGTTGTCAATTTGCAAAATGAAGACAGGAGATATGCTTGTGTTCTTTTGAGATACGTACTGTACTGCATTTATTCACCAAGATTTAATATAAATAAGTTAAGTTACCTAGCATTATTATTGAACTTTGATCACCAGGAAACTTTATTTAATTAGTTGTTGCCGCTCTTTGCAGAGCATCTAGTTATCATTATCAGAGTGTCTGTTCTGTCATTCACTTTGTGCTTGTTTACACATAGTCCAAGGGAAACAACATGACTGTATTCCCAACCCTGCAGCGATCATAAGAGTAAAGGCACTTACGGATCCCAGGAGTTGAGTCCCTTCTGTGAAGGGGAATTCAAGGACTTGAGTTGTTGTTGTTTTGGGGCTGGGTTGCAACTTTAACCACTGCTGACAATGG
Source organism: Grus americana (assembly GCF_028858705.1). NCBI lineage: Eukaryota > Metazoa > Chordata > Aves > Gruiformes > Gruidae > Grus > Grus americana. The sequence continues at coordinate 4,935,200 of NC_072863.1, read as the reverse complement.
AGCATGCCTCTGGAGCTAAAATCTTCCCTGTAATGCTCCTCTTCTTTCACTGAATAAAGGCAGGGAATAATTTTGTAGTATTGAGTATCAGAATGACTCAGATGTGATTAATAAACTCTCCTCCTCAAAAAAACCCTCCCAATAAACAAACAAAAAATAAAATCAGAAGCTCTTACAATCAAAGCACTAGAGGAGAAAGGATGGGGAGTGAAATTGACTGACTGACCCTACACCTGAAGTTCCTCTCAGCATGTATGTATGTATTTACCTTTTCCAACCTTAAATGTAGCCATTTGAAATGTTTCTATATATCTAGAAAACAGCAACAAAAATTGTATCCTTAGAAATCATATGCTGACATACCTTGACTGATTTCTTCATTGAAGAGGTTTGGATAGCTGCAATGTGCTAATCAGCAAAATAATTAGATTCTGCCTTGACCCAACTTCAGATATTTTGAGGCCTTGCTATCACTGGAATTGAGCCACAAAATGCCTATGGGAAAGTAGCACGCATTGTCACTTCATTACTCTTCATAATCTGAGGTTCAAACTAAGAACTAGGAGATGGTTTCTAAAATATTCTGGTTATCTGCAGCACCTAGCTAATAGCAAGTTATAGCTAGTTTTAGTAGCCTAAATAACAGGTAAATAGCTCAAATGTTATTTCCAATCCAAATATATTCTAATCCATAGACATAATTGTAAAATTAATGTGTTAAAGACTTTTCAGTGGGCACCTTTCATAAAAATGAGCCAAAAAAAGTCTGTGAATTGCAAACATGAAAATTAAATTCTAGTGATTTTGTATGCAGGGAAGTCTCCAAGGCTGCAGATGAACAAGCTCTCTTGGGGTAGGCTAATGCTGTGCCAGGCGGACTACACAAAGTGGCATATGAATTTCACTGTAGATAAATTTAACGTAACGAATCTGGGAAAAAAAAAATCTTATCTAAACCTGATAAGATGCTGACAGATTTCAGAAAGCAGAACTTAGAGTCATTGCTAACAGTTTTTGAAATTGCTGGCTCAGTGAATACCTGTTCTCTAAAAAGCCCTCAATGTCTTTGGCATTATCAGGAAAAGTATTGAGGAGGAGATAAATGCTATTTAAAACCTTATGCCCATATCTTGAGTACTCTTAGAACAACAGAGTAGAGTTAGGGTGTTGAAGATCACAGATAAAATAATCAAGAGGATGGAGGAAGCTACCTTGTAAGTAGAGGCTAAAAAGGCTGACATTTTTCAGTTTGGAGAGTAGAAGGCTGAAGTGGGGAAATTGGAGGCTTATGGAATCATAAAGGCAGTGAGGAAAGTAAATACAGAGTTGTTATTCACCAAATCTTGGTACTAGAACTAGTAGGCGCTAATTAAAATTGTTAAGACATCAATTTAAAATAGATGGTGTAACATACTTTTATGTAGAAAACTTTGGAAATCTGTTGGCATAGGAGGCTTTGGAGACAGTTTCAGCTGGTTAACAAAGGGATTGGAGAAATTCCTGGCCAGGTAGCCTGTAAACATAGACTAATGGGAAGAAATGAGCACGGACAACCTGAATGCAGGGATTACTGGTGCTTGGGGAGTGTCTGAGGAAAACGAACTGCCGATAGCTAGGCTTGCCTGTGCTCTCCCCCAGTGGCTTGTGCTCCTGCCCCTGTTGCTCTCTGTGGGCTCAGTGAATTATGGGCATTTCTGGCTGTAGAGTAGTTGCGTGGCAGGGTTCTCTCCCCATCATGCAGGCCAGCTCAGAGATTCCAGATGAAGCAACTGGGTATCTGTTTCTGTCATCAGCTTATTTTCCCCACGTTACAAAGGCCAGGGCACGCAGTGTATTCAGCCATGTATATTTGTAATGCTTGCTGTACCAAATGGCTATATACCAGGAAGTACAGAAATATCAATTTAATTTGACTTAATGTAGTTACAGGAGGCTATTAGTTTTATCGTTAATATTAAATTCTATTTTTGAGTAGAGCAGTCTAGGACAAGGATCAGATAACAGAAATGTCAAAGATACTAAATTAAACTTTGATTCTTATGGTTATTATTTATGGACTTGTAGGATTTCCTACATCTAACCTCTTATTTCCACTTTTTTACTAGCAGACTGTTTTATATTTTTCTAGCTTCATGTGTTATATCTTTATTTTTTCATATCCATGTATGTCTGAATATAGCATTGAAATACCATATTAATAAATTATGTCCAATCATCTCTATCTGTTGTATCTGGGTTGCAGGAAAGCCAGACCTTAAAGTACTTCGAAGTATTCAAAGTAGTACAAAGGAAGTTGCTATGTTTTTTGTGTAGTTATATCAACTGGTTCCAGATACTGTGTTGTTTACCAGTCATTGCTATTTTTCTCTTCTGACTTTTTTATTTCCCATTTTTCACTTATAGTTGCATTTTATTTATGTTGGCTTATCCTGAGGCCCATTTTCTTGCTTTCCTTTTTGATCAAGTGTGTTGCTGTTAAGTTAGAGTACTTGCACAAATACCTGCTGCAGAGGTGGACGCTATCGGCATCCAGAACAGGAATGAGGTAGGGAATAGATAAATGCTCTTACCGGTTATGTTAAAAATTCTAGTAATCTTTTTAGACACTTCATATTCCTTATTCCAGCAATTTAAAGAACACAAAAAAGACAAGTCAGTAACACAATGAAACTCTGAATTTCTCAAGGATGTCTGGGGAGGATCTCATTGGATACTTACCAAAATCCTAATAAACTTCTTTATAATGTTGAAATGAATGGCAAGGGATGTATCCTCTGGCTCTTTGAGATTCTGAGACTAATATGCAATTTCACATGTATACATGTATGCATTTTGGCTGTTAATTAAATAGTGATTTGATGACCAGTATTTTGTGATGTTCAGGTAGAACATTTCACTTACAAATTGTGGTTGAATGTTTTCATAACTCAACAGATTTTCTTCAATGTCCCTGCAGTATGTACACACTAAATTCTTAACAAACTGTCATTATCTAAGAAAAGAGCTTCAGTGAAACAGTTTAGTTAAAATACTACTTTTTTTCAATAGTCAAAGATCAAAGCTTCATAGTAAAGTGGTTATTGATATTATCTTTTAATAGCCATTTTAAATCATTATCTATTAGCAAAACTAAATCATACAGTTGCTAATAGTCTATATTCTGAAGGATTACGGTTAGCTGCTTCTTGGGGCAGCAAGTTGTTATATGTGATCAATGTGATCGCTCCTAATGGTTTGTGATTTAAGTGATTACTGGGCATGAAGAACAGTTTTGTAATTTGTTCTCCCCAGTGAATAATCTTTGGTTTCCTGGATACATTTTTTCTGTTTATCAGTTGGTTAACTTCGGGTAAATGAAAGGGAGAGGAGTGCATAAAACTACATCAAAGTCCAACTCAGTCTGTACTAGGCAGTCTCGGTTTCCTCTCTGCACAGGGAAGTATACCTTCCTTTTGGAGCTTTGCTCTGTAATGCAGGGCTTCTTTGAAATATTGCATTTGACACAAGTGGTCGGAAACTTCTGAATTTAATAAAGAAACCCAGCACACTGCTGAGCCGAAACAGTGAGATTTGTAGGCTATTTATGGCATAGCTCCTGTGGAATTTGGCCCAGTGTGATTATCTTCATAGACAGATGGGGAGAAAGGCATTGTTACCTTCACCAAGCTGTAGTTATTATCTACTAACTGGACTTACAAAAGAGATGGTCTGTACAAAATGCACGATATAAAGGGTTTTAACAAACTGTTGGAATAGGTATGCTGCTTAGTACTGACAAAGCGGTGATGAGCTATTCAGGTCATTTGAAATAAGCACTGACAAAAGCTTTACAGTATACTTCGTTCTGGATTCTGTTTAAAAAACCCTCCCCTATTTTAAAAAGAAACAGTGACTGTTTCAATGGGAGTGGTTTTTCTACCTATTGCTTTACTATGTATGCAGTAGGTCCCACTGTTTCGTCGCCACGTAAGACAGAAAAAAGAAATGCTTCTGTGTGTTTTAAAAAAATTTCAGAAATTTTGGTAAATTTGTCCTTCTCACCATCTAATGTGGCCAGACTCATTTGTTCTTTGTACATCATTAGTCTTGACAGATTCTTGTATTTAGAAGAGATCTTTTTTGGCTGTGGCACATGAAGATAGGCAGTGCCCTCAGTTTTCCCTTACCCTTGTAATCAGGACTTTGTAATCAGGCACACATTATGCAAGGAAGAAAATGATTATAGCATCACCTCAAATATGATGCCAGAGTAAGTTAATTTCCTGGACTGGGAAACTTTCTTTAGTAGCTGAATATACCTTTGTAGCTTAAGGCTGAATTCAGAGATGCTCCAAAAAAAAAAAAAAGCTTCATTTCAAGTTGGTGAAATTACCTGAGATTGTAGGTTGGTGGATTTGTTTCTGCTGTATGGTTATCTAAGGGCATGGGTGCCACATGTACCTTGACATTTAATGCGGTACACTCTGGGCTGACCATTATCAAGCACAGGACGATGCCAGGGGCCCCAGGGCTATAAACGACTCATGTTTATAGTCAATGACTGGTTGTTAAATCAAAGCAACCTGGAGAGCAGGGTATAACCAGTTTTAGAGGTAACAAAGTGAACAGAAAAAGTATCCAGCGGAGAAAAATCAGATGTTACATGGAACTGCAGACCAATGAAGAGAGAACGAACAGCTCTTCACCAGGTTCCCCATCACTGCCCAGCCTGTGCTGCTGCGCGGGGCTCTTCATCCCAGATGCAAAGCTTTGCACTCCCCTGTGCTGAACTTCATCAGCTTCCCAGTAGCCTGTTTCTCCAGCCTGTTCACGTCAATCTGAATAAGCCATGCCCTCCACTTACCACTTTGCCCGTCTAGGTACCACCCGCCAGTTGTGGACTGATGAATTGCCGTGAGTGATTTGAACCAACACATACAGGTGGGTACACTGGTTTTTGTATGAGACTTACTAATTTTCCTATAGGTAAATCTTTTTTTGTAGACTACTCCCAATGAAATATGGAACTATTTTATTGTTTTCAGCTAGTTTTGCTGTAATGGTTTGGATTCATGTCTTGAGTTATTCCAATTCAATATTCTTATATAAACAAGCTGTAGGGAATTCTGCTTCATTCCAGGAGGCTCGTATTGTTCCTGGCTAACTTGTGTAATACACAAGTGCTGTATAACCAAAGAAAGAGGTATAAAGATTACGTGTAACAGTGGGAGAGTTAGACTTACTGGGATGCCTAACAAGCAGCAATCAGGAAGAAGGATGTCAGACAGCTGGTTGCAGTCTGAACATGTATGTGGCTGTGAAGGAAGAGATTTGAAGGAAAAATGTCTCTGTGCAGGAGTTCTATACAAGTGACTTTTTAAAAAAAAAGTCTTAGAGCTTTTATTTCTATTTCAGGTAGAAAAAGGTGCTTGTCTCACTGCCTTATGGAATGACTAGAAGGACTTCTTGAAAGTCTAGTATGTCTTTTTAAGTTCCTCTCAAATTCCAAGGTTAATGCCATTTCTTGCAATGTAGTTCACTATAAACTAATGCATGGTGTTTGATACCAACGCAGTTAAGGCCACATCATATCTGCACAGTTAAGGAGCAAAGCTTAGTGTAAGCTTAAAATACCAAAAAGCAGTGTATGTAATTTCACAAAAAAACGTTAATCATTTATATAACATTCATAGAAGATTGATTTTTCTGTTTTCTGGTTTCCAGTAGCAGAGGACTCTAATGCACATGAAGGTTATGGCCTTTCAAATGTTGTGCTGCATGTCATATTTAGTGGATCAAGTTGTCTTGTAAACTTTCAGTTAAATCATTTTATTAGTGTGAGTAACTGATGAGAAAAAAAATGAATTTTTTTCTAGACAGTCTCTGAAGCTGTATTTCTGTCTTAGCTTTCAATCACAATGTAGTAACTATTGATTATGCAGTATTGAAATTCATCAGTGTTAAGTGGTATTATTTTGTAAATTGAAGATTTATGAGTAGTTATTTACAGGCATGTAAAAACAGATGCTAAAACCAGTAGATAGTAAGGTGAGGAAAATGTTGCACTGAAATCCCAGTATTGCCTTACATTTTTCACTCTGTTCGACACTACCAACAATTACCGTCTTTCTGAGGCTTCTCTTAATTAATGTCACACTGGGGAGTAATGTAGGGATTTGAAAATGGCTGAGAGCTGACTTTTTTCTGTATATAGCCTGTTAAGTAAATATCTAAAATTGATAGCACTGTTCACATAAATCTACAAAAATAATAGTAAATACAATTTTATTATTAATTCCCTCTTCTTTTTTCTGTTATCCACCTCTAATAATAATGACAGTTACTCTATTTTGTAAAATTATTAATTTATGACCAGAAAGCTATTTTAGATTACAAGCATTTTGGTAGTGATATGAAAAGCAATTATTAAATATTTCATCTGTGACCTAATAAAATGAAGTATCAATTTAGGGGAAGAGTGGAGAAGTATTGCAAGTCTTTGGTTTTTGTAGTGCTCTCAGTGTTTCTAATTACATACAAGTTACTCAAGACACATACCCAAGCCATTCTTTTCTGATCTTGTTTTTTATTTACATGTTTTCCACATCCTTGTGCTATTAGCTGTCACTACCATATGCCTATATTGTCTACTAACTTACATACACATTAGTCTTTCAGTGAGATGTTAGCAAATGTCTTGGCAGGAAATCTTTTGCTAACACATCATAGGAAAGCATGTGACGGTGGCGTTTCTGGGTCATGTTGAGCTTCTCCACCAACACCCCCAAGTCCTTCTCCTCAGGGCTGCTCTCAATCCATTTTCCACCTAGCCTGTAGTTGTGCTTGGGATTGCCCTGACTGATGTGCAGGACCTCGCACTTGGCCTTGCTGAACTTCATGAGGTTCACATGGGCCTACCTCTCCAGCCTGTCAAGGTCCCTCTGGATGGCATCTCTTCCTTCCAGCGTGTTGACCCACCACACAGCTTGGTGTCACTGGCAAACTTGCTGAGGTTGCACTCGATCCCACTGTCCACGTCACCAACAAAAATGTTAAACAGCACTGGTCCCAATACCAACCCCTGAGGAACACCACTCGTCACTGGTCTCCACTTGGACGTCAAGCCGTTGACCGCAGCTTAATATGTATATTTGCTATGCATATATAGAGTAATTTGAATTTGCAGCCTTTATATTTAGAGGACATTATCAAATTATAAGTGCTTTTTTTAGATGCAAAATTGTCATGGAATTGGTTGTGCAAAATGAAAGGACAGGCTATTATGAGTACACACAAGTGTACTCAACAGTCAGTGTTGTGTACCCTGCAAAACTAACCTTCAGACCTTACCAGTAGAAAGGTAGAAAAGTGAGGCTTCTAGGTGTTCTGGTCCAGCATCCATTTATTAGAAAGTACTTCACAAATATTTTAGAGTATGTCATTTTGGTCTATTGAATTTGTATCTATATCTTTGTAGCAGGAGGAGATAAATGTTTGAATATTTATATTTGGAACGTATTTATATCCCTTCAGAGTTATGTTGGTGATACTTTTGCCTTTATTTTTGCAAAGTGATCAACCAACATTCCTCTTAGCACATTAGGAAACAGTGATGTATATGTGGCTATTGTCTTAACGCATTAAATACAGAGATTTGAGTTACCATATTAATGCAATAAAGATTCCTGTTCTGGATTTTTTTATCACCAGGTTGCTGTACCATAATCCAAAAATGGGATCTGCTTTGGGCCCCCAAATTATGGGCAGATTACAGGTGCTACATTTTCCCCATCTCAACTCACTTCCTGACTATTGGCATAGAAGTTTGATTCAAAGGGCTACTGCACAAGATTATGATTCTCTCAAGATTTCCACTTGCTAAAACACATAGAAAAAGATATTCTCCTTTAGTCTGTCCTTTCCTGGGCTGTATGACAACTAAATCCATAAAGAGATGGACTTTGCTAAACTGTTCATCCTTTACTTTAGACAGAACAAAAGAAATATGAATCTATGTGAAATAAGAAACACTTATGTGGAATGGCAAAAGAAAACCCACATAGATGATGATCCATACTTCAGTTTCTTAACTCCGGTGTTGGAATTCAGATGGTGTTTTCCTGAATTTCTGACTTTATTCCTACAGCGTGGATTTCTCTTTTATGTCATTATCTCCTCTTTGACTCAAGCAGCCAGCTTTCTTCAGTCCAGCATATATTAGGATGTAATATCAATTATTCGTTGTTGCTTCAGAACAGTATCATGTAAAATGAATAACTGTCCACAAAGGGGATTATTCAAGACTTGAGAAAGTCTTTGTGGATAACAAATGACTTCAGCTGGCTTTGGGCTCTGCCTGAAATTTTAAAAAGGTAAAAACTTTGATGACCAGCCAAATCATAGAATTAAGGTTTCAGAAAGCAATAAGTGAAAGAATCATTTGAGGAATGAGAAATTGGGTACTGTGCATTTTGTTCAGCTGTGACCAATGAGTCAATGCATAGCACTGCTTTGTTATGGCATTATATAGAAGCGTATTGGTTTGGGGCCATGTCGTCCCACCATTTTGCGCCTCTAATCCACCGCTGGTTTTAGCTGTGATGTAGTTCAAAAGCCAGCACCATCAGCTAATCTGCACTGTCAGATCACTGCTGCGAAGAAGTTTAGTTTATTGGGAGCTGATTGTAGTAAGTGTGTAGGACATGGTAACCTCTGAGAACCTGGGCTAGATATTGGGTGTTAAAGTCAACGTGAAGCTATACGAAAAATCCCTGTCCAATATGGTCTGTCATGTATGTAGCTTTGGTTGTTGACCTCATTCGGTGCTTCATTTGGTGAAATGTAATAACTGTTTAGGCACAACTTTGGCAAACCCCTACTGTTGAATTGAATTTTGAATGTATTTGATCAGTACTTACCTCTTTAATTTCTAGTTTTCTCTTCTGAGCACAGATCTGGTTCCCAGCTGGTGTCAGTGATTTCCTCATTGGGCAGCACTTTTGTATGCTGAATGTTTGTCATCCAAACAGATGGACCGTGGAGATACTTGAACTGACATGGACGTGTGACAGCTCAGATTTATACTGAATTAGCTCCAGTTTTTCCTTAATATTTATTTAAATTGCAGCCAACAGGGCAGCACATCCCAGAATATGATACCACACTGTGCTTTGTTAAAAAAATAAAAAAATTGCACCTATATTTACTTCCTTATGCAAATGTATAAACATTCATTTAATTAAGATAGAGAAGAGGGTTCGTGTAAAGAATGTTTTTACCTTTTTATATTATAAAACACTTTCCCTGGCTGTATGGTTTTGCTTGGTTTCATGACTTCAGGCCAAAACCAAAAGAAGTTTAATTCACCTTTACTCTTATGAGTTTATTATGTCAATAAAATTTTTTAGTGAAAAACTCATTGAAATAGAACAGTGTGTATCAGCTGGAATTTGTAAAACAATCTTTTATGAAAACTGTAAATAGAAGCATTATGTCAGAAACTTTAATCAATTTAATATTTATTGCTCATTAATTCAACTTGATTTTATATGTGAAAAGGTTTTTCATTTATTGCATATTTATAGGTTTTTTTAATAAGGAATAAGATAGGACATTGTTAAAAGCAGAACTTTCACATGTTTTGTTTCAGAAATAGAAACAGTTTCATGATTCCATCTGTCCTACTGATAATATTTGGAAAAGCACTCTGTTTAAGTTCATCCACCTGCCAAACAGTTTAGTAGCTCGCTCTTAGTGCATTTCATTCCTGTATTGTTAGTCATTTTTACTGATACCTTGAAAACCTTGGATACAAGCCTTTTAAGTTTAAAAAAAAAAATTGGTTTTTTGTTCATAAATAAGCACATCTTAAATCACTGTCTTTTCAGGAAATCAAGGTGAGGAGGTCACCAAGGTTCAGGAAAATGGAATATATATACACACACACATATATATTCTTTACTGATACTGAGAGCGTTTCTGTCACTGTTTTTTAGATTGCTGTGATGGTAGTGCTGAGAGGCCCCAGCTGAGATCAGAACCCCATTGTGGCAGACATTCTACAATCGTAGAGTAAAAAATAAGCAACTGAGAAGAAACATCAGTGGAGATGCTTTGTAATCAGTAGGACAGTAAACATATTTATTAGCAAAATATCCTACTGGTTATAAAGTACCTTTCTTAATGCCTGTTTCAGCGGTTTATTTCTATGCATATTAATTCATATCCCCATTTCTTTAAAATATTCCCTTGTTCTTCCTGCAGCTGGGTGAGGTTCTAGCTCCGATGCCTCTGGCTGGCGGGGCAGACAAAAGGTGCCTTCCAAAGTCCCTGCAGAGGAGACAAAATGGAATGTAATAGTCAACCCACCAGCCCTGACAGTCAGTGTGCCAGTGCTGTGGTGGCCTTCCTTGGCGAGGGACTCGTGCTCCTGCAACTAAGGTCACTCGGATGGCGCGCTGGGCCTCTCTGGTGTGGGAAAGAGTTGACAGAATTTTAATTATTTTAATATGTGTCTACTTCCCAATTTTCCAGACTTGCTAAGTTCAGTGGATTTGTCGATTTGCATAAATCCTCTGTTTTAGGCCTAAACCAATTCTTTCCATCACTTTTGAGGTCAGCCTGTGCATCTGCTCCAGGTTCCTTTCCACAGTGTCTCTACTGTCTTTACTGTGTTGCAGATCTGTCCTTGCCCATTGCTGTGTTTGCCTCACATGTGCTCGGGAGAGGGGAGATGTAATCCTGGCTCCTTTCAAGGGGTTCCTCAAGTCCAGCAAGGAACCAGTCCTCTAGTTGGCTACCCAGGACTCTTCTTTTAAAGGAACAATATGTGGTGAAGAAAATCACCTCGATATTTTGCTTAGATGCTTTGTTCCTAGGTTTTCTTCTCTATTTGCTTGCTGACATTATTGGGATTTAAGAAGTAAAAAAATGTAGTGGCCACAAAAAATGCTTTTCAGTCTACTTCCTGCACAAGTACAGTAATCTGATGGGCAGAGAGGATAGTTACCCTTAAATGTTTCCATTGCAAGGTTAAAAAGTGTTGTGTAGTTTTTGAGTAATCCACAGCTGGAGTCCATTATAAAAAAAACAGTGAAGTGAAGGTGTTTAAAAGGCATTTCTACAGTAGAGTTTCTTTACTGCTTTGAGTGCTTTTAGCTGTTTCAGATGTCTTTCAGTTTTAAGGAAACAAACATCGTCTTCCTCTTCACTTCTAATATGAAGATTAAAGATAAATATTAAATTTAATGTTTTATACTTCAAATGGGTAAACAAAAATTAAAATGCTAGCTAATGAATGAATTTACTAAAGTTTCCCACTTAGCAAAATTCCCCTTAGAAATAAAATAATTAATGTCAGTCTTAGAGGTAGCAACTTTCATATTTCAGTACAGCCAAACACCCTCTGACATGTAGATACTTGTTCAGTGGACATTTATTTGTATGTGTGCCTAGAAACTAAATGGATGCCCTGGTCTCAAAACATACCTAATGTTCACTGGGATTCTGTTAAAGGAAATCTGTTTCAACATACTTGTTTAGTACATAGCTGCTTAAATTAATGTTGGTCATAACTGTCCGGAGTATTAAATAGTGTAAAGTAACACAGCTATCATAGGTTAGGCACAACAGGTTTTTAATGACCAGTATTAGATAATGATTATTGTATAACATAAATTTCTAGGGCATGTATTCTTTAAAGGTATTCATAGTATTGCAAAAAAAGTAATTAAGCATTACGTTACAATAAAGAATGCATGTATGCTGAGTTTAATCTAATAGTTTTGAGATACATTAAACACTCGCCTGGTTTGTAGTACCTTGAGGACTTGTAACTAACTCTGCTTGCCTGCTTGTTTATTGGAGTGTTTGAATGAATTTCTTCTAATAAAAACCTTGGAGAAAAGAAAGTTTGAGCCTTCTAATATTTCCCTGGAATCCTGAAAGAGTCTCCAGAGACTTGAGTGGCTGTTTCATGACAATACCCTAAAAGAGTAGATATGTTTCACATTTCCCATAGGTGGGAGCCTGTCAACAGCTATTTCCATTCCAGCACTTTTCTTATATCATATTCAAACTATTCACGCTTGAAATCAAGTGACTAAATAATTGGAACAGCTTGGAATAAACTGATTGTCAGTCTGCTTTTTTGTTTTCTAGCTAGAATAAGTAGATCCTATAAATAAGAGTGTAAAGGAGTTGTTGGGACTAAGAATCACAGTTTGTTTATAAAAATAAGTATTTGTATGTTAGACAATAATTACATAGACATATCATGAATATACACAAAATTGTGCTACAGTCAGCAGATCTTTCCTGTTTCTATCAACAGCTGACTTGGCTGTAAGCTTTCAGGCCATACCAAAATAGAACTTTCTGTAGGTGATTTGTCTCCTTCACCTCAGTATTTTAATTCTAACATGTTCAGAAAGAACAAATTTGATGATGTATCAACTTAGCAATTTGTTTGCTAGTACGGCATTAAGACTTGGAATGCTGACATGTATCTACTCATCGTTACGTAGACTACCTAAAACGTAGGGCTTTTGTTTTGTACAAAGCTCAGGACTGAAGGCTAGGGGCCACTCCATTTTGTACGTTTGACTATTTGCAATTCCATGTATTGATGCACGTCGGTATCTTGAACCTTTTCTACAGTTATATATAGTATTTATTTTATGTATGGATGTAGGCAAACTTCTGTGTGTTATAAATCAAATACACTGAATGAAATCCTATCTTCAATCAAGACAGAAGCTTTTTGCCTCTTGGAGAAACTGATTTCTCCTGTACGTTATTGCCGATATTTTTAATGCTTGATTTTTAATTTTGTTTTTCCTTGCCTCTTAACGTTCATGAGGGATACACGGCTATTTTGAATGGGAGCTTAAAGTTCAGAAGAACTGGACCCTGGTTTTATCTTTGTTACTGACTAGTGATGTGAAATTTTCTGGGTCATATAATGTCCTTCACGTCAGCATCCTGTCTTGTAAAATGAAGCTACTGCTGCTTTGAAAAATATTAGAAGAAAAGTTGTTCTTTACAGAATGTATGGAGTTCTTCTGGCATTCCAAGTCATCATTAAAAAAAGACTTAAGTTCCTAAAAGCAGTACTCGCTATTTATGCTGTCAGATCTTCAGATAGTAACCATTAATTTTTTTGAGTTCTTGTGTGATTATCCTTTTAGCAAATTATTATGTGACTTTAACTGTGTTCGGCATATTAAATACATATACATAATTGATGCCATTTTGAGCAAATGCATTTATGTTCAAGTGTTGAGCACAATATATATGGTGAAAAGCGCACCTATATTAGGAAAGCAATATGATTAAGTAGCATTCTTAAATGTAAAAAAGCATTTAAATTGGGGTTGGTGTAATTTAATAAGACTGAAGGCAAAACTCATAAAAGTAGGGGAAGTAAAGTTTTTTTTCAGCTATCCTTAATACATTTTTAAAATACTTCTGTTGCTGCAAACAGCAGGAAAAGACCTGGAGATTTAAAACTGACTCGATATCTGTACAGCCTGTTATTTGTAAAAGCACAGTCACTCAGCCTGTAATTGTAAGAGCCTCATTCTTCCTTAGTCATTCAGCATGAAAGCAGTGCCTCAGGCATTGCTCCTTTTTTTTCTTTTTATAGTCTTTGTTTTGTGAATCGAGGCTTTAACCTTTCTTAAAACTTGTACTTTCAGAAAATTGCCAAAACATTTGGTGTGTTTTGAGGACTGAAGTATATGTAACTGAAATTTTTAAGGACACATGAAAATGATCTGACTGCGCTTTGTGGCTTGTAGATTAGGGAAGCTGGAGATCTACTTTTGCAGTGCTTAAAAGTGTTAAGAATCTCGCCATTAGCAACTCGGCAATTTGCACATTAGACAAATAATTTGCAGTGCTCTGACTGAATCATAGAAGAACAGTGACCTTGCACATGTTCATGCTGCTCTGGTGTTGTGTTTTATCTTCCCATGAGCAGATTTTTCTTGTTGAAGTGTTAAAATAAGTTCTCAGAAAAGAAACTGTATAAATGTTCTTAGGATGGGGACAATTTTGGTTCCGGATATGCTCATCTCTTCTTTGAGTGAGTAAATTTAATTGGAAGACAAGACAAACCTAATAGTTTAACTAGAAGCACTCATAATATTATTACCTTTTAAAAGGCACTGCTGTAATGAAGTGGCTTTAAATTACTGAGTGGATAGATTGGGAAGCTTGCTCATTGTAATGGCTGTATAGCAGTATGCTTAATTTCATCTGATTTCCAGAATGTACTGCAATATTTGACTGAAAGTCGTGAAGGCAAACCTTTTCTTTTTAGTGCAACATGGTCTCTTAAGTAGCCAGCCTGTACTGTCTTGTACTTGTTACATGTAAGTGCCCAAAAGCTTTGCATCACAGACAAGATATCTGAATTTAGCCGTTAACTGAAGAGAGATGTGACCGTCTATTTTTCAAATGCTCTTCCTCTCTCTTCTCATCTCTTTCCTATGGGATCTCTAAGAAACGTGGGAATTTAATTGGATCATGAGCCCTAATGTGAATTCAAGTAGAGGGTGAATTTTCTTCTACTATCGATGTGCTCAGTGCCTTTCTTACTTGCACCCACTGTGCTTTTGCTTATGTTTTGGAATTGTAATTTGCACCCCTGTTGGTTTAAGGTCAAAATAAATCCTAACATTTTAAGGTTTAAATGAAATGTACCACGAGAGTTTATAAGTGGAGCAAGCATATTTAAAATCATTGAAGATTAAAAAAAACCCCAAACCACCTCCTATTCCACCTGTAAAATTGTGATTTATCAAAATGAGAGTTGCTTATTGGTAGCCAAATGTTTTTATGCACATCTCTATTGACAAAAGCTAATAATAATTTCTTATTGTTGATGGGAGAATGTTGAACTCAAATATTTTCCATTATTTACACAGGTTTCTCTTTTCATTAAGTTTTATAATAGTCATCATCACAAAGCAACTACTTAATTTATAACCTCTGTATTCAACCTGACCTTTTTCATTAGGTTCACCATGTATTTCTCAATTTCTTGGCTAATTTTTCCATTAGTAATTAAAACTAGTGTGAGATCTTTTGAAGAGGGTTTTCTCACCAGTACATAGCCCGATGATTAAATTCAGCATTCACCTAGAGGTGGGTTGTCTAGATTGCAGTACCTCTGCTTGATTCAGATGAGGAAAAATGAATCAGGATCTGAATAGATCTTCTATAGCAAAAAATTTTCTTAACGCCCTGAGCTGATTGCTATTGTATGGCTCAACTTGTGTGACCCTTGTGAAGACTGACATAGTGCTGCCATAATCCATCACTAGGTTTTAAGCATTTTGGGGTTTTAGGAAGAAGGAAAGGTTGACAAATAGCCTTTTTCAGGCCAAAAAGCAGCCTACCTAGTAAATAGAGTGGCTGCAAGTTTGTGTGCAGTGTATTTTGTGTTGGTCTTATTGATTTGGGTAAATTTGTCTGCAAGTGCCTGCAACATCCTAACAACTCTCAAGAAAGTGCTCTGTTTAGGCAGCGCGGGCTGTCTTCTCATAGGCCCTGTTTCAGCTTCATAATGAATGAACCTTATTGCTGAGTTTAACTGTAGTCAGTGAAATATTACATCATGTTCAGAAGGGCTTTGCCCTGATGGGTTGATCCATTCATTGATCTTTGAGAGGCAGTGTTTTGGAAAGTTAGTGGGAATCTTGCTTAAGTAAGAATTATCCCTGTTGTCCACAGGGGAAACTACAGATATCTTTGAGCCTTCACGGATTTCATTTATGGGATGGCCAGAAGGGTTGCAGAAAACTGTAAATTAAATATGTGACCATGACTCACGACTGAAGTAATTTTGCACAAGCAGCATTGGGGATATTGCATACTAATACACACTCAAAATGCTATTTGCCACCTTGCTGTTCTGGTGGACAGATAGTATGTATACTGTTCTTGATATGTAGAGGGACAGTGCTGATTAAATAAGGATACATTACTTATTATTAAGTGGTGTGTCTAAACATGCCACAGCCATAAACAGTGTAAAATAAATCTTTAAAATATTTTCCCTAACATAACATGATTTGTCTTGCAGCTCTGCGATGTGTACACCTTTGCCCCCTGAGATCTCCACAGGTACAAGAAATATTCAGTGTATCCATATACAAATGGTAGGGAGAGAGGAACCTTAAACAGAACTTCAGAGGCAGGTCCCAATGTTAATTCTCATGAAAACCTTCATGTTCTTGATGTTTTTTCCCCTTGAGCTGTCATCCCTGAAGAAATAAGACTAAAATTGTGTGCTGTAAGATAGAGCAGCATCCCTCCTGTCAAACCTGGTTATATAGTACAGGGCTTGCTGATTTTACTACCACATCACCAATTCTCTGGGAGAAAGTTATTTAAAGAAGTTAGTATTTTCCTGAAATGGTAAGGTTAATGCAGACTCTGACCCACATTGAAATTCCACTGTGCTTATTGAGAGGTTTGTCACAGAGGGGAGACGCTGGAGGTAAGACCACAAGTAGGCAGAGCTTGTTACCAATTTTCATAACATTTCCAACATTTTAAAAATGTCATTTGTCCAACTGGAACATTCATGTGTACACTAAACCAATACATTGCACTGTATGAGGACTTCCTAATTTTGCTGGCCCCTCTTCTTTTTTTATTTCAATCACTCTTTTAATCTCAGTTGCTTGATTTGGTAAACAAATACAAAACATAGTGAGGTGAGACTGCTGCAGTTATCCCTAAAAGAAGAAAAGATGATTTAGCTTGAGTAAGAAATAGTGATAAGCCTTGTTATTCTTTAGGAGCCATTCAGTTAAACTAGTTGAGTGCAAACCTGTTAGAGCAGAAAGGAGGTGTGTGTATGGAGAATGTACAGGTGGAGGAACTGGCTGTCAATTTTCAGCATCAATTACGGTTCTTCTGATCCATCATAATGTTTTTAATTTACGAGCAAGGCAAAATTTTAACATTTTCCACTTGCTTTCCTACTGAAAACTTTTTGCATCTCATAGGGTGACTTTCACACCAGTCAGGCGTTAGGTGTCAGTCTCCTTTTAAGGAATCGGAATGTTTGAAGATCATTGGCTTGTGTGTGAAATTAAATTGTTTTATTATTTTCCCAAAAGAATAATGCGTTAAACTCACAGCAGCATAGCTAGACTATAGCCTGTGGGTCCTGACCTACATTTTTTACTCTACAGAGCATGAAATACCATGCTATGTATGATGCTAAGTCACTGTATGATTAGAAATTGTATTCAATTGTATGGTTCTGATATTCTGGATTAAAAAGTGATTTAGAGTTAGATCCAGCTAATCAATTCTTTACTTGCTGTAATGATATATTGTAAAATGAATTTAATGTTTCTTTTTAATTTCCTTTTTTTTTTTTTTTACACTGATAGGTGCTTTTTTTAATAAACAGATTTGATACCTTGCTATTTAAACTATTGTAAGTATATGGTAAACCCTATTTTTTCCTGCACTTTTGGTGGTCTGGTGATGATAATGATGGGTGTTTCAAACCCAACTTGAACAAAAATAAATGATACTCGACGTTTCAGTGTCTTGGAAAATCAAAACTCTGTTTTTTCCACCACGGTAATTAAATAGTTCTATCCCCATAACTCAGTGAATAGAAATCATTTTAGTTTAGAGAAGACTCTTCATACTTTCTTTTTTCTCCCTGCTCCCCCCCTGCCCCCAACAGTTTCTTTGCTTCTAAATGGGTTCAGTCTCTTTACCAAAGAGATCATCTACTGTATGTCAGGTTAACATGTTCTGGTCATGAAGTCTGAAGTTGTAAACCCAGTGATATTTCTTTGAGCTACGCTTATGGCTTTTGAACTCTGCCATAACCCTTGAAGCTGTTTCTGTTACTGTGAGAAGTTCTCCACAGGAATAGAGAGGTTACTCTTTCTTGCCCTCCTCTACATCGCAGAACTGAGAAAAAAATAAGCTTCAAGCAATAATTTCAAGAAATATGAGAAATCTTGACTCATATTTTGTGAATTTTTACTGAACTGCTTGCCATTTTTGATCCCTTATCTTTAAGTTGAAGCTATTTGAAGGTATGAGTGTAGCCCTTGGTCTGTGAAAGCAGTGTCACAGTTATAAGTGTGGCTGTTGTGCAAGAAGTGACTTACAGCACAGCTATGGCACTAAATTTACTGAATATTGCAAATTACCTAATGTCTGATGATACGTTATTAATGTAGTTGATGATGATGATAGGATCCAGGAAAAAAGATGAAGCAAAGAAGTCTAAGCCTGATTAAAATAAAAAATATTTTTAATAAGTTCTTGGAGGATGTTTTGATAAATTGGCTAAAGAGGTGAAAACTTATCGTTGTCCAAATAATTCTAGATTTGTTACATTTTAAAGCAGTGATAAAGTTTCCAAAGGAATCCTGAAATA
The DNA here is from genome assembly GCF_028858705.1 of Grus americana. NCBI lineage: Eukaryota > Metazoa > Chordata > Aves > Gruiformes > Gruidae > Grus > Grus americana. Next base: position 4,916,794 of record NC_072863.1, on the reverse strand, counting down.
GAGATGTAAAGGTGAAAGAAATACTATGCCTTTTCTGGTTTTGTTACCTTGAACCTGTAATGTTACAGACAGTGTTACAACAATCATTGAGCTGCTCAGAAGGCGGCCAGAAACAGAGAATGGTGTAAGACTTTATCTTTGGCCGCTATCCCACCTTAGAGAATTCCTGACAGATTTCACGTATATTATTGTCTTCTTTTTCTAAGTCTTGATGAGGATAAAGAGGAACACAACTATCTTCTGTCGAGCGTTTAGTTTTCACTATTTCACCTTGCAGACAGAACATGTAAGTGAATGGGCTTTTTGTGAAGGGGTGTGTGTGTACCTCTTCTAAGCCTTAATATCTTCTACTGGGGCTATGTAGAGCCCTCGTCGGAGATCTAGGGATTTGATAAAGCCCTGACGAAAACTTCTGAATTGCGTGAGACGTCTTTATTTCGTGAAACTAGGAGAATATAGACTGTCCTTCAGAATTCTGCCTGGAGTGTCAAACTAGCAATATCTCAGCATCTCATGATCAATAGAGTTGTCCTTTTTTTTTTCCCCAGTGAAAACATGTTTTGTGCTATGCTGAAATATAGCTAAATTAATTAAGTGCATAGATCAGCTGATCTTAAAATCATATTGTTATGATGTGTAAGAAGACAATGACAATCCGTTTTGATTTGTTCAATATATTTGGATAGATCTTTAGCTTCTCTGAATTGGCTTTGCTCCACTGAATTCATTAGAACTGCTTTGATTTATGTAGTGCTGTTATCTCTAGCTCTATTTTTTTTTCTCTTGACTCTTATCTGCAGGGTTTTTGGATTGACGGGTTCGTTGTGCTGAGAGAAACTAGCTTTACAGGAACGTGAAATTTCTAGTACATCTAGTTTGCACAGGCAATTGCATTCCATAAGTCCGCAGACGTTTGAATGGAAGCCTTGTTGAAATACATGGTGTATGTGTTCCTAAGCATTTAGGAACTGTAACAACAAAAAATTATTTTAAAAACAAAAAAGCCAAGCTTTTGAAAAAAACCCACAGGTTTTTTTGTTAGAAATATGATGTATAGAGTCCATATATAAACAGGTATGGAGACCATGATGCCCTTGATTGACGTCACGCTTTCATTTCTTGTACATGACTTTGGAATTTGAGAATTATTTGACAATCCAGGCTCTGTTCTGGTAAGTACACAGTGGTACGCTATTGTGTACATGCACACAGGTGTACTGGCTTCATTATACTTTGCAGAGGGGCCTTTTGTTCTTAAGAAAAATAGTAATACCTGCCAATGAGAATTGACTGCCCATCTTTAATTGAAGAGTTTAATTGCTATTGGAGGATAATGTATTGTCCTTTCAGTGCCGGAATTAACCTGTATCTGCTATACTTTAAGCTAAAGAAGGAACAGTAAAAAAAATAGCAGGGCATTCAGCTATAAGTCTAACAACTGAAGAATAATTTTAGAAGTTATGTAAGGTACATACATATCCTATATGCTTATGTTTGTGCCAAAAAAATTGCTATAGACCTAAAGTTGAAAAAGATCCTTGGAGCCCTTACAAATGTTGCTTGCAGAGGTTTTCAATGCACCGTGCAATCAATTTTCCTTTTTATATTTCCTTCAAACTTATCCCCTTTACCATTAAAAAAAAAAAATTGAGAAGTATCACTGAATGAGAATGTCTTGAGCAGATGAGCAGACACTGTAGCTGTGTATAAGCGGGTGTGAATTTACTTCATTTTTCAGACTCTTCCTCTCTAGGAAGCAAAATTGTTACTTCCAATAATACAGTCAGGCTTTGTGAAATGACCATAACATTGATCTTGGCTATAATTTTCTATCTTTAATATGAACTCCTGATGCAGAAATAAAAGCCAAAGTCGGGGAGGGAGGGAGTTTCCACAAAATATGTTGCAAGTGCATTTCTGTAATTTTTTTTTGTAGTAAAATACCAAAGAATTGCTGCTTTACCCAAAGCTAATTCTCTTGCTCAGCAATTTGTTTGAGAAGGTAAAGAGTGCCCATGAAATTTTACAGGAATACTTATTTCTTAGAAAAATCAGGAAGGGAATTTTACCTATCTTGTTTGTAAATCTGGCTTTTTATTTTAATGCCACTAATAAAATAAGCAGAGTCTATTTTGTCTGATAAACCCTTTTCTAGGATATATAGTAATAGAAGTTAGAAATGCTAGAGACAGACTGAGACAGTATGTGACAGAACAAATTGTGATACACGTTGTCATGGTTTAACCCAGTGGGCAGCTAAAACAACCACACAGCTGTTTGTTCACATACGCACCCCCCAACACCAGTGGGATGGGAGAGAGGATAAAAAAAAAAAAAGGTAAAATTTGTGGGTTGAGATAAAGATGGTTTAATAGGACAGAAAAGGAAGAGAATAATAATCATGATGATGATGAAAGAATGTACAAAACAAGTGATGCACAGTGCAATTGCTCACCACCTGGAGATGTTGCTCAGCTAGTTCTGAGCTGCCCTGTCTCCCAGCCCATCCCCCAGTTATATACGGAGCATGATGTCATAAGGTATGGGATATCCCTTTGCCAGTTGGTGTCCGCTGTCCTGGCTGTGTCCCCACCCAGCTTCTTGGGTGCCCCCCCCAGCCTTGTTGGCAGGGCAGCGTGAGAAGCTGAAAAGTCCTTGACTGCTTGGCAACAACTAAAACCATCAGTGTGTTATCAACAGTATTCTCATCCTAAATCCAAACCACAGCACTAACCAGCTGCTAGGAAGAAAATTAACTCTATCCCTGCTGAAACCAGGACACATGTGATGCCTTTAGAATATAAATCTGCAAAATGCACGACTTCCCTCACATTTGTGCCTTCAGAGGGAGTTGAAGATGTTAACAAAGACATTCAGCACTTTAGGAGATAAGGCTGTTGAACTACACATCTTAAAATTATGAATTCATTTTCAAGAAAATATATTCTTTCACAAATTGCATCTACAGAAAAGATCTGAAAGTAGCCAGGGATGTTTTGTTGACAGAGTGGTTTGAAACATTTGACAGATTTATTTTTTTTAACAACAGAATCAAATTAGAGATTCAACCAAATTAATTTTGTTTTGTATGTAAGTCCCACCTGACAGGATGTAGTCAAAGAAAGAGAAGCACTCTAGATATTAAAAAATGTGTCAATTAGAAGACAGGAGCATGAAGTCTCCATAACAAATTGTTCACTAAAGGGTAAGAAGTGAGTTTCCAATGTAGATAGCTTCATTAAAGATACTTTTTATTTTGATAAAATTATTTCCTTTTTTTTAATTGAGAAATCTTGACAGCTATGTCAACAACAAAAACTTTTCAGTGCTATTACTAGTTTCAAGTATTTTTTCCCATACTCATCAAGGCTGGGCAAAATTCTAGGGAGAATGCTGAGGGAAAGATTAGATGTTTTGATGATTGATTTTTCAATTGCTAGCAGAGCCATTTCTTTAGGCTTCTTTTTACTTTGAGATTAAGTACTTCGGAACAAAACCACAGCAACTCAGTAGATGGTAGATACTTTGTAAGCAAAGAAAACAAACAAATATTAAAATGTATTTTATCCAACCAGTTAAAGTACTGCAGGAAGAAACTGGAATTGCCGAGCAACTTACGCAAGCATGACTTGCCAAGACATTTACTGACATCCTTGCAGAATGGAGCTCTCCTATATAGGAGAACAGTGAATAGATTAAACAACCTTTGTAAACACACTGAATCTGATGCTTGTGTAAACTGCATTTGTATTATGTCAAATGTTTGAGTTACAGTAGTATCTCTAGAATCAGAATTGGACTTAAAGCATTCATTTAAGCAAAATTTCTAAGGAAGTTTAGAGAAGTGCTGCTGTTATTTTGTTATTACTGCTAGTACCACTACTACTATTTCATTATGTAATAGCCAGTTTCTTCCTCCCTATCTTGGAGACACTCTTGGCTGTCCTTTCCCAGATTGGAAATGAATGGAGTTAAATCTAGTTGGCGGCCAGTCACAAGTGGTGTTCCCCAGGGCTCAATTCTGGGGCCAGTCTTGTTTAATATCTTTATTAATGATCTGGATGAGGGCATTGAGTGTACCCTCAGTAAGTTTGCAAATGACACCAAGTTGGGCAGGAGCGTTGATCTGCTTGAGGGTAGGAAGGCTCTACAGGGGTATCTGGACAGGCTGGATTGATGGGCCGAAGCAACTAGATGAAGTTCAACAAGGCTCAGTGCCAGGTCCTGCACTTGGGTCACAATGACCCCGTGCAGCACAATTGGCTTGGGGATGAGTGGCTGGAAAGCTGCCTGGTGGAAAAGGACCTGGGGGTGTTGGTCGACAGCTGACTGAATATGAGCCAGCAGTGTGCCCAAGTGGCCAAGGCGGCCAACAGCATCCTGGCTTGTATCAGGAATCGTGTGGCCGGCAGGACAAGGGATGCTCGGCTCTGGTGAGGGCGCACCTGGAGTACTGTGTTCAGTTTTGGGCCCCTCACTAGAGGGAAGACATTGAGGTGCTGGAGCATGTCCAAAGAAGGGCAGTGAAGGTGGTGAAGGGTCTAGAGCACAAGTCTGATGAGGAGTGGCTGAGGGAACTGGGGTTATTTAGCCTGGAGAAAAGGAGGCCGAGGGGAGACCTTCTCGCTCTCTACAACTCCCTGAAAGGAGGTTGTAGCCAGGTGGGTGTTGGTCTCTTCACCCAAGTAACAAGCGCTAGGACAAGAGGAAATGGCCTCCAGTTGTGCCAGGGGAGGTTTAGATTGGATGTTAGGAAAGATTTCTTCACGGAAAGGGTTGTCAGTCATTGGAACAGGCTGCCCAGGGAAGTGGTTGAGTCTCCATCCCTGGAGGTATTTAAAAGACGTGCATAGATGTGGTGCTCAGGGACATGGTTTAGTGGTGGGCTTGGCAGTGCTAGGTTAACGGTTGGATTTGATGATCTTAAAGGTCTTTTCCAACCTAAACAGTGCTATGATTCTGTGATTACGTAGATTGCTTATACAGGTACAGAGTCAGTGGGATGTTAATGGGCACCTTTGCCAGTCCTGCTGCTGTTACTGAGAGTTCAGAGTGGGGATTCAGGGAGAACCGATACATCTGTAACCTTTTCATTAAGATACACTAGTGATTTCCGTATTTTTTGTCTGTATCTCCTGTATTTTGGAAAGCTGACAATCACATAGCCTTGCATTTACTTAATGAATTATGTTCTATGTTGAATTTGTCTTCCATGGAAATAAATCAGCATTTGCAGCATTCTAGCATTAAAGTTTACCAGTACTTTGTTGTAACGTTTCTTAGACTCTGCTGTTTGTTCCTAAGGTTTTAAATATCTAGCACTGTGATGGATGGGTGTTGTCCATCACTGGCTCACAGATATGAATTTTTTTAAGCAAATTTTTTCGCTCCACCACTCCTGGAAATGAGCATGTAGATTGCATCAGTGAAACTAATTGGAGTCTTGATCGTACACGATATGAAAATAAGTCTATTTTCTTACCAGAGATCATTAAAAGCAAGTCCTCCTGATGCAATACACAGAGGTAAACAGTTGTTCCTGTATCTGTTCAACAACTATAACAGAGTAAAATAGCAATTTATTATTATATATCTGCATACATGTGCAGATATATAATGCCAAGTTCTGAAGTAAATTCAAATTCTGGATCCACTTGTCTGTTGGGGAAAAAAAGCTAAAACAAATGAGTTGGATCTGCAGTGACCACTGTATCAGTATTTATGACAATCCAGAGCAGTAGGAGCCATGTATTTCCATGTACTTCATCTGTGTTGCTAATTACTACCATTTACTTTGTGTAACTAGTGTTTTTTCTCTTCCTAATACATGAGGGTGATTAATATTTTGACCTTTGATTATGATAATGAACTATTAGATAAATGCATCAACAAGCAAATTTCTCTCATTACTCTTTCATACATTGATACATGAGAAGAAATGTAGAAAGGTACTGTAAGTGTCATCATAAGCTAGAGAGTTAGTTAATAGCAAAACCAGATTCAGATTTTCTGAAGTTTAAAGCATCTTTCAGCCAAAATGAACCCAGACTATTCCTTCCAAAGTTAGGACTTAGGACCATGTGCTCAAAGAATTGCATTTTCTAATGGACACAGAACTTCGTTGTCTCCAAATACTTTAATTCAGCGTTTGTGTTATAGATTATGGTATTATTTTGCTATTTTGGAGTCTTTGCTTAAAGAAAAGTTACGATGTATTTGTGTAATCAGACAAACACTATTCCAGAGAAGTGTGTTTTCATAGAATCACAGAATGGTTTGGGTTGGAAGGGACATTAAAGCCCATCTAGTTCCAACCCCCTGCCATAGGTAGGGACACCCTCCACTAGACCAGGTTGCTCAAAGCCCCATCCAGCCTGGCCTTGAACACTTCCAGGGATCCAGGGGCATCCATGGCTTCTCCGGGCAACCTGTGCCAGTGCCTCACCATGATCACAATAAATAATTTATTCCTAATATCTAATGTAAATCTCCCCTCCTTCAGCTTAAAGCCATTAGCCCTTGTCCTGTCACTCCATGCCCTTGTAAACAGTCCTTCTCCTGCTTTCCTGTAGGCGCCTTTAGGCACTGGAAGGCTGCTCTAAGGTCTCCCCGGAGTCTTCTCTTCTCCAGGCTGAACAACCCCAACTCTCTCGGCTTGTCTTCATAGGAGAGGTGCTCCATCCTTCTGATCGTCTTTGTGACCCTCCTCTGGACTTGCTCAACAGCTCCATGTCCTTCTGATGTTGAGGAGGGTGTGCTATAGCTTCCTGTCTGAATGCCAGTCAAGCACTGTAGTTTAGTTCTCATAAACACTGGCTCTGGCAGCCTTTTTCCTTAAAACCATCAAACAAACAAAATAATGCCTGTTTTGAGTAACATTTCTATTTATTAATTTTTGTAACAGGAAAAGGTGTTTCTTAAGATTTTGTGCTGAAACAAGTTCATAATGTTGGCTTTTTACATTTTTCTTTAAACATTTAACTCTTGACGATAAATAATAGGTGCATTGCATGAGCCACAGCAAATGCACTAGATAATCAAGAAGTACGTATTGAACAGAATTCTGAGAAGCTTTGTTACAAGTCTGGTGAGATCTTGTGGTGGTCTCTTTACCATTCACATTGTTAGCCTGTTCTCTGTTTGTCTGCCTCTGCGGAGGTGCAGGTGAGATTGTCCAAACTTTTAAATGTTGATTAAAACTTTCCAACTTAAAATAACATTTTCCTCAAAATTATTATTTTTCGCTTTATGTATTTCCTGGCATATTTTAGTGCTCATAATTGCTTATGAAGTGTTTAACTTGTAAAAAAAGTATCAAACTTAATTCCTTGACATAAAATTAAATCCCTTTAATCTCCTGACATTAGGCCGTAGTTGTGATTGGTGAAGCATCAGGATAATCTTTGCTGCGTTTCTGGTCTCTGATTTGTCTGGTCTGCTGAACTATTGACTGTATTCATTTGAACGTGTTATGTGCATTAGAAAATCAATGTGGCAGAGCAGATGGAGGCTTTTAAACTGATGTGACCTCTGTGACCAAAATGTTTAGTTTTGAGATCTTCTGTACTGAACTAAAAAGAAATGTAGGAATAGTGGACAATCTCAGTTTATGCAAATACTTATTTTTATGTACTCACTTATATTTTTTTATATTTATTTTACTTTTCAACTATGTTAAAAATGTACATAATACAACATTTATGTTCTGTTAGCTATTAGAAAAGTCTATTTTGTCTGTCTGATTAAGGTCTTGAGAGGAAAATGACTTGTCCATTGCCAACAGAAGTAGCTTGTTTTTTACTAGGTTACGTTCTAGTTTGACACTGAATAACCCTCTTGCTTCTGGGTTTTGAAGCATATCAATAGACTGGACTTCAGAACTTTGTCAGTATTGATTTTTCTAATGCATATACTATGTTAAATCAATATTTAGCAGATCATATGAGGTCAAATACAGATAACATGCAGCTTCACCATGCAGAGTTGGCTGAGAGATTAGATATGCAAGGAAAAAGTTGCAGGTGAAATGATGATAGAATGTTCAGCGGGGGAAGGTACAGAGTCATCTCCAAGATTTATTTTGTGCAGTTTTCAGGCATTACAGCTTTCTGCATGTCCTTTCTTGTGATCTCAGTATTTGGCTTCTGCTCCAGAGTGTTCAGGCAAGGTTGAAAATCCTCTTACTAGACAGTGCAACTGGCAGTGGTTGTGGTGATGTCCAGTTCCTTCCTGTCACTGAAAATGATGGGTCCGTATGGCTCACTCTTCCAGCTGTGGCTTTGTACACTGTTTGTGGTACACAGTATACGTTGAGGACCCCTGGACTCAAATGCAGCAGCCCTGAAGCCCCAAGATTAGCAAACTGTGCATAACTTTCCATAACCGTTTTATGGTAGCCAATTATGTCCAGATTTTAGACAAGGATGTTGTGGGTTTGCCACTGGAACCTTATAGATTGCATTTTCTGTGCTCTGGATATAACTTCAAGGAACAAAGTCAGAAGTACCTTTACTTGTTATGATGGAAATTTCTTTTGTTTCCATTTTTGAAGAATGATAAACATAATTTTGTAGTTTTTCATCAATAATAATTTGAAATCATAATGGCAAGGTCTATATTGTCTATTTGTAAAAGCTGAAAGAAAGAAAAAATATCGAGCTGAACAGATGACTGAGGGAAATGCAAATCTTGTCCCTAGTCATAAGTGACAACAGATAGTAACACTCGCAAATGATATAACTGCAGACCAAATGAGTGATTTGAGTAAAAGAAGTAAACGTAGTTTTGAATGCTAGTCTGTGAAATTGGTGAAAACCTTAACTATAATGTAATGTTTACAATGGCAGCACAGTGTCGGCCAAAGGAAAGAAATAGGCCATTGTCCCTTTTTAAACGGATTGAGAAACGTTATTTAATAAAATAAATTAAGTCAATTGCTACTCTGCTTAGTAACATAATAAAAATAAACATAAGACATTTTGAAATTGAACTAGTTAATAATATCATCTTATTAGAATTTGCGTTATAACCAAATTAGTATAATGGGGAAATGTAATAGTACTCTCTAGATTTTTCCTGTTAAGTTAACTTTGTATACTTTAATGAATACCTTAATTAGGCACCTTTATTGATGCAGACATTTCAGAAATAAAATTTGGTTCTATATTCTCCTTCACACACCAACATCCATTAAAATAAAAGTAATCTTGTAATGACTAAAGGGCAATTAGTTTGAAAACTTCCTGTGCCTGCTGAAGGGACTTCGATGCAATGGTTCATCTGTCTGTATGCAGGAATTTTATGACTTCCGTAGGTATATAACTGTACTGGGTTTTTGTTATTAATTGATGTGATTGAGAGTTCTTTAAGCATATTGCCAATGGTCTGTTACCCTGTATATGTAATGCGTGTGTATTCTTAAGATGAGAATCTTTTGGAGTCGGTTGTTTTAATCAGCAGTTATGGTATATTAGATGTAGAATATGAGGCTATCAAATGATTATAATCTGCACACTATGAAGGGAGAATTGATTGAGTGACTGAATAGATCTGAACACATTATGTCAAAAAAAGCAACCATATGCCACGACTGTCGTAATTTATGTCGTGGGGTTTGTGGACTTGCGGGCTTATGCTTTGGCAGAAGTAAATGTGAGTTGGCTTCTTTAAATATCTCCTAATGCTATGAGAACTATACAGTCAGGCAGCCTAAAGCAGTTAACTGCCATCATGTCTTTCCTCAGTTAAGAGCCAGTAATGAGGGTTATATATATAATTATGCACACATGTCATGTATGTCTTTAATGTTCAAACTGATAAGAGAAATGTGCCAAACAGAAGCAAATGGGCCAGGGGAAGGGAGGGAGGAGCAACATTGTACATCTTAGTGAGACAAGGGGCTAATTGTTGTAGATGAGTCTTAGTCTAACAAGGACATATATACATAATTAAGTCAGTGAAACTACCTTTGTTTTTTTTCTTTTTCCTTACGAGAATGCCGATACTCTGTTTCAGGAGAGAATAGAATACTTCTTGGAGGAGATGGGGATGTTAAAGCTGTCTGGACAACTCCAAAGACTTGCAAGAGAAGATTAGCCACAAAACCCCAATACTTTCCAAGCTGCTAAGGGGTAAGTGCAAATCCAAATCTACATGAGAATGCAGATCATGGAATACTTCTAATTGTGTTCTCTGATGGGACCTTTCCAGGAGGAGCTCTTTCCTGTGGGTGACTTTTTCAATAGAGGTTTCTGAATAAGCATAATCTGAGGCATAAGGAATACAAAACAACTGAAAAACTCTCTTTTAAATTTTTTCCACAATCTCCATAAGGCATCACAGTTCACCATCTCTAAAGTTTAGTATTAGTTGTCTTCTAGCCTATTGTGAGGATGATTTTTCTTTGGGGCATAAATACCTTCAAAATGAGATGGTGCTCATTTTCAATTCTTTTGTTCATTTTGAAAACTTTCTGCATTTGCGGAAGTCAACACTCATTATTTCACGTGTCTTATGAAGAGTTTTTATTCTTCAAATTTGAAGTAGCTGCAAAGAATCATGTGTTGCCCGCACGTGGTTTCTATTTCTGAAACAGTCACTTGAAAGAGGCCTCAAAAGTAGCAGCTTTACATATGTGCAGTGAATGAAGTTCCCTTTCTCTGTCATACCTGTAACTTACCAATTCCAACTGTGGTTTAGATAAGCTAGGTGAAGTGAGCTGTCTTGTAGTAATGATAAAATGAAGAAAAAAATAGAAATACCTCCCACAAAACCTTGAAAAATGCAGTGGTAAATTGCAGTAAGAGTCTTATATGCCGTAGTGATGTTATGTCTGTGTGTTATTACAGAATACTGTGGTATTGCTGTAAAAATACTTCATAATTGCAGATTTCAGGACAATGCTGCAAAAATATTTCACTTGCCTTAATTATCTGTAGTCATGTAAAATTTCTAAATATGAGATACTATAATCCTTTTACTTAGTTTTTAATTTACAGTATTGCTTCTTGACATTAAGCTGTTAAACCCATGTATTATAAGTTCAGAATAACTTCTTTTATGTTCTGGCGCTAGGCTAGAGTTCTTGCCTTGTCTACTAATGTTGAATAATGGAAAATAATTAACTTTAATTTAAAAGTGTTGCTTTTTATTATGTGACAGTATTAGTTATAATATGGATTTCAAAAGACATTTTTAAGTGCAAGCACAAATCAATTATACACAAAGAATAAATTTTCTCTGCTGTAGAAAGTAATATTTATTTGATGAGAAGCTTGTTCGTGAAGTTGAGTGCCATTAGTGTCACAGACTTGTACGTTGCCTGTGTGTATCTGAAATGAAGATCCACTAGATAGTTGTGGTGCTCTTCAAAGCGATCTTGACAGGCTGGAGAAATGGGCAAACAAGAATGTTATGAAGTTCACCAAAGGGAAGTGTGAAGTCCTGTACCTGGGGAGGAATAAGTCCATGCACCAGTACAGGCTGGGGACTGGCAAGCAGCTTTGCAGAATAATTCTGGGGGCTGTCTGGTGGACAAGTGGTCCATGGGCCAGTAGGGTAGACCCTTGACCAACAGCATCCTGGTCCGTGTTAGGGCATAGACAGTGGGTCTGTTCCAGTGGGTCAGGGAGGTGATTCTTTCCTTCTACTCCACAGTGGTGAGACACATCGGGTGTGCTGTCTGGTTCCGTCATATGAAGGGAGGCTGAGAAAGCTGGGATTTACCCCCAGAAAGAGGAGGCTCTGGGAGGATCTTGTCAGTGTGTATAAATACCAAATTGGGTGAAAATGGGGGTAGCAAGAGGCAGTGGGACTAAACCGAAATACAAGAAGTTGCCTATAAACATAAGCTAGAACATTTTTAGGGTGAGCATGGTCAAGCACCAGAACAAGTTGCCCAGAGAGGTTATGGTCTCTGTCTTTGGGAACAGTCAGAACCTGACAGTACATGTTGTATTTGGGACTTAGAGCTTGAGATCAAATGTGTCAGTAACATCTGGGAGACCATGGCCAACAAATGGAGAGAATCCCTCTGCTCTTGGGTGAGGATGGTGATATGTGGAGGATGCCTGCCCTTGCACGCTTTTCCCTATGAGGCCTTAGAGGAGAGCTAGTAGTTGTCATTTGTGAATTCTAATGATTTTTGCAAGGATTGAGAGTTAAATACGTAATTTTAAAAATATATATAAACACAATGCTTTGATGTCTTTTGTTTAATTTATAGCTTTTTTTTCTTTGTAATTATGTTGATGGTTTTAAATGCTGTGCCTGTGGCATTTTAATTTTTTTAAGCAAAACTTTTGTTAGAAACAGAAATCTCTCATGACAGTCACTATAAATTTGATGCTTTTAACTGCCATTTATGAGTGTCATTGGTAAACTGTAACTCTGAATGTAAATCACAATTATTGAGAGGTTTGAATGGGAAATCTCATTATCAAATAGAAGATGATTTATGAACAACTAAAGGAGTATAATTTCCTTTATCATCTTTATTTTCTAGGACAGAGAACAAAAAGGTCAAATTACTTGACTTGTCTTTGGTTCTGTTTTTATTTTTCTTCTCTTTTTTCTCTTCTATTTGTGAGTTTGTATGCCACACCAAGAAAACAATTTTTTTGCAGAATTTGTATATACTTTTGGGCTTACTTGTGGAAAAAGGGGATCCTATATGGACATCGGTGCCTTTTCTTTGTATAATAGTTACCATAGAAAACACATCATATGGCTTCAAATTGCTTTAGATCAGTACAGAACATTAATACCTCATAAATGTAGAGAGCATTTTTTCATGAAAATAACTGTCCATAAAATGTAACATTATTCCGTGTTACATAAGAGGGTTTGTATAAATCTATTGCAGAGCACATCTGAAATGTTTTTTCCCTACAGCAATCAATATTGTGTCTGCAGCGCTGCTTTTCTCTGCAGATCTGTTGACAAAAAATTCTTTTGTGGTGTTTTCCATTGTTATTACTGCAGAAACAGCTCACCTGGTGGCTTTTTAGAATAGGGAAGGGCAGTGATTTAACAGGAACATTTTGACTCCCTGTGAATATCGTTAGCTGAACCAATGATTAGACTGTCAGGAACCATGTCCCACTGTTGTATCTACACTGTTGTAGTTGGGATGGGATTATTTTACAGGAGAAAAAAGCTTAATGCAGCTCTAGCCAAAGATAATTTAATCTTTGAATTATGTAATAACTCAGATAAACATACCAAACAGTATTTTTGTACCACAGTAGCTTTTTTTCTATTCGGCAACAAAAGATAGTTTTTATTCTTACTTATCATTAAAATGAAATAGTTCCTCTGTGTGTGTCGTTAATATTTCTCAAAGTTTGTGTAGTGTTTATAGGAAATTGAGAAATGAAAAAAAGCCCAAAAGAATGTAAATAGAATCAATTGTGGAAGTTTATTCATCTATATTAAACATTGCATATTTGGCCCTTCAGATATAAAGAATTGTATGCGTTTCAATCCACACATAAAATACAGCAAACTGTAGTCAATGAGAGTTCCTCATTACAACCTGTACCTTTCCTGGGAATGATGCTTGATGGTGGGGGTGGGTTCCGAAGAGGGACACGAATCCGCTAGGAAAATAACGGGCTGGGTTGCAGTCTCACAAAGCTTCCTTAAGCTGTACCAGCCGACAGGCTGTCAGGAAGGGGCGATGCTCAAGCTGTCCCACCTGTTAGCATAATATTCCTTCTCCAGCATACACTAAATACAAACCAGTTCTTCTCAGCTTTCTTTACTATGTTTGCAGGGATATTCCCAAGAGGAGGTAGCTAAGTTACTTTTGGCAATGGTGACAATCATATATCAACTGCAGTAAGCATAAAAAGTTGTGGCTCTTCATGCACTCATGCAAAAAGTCTTCACACTGTGGCTCAAAAGTAATTTCTTCTGTGAAACAAGGGATTTCCCCTTCTCCCAAAATAATAAAATTCAAATAAGGAAAAGAATCCCTGGCCCCTGATTTTCTGCTACAGTGTACTCTGAAATCATTTAAACTTAGACACTCCAAGGTCAAACTTGTTATTAAATGCTGTCAGAGCAAAAGAATTTGCTTGGGTGGAAAAACCTTAAAAATCCAAGCAATGAAAAATTGGGCCCAACAGTATTCTCTGGTAGAAGAAAGTGTTTCGTTCTGTTGTAATGTGAAATAGCACATTGGACATTTTCAGCAGAGAGGCACTACGTTTTGAACAAAGATTGAAAACCAAAGGTAAGGTTGTGTGCAACTGCTGTCCAGCCCTGTGACTGAATCAGTCATCATTTTAGTTATTCCTAGGGGTGTGTGTTTATTGGTAATATATGACATAATGGTAAAATCTTCATCAAATTGGACAAATCCAGTTATTTTCAGAGGAAAGTATGATACTTGCCTAATAATTCTTGGTGTATAGACAATTCGTGGGAGGTGAAAATGTCTGGGCTTTAAGATGGGGGTTCTCTGGGTGCTTAAAAGAGATAAGAGGGATACAGAATCACACCTAATTTCAGGCACCAGATACACCAGTAAGATCAGAGTCCTCTCCAGGGCCTTCTGTGTAGTGAATAGTTGTATGGTGACTCAGGTTCTCTCTGAACCTTAGTGCCCTATCTAGTGCTAGTTGAGGTGAACCCCTTGGATTCAGGACAGTGTGACTTTCTTCTGAAATAGCACTCAGTCCTCCTTAGGGTCTTTGGGGTGTATTTATTTTAATTGGTTTGTGTGGCCCTGCCAGAGGTGGAATAAGGTTATCATGATTGGGATTTTAATTTGATTTTTGAAATTTAAATTCAAAACCTAATGTGTCTCTCATGGTGGTACCTAGGAGGCATTTCTTCTACTCTGTGTAGCTGCCTGCTCCAGGAGAGAGAAAATTAGGAAAAGGAGCCTACCAGAGAATGAGGAAACAAGATGGGGCTTTGTGGGGAGTTGTGGAGGTGTTAGGGAAGTTCAGCACAGGCAGTTACGTAAGGAGGAGAGAAGTCGTGTATAGAAAATTTTAAGGACAGCCAGAAAACTCCATGGGAAGAACAGAAGAAAGAAGGACAAAAACCAAAAAGTATGTGGCACACAGGTGGGGAAGGCATGGGCTGATGGTGAGGAGCCATTTACCGTTTGGGAGATACATATTTGTCCTGAAGATACTTTTTCACCTCCTTCTTGCGTGCTTTGTGGTTAAGATACTGATGCAGTGCGAGCAATCCATGGAATATTTGGTACGTTTTATGTAGTGTGCTTTTTATTATCATTGGCAATTGCGTTGCTAACCAGAATGCTGCTCTGGCCTTGACAATTTTATGCACTGTGTGCTTATGAAAGGAAAAGAACATGTGCTCCCAAGCCTCGCATATTTGTCACATTTGACAGTAGGTTTTTTAAATGACTGACATTTTATTCTGAGCTAATATATGCCGTAATCACTTTTCTAGCTGAATCCTGTTTATGCTTATTCGTGTTTCCTGAGATTTGTAATTCTCTACCAGAAGCTTTCCAAAACAGATAGTGATCGCGGCAGTTGGCATGGAGGTAGAATAAAGGCTTTTTTATTGTTGCTTTTTGTTCTCAGGCATTAGATAAATTACAGCTTCTCACTCCTGAGGGGAAAAGAGACTTCCAAGTTATTCAGAACATTACACTAGAGTATCTGTGCATCATCCTTGAGAGTCAGTGCGAGTTGGCTAAAAGACCAGGTCAAAATTGTGTATTGCAGCTTCACTTTCTGCACATCACAGACAGCAGTAGTTGAGGGTTGAACCATTTGGGATGAATTGGTAGTAACTCCAAAAGAGAAAAAGTAAGAGTTTTCATGATCTGTAAATTGCCGTGATATACATTGAATGTCACAGACTGGAAGCAGAGTGTCGAGTAGCATTTAGTGGCAGTGGTGAGCAGAGCCGTAATCTCTTCACCAAGTTTAAAAACTGAAGCTGAATAATTATTCTTAAAAAAAATAGAAATGCAAGTGCTATTTTTTTCAACAACTTTTTCACTTGCTTCTCTATCAGCAGATCAATATTTACAGCATGTACAACTTAAGTAATATATGCAAATTATTCCCTTTTAGCTTCCTTTTTAGAATGTGTGAAACATCTTGAGGCATCATGTAAGACTAACAAATTATAGTGGAGCTCAGTAAAATGAATACCTGTTAAACCAATACATCCTATATGGGATGTGTTTGCCTGTGGAAGATGTCAAAAACTTGAACATGAGATCAAGTGAGTAGATACGTGAGGAGGTGTTAAGGTCCTTATTATAGCAGTAAGCATTATATTTTTACCACACAGAAACAGAAAATACTGAGTCTGCTTTAGAGGAGATTTCTCCATCCTTGGACAACATAGTATCACCCAAGCTTCAAAGTATTTAGATCTTTATTTTAGAAGCTGTCATTTGAAATAGGCTTCTCCGGTCTTTTGTTTTATATAAAAGATGTTTTACATGAAGGCTGAAGAACTTTGCATTTCTCTAGGTTCCCTGGTACTTGGGATGTTTAGAGATCTGATGCTGCAACATGGCACAGCAGCGTTACACGTTTAGTTCCTTCTCTCCCAGTGTTAACGCTGTTTGCTGTAGTGGGCCCAGACCCCAGAATACAGTAAAAACGCAGTAAATTAAGATAAGCAGGAATGTCTGAAAATAAAGATTCATGTCTGTTCTAATGCTGCTGACTTGAGTTATAACTAAAGATGAGAAGTGAGTCCAAACTTATTTGAAATACCAAACCCAAAACCCCAAACAGAAAAGTGCAGGCTTTCTTTACCTAACATATTTTCGTCTCCTGAAAACTTTGTAACAGTAGCTGTAGATAATAGAGGAAATTGTTATTTATTAAGGGAAATCAGAAATCTCAGGTTAGGTTACTTACTAATTCTTAGGAAGGTCTTAGCCTGGATTTTTGTATGTTTATGAAATTTCTTTTCTTGTGTGTCTGCATTTGTACCCTGATCGGACTACGATAAATCTTTTGGGTTCTTAGTGTCTGGTTTTAGGTGTCCCATTTTGGGTAGCTGGGAGTATCATCAAAACCATTCATCAGCTTAGAGAGTTGTATCATTTCAAAATGTGTTAGCTAACGAATCATAACTCATAAATCATGATGTAGAATGTGTTTGTAGAATGGATGTTTGGTATAATCAGCTAATGTGTTTTTAATTATGATTATCCTTGCCCAAAAATGAAAATTGTGTTCTACTTTGCTAGCTAGAACACATAAATTAAAACACTTGCTGACATGATTTAATCAACATAAAGTAAGAGCAAGTAATTTTCCTTGAATCTGAGAAAAATACACTGGAAATAAAATTAAGGAGCAGCAGCTATTCTCAGAAGAATGCTCTGCAGTCATTTGAAAATGAAAGCAACTTTACACTAAAAAGGAGTCAGGATACAATACTAAATGGTTGTATCGTATAAGGAAATTGTGCTACTCATCTGAATTCACATATCCTACTAGTTTTATAGGGGTATTAAACTCTGCCCCTGACCATTTCTGAAAGAAAGGTCAGATTTTAATTGGATTCAAAGATTCAGATTGCAGTGTTCTTAATAAACATCTTAAATAATATTTGCTGCATGTTGTTCGCTGGTTACTAAGTTTCCTAATGGCAAATGATTATAATGTGCCCATCCATAAACTTGCCTTATCACCATGAATTTAAGTAATTTAACTAGCATTTTCCTGTTTTCTCAAAGGATCTGAGCTTTAAATCAGTAAAGAAAATGCATAGAGGGGAAATGTAACAGCCACATGGATTGCTTTGTTATAGGACATCTTTTAATTCACAGTGGTGGTTTTAGTTTTAGAGCAGCTAGCAAGGTAAGGGTTCCCACCATAGATGAGTATTCAAGTTTTGTTTCTTCTGCATATGTTTTTCTCTCCAGCTCACAAGCGGTCTTACTGTGCATCTCTAGATATAGCTGTATCAGCACAGCTTTGTTACCACATAGACTTTTGCTGAAATTCTGGCTTCACTATAGTAAGCATGAGTCATCCACCAGTATCATTCAGATCTTTCCTAATAAGATTATCTGCCAGAGTTCATGGTCCATTTTTAGTCTGTCTGCGAAGTTCGGCCTCCCCCACAAAAGCACTTTAAAATGTGTTTCCCTTTAAGGGTGTATTTTACCCCTTGGTGAGCATATGCTTACATTCTTTGTTGGCTGGAAGTCTTTGTGCCAATGGAGGTGATGGTTTGTTTTTAAGTTGTGAACACCTGCCTTTTAGGAAATGAACTGAGACCAGCAACTCGTTTCACAAAGGCCAGCAAACAGCTGTCAGATGGCAATGATATCAACTTTACAACAGCAATCAAAATTCTTGTGAAAATGCCCAGAAATGGTTCTGAAGGAGGAGGGGGAAAAAAAAAGAAAAAAGGTCATATGAGCAGCAATGTTGGAAAAGAAGCGGCTGTGTCAGCAGAAAGAACAGTGCGTTGGGTATGAATGGTTTGAGCAGTAAGACAATGCAGAGAGAATATGCTTT
Organism: Grus americana; assembly: GCF_028858705.1. Lineage (NCBI taxonomy): Eukaryota > Metazoa > Chordata > Aves > Gruiformes > Gruidae > Grus > Grus americana. Next base: position 4,898,306 of record NC_072863.1, on the reverse strand, counting down.
TAGATAACATTTAAATGAGCCTTTTCTTGCATCTGCAATGTAGACAGTAGCTTCTGTCTTGATTAGGAGAACTCATTGTTAAAATAGTGAAAAGTCTTAACATTATGCCATATGGAATATGTGCTGCTGTAACCATGTTTGCTTGCGATCCCCCTATCACTTAATGTAGAAGTTTCTTCCTGTATCTCTGAATAGATAGAAGCCTTCAAAGGAACAATACAGAAGAAAATATAATAAAAATAATAATAGCAGATAGACACTGTCTTTAGTATTAGTACGTAGTTCTCAGCAGCAAATTAATTCATGATAAGTTATTAAGCCAAAAAGCATTGATGATACTTGAAAAGTGTCTGTACTCTGTATTAGGTATGCTTTGTTCTCTTTCACAGGTCTACATCATACATTGTAATGCTACCATCAGAGAAAGCCTTTTTCCTATTGTATATTTCTGACAATTTTAAATGTGATATTATGTAGTTAAAGTTACAGAGAAGGAGAGATGCAGTGGAAAAAAGGTGATGTGTTCTAACTATACTGAGGGTGCCCTCTGCAGAATGTTGCATTGTGTTAGTCTGCAGGGAAGACTGTTGACTTCTCTTTTTTTAACTTAGAAAAACTATAAAATAACATTCTTTCATTCTTTAAATGCTAATAGATGTGTTCATATAGGAAAGGAAGGAGAAGGGAGAAACTATGGAACTAGTACTAGATAAAATATTAAGCCTAGACTACAGAGAACCTATTCTGGTATGATACTTTACTGATGGCTGAGTGATAGATAATTATGATGATGGACATAATTTCTTATCTTTTCTTACCTGATGTCCATCAGGCACATCAAATTGGCACAAGCTAGATTTAACTTTATAAACTCTTTGGCAGTAAATTTGATACTAATAGAAGGTCATTTCCCTTTCTTCTTTTCAGGAGATGGATTATAATATGCTTCAAACCTCATAATTCCTTTGAAAAATGCTGTAGGTTTTGTTAGCACAAACATTAATCCATGTGTTCAAGTCAGGTAGTTAACCATGCAGCTTCCTAACTGGGCGAGCTGTGTGTACAGGATTGGGGAGAGATGGAAAGTGAAAAAATGCAACATACAGTGAGTGCTTTGAAATTTGTACCAAGTACTTTTCCTTCTCTTCCTCTCATGACAATGCGAAGACTTTCTTGATACTGCAATTAGTAACATGCTTTGATGTTACTGGATATGTAGTAGGAGAGACAGGATAGGTTCATGTAGATAAATTGCCTTTTTCCCTTTGACTCCATGGGGTTTCAAAATCCTTTCCTTTCATCTGTGAGATAGCAGGACAGGGAGAGAACTTTGGTTTGTGTTTCTTTACACCTGGAAGGGGAGACACTGTTTTCATATTACAATGTTCAGGCATCAGGTAAATATATCACCATCAATGACCAACAAATAATTAATTTCTTAACGGGGTTTTTTTTTTCCCCTGTCACTTACAATGAACTGTTAGATCTTTTGAGGTCTCGTGTAATGAAATTTGAGATCAACTTTACTTGGTCTCAGATTTTTTGACAGAAGCCAAGAATGCGACTTAAGAGTTGCTCAAACCATTCATTATATATCCAGTGATTTCTAACATTTTAAGTAAATATATGTTAGGTTGCAGAGGAATTTTATTGCAATGTAAAACAATTTTAGTGAAAGCTGAGAAAAACAGCCTGACCATGGACAGCGGAACATCGAAAATATTTTATGGATTTAGATGGGTTGTACTTTGTTTCAAGTATATGTCACCACAGTGCTGGTCTAGAAATAGTCCTTGTATGGTATTTACCCTGCTTAAGCTCTAGATAGTAGTTGGAGTATAACTATAGACTGTATGAGCTAAAAATGAAGCAGCAAAAATTGTACTTGTTAGACAAGTCATTTGTGCAAAAATATTTGAAGAAAACCTGAAAACATAGAAATGTCACCATGGGTCATCTAGTTCAGTATCCTGTCTCTGTAAGTGGCCATAAATAAGTCTAGGGAAAAGAGAGGACAGGGCAAGCATACATGATACATCCACCTGATACCAACAGTCTTACATCTGATTTCACCTCACTAACTTTGAACTTCAGTTCATTTCTGTGTATTTAGTTACTTTATGAAAAGAGGAGTTAGGCTTTTTGAACATGTGTAGACCTGTAGCATCCGCAGCATCCTTCAGCAGAAATACCAGAAATCAGGTATGCTACTTGTGTGAAGAAGCTCCTTTTCTTTCTTTTTTTCTGTTTCTTTTAATTATTTTTTTGAACTGAGTGGGTGCTGCTGCCTTCTGAAGCTTTCTTGATTCTGTACTGAAAAGGGAGAGAACAGCTAGTTCCTACCCACCTCTTCCATGCCCTAAATGATTTGCAGGCCCCAGCTCAACAGCCACCAACTCCATGTTGTCCTCCCTTCATTCTGAAAACTCCCAGTCTGTTTTGTGCCTTTACCAGTTGTTTTCCATGCAGGAACCTTTCTTCTTTTCTTCTTTTCTACATCTGCATAATTGCCTTGACAGCCTTTGGTGGACTTCATCTAAGGGACATGGCTTAAAGGTACACAATGTCAACGCCAACCCCTGCAGACAACATCCGCAACTTTGTAAGGCAGAACTCTACAAGATGCTTCCCTGTGGCAAGCAAACTAACCTAATGTTAGATTCTTCCAATCTAGGTTTGGACTGTCAATCTCATACAGATTTTATTTGGTTTGTTAAACTGATTTCACTCTAAGCTCTAATATCTGGCAGCACATCACGATTGTCACACTGTAGTTTATTTTTACTGTACAGCAGTACCTACAGAGGAGTCAAGAGGAAAATAAGTGTATGGAAAAACCCCTCAAATCTAGGGATGATCTTATTTCACGTGTAGCTAAACGTAGACAGTAGGACTTAAAGGTACCTCAGTACTATGTTTAATCTATTCAGGAGGTCTAAACCAAGTTCAGTTATTACTTAGGTATTACTATTAAAAATAGTTTTTCTAATGTTTTTGCTAACATTGCTGTCCTTTAAATCCACTAATTCACACACTGCGCCACTGGTTATGGTATTATTTAAAATTTTCTTCATTAATTTACATACCCACGTCTTCATCAGCACTTCAGGAACTGGAACTGTCATTGCGACTTGTTTTTATCTCAGCTCATTGTAATAAAACCCTCGAATTTTCTATTTTATTTAAAAAAAGAAAAGAAGGTACAAACCACCCTATAATGCTTAGTTATGAGATGTATTTCTGTGTGCTTCTCTGGTGGACAACATTATCAACATTAAGCATGTCTGGTAATTAGAGTTGTTTATAGGTATTTTCAGAGGGTTAAATAGACCTTGTAAAAATATTTTAGAAGCAGTTCCATTAAAACTTCACTATAAAAGTGTCATCAATAAACCTTTCCTTTATTCAGCAAGAATTGCCCTTTCTGAAAATGCTGCATTATGATCAAATAATTTAAAAGAACAAAGGCTTATCATAGATTCCCTTTAAGGCTTATCCAAGTGTCCCTTAAACAAATTGTTTAGAAATATAAAACTAGATTATCAGCACTACCTCAGGGGCATCTCTGGTGGACTTCTATAATTAAAAAGTACAACCAAACAAAGACAACACAATGAATAACAAGAAAATCATATATAACATAAATAATTTTAGCTTCTAATTAAAAAGGATAGGTATGATGAACTTACATGAATAGTGCGCACAGGATTTTAGCAACACCTTGTGCTGAGAAGGACAGAACGACCTCTGCTTATGACAGCTGAGACTTCCATCTGGCCATGACAGGTTTCCCATGTCAAAATCTTAGAACTTAACCGCTTCATTTCACATCATGGAGTAAAGCTCAACCATTACCTTGCTCTTGCAGCATTCACTTGGTGTAACTGCACAGAACACATGGCCTGATACAAAGCCCACAAATGCCCGTCTTTTCCCTATCTTTCCAAATACTTTCACAAGTATTGGTGATTTTTGTCATGCAGATAAAAGCCACAAAAGCGATGGTAAATACCTGCTTATCTCCTACTGCTTATAGGCTCGTGTCTTACTTGGTCACGTAAAGTGCTTATATCGATAGTAAGCCTTCTGCTGTGGTAGAGTATATGATAAAGTTTGTGTTCAGTCAGGGATTCTCAAAGATGAGGTATAATTCTCAAAGCAAAAGAGCAATAGAATAGAAATTAGTTCTTCTCTTAATCACTAAAAGGCTGTTATTTGAATTGCAGTATTTACACTAGTTGCTGACTAGTGAGACCATTTGAAATATTCTCATCTATTCTTTTCTTCAATTATATCTCTGTGCTTTCCAGACCGTTTCACTGTCTCAGTTCTCTAGCTGGTGATTTTTCAATTAAGATGTGAAACATTCCTTTTTTGTAACATAGATTTAATTAAAATTCTTTGAAATATAATGCTTGGGTGTTGGGTGTGTGTCTGTTACAGTTCAGGGAAATTAAACTACTGCTGCGTGTTCTATCATTTGGAGAAAATTCAGTTAATTATTTTCAAAATGTGGGAAGTATTTTTGGAATCTTATACAAAAGGCTCTGGTTATTTTGGTATTGTAAGGTATTCCTACCAGTCTCCTAGTTTTTAAATAATACAAATTATTAGCTATACATTTTAAAGCTCACCAATAGAATGTGGTTTTTTCAGGATTTTTATTTCCTTTCTTTACTGGATTATGAAAGCATGTTCTATGCTGGCATTTTTACAATTAGTTTTCTTATAATTGAATATTTAATATCAAAATTATAGGACAGTCAGGTGAACAAGATATGGGACACTGTTTCTGCGTTAGGTTTTTCTCTGGCTTTCCAGCAGTGTTGCTATAAAAGCTGCAAGATCCCAAATACCTCTAAAAATAATACCCATTGTTGGTTTACAGTCTCTGCTTCTCCACCAGACTAATACCATTTTTAAGTTTATCCTAAGACATAGGAAATGCAAAAAGGAAGAAATACTGAAATTATTCACTTAGTCCATGCAGGTTCATAGCAAAGTATGAAGATTAAGAATTGTTTCTGAAATTCTTTGAGATGGAAGGCCATACTATATTGGCATTATTTTATTATAATGGAATATTGAGCCTTCACCTCAATATGACCTATTTCTATCCACTGCTATATGGGCAGAAGAATTTGTTATGTGTCAGATTTTGTTGTATAGTGAATGATTCAGCCCCTCGATTCCTGAAGAGATTTGCTTTTATGAAATAAAAAGAATCCAGAGAATAATAAAGCTGATATTTTATAAAGCAATCAAAAGACAAGTCAGTTAAGCAGGTGGAACCAACACTACCTGTATCTCTTGAACTATTCTTGAACCCGGTTGTGTGAGTGATAAACATGTATGTTAAACCTCTGTAGTAATCATATTTATGCTTTTCATTTAATATGCATTTCTGCAGAATAGTAACTCAGTAAGACTCAATTTGCTTTTAATTGTGTCACTACGCAGTAATGGATTAATTCAATAATGGATTAGTTGTTTAATGCCCATCTTACATTCAAGAAATTCAGTATTTAGGATGGATGATACTTAGTAAACAAAGTGAAAGATAATTTATACCTCTGCTATGCTAAGAATGATTCTCTTATTTTATATATTTAAAGTTTCTTTATAACAACATCAGTGTGAGGAAAACTGTTGTTTCAATGCACTGAAATGTACTCCTTAAACTTCTGTGACTTCTCTTTAATGATATAATGATGCTACCTAAAGAGCTTACAGATCAAAGATTTTAAACTATGTCGGCATATTCTGCAAGAGCGCTGAGAAGTAGTAAGATTCTGGTGAAAGATGATGACGACTCCTGCTTTTTGCAGCAGGCTAGGGTGAAAAACCGAAGCTGTTCGCATCCTTCCTAGCAGTCCATCTTGGTTGTTCAGTAAATGCTCTGAAACAGAATAACCACCTGCAGTGGACCCATGTAAGCATACAAAAAGATTTTAATACCAAATAAAAAAGGAGAAAGTGGTAATTTGGTTCACTTAGTTGACAAGATTAATAAATGACAAAACAGAAGATGTGATAATTAAATGAAATTATTTCCAGACCTATTAACTACATTTATCTGTCTTAATTTTCAAATTGCTCCAAGCTTTTACTTATGTCCCCTTTGGGAGATCAAAAATTGTTGTAAGATGATCAGAATCTAAGAATTCCTAATTTGCATCTCAGATGGAACTCCACTTGCTGAACTGCACGTACTTCTGCGAAATCGGGTAATTTTAAAGCCTTCATTTACAAATGTATGAAAATTATTATGTTTAAACCACAAACGTTTCTTATCTTTTCCTTCAGAAATTAGTTTTTCAAGGAAGAATTCTAGAAATGTTGCAAAAGCTTTGAACTACTTTTTAGTGGACCGTGGGACTAGTTATGTGTACAAGGTACAAGTCTGCTATCTCCTACTTCTGTGGGGAATAACGAAAAAATCGTAAGCATGATCTGCGTCAAAATCTATCCTTGATAACTGTGGAGAAGCCCTTTCTCAGCATTCAGCCTTTCCTTGGCATGATTTTTTTTTAAAACTGCTCTCAACACCTTTAGGAATCCCAAATACAGTGGCACGTGATTTGAAGAATTCCAAATATAAGCAGGGAGAGCGGGAGGAGGAGGTGATTGCTGCATAAACACATTGTATGAGAATCTTGGGACTAAAAGTAAATGTCACTTGAAGCAGATTGGTTTGGGTTAAAGGCCTAATTAGTCTGTCCGTCTACTTTATTGACATATCTGATGTCCTGATTTTTAATTCCTAATGTATTTGGAAAATGAAAGGGCTGTGACATACATCGCAGCTATCTTTTTTCCAAACACAGATAGCAAAGCAAAAGAATTGAAGCAAATTTACCCGTAGGGACATACGTGTCCTCAGAATCTACTTAGTTTATGCTGTGTCCAGCAGGCAAGAGGAAAGTAACTGTACCACGGTGAGCTGAAGTGGGATGCAGTGCCTGTGTTGCTCGGAGAGAGACTTGGATAAAATGTTGATGAAGCTTATGGATTACAGGAACTGATCGAAAGACAGCCGAAAACTTTTCATTTCGGGAGCTTTGGATCCGATACTCAGTAAATTAGAGTATGTGTGTTCAGAAACAGCTCCAATGATTACAGGTTTTAACAGAATATATAACATCTGATACCAGTATGGCTAGCTCAAACTGAACAGCGTGGTCACAGGGAGCTATGCACCACTCAAATTAGAATGGATAAACTTCTTGATGATTTATTTTTCCATGTACATTCAGAGGTAAATATATCCCACCTTTTCCAAAGCTAATACACCAAAATTTCAGTATCTAGCAGTTTCACAGGTGCATCTTGGGATGAATAAATTATGAGTATGAATAATAGAATGAATGTGTGAGAGAATGATTAAAAAATTAAATTGATCTGAGCCTTGAAGCAGACCGCTCTGCTTTGTGTTTCTAACACATCAGGTTTTTTTTTAATTTCCTGCTGACACCCCAGGTTAATTTTTTTGCTGGTAATTAACTTGAAAGTTAAATGTCCAGCCGAAATATGTATGTATAATTACTGGGTTAGTTACCTGTTCTAAGCAGATAATTTTTTAATGTCTAAATATAACAGTTACTATATATTAACTCCTCTGCATGCCACATGCATGTTATGCGTCCATTCCTTCCACGTACTAAAACGGTTTCAAATTTTTTCTCATAAGTTTAAGTGATAAATTAACTCCTGAAAGACTATGTTTCTTGGATATAATAGTAATTGGAGACTATTTATTGTTTTTCCACTGTTAATGTGAAGCCACATAGATTTTGTAGAATTTTACTGCACTCTCAGGAGTGACGGATGCACTCAACACTTAAGGGAGAGATACAGCTTGGAAATGTGAGCCATATTTTTGTCTGAGAGGTGAAACTCTCCCTGTCTACTTGCAGTGCTTTCTAAAATATTGAAACAGTTGCCCTGGAAATAGCAGAAAGAGTACTATTTCGGTTAGAACCACCACAACATTACCACAAAATTACAGATGATTTTCCAGATACTCTTTTGTCGGAGTCCACTTGTTAGTGGACTGCATGGAACAAGAAAGGAAGAGAAAGAGAAGTCGTCAAAGGTAGAGAAGAACTCTATTATTGCCTTTCTTTGCAAGACCTTGTTTCCACTGATAAATCAGTGTGGCCAGTAGAGGTATAATTCCAGCTTTGTGTGCTGAGTACAGCAGCTTCTAATCTTAAGAAAAAAATTGCAAACCTTCATTTGCAAGTGTCTTTCTCAACCTTAGTAGCTTGGAACAGACACAGTAAATTAACAATCTCAGTAAGGTGTTTTTTAATTTTTTTATTATTTGATTGCTCTTGGTTAGAAATATAAAAGTTCCTTAGTAGTATGAAGTGATTAAAAAGGATGTAAAGCGCTCTAACTTGGCAAAAGATCTGGCCCTTATACTGAGAACCGAATGTGAAGGCCTTTTAGACCTGGATTATTTTGAAGAGATGAGATATGCAAGGGCTGTTGTTTTTTAGGTTAAACAACATTTTTGTTCTGTGGAATAATGGAATTTTAGTCTCCCACATAGAATTTTATTGCCTATCAGCATAACTCTTTAATTTCCGTTCTACCTTTTCTTATGTTATTCTGTCCTACAGGCTTTTCAGAATGATAAAATAAATAATATATATCAAAAATGATATAATAACAATGATAAGAATTTCCTGTGCATTATTTTGTTCATGTTGCTTTTGTTTAAAAATATTAAATGGTGAGGGAGGAGGAGAGTTGTGTGTCTATGAGCATGTTGCTCTAAACTAAATTATTCAGGACATAATTAAATAAATTCCCCAAATTCTTTGAGTACTGTTCCAGTAATAGCAGCATTAATAAAGACACTCCCTCCCCTACTGCTTTCTTAGTGCGTTTACTATTCATTCTCCATTAAACAAATGCGATTTCCTGTTTTGCTGAAGATGATGCTCCAAAAGAACAGCATTTATAAAGCGTGAATGTAGTGACACGATCTCTTGACTTGCCTTAATTTCAACTAAGCTGTCTACCATACCGATGTGGTACCTGTTTAAGTATTAGCCTTTTAAGAATCAAAAACATTAATAGAATAGACAGTCAGTACTTAATGGACAGTAAAGTCAATCTTCTGTCACGGGGCATGGATAAACATTACAATGCTGCAGCAGCTGAAAGTCTCTATTGATATCTAGCTCTAGTGAGTATCTTCTATGGATTTCTCTGTTGCAGTTTAGCCTGCAGTGTTGCAGAAATGTGTGCGGTTTGCATAGTAAATAGAAGAATCCCAGAAGCTAGTTCATTGGTCTAGTTGGCATTCGAGGGGTTTGGGATCTTGAGGTTTTTAGTTCTTTTCAACCTGAACTTCTTCATTAAACTTGATGCTACCACACCTATGCTTGTTTGTTACTTATCTACTGAAGATATTTTTCAATTTTCTTTTCTAAACCAGGAAAATATCATAAGCATTTTGGTCTGGTAAGTATCACAAAATAGCACTGAGCGCTATTGCCAAGTTGAGAAATCTTGATTGTTTGCATGTTTGGTGGGGATCATACAGGGACTTGACCCCAGGAGATCCTGAACAAAACAGGCTGAGCAGGTTGAGCTGTGATTGAGCAAAATACTTTATTAGGTAACCAGAGGGTTCAGCTCATTGCGTCTCATAAGAGACTTTTTGTCTTTAGATTGAAAGTCCTGGGACTGGCAGACAACTATTATTAAAACAAAGTTGAAAAAGGAAAAAAAAAAAAAGTTGTATTTGCCAACATGTGGCCAGAAAGTCCCAAGTAAATTGATATTGTTCATTGTTTCAAATTTAATTTATTCTGTAAGAAGAAAGCAAACTTTGGGACTTCGTATATGTGAACTAAAACTATTTGCATAGTTATTTTCATTGCCAAGCGTGTGCTTTCATATATATCTATGTCCCTATGTAAATATACATAAAGAGATAGAGATATAAAATACTCATGCTACAGTAAGTTGATTTTAAAATTCATTAACTTACTGAATGTTACATCTGGCTTGCTGTGTTTTCTGAAATGTAAAGAGAGTAGAAGGTCCCATGGGTTACACTGACTAGCAAAGCAAAGAGACCAAAATTCCTGACTGCTGAACTGAGCACTGTGTCTCTTTCTATCTGAGGCAGGTAGATGTGCAGATTTGTAAGACTGGTTTAGCACTGTATTGTCTCCGTCTGTTTTGTCAGTTCATCTTTTCAGTCTATGCCAAGAGATTATAACCGCTGATGAAATTTATTGACTTACTGCAGCCTCCATGCAGGCTAAGTCCCTTCCAGAAATAAATCAAAATGAATAGGTGTTCTTTAAGATGAATTAACATCAATGTTTTGCAATAACTTAAAACTAACTGCATGACTTTGGGCTACTACTGTCTAGAGCATAAAGGCTCTCATGACCTTGACAGAACCAAAAAACGAATGCCATGTTCCCTGCTGCTTCTAAGCTTCTAAACACAGATGTGCATTAAATAACATTGCTATACAGCAATCAGGTAAATCTTGTTTATTGGTTACCACTAATTTTTTCCCCACTTAAATCTTTCGGATGCATTAGACATGGAGTAAGTCTTTGCATTCAGATTTTTCTGAGTTACAATTGATTAGAAGAGTATAAAGAACTTTAACTCTATGAAGTGGAACATTATTTTTATTCATTATTTGCCTTGATTTATGGTGGCATAGAAAGGCACTCATTATTTACTCTGAACCTCCCTGACAGTATTTAAAATAGCAAGGTACTGCAAACTGGATTGACAGCATACCTCTAAAAAGAAACTGTAGTAAGGCTGCATGCCTCACATAACCCACTAAGGCTTTCTCCAATAAAATTCTGCTCAAAGAGAACATCTAGTTCTTTCCAAATGCCATTTGAAAACGTGAACTTGTAAAAGTTGTCGTGGAGGTCAGTGATCTGGTATTAACATGTGCTCAGCTAACAAGTCTGGCTTTGATTAGTGGGGGCCAGGATTCCTACTGCAGAACTGGGGGGAGAGGCATGCAGTCAGAGAGGGAGAGTCAAAAACCTGTAGGCTTGGAAAGCAGCAAATGGCAAATAGCGATCTCATGCAGTAATTACAGGTGGCCTGTCCCTTTTAACACCATCTTACTTTTCTACGGTAAGCAAGAGAGTATAGAAGGGAATACGAGGAAACTCTTGTATTTCTAGACTAAGAACTAACAGTATCTGAATCAAACACTGAAATGGTAGAAGAGCCTTTTCATTTCCCAAGCGTTCTTTCTTAAGTACTTAAGAATTTGCTAAGACCAAGTTCTAAGAGATGTAAGAGTGAGTGTCACTGGTCTGTTGGGACAGCTGTATGGGAAATGCTGAAGGAAAAATCCTTAAGCCCTTTTGCCCAGCTTGGGGGCTCAGAATACCTGGGTGTTTTGTCATGATTTTTTGATAGTGTTCATGATTCCAGGCATCATTTCAAGAGTAATGAGTAACTGCTGTGTGAACTTTCTACCTGTGAAGAAGTCATTGAGCTGTTGCTGCTATCCCTATTTCTGCTGAGCTCTGTTCTTTCTGTCCCCTTCTCCTTCGCTGGAATATTGCATCGTTAGTGAGAGGAGAGAAGAGGGACCAGACCAAGGTCAAGGCTTGATTCTTTCATACCAAGGAAAGAGAGAGGAAGGACGTGAGGCCTGTGAGGATGTTCAACCTGTATCCTCAGCCGTTAGGAGCAAGAGGTGCTGCCCAGCACCCTGCTGGACTGGGCAGCTGGCTGAGTGCCTGTGTCCCCCGCAGCCCTCCTGCCGAAGGGCAGGAAGTTCAGCTCAATAATAAAAGCTGCGTCTGTGACTCCCAGACGGTGTCTTAGTTGAAGACTGTGTTGCCTCATTACTTAAGAGTAAAGTGTAATGAATTTGTGAAGATATTTACATGTTTCACATGCAGTGCATTTCAACGAACTACAAGTATGTTAAAATATCTTGATCAATGCCTTTGGGGGGAAAAAAAAAAGAAAGAAATTATTATGTTTTGCTCCCATCTGTAAAATCTTGAGAAATGCTAGGTATGACCCACTGGTACTGTAGCAAGAGAAAATGCCTTGATGAAATGATTGCTTAACCATTAAACAGGAGAAAGTAAATGCACTGGCTTCTAATTTTTGAATGCTTTTTGCTGTGCAGCATATTAACATTTGTAGTCTTTTCCATCACACTACATTTATCACATTTGAGGTGTGGTTTTAAAAACCCCTCTGGAGAAAATGTAATTTGTTGTCTGTTGCCTGCACATTCCACTAAATACTCATTATTTATAAAATTCTATAGTGTCTTTCTACAAAAACACTATCGATCTTTCATTATAGAGTGCCAGCACTTTGATTCATGATCTGAGGCATAAATGTCTCAAACTAGTACATGATCCCATGATCCCACCCATTATAACTTGCTGTCTGTACAAGGTGGCAGACTAGAAGATCATCAAAGAAGGAAAATTTATGCTTGTAAAGATGACTACTTGAAAATATTCTAATCAGCAAAAGCATAGGACTTTTCTATTCTATTTTTGTAGAAATAGAAATTTATTGTAGTATGGTTAGCGTTAATATGGTGAGAACTGGCACAGGTTATTTTTAGAAAGTTTTAAAGGAAACAAGTTATCAGTCTTCTCTGAATGTGCTGCATTCATGTTCTGGGTTAGTTATAGTTATAGCTTGCTTAAAACTTATCACTGAAACTTTCTGAAGGAAACTGAGCAAAACTACATTTTTAATGGAAAATGTCTGATCATTCTGAAGACTTCAATTTTTTCTGAGAAACCAGAAGCCAGTATTTTGGGATGGGGATGCTGGAACAGTAGATTAGTTTGAAATGAATTCTTTTCCATCTAATTGGGGGGGGGGGAACCCCACCCCAAACAAACCCAAAGTGAGGCTGTGGAATGGGGGCGGTAATGTAAGAGAAGAGTTTTATAATTGCAATTGGTCATTTCAATTATGGTATCGTTCGATTATGGTAATACCTAGAGAATTTCTTTGCGTAGGGTGCTATATACACACTTAAGAAGATCTTGGCCCGAGGATCACAGGATGGCACCGCACAAGAGTACGCTGCTGTCCGTTTCCTAAAGAGGGCTGGGATCCCCATCCCCTATGATGGTGATCGAGGTGTTGCTTATATTTTTTCATTTTATTTTGTAACTCTTCCGCAGTGTTTGGAACTAGCAGTTGCTGGGGAGAATCTGATCTGTTTGGTGATGGGCATTTCTTTGTTTGGTTTGGGGTTTTTTGCTATATTGTAGCCCAGGACTACCTGCCTGTACTACATTTTTATGTGCTTTCATGCATTAGTGTGATTTTTTTGTTCATATTATAAAAAAAAAAGTCACACCTTCCTGCCATTTATCAAGAGGCAGGAAAAATGAGAGAACGTGCAGATCTTTTGAATGGTCAGTGATCCCTCTGTTGAAAAGTGCTATTTCTGCTGTAACTTGCCTCTCCGAGCAGCAGTGGGGTAAGGATAATTTCATCCTCCTCAATATGCCCCATTTTAGCAGGCTGCTTACTGTTAGAGAATGATTCCTACCCTGCAAGACTTTTAGTGAAGACAGGTTTGTATTTAGTGCCATGGAAGGAAAGTCAGTAGGGCCCTGCAATGGAGAGAGAATGGGGTCGTAAAAATAATGTGTTCATGCTACGGGTCTGTGGAACAGGGTGGTATTAACCAGAGGGTTAACAGGAGCAATGACCACCAAAGGTGAAGTATTTGGAAAAGCTCTGGGGAACAATGAAAACTCAGCTTTAGAAACCTGAAGCTGTTCTTTTGGCATCCACAAATTTGTATCAGTGAGCTTGAGATTTTTTCTAAGTAGATGAAGACAATAATGCATGTAACTAAATGTGATGCAGAGATGGTGGGATTCAAGCTGATATGACTACACAGGAGTGAGATTTTGGGGCTACAGTAGTCCATATGAAGTGGAGAATTCATTTGCGAGACTACCCTGAGCCAGGGTACAGAGAAAAAGTGGGGATGAAATCCAGAGTTGTATTAATTGCCCTCAGGAAACTGGTGTGGGAATGCTTGAAGGAGGAGGATAGAAAGACAGAAGTCAATGATGATAAGGTGTCATGAAAAAGAAGGTGGCTGATGGGTGTCCGAAGTGGCTGACAGGTCAGTTAGGATAAAACAAGTATCGATTCTGAACTGTAACCAGTGAGATGTAATTAGAGACTTTGTTGAAAGCAGCGTCAGTGCAGGGAGCTGAGGCAGAGTTGGAGATTGTCTGGAACGGAGTCAAAGAGTTTGTTTCCCAGAGAGCAGCTGTAAATAGTTTGTTCAATCAGTACAGGGGATAAAAAGAGAAGAAAAATGGGCTGGTAGTTGGAAAGATGAATGGGAAAGACAAATTACCCAAGAGTGGGTTTTATATAAGATGGGAGCAACTAAAACCTGACTTTTAAATAATAAAAGCTGAGATTCCTTGAACCAGTGCAGGCACTGAGATTTTACAGATCGGAGGCCTCAAATAACAGATTTTGTGCCACGGCTATGACAGGTTGCAGTACCGTGCAGCTTTGCTTTTGCAAAATAAGCTCGGAGCAGTTCATGCCACTCACCCCAAGCAATAAGAAAAACAGAAGCTAGGACACCTATGCTTAGGAAATCTTTTATGCCTTCAGTAATACTTCAAACATCATAATTCCAGCTAATGTTCATTAGAACCATTAATAATTAGTATAGTGTCATGGTTTAACCTGGCAGGCAGCTAAAACACCCACACAGCCATTCACTCACTCCCCCTCGCACAGTGGGGAGAGAAAAAGGTAAAACTCGTGGGTTGAGATAAAGACAGTTTAATAAGGAAGATGATAGCAGTGGTAGTAGTTGTGGAGTATACAAAACAAGTGATGCCCAGTGCAATTGCTCACCACTCAAAGCCGATGCTCAGCTAGTTCCTGAGCCAGCCCATCCCCCAGTTATATACGGAGCATGATGTCATAAGGTATGGAACATCCCTTGGTCAGTTGGGGTCAGCTGTCCTGGCCGCGTCCCCTCCTGGCTTCTTGGGCACCTCCCCTTCTCGTTGGCAGGGCAGTGTGAGAAGCTGAAAAGTCCTGGGCAGCTTGGCAACAACTAAAATATCAGTGTGTTATCAACAGTATTCTCATCCTAAATCCAAACCACAGCACTAACCAGCTGCTAGGAAGAAAATTAACTCTATCCTTGCTGAAACCAGGACGTACAGTTCATTGTCATCTGTTGTAGTTAAATTTATACAGGTTTGTTATAAAACTCACAGTTCTAGTTTTAAATATATAAGATTTATCTGTTCCATAAAAAAATTCTACCACAAAGTTTACTCAATGCTGTCTTCAGCATTGTATAGTCTTACAATGATGGTAATCTCTAAATTATTTAATGCAAGGATATTTGTATTTCTTCTGTGTATTTTTGCGTTGTATTATGTTATGTATTTACTATGCATTGTAAATAACAAAGAACAGATACATAATTAGTATTAATAATACCTTTCCTAACTGCTTACTAAAACTGTTTAGATTGTTAGTAGAAAGAAACAAACAGCCACTTATATTCTTTAGTTAATAAAACTTAAAAAAAAAAAAAAAAAAAGGTTTGGATTCTGTTGAAGTTCCGTACCTCATCACTCTGGCGGGTTAAGTTTGCTTTTTTACCTTTTTGTTTGACTGATAAATTCGTAGGAGTTCCTCGTTAAAATACACAATTGAAGGCGAAGTATTATGTCTTTATTGCCTTGCTTATCTGCCATTAATTACAGTCAGGTTTTGTACAGCTTTGTGTGCAGTCACCCACACAATAGCCGTAGGACTCGTATGTGTGTGCTGCTGTATTCACGTGCTCCTTGTAAGGAGCTCTAACTCCATTAGTTGTGGAGATTTCCTAACACCTTCTGCGATAGGTTTGCATCTTTGGTGCTGGCTTTAAATCTTCACACTGAAGATTTTTTTTTTTATGGCAAGGAGTCTGCCACAGAGGCTTATTTTTAAGTTCTTGCAGGAATTTTATTGTTTTTTCATCATAAGAAAAGCCTTGCCCAGAATACGAGGAGAAAAATGTAATTGCTATATTCTGTTTAGGTTCCATAGTAAGTTTAGGAATCACCATTTTTGAGGATTTTAGTCTAACATTTTTGAGGATGATAGGATAGATATATGATTCTGAGAATTTAGAAACTGCACCAGTTTCAGGTGTTTTACAGTGTTACATTGCAATGATACTGTGATCCATGGAGAGAAAATGTCATGGTGTGCAGAATGACCTTGAAACTTGATCATAAGTTTATTTGAGTGTAGGGACATGCCCTTTGCTGTTCATATAACAAGTCATGCAAATTTGCTGGCACATCTTTAAACATTTAATCACACACATGTTCTGTAAGAGTGAGTGAAAAGTAAATTATTTAAAAATCAGTGTGTCTTAAGCACCTTCTAGTCCTGCAAAACTCCTAGCCTGTCTGTTCTCTTCTGAAGCCATTAAACATGAAAGACGATTGTGGTTTCAAGTGTGAGAACTAAAAGGAAGGAATTTACACTCCTTCTCCTGGAGGGAATGGTTTGACTTAAACATAGAAGAGTAAAGAAGTGGCACAGGGATAGAAACTCAGAAAGGGTTAGGAGATGCAAGGCAACGAAGATCTGAAGCAGCACTGCTCTCCAGGGCTACATGTAAAACACATTTTTTTTGTGCCTGAACCGCCCATTCCCATCGGTTACAGTCTTCAGTTTCTGGAGGAGGGGCATTTACAGGTGACGGTGGCCACCTTCACTGGGAGGCTCCTCCAGCCCTTTGTGTGGAGTGGGCTCTTCTGCAGCGCGAGGCGGTGGGAACTGTGCCACGAACATCATGTGTAGCAGTACTATGCGGTTAGGTACCACAAATGCAGCACGGAAAATGAGTGAAGATTTGTATCTGTAGTACCTTTGTGCTTCAGTTGCTTATTTCTAAAATGGACTATAAGTGCTATGAAGACGAATTAACTAATTATTTCTAAACCATTCCAATACTACATTGGTGAATATTACAGATAACCTTATGAGAGAAACTGTTTCTTGTTTTTAAGTGGAGTTTTTGGATAGCAAGCCATTCACGAGAAATGAGAGCGTGAATTCTGTGATGAGCTAGAAGTAAATATTAAACAATTCTGTATTCTGTGAGGCAGGGATCTTGTGGGGGGAAAAAGGTGTGTGATCATGGAATTGGACTTTATTATAATTTATACTTTTAAGTTTGCAGTAGTGATGTAATTCTGTCATCCATTAATTTTTGAGTGCTTGAGTCTACAAATTTAATTAGTTAACATATTTTGGAAGATGCTTGGAAGGTGTATATTAAAACATGCATTTATATACAGAATTATGTAGAAGATGTTCTCTTAGAAATGATGGCAGTAGAACTGAGTCTGTTAGATTAGCTGCATGATGTGAACTGTGCAAAGAAGTGTCTATGAACTAGCAGTTGCTATTCGCTTAAGATATCCCTTACAGATTGCTATGAATGTTTTAAATTAAATATTAACTTTTTTAAATTAGGAAAACAAAAATTCTCCATGAGTAGTGCCAACTGCATGAGAAATGTTTTTTCTTTATGTCAATATTTTCATAAAATCAGAACATTTTAGATCCATACATGCTGCAAATGCCTGAATGCCTTTTGAATGCATTGGCTTTCTGTTCTGAAATTTGGATTTTACAGACAGACTAAAGAAAAAAGACAACAATTGGGTATGAAACATAAATGGTTGAAGTCTATTAAATCTATTTTATATAACATTCTTCTGTTTATTTACATATAGAGATTTTGTGACTGCATCTTGGTAAGGAGCACTGCTGTAACTCATATGAACCAAATGTTTATTTTCTCCTGTTGACATCAATAGAGTCACATATGCCTTTTATGAGATACTTAGATTAATCTATTGACCTCTGGCTTTTGAATGAAATGTCGCTTAAACAAAATTGTTTTTTTCGCTTAACAAATTACTGGTAACTCAAGGGAAAGGATAAGTTAAGTCAAAATGGTTGTTGTAGAAAGTCAATAGAGTTTGGATTGAATTCAGAATGTACACATTGAATTAAAAAGAGTACATCCACCCTGTCTACTGAAAAAGAAAGGGAGACCTTAATGATATGGATTTCCAATAACTTAGGGTTTCTCTTCACCTTTTCCGTTTTCTGTACAGAGGTATTATAATAGCAGACTAGTTCGTTAAATTGTGAAATGAAACCAGGTAATGATTTCTCACCCTGGCTGACTGTATAAATGAGGTACATATTATTTTGGAAATGTATAGTCCTTGTATCTCTGATGGGATTGAAGGAAAAACTTGTTTATGATGAGGACAATCAAATATTGGGACAGGTTGCCCAAGAGAGATTGTGCCACCTCCTTTCTTAGAGGTTTCCAAACCAGACTAGCTAAGGTTCTGAGCAACTTGATCTGACCAGGTTTGAGCAGGAGTTTGGACTAGATGATTTCCTGATGTCCCTTCCAATCTGAATTATCCCGTGGTCCTGATTTTGTTCTAGTGTTCTTACTTTAAAAGAATTGTTAGTTGAAATCTGTTTTTTGAGCTTCTGTGAATTACAGTTGGTTTTCATTTGTCTTTAAGATGTTGGAGATCTCACTGAAATCACTGTAGATCATACGAAGGTGAGGAAGATAGATCTGCATACTGTTATCACACATTTACACAAATTAAAAGGACAGATCAATTTGTATGCTATCTCTGATGGATTATGTCTTATTTTAGCTATGTAGCCTTCTTTTTAAAAATGTTTTGTTCAAATACAGTTAATAGGTTCAAAATGTTTAGTATCAATTGGATTATCCCTGGTTTCCTATCTTCATCCTTGCTTTTGCAATAAAGTAGTGCATAAGCCTAAATTAGCAATGGTTGTTATTAATTCTCTCTTTAAATCCCTCGGCATCCTCTCTGGCCCCATTTAATAAAAGCTGCAATACTTGAACAGTAAATATTGTGTAAAAGTTTCATATTTGAAATGAATTTCCTTCAGGCAAATAACAGAAGTAAGATGATATTTTGCAGTGTTGTATATTAAAATAAATATACAGCTAGTTAGAATAGGAACATTTCCTTGTAAGTAGAGCCAAAGAATGTGAAACAGAGCTTTAATTTGATTAAACTTTGTGTGTTTTGAAATACATAACATTTACCAATGTTTACCTATCCCACTTTACATTCAGAGAAGGTGAGTTGCATCTGCCTCAGAGTTTTATTTATAATTTAATATTGAACTTCCAGAATGGATCTCGCCAATTCTTAGCTTTTTATGCGGATTATATTTCAAAAGCCTAATGTATCCTGGACAATAACGCTGCAGAGAGATGGGGGGAAAAAAGTGAGTATCTGATTTCCAGAAAACTGTAGTCTCTCCATGTCTCGTTTTGCTTTCCTCAATAAATTGTATTTAATTTCTTTAATCCACTGGAGGAATAACTCAGCAAAATAATCACCTGTGCGAGAAAAAAGATGAGCTCAAGTGAAGTTAACACCTTGGTGACAATGAGCTTACCTCTCCTTCATTATCCTCTTTATCCTCTCCTTCATGCACATGAAAACTTTGGTTCTTTTAGATGCTATATTCAAAGAAGTCACCTCTGGAGTATCAAAAGGTCATATGCACTGGAGCAATCTAATCTTTGTTAGAGATATAGCTTGTAAAAGAAACTTCCTTACCTGTTCAGTTACATGCATTTAACAGTTTTCAAATGTACGTCAGAAACAGTTTGATAATCTTTTCAATTACTAGAGATTGGTCAAGAATCTTTGAGAGATTCCTTGGAGATACCTATATGGCAGAAATATTTTATCTACATTATATGATGCTATTAAAATCCTTCACAAGTCTGGACATAATTCTTTACAAATAACTATCAAATACTTTCAATTTCCTTTGCACAGTTACAAATTCCCTTTGGAATCAAAGGTTATTCTTCGGAATACTTTTTTTACAGTTTGTCAGACTGTGTGGATCTTTAAAATGTATTGCTTGGCAGAGATTTTAATACCATTTCAAAATATTTTGAAACAATTCAAAGACACAAACAACTGCTAACACATCGTAAAATTTCATATGAATGTGAGCTATGTAAAACATTTGTTTGCTATAGGGCTCGCTCCTCTTCCACATCTCTCCATCCAGATGCTCCATAGAACAGCGTGCACCAGGAAGAAGTTCCAGAGAAAATGTTTCTCAGGAATTAATAGGCAGCAGCACCTGTTAGATCACAAACTTTGTGATTGAAATTGCTTATTGAAAAGGCAAACTATAGATACTCCATAATTAACTCATTACACCATAGCAAGCTTTACACTAAACTTGTGTAATATTTCCCATTATAACTCCCTTTTTTCAGTTATTTGTGAAGGTAAAATCAAACATAGGCAATCTCCATTGTGTAAGAATGTTCTTACAAACACATCACAAATGCTAGAACCTGAACCACATCTTTATAAGTCACTAGAGGAAAAATAAAGGATTTTTTTTAACAGAGCATACAAAGCTAGTTCACTACTCAAAAATCCAGTGTGAAAATACTGTTTAACTAGGGACTTCATATCAGTCTTGCTATCTGAACTTGTAATTACACAAGGATTCGGCATGATATACTACTTAATTTATCTTTCGCTATTCTGTGTATTAATTCTCTGGAGAAGCCAGTTTTGTAATTTGCAGCCCATAATCCCACAGAAGTATTCTTCTCCTGCCTCTGGAGCATGAAGCTACATTGATTTGGGGGGGAAAGCTGCAACGCACTGTCTAAATTCCTCCTTTCTTATAACTGCTGTGAAATATTATGCCCAATATGTGCTTGTACAGGAGGCCTCGGAAAAAGATATTGGAGCAAAAGGAATGTCAGGCCTTCTCAGTTGTTGGCTGACTGTACAAGACCGTGTTATTAAGATTAATGTCTCCACAGAATCCCCCCCTGCCCTTTATTTGCTCCTTTAGTTACATCTGTAGTGCCCGGGGAAAGGCAGCGGCAGGCACGCGTTTGGAGTACGCTCTTCAAGGGCAAACGTTTTGTCATTCCTGGAATCCCACTCCACACGTACGAAGTTCCTGGGAGATCTGGAGGTGTGTTTTTAATGGCATTAATTTATTTTCTCATCTTAGCCACCAGAATTGCAAGTAGATGGAGAGGAGATGAGTTTGGTTTGTAACTTAGTTCCGTTACCAAGGCGGTACGTGGGTGCTGTTCCTATAAACTGAAGAAACAACAGTGTTAAGAATAGAAACTGTATTCTTCTGGCGAATTATTTCCTATAGCAGTGTCATATGCCTTTTGGAAGTTACGTATTTCCATAGGAGAAATCTTCCATCTCACATCTATAGTAGAAACTATAGAATTAGGCGTAGTTTAGGAAAGCAAGCGGTTAGTCTAACTCTGATTGCACTGGTTTATTTTAGAGAGGGTAAATAATTCTGCTAAGGAAAAAAAAACTTATTTCCTTGTGCGTTGTTATTTATTGATGCAGAATGGTATTTTTCAGCAATAGTTTCTTCAAAATTCAGTAATAAAGAACAAGTAGCTTTTACCTTGTTTTCTGTGTGTATCAAAGGACGGCGGGAAGAAAAGTTAAGCTTGAACTCTGATGACCCTTCCTGAGTTCAGTAAACACAGAACATTAAAACTGTTCTAAAGGAACACGTGTGTGTGTTTACTGATTGCACTGAAGAGATAAATAGCTTTCACTTAGAAATATACTTCACTTTAAATGCACGTGCAAGAGAAGTGTTATCTAGAAAGTGCCATTCGCACTGCAGTAGAAGAGGTTTTACAAGTTTCACAGGGTTTTTTTCTGTTTGTTTGTTTTAAAGAAAACCATTGGGCAAATTTGCACTGGCAAACCAGAAAATAAACCAGAATATTTCTTGTATTCATGCTGTTCTCTAACTTTTAAGGGAAAATTTTTGAGATGTACTTGAAAATTGTAATTGTTAATGAAGAGATGGGAGTGTGAGAGCAGTAGCGTTAAGCAGGATAGTAACTAATGAGCCAAAACCACTAACAGCATATTTCTGTCTTTCAGCCTCATTGTTTTACCCTATTACATGCATTTCCCTATACATCCCATGCTTATTGTCATACCTGTCTGTGTCTCAGGTGGAAATTATTTTTTGGGACAGGTCTGCAGTACTGCCAGAGGTCTTACCAAGACCGAGCATGTACCTCCATTCCCGCTGAGACACTAAGTGTGGTGGGAACGTGGCTGCATGGACTTCAACTGTTTAGCAAGAACACTGGATTTTGAAGTAGCACACAGTGTGCGTGAACCTGGGGTGTTAATCAAGTTTCAGGTGCCTATGTGGGCACTATCTACTATTGTGATACTACTGTTAGTAACAGAAATGTCTTTACAAAGCATCCTCTTGGACTGACGAGTGACTCTGAGCAGTCAGAGCTGTCTCCTGCTGTGGAGAGGCAACTGTGTTCTTGGGTCTGCACTAACACCGGCTACCCCAGGCGTGTCAGGAGTCTCGCAGGGAGAATCCCTCAAATAGAACTTTAAACAATTTTTAAGAGAGCTAACACGGGGGAATATCTTTGTCAAATGTCAGTTACTATCAAAATACTATTCCTGGTGTTGATCAGTGTTGCTGATTTATGAACAAGTGCTGGGATTTACATTCCAAATTCCTGATTTATAGAACATGTGACTTACAGGACAAGCCACTGATTTATCATAGTGAAGTTGTATTACAGTTATGTCGGTGTTGCTATTATAAACTCCTGGTTTCAGAGATTTATAACTTGCCTATAAAAATTGCTCTAATTGAAACTGTTTTCTCTCAATTGCCTGGCTATATTTAAAGGCCTGAGAAAGGCAGAAGAAGAGTGACTTTGGTGTGGGTCTGATTCTACACATGGGATTAAGAATATTTTTAGTTCTACAATGTTGCAGATGCTTAATATATGATATTCCAGAAGATTTTATGCTTCTACTGCAGTTGTCTCTCCAGAGACCGAGTGATTACCTTAGACCGAAGTCCAGCAAGTGATTTTTATTCATGAGTGTCTTTGTGAATTTTCTACAAATGCAGCCTTAATCAACCCTGAGAAGTGCTTAATTTGCACAAAAAGCTACGCAATCATTGTCTTGAACTGCCAAACATTTGTTTCTGCATTAAGCTCGTGTCAGCCTATTCCACGTGTGCTTCCATATCGCTGCAGAATTCCACCTGTGCTCCAGAAGTTTCATGAGGCAGCTCCGGGGTGGTGGCATCGGGCAGTCACTGGAGCGGGTAGTCCTTCCAAGCCCTTTGTAAAAATCAGGGCAGCAGACAGCAGTGAATGTGATCCTGTATATAATTTTTAAGGGAGCATCTGGCTTTACCTTTTATGTCAGTGTAGTTGTAATTCTGGCAATTAATTATAATATTTGAAATATAATTCTGGATACCAGCGAGTAGAGACCAGACTGTCTGGCCACACTGATGAAAAAAGTTTGCAGTGCTGTTTGTAGAGACAAAAAAACCCAGCCCTTCCTTCTGCTCCTGTCTTTTCCCCAAGAGTAATTGTGAGAAGGTGGTAAAAGTCTTGCACAGGGCAAAGATGAGAATATATTAAACTGTCTCCCAGAAAATGTGTCCCTCCCTCTTTAATTTGTCTTAGTGGCTTGGCAAGGGTGCAGGTGGGGTGAAGTCATTTGAGGAATGTAGAAGAAAGTTAAATGGGCTGCATATAAAGGAGGTTTAATAAAGTTTGTTGTTTCCTTATGTGTTTGTGAAAGTAGAGAATATCTTACTGAAAAGGTTGAGAAAGAATGAAGGAACAGTAGGAATATATCTTTCTTTTTTTCTTTTTAATATTCAGCTAGTGAGTTAAATTCATTTCTCAGACTTTGAGGGGACAGTTGCTGAAATGAAGATCCAAACAAGACAAAGACATTAAAACAATTATTTCTGTTGTGAATTTGACATTAAAACAATTATTTCTGTTGTGAATTTGGCATGCCCATTTGCCGGAGGCAGTGAGGCCAACAGATTGCTTCAGGTAACATTAATAAACCCAACAACACATTTGTTCTTGGCAGTGCCGGCAGAGAATAGGTGCCATGTTGCCATAGGAGGTTCAGGAGGATGACATTTTTGTTGTTGAAACCATTAACCCAGTAAAATTAACTGATTGAAACACGTTGGGAAAACTTTAGCTCAATTCTCAAAAAATACCCCAAAAGAATCTCAAATGTTAGGATTTATCAGAAGAGAAATAAAAAAAAATAAACCAGAGAACATTATTAAGCTCTTTTGTAAATCTGCAGTGTACTTGCATTCTGAATACTTCATGTACCTCTATTTCTTGCCACTTAAAAAAGAGCATAGTATAATGAAAGTAGCAGAGGAAACTGGAACTGATATTCAAGTGTGTGGAAAGGCTTCCATACAAGGACTAATGATACACACCAAGATGCTTCAGCCAGGAGAAAGGATGGCTGAGACACAAGATAGAGGTCTCTAAGTCATGCATCACATAGAGAAGACCTTTCGGGAATGACATTCGTTGTCGCTTTTGCGGCAAGTAGTAGAGCATGTCAACTGAAATTAAGAGGTACCAGGCTCAAAAGAAAGAAAGGAGTACGCTCAGCCAGGGCAACTCTACCACAAGAACATGATGAAGGTTTACACGGGTCAAAAATGGTGTACACAAACACATAAAAATCTTTTCAGAACTACCTAATATCTTCTGGCTCCTTGTCCTGCAATTCCCTGGAGGTTGGGAGACCTGTTTTAGAGAAATATCGTTGCATACTCACCTTGTTCCGCAGCCACAGTGTGAGGTAACGGTATGTATCCACAGCTCGCCTCTGCTGAGGACAGAAGCCGTAGTCTGACTCGATGCTTATGTACTTACATGGCAGTCCTCAGTATACTTAATGGGATGAACACATGTGCTAGAAAGGCAGTGAGAAGGTTGAGTTGACCAGCAGAGATGTTTGTTACTTTTGTGTCATTTTCAGTGGTTCAATATTTATTTTGCATGGTCTTACAGGTCTTTTTTAATTGAGCTGGACTTTGAGGATTAAAAGCTTGCTGCCGTATGAGGGATTTTTTTGTTTGTTTTGTTATTTACATCCCAAACAATTTGCTTTCTCAAAAAGCTTTTCCAGAAGCTATTGGCTATTTTTCAAACCCCAAAATGGAAACTATCTCATATTGTGTGAGTGACTCAGGAACTCTTACTGAAAAGATTGCTGTTGACTCTTGACTTGGCTGATTTCTTTGTGTAGGAGTGAATGAGGTTGCTTTTGTATCTAAACAAAGAAAAGCCATGCTCCTTTGGTTTTGGCATCCAAAGCACTGAAAGCAGTTATGAAAAAAGGCAAAACTTTTAAATTGTTTTCACTACAATTCTTTCAGTTTTGGGAGTATCAAAACTGAGTTCGCCATTCTCTGATGCTGCCATCGTGTGAAAAAGCGTGCTCAGGTTTCTTTACCTGTTTCTTCCATCTGTAAAGCACATATGGTTATAGTTAGCTAACTCATAGTGACTGTTTTGGTAGTTAATTACTTGATAAATAATGAACAGTTTGTGGTCCATAAGTCTTAAATAAAAAGAAATTAATGGTATTTCTTACTAAGGTTGTAAGAATATTGCCGAGAGAGTTCCAGGGGCTTGTGTGCATCTGACAGAGGCGCCAGTTCAGTAGTCAAGTTAACGTCAAGCCAAGCTACAACAGCAGAATCTTCTTTTTATCCTTATGAAACAATGCCATTTCCTCAGAATTCCTCGTTGTTTGTTGGTTTGTTGCTACTTTCTATCATCCAGCCAGAACCTGAATATGTCTGATCAGGTCTTTTTTTTATGGGGGTTAAATGTCGCTTTTTAAAGGATACTTAATAACAGGTACTTTGTGCCAGAACTCATTTGATGGTATAGACATGTCGCTCTGAAAATGCGTGCTGTAATTTTAAGAGTCAGTCGAGGAGGCTGGAATGATTATTGCAAGATGTGGTGAAATCAATGCAGAGAAACCGTTTGTGTTTCATACTTTATTTAGATTGATCACAATGTGCTTCGTTGAATCCCGTTCTTTGCCATAGAATTGTCTTTCACCAGAGCTTGCCAACGAGGTAGACAAATCACTTGAAAATGTGTGGATTTGGTAATCTTTTTTCATTCAATGATTTGCATAGAAATCCTTTGGAATGGCTGTTCTGAGCTGTTGCTTTGCCGTGTGGGTAGGGTTTTCAGCAATCTTTCCCGGAGTATCCTAGCCAGAGTACAACGCAACCATCACTTTCCAAAGCCGCTTTCTGAAAGATTGATTACTGTTCTCAAAGTAATACCAGTCATGAAATGAACCTGGGGATAACGCTCACAAATTCAGTTTTCTCATTTTTTTTTAGTCATGAAAAATACTATTCTTTAATGTTTATAGTGGAGGTCACTGGAATGACAGATGTAATAAAGTCTATTAATAAAGAATCAAGTATGCAGCCACTCTTTGACATCTCTTTTATTTTTGATTTGATGTCCATATTGTAATAAAGTACCAGCTTGGGTTATGTCAACCAATTAAAACTGAGATTCTGACCGACTTTGAACCCATTTGTTAGTGACATCAAAATTCTTTTTTTTTAATCAAAAGTAAGTCACTTCTGTGGAAAGGTGAGTTAGAAGAATATTCTATAACCATTTAAAAGTTAATCATGATTCTAAATCCTTGACTTTCCACTTCACTTCATACAGGTTATAACCCCCCTTTTTCTGATTCCTTTTGTAGTTCTCCGAGTCCCTGAACATGCATATCGCAGTGTTACTGAAAAAGGATAGTGCTGCTTTATTAGAAGTTCCGGTTAATTGTCAAAGGATACCTAATTTAAGCACTGTCATTATTTTACGGTGTGCTTTAAGAGTTTTTTACTAACAGGGTAGGTGGAATAGTACTGGAAACTCAATTTTTTTTCCCCATCCAACTGTTAATAAAAAAACCTTTTAAAGTACACAGTAATCCATTGTAAATGGATTGTAATTTGTAATTGGTTATTTGCAAATCCACTATAAATGAAATTTAGTTTTTGGTTTATAGTACTCTGATGATGTTTATTCCACTAATCACACTATGCCACTAATCTGAGTGATTTTAGAGTTCATAATAAATTGTTAATCCCATAGCAGACCGTGTTTGATAAAGCATCTCTGCCAGTACATTAAGGGGATTATTTTCCTTAACTGCAAATCATTGGAATCACAAGATGAGCTGTCTTTAGAAGAAGCAATGAAGTTGAGTTTCTCAGCTGTTGATGGTGGTGCAAAGACCCAGGGGAAAACCACAGGGAAACTATAGAATAATTTTTTTTTTCTTTTAATTGTATAGCTGTCCATCCAGGCCAACATTGCCCCTGCTCTGTTTGATGGAAATAAGTAACGGTTCCTAATTCTTGTGTTGATAGGTTTTGCAGCTACTTTGTACTCAACGATCTATAGCTATATCTCTCTTTGATTAAAACAAAGAAGAAATAAAATATATTATGTCCCTACCAAATATGAAAAGTTCCTAGAAGAAATGTAAATCTAGAAAACTTAAAACATCACCAATACAGTTTTTGTTGTGAGAATACATTAGATATGTAAGTTTGTATGGTATAGTATGTTACGTGAACCAATTTTTCTTATAAGAACCCTTCTTTGTAAGTAAATTTGGCGCAGTTTTGTAACATTTGAGACTAGTTGTCATGGAAACGCAAAGCTCAGTGATGTTTTTCAATAGTGCTGATTGGTTAGAAAAAATATTTTGACACCATGTTATTTTCATCTTGAGAACTTGGTTAAAAAACATCTTAACATTGTTGTGTAAAGTCAAGAGCATAACACAGGAGAGGCAGTCATTTAACACAGCTGTCATGATAATATATTACCTTCTTACTACAATTTTTAAAATGGATTATTGTTGCTATGGCATCAGATAACAGGAAAACCCACCATGACTGCTGGAGTACTTTCAGCAAAACAGCATAGCTTGCTTATTTTGATTGAAGAACTATTTTACATATGGCCCACTTTTTATATCTAGCCTTTCACGTTGTGTTCATCTTCCACGCGCCATGTTAGAACACAGCTAAAGGAAAGGGACTCTTTCTAGTTACTTTTTTTATCCAACAGTTTCTAATGTGATCCTGTGGTGGGTTGACCCAGGCTGGAGGCCAGGTGTCCCCCAAAGCTGCTCTGTCACCGCCCTCCTCAGCTGGGCAGGGGGCAGAAAATAGAACAAAAGGCTCGTGGGTCGAGATAAGGACAGGGAGAGATCGTTCACTAATGACCATCACAGGCAAAACTGTTTTCTTGGGGAAAACTCATTTAACTTATTACTAACCAACTCAGAGTAGGATAATGAGAAATAAACCCAAATCTTAGAAGCACCTTCTCCATGCCCCTCCCTTTCTCCTGGGCTCAATGTCACTCCTGATGTCTGTACCTCCTCCCCACCAGGGGCACAGGGGGACAGGGAATGGAGGTTGTGGTCAGT
Source organism: Grus americana (assembly GCF_028858705.1). Lineage (NCBI taxonomy): Eukaryota > Metazoa > Chordata > Aves > Gruiformes > Gruidae > Grus > Grus americana. Next base: position 4,869,798 of record NC_072863.1, on the reverse strand, counting down.
TCATCGCGCATTGTCTCTGCTGCTCCTTCTTCCTCAGGGGGAGGACTCCTCACACTCTGTCCCTGCTCCAGCGTGGGGTCCCTCCCACAGGAGACAGTCCTCCATGAACTTCTCCAACATGAGTCCTTCCCATAGGCTGCAGTTCTTCACCAACTGCTCCAATGTGGGTCCCTTCCACGGGGTGCAGACCTTCAGGACCAGACTGCTCCAGCGTGGGTCCCCCACAGGGTCACAAGTCCTGCCAGCAAACCTGCTCCAGTGTGGGCTTCTCTCTCCATGGGGCCACAGGTCCTGCCAGGAGCCTGCTCCAGCGTGGGCTTCCCACGGGGTCACAGCCTCCTTCAGGTGCCTCTACCTGCTCTGGCGTGGGGTCCTCCACGGGCTGCAGGTGGAATCCCTGTTCCCCACCATCCTCCATGGGCTACAGGGGGACAGCCTGCTTCACCGTGGTCTTCTCCAGGGGCTGTAGGGGAATCTCTGCTCTGGCACCTGGAGCACCTCCTGCCTCTCCTTCTGCACTGACTTTGGTGTCTGCAGACCTGTTCCTCTCACATCTTCTCACTCCTCTCTCTGGCTGCAATCGCTGCTGCCCAGTTTTGGCTTTTTTTTCCCCTTAACAACTGTGTTATCCCAGAGGCACTACCACCGTTGCTGATGGGCTCAGCCTTGGCCAGTGGCACATCGGTCTTGGAGCCGGCTGGCATTGGCTCTGTCGGACATAGGGGAAGCTTCTAGCAGCTTCTCACAGAAGCCACCCCTGTAGCCCCTCTGCTACCAAAACCTTGCTACACAAACCTGATTTATTTTACTGCAGTTGCTTAGTAGAGACCTGGCAAGTATGTTAAAATGACTGAACTTAACCTCGTTCTTGTCAAAATGCAGTGCGTCCGTGTGCCGTGTGTGCCTTGCTGTGTCTGTCTACTTACTGGAGGGCCTTGCAGCTCTTCCCCGGTTTTGTCCCTCAGCGTTTTATAGTTGATGTAAATGACTGGAACTCCACTGACCTAATAAAATCATTTTGAATTAAAGTAGGTAGAAATTGTGCTGAGATTCATAGAGCTTGAAATTTGACCGTGGTCCATTGAAGCCCAGGCGCTTATTTCGTACATTTTTTTTTTTAGAAATGCAGTGTAAATGCCTGGAAATTAGTAAGAGCACGGCCAGAGCTTACTGTTGTCTCTAGAGAAGTGAGCTAGAACAATTCCTCTTCTAACCCTGCAGGCTTTAATCGCCAGGCTAAAAGCAGTAATACAGAAGTTAGCTATGAGATTAGTTTTATTTGCTTTTGAGATTTTGATGCGATCGTTTGGTAATGTGGCATTTTCTATAGTGAATTAGTTCGCCTTATTCTCCTGGTGGGAGGGCTGCAGCACAGAGAGGTGAGTTTCCAGGTGCCGGTTGTGTGGCAGAGCTCAGACAGGAGGTAAGGCTCCCAGCAGAAATCCGGTTCGATAGCTGGAAGGTGCCCCTTTGTGGCCTATTTTACAATAATCACATTGAAAAATGTTTTCAGACCTTCTCGGGATTCTTTGAGAGATGTAGCACGTGGAAGATGCTGTTTTTCCTAATCACGTGTAGTCCAAGGAGCCACATCTTGAGGTGCAAAGACCTTTACTCAGAAGTTTGTTAGTATATTGGCTGTGAGAAAAGAGAAGGTGAAATATTTGGTACAATTTTGTATTGTCACAATATCCTCGTTAGCTGTAAGAAATACTTTATCCTTTCATTAAAGAATTTCCCATGTAGAGGAAGAAAGAGCAGTGTTCAGGATGTGTTTCATTATTTGTAAAAACTAAAATACTTGATCTCTTGTGGCTGTACAAGCAGAGCTGAAGTTGGCCAAGGTTGCCTAATATGATGTGGAAATGATGTTATTAACCCTCCAGTCTAAATTCTTCACCTGCGCTTCATCCGTGACATATTATTAATGTACTGTCTTGTAATGTAAGATACTGCCAAGTTTGGAAATTGTGTTCCTTCAGATGAGTTCTTTTGAGGTTTTCTTCTGATCTTTGTGTGATTTCCGTCATGCTCTGATATATAATTATATGACTAACATCTTTAAAACTTTCAGCATTTGGCTTACTGTTAAATTTGCACAATGAAGAAGCAAAAAAATAGCAGAAGATGAAATAAAAGCTCAAAGTGGATCTGAATCCAGACTAATAATATTTTTTTATTGTTATATACCATTCCTAGGAGCCAAAAGTAAAAAAAACAAATTAGGACCGAGTTGGGTTAGAAATAGCGTATCAGGAAAGCTATCTATGAAAGAATAAAAAGACGTTGTTTGATCATTTTGCCCAGCAAACTTTCTTTAGCTGCACTTTAGTACACCTGGATTTCAATTCATCCCTCATAGAAGCAGCTGAAAATAGATTTCATTTTAGGGTTGTGTACCAGCTTACATCAGGACTGCGCTTTGTCTCATGAGTAAACTTTTAAGCATTAAGAAAGGTTGTATTTAATAGATTGCACTGCCTGCTAGAGACAGAAGACTTCGGCGTCAGTGGCTTTTTCACAGTGAAATAGTTGTAATGAATGTATGGATGGAAAATACAGTACATAAGACTAAAGTATTCAAGATACACAGGATAAACTCTAGATAGTGGCAGCCCAGATAAAGATTCGCAGCTCAGGCTTCACCAGCAAGTAGTGTTGTCTCGTCTCTGACCTCCCAGGTTGTCCCTTTTACCCGTTTTGGTTTTCATACATAGAATGTTTGATAGGACAAGAAAGTAATAAATATTTCCTCTATTAACATACTATAGGATGATAAAAAGAAATTTCATGAAAAATTCAGTATTTGAAGGGATCAAACTACTAATGAAAACAACATACCCTTTTATGACTTTAATAATAAAGAATGTTTGGAGGCATAAGTCATACTTTTTTATTTTACAGTATAAAATCAGAAAAAAAAATCCAGGGCTTTTGTGAAACAACTAAAAAAAAAAAAATTCTTTAAAGCATTTTTGTCCTGGATATTGCAGTTCTAATATTAACACTTATTTGCAAATTCTTAGCAGTTTTACATAGAACTATTGCAGCAGTTAATCACCTCTTACCTATAAAACATATTAGAGAAATAAAGTATACTACAATAGCACGAATATCTGTGTCTCCAAATTCAGGTCATTAAAGAAAAGAAAAAACAAAATGCAATAAAGGTTGAATGAGTACTAAGGAAATAGTTTATTTCTAGTGAGACTTATGAGGCTTGACAACATGTTTGATGAGTCAGTAAATGGTTGGAAGTTAGGAAGGTAATGTGCTGTATGGAAGAAGAATGCAAGCAAGCGTGAGAGAGGGAGGACCAATTATGTACGTCTCCGAAGTTGAGAGCACTACTCGTGGAGCAGTGCTCTTGGGAAACAGGCAATGCAGAAAAAGGGGAAACACTGGGTTTCTTTTCTTGAAGAAGCATAAAATACGTCTAAATAATAGTGCATTGCCTTCAGTACTAAACCATCTGGAGAACATATCTCTCACAGGAACTATAGTCATTTCTGTAATGCTTGACTTTATACCTTTTTGGCTCCATTTTTATTGTTTCCTCCTCGTCTTTACTGTGGATTTTGGTTTTGGTTGTTTGTTGTTGTTTTATTTTTTTTTTTCCTTTAAGTTTATAATCTCCTCTGAATTACTGAGAATTCTCCGGAAACAGGAAATTCTCAACAGTACCAAGGAGATTGTTCCTAAAACACATCCTTGAGAGAAAAGTAAATGATACAGTTTGCAGGAAATGGACTTTGAATTACATTTTCTCTAGCATTTTTAGAAGATGTGAAAAATGAAATTAAATTACTGTTGTCAGTTGTTAAGGTTTTAAAATGTTGTTAAAAAATGTGCACAGTCCTAAAATTAATTTTGGTATGGTTCAGTATATAATAGGGAAAAAATACGAAGTGACATGCTGCATAGAAATAGCGGTGCAAACTTACACTTCTGTAACTACAATTAAATTGAGGTTTTGGTGTTCACAGAAAGCAGCTCACCACATTAAAAATAGAAAAATGAAAACGCTTTTAAAAAGCATTATTGAATGAATTAAAACTCTGGCAAAGGGAACCATTTCCTGTATAAATATATTTTCTTCTGGGAATACCACAGTCCCTCAGTTACTAATCTCAAATTTAGGCCAACATTATCTGGTAAATGCTGTGTTTAATAGTTGGGACTGAATCTATTGAAGTCAGTGGAGACGTTTGTCAGCTGAAGTTCTAACCTGGTTTGGGGGGGTTATTTTGTCCTACAACCTACTGCAAAGACTTTGGTATTGAGAATTAGAAGTGCAGAAAATTTGTTAAACTTAGCTGAGTTCAGAATGTATATATTTTTCAATGTTTCATCCCGTAGACTCTCAACTGTAAGTTTTGACAGTCCCAGATGTCATTATGGCAAACTTCATATATATGAGTAATTTTTTCTGCTACACTATATTTGGCTAATTCCCTTTCTCACTATTTTTTGTGATTAAGGCTTAGCAATTAAAATTCACAACCATGCTTTTCTGTGTGGTTTCCTATTCCCTTAAACTAAAAACAAACAAAAACCCCAGAAACAAAACAAAACAAAAAGAAATTCTCATCATAAAAAATAACAATAACAGTATAATTGGAGCTTGGTGCCATAATTACAAGGCATATTAGAACTGCACTTAATGGCATTGTATTATTACTTTGCACATATAAAAGCTAGAAGACCAAGCCAATAAGCTTAAATAATGGTTTTGCTGAAGCCTCTGAAGCAATAATCAGGTTTTTAAATTCCGTATGTCACTGGGAGTGAAATTCATCCCCCTTTGGAGGACTAAAAGATGGCCTTTAACCCACTTCAGTTTAGATTCTCAAAATAATCTAGTATTGACGGGTAAATGGGATGGTGGTGGTTTGCACCTTTGATAATCAGGATTTTCCTCGGTGTAGAGGTACTGGCTAACAAGAAGCCCGTGGCAGTAGATGTCAGCTGTAGATACGCACTGGGCTTCATGAACGCCAGCGTTACAGTTATCATGCACCTTTCCGGTGTAGGTCTTGGAGACAATTCAAGCTGTGTCACCAAAGTTTCATATTGCCTAAGAAATGATGATTGCATGGGATTCCCATACCGATAAGTTACTGTGTGTGAAGAATTAATGCAGAAGAATTGTCTTATTTTGGTGGTTAGGCTTGGACGCAGCAGATTTGAGTACAGTTGGGATCTTTGAGCACAGAATATTGCAGGTGCCTTTAGCCAGATTGCTTTGGGTATTTTTAGCATGTAATGCTGATATTCCTGAGCTTGCATGGAGAACTTGAAGCCTTGGGAGTTATAGTTTATCAGCTCAGGTAGAGTGATACACTGCTTTCCCTACTGGTTTTGTGACTGGAACTCCTGTGTCTGTATCTCTCAAGAGCAGTAGATGCTTTCTGTGTACTTTGTTTCAATACCTGTGAATTGGGGAATATTTGAAGTGTTAGAAGTACCATCATTTAAACGGGATAGCACATCAAACATGTGAATGGTCTCAGACTGAGTATTGACTAATATACGATGTGAGGGCCCCATCACATATGAAAAAAATTATCACCAGTTGATAATCTTGCACAGCACGAACGATTCAAAGTAGAGGCTTTTATTTCTCAAATTAAAGTCTTATTTAGGTACAGATAAAAATGAATGCTGGCCACAGGGGTGAATGAGTTATCTGGGCGATAAAAATGGACAAATATAATCATGGGGTGTATTAGCAGTACTGAAAAGTCTACCGTTGTTTCGTGTAGTTGCTCTTTCTTTTACTGAGTTGCTAAGTAAGAAAAAAGCATACATAAAAAAGACATATCTCTCATAAAGCTTTTAACATTTTTATGTTATTTCATATCTGCATAAAAATGTGTTTGGTTTTTCAGAAGCAGTGACCTAAAAAGAAAGACGCAGAGTGTTGTTGGCCTGCCACTTTGGCCTCTCAGGCTGACCGTTCTGTCGCCGGGGCTCAGCACAGGGAGCCAGCACGTTTCAAAATTATCTGTCCAGGGAGAAAAAAACTGACTTGGAGGTTTTAGATCTTTTGTTGCTGATTTTATTATATCTATACATTTTTCTCCTGGAATTATTTTAGTATTTGACTTTCTGTAGGTTATGCCTGTGACAAAATTTTCCTTTCATTAGAAAACACTGAAGCAAGAACAACCGATACTCCAGTGATCAGAGCATTCGTTTGGGGGGGGGTGGGGGTGTCGTCAGCTTTAAGCCCCCAGTAGAAATCAAGCTCCATAGCAACTCCCACCAATATTTCTTCTCCATTGCAGAGGAGTCTTCTGATTTCTAGTGTCTTTATATTCATGCATATTTTATGCCACTATATCCATACAAAACCCATTGGAAAATTTTGCATCTGGCAGTATTTATGATTGTGGATATTTAAACACTGATAACTGTATATTTGGAGCATTAATGAACAGTTCTCAAGTTCAATCTACATGGGAAAGTAATTATGTGGATCACTGATTAGGGAGTCTCCCTGGCAAAGTTGAAAATTGTCCTGAAAAAGGTGATTTAATCACCAGGCCTTTGCAGTCAACACAATGCCCTTATGCACAGTCTTCCCTAGTGTTCAAAGCTCAAGCCTGAGGAAATCGTAGTCCAGATATAAGCAAACTAAAATTTTTATTCTGTCTTACCCAAGACTTGACAAAATCAGTCACCTAGGGATATTTTAGAGTACTGTCATGGTGGAACTTTGGGAAAGGTTCTTCTACTGAAGAAGATTTGTGAGCTGATGATAATTAGAAAATTATGTTCTCAGTAGTTGAAACATGAAATGCCAATTTCCACAAGGAATTATGAGACTATGGCTGACAACAGCAAAATAGTTACTGCTCCTTACCCTCTGCTGCAGTCCTGGAAAGCATGATGGGTGGCTATGTCATTAAGGGAGAGACAGGAGTCCACAAAAGCTAAAGCTACTTCTAGAAGATACAGCAGTTATCTTAGTGACAATATTCTCTATCTCCACCTCTTTCGTTCCGCAAGTGAAGAGGCAAGGAGGCTTTCCAGAACTTCCTTCTGTGGCTTTTTGAATTCACTGTATCTTTTACCATGTATGAATAACTCATATTTTTGGAACAGTCTCATTCTATTTTGCATTTTATCCTGTTGAGAGACCTAAAAAAATAACTAGAAACAGACAGCATGATTCTCACCTCTGCCTGCCTCTTAAATTTAATTTTAAATTTTCAGCGATCCGCAGGATCAGTGATGAATCTTCTTGACTCCACAAACACCATAAAATACCATCAAGACTCCCATGACACTTCCACCTCAAACATACAGATGATAAGGAGTACTCTAGGAATATCTTGCCGCAAAAGATGACAATTCTTTAAGCAACGTGCTTCTCAGTGGAGCTGAGCATTGCGTGCCGTTGGATTGCCGAGTCCCCTGGCATTGTTAGGATCCACATCTAAGGACCCACATCTCTGCTAAGATGGCTCTTTACACAGAACTCAATTTACTGAGCAGCCCCTCTTGCTGACACAGCTTTTCACCTCTTACACAGGAGAATGGAAGCAACCCTGGAACATCTCATGAATTATGTATCTCTCTTATGTATGAGTCATACTCTGTTCTGGAACTGTGCAGATGGCTGCCAGATCCCTCACTGGTAAAACAGGAGATTCTGTATTGCTTTGCTTCCTGGAGACTAAAACAAAGCATAACTACTGTGGCAGGCAATGCTGAAATACTGTAAAATTCATTCTGCTCTGATGCAGTACATTTACTTCATCTCTGTATTAACAAGAGAAAATATATGGGAAAATTTCTGCCCTTTTTTAGCCATTTTATCCTGGCAGATTAGAAAAAAAGGCTTTAATTACAATGTCTAGTGGATCTTGATTCAAGCCCTAGCAATCTTCAACCAAAAATTCTATTTTGATTCCCAGATGCAAAGATAGATCTTTCCTAGAAAAATTGGTTGTGGTGGTGCAACTGATAGAAGCAGCTTCATTGTGCTGATAGCAGCTTACAGGCTGCACAGAAAGCCTCAAAATAGTACGACGTGTATGCAATTAAATGGAATGTAAAATCCAAATTGATTTGTGCCTCCTTTCCTTATCACAACAGTCCATCAGAACATAGTAAATGCATTGGAATAATGGAAAATCCACTTGCTCTTTTCTGTGCCATCTCTTTCAGATAATGTCTCTGAAATACCTGAGGAATGTTTTTACAGTACAGTTGTTTGGTTGGCTTTATGCGAGCAATTTGCAGAGCTCTTTTCAGATATCCACCTACTAAACAGAAGTGAAGCTAAAAGGCAGAATGTGAAAAATACTTTTTAATCTGAGAATTTTGAATGTTCCATGTCTTAAGTCTGTAGAAAACAGGTGGGTTTTTTCATTCTTTTTTTCCTCCTTTTTCTCCCCTAAAATGCTTTCAGCTCTCAAAGAACAGTGACATCCAGTGGCAGGTTGTTTGATCACATGTCCGAGTTTTGCTGTGTGAACATTACATAGTGGTATTTTCCCTTATATTGAGATTTAAAAAGAATGTAGTCTTTCATGTTGTTTTAGGTTACAGTAGTCATTCATCTACCCTTGTTTGTTTCTAAAGGCCAAAGAGCTTAAGTATGCCAAATGATTATTGCTGCAAGATAATCTCTGCCCCTAGCACGACTAGTGTTCTTACCTGGATCGAATCACAAAGATGTATTAAACAACTGGGCCTCTTTGTGCAACTGTGGTTAGTTCACGCAACCTAGTGGAACGTTATTAGTTTTAGTAAAAGCATCTTAAGAACCAGAATGCCACCCTTGACAAACAGATCAGCATGTTACGAGTTTTTATACAGGTTACTGGCATCTTCAGGGGGGTAGGGAATCTCATTTAGTGGATCAATTCTGTTAGAATTTCAGAACTGTTGGTGATTGTGTAAGACTCCGTATGCCACTTCTTATTAGGAAGGCTGCATACCGAGGCCCTGCAGATACAGTTTGATCTGCCAGACACTGTCCGCATTTCTCTGTACTTGGCCCGTATCACCAGAAGGCAATAGAAGTGTTAAATAATCCTTGTTACCTCTCAGTTTTGTTCTGCCACCTTCCTCTCACAGCACTTTCTGCTTCCAGTCTTCCATCCTTCCCTATTATTCACTTCTCCCTTTTTTTTATCCATTTCACTGCCCTCTTACTTTTTCTGCTTCCCCACTTCCATTTTTCTTTAACCTATGCATGTTCTGTAATGAAATTGAAACGAGTACACAGAAATGTGAGCCAACCTTCATACTTCAAAAATTTAATTTGTGTTCTGCATCTTTTCCTCTTCATCCTTTTGGGTGTTTGGTCTAGTTTAAGTGGAAGCTGTTCAAAACCATGTACTGGTTCCATTCTGCTGCAGTCTGGCATAATCATTAATAATGATAATTTTTCTACGTTATGAACTTAGACTGTGTTTTATGGCAGCGGATAAATAGAAGAGGATACATCATCACAGAGAAGTTAACCACCTTTAATACACAGGAATTTATTTTGGCTGCTTATGTTGAAGCACATCAGATCTGATTCATAGATGCTCAGAGCACCCATAAATCCAAGGAAATGAACAAATACATGGGTGCTTTATGATCAAGTTGCTAGAATCTCAAGGACTCAAAAATTAGTGAATTTTCAGACAAAACAAATATCAAGTTGTTTAACTATACTGTAGCCAGTGGTTAATTATGCTGTTGGCCAATGATGATACCAAATAGTCATTCTTGGTCTGGTGAGCAATGAAAGATAGCGGCCCTCAGGAAGAAGTGAAAGGCAATCTGCTTCAGAAGATCGCTCAACACTTGGGAGTCGATAGAATTGAAATTTGCCCCATTCCCCTTAGCACTGAGAAGAATGTCTTCTGTGCTGAGTATAGATTACCGTTTCATGCTGGCTTTGGCCTTAGAGATACAAGACAAGAGTCTCACTGGCTTTATGATCATTTACTGAATTACTCTCTGACTACAGCAGTTGTGATCCAAACCCAATTCCCACTTGCTTTCTCCCTCCTATATTATCCCACCTATATCTCCATGGTGTATCTGTTCTCCTGTCAATATCCCATAATAAATAAATAAATACTGCTGCTGTTTCCCTTTATTATTGACACACCTATTGTTGTTTGGTTGAAATTCGCCCAGGAGTTGTGCTGACTAAATGCTGAGGAGAGTGTGCTGAGTAGCCACTGATACTCCCAGGAGCCCAGCTCTTCATTCTTGGTGGGACGGGTTTTTGAGGGTGGATTTAGACCAAGTCCATCTGTTTATGACAGACTGTCCATCATGGTACAGCATCTGCTATGAAAAAAAAAAAAAAGTAGTTGATTGGCTTAAAACAAATGAAAGTAAGAAAAGTCTCAATGCACAAAAACTTATTTGATGGGAGAAATGTCAGAAGTAATTATACTGAGTGAATGTAAAAAAACCCACAACCAAACAAATAAACTTGTAGAGCTAATGTAGCTATTAGAAGGAATGTGTTTATGCCCAGATGAACAGCTGTCCAAAAAATTCAGTTAGATTAATGAACAGCACATGAATTTACTGACAGCTGGTAATTCTGTTAAGCATAGCAAACCTACAGGCAAAGGATATCGCAACAACACCGTTTTTAAGGAAAAATTAACCAGAAACCATTTTTATACAAAAAAGGTGCGTGCCCACGTACCCGTGTATGAGGTAAGCGAGCGTGTCGGTGAGAGCACATTTGCAGATGTACTCTCAAAGTAACTAAAGTGTTTTCAGAGCAGGGGAGGACTGAGGTAGGTAAGACGCGACACGGAAAACTTCTCCTAATGAATGAACAAAAAGTAGACGGGAATTTGGATGGTCTGCAGTAGTTGTTCGCCTCCGGCATGCTCGAGGCATATTTAAGACACGTAAGGCCACATCAACTTAGGAAATAACATTACTTTGTTCTATGGTCTTATGAACTAACTTGGCTTCTTGCAAAACTTCCATAGCTTTTGATCTTCTTTTTTTCTTCTCCTCATGTTCTTCTGCCAAAGTAGAAAAAGGGGCAGAATCGAAATGCATAAATGCATGGCTTTTATGTGAACTGCATCTCTAACGACTTCCCTTTGTACTTGTATAAATTTCAGCTACTCTGACCAAGTTGTTCTTATTAAATCTAGCCCTCTGAGTCTGTATAATGCCTGGAGTGAGTTCAAGAGGACTAACTTTCCAAATGTAAATGCAGTGTGAGGTTAACACTTGCAGTGGAATAATTTGAAGAGTCCCTGAAGTTGCTATCGCGCAGTCTTTGTCGTTGACTCCTTACTGCTTGGTTTCCTGGAATAACATCTACATGGCTGCAGACTTAAATTGCGTAGAGGGAAATTGGGCTTCAGGTCTCCCAGAAAAAGCGATAAAAATATAGGTGAATGTGTTCATCCTGTAAAGGGAAATGAAGAGGTGGTTTGACTATGGATGGAAATCATCTGATAAACTGACCAAATGAAGACTTTCTGTTAGACTTTCTGATAGATATTTAAATCAGACGTGGTGTCAGTACAGCACACAGGATGATGTAATAGCAGGAACCATTGTGCTTAGCAGAGTTGCTAGGTATTGAAAGATAACAGCAGTCACTGCATTTAATCACAAGTCTGTCTGCTTTGCCAGTCTACTTTAAAAAAAAAAAAAACCCACCCACTTGTTTGGGGGATTTTTTTTTTTGCGGGTGTTTGAAAAGAAGTTAAAGCTGGATCAGTGACCTGAGTTGGTGCTAAAATTACAGATACTTTTGTCACCTAAATTTGAATATGTTATTTCAAATAATTTCTTTTCTGGTTTAGCTGTGGCTGATAATCTATTAGGAAAAATAGAATAGAATTCCACACTGTTATTGTTTTGTTACGTTGTCAGAGGTAACAAAACCTCCATGTTACATCAGGGAAACTAAACATGCTTGCGTTTTCTCAGTGACTTTACATCATTCCTTCTTACAGACTGCAATGACTAGGTTTTTCATGACAACAGTGTGAATAAATTAATATACTTGTCTTTAAAATGAGGAGGTGATAGTCTGAGAATATGAGACCTTACCGTATTCTACAACTTCTACAATTCTTTTCTTAAATAAAAATCCATCTGAAGGGAAAAATACTTCATTTTCTATTTCCAGTAAGCGTATGGAACTTGGATTATGTGTTTTTGCGGAATAGAAGATGGTGAGTCAAAAGGCCTGAGCATACATAAGGGCTGTTTCTCACTTAGTGTCAAGGTATTGGTGTTTGACGTTTCTTGGCTGCTGTGGCATTACTGTGATTCATCTCAACATATTAACATAACAGAACATGACTGATGTAACAGCATGTGACATACCAAAACAACACTATCAGAGGCCAAGGAATTCCATTTTTAATACTGCTGCAGAGAGGCCATTAATTTTTTGAGACTTTGTTTTCACTCTCAGACTTGCTAAATTTTTGTCACTTTGATCTGAATCCAAGTGAACTTCTGAGATGTTATGAGCAGAGTCTTTGTCTTAAAAGCCAGAAAGTCCAGAGACAAGGCCCTGAAACAAAATCAAGGTCTGAATGTAACAACATTTATAATGGACAAAACATAAAGCAAAAAACCAGTATTTAAATTATGGCTTTTTCCAAAATTTCTTGGTTTTTTATCAGCATAGTTTAGAGGTTTGCTTAACCACAAACCTGAAATCAGAGTCTCCTTTCAAGGATTTTGTTCATTATGAACTTACAAAGACGTCATAATCTTCAAATGATTTTTTTCACCTACAAGTTATTGCTTCTTACAGAGGTAGAATTTCACTGTATACAGCCTTTTGTCACTTGGCTTCTGGATGTCATCCATGGTTGGAACTGAAAATACTATCGCTGTCATATTGTTTTGATTGTTCCAGAATTTCATAAGGTTTGCTAAGCTTTCCAGCAGTGTATCCAAGGCTGAGTGGCCCCTGGGAAAGGGAGGGCTTGGGGGAGGGTTGCAGTTAGAGGGCCAGCTCAAGTCCCCATGAGAACTCATCCACTTTAGACTCTCCTCGAGCTCTGAAGTTTGCACTGTTGATGTCTTTTGAAGTGTGTTTTACATGGTTCCATGTGGTTTCTGTTTTCCTCATTTGGATATGGTCACTCCATCATTTTCTGACCCTGCTATTTTAGATATATCTAGAGAAGTGGTGTCAAACGGTACGTACATTGTCACACTGGACAGCTGTGCAGAGGTGGTCTCCCCTGAGAGAGGATCCAAACCTGATAGGTTAGAATTAATAGTAGAGCAAGGCTTGGATGTCAAGCTTGAGAAACTGAGTAGCAATGACCACTTCAGTTAAAAATAGACAGGCCTGTTAATCATCAAATCTGATGAATGTGTTAAAACTACAGCCATCTTTTCTTCAGGACATCCCACTGTGGACCAAAAGGCTGAGGCCAGAGAGAACAACAGTAATTTTTTCTATAAGTAGAGAAAAGAAGAGGTGAAAAAGTCAAGAATCTTTTGGGATCTTTTGTGTTCAAAGATGAAGGTGAACCAGTGTGATTCTTTTTTCTGGTCTGTGTGTACTTTCTCTAGAAATATAAGTAGTCCTTGGATAATTTGTACAAAATTTCTTCAGCAATATAATAGAAGGCTAAAGGAGTTTAGGAAAACTTTTTTATTAAGAAGAGTTTGAATATTTCTTTCTTCACCATCATTGGAAAACATGGGGCTTTTGTTATTGTAATGTGATTTTTGCTATTGGTGGTTACTCCAGAAATAGAACAAGTACTGTCCTGGAGATCAGAGGTTTTTTTTCTGTCTCTGAAATACTGTATCTTAGATTTTTAGCATATAAAATAGCAATCAGTGAGTATTGTGCTTTGTTTATTTATTTATAGCTGTGATGAACATCATAAAACCAGAAAAACTGAAGTAGAAGAAAGGGCTGAAAAAATGGAATGCAAGCAGGAAAGGGAAAGAAACCATTAAAGAAAGATGATGTGTCTGGTGCTCTGCTCAACTATTTGACAGATACTGCTTACAGAACACACTGGAGCAGTTTAGATCTCACTATATTAAATTAACCCAAAGTCAGCACAGTTATAAACTCTTAGGAACAGATTCATTAAGAGTGGTCACTTTAAACCAAGTTTTTTCATCTCTTCAATACAGATTTCTAGCTCTGCGTTTATTTTGCTAGTAGACACATCTGCTAGATTGTCAAATACTGAAAACTAGTTGGGTCTAGGTGGATCCTTTCCCTGTTTATACGAGGCTCTTCTGTTTTGAATGTTCGCTTTTCAGACTGTTGCTGAAATAAAATGATCACGGAGTTACGAGATTTACTTGGATTTCAAGCAACAAAGAAAACAGATTACTTCCATTTCACTATAATTTGACATTTTGAAGAACGTTCTCTGCAGCTGTCTTCTGCCAAATACCTGATACGTAATTTATAGCAAATATCTTTTTTGAGGGGAGAAGTACAAATACAAAGTTTTGGGTGAATCGTTTGTCATTTGTGTCTAGTCTTTCTTAGTTTATTACATTTTGAACGACAAGATTAACATTTGTGATACGGCTTACTGAAATTTTCTGGCTATCAAGTTCAGTCTTACATATTGCAAACACCTTCAGCATGTAATTTCCTTCATAAACCCCAAAATCTTTCTTTTAGGTTATTATGGTTTTTTCTTCCACTGTCCTTCTGGGAAGGCTATTCCAGAAAAGATGCTCACTACCTTTTTGGTTGAGGAGTCTTGTTCTGGTCTCTAGCATATTCCTGTACCTATGACATGATATCTGTTACTCTTCCTGTACCTATGACATGATGTCCGTTACTCTTCTGCTGGAAATTGCTTGAAGACACATTTATTTATGTAAACTACGTTTGCCAATCAATCAGTGGTAATGGGTTACATGATGTGAATATCAGCATTCAGATATCGGTATTCATAAAAGACACAAATAGTAGAGTTTCATGGAAAAGTAATTGCAGTCTTACATCCGTAAAGCATGTTAGTTATAACTGAAATAGCTGAATTAACTACATACCTGACTTGAGCCCCCAAATGTAAGTACTTTTCTCTTACCTATTATCATCCATGCAGCAACTTCTTCCTCTTAAGTAGAGGGTTTTGATAACCCATCACCCTTCTATCACATGTAGTTAAAAAGTGAACCTCTGTTTTGAAACACAAAGAATAAATAACCATCTTTGGAGTGCTAATCAGCTGGCGCTAGTAGAAGAGTTTGTCATCTCCTCCTCCTCCTCTTTACATTAGGATTAGTTACTGTCAGATACTTACGGAGTTCCCTCCTCCTTAGATTGAGACTTATCAAGAGATACGCAACCCGCTGGGTTCATAACAGTACCATGTACTTGCTAATATATATATATAAATAGTATTATATACGTGAGAGATTTTATTATATGTGAGAGATTAATATTATGTCCTTAAGATAACACTTTGAAGCACAAATCAAACGATTTCATGTGAATGGAATATTCTTCATTTTGTTCAAATATTAGTGATGGGTTAGTGTAATGAAGACTCCATTTTGTTGAGTGTGCCAAATTTCTGACTTAAGTGGGATATATACCTTGTGTGGGGCATAGCGTCTTTGGTATATGGTAATAAATCAGGGTCCCATTGAATTTTTGCACATAATTGTGCTTTACAGTTTTGGGGTTTTTTTTCTCCTGTCTTTGAAAGAATGGTATAGGGAAATAGAAGAGCCAAGGTAGATGCCAATCCACTAAATACTATTTATTGTGTTTTCACAGCTAATGACTTTGCCTGGGAAATATATGCAAGTAGTCTGTGATATTAACGTAATAGACTTATGCCTACTCAGTTCCATGTACTGTCCTCATCTACCTGAAAACTGTGAAGGAAAATAGAAATCTGAAAACCGTCAATGGTAGACACTCCTATCCAGAGGAGATTGTTATCGTTCTTCCATCCTACTGCATGTCATGGGCCAAGAGCATTTTGTGATACCTGCAGTCTGAAACCCATTACTTGTCATAGCTTCTGCTTTCTCTCCAGCGTAACTATTAGGAAATATGCATGTATCTTTTAGTGATTTCCATAGAATTTTAAATACTCAAGTGTGTAAATATTTGCTTTTTAATGATCATGAAAACTCTGACAAACCCCTCTTACCAGAGGTGTCAGCATATACCCTACTGTCCTGAAGAGTAGGATACAAGTGGTAGAGGAAGATTTGAATAGTTTTGATATATGAACTAAGTTACATCGCCTGTTATAGATATCCATTTCAAAGGTAGTAATTTATGTTGTGTAAGTAATAAAATATTTTCACTATTACTTCCATACTGGGCTATTAATTGTTTCTTCCAGGCTTATTTCTGAAGGGCTTTCTTGATTCTTAAGAAAACAGAATTTGTATTTCATTCGTAGAATTTTTTTTAAAAGCTAGATTTCTAATTTTTTTCTGTCATTGCTAGAGAATCATTAGCAACTGCTGCAAGATTTATATTCTTGGAAATGTCTACAGTAGATCATAGTCTTTAACTACTGAGGAAGACGCAGGGAAAAGAAAATGTGTGTTTAGACAAGATGAATTGTGTTTGTCTTTCCACTTAGTTTTGAAATATTTATGTGTATTCTTGTAACATTACATTAGAGAATTTGCATGTTATCCGCACGTCACAACACATTAAAGTTGATTTGACCTTAAACTATATTAAAACAAAAGTGTGAATGGCCGTAGGAGTACTTTACATATAATACTTCCTACTCACAAATACAATTACCTCTTAGCCTTCTTTTTTTTTTTTCCTGGAAGATTTTATTTCCTAGATTTGCATTCCTGTATCACCTTTGTACTTAACCATATTTCACTGCAGTATACAGATATAAATGAATTTCTGTGCCAGATCAGCTGAGGAATAAGCCTAATCTAGTACTCCATTTGGTAGTAACCAGTTGTCGTGGTTTAATGCCAGCCGGCAGCTAAGTACCTCACAGCCGCTTGCTCACTTACCCCAGTTTGGAGGGGGGAGAGAATTGGAAGAGTAAAAGTGAGAAAACTCATGGGTTGAGATAAAGGCAGTTAATAGGTGAACCAAAAGCCACACACGCAAGCAAAGCAAACCAAGGAATTCATTCCCCCCTTCCCATGGGCAGGCAGGTGTTCAGCCACCTCCAGGAAAGCAGGGCTCCATCACGTGTAACGGTGACTTGGGAAGACAAATGTCATCACTCTGAACGTCCCCTCTTCCTTCTTGTTCCCGCAGCTTTATGTGCTGAGCATGACATCGTATGGTATGGGATATCCCTTTGGTCAGTTGGGGTCAGCTGTCCCAGCTGTGTCCCCTCCCAACTCCTTGTGCACCCCCAGCTTCCTTGCTGGTGGGGTGGTGTGAGGAGCAGCAAAGGCCTTGGCTCTGTGTAAGCACTGCTCAGCAGGAACGAAAACATCCCTGTGTTATCAACGCTGTTTTCAGCACAAATCCAAAACATAGCCCCATACCAGCTACTGTGAAGAAAATTAACTCTATCCCAGCCCAAACCAGCACACTAGTACCAGATATTTTAAAGAAAATTTTTAACATATTTAAAACATATTTAAACCAATATGTTGCTGATTGATGATACCCTGTATAATCATATACTTCATTTACAAACGTTTTATTGGAGAAAAAAACATTCTTGGAAAACTCCTTGCTATTGGAACTCCAGATATTTTTGGGTTTGGTTGTCATGCTGTGTTGTAGTTTTTAGTGTTTCTGGGTGATAGTAGTGGAAGCAATTCCAGTGCTTAATTTTGTACAATATAAATCAAAGACCTCTTTTCACATTTAAAATACACTCCTTTTTCAGATTTGTCTCAGCGATTTTTCCAGAAAGAGAATTCAGATGCAGAGGGTAATGAAATCGGGGTGATTAGCGTGTGTGGGCAATAGAAGTACAGCATAGAGTCACATTGAAAATCCAAGACCTTGTATAATTTGAGTAAATTTGAACTAATCTATGGCTTATTTAGTTTGAACATTCCTGAGACCTGCTTGAAGGAACACTGCCTGCAGGTCTGTGGCATGGGAGACCACCACAAGCACAGAATGGCAGCTGCTTTTAATTCCCAGTTCTTCCAGGAGCTCCAATTATTTTTCGCACTGCCAGCATGAGTGGGGGCCAGTCCCAGAAGGGCTAGGACATGGCTGACAAAGGCAACAAGCAAGCGTGATCAATGCGCGAAGCTAAAATACTCATGATGGAACGCAACAGAGAAAATAACTGCAGTAAAAATCCTCTTCATCACCTTCATTATGCCTTGACTGCTGCACTGAATGCTAGACAAGGTGAGCCCACTGTTCAGCAATTCCTGATAGAGGAGGCTCAAAACATCACTGTGTGTCCCCTCTGGTTTTTGTGGACTGAGACATTTAAAAAAACAACCCTCAATTATTTCTCATTTGTCCCCCCTGTATTTATTCATTAATCAGCACTACTACTGATTGTGCTACCAACGCAGCTGTGCATTCCCCAGGTTGCTGTGTGCCTCACACAGCTCTCAAGTAGCAACACTCATTTATTTCAAAGTGGTATCACTGAAATTTAAAGGTCAATATTGGCTCAACTCATCTGTGGGTTTGAGTGCTTAAAAACAACAGCAGCAATGTGCATGCACACACAAAGAAAATCCCTGGTCAGCTGCTTTAAGTCTAAGCGATTGCAGTTATCAAAAGTGAAGATGTCTTCTGGGAGCTGATATTTCCTTTTTTCTATAGGCAGAAAGCATTGCCATATAAGAAATATTTGTGATTTGGTATTTCTTTGTGAAAACCTGGAAATTTTTTTGTTGAGAAACTTTCTTACATTCAGTCACAATGAATGCGTCAAAAAGTTCTATTATTTTTCTATATAGATGTTATTAATATGAGGCACCTTAAATTCATGAGAGAGAAAAAACCCAGAATGGTCAGGAAAAAATATTCTTCAATTTCAAAAAGAAAATATTCATTTGATTTAAAACGTTTAAAATATAATAGCAGAGACTGTCAAAGAGCATCATAATTTGAGTAAATAGACATTATCACACATCATAAGCAAAACTTTCATCAGTATATTCAGTGAAAGGCATATGGAATGACAGGGTTTTCCCTGTCCTACCCATCATGATTCTTAAGGTGTAGACTACTTCTTTCCATTAATTCTGTATATATGCCTGCATATTGTATATTTTTCTGTATATGGAGCTATGCACCTACCTTTCAAGTCCTACTCTGCAAGTTCATTTGCAAAAAGACAAGACTTAAGTTATATCTTCATTACATCTTTTACTTATAGTAAAATGATTTGATTTTGCAGCTAGGAAGATAAGTTTTATAACATACCTTTTAATTCCTAAACCAATTCTCTATCAAGGAGCCAAGAGAGGAGAAAACCCAATAGATATGTTTGTGTGGTTTTTTCCCTCAGTGTATGGCTGTGCATGGTCCAGAGAGCTTCTGCTGCATAAAGCTTTGGAACCTTCTGATCAATAACTAATGAATAAAATGCTAAGAGTATCGAATGTCATTTATAGTGGCATTCATGCAGGAATCTCAAAGTTCTTAATATCCTCCATTCTCACCCACACCACAGAAGTAGGTTTGGCTTTCATGGACTGATACAGATGAAGCGTTATGTGTCCAAGGTCGAAGACATTTAATGTATCAGAAAGAAGATGGCTTCTGCTCCATTTCCCTACTGGTACAAGTATTCAGCTGCTACCAAAAGAAGGAATATTTTCTGAGCTCTTCTCTTTTTTTGTAGAGTGATGTGAGATGATTTTTCACAAAGCCCTTTTGTTATGCAATCTGTAAAACAGAATTCATCAGTTTTCTTTGTAGCATTTGAGTGTCTTCGTCATCCCTTATATATTCCACAGCTGAAGTCAATTAGAACCTTCCACTGACTTCACCCCTAACGCAACAGGGCTCATGACAAGAATTTCTTCATATTTAGCCTAGAAATGAAGGATTAAAGGTTTTTCAATCCCATGGCTTCCAGTAAGTGCTTCAAACCTTTGAAATGTAAATTCAGTTATTTCTTTTTTCAGTTTTTTGCACCTTATTTATCACAGGCATCTAGAAAAGGGGCCTCCACCATACGAGCAAGCCAATTGTGTCAGCCAGGCTGCAAAATTATTGGTGATTATGATATGTGTTATGCTGGCTTGTACATGTGTGTGGAGCTCTCACCAGACAAGTTGATCTGGATGACCGTGAGACTTCCTTTTGGACGCAGGCTTTGGGGCCTGGAGTTCTTGATACTGTGCTTGACATGCCAGATATTTGAAATGAACTGACAAGTACCTGTTAAATGTGTTATTCTGATACTGAGATAAGTGCTGATTTTCTTCCTGTTGTGAAACTAAAATTATCATAGGGAGTTCAGGCTGTGTAAGCTGCGATAACAGTCTGATGATCCTACAGTGAAGAAAAAAGGTTCAGTTCCTGGTCTTGGATCGAACTTCCCCTTTTCCTATGGACGCATGCCTGACTCCACATGGCTTTAGGTGAAGAACTCCTTTATCAGATTAAGGGATAAAACATTATTCGAGTAGGACAGCTGCTCAGCTGGTATGAATTAGCATAGCTCAGTGGGAGTTGACAGACATATGAAGGATTAAGAACAGCTCAGGGCCTGGCCTAACATCATTCTAAACATCATTTCTTAGCATAAGCCTTAAAAACCTTTCTTTGACATAATGCCAGGGAAAATACTAGGTAACAGCACAAGTCTGGCAAAACTTGCTGCCCATTAAGAAAATATCTTACCCTAAGGAATGAGCTTTATAAGCTTCTCCAAGCAGGATGATAAATAACACCGGGGAAGCTGACTCCATGTACCAGGGATGAGTGTTGTGGATACTTGCATTTTATGCGTTCAGCATTTGTCTGGCAAAAGGAATGGGGTTTTTTCCCCCATTTAGTTTCATATTGGCAGGGTTGCAAGCCAGTGTTGTGAACGTTACTGAGGTGTGGTCTGAAGGGTGTACCAGAGCTGGTCAGTAGCTGTGTGTGTGTGGCGGCTTGGTCTGCTTGAACTCTCTAAAAGTTCTTATTCTCTCCAGCATCACGTCTTCATCTGGCCTGAAGCTTCCATTAGGACAGAACTTGAGCTTTCTGGGCCTATGAGACTCAACATTCAAGTCTAAGTCCTTATTTTCCACATTCTTCTAGGTTTCAGAAACCCCCCAAAAGGTAGACAGAGCTCAAGCAGTGAGAGGAACATCTCCTGTACACATCATGCTTTGTTTACAAGAAACTCATTCAGGCAGACAGCAAGTGCCGCTCCATTTTTCACATGCAATGAGTCAAGCTGCTTGCAAATAGCAGTTTCTCACCAAATGAATCCGTGTTCTAGTAAAGTGTAGGCTTATCACTTTTTTCTTTCTAAGATCTTGTTATTTAAAAGTAACTTGTATATATTTGTATATTTTTGAAATGCCATCATGAAGATTTGTCAGCATTTACTGATTTACAGAGATACAGAAAGGAGAAGCACATTGTACCACTCCAGTGTTACTCACCATTTGGACAGGTTTAGGGCATGATAAAATATAAGTTCTGGTGCTTCTGCCAAGAGTTCAAGATTAACTAAAGATGTAGCATAAATAATGGCTGTTACTTATAATCTAATACTTGCACTATGCTCTATATGGAAAAAGACTAGGATGATTTGGGCAGGGGAAAGGACAATCTTTATGTTTCAGACTTCAGTAATACTGGAATTTTACATCAAAAGCTACGTTGTGGTGCATCTGCAGTCCAGCACCTTTCTTCTGACATGCTTAGTGTAACTACCTCGATCCAAAGTCCATAGAAATCCACATCGCTTTCATTGATTCTTATACCTCTGTTTCTAAGAGCTCTGTTCTAAAAATGAAAGCAGGTAAAACATGGGCTAATGGTGGCACTGATCACTCGACATCATTTATTCCATCTGAGCAATACCTAATTTTTTGCAGTTAGGTGGGGCTGCCTATGGAATGAAAAAATACATAATGTAAAGGTAACAGAGTGTTTCCCTCTGCAAGTATACAATATATTTCTTTTCTCCATTTTTTTCATCAATTTGTATTTTCTTATACATCTTCTTGCCTAAACTATTTCTTTCTCTACGCTTATGAAATGTTGAACACATTTTAAATATTACCTCCATATAAGGAGTGGCCTCTATTTTATGTGGGAATAAAATCCTTTGCATAATCCAAGTCAAAGGAGAACGTTCCTAGAACATCGTGCTTTTTCCCTTCTTCCTACTTTTAATTTAAATTATGAAAGATCAATTCCTGTTTTATCTCTGCAGCAGGGGAAGCAAGTGAAGGGATCAGTTTCCTTTTTTGTGTCAGTTTTCCTCAGTTTATTTGGGTTTGGTCGCTAATATGTAATTTGCTCTCTCTGACGATGTAATTGATGATTACAGTGTCTGCCTCCCTTACTTTGTTGGAGGATCAGAGTTCTCTACTTCAAAAAGACACACATGAAAATCAGGTGCTGTTATATTCACTATTTAGTAAAAATAGGCTTGAATAACTTTGTTCTGACTTCAGCAGTTTGGAAAATAACTTGCATTTAGCGTGACCGGAGGACAGTGTGTTGGCTTCTAGTTCCAGTAATATTATTGATTTGAATTGTATTGTAGAAATATGACAGTAATTATTCATCAGGATATCTCTGAAAATTATTTTATGATATGAAATTGCCCTTCAGTAATTGAAAAATTAGACACTGTTGTGTGTGTGTGTTTGTTGATTTTGTATTTATATTTGCATGTTTGAAAGGAGCAGTTTAGGTAAAACTAGGTGAAAATCTCTTTGATCACTGGTCTTTTTTCTTTGAAATTATCTGATGAAAAAGTTGGGGTTTTTATTTTTGAAGTACCTGCTGGACATAACCATACTGACTAAACAGGGATTTGTTTAATTTTTTTGTAACACACAAACAGGCGTTTGGGATCTAATGTGTTTTGAGGTCAGATACTCACCTGATATAAATCAGTGTAGCTCGATGTACATCAGATGTGGATCTGGCTCATTTTCTCTCTTGTAATTGGTACTTGCATAGAAGACTCCTACATTGCCTCAACTTGCACAACTAATTTAAATAATTGGGGCAGAAATGGGAGATCTGGTAGCAGGGGGTTTCAGCAATGTATTGAAAATGTAGGATTTGTTTTACTGCAGAAAAAAGAAACTCAGCATATGAACATTGCTGTTACTTAATCAGTGGAAGTTGAAAGCAGGTCACCATTCAGGTAAATAAATGAATGTGTGTTCAGTGTTAACCGACGAACAGGTTTTCAGGAGAGGGAAGATATCTTCTGGTTTTTCTTTCCATATTGGAAAAGAAGCCTTAGCACATCTGGGATGTCTTCTTACTTTCCTTTTTAAAACAAAAGGAAGCTTTTGTATTATGTACACATAAGTCCCAAGCATCAAGGATTCTTCTTAGCTTTTTCTTTCAGGTATTTTGGAGACTAAAGCTAGTGCAGATAATAATGTGATAATTCTTGAAAATAAAGCAGATGATACCAGGATGATCCTCAACAGTGTCAGCTTCTGAGGTTGAGAGATTGGCTTCTAGTTTGCTCTGGCTGTACAGCTGAAGTTGTAACACCAGAATACCTTCAGAAAGTTTGCTTTAGGGGAAGATAAGCGTATGCCGAAATAGCCTGGTGATTAATGTGGAGGAGCAGTGTGTGGGAGGAACTGGGCTATAAGTTCTGCTCAGTCTAATTTGAGATACTTAATTAAAGTCTCCTGAATTTAAAGCTGAAGCCTTAAAGATAAACATGTCAAAAAATGAGAGGGTCTTTTCTTTCTCCAAGAGATACTTTTGTGAACTGTTTTGACTGTGAGGAAACAACGATTTGGTAAAATTTTATTTAGCATAAATTAGATAGGTCTATTGGCTGTCATTTCTTCCAAAACCACAGATCATTTCATATTCTTATTCATCCACCAGGCTTTCCTTGCATATTTAGTAATTCTGTGATTACCATTTGGAATCAAGAACTAGATAAATAATATTTGGTACTCTGTCTTGTTATATTATATAAGATATATTTGCAAGTATTGTCTGACATGTTTTAAAATATAGTGTAGGCTTTGAAAGAACTTGCAACCCAGGTTTTGCTTCTTATGCACAGTTCCCATCAGTAACATTTTAAAATATTGTGACTTTTCATAACACAAACCAGTTCATGATTTCTTAAAGACCATATAGAGCATAATTTGACAATGCAAATTCTGTATTTGGATGAAGGGCATTAACATGTGGTATAAACTTTTGGCATATAGTCTCAGAAATGGAATAGGGGATATGTGCACATGATACAGAAATGGACTGAAAGCTCAGCGAACGGGATCTAGTAGATAAAGTTTCTTCCTGCCTGCCATTTCTAACATTTTTTCATTGATAACTGATGGTGTCATCTGAAAAATCACTTAAAAATCTGTTACTACTAGCAGGCATATAATTTAACAGACTAGAAAGCATATTTAAAGAGACAGTTTTATTAGCTGTTATTCTGTCTTAAAACCTCAGCATTGGTTCTGCGTTATACTCTTCATTAATCAAATCCTCTGATACTTGTGTCATTTGCAATGGAAGGTGACATATAAATGCCCATCCAGGAACTTGATTCTGGTTATGATAGGCAAGTGAGTTCAATGATAAAGACACAGGGTGTTCCCTGAAGAAAGAATACATGTAGCCTAGCGAGTTATGTCAAAAGAAGGCCCTTACCTGACTGGTCGTGTCTAGCAAAAAATCACTGTAGATACAGTGGTGACGAAGGGAAAACTCACCACCTCAGTTTTGCAACATCTCTTGATGAATTCACTTCTTCCTGGAAAGTGGCCTGCATGAGAAATTAGGCATCTTGTTAACAGTACTTTGAATAGAGAAAGGGATTAAAGATTAAGAAGAAGAGAACAAAAATATAGTTGCCAGGAGTAAAGAGATCCTTCCTGTATTTCCACCATATCACAAAAAGGCAGTGATTAATCTTCTTTTACAGTTTTTCCTAGATGTCCAGTGCATGCTGTGGGGTTTTGCATTCAAGAATAAGATGAGATGCTAATGAGTTTACGGCTTTTGGGAAACAAAGTAAAAATGTTTCTAGATGCCAGGAACATCTATCATTTACAGTCTACTAGAAAACAGTGGTATTGCCCCATCCCATTTGCAGTGCTAATTTACTGTAGGTTTCCTAGAGAGAAGAGCTATCATTAGATGACATACAATTTCTGCAATTAGCTGGTTAAGCAGCATTTCTTTTTTAAAGTAGCATAAAAATGACATGTTCAGGAACAGCACATTAGATTTTCTTCTAAGTGGCTACTCCAGGGAATAGTATTTGTCCTAGAACATAAAGGTCAATGATAATTGAAGAATGTCAATAATGACCAGAGCCACTACAAAAATGCATATAAATCTGTTAGACCATTTTATATGTTCTTTCTTCAGTAATATCACAGGAGGCGATAGTCCCATAAGTCAAATTCTGTAAGTAGGAAAGTGCTCGACCTATCCTTCAAATACTTGGCTTGTAGAAAGAAACATGTTAAATTACTACATTTGTCCTGTAGCATATTTCTTTTTAATTAGTGTTTCTAATGGGTGGAGTCAGGTGGCAACCAAAAACCTGTCACGATGCATTTATTTGTGATCTAGGGAACAGTACAAATGAACAACATTTTCAAGTATGGCCTTAGGAGAGTATAACTTTGATATATATAAACTTTATCTGCTAACCTGCATTATCTATAACTACTCGCTGGGTATGAAGGGAAGAATGAAAGAGTGAAGGATGTAAAACAATGAGAGTTTCTTCCTCCCATGCAGTAGAAAGCCTCAACTTGAATCCAAAGAAAGAAAAGGCATCTGGGATATGGAAGCCCAGGAGACAGGATCCATTTGCATTCTGAAAAGTGTGTCTTCCATGTGCAAAAAACTGAAGAAAACCGATGGGTTTTTGTCCCTGCTGCTCCTCCAGCGGGAAGTGTGTTGTCTGTCTAACGTGGCAGCAGCTCTCATGATGCATTGCCTTGAGTCTGGCATCTAAAATACACACGACTGTGAACATAGGAGTATTGGCATACACACTTCTAGTATTAAAGCCTCAGTGAACTTTTTTAAAAATGAATGAGAAAATGCCAGAGTTCCTCTAGATAAAAACTTAACCAAGAATATAATATTCAATTTCTCAGTTTTATATGCAGCAATTAATTGCAACAGCACTCACAGTTTGTTGTGTTATATGGCTTTCCTCTACAAACTAGTTTTCATTCTTTCATTATTTCTTGGAGATTATGAACTCATTTCTCCATTCTTTTAAAAAATAAATGCAAAAAGTACTTTTTCCAGGGGAAGAAATTTTCCAGGATTACAGCAGATTAGAGCAGGATTTGGTGGCCTCAGAGACTCTAAGTTTCATCGGAGAAGAAGGTAGAAGTGAGAAGGTGAGAACAGAGTAAAAGTAAGCTACCAGGTGTTTTTCCTCAAGTCATGTAGACATATGCCTTCTTTTGGTTTAGTATTGAAAGTCAAATGCAGAGACTTTTTGTTTCTGTTTTACTGCATTTCTTTTACTTTCTGCATACGTATTTGAATGTGTCTACTCCTTTCTATATCACATTGTACCATGTGTGCAAATTCATATCTGTCAGTGCTGTGTGTTGACGCATGATGTGTCTTCTGCATATAGATGTTCTGTGTTAATTGCCTTCATAAACCTAATACTGTCTTGCATCCAATTTCCCTCCCTGTTTTGCTTTTCAAAAACTAACATACAAATATATTGATTGACATTTTTATTCATTATAGGTGGGCTGAATAGACTCAGAAACATTCAGGTACAAGCTGCTAGTACAGTTGGTGTTTTCCTTTCCAAGAAGCTGTCCGCCAAATCTAAATAAGAAGTGTTTTTAAATACTGTGGAGATTTGGCTCTACTGACGACTAGCTGTGGTGTTATTCTCCTGAAGTACCTTGGGAATGACATTATGCTAGTACTGTTTCTCACACCTGGAGGCATTCGTGATGGAGCGTTACCAATTAATTTTCATTGTGGCTTTCAGTGGTATTAAAGCACAGCATAGCAGAGGTACAAATGAATTAGTGTAGGATTCAAATGCTTTGCTTTTGTTTTTTTTCTTAAAAAGCCAGTTATCACTTCAGGTTTAGAGCAACCACTGACTTGATCCTTAACTATACAATTCATCGAAGGGCACTTGTCCTGTTGATAAAGTAACTGATGGGCGTAGAGTTCGCTGATGGTATTAGAAGTCTGCACAACACGACGTAGCACAAGATAGAGCTGATGTAAATTGATACCTCCACAGTGGAAATAGTAACTCAAAAGAAAATTATTGTCTCTGTGGTGAAAGTACAGCAAAAGAAAATATAATTAGCGTGTATTGCACCATTTGGAAATCAGTCTTTGAATGTTCCATAAGGTGAGGATGTAAAGCTATCTCAATGTGGTGCCATGCAGAAATAACTGAGCTAGATCTGAACAAGGCAGTGCCTGTACCTGCAGTGTTACATGCGTAAGGATCAAAGCGGAATGCTGCTGTGGCACTGTGAGGGTTTTGGTTGTTGTGGTTTGTTTTTTTTTACCTTGATAAGAGAACAGCTCAAAAATAGCTCAGATATTTATTTCTGAGCCATGCTTCTGAGGCTATGTAGAATTTGATGTTCAAGCATCCAGAAAACTGTTCAGCGATAGATGTCCATATATGTGTTTTGTATCAGAAGATGTTATGATTGTGAGGACAAATCAGACTTGAGTTTGTAAAACTAACACATTTTAGTCTGGAATTTCTGGGACAAAAAATTGTATAAATGGCCCGTGGCATTCCTACGTGATTGTTCTGTGCACACCAAATAATTCTGGCACTTGTGCAAGTGTTGTAGTTTCAGCAGAAGTGAAAGTCAGTTGAATAGCTGCTTAGAAGTGTTAGACTCCCTCCATGTGCACAAATAAGCAGCACAAAGTATGCTTGGTAGATGTGTTCAACACTTCCCGCTTGGGTCGGTGCTACTATGTTGGGTTCATGCCAGTTCAGCCATCTACACCAGGCTCTTCTTTGTGATACAGAAACATCTTGTTAGAGAGTTCTATGCCCATCGGTTAGACACAGCGATAAAAGAAGTCACATTAAAGGAATTCTGCAATTTATCTGAACACAGGCTGTAAATGCATCCAGGTTTTGTGTAGATACAATAGTTTGGGTACATGCGGAGGGATCCATCAGCATGTTGGACATTCAGAAACCTGTGATAATGGTGGAAATCTTGTACTTGTGGTAGCTTTAGTCTAATAATTCAAGTTCCAATAGCGAGCAGTTAAGTAATGTATTTTCATTCAGGTGTGCCATAAGATTTCACAGGTAATTTACAACTCTTAAACAAAATGTTTTAGGTACAAATCTGACCTTTTCCGTAAGAAATACAGATTTATTTTTTTTTTATCTATCTATGTGTGTTTTTAATACTACTGAAAAGATTACTCTGTTTATAATAAAAAATCCATCCTGCCCATCTGAAATGGAATAACTGATTTTTAAGCCAGGACTGAAAATAATCATATATGTATGAATGTCAGGAGTGTTCAATTTACCAGCCATTATATTGGGCACTGGATAAGGCGAGAAGATTATTGAATCAAAACTTTAAAATCTCTTGTCACATTTTAAACAGGTTTGACACAATGGCAGAAATATGAAAATATTCAGGTTGTACAAGTTGGAAACAAAAGTGCTACAAAGAGAAAAAAACAAACCACCAAAAAGCAATAAACAAACAAACAAAAAGCCAATGCCCCAAAACACCCAAAGCAGTAGACACAGGAGAAGCCCAACAGACAGAAGCTGCAAGAAATCAGTCTTCCTCGGTTTTATCTGTTCACACAAATACTGTTTTTTGAAGGTCTCCATCAGTAGGTATTTGTCAAAAGTCAGCACATGAAAGCCTTTTTTTCCACTTAGTTTTGAGTCTGAAATACAATAGACTGAGATAATCAAAGGTACTAAAAATGACAAAAAAAAAAGAGATTCATGGTGAAAGTTCTTGTATTCCTCTTACAGCTAGAGTGGTAGTGAAACTATCAGGGAATATAATCCAAAGAAAGCTGTGCTGGACCAGTTCGTTTTGGCAGCTACATCTGGAATGATTCCAGAGCAGCTCATCTTTTATTCAAAGAAAATTTGAAAAGGGATTTGACTTGGCATAGTGTCTCATCTATAGAACAATGAAAGCAAAAAAGTAAATAAAAATAAATGCAACAATAAAGGCATGTCAAAACACTAAGCCACACTAAAAAAACTGCATAAAATTGACAAACAGAAAGGAAGATGAAATAATAGAAAAAATAATGGAAAAAAAATAGTAGAATAAGTGAAATAAAAGCAAGTAGAAAATTACATGTCAGAAAAAGAAGTGCAATAGAAAGAGGGAACAGGAGAAACCATGTGGAGAGAGCAAATAAAGCAGAACAATATTGAAAATCAATTTAAAGGTGAAAAATATATGATTTGTTGGGTTTTGTTTCTCTTGAAAGAATTTTAAACATTAAATTATCTATTGTTTCAGGTCTAAACTGAAACTTATTTTTGCCTAAACAGTAGGGAAAATACAAAGATAATTCTATCAGTTAATAACTAATTGCAATTAAAACTGAGATGGTCAAAATATCCAGTGAAGTCTTGGATGATTTTAACAAAGTTTATGCCTTTGAAATCCTGGAAATGAAACATTAAAACCAGAGATGCATATTATTTTTGATACTTTTATCATAATGCAAACCATTAGTCTCTTTCATGTTGGTTATTAAAATATTGTAAATGAGGTGAAAATTAATGAACTGTGAAAATTAATGAATGAACTAACAAATGAACAAAATATGAAGATCTACTTGAGCATCATAAATGTGAAATCTTCTGGTCCAAATTCCAGACTTTTAACCTTTGTCTTTTGCTACTTAATTGCTCTCTGTGGTCCCTCTCTTTCATAAAGCTAGACTTTGCTAGCTGCAGCACTAAATGCAGCTTAGCACAGACTAAGAATGCTTTTCTTTTGGTGTCAAGAGGAATCTTGGCCATGGGAGCATACAACTAAGCACAGGTAATTTAGCCTGTGTGTAGGTGGATTTTGCAGCTTACTCTGAGCTCCCAGTATCCTCGCCAGACTCCAGGTCAGTGGGACACAGTACAGGGCCACTGAACTGGCACTGGTTGCTCCAGAACTGAACTTGGAGCTGGCTGCTTGGAGCAAAATTTGGGAAATTGTGGCTACTGTGAAGCAGAGAGGTAAGTAAGTCTGTTATCATGGGTTTTCAGTGCTTTGCTATTCTAACCTAAGAATTCTAAAATAGTGTATTCCAATTGACTAAAATAGTGTGTTCCAATGCCAACTCATTTGGAAAAGGCTGTTCTTTGTCTCTGCAAACACCTGCTCTTGTATGGGTCCAATAGGGATAAACTCTTTATCAGAAGTCCAAGCTCATTTAGTCTTGCAGGGAAAGCCCCAGTAGAAAAGAAGGCTGCCCAAACCACAGAAACTCATCCTGGAATGGTAGAAGTGTAGGATCAGAAAACATTTGCTTAGGGCTTGGAGCTAAAGCATGTTTTTATAAAAATCAGCAGCAACAGAAGTTGTGAAAACTTTGAGATTGGGTCTAAGGAATTTGCCTGCACTGGGCAGCTAATTTGAGGGAAGAGAAATAAGAAGTTTGTAATGGGGACTGAAGTTACTGCATTTAAAAACCAGAACACAAGAAGAGAGAGAAATGAATTATGCTTTTTGGTATTATTTCTTACGTGCTTCACTGCAGATGTTTTCACAGTTAAAGGGTATGTTACATCCCACACTTCTGTTACCTTTTTGTAAATAATTTTGTAAATTACACTGATATTTATAGTTAGGGATTTGAACATTCTTGGTATTTCAGGTGGTTCCATAACTTCAGTAGGTCATCGTGTAAATGAGCTGAAAATATAAGTACAGCTGAATCTGCCTTTTCATAGATTCTGGAAATACTTGTGCAGTTGTGCAGATGCTGTTGTCTCTTAAATTTGGCCTATACCCTTCCCACCAAAATCTATAGGAATTGTGCCTGTGTGTATAAGATATGGAAGTTCTCTGAAGACAAGTTTTCTGCTGGTGAACCATGGCTGGAAATCTGTTTGATAATGCATTGAGTATCCCTTTGAGGACCAGCAAGGAATAAACCTACTTGCACTCTCTGGAGTGCTGCATGCATTTTCTGTGACAGCCACATAAGAGGCAAGGAAGACTTCATGTTCCACTTGTTAGAGAGTCATTTGCATTTTCACTGTCAGAGAGTAACACAATTTCATTTTTATAATAGGTTAAAGCTTTATTACGATCATCCAAACTGTTTTACTTCATTTAAAGATACATTATGGCTTGACAATGTTCTTTCCTAACTTTGGCTTCTGTCCTCATGGTGGAGTGTAAATTCAGAGTACCTCTCAGCTCCAGATGAAGTTGCAGCTTCCCTTTATTCTGAATCAAATGCTTGTCACAGGCAATGAAAACAATGCTGCACTTTCCTTGAGGTGGAAGAGAAGCCCTCGTTTGACAATCATCTCATGACTTCAGCATGAGTTCCCATCACATCAGAGCCATTCGTTTCCACGCATGCTGCATCATAGTGCTCCCTCAGTTATACTAACACAACTGTTTATGGGGTCATGTTGTGAATTGGATCAGCAAACTCATCTGGGCTAAAACATAACCAATAAAACCCCTGCAAAATAGGTGGAAGGGGAACACTTACAACTGGTGCTGCTTCTGAAATCTCTCTATTTTCAGCCATGCTTTGAACTCTAGTGTCGTTCATGTTTATCTTGGGCTTACTAGTTCTTTGAGTTCTGGGATGGCATCCATCATCATTCTTTCTGACAGCATATTGTTAAAATCTTAGGACCCTTGCAAGATTCCCAGTCTTCACCCATGCCTTCACCTGATGGCCCATGCATGCGCTCCTGTGCTTTCTTTAGCAGCTACATAGTGCAGCTTCTCTCCCCCACGTAAACGTCCCACTGTTGTATATTATATCCTGCTACTGCTGAAGTGATGTTTCTACTATTGAGAACGTTAATTTAGTCATACGTTCAATAGCTATTTTTGTGGAGAACATGATATTGAAAGCAGTTAATATATGGACTTCATAATTATATATCTAACCACTAAACACTATGTGGAAAAAGTAGCGGGTATATACAGAAAAAGAAAAAATGCACCCATCTTCAAGCTCTGTTTCAATTTCTTAGAGCTTTAAAGCATTTTTTGAATCTCAGGTAGTGGTTTCCAGGAAACCCAGAATTCTTCTGTGGCTCATTTTGCCATCTGCTCTTTTGAATCTTGGTAGCTTTCTTCTCAAGTACAGGCAATGTTTCTGCTTATAAGCATGGTTTGGACCATAAGACTCAAATATCACACCTATACCCATATTGCATTTAAAAATTATAATCAGTTAGAGTAAGATTCATTCACAGTTCAGCTGTCTTGCCGGAGAGTCTCTTTCTTCGTACTAAACCTGTTTTTCGAATACTGACAGCCATAAATAACTCTCATCCAAAGGCAGTCACTAAGGTATAAGTCTTAAATTTTTGGGCAGAAATATATGAAGGATTTATGAAGTCAGATAGAGATAAGTATAAGAGACTTGCAGTCTATCAAATCACCTGAGATTTGCAGATTGGACTCTACTGAATTAAAGTAAAATTCAAAATCTGCTGAAACTCTATTGTAGTCTCTTTGATCCCTTCCTTCTATTCAAATTAGACTAATGGTTTCTCTAAGTTCTGCTGAATGTTCAATATAGGCATTTATAGGCTGCACAGACAATGTGAACAATAAACAACTTCATTAATAATTACATAAAAATTATTCCCCTGTAAGCAGATTCTTCCCCGTCCACACTCATTCCGGTTATTGGGAACAATGCAGCGTTCAATTTGCTAAACAAAAATAGCTACTTATTATGGCGGCGACAAGATGCAGATTGCATTAGGATGGCATTTCGTCTTATCTGTTAGAGCATCTGGGATTATTCTTTCCTTCTCCCATTTCAAAAGGAATTCACTGTGCTGTGATGTACAGCAGGAATACAGCTCCCTTTATAAAATTATTAAGCTGCTTTACAATTAAAATTGCCATCTTTTGTCCTGTTACTGTTGTTTATAAGTGAGAAGAAAAAACTGAATGCTAAGTAGAATTATTGTAAAGTACATGCTTATTCTTCAGGAGTGTATTTTCCATTTTCTTATGAAGTACTGATGTTGCTCTAGTGTGTATTATTAATGACATATTTTATTTATCTCGCAGTGGTAGAAGCCCCCAGTTGGGACTGGGGTCCTACTGTGTGATTGCTGCACACACATGTAATAATAAAAGAATAAAAGAGATCCTGCTTCAGTCTGTACAGAAGGTTCCTACCAGCACCGTTAAAGGCCGCCTTTCTGCAGGCCTCGTGGGGCCTCAGGTTCATTCAAATGCTGTTAACAACATTCTTTCACTGTCACAAAGTCCACATGGAGCAACTGCTGCATCCAATTAAACCATGACTACTAAATGGCAATGGATTTTGTTAAAAAAATTGGGAGAATTCTGTTGTGGCAATTTGTTTGACGTTGCAGCGTGCTTTATATGTGGTGTTACTCTTGTATTGATTCTTGATGGCATCATAACCCAGTACACAAAGCAGAGCTTAATGTATTGCATCGTATCAGAGGAGATCCAAGAGGGAAGTTGAATATTTGCTTTCTGCCTCACAAAGCTTTCATAAGAGGGACTCTACTAGGTTTCACAGTTTACACACGAAGCAGTCGAAGGCACTAGGAAGGAGACTTTGATTAAGATAGAATGTGTTGATGGTAGTTCACTCTCTTGTTTTCATTCATCTAACCCAAAAGGAACAGCACTGTACATCCTAATGCCTGGGACATGAAAGAAAGCTTTTTATGGCTGAATCCAGGTGAATTTGGGATGACATTGGTATTTACAAAGCATCAGCAGGGTTAAAATGGTACACTATTTTTCTTCAGGATAGAGCAATGGGAATGAAAATATCAGGTAACTGATGTATCACTCTGAATATATAATGAAAAAATCAGGGATTGGTAATTATCTAAAAATTTTCCTTCTGAAAACCTCTGGATTACTTGACAGACTGCATGTCAAGGTTTAATAAATGGAGTGTAAAGGAAAAGGAGTATCGATCACATGGTCAGAATGTGGAGATACATCCTAGAAACTTCTGATTTTAAAATGGACTTCAGAGAATCATTGTCAATACTAATTAAACATGATGAGAGAATGAGATGGATTAATTTCATAAGGAATATCAAGAAAGAGCAAAGTATGCCAAGTGAAAAGCTGAAGGCTGGCCTCCTTTCAGTTACTCATTCCTGTCTTCTGTTCAAGGTTTCATTTTGGCTGTTGGCAAGAGAGAGAGTAACAATACCTAGGATGCATTGCAGAAAAAAATTGCATATACTAAATGCTTCATCTTGCATAGTCTATATGATGAACATATGCCACATACTGGTGATAGGCAACAGATGCTACGTTTGAATTCACCATTAATTAAGCTATAGCATTGAGGTGATTAAAACTATGTTATATTCTGATGACCCTTTGTTAAAAAAGCAAATAAACACACACACCCCCCCCACTCCCCACCCCCACCTCCCCCACCCCCCAAGGTCTAAGATGTGAAAACTTCAAAGGTTGGTAACATCTTACGTCACCCAGCTATGTCAGTCAAGGGTTATTCTTTGGCTTTATAAGAAGAGTGTATAGTAATAGCAATAAATACATGCAGTCTTATTAGTAACGTGGCACATTGATGTAAAGAGTAAATACATCATCAGGTTTGGAAATGTGCTTCATTAATCTTAACAAACTTAGAAGTGATGAAGGATAAAATCTGTCACACCTCTTTAAGATTAATTTTAACTGCATGTGAATATTATTGACTGCTACACTCAAGCACAGAAGTCCTCTCTGCAGGAAACAGAAACAACAAGGATAATACCTATATAATTTTTATATACTGTTTTGTCAATGTGTCTGACCTTTAATCAGACAAAGACATTTCTAGGAACAAAAGTGCAGTTAGTTTGTAGCCTCATTAATCCTCAGCCTATCTAATGAGATGTCCAACGTGGGTTTGAACTGATTTTTTCTCATACAGATTTTTATTCCCTCAGAGCTAGACTGAATTCAGTCTGCTCACTTTCTCAGGTAAGTGATTTGCTGCTAGATGGCAATGATTTTAAATCAGTGTTATACTGAGAAATATTTGCAGTTGTAATCTAGCAGAAATCCTTATACTTTTTCAATATCCTGTCTTTTCCACAACATTTTAAAAAATAAATAGAATCCTAAAATGATTTTAGCATAAGCACATCATTGCTTTGTTGGAACATTACTGTCTGTGTCACAGAAGAGTTGGTACCACCTGGGTCTTGATTTGCCCTGCAGAAATTATATGCTTGTATTGACATGTTTACTCAGTATTTTATGTTGCTCTTTGCAACGTTCACTTTTTGGTTTTATTTGTTTTTATTGGGCATGTTTGGCACAAAGACAGACATATATTGGTTAATAAAGTGGAAGTATAGTTTAACAAAGGAATTACTCTGGATTAGACACACTAAGTTGTTACCAACAGCTATTAATTTCTTATATAGTAAGTATTTTCTGGTTTATTTCCTGCTGTTTGATACTGTTATTTGTTCCTTCATTAAACAGATAACTTGAATTAAGAGATAGATGGCTAACCTGTAATACATAAATCACAGCTATGCATCCAGATGTATATTACACACCTGGCATACATGAATTATACATTATTATAATCTCAAAGAATTCATTTGGTAGCTCTGCTGTTATACTTTTTGTTTCATCATTAATGAGAAATTTCATTTAAAATGGTAAGAATGCAATAAGTTATAAATTCTCATTGAACATTGTATCCTGCAGCAGTTAGTGTTGTTTCATATTAAAATGACTTCAGGTGACTGTGACAGGCTTTTGGCAGGGTACTGGTCTGTATGGTCTGTATTTTTTAGATCTGATGAGAAGGAAAAAAAAGTGAAGGCCATCTGCTCCTACAAAATGAAAAGAGATCTGTTGTCTTGGGAGTGTTCAAGTTTATATCATTACAGCTGCATTCATATCATTTCCTGGAGAAGGAATTTGAATAGGACATGTACAATTACCAGATTTGTGAGAAGGGCGATAAAGTCTGTGGAAGGCAGTAGTGTTAGCGCACAGCAGAAATTATTTCTGTGTAACCACATGGGCTGCATCATCTTTATATGCATTCCCAAATGCAACCTTCCTGCCACCTCTTTATTTCTCAGCAGAAAAGAAACTTGTTAGTGTGTTTTCAAGCACGTTTGTTTCCCTGCATTCGAATATCCCATTGTGAATTCTTGCTCTTTGGAAGATACGTGGTTACCTAGTTTTGCTGAGCAATGGATTTATAGTTGTATCATTTCTAACAATGTTATGTCAAAGCCGCAGAGAAAAAAGGAAATGGCAAGGATTTAACAAACTCTTACGATTGTTTGTGACTTCTAAGTCAAAGTCTTGTTATGAGATGCAAAAGGAGGAAATGTCACTTGCATGGTAATTTTACCTCGAGTGAAATGTGGGCTGTTAGTATTTTTAGCACATAATTGGCAGAGCAGAAACACTTAAGAGATTATTATGGACTATCTTCTTGTCAATATTTGATTTTCAGGATTTGGTTATGGAGCTTCAATGTTTTAATTTTCTGCAGAGTCTAGTCTAATCAGAGCTTCTTTTCCTTTCCCCACAGATCCTAAGCCTTATGTGTACGTAGCTTCTTAATGCTCCTGGACATAACACAACTGATGCAAACAGATACATACAGTGAAAAAAAGGAGCCAGCGCAATGTTCTTCTGATTTCTAGTTCTACCTGTGTTTTGGGACAAGAGGCAGACATAGGCTCAGGATGCATCATCTAATAGATTACCCGTCAAGTCAGATCCCTGTAAGACCACCACGTTTCTGGTGGCATCCTTCTGACAGACAACAAAGGCAGGACAAACACAGTTTTTTCTCTGAAGCAGAACTGTAGGGCAAAATAGAGCATAGTTGCCAACAACCAATACGAAGGCAAAGTAGAATCAGAATAATTAAGGAATGTTTAGGACTGTCATTCTGTTTATAGCTTGGCAGACTGATGTTGTATCCTACATGTCTCAGATGCAGCTTTCACCTTTGGTCCTATTCAAGTGGGATGTTTCTCAGAGAAAACAGATGAGCAGTGACACTGTTCTTTCTCTTGCAAAGAATATTTCACACCACTGCAGGGTCTGGTGGCATGGAAATGTGCAAATCTATGAGGAGACGGTCACATTCGCACTTAGGGCTTTCACAAGCTATCCAAAGAGAGGGTTCCCTGGAAATGTGAGCAGTGTGCTGCAACACAGCAGCTGCTCCATGAACTCCCTTTCATTTCACAGTTGTGTAGGATGTAATGTCCAGAATTCCTAAAATTTTGAGGAAAAAAAATAATGCTTAATTATTAACTATTTGAAACATTACCATAAAATCAGATAGCAGCAATATCTTGGTAATACCTTTTCTTGAGAGGGAAAAAAATTGTGTTTGCCAAAAAGATATGCTTTTCTCAGGAATATTTTGTGTTTAAAATGTGTCTTGGGCAGCTCTAGCAGCAAACCTACCCCAAGTGGTGTTAAAGAGTAAGATTTGTTTTTACAATAAAGCCACACAGTTCAATGCAAAGATCCAGCTGGAAGGACCAGAATGAATTGGTAGCAGAACTGATTCATTGAAATGCCTGCAAACCCCTTGTCCTAATCTGCATACAAGACAAACATAAGTAAATGCCTTTATGGATCAGTTAGTTGTACATTCTATGTAGTTTCGTAGGGCCTTATAGGTCAGGGAGTCTTCTAACACTTCTTGAATATATTTGACTGATGAGTATATTATATTTGTGCCCAAGCATCTTTGTAGGATTCATAAGTCACAGTTTTTTCTAGGAGAAGATGCACAGGAAAGGCCATTACCTGGAAAGGAAAAGTCCATGATTGCAGCATGGAAAAATTATGGCCTCCTCAATTCTTTGGCACAGAGACATTACTATTGAGCATCATGTACCTTTCTGAGATCTGCAATGTCATTTTCAGATTATAATTTAGGAAATAGAGAATGTGAATTAAACCTAAGTGCAGGAGCCAAGAGACATTATGAACACTGTAGCTATTAATTCTCTACACAGAAAAATAAATAAGAGAAAGACTTTAATTACCTCTCTTCGGGGTGCATTTGACATTCCCCCTCTGCCACAGCATGATGTTGCTTGTTTTCTGGGCAAGAATCAGACCACCTCTGCTTTCGGCAATGCAATTTCCAATGATGCTGACTGAGAAGAACCACTGTGGCTTTAAAATTAGTGTCTTCTTATTTGTCTTTTCAAGTTCATTTATGTCAGTTGACACCAGAGCCAGAGTGCAATCTCTTTTTAATCATTTCTTCATTCCCCCTTGAATGGTCGCAGTATAGCCGGCTAGAAACTGAGATGAAAAACTCCACTTAATTTGGTTGCCTTTCATCAGGAACTTCACTTACTACAGAGCCACTCTATTAGACCACAGATGTCAAGGCAACTCAAGACATTAGCTGTCAAAGTAACTCTCCATAACCACCTGCTATTTACATGCAAAACATGCCTCCCTGTTGAGAATAAAACTGTAAACACATTTCTAGGAGAAAACTACTGGCTTAAGCTATGACAGAAACTTTTTCTTTTTTGCTTTTATGTGATCTGGAAAAAAAATTCCCTTGCTGTCAAAATGAATACAAGAAGCCCCATTTGGGAAGAACTCTCATTGCTTTAAATGCTTCCACAAAACTACTTTGATTTTACTTTTGCAAAAAGGTTATAATTTATTTGTCTCCCTTTACTCCTTTCTGCCCCATAGCAACTGTGATTACATACAAATAATAAAATCTGATTGTCTTGCCTTGCAGTGTGACAGAATTGCTGCTTCTGCTGCAATACTAATAGCTGGTTATTTATACCTTTGTGCTAATTCAGCTCTGCTGAATGATGCTTTAGAAGGTCAGCTTCTCATCCATCTGTGACTGTTTGCTACTCAGCTGAACATGTGAGGTGCCTGTTTTCTCCAGATCCATGGAACAGCTACTGAATGAAAGATAAGCCTTTTAGTTCCTTCACCCTCAGTTTGTTCCTTCATCCCTAAGGCACATTAAAAAATAAGAGCTATTCCGCTGGTAGCATAAGACTGTGGCCTAAAACTCTTGACAGTATTGATACCTTTTGGTGATCCATGGTCTAGAGATGTTTGCTAACACCATATGGATGTGGGTAGATATTCTGCCACAACTTCTGCTGGTGAAACTGGTTGAATAGTGTAACTTGATTCAACAGATGTCCAGTTCAGAGGCCATTTAATGTTTTAAGTTTCTACTTATGACAGTAGCACAAATAAGGTAGTGGTGTAACTGAAAAGTTGCAGAACTAAGCAGAGAGCAAATATAGACCTATTAGCTTTTGCAAACATCATTATTTTTTCAGAGAGGAACTGCTAAAGTGTATCTTTAGATATTGGTAGTGATCTAACTGTGTAAGAAAGTTCATTATTCGGGAATTTCAAGATCTTATGCTCCTGATATGAGAATTAGGGAGGTGTATTAGAAAGGCAGTAGTCACTGCATTGGCATCAGGTGGAATTTCATCAAGATTAAATTTATTCCAGTACATTTAGAAAGTAATTATTGCCACAGAAATGTTATGCTCATCTAATATTTTTTCCTGTTAATACAGAGCCCAAAACTCTGGGTTATGTCAGGCTAAGTTGGTGGTTTTAATGTAACAACTCTCTGAACTTCTCATCCTTTATCCTTTATATATTCTGAATTTTTACTCCTCCTTGAGATTCAAAGGGGACATGGGGAAGAGCGTATGACTGTATTACTGGAAAGAAATCTGTGTATGGAATCCCAAGCAGGCAACTTCTTAACGAAACTGAGGATATTTCAACTATGCAGAACTCAGTTTGTGCAGAAAGATAGATTAGGTGACCTATTAGGAGTTTTTCCATTTCTGATTTTATGCTTCTGAGAATACCGTGCTTGCCACCAATGCCTGAAAGTCATTATTCCAATGTTCCTTTTCTGCTGATGAGAGAAACGCCCCTCAGAGATTTCTATACATTCTTGGCATCTAAGAGATGGCAAATTAGGCAGGGAAAATGGGAGTAAGTTAAAGGATATTGTAATGCCTAAATGGAAAAGTAATGGACTCCCATATCAGAATATCCCATCTACCTACGAAAAACCTGAAAGGTTATTTTGATAGGACTTTTTTGACTCATTTTCCTCCTGTGTATTACAAGTAGAATATGAAAACGATAAAACAAATTTGAAGGTATGTAACTAAAACAGCAACCAGTAAATTAGAATGATCGGTTCTGGAAGTGCTGCTGCTGCCCCAGTCCCCAGAAGAAAGCTGTCCTTGTTGGGAGTGAGAAGGCAGGCTGTCCAGGGTGTGCGCAGCACCGCTGCTCTCTTCTTTGGTGGAAATCTGGCAGTGCCTGCAAACGACTGCAACAGCAGAGACTGCAAATTTGGGACTGCCCCCAGCAAATTATACAAAGGGATACTGCCTAAGGAAGCAATAAAGAGTACAAACTTAGTCAAGGCCAAATAAGAATGACAGGACTGTGCACTCCAATTAATAGTCTGAATACAGAAAGATGGATATTGCAAACATAACCATTGGCTTCCATTTGTATTTTTTAAGCAAAAGGCAGGGTTGGGGTTTTTTTTCTGATTTTATGAACAGAAGACAAAAAAACCAAATGCACCTTATAGGTCTGAGGTTGCATAAATTACATTCTGTAGCATCTCTTAGCAAGGAGAAAGCTAAATGCAGAAAAACCCCTAAAGCCAGAGATGCTCAAGGTTCCTTAGAATGAGATGTGAAAAGAGAAAAAGTGTTCTTTTGGGGAAAAGCTTTCAGGGGTATTTCTGACTGTGAACATGCTTTTGGACTTGTACTGGAACTAGCTACAGAGAGACTGTAACAGTAGGTACTGTACACATACAGCATGGAAATGCTGATTGGCTTCATCGCTATAATAGAGATACTGTAGTCATGTCATTCTGTTAAAATAATTACTTAGAAGAAATTTTAAGGATGGAAACTTGGAGTAGCACAGTAGAGGCTCAGGTCCATTGCATGTAGCTTATATTCCTGTTAATAGGTATATAATCCTATTAATAAGTATTTAAAGTGATATCCTCAGCTGTTCTAAAATACTAGAGTGGTGCTGCTCTGCACCACCTGATTCCCACTCAACGTCTTTTCAGCCTCGTGCTATCTGTAGGTATAAAGTTGTAGCCAGAGACCGATTGAGTTTGACCTATGTATCCTAGAATAGAAGACAGGCCACAGAGTTGCAGCTGAGATTGTGTCTCTGACAAAGGCTAGGACTTCAGGAAGCTCTACACAACAGGACCTTTTTTTTTTAATTGTTAATTAGATATTTCTTTAAACAAACAGACTCTTGGACATTTACCTAATTCAGCTCTGTATTCTCCAAAATAATTACTGACATGATGTGAGGACTCTTTTCATGTCCTCTTTAACAGAAGGCATTCCACAGAGAATTAGTTTAATGTTTTGGCCTTCCTGCAATCTCCTTTCCCAATAATTAGTTCAATTAGAACACAAATTCATCTTTTAACTCTAGTTTCTTATTGTAGAGGACTTGTATGTCATAGCTTCACTACTGTTCGTAATTTTTATAACAGATAACTTCAGAGCTATTTATTGTACAACATAAAAGAACAACAAAGGCTTTTGATTGCTAGCCTTTGATAGACACTAGATAAGTTGGCAAGCAGATGGATTGGGAGGTGATAAAAGAGATCGACCTTAAATATGGCTTGCTACAATGGGGAAGCAGAACTTAGGCAAATACTTAAATCCTGATTAAATGTGTATTTCCCAAGTAGAAA
This sequence comes from Grus americana, assembly GCF_028858705.1. NCBI lineage: Eukaryota > Metazoa > Chordata > Aves > Gruiformes > Gruidae > Grus > Grus americana. Next base: position 4,827,737 of record NC_072863.1, on the reverse strand, counting down.
TGGGCTCCTGAGTTGAAGATTTCCTTAGGCAAAACATTTATCAACCTTACTAGTTAAAAAGATACAGTGACTGGGATTAGTTCTTTTGTGTTGGGTTTGTATCAGCGTCATATGCTGATTTTTATACAAAAGCGCATGACGGTAGTTCTTGGAGATGTGGAGAAAAGTAACAGGATTTGGGTGGCTTTCCTGTGTCACATTTTGGAGTTGGGGAAGGGCCTCGGTGGTGCAGGCTTCCAGACTAACTCCAGCATGGAAGTATAGCACAGTAGCCAATATTAGAATCATTACTGAAAAAATAATTCTGTGTTAATACCAGGGTACTTGGCACTACATTGAGAAACCGTAAATAGACCAATGAGGACATCACAGTTTACACCACTTTGAACTGAGGTCCTTGATAATGTCAGTCAAACTACCTACAAATACTGTATAAATCTAATTATCATTAGAACAATCTATGTTATACCTTTTCATGTGATAACTAACAGAGTATTTATTCAGAAAGTATATTACTAATATTGATGCAGATATACTCACCTATGTCATCGTTGTTCAACTGTTGTTTTTTCTATGGTGCAGTAAATTTACACTACTAAAGCGTAAAAAAAGGATCTTTTGGGGTTTTTTCTGCCACTTACCTCCATTGCAAATCTGGAATAGTACATAGAAGTGATTTGAGCTCCAGTGTGAGAATGGGGGGCGCGAGGGGGGGCAAACATCAAGATTTTCATGACCTCCTTTACATCTAGTATGCTTACAGTAGTTCCAGAACAGTAGCATTTTCTTTGAAGAATTAACTTATCCACATTTCAGATCATAGTTTGCTGCAGAGAGCAGTAGCTGAAGAACCTTTCCTTCTTGGGAGTGATGGGCTTGTAATGAACGTTGTTGTCTCCCTCCTAAGCAGCACCGCTGAGGGATGATGATGGGAAAGGTAAAATGCACACATTTAGTGAAGGGAGATAATAGTGAACAGTGGAATTGGTGCTTCTTATCTGGACATTATTTTCCTCCTGTGCTATTTTCATCCTGAAGGTCTGAGTTACTCAGCAAACAGGTGCTTTTAAAGGCACCATTATTTCTATGTGCAATTAAGCCAAAGGATAAATACACATGCTAGCCCTGAAGTTAAAAACTGGAGGTTTTGTGCCCATTCATATTCTATGGATTTGGGCTTCAACTGCCATGAAAGCTAGATAGGCTCTCTGCATGAACACTAAATTCAACACAAAGAAGAAAACTAAATTAGATGAGTAGTTTAAGTGAACTGTTAAATTTCAATCCTGTCGTTAATTAAATGGCTATTATGTTTCTAAGTACCTGAAAAATTAGCTTGTATACATTAAATACATATTAAAGGATAATTCTTAAAAAATACTGATAGAACTTTTTAGAATAGATTAAAATATAGTATACATGCTTATATTAATATTTTTGTATTTGATTAGAATTCATCAAGAAAACTAGCTTTTAATGATCCTTTTTGAACATTTTTTTCTTACATTGACACCATCCTTTGTAATACTGTATAATGAATACAATTTGAAGCATCTGTGAGTTTTTGCTTCATGTACTTGACATGATTCTGGCCTTTTAACTTTTCAAACATTTCTCCAGTTAAGCTGTTCAAGCCCTTAAGGCTGTCCACAGCTGCTGCAAATTGATTTCTGCCATGATGATATTTAGAATCCCTTGCTGAAACATGAGAGGGCAAAAACCCAGCATTTTTTATATCTCTTTTTTATCCTTTTGGACTTCCTGTGCATTTTTAAAGGTAATCTGAAAGTTGCATTTTTCCTTCCTTTCTTCTTCATCATCTCCCCCTATACTGATCATCTTGAAAATGTTTATTTCTAAAGGCCATCTTATCCAGGGTTAATCCTTAAAAATGTCCCGCATAGTAACTTTGGTTGGAAGAAATCTGAAGTGTAAATGAGAAGGCCTGAAAAATTATTGAGAAATAGTGTTATAGCTGTCCTAGTGTAAAATGATAAGGTTGTTTACGTTCAAGCATTTGCCCATTTTTGCAGTTGAGGTATGAGCCAGCAGTAACTCATGTGGAATCACTCATTATCGGTGAAGTCGACCATAGCCTGAGAGCTGAGTACCACTTATCTCCTGGAAATCCAGTTGAGATTCACTGATGGGGAGGCCTTGTACTGGTCTTCTAGATAGGAGTCAGCTCTTCACCTCATCAAAAAATATTTCTCACTACTGCAGCCTTACATGTAATGGTCAACTATAGAGTTTCTTTGCATTTGATCCAAGACTTGTGAAAACTTTTGGAGGGCACTTGTTTGGTTTCTGGATATACCTGCACATCAGCACATGAGCATGCCTGACCTGGCTTTTATCTAGAGAGCTTGTGTATACATACAATGAAAACATTGTGGCATAGATTTCAGTATTGAATCCACTATCGTAGGTCTCTTCAGCCCATGAAATTAAAACCTCGTGTCTTCACAACAGGTTGATTAGGTTAAAGATGACATACACACACACACACACATATACGTATATGTATGTATGACATGCATGTGCTACCATTATGGCAGCGTCCCATAGCACAGTGGACACAGAACAACTGAAATTTTTAGTTTTGCTGGTTATGTGTTTTCTACTTAGGTGGTGTACTGGCTTAGCTAGGTCACATCATACTGTTTCTGGTTGTTGATTGGATTTTTTTTTTTTTTTAATGGAAAATCAAAAGATGACAAGTATTACAGAAATTCCATCCTGAGTGTTTGGAAGGACAATCAAATCTCCAAAAATTACTGATTTTCTGAAGTTACAAAACAGCGAAAAATAGCAAGTATCTGTGTGGCTTTACAAACAAGGAAAGAAAACTAAGTAGTTTAGCTAAATATGTCCAATTCCTAACGTGGCTGTAAGTTTCTGTATTTTGCCTGGACATTGATCAGGTGCAGATCCCCATTAAGGGAAAATTTGGGGAAAAGTTAGTAATCACCAGGCAGACAGGATAACTCATGTTAGTCATCATTTAAATAATTTAATTTATGTCACACCATAGACAGAGTGTTGATAGATCTCTGCAGTAATTAATATATTTGTATTTTTATATCTCAAGTTTTTCACAGTAGTCCTTATAGCTTCCATGAGAACCTGTTAGTAATTGTGAATTTAGGAATTTGGTTTTCCTCAGACCATTGCGTAATTGTTTTGTGACTGAGTATTGCACTAAGCTTTTTCGATATGCTGGGATTTCATATGAGTGTCTGAACGTTGATAAATGAGGTTTTACTACTGCTGGAAGTTCAAATTTGGCCGTTGAACCTGTTACTTACAACGGGGTGTATGAAAGCATTGACTCTGAATTGACAACTATCAGAAATAAAGATTTTATGATACTACTTAGTTTGACATTTAGTATTGATCCTCTTATTGACCACTGAACTCTACTATTCCAGTAAATTCAGGGAAGCCCCCTCCCCTCTAAGCACTGTATTTAATAAAGGCTGAAATATAATTCTTTACATTTCCAATCTCTTTAGTTTGACATTAAATCAGTTTGCTTACATAATTTTTATTTGCACACTGTTATTGATGGACTAAATTTAATTTAATACTAAATTTCAACCTGCAGTGAAGTAAATTCCAGACAGGCGGCCGATTAGGTTACACAATGATTAAGTCTCTGTTATCAGGAGCACTGTTGCTGTTTTAAAGAGTGTGCATGGTTTAATTTCATCTCATCTAATTGTTATCAGCAAGCTGACATTGGTTCATTAAAAACCTTGCCCATCGAAATAGCAACAGTCTAATGACTTTATATAAAGGTCTGCTTCCAAGGGTCTTTGTTGTTCATGGTAGACACAAATTAGAGCGAATTATTCTAAGATTTTTTTTCAGTTACTACATTTTATCATAATTTTAAAAGCTATGTGTTGGAATCTAATTTGCTTCCTAACTTATTTTTAATATTTAAATGAGGAAGAAAGGAAACGTTTTTTTTCTACTAATAGCCTGACTCTTTAGTGTCTAGTTTAGGCTTTTTTTTAGGTTAATTGCTTCTTCTCCAAATGAACATTATGCCAGCTAAGCTCATTGTCATATTTATCCATATTTTCAATGGTACATGCTAATTTTCTGACAGTTTTTCATAGCACTAACTTTGAAAGAATGTGGCATTATTCTTAGTTTGTGAGCTTGGTAGAATGAAGAATGAAAAACTCAAGTAATTTTCATATGTATATTTACAAAATAAAAAAACCTAATAGTTCACATATACCTTGTTATAAGTAACAGACTAGTGGAACAAGTCTTGGCCTCCAAAAAGGTAGTATCTTAATTTACTTTCACTCAAAATTAGAAGTTCCTTTAGCTATTCTATCTTCACTACTTTGCTGCCTACAAAGGAAATTTTCCTATATGGTTCAAGCTAACTAAAAGATAAATTATAAAAATATGTATTACACATTTTTTAGCATAATTTTAAACATGATTTGAAAAAGTTAGTATCAAACAACAAAGCATAAGGTGGTGTCTCTCCAAACTTCGGACGTTAAATGCAACCTGTAGCCACAGAAAAGTAACTGAATGTATTAAAAATATTTACATAAAGTCTCTTGGCACAAATAGCAGCAATGTGTAATTATCTCCTTGTTATGCTCTGCTCACTGATTAGCATTGAAGGGAGGGCCCAGGATAGAATAGGCATAGCAGGAAGGCAGCCAGCACATTAGCTGCCACTTGTGTATACATAACTCTTAATAAATCAAATTGGCAAAGTATCAGCTGGCACTTAGTTACTGTATGTGTTGTGCAGTAGTCTTACACAAAATGTAATTTTTTTGTCATAATCAATAATTATTATTGGAGACATCACAATTAAACAGTTAGAAGCAAGTTGTTAAACTCTGTTGATGTTTTTTTTCTGAGAGAGGTAATGAGCTATGCATACTAGAATTAATCTTACTGGTTTCCGCTGAATTTGACTCCAAAGCCACTCCAAGCAAGACATCAACTGACAGCAAGGTTAGAAGCTTTTATCATTACAACAGACTGTCACTGTTACGCGATGTCCTGAAGGCACAATATTTTTTCTCTCTAGCTTTTGTGTAAAACTTACTGAATACTGAAACATGCCACACAGTGCTTATTTATGTTAGTAAACAATTAGTTTTCCACTGTCTTAAGAAACTTACTACAGGAGAACAAATAGCAAAGAGCGTATCAATTATAACTAAGTTTGCACATCTTTGAACTTTTTCCTATTCTAATGAGAAACTCTATTTAGTCCCCATTGCTCAGATTTTCATCTTTTCAGCACTGAAATTTCTCTTTTGAAGCTTGACATTGATAACCAGAACTCATTGGTATTGCTCCTTTGTTACAGCCTTGTTTACTCTATCTCAATGCTGCATGAGTTATACTTGCAAATACTATAAATCCATGCAGGAGCAAAGGCCATTACTGATTCTGATAATCCTCCTGAAAAAGAGAATCTTGCTTGGGAGTGGGCAACAGAGACTAACATTAACAATTCAAGGTCATTTTCTGGGCCAGCAGAAATTGGGCTGCCATGAACCTACAATTCTGTTGCAGTGTGAGGTGGAATACGTGCTCCAGTCAAAAAGAAGCTCTGTATATACATAAGTATGTCTAGATGTATATCATAGAATCGGAGGATAATTCAGGTTGAGAAGAGACCTCTGCAAGTTCGCTAGTCTAATACCCTGCTCAAAGCAAGGCTAACTTCTAAATTAGTTCAGGTCGATGAATTTTGGTTTTAGGTTTTTATTCCTGTAAAAGTTGGGATTAGAAGGTGTGAATGAAATGGATTGAAGAAAAGGAACAATCAGAAGATGGGTGGTAAAAAAAAAAAAGAGTCCAAGGGAGGTTGTCTTTCCAAAAACCGGAAAGAAAAGTAAAAAGAAGGGAGACAAGAGAAAAATTGGCAAAGCAGGAATGAGAAAAATCTCTCTCCCATAATTCAGCCTAAAGGCTTTTCTGGCAGCAGCATCCTCATCTGACAGTGGTGGAGAAGCGAGGGTAGGTGAGAAAAGCCATGTGTAACTGCATGCGGTTTTTGCTTGACTGAAAGCTAGCAGATAAAATGTGCCTTTCTGTTGTTCCAGAAGATGCCATGAAACAGCACAGTATTCTTTTTGTTCGTAATAATTTTGCTGTCTTTCCATGGTGGGCTGTCCGTGGCTGGCTGCCAGACACCCATCCAGCCGCTCTCTCGCTCCCCCCCCCTCAACAGAACAGGGGGAGAAGATAAAAAAGCTTGTGACTTGAGACAAAGAGAGTGAGATTACTTACCAATGACCATCATGGGCAAAACACACTCCACTTGCAGAAAATCGATGTAATTTATTGCCAATTAAGAATGGATGATGAGAAACAATGACAAAAACTAGAAGCCCTGTCCCCAGACCACCAGCTTTGCTGCTGGGCTCAGCCATGCCCTGTGGTGGGACCGGCACGAAGCCAGCTGGAACCGGCTGGAGCCGGCTGGAGCCGGCAGGAGGCAGCCCCAGCCTCTCCTCACAGAGGCCCCTGCAGCCCCGCTGCTGCCAGCGCCTGGGCACGTACACCCAGCATGTTAAAAGCTTTGGTTGGGCTTGTCAAAACCAGTTTTAAGTCCAAGATTTTAAAAATGTATAGTAAAATTTTCATTTGATGATAGTTGTAGTACAGGATGTGTCGAGTAGACAGCTTCACAGCAACAGGTGTCGGTCAAATCAGGTGTGTACAGGTTCACTGGGGCACAGGGTGAGCTGAAGTTGTACGGGTGACAAATCTGTGATCTCAGGTGCTGCTTTTATTAGATTCTGCATTTTGGGGCACAACATAAAATTCACGTTTGGCTTTAATGTAAACAGTAAAGGAGGAACAGGGACCGTGTTACCCTTCAGAACGTGGAGATGAGGCTGGAGATTTGTGCTCATTCTCTCTGGTAGTTCTTGAAAGATGAGGAAAAATTATCAGAGTGGAAGATGTTGTAGATGCAACAAAACTTGTGCCTTCAGAAGGAAAGAGTTTAGGGACTCAGTCCTGATCCCTGGTGGGATTTTGGCTTTTTAGCTACTCCTTCCCAGGGCAAAAGAAAAAGTTATATTAGACAGTGTATCCCCATCACACCACCCACCAACTCCCCACCCCCAAATTAATACACTACTTATAAAAAGATATCACAACCCAATGGCCATTCATTTGGAAGACATGAGAAACCTCTGAGTTGGACGTAGTGCTTCTAAATGTTATTAGATAAAATTTGTAGAGAAAAAAAGCTTTCCAATACTGAGAAAGCATATTCATCATGAGTAGAACAAATATCTAATCTGCTTCAAAGTCTTGCTGAAAGCAGTGTTTCTGCATGGAAAGGGAAGTTGGTGTTTCTCCCTGGAATATTCAGTCTGTACACCCAGTTTGGGTTTACAGAGGCAATTAAGGGTGTAACTATACTAAGACAGAAGCAGCAGAGTTGTTTTAGCATGGCATTCCACTTGAATTAATATCTTCCACTTCTTTGCAAGGTTAATTAGTGCCAGTTGTGTTGGGGATACTAGGTAAGTACACGTTAGGTTGAAATTGCTGACTCATTTCACGTTTTAAGCTGAGCAGATGTATGACAGCAGCGATGGATTTTTGGATACTCTTAATTTTTGCAATATATGAGTCCCTAGCCCAAAGGCAGGTAGATTATTATTTTGTTTATTTCTTCTCTTCACATTTTTCAATTATCATTAGTCTCAAATGAAATGCCAGATTGTTTTCTATAGATATATAGCCAACACTAGTTGGGCTTAAAAATTGAAGGTTTTACTTACGCCCTACTCCCCCTGTAACAATTTTAACAGCTTGCTACATAAAATAATTAAAAACTGAGCTTTGCTGTTTCTCTTTTGAAAGAGCTCCTGTCACTTTTAAACCTCTTCTAAACATCTGTCCTGCCGTTGCTCTCTGTCAGAACATCTAGACAATTTGTGATGTATTTTTCCTAGTATTGACAATGCAGGCAAAAACAAATGAACACCTATTGGGTTGTATGCTGCTTCTGCAGTGAGAATAACATGGTAATTATGTGACAAATGCCCCTGTAGGTAGTGAGGGGGAGATCTGTTATTTTCCAGTGATATGGTTGGATGCACCTCAGTATAATTCTGGTTCTTTCTGAAAAGGTTTTCTTCTAAACAAAAATGAATGTGTTGCTACATGGTAACATTATTATATTTGTAATTTATGGTAATTTTAGTAGCATACACTGACTGCCTTTCGGTCTTTGTTTCTTGAAGGAATGCCAAGCACCCGGATTTTCCATCCAAGTACTTTTGCAAACTTCACCTCGTGTTTTACAACATCTCAGTAAAATAGGGAAAGCAGCCTATGAACTATAAATGAATGACTTGAGGTTCACATCACAGAGAGGATCTTCACTATTCTGGGAGTATTTTGTAGGTAAGGAGAAAAAAGAATAAAAGACAGAATATCATATTAGAATGGACTTAAACCTCTAATGACGAATTACCTGATCAACAATATTAAAGCTATATCTCCCACAGACCATTCATTGGAGATTTTTTTTTTAGTATTGGTTGAACAGTGTTTGTTGAAGGTCAGCAGACCCATTAATTGACCTGTAGGTAATTTTGAAATATCCACAATAAACTCTCCTTTGTTATTATGCAGTTATACAGGGTCCCTGTATCATCAGGCATATTCAGGTTCACAGGCTTAGAAGTTGCTCTTCCTTCCAAATAATTTGTTTAGTGCTAAAAAAGTGCAAAATTGCATTTTAAAGCCCTGTTCATCTTGTTTGTTGTAAAAGAAAATGTACTTTAGGTTTTCTAGTTGCAGATAACTTTTAAATTTGTGAATATTGCTTTTTCTGAAAGTTGAACAAGGTATTCTATGTAATATATCTTCTGCCTTATCCTCCATTTCTCATTCCCTTGAATGATTTGATCAGAAGTTAATAGGTGTAACTGTTTCATTCTAGAAAGATCAAACATGCAGAGTCGTATCCTCTCTGGATCTTCCTGGTTCTACTAAATAACTTTGTAATACTAGTGACCAAGAGATACCCTCTCCTAAGCCCCAATTTTTTCTTTGCTTTGTTGTTTTTTGGATATGAAATCTTGATACCATCTTTGAAGATGATGAGATCTTTGGGGATGAGAGGAAGTTGTCTTGTCTGGGCATGGCTGAACTGCATTGCAAAATGGCCACATCCCGCAGTTCCGTTATGTCTGGCTACATTTTGTGTACTTGAATGGATGAAGTTCCTGCAGTCAACCGATGCAAGATTAGAGTTTCAAACAGGCTAACTTTCTAGAGTCTTCTACTAGCTTCAAAAAGTTTGAAGCATGACTGCTACTCACCCTAAATTAAAATGTATTAGGATACTTGTCCTTGATACATGCAGGTTACATGCATATTCTCTCCAGCTGTACTGAACTACCTCTGAGTTTGAGGAGGGTGGGGTGGTTACTGTATTGTTTGTTTTTTAAGTAGAAGTACATTCATCTTCCTCCTTGTGGAATTTATACTATGATTTACTTCAGGAATATTTGTTCTTCACAGTACTCAAACGTGCATTTTGGAGAGTAAATGCTTTCATTTCTACTGGACATTCGAAAAAGTAACTATATGTGGCCAGCTGTTACACTACAAAAATCATGCAGGACAGATGTTTCTTAAAACGACTAAGATTAGAATAGATATAGTGCAACCTTCTTATTTTCTCAATAGAATTAGGTTGCAGAAAAAGAACTTACACTGATTAAATATTTTTGAAGTAGATACTTGCACATTGGAAGCAATAGCAATGGTCAGCAAAATTGTCTGATAATCTTTGGTGCCTTAGCATGGATTAATGCTGCTCCAGTCAAAAAGAAAAAAAAAGTTATAATAGTAGTGACATGTGCTTACATGACCCTGGTGCAGATTTTCTGGAAGTTGCACTGTATTTGTTTTTGTTTCTTCTGCTCTGTGTGGAAAGTGTAGCTGCATGTTTATTCCCCAAATATTACCTTATTTTAAAAAATGATTGTCAGTAACATAACTGCAGCAAAGGACCCCACTAAATTACTGTCTGAAAAATGTCATCATCAACGTTTTGTTCACTTAAAAGTGTGCTTTTTGTGTTGCAAATGTGCTACAGTAATTTTCTTTCATTTCAGCTATTATAAAGCATAAATGATCTCAGTTATAAGCTTAGTTCCATTGACTATGTTTTTGTAGTAAGAAACTCTCTTCCATTGTAACATCAATTCAGCTACTTGTATAACCATATAGCCAGCATTTACCCCAAGTGACCTTGATCATCATTGTAGCAAAAAAAAAAAAAAAATAAAAAAAAATCTATGCTATAAAGTGTTTGCATTAGGTTTTTTTTTTTTTTTCCATGGGATCAGAATTTATGTTGGAAGGGACTAGCATATGTTCAAATGATGTGCAAGAAAAAGTCTTTGAAGAATCAAAAATATACTGAAATTTAATTTCTACAATCTCACTTTTTATGTAAAAACCCTTTAACATTTTTGTAATAGTCTTCTCTAGAGTTTGAATAGGAATCTATAAAACTTTAAAAACCCATGCAATTTAATAGAAAATTCTATATCTGTTGTAAAATTCTTTAGACTGCTTTAAAATTTGTAGATCTAAGTTATAGTTTGCAAATTAAATTTTATAGGCATCTTCAATAAGAATAGATTTCAGATTAAAATGAAATAAAAGGCACTACTCTTGCATTTTACCACAGTGTGTTGTGGGGTTTTTGTTGTTGTTGCTTTTTAAATAAATATAGCAGTGCAGGGACGGTAGGTCTCAGAATACAATTTAATATGGCCAAAACTAATTTTTCCAAGGAAATCGTTTTAAACCAATTTTTTGTAAGAACGTCCATATATCTGAATTTTTTCCTCACAGGTTCAGGGGAAGCTGTTACTTGTGAGGTAAATCGCAACCTGCAAACAAGCTCTTTCTGGAGACCTGTGCGTAGAAGTTCTCCATGAAGAGAGAGCCGGTGAGCTAGTTATTACGAATATCACTTTTGCAAAGGTTTGTAGCATGTACAATTTATCAGGACAACACTAATCAGTAGATGCCTGCCACAGATTTTCAGTGTGAAGTTTGTGAATTAAAAATGTGAAGTAAAACATATAGCTGGAAAGCCATTATAAAAAATTTTCTTTTTTGAACTGTGATCCCAGTCTGACTGATGAAATTAGATGGGTGCTATTTTGGTTATTTTATTGCTCTTAATAAAATTACACCAATAACTGAATATATAGGACTCTACAATGAATTTGGAGTTTGACTCTTGAAAATGTGAAGCGTATGGGTATAGAAGGGTATTGTTTGTTGGTTTATACAAATGACTTGGATAGTGTGGCTACTTCAGCTTTAAGAGCTGGTATCCTTAGAGCTGGATACTGACATCGATATTGCACAAAATCATTGACCAAGCTTTGTAGAGATTATGTGGGATGCTCTGTTTGCCACTATTATGTGCAAAAAAGAGAACACATTAATTTGGCTAAATTGCTTTTTTTTTGTTTCTGTGTTTAACTGCAATGCCAAGTGCAATGACACTGCATTTGGATGGAGTTGCCATGTAGTACCTCAGCAACAGAAGATAAGAGTAAATGCAATAGGAATGTCACCAGAAGAAGTGTCCCAGTCACTGGGAAATAAACTGGGGATAAGTGAGGAGGAGAACCTGTGCTGCTAGTCAGTTAGAGTGCCATGTGCCATGTGAAGGGAGCGTAACAAGCAGCCTGGGCCAGGAAGCTTCTGTAGGCATTAGCAGCTCTTGGGGTCGGAGGTGTGCAGAAAGCCTGCAGCAAGGAGAAGCTTTGGACAATGCAGGGCTTGTAGAGCTCTTGGGAAATTTTTCAGAAAGGAAAAAAGACACTTGTGAGAGGACTGTCCAAATGACTTGAGCTCTGTAGGTGAAATTCTTTTGCTTCAATAACAGTTTCTTTGGTCATGTCGCCGCAGTAATATACAATGAGAAACCAGCATGCTGATAGGACTGCAATACAGCGTGCTTTCCTTCAGACCACTAAGGCCTTCAGTAAGGGTATCTATTGCTATTACTCATTAAAGTGTTGTCCTGCTTCTAAGGCGATAGGACTGTGGCTGATTTCATTCACTGCTGTTAATAAATTGTGTTTTCACTTTTTCTCTCTTACACGAACTACTAGTGGTGAAAATTTGGACTCCACAGGCTAATTAATAATAGTATCAAGTGCATTTAGTTTCATTTGTTTTAGTGATTCTCATGAACTTCAGAAAAGCCATTTGCACCTCATTTCTGATGCCATTCTTACGAAACTCTATGACAATTACTACATCCAATGTGTTTTGACAAGACTTTTGTAACCTTTTCATAAATACCAGTTTTGTTAAGTAGCCTACATTTTCAAATATCAGAAGTACTAGTGATAAAAGACCAGATAACTCTTAAAGTGGAAAGCAATGAGGTATCCTTCTCATTTCAGTGTATGTAAAAGTAGAAAATACTGTACACATTCATACAGAGTGAAAGAACCATCTCAGTATAGATCCCATTCTCTCTGAACGCAGAATAGTTTGCATTAGCTGTACCTAAGTGTGTAATAGAAGCTTAATGTGTGAACGACAGAAGCTTGCAATGTTTCCTGGTCTACCTGTGGAAATCATTGCATTTCCAAAATATGCAGTGTGTTGGGGGTGAAATGCATGCAAGTAGAACTTGTCTTCCCTCCTCCAGAATGGTTTTATGCAAGTGGGATGCATGAGGCTCAGGAAATTAGTAGTCAGGTCACAGAGCTGTTCCAGCCTTCAGGCTCTAGTAATCAATGGCAGCTCCTATGCAGGGTACTGAGGAGATAGGATCAGTCGATAGTGTTTCCGCTCTCCTGCTTTTGCTGCAGCCTTTTCTCTTACTGGTAAAGAGACTCTAGTTGCATCCAATGCTCTCTGCCACCCTGCAGTCTTCTGAGATGATGCATGCAGTAGACACAAGGACATCATGCAAGAAAATCTAGCCACTTTGAAGATATTTTTGTTCAGCATGGAGAGGGACTCGCTCACATCACTGCCGCATTTCATCCTCACTTGAATGGTTTCTTGGTGTTCGTCATAAAGAAACACTCTTCTTCTTATGCATGTGATTTCAAGCTTATTTGTTGTTTATCAATGGATAGTTACACTAATATATGCTATTATAGTTGTGCATAATTTATATAGACTGTATATTATACAATATAATTCTTGGGTGAATAACAATTTCTTTGATTAAGCTAGTACGAGGTGGAAAAACTTGAACCATGATCATCTTATTAAACATCTGTCCGGACCACAAAAAGTAACAATTCGTAAGCATCGAGAGCTGCGTTACATAGCCTATTGAGAGTTTACCTACTATGTCTTGTGTCACCATCGTGCTTTTATTCCTTATTCTGGTCTTCGTTATTCTGCTGCAGGACAAAGAGCATGTGATGAACATTATTTAGGAAAAGATACTGCTTCTATGCAGACTGTTGCATTAGCATCTCCCAGTCTGGGCCATGAAGCTTAGTAAAATAGCACCCTCCTAGCCTTTGAGAAATCTCAATCTGTGTTGCAGTGAAAGGTACTGTGAGAGTTTTAAGAATCAATAATAATAAATGGCATTAAAAGCCTTTTTCTTCCTCAAAAAATTGAGAATCAGTTTTAACTATTGACAGTATTTAATGATAAAATAATGCTACTTTCTGTAAAAGTAAAAAAGCCAAACTATGTTAAGCTTACTGAGAGGAGGTGCCATTGTCTTCATGCTCGTTTTCTCGTGGGAGTACATGCCTTGTCTTGTATAGTGGAAAATTGCATTTTCTGTTTAATCTTAACAATAGGCAGAATCAAACAAAGAAGCTAACAGATCTGTTTACGATGAGAGCTTACTGTATTTAAAGGTTGGTTTGAATTCCATTGAAAGTGTTTTCTGAATAACATAATAGTTGACTTAAAAGATTAAGGATAGCAGACTTGTATTTATTGTAATCCCTGGATTTTGTCATTAAAGCAAAGAAATTTTATTTTAAAATAAAAATGAGTGCACACAAAGTCACATTCTCGCTCATGGTGGCTGCCCTAAAGAACCACCTCAGCATTAGCCGTTCCCATGCTAGGGGCTATGCAAGAGCACTGGATGTCATGGCTAAACCTGCTAATCCCAACACTGTTGTACTCGATCTGGTAACTACTTGTTTCCTAGCACATTGCTAGCCTGTAGAATATATATACACACACACAAATGTATATAATGTCCCTTGAACCTGCAGGTTGTCGCTTAAATGACCTAATCAGTTGGTGAAGGGGAGCTATAAACACGGGTGGTGCAGTCTGGGAAAAAGATGTGGATTTCTTATAACAAGAAGTTGAGATATCTATACATGTTGGAAGTAACTTTTAAAAAGTGTGTCTACTGAAATACTAGAGGGCATGTCAAGGAGAGCTTAATTATGCATAAATTGATTAGTAGAAGACTTTTCAAGGGTTAATAATTATCCCTGAAAAAAATCAATGTACAGTGTAATTAATTTGAAAGTGCTTACCAGATGCTTTAAACTGATACCGCACAAACAAAACATTGTAATTTTCATTTCAGCAGTAAAGTATGCAAAATGAATTGAATGTGTTAGGACAGCCAAGCTATGGAATGTGTACTCCTTTGCTAGCACAGAATTACCAAAAATCCCACTGTAAAATGATTTTTTAAAAGTATTTTAAGTTCTTTTTCTCATTCTACTCCATGACACAAAACAAATAGAAGGGCTTGGCTCATTCATATACCAGGTCTGTTGCTTAACTCTAAGTCTTGTGGGTTGTTGAAAGTGTTGCTAAGTATGTATATTTGATTATATAAAAACCATAAAGGGTTAGTGCACAACTTTCTGATTTGACCTTTTTTTTTTTTTTCTCTCCATTGAAAGATGGTGCATGAATAAAAATGTAAGATTTTTATTTACAATTGACTTACTGGAATATTAATGTGTCACTTTTTTTTTTTTTTAAATACAGCATAGTAATGCATTTTTTTAAAACACAGAAAAATACTAGGAAAATAAAAAAGACATTAAGAAAAATCAATAATGCTTTCAGTCAGTGAGGGAATTCACGGCCCTTCATTCCAGGGAACTACAAACTTCTAGCATCCTCAGCCTTGACCAATATACTTTTGCTATGCCTTTACAGGGTATTTGAAGTCTGGGATAGAATCTAGTTGCTTTGAATTAGGACAGGCTTTCCTTGGAAAACCTGCTTTTAATAATAGTAAGCATTTGAAGAATCAAGGTGTTACAAGGGCGATTTTGACTTTTCTTCGAGACAGTATTTTTCAGTAAAACATTTTGTCAGAATAGTGTTGACCAGCTCTTTTTTCAAGCTCTGTATTCTGTCTGATTGAAACCAAGCATTTGGAAACATTCCAAGGTTTTTAATCTCAGCTTTACTGTCTACTACTTGTGTTTTAGTTTATTTTAAGATAAGGTCCAATATATTTTAAAGCCATCCCTAGTAGGAGGGAATATGTGAAATGGAGAAGAATACTGAGAGACTGAAAATCCTTTTCAGCCCAGCCCTTAGTGCATGTGATTTGGAGCAATTTACTGCAAAACCTTTCTTGTATCTCACAAACCTTACTAATAGTATCATACAGAAGAAACAGCAGATGAGAGTTCACAAAAAAGAGTAAGAAATCTTTTACAAATATTGATCTTAATTTTAAATGAAGTCCTAATTTGACATCATCTGTGCAGAGCTGAATCAGATTGTCTGTTGCTTTTGGTGAGAATCCAGTAAGGATTTTTTCCATGTGGCAAATTTGTCAGCTGCTCTAAACCCAGGGAAATATCTTACCAGTTGTGGGGGGTTTGGGGTTGTTTTGTTTTGTTTTTACCTTCCTTTCTGTTGCATCTAGCAGTTTTTACAGCTGACAGCAGATGACCCAGTTCTTGGCACTCAGACTGGCTTACTTTGTACATGCCCTTCTACACATTGCTAATCTTTCCTTTGATTCCAGAAGTCAGTGACAAAGTGCAGCCTAAGAGAAAGAAAACAAAGCACAGATCCCATGTTCTTTGCAACAGCTTATCTCCATTTTGCTACACTTACAAAAAGTCTTTTGTAGAAGCTATATTAATACGAATGGACATTGTCCATGTTTAGGGCTACGAATACGAATACACATTCCCCAAGGGTGGGAAAGCCACTTTCTCCCATATTATTTGCATATAATACAGTATTCTTTTTTTTTTTTTTTTGGGGGGGGGGGAGGATTACACGACAACAGAGGATGACACATTTAGGTCTTTGGGGCCATTTTTCTTCTGTTGCTTGAACCTGCATTTTTCTTGGCTCTTGAGAGATTTCACACACATGACTGTATGAAAATTTTCAATACAGCAGAGAAAATCGTTGTTTTGTCAAAAGTCCTGCCCAATCTAAACTAGAAATACTCAAAACTGTAAGGATTCATTTTCACACTTTGGTAATGATTGGTGTTGACTTTTTTACTGTCTACAAGATAAAACATTCTGTAAAGCTTAAAAAGCTGCTTAAAAGTTATGCTGCCAAAATGTTTATGCATATCCAAAAAAGCAAAACTCATAGAAAACTATTTCCATTCTGGTTTTTGAAAATGCAATTTTCTAAAGGTTGTAATTTCCATCTGTGGTACAGTAGACTGCGTTTGGTTTGATAGCACATCAGCAACGTTCGTCTGTTTTGGTCTTTGAGATTTGCTAGAGAAATTGCTGTGCAGTGTTGTGTTGCCATGTTGGGTATTCAGTTTGCTTGAAACTCCCATCTTAACACGGCAGTATGTTCTGGGGCTCAGTTATTGCGACAAGTGAAGCACTTCAGGCAGTCAAGAAAAGTGTGCTGCTGCTATCGCTTTCACTGGTAGGATTCCTCATAGTAGATGTTGAGGATGCTTGGTATTGTGCAGGACTCTGCTCAAGGTATATATATACCTTAATAAAATAGAAAAAAATCATTCTTTTACTCAGTCTTGTCAGCTTGTGACATAGCTTATCTCTGATTGTTCACCTTAAAAACAAACAAAAAAAGTGATAGTTCATAGCAATATTTTGGTTGCAAACATGAGGAATGCCACTAAGTCCCATGTAAGCTGTCTTACTCTTTTCCTTAAAAAAAACCAGATGGGGTCAGTGCCATCTTTTTTTCTTTTGTGATGGTGAATGGTACATTGAATTGCATAAATGGAGAAAGGAAATAGAAGATTTATTTCCTATTTTGTGTTCTGAATTTTTGGAATTCCTTTGAATTCCAAAGCAAACAATTACTATGAAGTTTTTACTTAAATAGGAAGAAACTAAAAGGTCTTGCTTGGATCAAAAAGAATCAAAAGAATAGCACTTTTTTCACTGTTGTCAGAACAATCACTTGTTTCCACAATTATGCTTTTTCTGTTGTACTAAATTCACCATATGTTTAGACTAGGCCAATAACTATTTACTCCTAAGAGTAGTGCTCCAAGACATTTGATCTACCAAGCGGAGCTAGACAAAAACAGTTTTGGTATTTTTTTTAAGACAATGATAATTAATAAAAAAATCAGAATTTGTTACAGGAAAAGAACATGTTAGAATTCAAGCAAATTGTAATTAAAATGTTTTATTTCAAAAAGAATTTAAATGTTTCCAATCTATAAATTCAATATTAAACATTTTTCATTTCTACTCTTAAATGGTTAGCTGGAATTACTTATCATAAATTTCTAGGAAGTGTTGGGGAAAATCTCAAAATGTAGAACAGGAATATGATTTTAAAATAGAAATATATTTAAATGTCAACAAAATCAATGTATATGAAATGCTTTAGTTTCCATATCTCAACTGTGTCATTGGAAGCATTTTTTTCCTGTCTACAGTATCTATAGGCAAGTGAGGAATGGCAGTGTCCGTATTTAGCCACCAAAGACAGAAGGCACAAAACTAGTGCATATTGGCTCTTTGTATAATTTGCTGACTAAATTAGACTTAATTAGACAGATTTATAATTTGCAAAGTAAATTAGAATTAATTAGACAGTCTCAAAAATACTATTTTTCATTGACTGTGCTATTTACTTCCTCTTCATACAGGTGATGCTTTACTTATATATTTGATGTATCCAACATACTAAATTGACTCACATAGTAAGCATAATCTTGCAAGGAGCTTAAAATACTAGATCCTGCCATGTGTTCAAGTGCCTAAGAAAGGTCCGAAGGAAGATATTTGTCAGCTTTCTACTGAAATGTGTGACGGATAATGTGAATACAAACTGACCTTGTTTATACCTGCTGACTGTATTCCTGGAAACTTGTGAGAGCGTGCAAAACAGAAATATGTCAGAATTTCCGTATGACAGCAATTGCACTCTGTAAGGAGGCTAAAAGAATATAAAAAATAAGGCAAAACTAAGTTAATAGTATTACTGTGGTACTTTTGTAAATAGGAGGTGTGAGTAGTCTAAGCTCTGTAGGTTTCATGTGAACCTGTGCAAGCATCACACAAGCAAGATATCCTTAAATCACAGACTCCGTTCTCAATTCATACAGTCAAAAAAGGGAATTCTGGTCTTTCTCATGTGTTTTTGTTTGACATTTGGTTTGCAAGAGACTTTTTCCAGATAAATTGGGATTTTAACACGTGAGTCTAAAGTAAGTGTGACTATGCTCTGAAGTGCCCTTAAATTGCAACACAGTATTTTTCTCTTAAAATTTAGTCACACTACTAGGAAAATATGTGGCCCTCATTCTCTGTCCTGGTGATTATTTATGGTATTGCTTTAAATCAAAGCTGGCCTATTATTCTAGTATTTGTTGGTTTAAGTTAAATAACCATTAATATGCATCATCTTTAAAACAAATATTTATATTTTCAGCCCTTCAAGCAACAGAGAAATGCAAAGAAATTTTAAATATATTTCCAAGCTGACAAAGAAGAAAGAGAACTTTAACTGAAATTTTAACTTTAGAAAAGCTGCTTCTGAATAATAATTACTGATACTTAATAATGTAATTGTGTCACTTTTTTGCATATGTACTAGTAGATTTATTTCTTCTATGGCTGTCTGAGTGTTCTTAATAAATCAGTTTTAAAAGTTTTAAGGTTATTCTAGTACAGTCTTGTACTTTGAATGGGAGCTGAGTTTCTTGTTTGCTAAAATGGGTGAAATATGTCGCACAAACGGGTGCCCATCTCTGTGTCCGCATACCTGTGCTTGCTTTCTCTTATGCTGTGAAAAGACCAGGAGTGTCTACTGCAGTAGTATTCATAGAAATAGTTCAGAAAATAGCTTTGTAGACTTTCCTCTGGTCTCAGAAAATGGATAGAGCTAAAAGTTTGATTGCACTTCCTTTTTAGCTCATCCCCCTTGGGTAGTCTAGGGCTTGTAACAACATTGACCTTTTACGCATCTGTGGAAGAGGGAGATAAAAGCCCTTTTCTGTCTCGACCATTGTCGAAGTTGGGCAGAGTCCCTCTCCAGTTGTGTGGTGTTCTAGTTTGTAAGTTCATTTTGCTGCAGTATTATGGTAGTTCTCTTTGTATAACTACATTTTATTGCTCGTGTGTATTACTGTATTTTTAAAAGCAGTAAATGCTGGTCTTTATCAATTAAATTACACACAGTAATTTACAAAACCATGGCTGCAATTTTGTATATGTCTCTGCAGTTAGAGTGTACTATCTATCTTAGTTACTTGGAAAGGTCATCTTTTTCCTTTATACTTGGCTTCTTGTATGTAAAGAGAATAAATATAGACTAGTTGTGAGCCAAGCATTTAACTGGTAGTTTGTTGTCTTAAGCTAATATTGTACTTACATTGTATTAGGCCTTCTCTCTTTAGAAGTGACTGAGACAGTCTGATGTTAAATATTAAAAATAAGATTAAAATTTAAGTAGTTTTGCATGTTTCCCTTCCTCAAGGAAACGATTTTTGTTCCACAGAAGTTCCAGATAACTGTCAGTTCCCTGTAGGCTTTCATCATCTCCATTTCTGTTCCATTTCTGCCTTGTAGTGGTCCTTGTTCAAGGCATTAGCTCATTAAAAATACCATTTACCCTACTAAATCTAAAGATACAGTTCTTAAAAATCCCATTGATATTCCAGAATCTCAGTCCATTTCTGTCCCAATTAATGCTGTTTACGTATTAAAAAATGAAGATGTGTTAAACATAGAAGATATTATTGACCTGAAAAAAGCCTCACTAAGGGGAAAGAAATCGTCTTGTTTAGATATGAAATGATACCCAACTTCATAGACAAAAAGAAACAGGCTGGAAGAGGAAGCTCAAGTAGCTAAAAAGGGATCTTGAAAAACTGAATAAATGCTCAGGGGTTTTCCCTGATATGTTATGCCTTCAACTGTTTCACCTGTTACTTTCTAGAATTCGGATAAATCTATTATTTTCCTGGAAAGAAGACAATTTTATGAAATTCACTGGCTTAATTGATTAGCTTCTAACTGCACCAGGAGTAATCCACTTTGCAAAGAATAGGAGGAGAGACACAGAAAGGGAAGGAGAATCAACGTGATCTTAACCCTGTGTTTGTTGCCCTTAAGGGAGGCTTTTTATTCCTTTTGGTTTCTCTCTCCAAATGCCATAATAGCCAATGTAATTATTTCATTTCTGCCTTCATAGAAAAAAAAAGTTATAAAAATGTGTGTATGCATAGTATGGAACCATTTACTCAACAGTTTTTTTCTTTTTTTCAGTTATATTACTGAATGCAACTCTATTTACACTTTTTTTAGAAGGATCATGACCTATTTAATATACGAGTCTGCTGCATGTACATGTATTTTAGTCACTTCAACATTCAACCTTAAAGTGTTAAACTGGTAATATTAGGAATTTGATGTGATAACTCATGATAGGTTTTATTTTTAATAAAAATAAAATCTAAACTATATATTAAAAGTTTTGCATAATAAGTGCCAACAATTATTTTTGCAGCTAAAGTGGAACTTTTCTTTGCTAATCAGTGGAGATGAAATAATTGGATAATAAAGGCATAGCACTGATGTGTAAATGATTGATTAACAAAGAAAAAAAATAAGAAAATACAGACTTAGGGTTTTTTTTTTAAAATTTAATTCTGAGTTTGAGTGGAACAGTATTTGGCATATTTAGATATGGATGAATTTTACCATTGGTTTTAGAAGGGGGGGAGGGGAAGTCATAAGCCTAGGTGCTTATACATAATGAATCTTATTTCTGTTATAATGATGCTGTCACATCATTTTAATAAATAAAATTACCCTAGTGCAAAATGGAAGCCAGGCAGCAGTGAGTCATACCCATTGATTCTTCAAGGTGTGCTGGAATAGAGCTGGTGTAAAGTAGGTGAGTACACAGGTCTCTTATCTGCAGCGTGCTGCTTTAGGCAGCATCTTTAGCATTATGGTAGACTTAGTAGCTCAGGTTAGTGAGATGCTGTTTAGCCAAAAGTAGGAATTGTTTTGTTTCCTTGTCCTAAACCATTTATGTACAGCAGTTTATTCTGATTCTTGTAGTTCTTCTTACTTTCCTCTCCCCATTAAGTGCCCACAGCTCAGATCTTCTTCCTCTTTCCTTTTAAGAAATTGTGAGATACTGCATTCCTATGAGTATGGAATTGTTATTGAATAACTATTGATCTCCACATTTAAGTCACAAGCCATTGTAATTTTTAATACATCTGCACATTTGCAGCTCCATCTTTGAAAGATTCTTTTAAAATTCTAATATTTGAATATCTAGAACATGCCCCTTGGCATCCCTGCCAATGTTGATTACATAGCACATGTGACCAACACCGAAGGAAGAAGAATTGTTTTATACAGCGTTATACTGTATATAATGAGCTGCCCAAGTGGAGGATGATCTTTAAATCCATTCTGTGAAGTAGTGTAACTTTTTCATATACAGCATTGATTGTATTCACATTCTGATGAACAAAACCGTGGTGTTTCAGTCTATGTGTGTGCTGGTGTGTAATTTTCTTTCCCTATTTTTCCCCACCTCTAACATAAATTGCACAATTGAACTACCTTGAAAGAACAGAATCTGCATCCTTCCTGCCCTGGAACTGTCATGTGTCTATCATGATCCTTAGGCAATACCAGAAGCAAATAGGAGGCTGACTTTTTTCAGTACTCTGCAAATATACAGTTTTCTGTTTCAACATAAATACTTCTACAAAAAGTTTCAAAGCAGTTAAAAAAATTATTTTTCACTTCGCAGTCTGATGGGAAATAATTTTATCAGATTTTGTTATAAATGGAAAAGTAAACTGATCTAAATCGAGTTTGCAGGGTCCAGTCCTCCCATCTGCTGCCAACGGTGTGTTCCTGCCTTGTGCTGCACTGGCTTTTATGCCATTGTGTGGTAAGAGGGCTCAGGGAGCTAACCTATGGAAAAAGATGCCATTCGGGCGCTAATTTAACTTCCTAAAATGGCTTATCTGGACTTGTACAAATACTAGTAAGGTACAAGCAAAAGCTCTAAAATGCCTCAGAAAGGCTTCAAGTTAGCTTAGTGACTGTGGAATGGCACTCAAAACGCTTCTAGACTCAGTTCTGAAATTTGGTGACTAACTCAGTAGCTGGCTGTTTACACGAATAAAATCTAGACTGAATTTGCCATAGTTACACTCCTTCTATGTTACTTGGCAAAACAACCAAATCTTCTGGAAAGCAATATAACTTAACAGAATGTAATTAAAATTCATTCCCAGGGATACTGATATTGAAATAGCTCATTTAAAATACAGCTGTATTTGTAAAGGGATAATATTTATGACCAGGAAACCGTAACCTGCTTGAGATGTAAACTAATCCCTTGAATTTTCAAATTCCTTTTCTGTATTTAGAAGTTGCAGTTTATAATGTTTATCTATTTTATTATAGATTTAGAGACTTAAGAAATAAAGTTTTCAAAACCTGAAGAAAACTTTAAAAAGTTGTACCTGAAATACAACCTATTCACAGCTATCTTTGCAAGTCTTTCTTGTAAAATATGAAGGCTAAATGCTATCTGTTCTGAAGGAACACTGAGCAAGACAAAGTATTTGATGTGACACATTCATGCTTTGCTTGTCAGGCAAAACAGTTTTCACTATTATTCACTGCCCTCTGTATATTGAAGAACATATCTAAAGTAGGCTGAACGCTCTTGTGTTTTGTGATAGTGTGTTACTGGGAAAATAAAACAGCTACAATTATCTGCTCAACAAATAGAACTTGTCAGCTGGCAGGCATGCAGAACTAATGCAGATGGCCAGCTCAGAAAAGCTGTCAAACAGAAAGACTGAAATAAAATCTATTTTCTTCATATTCTGTAGACTTTCTAAAAGAATAATTTTTTTAAAGGCAGTTCAGAGGATTTTAGTGCTCTTTCTTAGCTCAGGTGTTTTTCCAACTTCTGGAAGAAAAAAAAATTTTTTGGAGGAAGAGGTATTACCAAAATAGTGACAGGTATCTTTGGATGTCACGTGGAGACTGTGGAGAGGATCTTTGCATTTAGCTGTTACTGTCCTTGGAATAAAAGAATAGGATTTATGTCTACTATATGTAGAGACTTTGGAAACATAAAGTTAGAGATTTTGTATACTCCAGGACAGGTAACTGTTTTCCTTTTTTGCATGAATGTGCTGTTTTCCTCTGCTTGGAGCTGCATGTTGGTAGCACCCAGAGAAACAGTGTTTTATTGGAGAGCATTTCCATTATTTACTGTTCAATCAGTTATTTTATTCCTTACAGGTAAATGAAAAATACTCCTTTGGATCTACTCATCCTCACTAGGTGTTACCTCTCTGTGCAGCATAGCCATGTAATAAATGCTACAAAGTGTCGGACTAAAGTAAAAAGTGCATTAAACAGTTACAGTTAGCATAGGGATTGTTGTACATATTGGAGAAATTGTACCTTATTTATTTATTAATTTATGGTTTCCCCTACCCTGCAGGGTGATGGTATGAAGAGAATGCTTTGTGTAAAATAATTCAGTCCATCTGGATTGTGTCTGTTAAGACTTTTATAGATAACTGTTAAGCTATTTTGGTTTTGTGGCATCAGATTTCCAATTACTCTATTTTTGCTTGTTTGTTGGGTTTTTTTACAAAATTTATAATATTCAGAGGGGTTTTTTGTTCTGTTTTGTTTGGGATTTTTTTTTAATGGGTGCTGTGCCGGGAGAGAATTTTTGTCCTGTAGTGTGAAAACAAAGGGACTTGCTATGACTACAAAAGGAAATAAATTGAAAACAAATAGAAGGAGACTCAGAAGTGACACAATATATATTCAGACTGTGGAAGGTATAGCTAGAAGCGTTCAGTCAATCAGAATGGACTTTTCAAAGGGCTTCTGTGTGAAAGCGCACAATTGGTTAGATGTATATTATATGGCGATGTCAACCTCCTAGGGAGGATCACACATACACTGATGGTCTGATCCAGTAAGGTGCATCCTTTGATCTGAATGATAAGAAGCCACCCATGTGCCAGTAGAAACTTACTTGATTGCACTAGCTCTTGTTATTTCCCTTTGCTCTGTGGCATACCCTAGTACAAAGCTAAACTCGAAGATTAATATTCACTTTTGTGTCTGTACCCTTTGTTGTTCCCTCTTAAGGAGAAAAATGTTGAGAAGCCCTTATTTATTTTTAATAGAAATCCTAATGTGTGTTGTAGCTTGTTGTAGTTCAAACCACTCTACATCCCAGACTGGTATGTGGCAGGTTGTACACCGTTCTTTGCTTAACTTCTTACAATAAAAGTAGCTCGAGGCTGTGTCAAAGATTAACTTGCTCACGGGATTCATGAGAAATATATCTGGATAGGGTGAAAAGCAGCTAGGTTTTGGTGGGGGTTTTTTAATGTCTCCAAAGTCTTATATATTAAAAGCTTCTAGCACCTGCTGTTCTTTAAAAGATCTTTTGTTCTTAAGTTCTAGGATCCTGGGGGGCTTTAAGAACATAGGCTGCCAAAGTGCCACTTTCGGGACCTCCAGGGAAATTTACAAACACAAAAAAATGGCACAGGAGTCTCGTGCTCCACCATGGCATTTATTTCTTTAATATTTCAACAAGCTTCAAAATATTTCTGCAAAAAGTTAGAAACATTCTTAAAAATATTTTTCTTCTGGTTCAGATGTCACATCCTGAATGCAAGAATAGTATATAACATGCTTTTACTGAATTTACAATTCATCAGGTCTTTTTTCCTTTAAGTAAGTGGATGCAGAATGCTAAACTTCAGTAAGAATTAGAAAGTCATGAAAAGGACCTTTCTGGATATACATTTATCTATCTATATGTGTTCTTTCAAAGATACAAATGTGTGTTTGCTTTAGCAGGCTGTGTGTGTGTGTGTGTACATACACACACTCAAACACATATTCCATATATACACTTGCTTATTTTGTATGTAGGTTGGTGAGTGTGTGTATATATATACACACACATACATTTACACACTCTGGTTTTGAAGATCTTGTACCATCTTCAGTAATTCAGATTTCTGTTTAACTGGCAGTAATATTTTGTCTCACACTGAAAAGCTGAATTGGATTTGCTTTTCAGTGTTAAGCCTCAAGGATCTTTCTCAAACTATAAAGCAGAAATCAGACCAAAAGTGTTGTCTTCAGCAAAGACCAGTTCTTTTCTGGTTTATAGTTTGTTGGTGGCTTCACGCCACCCCCACACCCTCCAGTCTTTTTCTTCTGCTTAGTTCCAAGAGGATTTCAAGTGTCTGAAAAATAGCTTGGTGAACTGTTGAAGTTTTCCCTCACTGACTTCTGTGGCTATATTATTTTGGCTGTGTTTTTCTTGCATTTTGACCATTTCAGTCATTCAGTGCTGACAATGAAACTTTTTCCTGCTCACATTCTATTTGTGTTGAAATGTGGGTGTTAGAGATGTTTGACTTATGTTCTTCCAGATGTATGAGCAGAATTTTCAGTATGCCATATGGGAACACAGAAACATGAGACATAAAGGTTTATTAGCCTTTCAACAGAAAATGCAAGTTGTTATTGAACACTTTGTTGTCAAAGCAACCCTAACTACAATGTTTGGTTACAATAAAGTCCAGTATAGAAGAAGTAATTCCAGAAAGTCATTTACATTTTATTTATATGATGACCATGACTTTTTACCTCTGTGAGCACTGGTGCTACATTCTTGGTGTAGCATTGGTTTTGGTCCAGTTACCCCAGTGGTAAAACATGCTGTACCTCGATTTTGATACCACATGTTCCTGTCATCGTTTTATTATTTGATCCAGTTATTTCAGCAGAACAAAAGACATGAAAAATACACTGGGGAGTCCATAAGTGGGCCTTGCACCACAGCCAGATTATCTCTGGAAAGACATATTTCATTTTGCTTTTGACTGTTTCATTAGTGAGTATAGAACTTGCCAAAAAAGGTCAGACCTTAAACAAAATCTAAAGCCAGGTTTACATGTGGCCAATAGGAAATGCATAGCTAACATCAAAACAAAGGCAGAAGTGGAGCAATTAATAATCTTTGACAAGTAACTGATATTTTAGAGAGAGACTCTTAAAATATGTTGTTGGTCATTGTAGCACCACAAATAAACAAGAACTTCCACATTAAGTATCAAAAGTATTTGGGGTAATTGAATCATGAAAGGTAATTTCCTGGAAAGTTGTTTATAAAGATAGTAGGAAAACAGAGGATATCCTGTTTACAGCTGACAGATGTAGTGCCTGCTTTTTGATTTTATTTATTTATTCTTTTCCTCCCTTCACTTGAACTCATGAGGAAATACAGTATATCCAGCAGCACAAATCCCAATGAAAAATGTTGATGGTGACTGCATTCCAGTGCAGGCAAAGCATATTGTAAATAATGTTCTTCCTTTTTTCCCCACATCTTTATTAGCTTCTCTCCAGTGCCGACTCTATCAGTGCACTTTTATGTCGGTATCTATAAATTATCAGCACCCACTATTGATCTGATAGTGAGGACGAGAATGAAGTATTTAAATCTCAGCTTTGATTTAAAAGTTTGTGCTGGATGTTTTTACTGTCAGAATTCCTTTCTGAGAAGCTGAATTCAGTAAAAACCAGTAAGACTAGAAAACCTATACTTGGAGTCTTCCCCTTTCTCCCTCTTCCCCCATAGCTTTTCCCGCAAATATTTTCATAAAAGGCAATTCAGCTTTAGTAGAAATGTTATGACCAATGTGAAAAGCTTGCCAACTGTTTTGCAGGAACAGGGCTTCTGATACAGAGCACGGAGTTGTGGATAAGGTAAAAGTGCCACTACCTCCAGACAATTTTTAGGATAAAGGATTAACTCTAACTTCCTCAGCCTAAAGACTCTTCCTGGGCAATGTTCAGATATTTCTGCTTTGGTTTAGATTATTTTTTTCTATACTGTGGCTGTTGGTGTCCTTTGGTTTTGCTGCTTAATTCTTTGCTAATTGTTTGGCGTAGAAAGGACTTTCTCTAAGGGTCCTGACGTCAGTCTCTGTAAACGACGTTGGTTTCTGGCCATAGCTCATTATATGAAGACATCAGAGAGGTTGCCAGCCTTGTCTTTGACTTTGACACCTGAGGAGAAAACATGCGTATGATGTCAAAAGAGTTACTTTCGACTTTGTGCGCGCGCGCGCACACACACACACACACAAACCTCTCATTGTTATGCTTGAGAAGAAAACTCAAAACACTTCAGTGGTTCAGACATATTATTTTGTCAAGTCCTTACTCTGTCTTGTTGACAGAATACATTTTCTCAAAAGCTGAAATCATTCTGTCAAGGAAACTTATTTTGTTCAATAATCCTGCTTGTTGACAAATGTTCAAAAGGGAAAAAAATCTTCAATTATTCTGGGAATGTTCTGCCTGGTATCTCCAGGTTTATTTATTTTGCCATGGGAAAGAATGGTTATTAGTTTGTAGGTGAACTATCCAGGTCTTGATGTAATGAAAGAAAAAGGTATCTTCCATATACTTACATGAGTGTGCTTTAGGGGAGGCTTTTTCAAAGAAGGTTGTTCAATTTTAGGTCACATTCCAAATGACTGATCAGCAGTGGAGGACAGGCAGCATGTGTATCATGTGAGTGGAAAACAGACATATCTGTTGTTTATGTCAAGCAGCCACGGCAATGAAATGAAGACACATTTTCAAGTGGATTCATCTTAATAGTCATATATACAAATAGAAAAATATGAGAATGATAAAAAATGTTCACACTGGGCTATTTCTACTTGTCTTCCCCGCCTGCCCTCCAAATTAAATCGGTTCCAATTTAGGGAGGTGTATTCCCATGTTTTGGTGTGGATTTTTTTCAACTGAAGGACGGTTGAAAATATGCCAGAGGTATTCTTTTGAGTGACAGGAGCAACGTGAACACCTCAATATTCAAATCCTAATTATCATCATCTCAGTACTGGACCCTATGTAATCTTTATGAGCTCTAGTATAAGCTTTTTGTTTAAAATTTAGTCTAATGAATGTTCTTATGTTTTAATAGTTAAGCCTTATAAACTATCACTGCTTGTAACGATGTATCCTCTCCACTGCATATTTGCAAGTGACGGTGATGTCTGTGTACTTGTGTTCCATTCCTCATTCAGTGTCATCAATAAACCTTCACTCAGTCCCATAATCTAGTTCTACAGGAACTTCTTCTGTTAATCTTTGGATATGTTCAGGTTTCTTTTGTTCTCTAGACTCCCTTAAGTAAAATAAATACTGTGATTTGGTTTTGGATAATGATCCTAGTCCATTAATTGATACCCACAAAGTTTTTCGTTCTTTAATAGTGCAATCATTTCTTTATTGTGTTTTGGCTTATTCTGTTCTTCCCTATTGTATTGTCTGCAACATTTGTTTAAGCATAATGGTGGGGTTTGTGTTTTTTTTTCCTTTTCATACATTTCATTCATTCTATTGATTTACCAGTCCTTTGTAGTCTTACCGTCAATTGTCTTGATCTCTTTAACTCCTAATATATAGCATTTTTGTCATACATTAAAAAAAGGTGTCATTCTATCTGATTTTCCATTCAAAGGAAATTCAGATTTTTGAAATAATAAGCAGTGTGTTATAACGGATGCTTCTTTGACACCTTTAGATCAAAGAGAAAAGCAACAGGGTTTTTAATAGATACTCTTAGATGTAAATCACATTGAAAGACTGAGCAAAAGTAGAACAGTCCTGACTTTTCCTTTCAGACAGGCAGCCTTTCTATTTATTAGTTTCATCTCACATCACAGTACTAGTTTCACACCTGAATGTGTTCAGCAGAGTATCCGAACAACATCATGAAGTTTCTACATCTCTGATGTTCTCACCTACAGACACAAAGTCTGAAGAATGTATTTTTATAGAACTCATCAGGTATGATACATTTTTGAATTCTTTGACTTTTCTGTGGAAGATTCTGCCATTCCTGTTGTGGTTGTATTTGAGCATGGCGGCTTGGCCCCTAGTGCTGTGACAGATGTGAAGTGTTTGTGTGGTGGGAGCTGCTCAGCGCTCTCAATGGAAGAGCCCAGAGTCGGTCCACACAAGTATGACTGCTGAACCAGAAGTCAACAGAGGAAAATGTACATTTTTAGGAGAAGATACTGGACCTAAGCAAGAAAATATCTATAGTACCAGCAGGGACAGATGGTGATTTATTTCAAAAAAATCTTCATTTTGCTAATGTCACTGTTCTGTTATTTGTTAGTTAAGAGAGCTGGGGTGAGATTTTAATGAAAACAGGGTAATGAGTGCTACTGACTCGCAATTATACATTTTAAGTCTTAGATAAGCTTCACTGCAGTCAGCCAGTAGATGCAATACATTTCCGTGGTAGAAGTGTTGAATATACTACATTCTCTGGTGAGATGAACTTCATTTGGAGTTTTCTAGTACCAACAGGGTTTTAATGCATTTGTACTTTGAACATCTCTCTTCCAATTATGCCATTCTCAAAGCTGATAATATCTGGTCTGAACTTTCAGTTTCTGTGTTCCTTTTAACTCAACACTATTTAGTCTATTTTCTTCATCTTTCTCTGATGAGATGAGTTGCTGATTCTTTGTCTTCTCAAGGTGCTCAAGGTAGAGAAAAAGGGTTTATTGCCAGTGGCATTAATTCATTTTGTGTATCGTTTAGAGGATCATCATAAGTTGAAGCCTTCTATTTCTGGTTTATTCTCCAAAGTAATGAAAGATTAAAGCCAAATGAATAATTTAAAATAGTTGCTGTTAAGTTCGTTTAGCCGATTGAGTGTCTACAGAGAAACCAAGGCAACTTTTCAGTACTTTAACTCAAAATAAACATGAACACACCTAAATAATCATAGAATATCATAATAAATCATTCTAAAATAGCATTATACATCATCATAATGATTTATAAATGTTATCAGTTTCCATTATTTTAAGTACCTTTAGAAATCATCATCCTCTTTCACAAGGTCGCTAAAGTACAGAGTCATGGTTCTATTGTAGTGCTGCAGAACCTGCAAATGAACATTTCTCAGCTTAATGGTTATATAGGCTGTAGTCCTAATGCATTACGCTATATTCATTCTATTTCTTTCTGTCATTTCATTCTCCAGGAACTACCCATTAGTATTTTATTCTATTTTTCTGCTTGGTCTGATAAATTAATTTGATATTACATTGCTTCTTAGGAGAAATATTTTTTTTCCTAACAGCTACTAAATCATAAGATCATCAGACTGAAAGAGATCTCCAGAGGTCCAACCTCCTGCTCAGGGGAGGGTCAGCTAACAATAACTGTTCAGAAATTTTAAATATCAGGATATGCTTTAAGGTTTGTGGTGGTGTTTTTTGGGTTTTTTTTTGATTAAGTGAATACACTATGGAATACAATGCATTCACTAAAAATACCAAATCATTATGAGAGTTAGTTGCAGTACTATTTTCATAGCATTTTTTGCAGTATAGGAAACTAAACAATATGAAGAAAGATACACGATTGGGTCTTACATAGATTGTTTCCATAATAAATTCTTCAGATTTAATTCATTCATAAAAACAGGGTCCTTAATTTTTTAAGTGACTGTTGGAAATGAATAGCACTATCAAGTATTTGTTTCAGTAAAACAGGATGAAAGATGCTTTTTTACCCACTCTCCACTCAGTGCTGAGGTAGAGAAATTCATCCCTTTGTTCTATAATACTTAACCTTTTGCTCTGCACATGCAATTTAATGCTCCTACTTGTTGTTTTGCAAAAGCAGGTAGAATAGTTAACCAACAAAGTATATAATACAATTGGATTATTGTCCCTTGACTGGTATACTGCAATTGTCATTATCTAAATAATATGCAGGAATTGACAGATAATTGTCACTTACTCATACAATTGCTTTAAAGGCAGCAGATGATCACATCAATAAGGGATTTTTTTCTGTAGAAATTAAAAGGAAATAAAATCCTGTGAGATCTTATGCTGTCTTGAAGAAGGATTCTTTCTCCAAATTCTTAGATGGTACAAAATGATGAATCTTTTTGGAGCTCAGTATTAGTACACAGTAGCTAAGAATCTGGTCTGGAAATTTAAAATTAGAATATTTGGAATGCAAAAGTATTCAGTAATGTTTTTACTGTCAACAACTAAGACACTGCTTTAATTCACATTTTGTGAATTATATTTAATCACACTGAAATTATTGTAATTTTTTTTTTCATGTAGTGACAACAAAAATAGCAAGCAAATTTTGCGTATCTTTCTTGGGTGATGCTGAGCAGTTAGTTCCTCGCAGTACTATAGCTTTAAAATCTGCACCTACAACTACAGTATCTAACACAATAGAGATGTAGATCTTGAAGAAAAAAATCTGAGTGTTTAATTCTAAAATCTGTCAAAACAGTAGTCATAAAGCTGCAAACTTAGAATGTCTATCTCTACCTTTCAAAACACCTTTTAGCTAAATAATTACCGATGGGAGGGGGTGTCCACAACACCATTAGGTTTTGCTGAGAACCTGGAGCTCCTGTCCCCCAAAGGATCACACCAGGCCTCTCTTGTAGAAATTGCCTAGTTAGAGAAAGAAGTATCAAGAAGTGCAAATACAGTACAAGTGGTTTCACCATGGGCACTGGGGATAACTAATGTGGTAGAGTGCTTTGTTATGTTTGAGGTTTACTATGTGGAAAGACCAAAGGCATGATGCCTACAATAGAGACTGCCCGTATAGACAGCAAGGGTGAAATACCGTGTGTGGAGTCCCTAACACTGAACTACTACTGCGAGTTTCCAAAGCAGCCAGATGATAACCTAGGCTTAACTTAGGTAATACAATAGATCCTTGTGAAGACAGAGGGAGTATTCAAGTAAGTAACACTGTTCCACAAACACTGCCTTTTTTGGTGTCGTGGTTTAAGCCCAGCTGGTAACTAAGCACCATGCAGCCGCTCACTCACCCCTCCCTGCCCAAGAGGATAGGGAGGAGAATGGGAAAAAAAACTCGTGGGTTGAGATAAAGACAGTTTAATAGGATAACAAAGGAAGAGGATAATAATAATAATAATAATAGTAATAACAATAATAATAATAAGTGATCCACAAATGCAATTGCTCACCACATGCAGAAAAAAAGAACATGCTGCCTGGTCTGATTCCGAGCAGCAATCCTGCCTCCCAGCTAGCTTCCCCAATTCTATCCGGAGCATGACGTTCTATGGTAGGGAACATCCCTTTGGCCAGTCTGGGTCAGCTGTCCTGGCTGTGCTCTCCAGCTTCTTGTGCACCTGGCAGGGTGTGAGAAGCTGGAATGTCCTTGGCTTAGTGTAGACACTACAACTACCTAGCAACAACTGAAACCATCAGTGTGTTATCAGTATTATTCTCATACTAAATCCAAAGCACAGCACTATACCAGCTACTAGAAAGAACATTAACTCAGCCAAAACCAGGACTGTAGGCCATGGACGAGGACAGGACCCTGGGCTGGATAGGACCTCTGCTTTGATCTAGTGCAGCTATGTTCTTAACTTCTTACATTCTTCAGTGCAGTTCTTATGTTTCCATGTTATGTGTTCTTGAACATCATGATGTATGATAGGAGAAGAATCCTGAAGATTAAGGAAAGAAAATTAATAAACCTAAGATTTTACTGTCCTGTATGGATACCTATAAGGCCTTTGTCAGATAATTTTGTGTGTAACCACATTGGCTGATCAAGCAAACAATAATACAGTAAATACTAGGAGGGTCTAACTGAACAGATAATTATAAATTCCCATACACGAAACTTTCTGAAAGAGTGCTGTATCCTGGCTAGGGATGTAATGTATAGACATTGATTTATTAAAAAATATATTATAGAATATTGTAGAATTGTTACAGAGTTTTAGTTTATAATAGCAAATCTACCTCTATTTTCATTCCCTCTTGTATCATCTTATCTGCTCTATGCTCAAATGTTTTTCACTGATTTAAGAACAAAGGAAAAAAGCCAAGATTAAAATAGTCCTATAGTTGTAGCAAATTAATTTTCTTTTCACTGTTTTCTGTAGGAGTATCCATTTAAAAACTCCTACTGTTTATTATATGCCAGGATGATTTTGAAAAAATTTCTAAAAAGAGCAATACAATATTCTAGTAAGGTCTTTGTTATGCTGTTTTGAATATGCTGTCAGAAAAAGCCACTGCATGTTAAAATAGGTTTGGGTTTTTTTCAGGAGTTTACTCTGTAAAATCTGCATTTTATTTTTTTGCTAATGCTCTTTTTGCTTTGTTCCACTTGTATTTTGGATAAAAAGGTCCCTGAAACATGTATAACATTTTTTCATGTTTTTTATCTTGTTTCAGTGGGTTTTTTATTTCACTGATACTGTTGCGCATTGAAAGCATAGGTGGGAAGTATTTTTTCTTATACAGAAAAAAAATCATATGTCTAATCACTTGTATATGGATTTTTTGGGAGTACTGGAGGTTCTGTATCCTCTGAGATTTGTAAGTATTTTCTGAGTGCAGACCCATAAACCAACAAAGCAGAATTGGTTTGTAGTATTATAAAAACAAATAATTCATCAACTGTAATTGACTATAACATCATTAACAAAAATACAAAGCATTTGTCTTCTCCAAATCCTTTTTTAAGTAAGGGCATTTTCTATTATTTTTACATTCTATATGAGATATTAGAAACAAGATAAACCTTATCAAATAAGATATTGGCTCAGACAATTTGTTAAACCATTTTTTTCTCTTCAGACATAAGACACTTCTTTTTCTCACATCATGAAGATACATTAAAATTGTGTTAAAGGTTTAATTTAGGATTAGTAGAGCAAGAAAATTATCTACTAGGGATTGCATTCTTCTACCAAACCACAGCAGTTCAGAGTGGCATATTGGTAAGTTGCCACTTTTTCTTGACCTTGCAGTGGGGTCTTGACTCTCCTCATAGTTAGTTGTGAATTGTCACATTTTGTGTAACTGATGTCTTTATTATTGTATTGCTGTAATTAAGTGTAAACGTGTAAGAATTGATTCTGTTCATATTTTGCTTTCTAGCTGGTTGTCGATCTGTGTTGTGTAGAGTTTGAAAAGAAGCTAAAAAAAGTTCTAAACAAATCAAGTGCCCCAAAACTTTGATAATGTAGTATTACCATCAGTGAGGGGAAGTCTCACTCTTTTAAACATAACCTCAGCTATGTTCAAACTTTAAAGTAGGAAGTGCAGCACCTCCCACATCCTGTTTGGAGGGAATGTGGAGAGTACCAAGGATGCCTGTCCTCAGCTCCTCACCCTGAGTTCTGATTTCTGTATCTCTGCTAGGCCTCTGGTGCTCATGACATCTCTGTATTATGTGCCACAGCTGTGTAACGATGTATTGCATCTGAGTTCTGGAATCAGCAAACCTTCGTTGTCCCTTTCACCTCACTAATATCGTTAAAGTGGTAGGATAGCTCTGAGCAGGAAATCTGAAGATGGATGCCATTGCCACAAAAGACAGGAACGTTGTAGATAGCTCAGTGTCTGACCTCTCATGCACACAATGGCTGTGTGTTCACACCTGTGAACACCTTTAGACTAGATGTCTTTTTAAGGTTGACCTTTGTTTCATCAAGAAAAGATAAAGAAAAGCTACAGGTTGATTTCTTTTTTTGTCAATTGTTGAACTGAATTTGCATAAATACAGTGAATGTTCACAACAACAAGAAATTGTTACCTGGAATTGCCTGAGCCATCACACTACGAGCCTGCACGTATTCTTTGCAAAAGGAGCTATAACATTTCAGGCCTCCTACTGCTTTGTCACATATTATTCTTGAGTTCCTTTATTCCCCATTCTCTGTATCTGAGCTCAGCCATCAAGCTGTTAAAGAGCTAACAAAAGCCAAGCAGGTCCTGTGAGCATGGGAGCTTCAGGTTTATAGATAACTTAACCAAGGGACTTGGTGTTTTCTTTCTCTTAACCAGACTCAGTTCAATCATGCAAAATGCATGTCTGCATTTTCTTATCTTCTCCGTAACTAATTGATGTTCATTACAATAGTTCTGAGGTAAGTCACATGTTTAAAATATTACACCAAAGTAATAAATTTGAGTTTCAGACAAAACATTTCTGGATTCAGGCTAAGAGCAAGGTACATGCCCAGTCCTCCCAGAAAACCGATAGACTACAACATCGTATCGCCCAGGACACATCATCACCACCTACTCTGCCACTTTGAAAGTTGTAAACCTCAGTTGAACCGTTCCTAGGTTAACTTAAAGGTATATTTCACTTTATGTGTCATTTTTCCATGCCTTGATTCTACATGTTCACCTCAACTATTTTATAGTATTTCTTCCACTATAAGGAAAATGCATGTCGTTTACCATCATTTAAGTTCGGAATTTGTGCGGAAAAAATATAAATTAGAAAAAGATGATACAAACTCACTTGAGAGAGCCGACCTGTGTCTTAAGAACCTGTTTTGCAAATTGCCCAATATTTTGGCCACCACCTTGAAGCATAATAATTTTCAAGCATTTGAGTCAGCACGTGGAGAGTTTAGAATAGCCCTATGTTAAATAGTAAGCAATTTTCAGCCATAACTATAGTGAACTGCTATTCAGCTGTAATATATGGAAAATAAGTAAAATAATTCACTTGTGTAATACCTGCATTGCATTTTAAAGTTTAACATCTCAGCAGTTTTTATGGGAAGAAAAGTATTAATATGACAAATCATATACCTTATGATAATTAGAAGATATGCTTAACTCCAGCATTACACCAGCTTTCTTCTTCAGAAGCCCTCTGCTCCAAACTTGTGTATTGAGTGAAAAAAATTAAGGTCTGTTCAGAGGTCAGTGATAGAAAGACCTTATGAATCTTGCTGAGAAGATCTTCACAAAAGCAGATGGCAGTCATCAGATACAATCTTGGTGGAAATAGTCCCTCTTATGTTACAGTGAAAAATAAGCTTATAATGCAGCCACTGTGAGAAGGAAGTTCTGAAAGTTTCAGAGCTCCATCACTCACAACCAGAAGTGTCACTTGGTAAGAGAAAGATCCTACTTTTACCATGGGTTGGTTTTGGTTTGTTTTGGTTTGTTTGGTTTTTTTTTTTTACTGTTGCATCTACTTGTAGCAATCATGATTTATTTATTTTTTTAAATCAGAGCCTTCATCATTCTGTGTCTGGTTCATTATCTTTCTTCTGTTGTCCATTTCCTTGGAGCATAAGCTCTTAGTGGCTGCAGTCATGTTTATTATTGTCTGCAGTAATCGTGGTTTTAATTGCAGTGTGTAAAAGATGTGATGAAAATAATCGATTAAAAGCATAATACATTCATTAAAAAAACAATTATTAGAGCCAGATTTTGCTGTACTTTCTGTAGATGATAGTCCAGTTGACTGCGAGGTATGCTTTTGACTAATCATTACTGAGCCTGCTATTTTCTTTTCCCCTTCTCCTCCTCCTCAAGTCTTAAAACTGAAGATTGCAAATTGCAAAACATCACTGGAAAAGTTCACCTGAAATAAGACAGATTTTGGTAGAGAAAATGGGACTCATCAGTAGATTCTCAGACTTACAATGTCAGATTTAATAGAGAATTAGATTTCAATTGCAGGACCTTATATGATGATAACAAAAAAAGTATTTCACCAGGAAAATTCTGAAGATGCCATTCAATAGATATTGTAGATGACCATAAGTGATACTGAACTTAATTATTGAAGCAGACTATCCAGCCCTGTGGCTCTACCTAGGAATTTAGTTTCTTCTAAATTCCCAGATACAAAAATCTAAAGTATGTAAAACAATCTATGAATTTATTATTCAAAAGGCTTCCTCAGCAATTTTCCTCCCTCGATCTAACTATGGATGCTGTAAAAAAGTAAATAAATTAGGCATATTTATTCTGTGCACCTTGATGATTTCCAGAGAAAGTTGTACGCAGCAAGACATGTTCAAAATAATTTAATGGTGTCTGGATTTCCCTGATGCTTAGCTGCTACAGATGTCAGTCCAGTGCATGTGGAAAACAGGTTTCTTGACAGGTGTGCTTTTTTCCATCACATAGCAAGAAAATGCACATTAGCAAATTAGGCAGTCTTTGTATGAAACATCAGACACAATTTGGGGGTTTCTGAGGATGATAAACTTCTTTTTGGTCTAACATCTGGATCTTGTTATTTCAATAGCTTTTCCTCAGTGGTGGAAACATTGTCTAATGTGCACCTTCTGTCATGCTGATTGGTTTAAATGTTTATTTGGGAGAAGACAAGAAAATGGTTTTAGTACTATACTTCTGCAGCATGAATCCGTTACACTATTGCATAGATAGTAAACGTGTTTTTAAATTCAGGGGAGCAGATGGTTCTCAAAACCTTCACACAATATGCTTTTCCATCGATTTTAGGCCAAGTGCAAGTATTTATACCTGGTATAAAGAACTAAATTTAAAAAAAATAAATTGCCAAATGACAATAATTTATTTCCCAAACATGTTTTTTATCATGTGACTACTTCAGTGTTAGTTTTGCTGAAAGGTTATTCCTTTGTCTTTTCAGCTAGCTTTAGATTTAGTTCTTTGAGTCCAAAGCTCTAGTCTCACAATTAGAGTGGATTCCCTTTTAATTTTGTGATGTTTATCTTTCGTTTTCTTTTTTCTTCCAAGGAATCTTATATTACCTGCTACTGTATGGTTTCTTAAAGATACAATTTTATATATGATTAGCCATTAGTTGTGCTGTAAATACTACCATGAGAAAATTGGCTTCATTTTTGATTGCCATTATTATAGCAAATGTAAATCATGCTTGGAATTATTAGAAAAAGAGCTAGATGGATGTTTGTACAGATACTTTAGAAAGGCTGTCAGGTCTAAATGCCAAGTGACAACGTGTTCACAAGTCACTAAATTTTTTAAAAGCAACTTTTGAGAAGATGGTAATTTCAAATACAGACTTTCTGAAGGAAATACACTGATGAACGATATCTTGCTGAAATTATAGTCCTGTTGTTTTTATTGATTGATTTAACACTTTTGGAAGCTTCCAATGTACTTAGCAGAATTACGAGCTCCATCTCTGGCTTCCATTTAAGCTCTGTCACCATTTCAGCATTGGCGCTCTAGGACTGGCGTACAAAGCCGTAACTTCACAGTGGAGCTACAAACACTTATAGTAGGAGAATGAAACAAATGAAAATGCTTTCATCATTTAAAGCAGAAGGGATGTTTAGGGTGAATGTGGTGGTGGGTTCATTAGTATTTATTTGTTTAATATGAATTGGAAAGACACCAAACAGTAAATCAGGCTGACAGCAGTATCTCCTTCACCTCACAAACAAGCAATACAGCCTCTGCAAAAGTGGAGCAGTGTTATTTCTTTTAGTCAGAAAATTTGAAATATGTTTTTGGTCATGCAGAAGCTCCATAGCATTTGAAATAAAGGGAATAGCTAGGACATAACATTTACAGAGCTGAAAATGACACTATGATCCTCCTCACTTAAGGTACTGTAGGTATGTCGGTTCATTTTATACTTACAGAGAAGCTGACCCTGTGTTGAATCACAGTCTTTTTTGAAGCTACTACTATTTTTCTAATTCTTTAAATGTCATTTTCGTAACTGGCCAAAATCTTGGGATATGTAAGATGGCAGCAGGCTTAAGTTTAGATTTAAGTATTCAAACAGAATTCAAACACATGTTTAATGCTACACTTGTGAAATTAATAGGACTACTTATATCTAACATTTTAAATATTGTTACAAGATACCGAACTGAGCTGTTTCAGAGAGTATCTAAACCCAATTGTTGACAAATATTGTATCTAGCAAAGATGTATGTAGATTTACTATTTAGATAGAAGGGCTTTCCAATTTGGAATATAATTTAGTCTGTAGTAGCTACATGAATGGTTATTTCCTAGTTGTCTAATCTTTAAACATCTTCTAGTAAAAGACATTTGATAGTTAAATATTAATAGTAGCATATGAAAAATGGAGAGGATGAGGCAGTATAATATGTGAAAGTGACATGGAAGAATAGCATGTAATTAAGTCTAAGAATGTTATGACCAGACTAATGCTGCCTGAAATATTCTTACTATATCACTTTTATTTAATTTTTAATAATTTATTTTTCATTTGGATAAAATAAAAATCAGATCACAATAAGAAATTGTGTTTGTGAATGAGTGTTTGTATTGCTGATATTTCATAAGTCATGTCAAAAATGATGGGTGATATTTTGATGAAAAATGTAAGCATGAAAAGATTACTTTACCAGTAAAAATAAATTTAGAAAGTATTACATTTGTAATAGAAGCTTACATTTAATTTTGTGAACTGAAACAAAAGAAATATATAAGAAAAAATATTCAAGTAAGTTCTAATACAGACAAAAATTCTTTTTTTATTAAAGGAAAAACAGTTATTCTAAGTTACTTTTCCAAAGCTAACTCTCAGTTTTAAAACTATCATTAAATGAAGTATTTGTTTATGTAAGATGCCAAGAATGATGGCCATGAGCATCTAGGTAATAGATTATGCAGCCAGAAGGGAGTATTGTTGTCATCTAGTCTGACTTCATGAATTAATTTTTGTTTGTATTGGTGCAGATCTTAAAGAAAAAAAGAAACCACCTCATCTTTAAGATGATTAGTGTTGAAAAATCTTCTATTTGTTACTATGCTGGCACTGTTACAAAATTGAACCTTATTTCTGACTGTTTCTAATTTATCTTCCAGCCATTTAATCTCATATTCCTGTCTGGTAGACTGAGCCAATTGCCAAATTTTTCATCTACAGAGCAATAGTTGATCTCAAAGGCTTGACCTTAAGCTTTTTGATAAATAAAGCATAGTAAGCCACTACATTCTCCCATGCATATTGTCCCGGCATTTAACCATTCAAATGGAATAGATCTGAACTCTCTTGTGTTTATGTTTTTTTCTTAATGGTTGATCAAAACTTGGATACTGCATTCTGAATATCTTTGCTTACTTGAGGTTTTTTCTGTTAATTTGTGAGTATTAGACCTTTTGGATTCTGCTGAAATCCCACATCCTGGCTGATTATTACTGGAATTTAAATAGTTTTTTTCAAGAACCATTGCTTTGCAGGACAATATCTATCGTGGTATAATCATCATTCTTTTGATACTCAAAGTATGACTATATTTGGCTGTATCAAAGTAAATGTTACATAATTGTGTG
Organism: Grus americana; assembly: GCF_028858705.1. Classification (NCBI taxonomy): domain Eukaryota; kingdom Metazoa; phylum Chordata; class Aves; order Gruiformes; family Gruidae; genus Grus; species Grus americana. The sequence goes on along the minus strand of NC_072863.1, from coordinate 4,787,077 downwards.
CACCTTGCCAAGCCATCCAGATTGCTTTGGTTTCAGGGAATATCCACTTTATAGCTCAATGCTTTTTGATTCTTGTGGATCTGCGACATTTACCAGAGAGCAGATTAGGCAGGTTTTTTCTAACTAACCAAATAAAAATGAAACAATCTCAGGCCAAGAATGTATCCTTTCAGGCTCTTGCTAGAAGGACATGTTGATGAGAATTCTACTTCTGCAGCTATAGCTAAAGACCCTTCAATGAGTTGCTTTTCTTCAATTTAGCTTATGCCTTCTTTATTTTTTTATTATTCTTTCTAGTTGCTTGAAGTATGCAGGATTAATTGTATTTAGCTAAATTTAATAATCTACTGGGTTGCATATCAGCTATTCCATAATTTTGTTTGGGATTAGATCTTATTAGATGTGGATCTCTCATGCATGTCTCCCTAAAATCTTGTACCAACAGATCTATTGTAACCTAACAGAATGTGAGTGAATGTAAACTGTTATCTAAGGATAGGATTTTATGTACCTGTGGCTATGCATTTTAAGAACCTGAATTTAACATCTTTCTGTGTTGAAGTTAATTGGAACTGGCAGACAATCATCACAGGTGAGACACAGTTACAGAGAAACACCTTTATGCAGGAAAGAACTAGTTGATATTTTGTGTATGCCACAATGCATAATGCAATTCCTGGTGGACTGAATGGAAAACATGTCTTAAATTTGCTTTTTAACTGGTGTTCTTTCATTCATTCAATTTGATTAGGTCTTTTTGGATCTTATTTTGGATTTGCTATAATCAGATATCATCTATCAACTTTTTAGGATTATATCCTGCTATCTTCTTCCAAATCTCTTCAGGTGTACAACTTAACGTAAAATTAGAATAATTCCATAAGATTCAATTCTTAGTGATTTTTAATGGCCTTTCAAATGATTTGTACACTTCTTACTATGTCTTTACTCTTCTTCACACTTGCTTAGAATATATTCAGAAAACTCCTCCTATTTTAACTAAACAACTACTAGACTATTTGCAGTTCATTTTCTGTACATCACTAAAGTGTTTTCTTTGATCAGAATCACTCAGCAGTTGGGGTTTTAATAATGTGAATGTGTCTTTCACTGTTCTGTATTTATTGTGCCTGAGTCTTATGAGACTTGATAGCTTTTCTAATGGGTCCCTAATTCTTGGATTTAGACGTATTCTTTCCTCATCCTTTGATTTCTTCTCTGTATTGAACTTTGTTCTGAGCTGAAATCCCAGGATGCACTGCTGATTTTGTTGCCGTTGTTGAACCACATGATACCCTGGGAGAGTCAAAGGATCACCACAGTTCATTATCAAAGGCCAAAGAACCCATTTCATACAGGAGGATAAGGCAAATAAATTATAGCTCTTACAAGGCACTGTGGCTGCCTGTCAAGAGAGGTTAATGCTAAATTGAATAGTAATGAAGTGTTTTGATTTGGGAATGGTTAAACTTTTCATTTTGATTTAAAAAGTCAAAGTGATATAACAGAAGTTATGAATGGCCCTTTCTTTATCTATTCAGAGTAATATATTTTGGAATTTGCTTTTAAATAGCAATATTGACAATACCTTGGTATAACATGTTGACCATCTTATTTCACTTGAAAACAACTTCCAGTTTTAAAACTAATTAAATCGAGAGACTCTTTTTACTGATTAGGTTCTTCCTGAATTATCTTATATGTATAGTATGATATGTGGAATAATACATTTGTTTATATTAGTGAAATATAGATGGTGATTCTAGCTCTGAAGTAATGTAATTTTAATTATATCTGACATGGGGCCCCTTTGATGCTTTTCCATTGATTTATTTTTTGAAGTTGATATCAAACCAGATTATATACTGCAAATGTATTCTAAAAGAAAGTCATACTGCTTATCTGTGCATTGGAGCTCATAGAGCTCATCAAAGCTGTGATATCTGGTTTAAAACAGTATCAGTACAACCTTGAAGATGACAAAAGGAACAAAAAAATAAATTGTACAGAATGACTACACATTTGAATATTGAACTATAACTGAGCCAGGGCTTGGAAAGCACCACAGAAGACTAAGTATTTTGTTAATAACGGCACAACCCCATAGTTGTACTGCTACTTTACTGTTCTTGTGAATCACTCATACTATTATATATTTTTCTTACATATATGAAGTTGGAATATCCTATCCACAGAGGAATAGAAAGAAAATTGAAATACAACAGAAATCGGCTGTTTTATTTAAAAAAAAAAAAATGTTTAAGTAAGTAACTTCTCAAATTTTTTCTTAAAAGCAAGTTATGGACACACAAGTTATACTGTTTAGTAGCTTTCATTTCACTAATATGATCATGTAACAGATTACAACAAATATGTCAGAATGAAGGAAGTCAGGACTTTAAAAATGTTGAAAAATAGTGATAACTGGTCACTGTTTTGTAACTTTTAACTGTAATTATTTTAGGTAAAACAAGTAGAACTTTACACTGAGTAATGAAAGTTCATTTTTTAAGTGCTACGACATTGTCTTTAAAAACTTGTGCAGTGCAAATTGGCACATTTCTGAACTTTCAAATGTACATCCTCATAACAGAGAGTCCAGATCCACCTTCTAGATCCAGATAGGGTATAATGGAACAAAGAGCTGCAGAGGATCCACATTCTGCTCACCTCATGCTCTGGGTTAATCCAGTCCAGAGACTCTGTAGCTGTGTTAACGCGGCTGTGCTTGAGTTTATGTGCCCTGATGAGAGATGTGAAACAACCATAATCATTCCTATGGCCAGTTGCTGGCTAATTTCAGATGTTGATATTCAGAATAAGTCTATCATTAGCATCACTGATTTTTGTTATCATGGTGCCTGTACTACCTACTTGCTGTGATTTTTCTTTGTAGGGTTCCATAGTTATGCTAAGGTGCATCCAGAATGCTGTAGGCCCATGTATGTACTTTGTTAGTAGTCAGTAAACAAACTGAAGCACTATCCGAGTAAAATCTTTATGGTCTTGATTCTGTGGCTCCTATTCAGTTCTCATATAAGACTTATGCTTTACCAGAAGAGCCACTGGGATACTTTCTATGTAGTTTACTTCATTTCTTGAACTGACCTGAGTGGAAAAGTAATGTTTTAATTTTTAATAGTTGGAAGAGTTGCACAACTGGGAAAAAAATAAAATATGTATTTAATGATTGAAACCGCTCTGAAGCTTCTTGCAAAGTAAATTTACGGTTGGTTGCTATAATAGAATTTTAAATCTACTAGGAATTAAGACCACTGTTCTGGATAGTAGACAGTTTCCAATGGGAAACAAAAAACTTTGCATAGCTTTCTCACTCACTGCAGCTGGTTTGCAGTTAAATGTTAAAGGTTTTACTTTTCACTGAAATGGAAATCTATTGCTTTCTTCAGCTAGCATTTAAACAAACATGCAAAGTATGAAGATGATTATCCGACTGAGGATGAAATGCTGCGGTGTTCCACAATCACAAATGGTTCCCCAAAACAGTTGGTATTTCTGTTAGGTTAGTAGTCAGAGAAGCACTTATTAAATTGTCACTGTTCGGCTTTAGAGCAAGCATGCCATAGCAATGGGTGGCAGCATTTTTGGCCTCTCATGACACCTCTTGTTCCACAAGCAAGCTGCAGCCTTGGGGAGATAAACCTTTACCAGCCAAGAGGGACATCATCATAATGACATCCTGGGTCATAAAAAGCTACCAGCTTTTTCCCTCTTATACAAAAATATCTTACTGTAATTAAGGTTGAGCTGATAATTATTCTGTGAATACATGAGACAGCACATAATTCCTCTCCTCTCTGAAAGCTCCTTGATGATGCCAAGTGGTTGCAAAATGGAAGAATTTTGCACTTGTGTTCTTTACATAAGCACAACTGAAATACAGGGAGGGGAAAAGTGGTCATTTTCGCCTGAAAATTATCTGACCAGCACTGCAATTCAGCTCCTTAGAAATACCTTGCATTTATTAAGTGATGTTGCATTGCACACAAAATACTGGAAATATTTCTTCTTTTCTTTTCAATACTGCACAAGCAATAATATCTATATGTAAATATGTTGTTTTGGGGGGAACTAATGGTTTTGTGAGTATAGTGATCAAAATGTTTTCCTTTCACTATTTTCTAAAGCCTGAGAATGATCTCTCTTTCTAAGACTATCTTCCATGATTTCTTTCATGACTTTACCCAAATGGAATGTGAATATAATATAGAATTAAATGAGACAGGACATTCAGGCAAGCTCTCGTGTATCTGGCTACAAGCCAGAGAGAGCCTTCCTGGTCATCACCAGTCACCGGAAGACTCATCTCCTGACATCTGCTCTACCAACCCTCGACCTATGCACCTTTCACTGAGACACTCTAGAGAATGTTCTGGACAGGCAGGTACTTCCTAGTGCCCAAGCTTTTAACATCGACAGTGATGAATCCTGTCCGAAGGGGCAACTTTCCTCCCGTTTGGCTTCAAGTGACCAGAGAGGGCAATTCCAGACTGCTAAAATGGTGTGAAATGACTGAGAGTCAGTTGTGCTTTCTTTTCTAGTGATTGCATTGATTCTGATAAATGTTTTAAAATACTGAAATTATTTTCATAAGGCAGAGTTATGCTTCTGTTACTATATATTAAAGCATTGATTTTCGTCGCTTACTGTATAAACTTCCTCATATAGTCTGCAAAAAAGATCAACAAAGAGAAATAATGATTTTAGACTTGCACAACTGTTTGGACAAATCTAAGCAGTTCCAGTGACACTAGCATTTAACATCAGTCTTTTCCAACCGCATTTCACTTGTAAATATTTTCCCATTGGAAGCACCATATTTTTCTCTAGGAAAAATACCAGTCTCCTGAGATTTTGCTCATTTAAATTCAGAATCAGATGGCATCAGGCAGAAAATAAGTCATCCCCTTATCCTATTCTTATTCTGACATTTCAGAAAAGGAACTTCCTTCTAGGGTGTAGCCTTGTATGAACTTAAATAAGAAGCACAGCCTAAGGTAGCATACGCTTTTAACATTACATAAAGCAGAAATTTGCTCGTGGAAGATGATATTGCTGTTGAAGGTCCATATTTAAAATGCTAGGTTTTTAAAGGTTTCATAACCTTGAAAGACGACTGTAAGTAAGTTTTCCAGTCCCCATCCCAAGAAAACTCTAGGTCAGGATTTAACCAGGTTTGAATGTGACTTTTAACTCACAGATTGCATGAAATTAAAACATCTGAAAATCAAAATTTCATAATTAATAATAAGAAATATTTCTCAAACTTTGTAATGCTAATCAGTTAACTAACTAAAAAATTACAAAGTACGTCCCCAGAGAGATGACTAGTTATACTAGAATGCCCTGTGGAGGTCTTCGTCACCTGTTGAAGGTAGGTAGTGTAGGGAGAAAAGTAGTACAAAGGCCTCTGGTAGGTCCACCACTCCTGAAGGTATTGTCCATACTGTTCTGTTCCAAATGTCCATGCAGATCTTTCATGATGAGCTTTTAATTGGTATAGCTTTCTCCATATTACCTGATTTCTTTGCAGTAGCAAAAGTACGGTCACTGGTAAATAACTGTCATGGATAATAGTAGAATGGAAGGTTGAAAAAAAAAAAAGGCTCAAAAATGTGCTGAGGAGAGTTAGAAGAATGAAAAATTGGGAAAATACTTTTTCAATAAGGAAACAAAGGGGAGAGATACATTATACACTACTAGAAAGAAAAATAATCAGTGGTTTGTTTGCTATCCTACACATTCACTGCAATAAGTTTTCTACTATGTCATCTATTGTCATCATAGATATCCTGTAAGTGATGGATATATGGCTGTGATATTGTTGGTATTTGGTCTCTGAGTGACCTCAAAGAGAGGAATTATTTTATCACAGAGTTCTAGCAAGCAGCCTCCTGTCAGAATGAAGGTACTTCTCTGCATATACGTAATGGTTTCCTGGTTTAAAACCAAACACAAACCCTTCTCAAAATAAGCAACTACAATATGGTTTTAAAATACTATAAGAATGAAATCAACAATTCAGCAGTTTAGCAATTTAAAATGGTATAAAGCAAAGATTTAAAATGTTGAGCATCAGCTTAGTAGGGTTGCTAAAAGTGTTTGTATTGCAATAACAAGTAATGGCATCAACTGGGATACAAACCCTACCAGAGGCTGTGTAAGTGAAAAGTGGAAGGCAGATGTTGAAGGGTCTTTGCTTTAAGTGAAAAAGCACATCAATGAACAACCTGTTTTCAACTGCAGAGTCTTCTGTGTGACTTATGTTGCTTAATCCCTTATGCACATGAGTTCTCAATGTGTAAAATGAGGATGATAATAATTCTATTATAAATCCTGCTCCAGTAGTATTCCCAGTGAATAATTGTTCATGTCAATCATTTCCATGATAATCACAGGGGTTATTAGGAATATCTTTTTCTTTCATCTAGAAAAAAAATTCATGAAAGCGAATACCTCCAAATGAAGCTGTATGATTCTTGTCGCCATATTTAAAGGCTAAAGGAACTGCATATCTTGAGAGCTTTGAAGGATATATGTGAGATTTTGCTTAATTCAGTATAGGTATTGGAAGAGCTCTCATTCCGAATTTTGTCATAATTTGTCATAATTTGTTTCATGTTTGATTATGGTAATTCAAAATTTATGTATTATTGCAGTGTAACATTTTAACTTTTTCCATTTTAACAATATTCAGATTTGACATTCCATTTCAAACATAGATTTATAATATATGCTATAATTTATTTATCATGGTAATTTTGGGGAATGGAATTGGCAAAAAAGATCAGGCTTCTGTTTTCCCTAAAGTCTGCATTTTGGTTCTGTATTTGAAACACAGTGACACCTTTATGAGAACAAGTCCATACATGTCAGAAATGTCACATCTTAATTTCCATATTGTAATCCTAAACTTTAGTGATATCTAACTAGTACTAATCTCCAAATTAATTTCCTGTGCAGGGTAATATAATTTCCTTATGCACTTATGGCATTTTTGGCTGAAAATACTGTGAACGTTTATTTCTTGTCTGAGGTCATACCTTTTTTCTTGTCTACTGAGAGCTGCCGAGTACTGTTACAAATCAGATATATGATGTTTCTTTAAATAAACAGATGTAAATCATGCTCTAAAATCATACTAAGTGCAAGAGAAACATGTATTGGGTGTTATTTCTGAAGATGCTGCATTCTGTTTATATGTATTATGCAGAGAACTTTGACATTACTTTGATCTACGTTAAGTAGAGCGTGTATGTAGGATGCTGAATGGTTGCAAATGTTGCTCTGAGATATTCTCATACAAAATATATCCTATGTCTAGCTTGTCTGTAAGACGAAATGCACGTACAGGCTGAACTGCTTACTTCGGCTCTATTGTTGCCTGTTCTTCATCCAGAGGTTCTCATTTGTGTTCCATATTCTGTTGTTTTCTCACTGAAAGCAGCAGCGATAGATAAATCTTATTTATGAAAAAAGTGTACAAGTCTACAAGTGTCAGCCCTCCACGGATTGTCCTAGCTTAGCTCAGATTTTCATTCGAATATATGGCCCAGTCTTTGTGTTATGCAGTTTGAAGGACACATTCAAGGACAGAACACATACTTCTTCAGGCCAAATGTGGAAATGTATAATCTTCACTGTCTAGTTATCTTCAGTTTCACTATTAAGTCCTTTACTTGCCTCTAAGACTGCCACAAGAGTTTGAGTATCAACACAGATGAAAAAGCTAGGGCTCTGTCTCATGAGGATCTGTAGTCTAGATGCTCTTCTATCAGTTGTGCTTAATCTGATGCCCATTCCTGAAGCAAATGAAGCGGAATAAACTTCAGATAAAAGACGCCTCTCAGTCTCATTATGAAATAGCTGAGAGATTAAAATGACGTGAAAGGCCGCACTGATTCAGTTCTTTCCTCTGCCTGAGAGAGATAGAAGCTAGCACCTCCTCTGCCTCCTCCAGCCACAAAGCTGGAGGGCCATCTGGATATGCCGCTTTCTGTCAGTCCTACTGTAGTGATCTACTTGTGTGAAACTATTGCATAGTCATAGGACCAGAAAAAAATGGTGAGAGTGATCATGCTGTCATTTGAGGAGAGCAGGTAGAGGATGTGTTCGGGTCCCAGCTCTGAGAATTCTAGTATTCTGTGCTCATGGAGAACATTTCAATGTTTCTTAGTGCTTTTATCTCAGTCTGATGAATAGACATACATAGTTGCTCAATTTTCATTCAAGAAAAAGTTTCTGTGGTTTGTCAGCCTCAAATCTCAGGGCTTTCTCAGATTTGGAATTGCAGCTTGTCATATTGGTGAAAGGAAGATGTCTCTCAGGAAATGAAAAAAACCTGCTAATAATCGGTCACATACTCCTCCATATTCAGAACTATTATTCAGTGTCATTATTTTTTTTCCTTTGACTGTACTACCTTCTGCCTTTGCTATCTGCCAGCTCTTCATAATTTTAAGTTTTTCCCTCAATTTCTGAAATACTTTGTCCCATAACTAAAGCAGAAGCCCAGCCTTCAATTCAGGAAGCTTAATTGTAAAGCAAACCCCACTTTTTCAGTATTTTGTTACAAGAAAGAGACAACTTTTTGATTGCTTAATATCACACTCCCTATCACAGTGTCTTTCCTCACAGGAAATAGAATACAAAAATTAATCCACTAAAAAATAGTAAGCTGTTATGGAATTCAGTCTGGAATGTAACAAACTCTGAAATGAAATGGTCAAATAGTGACAATGTTTCTGAGTTGTTGTTTGTCTCTTGAAGTTATGGATAGCTGAATTAAACAGAGTGTAAATATAAATTATTTGAGCCCAGTCATTCAGTGGATGTCTTACTATTCTAGCAAGGCCACCAGCATTAAGTATTCCAGACAATATCAGATTTCTTCTTACATCTGTTTTTGAAATGTTAGTGATGACATGTTCATTTTCAGAATAAGGGAACCTAACTATCTTTTGTGGGTGGTATTTACAGGTCATGTGCAAACACCTGAAAAGATGCCCGTACTGTCCAAGGAGCTAAACTTCCTGCAACCGTTTCTAAATAATTCCCTACATGTCTGAGAATCTCTGTCTTTCCATCAGCTCCTGAAGGGAAAACTTGTTATCTCCATTTGACCAAACATGACCTTTGCTGTATAAGCACTGAACTCTGATGCATTAGGAAACGTATGTTTTGGTCAGCTGTGATCTTTTACCTTCCTGGGTCTGATAGAATGCATTAATTAACTCCATTCTTCTGTTAAATAATTCCTTAAAACATGCAATTTATGTTTTAAGTAAGAGAGGTAATTAGTCCTTATACCTAGTTACCGTCAAAAACAAAGAATGCATCAAACCGTCTCTCATTAGTATTCATACAAAGTGAATTGCTCCTTTCAGTTCCCATTCATTATTATTTAACCATTAATCCAAAAAGTTTATAGGCTCATGTTACGATGATGATTATTTTTTTGGCTGGTGTCCAAAGGGTCATTTTGAAAGAGGCACATTTCAGAAGGGTTGCGGAGTATGTAGATTTGCAGGAGCATTTAATGTGTTTTGCTTCCAGTCTTTCTCTCACTGGGCAACAAGCCAGGAACTGTCTGAGGTTTGCTTTGTAAGTACTGAATCACTAATGCAAAGGCAGTGAAAGTACATAGCTATCATACCCATCTGTCCAATATTACTACACATGGAACTGACCATATTGAACATATTGAATTAATTCCACTGCAGTGTTGCCCATCAAATTACTTGACTCTTTACATCACCTTTTTTTTTTGCTCCCTAATGCAAAACATCCATTTTATTTGACAAGCCCTTCTTTGGCTTTGGCCTAAACAGAGAATGGGGATGATCTTGGCTAACTTCACTCTAAATAATCGTTCTTTAATTACACTAGAGGTGGTATCATCTGCAGTAATTACTGAAAAGATGTCAACTCTCAGATAATGGAATAAAACATTAATGGAACTGAGCTGGCCCAGGCATTTGCTCATAGAAACCAGCCACTTGTTATGCAGTGGCTTGGCATCATTCTTAGCACCATGTCAGTCCTAGTTAAGGTTTGAGCTGAGTACCTGACTTAGGACCTTTCAAAAGTTCCATATATCATAATGCTTATGTGTATTGTGTTGTTTAAAAATGAATTTTGCTTTTTCTTCAGAAAACAAAATAATTTGTGGCTCATGATAGATTTTTACAGCTACCTGAGCCATATGTCTGAGACGTCCTCATAAGCACCCAAATCATTTATAGAAGCCCATGACCTCTTGAGACGGACAGACCATAATGATACATACAGGACTTTTTCAAGTTAATTAGCAGCAGCAGTAAAATCTTTGGTATAATTTGACCTGAAGAGAGTACCCTTCCCTTGGCAGACATTATTGGATTATGCATTTGTAAATGAGAACTATTAGCTTATAATGAGAATAAACTTTATTGCAGATACGAGTGAAATAAAGATAGAAGAAGGTAACACTTGCAGTTTCTTACATGCATGACAAAGCAACACCTACTTTCAGGTCTAGAGGCTGAAGGATTCTGCTGGTAGATTCGTTAGCAATAGAATTTCATTCATTTCAAAGTAGTCACATAAAATATCTAAAAGCTATGTATAATTAAAGCAATAACAATCTGATAATATGTTTGCTTTCTTATTTATCAATAAATTAGTTGTTTTATCTTATCCACATTTAGTCTTGTAATCCCTTTTTATAGTAGAAACCCCCCCACTTTCCAGAGAGGTACAATATAGCTGTATTTCTGAGTTCTGTTAAAATAATACTGAAATTCAGTCCTGGAGATACTTATCCACTGAATAAGTTACCTCAGTTAAAATCACAAAATCAGGCTATGTTTTCCAAGAACTGACCAAAGTTCTGACACATTGTAATGAAATCTATAATGGAGAAATAAATCGGCATTAAAAAAAAACCTTAAGCAACTGCATTTGAAGATGTACAGTTATGACTTTCTAAATGGGTATCTTTGGTTAAACATCTTTTGGCCTTGCTGAAGTTGTGAAAACCTTTGAATCTAACAGCCCAGTAAAATTAGAAGTATATAAATATGATATATAAATACATAACCTTCCATGGTTTATATGTATTTCATACTGTGTAGTCTTCATTCTCCTTTTTTTTTTCTTTTTTGCAGTTATTTTAGCTTTCATATTCAAAGAAAATAGAATCCAAACCTATCAGTCTATAACTGACAGTAATATTGAGTGTAGCAACAGCAGTCATTTGTTATCGAGTCAGATAGAAAATCTAATATTATTCCAATTAAAAATAAGCCAGATGAGATCGTCAGAAATCACTTCTTATGCATCTCCTCACATATGTTACTTTTCGAATGAAAAAAACTAACATATGTGGAGAGTACTTTGATCCATATGGTATGCTCCCCTTGATATTTTTTCTATTAAAAGTCTCTATACTGATAAGTCAGCCTTTTGATTTATATAGTTGCTTTTTCCTCAGTATAGAATATTGAAGGCTGTTTTTCTTCCCTTTCCTGCCTCTTCTTCTTCTTCCTAGATTTAATACTATTTTCAGTGTCAGGAGGAAGTTTCAAACTATAAATTTCAGGTAGGGAGCGAATGTGATGAATGCAGGTTTGCCCTTTCTTCCCCAGCGCTTGCAGTGCAACCCTGGGTTGTAATAGTCCCAGACAAGGCTTGATGTGAGTTGTCTTCCCTATTAAGGACAGCAACATGCTTAAATGCACGGAATTCTGCAGCGAAGATTTAAATGGTGTAGTGTGCATTCAGTGGCTGCCAAGTCTCTTATTTTCCGAGATTCTCTTTTCAGTTTGCCTTTCTTTTGGAAATATGAAATACAAAATCCCAAAGGTTTATTGCTATTCAGAAGCTGATTACCTTCCAGTTATAACTTGATTTGTTTAATTTTTTAAAAAAACCCAAACATTTTATCAAGCTTAAAAAAATTGTATTTATTGATTGATTGGATTAGCGGCTAATATATAAAGTAAATGGTGGCTGACAGGAAAATTTATTTATTAAACAGGGTTGGGATGAGGTATTTGATTTTGCAGGAATGAATGCATTAGTTATTTCCTCCTATATGACACTATAGTGCAATCAACATGATTTCACCTGCGTTTTGATTATAGCAGGATTGCACACTTGAGTTGATTGTAGCTCCATCTCTTTGTTTTGTTTTTGATAGACCTACTTGTACTTTTTCACTTATATGTGTAAGATACAGCACAACATATAGCTGTATATTTTCTCTGCTCAATCTGACGCTTCCTGTGTTCCCTGTTGCCCTACTGTTAGGAGTTTTGGAACTAGAAGCAAAAAGAAATGGGAACGTGTGGTTTGACTGTGAGTTTCCCCAGCCCTTTGGCTAGAAGAGTAGCTCATCCATGTGCAGCTTTGTGTGAAATTGATAAGAAGTAGACTTAATCAAAGCACTCAAAAAATCTGTTTTACTGGAGGTATCAGAAATGTGTGAGAAAAAGGTTTAAAGAACTCTGCAGTGTCCTTTAATGTTCTGGGTACATTTTCTACTAGAGAAGCGAATCCTGTCTGGATAAGAAAGTCCATTGTTTTTACAAAATTCAGAATCTTTTCCTACATTTTCGAAGACACTGTACCATACGTTTATAAACAAAGTTCCTTTTGCTTTCAGTGGAGAGTTCTACTTATAAATCAATGTCAGGGTGTAGCCTGTGGGTTTTGTAAGTAAAGTTCAGGAGACAACCCGAAGAAAATAAAGCAGCAGACTCATTAATGAAAGAAGGTAAATGAATGATGTATCCTTCCCACCCCCTGCCCCAGCCCCATGGCTGCTGGTATCCTACTTGCAATTATTTTTATTTTTGTATCTGGTCTCTAGACATAGCACAAGTCTGCTGCTCTTCTTAGGAATATTCCCACAGTGAATGCAGCGATCCTGTTGGATCCTGGATATTGTATGGAAATTTATATATATATGCATTTTTATTATACCACATTGATTAACATCGTTATTATGGTATAGTTAAGTCTATATAGGATGCAGCAGCTTAGCCAATCACATTAAGCCGTATGAAGGACACAAGAAGCATACTAATAATAAATGTTTCAGTCAAGTCAGTGTAATAGAATTTCTTTCAGTATATAACATGAAAATAGATCTCTAGAAAATTAGGAGACTAAGCGCTAAAGCTATAAAAGGACTTGGGCATTGTAGTGTTCAGGGGAAAAAGATTTCATTTTTGGGTGCCCTGATGTTCCACCCTTAAGTTCAATATGGTGCATACTGCCTTTCTGGTTTGGGGGTTACAAATACCACTTTGGACTAGGTTTACTAGGACTAGGTTCAGCTACCATTCCTGCTGAAAAGGAGAAACTATTATAGAAAACATTCTATGGCTCTGAGAATCCTATTTTCACATGTTCATTCTGAGTGAGGGACATGAATGAATATTTAACTTCAGTAAAAATATGTGTGAGCTTGGCCGAATTGAAAAAGAATTCAAATTATCAGAGAAGTGTCTAAGTGACTTTTTTTTTTTAATGTATCAGTGTAAGTTAGGTTTTGTTATGACAGGACATAGGCAGCATGTTTATGATGTGTGCTTTATTTTTTTAAATAATTGCTTTATATAAAGAACCTGCTTAGTTACTGGTAATTTTTTGGTGAAGGTTATAATTGTTTCTAAGCTTTCTGTATATTAGACTTGCAATTTAAAAGTGCTTATTTAAATCTTTAATGAAGACTATCATAAACAAGTTATTATAAGCTGCTATTAAATTCTGTTTTGGTGGGGAAAAAAAGCTATGTGCTTTGAAAAACTGTATATGAATAGTAATTATAGTAAACATAATTTATAAAATTAGAATGAAAGGTGCATAATCCCAGCAGAAAACCTGACGATTAAACTTTAGAATGAAGACTCATTTAAATTTAAAAGGAACTTTGTTTTAAAAAGTGCTTTATTTAAATTTGCAATATTTGTCTACAAACATAGAGTTTTACCTGAACATGGGAAGGATAACAGTCAACTGTTATTTAGGAAACAGAACCTTAATAGGATTTTTTCCCCAGTTTATGATTAATCCAAAAGATTAATTTAGTATGAAAAAAATCATAGTTGGATTTTGATATAGTATGATATGGTACGATATCATGTTAAAAGCTTATAAGGTGTTAAAAGGCACAAGCTATGTGTATCGTATTTTAAGATTAATAAAAAAAAATGCTAAATATCTTTTTGCAATTGCAGCTACTATCATCCACTGCTGTTCACTGTGGTATAACTTCTAACATGGTACCAGTGTTACCTTACTGCAATGTAAAAGGTATGGTATATGGTATATGCCAAAACCAAGCACTGTTTTCTATAATAATTTGCAAGTTTTGCACATTATCATTTGAATGGAAGGACAGTCACTGTTAGTCTTTTGAGATGAAACATTGCAACGTGACATTACATTAATTCATGAAAACAGGTGAAAAAGACCTCGGATAAAGAACTATTGAACGAATTGGCATTTTGACTTCTGCGCGATCAGGATTTCACCCCTAGTTTGTTTGTTTTTTTTTCTTTTAAGTGTCTAGTCATAGAAAACAACCTTGTCAAGTATATATATGCTTCTGCCTGGAAAAACCTAGCCGATGTATGGGAAAGATAACAAAGGAAAAATGTGATGAGGGAAGCAAAGGGAAGAAGACATGAGAAATATAAAATCTAGGAGAGGACAGAACAAGCAATACCTGTGAGCTTTGTGTGCATAGAAATTACTACTTTTATCATGTCATGTAGTAACGTGATTTGGGGGTGATAACATGTCTCTCAGCTGCAACCCAGCCCCTTTGTGGAAGCCAGGACGAGTATCTCTATGTGCGGACTAGGCCCTTTTGATTTGCAGATACCTAATGAAACGTATAGGTAATCATATTACACTTGATTACCAGGTTCACCAACATACACGTGTATAATCTTTCTTCTATATTACACAAGCAATATCAAGAGTATTTGGAGACCTTGGCAGTTTGCAGCACTATTTTATAGTATCTTACTGATTGGTCACTTCTTTTTTTTTTTTTAAATAACTGGAAATCAAGATGAACAGATTATATGGGATTAATTAAGAGAGATTATATATGAAATAAAATAATTTCCTGGAGGTGAACGTGCCATTTGCTTCTAAAAGTTTGTATTGAGTCTTGTAACCCAAGAAAAGGTTACAGTGCAGGTTTCTGGCTTGAATACGGCATATTGACCAGTGCTCTAGTTGAAAGAAGGGGAGAAGCTTACCTGTCAGGTAGTCGTACCAGGAAGTATTATACTTAAAATTTACTCCAGCAACCCTTACTTTGGATGGTGTGAGAACAGAAATAGGCTTTTATCACAGCCATTATTGTTGGCCTGTTTGTTACTGGCTCCTGTGTAAACTGCGTTGCCATGCAATTGCTCAGCTTCTGTTCCTCCCCCCGCCCCGACCTTTGGTCTCCAATTAGATAGAAATTATGTGCACCACTAATCTTTATACAAAGGTGGTATTGTGTTCTTCTTAAATAGTTTGTCTGTGGAGAGATAGCTGAGCAGGATTCCAGTCTTTCACAGTTCTCTTGAGAAGTTCAGCCCTATAGTCAGAGCCATCACTGGAGGTTAACTTGCCAGGATATTCAGGAACTTAAACTGTAATGGGCTTCCTACCGAGTACACTTACACAAAAATAATTCATGTCTCAAACAAAGGGTGTAAATTGCACAACTCCCTTTCAAGGAAAAGCCATTAACAAAAGCAATGTTTCTAGCTCTGATTTAGTGGAAAAATTTGCATTTTTCTATACTGTTTTAGGGATAATACTTTGGACTCCTGGCAGCTATCTTTCTCACTGCAGGACTTTTGCCTGAAGCTGCTTTTTCTACAGCATCACTTATGCCCTTGTTCTTGGTGCCACCTTATCCTCATACTCTGCTGAAACCTCGGGTACTTTGTACCTCAGTGTAATAGTCTCAGGAGGACGGACTATCCCAGGACATTCAGCTAGACACAGTTTATTCCTCTATAATCTTTTAAAGTGTGCAACTCAGAATAAACTGAGAAGAATTCATTGCTGCCATGTTGCTATTCATAACATCAGGAAATATGGTCATGGATCACTTAGAGTTACTCTGCAATGACATGACAGCCTGGCCCTACTGAACAAAAGAAGATTTCATGCCCTTCTTTTAGCCAATCACTTAGGATGTTAGAAGGAAAGGTGACTGACAGAGCTTCAACAATATTATGTAGCTCACTGTCCCCCTCAAAGGAAAGCATAATTCTTCAGTTTTCTTTGTCTTCTCTGCTTTAAACTAACTTCACAGACTAATGAGTTATTTTTCATTATTGGGTTTGATGACATAAGTTGTCCATAACTGCAGGCATAAGTAACAGAAAAAATTACAGATCATTAAGAGAATAAAAAAATCCAGATTTTAAGCATGCCATGTTAAAGATTCAGTGATCTGCTGCTCCCATTATTTCATTTATAAAAATATTAGACTCATATGGTACAATCAGTGCTAGATGTAGCTTTCAACCTTTGTTAATATTTTACATTTAACTGTATTTACTCATATATTTACAAAACCTCAACATATACAGAAGGAAATAGTGTAATGTACTTTGGTTCTGAATAAATGACAACAGGAACTTTGGTAGAGCTATAGAGGGAGGAAGGAAGAAATTCAGGAGAAATCAAAGTATTATTTATAAATAAATCCTACTTCAGAATATTAACTCCTTTCAAACCCAAACAAATTTGCATTGTATTTTCCTTGACTCTTTCTCTGTTCAGACCTTCCTTCTTGGCTGAACCAGTTACTATCTCATGTTATTACTGTTCTCTTTTTTACATTCTTGAAATTGTGCTGATGAGAAAATGTTCACATAGCCAGACTGTTCTCCCTATTTAGAAATTGAAATCTCACTGTTTTTCCCAATACCTTATCCTTCATTTTATCCCTCTTAAGCTGTCTTCCAGTTCTTGAAGTCTTCACTACCACTGTTATTTCCTAACATTCACCATACTACATTCCTAACTTGATCTTCAGTTCCAAATGGCTTCTTAAGATAGGCTAATTTTAAATTTAATTTGGTGAAAACAAATAGTAGCAGAAAAATAGCAATACCGTTAACTTTTCGTAGTCATAGTCACAGTCCAAGATGCTCATGTATCTTGGAACCTGGAGGGACTAGCACTAAATGAGCAGAGTAGTTTGGTCTCAAAATAAAGTGTGAAAATTTCATCTCCGTATGCATAAAGTGGTACTGTACGTAAGGTGAGGTGACCTCACCTCATTAGAGATGACCCCAAGTTATTTTGCCATCAAAAGATGTTGGGGTTCTAACTGCAGGTGCAAACAGGAGTTTGGTCCTGAGTATAAAACTAAATCTTTGGCCACTGTCCTGATTACACTAACATCAATCATAGAATGGTTTGGGTTGGAAAGGACCTTAAAGATCATCTAGTTCCAACCCCCTTGCTGCGGGCAGGGACACCCTCCACTAGACCACATTGCCCAAAGCCCCATCCAACCTGGCCTTGAACACTTCCAGGGATGGGGCCTCCACAACCTCTCTGGGCAACCTGTGCCAGTGCCTCAGCACTCTAACAGTAAAGAATTTCTTTCTAACATCTCATCTAAATTGACCCTCCTTCAGCTTGAACCCATTACCCCTTGTCCTGTCACTACACTCCCTGATAAACAGTCCCTCACCATCTTTCCTGTAGGCCCCTTCAGGTACTGGTAAGCCACAATTAGATCTCCCTGGAGCCGCCTTTTCTCCAGGCTGAACAACCCCAACTCTCTCAGCCTGTCCTCATAGGAGAGGTGCTCCATCCCTCTGATCAGCTTCGTGGCCCTCCTCTGGACTCACTCCAACAGGTTGATGTCTCTCCCATACTGGGGCCCCCAGAGCTGGACGCAGTACTGCAGGTGGGGTCTCACAAGCGCAGAGAAGAGGGGCAGGATCACCTCCCTCGACCTGCTGGTCACACCTCTTTTGATGCAGCCCAGGACACGGTTGGCTTTCTGGGCTGCAAGCGCACACTGCCAGCAATAACACCAGAGAACACCAAGTCTAGTGATGCTGACATTTCTCCATGAGGAGCTCTTGACAAAAAGACATGTGCTTTATCTTGCAAGGCTTTCAGAAGGTAATGAGTTCCAGTCACCACTGAGCTGAATCAAGTTTAAATTGGTGACCTAAAGGTGAAAGAAGTAACTCTACTACTTGTTCTGCCTAATTGTCTTTAACAATTTCTGCTCCTTTGAGCAACTGAATAATTTCTTTTCAAAATTCATGTAATGGGTTTCTTTTTAATGTTGCTTTATGACTGCATCTTAGTGAACAGCATAGAACATATTACAGAACTGTTGGGAGATCAGGCCATGAAGGACTCTAGAAACTGCATTTGTATTAATAGGTAGAATAAGCCAGGCTCTGTTGTCTGGCCCTGAGATGAAATGGTACTGTATGGTTTACAGCCAGATGGCTTAACTCTCTTCCTCTCGAAACAGAACCCTGCCTTACTGGTATTGCCAGCTGTGAATGATTCTTAGTCTCTGCACTCCCCTAAACCATGCCCAGACATTTTATGGGAGCATCCTAGTTGGCCTTGGCCAAACTGTGTAGGGATGTGCTGACAGTTAGCAGCCTGAATGGTTGCCTGTCAGTTCTCAAACTTGAGATGGAGATCCCAGGGATTCCAGAGCCTGTCTGTTCCCATGCTTAACTGTCCTTACCACCAAAAACATAGTGCCTAATTAGAGTCTTTTTTTTTTTCCTTCAATTTAGAGAAGTGAACTTCTGTCCAGTTTAAGGTGAAGCTGAGCTCTCATTTCTTTGCCACTTGCAAGAGTAGCCATTCTATTCAAGCTTCTAATAGTAAACTGATACCAAATGGTATTACATCTTTAAATCTCTTAACTGACAACCACTACTAACACTTTCATAGGTCTTTCTTATGATGATGAGGAGGAGGATGATGCACGTGTCAAAGGTAGTCAGAAAATCGTCCATCAGTTCTCTTTATTGCTCATACTACAACCCTTTCATGAATAATCCAGTGGGTTGCATCTGTATATGATTAATTCTCTGACTGTGTCTCATGCTGTCTTGACCTCACTTCACAGCATGGTCACAAGGTTAGCAGGGTGTTGCATAACAATGTTCTTCACCTTTTGTGTGGTATACTTCATTCTTGTCCAGCAGGCACATGGTATGAATATTAGCTACAGAAATTGAAAAGTGGTGACACAAGTTATCCTGATTCTTAAATCCCGAGCCCTCTTACCAGACCACTGTAAATACTTTTTTCTGTCTCAGGGCCATTCCTAAACTATGACTAGTCTCCATATAGGCATATCCGTAGAGCACTAGGGGACAGTCGGGGTCAGTAGGACAGATGAGCATCACAACCATTCAGTGACATCTGTGATCTGGGTTCCATGGGAGGATCATAGAACCGTAGAATGGTTTGGGTTGGAAGGGGTCCCCTAGCTCTCCCTTCTTATTTATCAAGAGGGGTACCTTTTCTTTAGTACCTGTAGGAGCATCGTATTTCCCAGGAAGCTATCAGGCAGGTGTGGAGTCCTCAAGAGAAGGAAGCTGTTAGCCAGTATTCCTCTTAGGAATGGGGCTTGTGAATCTCATGGACTTTGAAGTGCTTAACCTGCATCCCAGACCTGTAGGGATGGAGCCTGACTGTTTGCTAATGGAGTTTTTCATCTCAGTAGGTCACAGCTTGGGGACGTAGCACTGCCAGGCTCCAGGGGAACTTAGCAGTCTTTCCTCTTTACTTTTGCTCCTATAGAACTCTGTAGCTGTGTTTCTTTGGGGCAGAGGTCCTGTAAGACAATATTTTAAATACTTAGCTTTGCCACGTAATGATTTACACATACCGAGAGGTGGACAGTTCTGAGGTTTTCCCAGACAGTAACTAGAACTATGTAATGAACGCAATGTAGAGGCAAAAGAAAAATGATTGAATGTTTTTGTCAGCCGTTAAAATTATTTCTTTGTTGCAGTAAGTTAATTGCAAAACATGTTTTATAATAATGTTTAATCAAATTATGGGGGGGAGGAAGTTCTGAAAAATAAAGTAATTCAGTAGTTATTTTGTATTATGTAAAATATTGTATCTTTATAAGTTTAGAATGTTTAATGATCACTTTGGTAAGCTTAGCAAAAGTGTGACTGATTTTTTTTTTTAAAGTGAGACTTTGGAAGAGGATATAAAGCTTTTATATATCCTATTAAACTGGCACACACCACATTATTGATTATATATGCACAGTTAGCTTTTCTTATCCAGTTATGTATTATGGCTGGATTAAATTTCTCTGAAATACTTTATGGTATATCCTGGTGTTTAAAACATTATTGCATCTCTGAATACCCCTCATAATAGTTTCTGGTACAGAATTTTATTCTATGAAATGGATTTGCCGTAACAGATGCATTTAAGTATTATTCTTTTGTATTCTTTTCAAATCCATGCACAGCTCAGAATAGGCTCCTCTACTTTTTTATTGTGTTAAACTTTCTCTTTTAGCATTAGTACATCGTCAGTGGTAGACAGAGGAAAATATTGTGCAACAAGTAGAGGAAATGGGGAAAGTCCTATATTTTCCGTGTTGTTCTCTGAATGGCAATTATTGCAATTCCTTTGTAAGGTAAGGAAAATATATCCAAGACTTAACAGTAATAAATATGTCTGCCTCAAAAGTATAACCTCAAAGTTTTAAAACAAAACACATTTAAAAAAAAATCTTTTAATCCATGTGGATGGTTTTACAAGCCGAATAGGGGTTTCGGCAGGTGAAAAATCAGCATATAACTTCCAGCGTGTGTGCGAGTTGCTCTTCTTTACACCTCTGAGAGTCTGACCTGCTTGTGTAAGCTTGTGGTCTTTTTGCTGGCAAGGTGGTTATCTAAACAATTAGATTTGTGAATGAAAATATCTTGTTTTGATTTCTGTACAGAGTTAGGATAGCTAACTTTACATTTTAATCTTCTGAGTAAGTGCTGGAATGACATTGCTGTCTCAGGTCAGAATTTCACAACTGAGCGGGCATACAGGCTGACACAAACTCACAGTTCAAGAAGTACTGGTTTATAGACATAATGCCTAGCTTGTTTCCTAGGTAAAGAAATAAATTTAAATGATACTATGAAAAACTGTGCCATTGTGTTCTAAATTTGTGGTAATTCAGTAATTTCCAGATCATATTTTCTCATCTGAAAAGGGAAAAAAAAAATATTTTTAATTGGCAGTCTTGCAAACCCAAAGTCAAATAGGTTCTCTCTGGTTCACAGTTAATAAATAATAAAAATTTTGCTTTGAGAGTGTAATTAACAGTTCTGTAAATGTCTTAATTGGAATCCAGCACCTTTTTCCCGTTGTTATGTTGGCTATGCAAAGCTAACAGGAATAAAATGCAATAAAAACAATGAGGTACACGTATGTATGTGGATGTCACTTTTTTATAGTCACTTTTAGAAGTGCCATTCATATTCTAGTGTTCTTAACCTGGCAGATTTCATTGGCAAAAATTAACTTCTATGGAAATATGAAAAGCAATTAAACACAAATGAGTTATTTCCAGAATTCAAATATTTGTCCAGTGTTGGAAGTAAAAAGAGTGATTATAATGCAACACCTTGTGTAGGATATTTATGTCAGATATCAAACTGATTACAGCCCAATCACTGAGAAGAGGACAAAAGATTGATTCTGCAATTCAGCGTCAAGGGGTTTTGCACTTTATGAAGTGAGCAGTTTGTACCAAAAGTAACAAATATTTTTCTTGCATGTGTAGAAGGCAGTGATATATGCAATCATACCTATTTTCATAGTAAACCTCATCATTTAGCCCGATTTCATGATAGCAATGGTGCATAAGTAAAGTCAAAGTCTGTCCAACATAGCAGTGCAAAAAAAGGAAACTGTAGACATCTCTGTATAATGTCTTTCAATTTTATTTTGGATGATCTGTTTTACAGAGCTGAAGGTGCTATTTTCTGTTATAATTTAATTGGTAACATCACCATGATATTAGCAATCAACATATCTGCTACCTCAGCGAGTCACTAAGGTTAAATAATCATCTTCAGCTTCAGTATGCTTGTACCTGGGTTTGGGTTTTCTTGGTATCCTCCTTAAGAACAGAGTTACATATCAATGCAAGTAAATATTAATACTTGGTTTCTAAGTTTGTGTCAGAATTTGAAGTCAGTAATACTATGCCAGGTTTTTTGATTGTTTTTTTTCTGTAATGCTGGATCCAGCCCTTTATTATTAGAAATTTATACAGAAAAATATTCGTACATGTTTTGTTTATGAAAAGTACCATATGTATTGATTAGGGCCAGGTTTTGACATAGAATCTATGTAGATAGATATGGTTTTGTGGATAGATGAAAAATGAAACTATGCATATTATTAGTGATAACGTTACCATTTCTGATGGTTTTGCATTATCTCTGGTAGGCAAAGCTGGATTACATCTTTAATGAGGGAGTAAAATGATTAGGATTTCTGTGGCAAATAGAAATTACCTATTTCCATGACATCTTCATGTATCTAGGAAATTTTAGTCAAAGCAAAGGCATGGGCTGATGGAATTCTTGATAGTATGTACTGAAGACATATCAATGGATTTCAATATGCCTAATATGTGCAGTTGATCTGCTGTAATCCATGGATCTGTTCTGCTACCCAGACCTGAGAGTAAAAGTAATCACTTTAATTTTATTTCTTGCAAAGACATGAGGGCAACGGCATCTTCAAATATGTGTCAGGCAGTTATTTAAAGATGTTGCTGAGATGGTGCAATGCAATATATTTTATCTTAAAAGGTGAACTGGAACCAGAAAATCCAACATTCACAGGGAGAGGTGCTTTTTAAGTTGATATGAAATCATAAGAAATATAAATAGGAGAGAAAAAAACAGACTTTATGAGCTGAAAAAAGCTCGTAAAAAGGGGTTTAGTCTTATCAGTGTTTAAGGGAAAAAAAAAAAAGACGTGCTGGATGGCAGAGCTTTAAAGCAAAAGTGTGAGCACAGATAGCTTTTGAGTGATCAGAGAAAATGCCAAATTTTTTTTTTCATCATATGCATAACAATGAAAACTGAAGCGAGGTTGTTGAAAAAAAACCACCCCTGGGATGCATGTAAATACACAAAAGCTTAGAACTCAAAACAGAGCCTTAGGGAATTAAAAAATGCACAAGAAAGATAATAAAAATGGAATTATTTATGGTCACTAATTGAGAGCATTGACAGGGGACTAGAAAAATCCTAACACACTTCATAAAGATTGCATTTTGTGGAAGTAATTCCAAGAGATTCAGCACTGAAAAAATCTGTTGCCTGAGAGGACATAGAAAACATGTAGCAAAGTCACCATGTTGACATATAACCCACAATCAGTGTGAAAATCCTTTGAAAGCTCTTAACCATCATTTTTAGTAGTAACAAGAGGTAACAGAAAACTATGAGACAAATTCTGATATAGTTTTTCTTTTTGAATAATATATTTGCATGCTATGTAGAAAAAGATAGTCAGGGTTTTCAGGCCATAACTAGACAAACACTGCCCCCAACAAAGTTTCTGTAAATCCGCTGCTGCTATCCAAGCAACCCTTTTATCTGCTTTGCCTGCTTGTCTCCTCACATACCTTGCAAGATTCACTCTACCCTATCTGAAAACCACCTCAGTATTTTGAATGTTCTAAAAATGGGTTTGTCTACTTCTTTTTGATGAAGCAATCAGGCCATTTCCTTTTCTTAGTATATATGATGGTTTATATCTTTGGGTTTTTATGCAGTTTGAAATAATGCATGAAAAAGAGTTAAGTCAGCTTGTGTAACAGTCTTGATCCTAAAAAGTGCTGATCCCTTGTCCCCTGATCCCATGAATATGGAATGACTGAGTTATAAGAAAGATCAATTTGGCTGCATTTTATCCTCTAGCCATGTTGTTCATGGCTGATCACTTCTTCCTCATTCTGATGTGGCCTTGATATATCCAACAAGCTTAATGCTCTGGGCTCTGGGTTGGTTTTTCTTCTGAATTACGCCATAATTCCAACAGGAAGTCACAGATAATAAGGGATTTCCAGCTGGAAGGCTCAATACCTAATTTAATTTAGATTAATATAAGTACTAAGCTGTGATGGTGCTGCTCCAAGGTCCTGCCATGTAAAATAATTACAATATGCTATAAAAAGATAAAAAAGGCTTTTAGCAGCATTTTTTCACTACAGAAGAGAATAGAGCGCTGCACTGGTCATACCAAGGAGGGCCAGTACAGAAAACAAGGTCTCACAAATGGAAGGTCTCACTTTACTTTTTAAAAGATACCAACAACATGTCTTTAAAACAGAAGTGAATAATAGAACCATAACAGAAAGCACTATTTGCTCTCCCTGAAGAAGAATTTATTTTGAACACTGATCCATCTCATTCAAATAACATCAACTGTTACTTGCTTGACCCAGAATGTAAAAGCATTCATTATAACTCTTTGGAAATTCAAACACACATAGCAAATGACCTTCTCTAGGACTTTCCTTGCCAGTCTTAATTGAGAGACCTAATAATAACTGTGTTCCTTACATCATCTTAGCATTTGTGGTTTACAACTGGATAATAATAATAAAATGAAATTAGAAAATATCTGAAAGCTAAGGTCTAAGATTGCTCTCAAATTGAGCTTTATTAAAGAGTCTGAGGGCATGGAATAAGCTGGCAGTGTGTGATTAAAGGTATTTCCAAAAACAATGTACATGGCATTGTCCTTGAACCTTGGGTTGTTCAGTGGGAGCAGACACCTGTGTTTCAACAGGAGTGAACAGAGGCTTTGTCTGAATCCAGGGAGAGGAAATCTAAAACTGCAGTGCATGATGAGACTGTATGTGATGTACTAGGCAGTAGTCCTGGATGTTCCTAAGCGTAATGAAAAAACAGTGAGTCCAGCAAGAGACCACAAGAGTAGCGCTCTCCCTCAGAACAACATGCAAGATTTTAAAAACAATTAAAAATTGGAGACATCAATCTTAATCATAGGATCCATTCTTTTGAATGCTCCATTGGAGTAGTTCTGCAGCTCTTTCAAACTTTTAATCACAGAAACAGTGATACCAACACCTAATTTTTGTTTTTAAAAAGTGCAAAAAGAGAAGTTTTTTTATACAAGTGCTTTCTTGTATCTCTAAGATGTTCCCAAATTAAATAACATAGGTGTTAGGTGAGCAACCCATACACTATGAATTTTACAAAAAATATTCATGAGCAGAACAACGCCAAGAAATTGCTCCTGAAAATAAAATAGCACAGTCTACAGAAGAATTTGCTGGTATATCTAATTATTTTTTCCAGATCCATACTAAACAGTAAAAGAGGATAAGGCAGTAAAGAAAAGCTAAGGAATGCAATAATGTATCCGGACCCCAAGTATTAACTGTGGGAAGAAGTGTAAGGCTTCACAGTGCAGTGAAAGCCTGTAGTAGTCCAATCTCTAAATGAAACTAATAGCCATAGGAGGAAAGTGGGAGATAAATATATTAAAGAAATTGAGATTTTTATATAGAATTTGAAAAGGCATACTAGAACACGGAGAAACAGCAGTGTTGGCTTGGTATTGTTTCTTGATGATTTTGTACTCTTTATACTTTTAATATTTTGTAGTATCCAATCTTGAGCATGTAAGATGGAGAAAAGTTGTGGCAATCAGCCTTGTTCTATGTGAGCATTTTATAATCTCATATCAGTCTCTCTCTCTCATGCTTCTGAAGAGATCAATAGATGTTGCCTGCTGAGGATGTTATCTTTGGTACCAACTTTTTAATTAACTCTTGTCCTGAGCTCAAAGAGCAATGTTTCACAGTAAAAACTCTTCATGTACAAAGCAGATCTGACATTTATCAATTACGCTTCATGATATCTGGTAGAGTGATCAAACAATCGAGAGCTGTAGTACCGTTTGTTTTCCAGTGATGGCAAAATAACACAGATGCCCACATCAAATACATTTGCATCACTCTGGACCCTTTTTGAACATGTTTACCAATCATTTTGTGAAGAATACCCTGGTGACACTAAAGAGAAATTGTCAATATTGAGATCACATTGTGTATATTAGACATGATAGAAAAGGTAATAAAATTAGTATAGTTTTAATTTAACTTGCTGTTTTGATCAAAAGTCAATGAAAAAAAAAACGTTTTCACTTCCTCACTTCTATGACTATACGTCGAGAGTTTGTTTTGCTCTCCTTTGGTCATCAGGGAGGCATTTTCCAGAAGATGAAGCTTTCTTTGGGCATCTGTGTACCAACCCACAGGTCTATGCATTTCACTTTCTCCTTTGTTTTTCAAGCTAAAGTCTAATTTATCAGAAGTGAATCAGGTGCAGTACGTGAATCTATATGACATTTTTGCCTTAGGGAAAGCGCTCATCCAGACTAGCGGTCTTGCGAAAGTGTTTTCTTTTTACTGCCATCTCTGAACAATACAGCTATTCCGTGGTGCAAGAGGGAGACCTGAGACTATCGGTAAGCCCCTCTACCATTCACACCAGAGTTCCTGAGTGCATGTCTGAATGTCTCTTATCTTGCCTGATCATTCTTATTTTGTGTTTATTGGGAATTCTTAGGATGTTTTCCAGAAACGGTACAGACTTGTTATATGGTGTAAAAACAAAATAAAGTCTTAAAATTTTAAATCTACAGCTTTCTAAAATTTCAAGTTAAAATGTATTATTTCATATTCCTTCTGTATCTGCATTATTTTCTTCTGTGATTTTAGTAGTGGTTACTATTTGACTATTTCACCTCAACACTGTTGATGCGTCATGAGAATAGTCAAACTAACTTTTTTTAAAAAAAAAACCCAACCAGCGACGACAGCTGCTGCTTAATACTGAGTATGTGTTCTTATTTGTGTAAGGGGCTTTTACTGGATATCTAGAAAGAATTTCTCTCCCTCTCTTTTGAGATCTCATATATTGCAAAACTGTTGAGATTTCAAGAGCCACTATGTTTTAGGAAGACCTCCTAAAGACATCTTAATTCCCAAATCCCCTTGAGAGCCTGTGCACTTTTCGGCAACAAAGCTTCTGCCTCTGTTATTACTGTTTATTTTTGTTGAAGGAGACACTAACATCAAGAAACAAATGGCGATCTCTCCCAGCAGTCTTATTCTATTAAGGACAGCTGTTATTGTGTCTGTGTACAAAGCATAGGATATAATTTTTTGCTGTGGTCCGCTGATTGCTTTGTTCATCTCTGCTGGTGACAGATTAGCTTTGCAGCACATCCATAGGTCACCAACCACCCTTTTTGTATTTGCAGTGGTCAGTACTGTGAAGAAAGATTTTAAATTGAAAATAACACTTTCTTTTGTTGTCTTGTATTTTGGAGACCCAGAACTGTGTAGCAGACGTGCCATAGGTCATACTAAAGATTTGCTAGCAATGCTACATGCAAGAGCTTCTATAGCAGCACCAGTGGCTCATTATACCTGCTGTCAGCTGGTCCTATCTGTCCATGACATTTATAAAATTCTTTTAATAAAAAAATTAAGGTTAAAAAGTGTTAAGAAAAAGTACATTGCTATGGTTTACTAATGAAAGAAGGAAAGGTTATTTTATTATGGAATGTACAAAGGAAAGCACTTTTCTTCATCTTAGCTGGATGTTTTCTTCATAAAATGCAAAAGGCCTTATCTTTTGTATTTCGTTTTGATCAGGTTTTCCTGAAATAGTTGCAATTAAATAGTCTTTTAAAACTTAATACTGAAGCATCAAAAGTGTATTTTAAAAGAAGATACGAGATTTAAATTTTTACAGACTCTGTAAGATGCTCTTTGCAAAAATACCTTAAAAACAAACCTGTATTTTCAAGGAAGGAGATGGCGTATGTTGACAAAAATTGAGAAAATGAAATAATGGTGATGAGACTGTTTCCAACAAATGAACAGATCCATCCAATCTTTCTTTAAAATGACAATGTCACCAAAATGGTGAAGCACAGTGAGGTCGTTTGGTTTTATTGATGCAATGTGTGCTGCTCCAGGAGCCAGACCAAGCCAAAGCCGCACCAGTGAGGCAGGATTGGTGTTTCTCTGACCTGATACAGAAATTTGTCTTTTACTTCCTTCATGTAATTTCCAAATGGAGTTATTTATTTTTCTGCTAGTAATCAGGAGAGAAATACCCATCATCCCTTTCATTGTTGGACCAAATTTTAAAATGGAAGAGAAGCTGTAGACTTTTCAAAATTAAAGACACTGCCAATTTTAAGCTTTTTACATGAAATACATTGTCAGTGAAGCAATTTTTTCTAGACTGATTCCAAGAAGGAAAAGCCCTGTAAATAAATACATCGGAGTGCACAGAGCACTAAGTTAGAATCTGGGAGGTGGATTCTGCTGCTTTTTTTCCAAGGGTGTTAATTTGGTTCCTTCCTCTGTCTTTGTTTCCCCCTTCTGCCTTCTCCCTGCCAGCACCACTAGCTCTTGGAGGTAGGACCCATCCCTTCTGATGTGTATGAAATGTAATGGACAGGGCAGCTCCAGTGCCAGCTTAATTTCAAGACACTAAAAAACAAGGAGGGTAAATCAGTAACTAGATCTAAGGTTATAAATAGGTTACTCTTTAGCTTAGATAAATAGACTAAAAATACAGCATCACACATGCTGCAACAAAATGGTTTCAAATTAGTTAAAAGCACAAGCTAAAATTAAAATGTCCTTTAGATTCAACCAGACTGTTTCAATTGAAATGATGGACATTGTTTCTGCACAAGATCCGCTCAAAAGATGGCCGTACTTTATATTCTCACCAGTTGTCAGGGCTTTGGAATGAACTTTCCTTTTCATTTGTAGAATAATGGGAAGGTTAAGCCCCTGTTATTGAGGATTTTTTTGGGGGGGTTGTTTTGGGGGTTTTTTTAATATCCATCTCATGAGTCATGGCATAGAAATCTTCTGGGTGAACTTTTTCTGAACTGAACTGATTTTTTCTCTTGGGGCCCTGACTGGGCCAAGCAAGCAATTCCTGTCTCTTGTCTTCTGCCTGTCTCAATGACAGAGCCAGAACCTTGAAAAGAATTACAGCTGATAAGTTTGCCTTCATAAATGAAGTGCTTAAAATTGAGAAGAAAATGCAGTGTCTGAGCTAATTTATTCCTAGTCTCAAATACGTTCTAGCCCTCCTTACCTTTAAAGTAAACTGAGAACTTTTGCCAAATATGTTTTGATAGTAATAAATAAAGACTTCTTTGGGAGATGGATGCTGCTCATCTCCAGACATGTTCAGAGTGAATGAGCATTCAAGTATATCTTATATCGTTGCCAAAATACCATTCCAATACAGCTTGCCAAAAAAGTCCCAGAGAACAGTTCTTTATCTTCTTGAGAGCCAAAAAATGAGTCTGTATTGTGGGATAGACTTACTTATCAGTGGTACAATTCAGCTTTCTTGGCCCATACTTCATTCAAGATAGAACCTATTTAATGGATACTCCTGCCAAAAATTGTTAACAGCTTTCTTGGGGTGTTGATAGCTGCTCATGAACCTCATCAATTCTGTCCTGCTATCTGAAAGGAAAAGAACCATCTTATAGGAATATGAAGATCCTTTGCTGGGACTGATGTGGAAAAGGATTTTGAAAGTACTATATACTTCATTTCTATAAAACAACAAAGAGAAGAAAGTATGGATTATCAATATACCCATGACATCACACACTGGAAGCTAAATTAGCAGCACAGCAAAAGTGGCTTTTGTGAAACCTGTAAGCTTTGATATAAGGGGGAGAGGCAGTTCATGGAGCTTGCACAGACTGACTACACTTTGAAAGTCACTCTGGTTTCCTGGTAGTTTTTCCAGTTCTGGGAGGAAGACAGTGAAATCCTATTCATTTTAAAATGAGGAGTGTAACCGTAATATTTATGAGTATAAGAAAAAAGGCAGTTCTCCGTCTGTCTTTAAAACTCTCAGAGCTTGTTAAAAACTTTTGTCTTCAGTGTGAGCCTAGTTTGTCATGCTTACGTTTTTCCAGTCCTGATTTTTTGTGATCGAGAAATAAATTCCTCCCTGGAAAACATCTTGCAGCTAGATTATTGTTGTCTGCTGAGCACACTGTAAGTTCCTGTATGATCTTCATTTTGGATTTAAAATTAAAACTTTGTACCCTTTTGTGTCCATGAGTTTCCTACCATGATTTAAGTGATTAATAGACTGAAGTAGGAGAACTTATTAAAAAAAAAAGCTATTTTTGCTAATGTTGTTGATAATATACTGTAGCTTCTCTATAGCCAAGTTCCTTGTAAGAAGCAAGTAGTTTGGATCTTGAAGGTCATTTGTGTCCTGGTGCTATGATGTCAAATAACTCACAGCTGTATAAGTAAAAGAGTTAGACATATGGAAATAATACTATAGGTCCCTTCCAATTTTCTCAGCAGCTCTTTAGCCATCTCTAATGAGTATCTGTAATTGTAATCTCTTCAAAAAGTTAGTTTATTCAAAAGCTCTGGCACAACTAAACAACATTATATGTTGTTTTGATCACCTTTTACAAGCTTTGTAGTATCACAAAGAAATCATTATGGGATAACACTGAAGATGAGCTATGTAAATCTGCTTTTCTGTACTGGATTTTCAAATAGGCTTCTTAGTACTGTTAGACTCCGGATGCCTGGATAGGAAAACAATTGAGATTCAACAGCAATTGCACTCTATCTGCAAACAGTTTTAATATTCACTCCAAAGCTTACACCAGTGAGTTCCAGAGAAGATTTAGTAATGCAGTATCTGTTCAGATGAAATGTCAGAAAACCTTGAGTCTGCTTGAATAAGGATACACGTGATCACTTTTGTGGCAAGCCTTCCAGCATTTTCTGAAAAGGAATCCAAATCTGTCTCTGTACTGCTATGGATTGTCTGGATGTTACAACCAGAAACTATTTTGTCTTACACCCATTTTTTATGTTAGTCAAGTTGTTTTCAATCCTTCTTTTTAAGAGTTATCCAGTTTATGTTAACATTTCAGACTGACTCATTACTTTTGTTTCCAACCCATTTTTTTTTTTTTTTAGCAGTCTTCAGAATCTGTTGAGTAATTATTTCTGCAGTTTCATCAGGAACTTCAGTGATACTCAGCAATTTCTCCTATAGAGTTTTGAAAGTATTCTGTTCAGAAAGAACTATGACATGCAAAAGATTCTTTGGGCCATGGCAAGCACATTTTTAATAAAGTGTTCACACTTTGTGCCTGAATAAGAAAGTGTCTTGTCAGCAAGCTTTTTTCTGTAGCTTTTCTTTTCTGACCTACAAACCAAATACTCTGGCTGTGATACAGCATGTGGTATTCTAATGTTCCTTCTTGCATATTTATAATCATTCTGTGTCTTTAAAGGTTTTATAATCATCCAGACTTCGGGAGAAGAAAGCAGTCGATCTGATTTGTGCTTATAAATGTTCCCCACCTGTCTCATCACCTCAGGTAACAGAAAACAGAAATGTTACACATCCTGCAGAATTCAGAAATTTCCTTAGTAGTAGTCTTCAAATACTGGAAATACTTTTGAAATTGTTTACTGAAATGACACTGCTTTTTCTTGGACCATGTGGGAATGCTTTGTATGCTAAATTAAACCAGCAATCTCAAGAAATTTTTCACCACTTGTTTTCTGGAAATCCTGCCTCAGGCAGTCCAGTGGGGTAAAGCACAGAAAGCCATTTTTAAATCCCTTCTAAATGCCCTAATTCTGTTTAGATAGGAACCTCTTTCCAAGCTCTACCAAAATATAGTACTTTTAAAGCCCTCACATTGACTATACTTATGTTGTTTCAGTATCAACTTAAGTCAATGGCAAAATATTCATTAACTTTGGGATGATGATCAGTCCCTAACAGTGGAAGCAGACTGTACCATGTGACTTAGGTCCACTTGCAACTAAGCACTGTAATTTACATTCTGAATAATGAGGATTGCAGCTGATTAGTCATCAAAATGAATACAAGTAAAAATACAAACACAGCATAATCACTGAATATTTTACTACTAGAAAAAAAATGGAGATCTTTGCAAATAAGTAATTCTTCAGTCTTGACTTACACTTTTTTGCAATTATTTCAGTCACTGCTGAAATGCACCCATGCAGCACAGTCGTTTTAGGCAGAATGTGGAGAAGAAAACTTTTTCCAATTAAAGCTGCAGGACCAATTTTGATAGTAATTATCTGAGGTTGGGTCAGCTCACTCGATGTTATTATCTCCTGCCAAACTAAAAATGAAATTTATGAAAAATGAAACCTATAATGATCCTAAGTGGTTAGACCATAGTAATGGAAGTCATCCAGAAACACAGATCTTCCTGCTGCAGAAGTTATCATTTGGTGGCATTTCTTCTGAGTTGCTCTGAAGGGAAGAATTCCAGTTAAATATGTATTAATATCATGTCAATATCATTTTGCAGCACTACTGAATCTCATCCTATTAGGAATCCTGAATGTATCCCATCACCATGTAGTCTGCCGGTGTCAGACGGGATAGGGGAAAGAAGTGTGGCGAACCTTTGGTCACTGACCTGTGCAATTGCAGACATAGGTCCTTCAGTTCTTTGAAAGCTCTTGTTTGTGGCAGTAGTCCTACAACTGAGTATATTGTTTGTTTGCTTGTTTTAAGTATCCTTTTAAATTACTTACAAGCTTGATGGATTAGACTTGAAAATGCTTTCCACTATCATACCTATTGAAAAGTCATGTTCATACTCTTCATTCTTGCGTTAGTCTCTTCAAGAATCACATCGTTTTTCTTGGTGTGTGGTGTTCTATCTGAGATTTATCAGGTAGTAGAAAAAGAGGAGGATTGCTCCATGTTACATACAGACATATTCTTGTTTATGCCCAGTCTGATTGCTTTTGAACCCCAGTCTGACTGCTTTTGAACCAGTTTTTTTTTCCCAGTTTTGGCTCTGAAAAACTGTGGTTGCTCCTGTAGGCTATATTTTTTCAACTAGATATTCCTGCCTACATGTGCAGCTCTGCATTTGTCCTGTTTGGTCTCAGATATATTTTAGATACTTAGACTCTAGTCGAGTCTCTTTTAAACTTTCCTTGTTGAGATAAACAGTCTGAGCTTTTAAATCTTTCGTTCAGGCTGGTTTCCCAGTTCTTTAATCATTGTTATGGCTCTCTAGTAATCCTTGCTGATCCCAGTGGTCCAGAGGTGAAAGCCATTGTGATTTCCTGCACCTCTCAGTTTAGGAACTTGTGAAAAGAGATTGTATTTTAACATCCCTGCAATCTCAGTCTCATGGAATAGCCCTGAGACAGGAGTAGACAGCTGTAAATAGAGAAGCCTTTGGACCACTTTTATTTGTGATGGAAATTGGCCCATTTGCCAATAGGTGTGGATCTGGTCTTTCAAGCAGCTCTTGATTTTTGTGACAAGCATAATTCAACTAAACTATATAGTATCCTCAAATTATTCTAAACAAAGTTCTCATAAATTTTATTCAGAAAAGCTTCAGGATTTAGCTCTGAGTAATATAGCTATCAAATGATATAGTGTATGTTTCACCATAAAGCATAATGTCTCACAAATGCT
This sequence comes from Grus americana, assembly GCF_028858705.1. Classification (NCBI taxonomy): domain Eukaryota; kingdom Metazoa; phylum Chordata; class Aves; order Gruiformes; family Gruidae; genus Grus; species Grus americana. The sequence continues at coordinate 4,753,436 of NC_072863.1, read as the reverse complement.
AACACCTAAGAATCAGAGGAAGTCTTTGGTCATTGAATTCTCAGAGGTCTTGGCACACCTTGACTTATGTCTCGTATCGAGCTGTCTTTCATGTATCTGATTTAGAAACTGCAGTAGATCAGAATTGGGGAAAGTACATCCGGCTTTCATCACTGACTTGTCAATATAAGGAGAAGTGACATGACAATAACACGTCCCAGCATGTTTGTTAGGGATTCTTCACCCATGAAATTTATAATCCTTTCAAACACAGAAACTGTACGATTTTAAAGGAGCTTTGTAGTGCCCATGAAAATTAAATGCAGAAAATATGGAGCTAGTGGAAAATAAAGTAGCTTCCATATCACTTAGTGATTTGCTGTAATTGCAGGAGAATGTTTTAGCTGAAGAAGTAAACCCTTTTCTGTTCTTATTAAATGAAAGAATACATGACTTTTATGTTTTCAGCCATTTTGAGTAAATGTGTGCAAAGTTTTGGTGTAAACATGTTTATTTGAATTAGTGTCTCCCTATATTTACTTATAGAGGATTCTCAGTAATATTAACTTTAATAGCTGTACTTCTGGTTCAGTTGGTGATTTACATTAAAACAAGTTTTTGAAAACAGATTACTGTGTTGGATGCTACAGTTCACTAGCAGAAACAATACAATTCATTTAATGTCACTGTCGATTTCTGCTATCAGCAGTATGAAAGATCCTATGATGTCTTAGTAGATATTTCTGTATTGTTGTAGTAATATCATTTTACGTTTATATATAGATTAACATGTTTCCCAGGATAGTAATAGGTCCAAAAATATTTATTAAGTATTCACACTTTCATAATATTTATAAAAGTAGTGATTTGGCATATCCATGTCAAAATACAACCACATTATTTAATTTAAATATCTACGTTTCATTTGGCACAGACAAGTTCAGTGAGGGAAAATGGTGACCAGAGTTGTTAGATGAATTCTCCCTATCACAGTTACCTTCCTCACATTGGTCCTTGGATCTCATTTCTCAGTGCAGCCTTGGGAAGCTGCTCCAGCAGATCCCTCCATGACCCAGAGCTGCAATAATGAATGCAGTGACTCTTTCAAGTAGCCACTTGAAGGGGCAGAGTTAAGGTTGCTTCAGTTTTCATCCTGACAATGCATCTTGTAGCTTTTCAGACACAGAAATCTGAAGTACTCTAATTCTTCACTCCTTGTTTTTCAGATCCTTGAGTGACAGTGAACTTCACTTTCTAGAAGCACAGAAAACTGTCAATAACCTTAACGATGTGCATGATAGGGTTTGTCGTCGAATGATAAGAAAATCTTTCCCTGCACTAGTTCTCATGTCACTATTCCACTGTTACAGTAAACTTATTTTCAATGACTGCCTTTAAGGTGCTGCTTTTGCCTTTGCTGGTCATTGCCATAGGAGCACGGCCAACAAATAGCCCGGTATGGCAGCAGATTAAGGTAGAGCTTTCCAAGAGCAACAGTGAATCATGTAGGTAATTTGTCATCTAACACCAATCACCTCTTTCTACAGTATTTTGTAGTATTCAGATTAGTTCTTTAGCCCAGTTCTGAAATACTCTCCAGTCAAGACAGATTTATTTATTTAAAATGTATGTGTGCAAGTTTCTTAAATTATGTGATAGGCTGGAGCTGCACCAACATAATCTTATCAGCATTCAGTATCACTGGCTTTAGAAAAAAAAATAAGCAAATGCATGATAATGAGATGAGATAAAAATTCAATCAGAAGAATAAAATATTTTTTGCAATTGTTTTATTCATTTTCTTTCTCACTCAATTCCCTCTCCTAAAACACCCTTTCTTAAGCAGCCAGTTTTGACATATGTTCCAAAATATATAAAACCTGGCACACAGGAATGGAGGATTTTTAAATTACTAGTGAGGACTGGATATACTTTCACTTTAATCTGAATTGGAAAGAGCTCAAGTAAAGAATAACAATGTTGTCTGCAGAGATACTGATGTAAATACAAAGATATTTCAGAGCATAGTCCTTTATTTTTACTTTTTATTCATAACTGGTAAGGAACTGTAAATAACTTCATAAGGGATATTGCTGATTAGAGTTAAAAGGAAAATAACAATATAGAAGTTATAGAAAATTGGAAAAGTTCTGAAGAAGTTCCCCATTTACCCATTTCTTCCCCCTTTTCTTCCTTTAAAGAAAAGAATTAGAATTAAAATTTCGGTAAAATATGTTTTTGCTTTCCTCAGCTGGCACTTTTTTCACCTTATTTTTGCTCTCATTTCAGCATTCCCCTTTCTATAGAAGTAAAAGAGGGAGATATCTAGTGAGCTTTGCTCTAAGTGTGTAGTTCAGCTCCTTCGATAGGTCATTTTCTAGATATCCTTTTTTCCTCTATTCTTACATGTTGCTACATGCTTTCTCACCAGATTTGTTGGGAGGGGAGCTAACAACAGATGTCAGAATGCATGAGCCTGGTGCGCTTGACAAATAGATAGATATTGAACAGTTTGCTCACTGGCTCATGTAACTGCAGCTTCGTAAATCTGAAGGCTTGCAGCTTTTGCGTGTGGGGGCATCATAGGTAGTTTCATAAACCTGTGGAAGAACTTTTTCAGGGAAGAGTGTCTTAATTATACTACATCTGTTATGTTTCTATTAAATATTGACAAGGGACCACTACAAAGGACAACCTGATATTTATCAGTTATATATATATCAACTCTGTACTAGTTTTGGAATTCTTTATACTTCCTCTTACAGCCTGTTTTCCATCAGCAGACTATGAAAAACTTATATGTGCTGTTTAAGCTTCACAAGATTTCCCTGAGCTAGATAAGACATGGAACATTATCTTTCTTGAATGCAAATATATTAGAAGGTATGTATCACATTTTCTGAATCACAACTTTTACCTTTTACAAAAAGCTTATGTATGTTTTTAGTCAGTTAGGATTCCTGCTTAGGTAATAAAGTTGCTGCATGTATCCATATATTAGGTGCTTAAACTCCTTTCAAAACTTAATATGCTTATACCATTTAGATATTTTGATATTATTTTTGTAGATACACACACATGTATATACAAGTGCACATACTATTTTGGTGTCATTCACACTGCTTGTTTTGTCTCATGTGGGCATCTAGTAAAGATATGGTACAGAGCACCTAATTTTTAATCTTAAGCTTGAATTCTCTCTGTGGTAAACAGAGAGGGATAGGTGCATAGAATGGTATGGTTCAGGCTACAGCTAGACTCCAAAGTCATTGAATTGCTTGCTATGCTCTTGGATCCTTGTTCTGGTTGCTGAGGTTGAGTGTTTAGCTAGGCCACACCATGGTTCCCTTCTAGCTCATGTGCACAGAATACTTTCCATGTGAAATGACAAGTAAATACAGTTTTCATCTACGCCTGGCATTACCATGCAGAAGGAAGTTCATCTGGAAGTGTGTCCCACATTCTACAATTTAGCCATAGTCTGCAAAATAAAACACATTATTCAATACTATGCATACCCCTTCCTTATGACTTAGAAATTGTCGTAGCTGCCTTCTCCAGAGCAGTTGTTTCCCTGAGTAGTAGAAACTTCCGTTGTAGAAGGTTTGACCTCTTTGTCATTTCTATCCAGAGAAACCAAAATGTTCTTGCTTTTGTACCAAAGAATATTTCTTTACACCCACAACTTCAAAAATTGTAGCAAATGTTGATATAGGGTCCAAAAATGTTTCTGTATGTTTTGTATTTCATTGCATTTGTTAAAGCAGTATAAGTGCAGGGTGCGGGCAAACTATATCAGCCACTCCTTGACTAGAAGTGTCTGTAAAGGGCTTTTATAGTTGAGGTCTTTTGCTCATCATCTTGTATAGCTTCAGCCATGAACCAATTATTGTCACAGAAAACCCCTGGCTATATAAATAACAAAACACATATGGTATCATATAGCTTAGCTAACTGATATTAGGCAAAAGTAAAGCATCAAAGGAGCATTTTTGATGTTTAAATACCTACTTTGAATGTGCCTGATTGTATTCCTCATCATTTTGATGAAACTAATTTGAAAAAATAGTAAAATAGTAAAGAATAATTCCAAGTAATGTATTAGTTCTCAATCATTAGCATATTGTAATGGCATATTAATAAGACATGTAAATATGTAAATATATTCATAGAAGATCCAGGGAACATATTTTTTAATTTATTTTTTTATTTATTTTAATTTATTTTTTTAAAATTCCACTTTCTGAACTTGTTGCAAGTACAAAGCTACTTCTTTTGTAGTTTGAGCCGTAAGTATGAGATTTTGTGTGCAATTATAGTGTTTAGGAATATACAGTGTTCTGTATCTATCAGAATTTCTATAGTTACTGAAGCCCAGACTTGAGCATCCTTAGGTTTGGGTATTTTATCTACTGTGTACTGTATTTGTGATAACTCATGTACCTTTCTTTAAAATAATCTGAAACTTTGAAGCCTTCTCAGATCCTGCACTTCTTTTAAAATTCAGGTTGATGTTTTTATAGTATTTATATTATGTATGTCAGTTGTAGACATAGCAAACGTAACACTTAAAAACATCCAGAATTTGTCCAGAGTGATCCAGAAACAAATCATATGCCAAGTTAACCTTTTGGATTTGAGTTAAATTGTCCTCAAACTGCTTACAAGTGTGGGGTTTCTTATTATTTTTGAAGTGATGCTTGACTTGGTTATCTTGCTATGAATAGTAAAAAAAAAAGAAAAAAAAAGTTTAAACTTCAAGAGTCCCAATAGGGAGAAGAATTTCAAATGGACACAAATTCACATTCTGCATTTAGACAGCAATCATGTTCATTCTCTGAAAGAGTTACATTTTGGATCCTCAACTTTTTTCAACTGTAATATGCATAACTCTTCTCTCTAGTTCAGTTGAGCTCAGCATAGGATACAAAAGAGTCAAGAGGAAAAACTAGCTTTATGCCACCTTTTCAGATCTCTAGTTAGAATTAATTTCAACGATTATCATAAGATAGAGAAAAAATTAATATAATCTACATATTGCATAGGTCATTCTGATATTAGCTATAGTTTAAAAGTATTCAGAACCTACCTTTTTTTCCCCCATACAATTTTTCTACTTCTTTCCACTTGGCTGAATTTAGCAAAGACAAAAAGTGATGGTATGCTGATCTTAAAGAAGGGCAGCATTTCTAGAAGGACGTAAGGAGCTCCCAGCATAACGGAGAAGTGATCTTAAGTTCTTTAATTTTTAATATATTGATATTTTATGTACTCACCAAAAGAGGAAAGATCCAAAAAGCTGTAACTAGTGCTGTATTTGTTATCACAAATGTAATAGAATTTATAGTTAAATATATAATGGTCTTATCTCATTTTGCATTAACACGCTGGCTTTTATCTAAAAAGAAAAGACCAAATGTACTAGGCAAAGGATACACCCTGCCAATAAAGTGAGTCATGCCTTATGCACTCAATGTGTGCATCACCTTGAGTATTATAAAAACCTATAAAACTGTCAACAAGTTATGCTTTAGCATCATTCCTGAAAATGGCATCCTTATTTCTGGAACTATATACTCAGGGATTCCAGTCAGTACCCCAGTGACGGGACATCCTTGGAAATACCACAGACTGAGGACTGACAGGTGGCAACTGTAGGCACCAGAGATATTTGATGAATATATTACAGTTCCAAAATACTGGTATACTACTTGTACTTACACATGCAATGCAAAGTTACTCTAGCTGTAGCTGAAAGTTCCTTATAAATTCAGGATTCATAAGCATTTTAAAATAAAGCATAAATTAGCCTTAAACAATATGGAAAATGTATTGTAGGCTGGTAAGTAATACCCATTATTTTCTCTTTTATTAATTAAAACCAAAGCCTGACCCAAGTATAACATAATATGCATTCTCCAGGACACTTCCAATTTAAGAGAGTTAAAATTTTTCAGGGTTCAAAGGTAACTCCTTCTGCAAATTTACAGAAAATTACTTTATTTTCTGTTCATAGATGATCTCTGTTGAATTCTTGCTCATAAAATGTCCACTTCATATGTGGTGTTTCCTTTCCCTTTCCCAGTTCTGTGGTGTAGAGACTGCTCATGAATTTCATCATGTTGCGCTAGTATAATCTTTTAATATCAGTTTGTCGTGGTTTAACCCAGCCAGCAGCTAAAACAACCACACAGCCTTTTGCTCACTTACCCCCCTCCCAGTGGGATGGGGGAGAGAATCGAAAAGGAAAAAAAAAAAAGGTAAAATTTGTGGGTTGAGATTGAACTAGGTGTCTTAATAGCATCTCCCTCCCATGAGTGCTCTAAGTTTTAAAGAGGAAATTAATCTCCTTTTAGCTTTACAGAAATGTGCTGGTTTTGGTTGGGATAGAGTTAATTTTCTTCATAGTAGCTAGTACAGGTCTATGGTTTGGATTTGTGCTGAAAACAGTGTTGATAATATTGAAATGTTTTCATTCCTGCTGAGCAGTGCTTACACAGAGCCTTTGCTGCTTCTCACTCCGCCCCACCAGCGAGTGGACTGGTGGTGACTAAAGGGATATTCCATACCATACGACATCATGCTCAGCATGTAGAGCTGGGGGAAGAAGAAGGAAGAAAGGGACGTTAGGAGTGATGACGTTTGTCTTCCCAAGTCACCATTATACGTGATGGAGCCCTGCTTTCCTGGAGGTGGCTGAACACCTGCCTGCCCACGGGAAGTGGGGAATGAATTCCTTGGTTTGCTTTGCTTGCATGTGCAGCTTTTGGTTCACCTATTAACTGTCTTTATCTCAACCCGCAAGTTTTCTCACTTTTACCCTTCTGATTCTTTCCCCCATCCTGCTGGGAAGGAGTGAGCAAGCGGCTGCAGCGTGCTTAGTTGCCAGCTAGGGCAAAACCATGACAACAAACAATTTAGCAAATACAATGCAATTGCAAATAGACTTTAAGAGATAACTTTTTGGGGACTTAGGCTCTCAATGTCTTCCATGTCAGAAATCCTGGCAATAATTTAATCTCTAGAAGTGAGAATAGGAGGTAAGGGATTTCTGAAGATATTCTGGCCACTTTGAGACTCCTTAATAACTGTGCTGATTTACAGAACTATCCATATTTTTATGAAGCTTTCAAAACATCTAAATAATACACCTTTTATTATAGACAAAGACAGGTAAGAGCATAATTGATGGTTTGTCCTTATTATTATTATCAGGCTAAAAGAGCCAAGCTGATCAGAGTCACTGCAGTTGCAGCAGGGATGCAATTGGTCTGGAGCATGTCATAGTTGAACCATCAATCATTATCTGCCTTCTTAAGGAAAAAAAAAATGAACAGTTACAGATGAAACCAGCTTTTGAGCTTTGCTTTTTCTGTGGCTGCAACTTTGTCTAACAAGATGCCTTCTCTAACAAGATGTTTCAGAACAGCTAAGAAGTACTTAGGTACATAAGCCAGTAAAGAGGAGAGGTAGCTATGTTAAATAAGCTAGATGCTTATGTGTGTGTGAAAAATGAGCAGGCTTCTTGAAGCTTTATTATCTAGTATTGTAATTTAGGGAACTAGATTTGCGATATTTTTTTAATACTTCATCTAAAGCTAATTAATTTCTATACTTTTATTCATAAGCAAATCTAGCTAATAAAATACGCTGTCAAAATAGTCATTTTCCAGTAATCTGTTTTTAAACATCCAGACAGACAGACAAACCTAAAGGTGCACTCTTAAAGTAAATGCATTAAACCTTCAGTCTATGTAGCATTGTAGTATAGTGTTGTAGTATTACAATAATAGATAGAGGCAGAGTATCTATTTATTATAGTCATGTGTCCTAGAAGTTAATATAAGAAAGAGGAGTGTAATTCATGTAATTCAAAAAGATTTCAAGATTCTACGCATTTTTTATGATTTCAAAGTAGTCAGTGCTTCTTGCAGCGCTGTTGGAACATAGGGGTTCTCCAGTCATTGAACCCGCTGTGTGTTTCCACTGTTTAGTCTAGAACAGGGGTTTTTTTCCTCACTGTCTTCATGAATATCTGTTTGTAATTTTCTATTATTGCACTTTTAGGGAGCCATTAATTTAATTACTATAAGTTAACGGGACTCCAGCAGTGTCAGTAGGACTACATGAGTTTGGGATCTGTCTCTATATATTGATGTACTTTTAAAAATAACATTACATTTACACCATACCAGACCAGAAAATTAGGCCACTACCTCTAGTCTGCTGTGTTATTTTTTATTCTTTTCTAGTATTTCTTGCTGTAGCTATTGCAGAGTATAGCTTTGGGGGATGTGGAGTTTCTATATATCTTTTGAAGAAATGAGCACGAATTTCAGATGCAACCTGTTATTACCTGTTCAACATGATTTCTGAGAGGCAAAAAGCCTGACTGTGCTTTACAACTTTGATTTGTGAATCAATTATTTTTATCTAGCTTGAAGTAGTTTCATCAGCTTCAACTTCATATAATATATTATGACACTATGAAAAGCTAAAAGCCTTGGTTAAGTAGCACCTAGTAAATGTTGACCAAGTTCCATATTTATGTGTTATTTGAAGTATTCCAATTTTTATGTTTTTAACATATTCTAAAAGGGTGAGAAAACACATGATGGAAATTTTCTGGCTCATTAGTCCATCTTTGACATGATTCAGAAGACTTAAAGTCCAATTTAGTCAGTCTCAGGGGTAAAAAAGTAGAATTCGTGAAATACAAAGAAGTGCATTAGTTTTAATTTGTCTGTAATGGTAATGGAGTTGGTACATTCACAGTTCTCTCTCCATTCATCAATAGAGAACCTCCACAAACCAGCATCTCCTCTCATTTTTCTTCCACAAAGGTGCTACAGCTTCATTTTGGACAAAGTATAATTGATTGCATTTGGGCGAGACTTCTTGTACAATTAGTTACATTTTAAATCAAAATGTCATGGGGGTACAAATGTAACACGTGCAAAGAAGTTCTTTGTGTTGGAGGGATTCGTTGCTCAAGAACAGCTGCAAATGCACAGCCTTGTGCTGTGCTTTCTTACACTACAGTGATTGAAATGGTTACGTATAAACATAAGGTCTCTTTATGAAAATGATGGCTGGATCAGTTAAAGATTTGGAAGCCTGAAAATTGAGTTTGGTGCCTAACCTCTACGCGCTTTACCCTAGCGTGAAAGCCTAATATCTTATATATTAAGGCTTAAAATATTTGTGTAGTAGTACATGGGGAGTGTTAAGTTAGGTCTAAGCAAATTAAGATCAATACTTTTGATTCCAGTCACTGGATACTTTATCCCTGAAAGGAGAGATTAAAGTTCAGGAGATTTTATATTCTATTCCTCTGTGTAGGAATCAGAGTTTGAATCAAGAATGTACACAAAGCTTTTCAAACTTCAAAGGAACATGATAAAAACGTGGATAATATTACATCTTAAGTATATAGCCTCCCTTGCATAAGGTTAATTCCACTAACTTCTCTGTGAAGAGAATAATGTATGTTCAAGAATTGGCACTGGTATAAGCTTGAATGTGGTACCCAGTGTTAGAATTCATTATTAAATTCTCCATGCCAATGGGCCCCTGCTTCAAAACGCCTTCAGGTGAGCATAGGTTATTGCTGATTCACAGCTATTAAATGGATAAAAGATTGACAACCATAATCAAAGATCTGAACAAATATTTTATTGTTTCATCTTTAAAGTTCTCCAATTTTGAGACTTTCATGCTTGTATGTGAATTTATCTTTGTCACAGAGTGACAGGAGAATTCCAGGATCTCCTTTGTGCTGGGAAGTACACTGTTCTTCCACTGATTAGTTAATTACTCACTTGGGCCTTCTCCACCTGAGTACCCTGATATGAATGAATATAAACAAAATAGTTTCCACCAGGTGTCAGCCCCTTAGAATAATGAATAGGAAAATAAATTAAGGTGTTGTTACTGGTATAGCTTTTTTTAAAAGAAGACAGAAATATCTCTAGCAATTACATTGTTAAAATGGTATTTAAATAGGCTGGATGTGTAGAGGGCTTTGCAATTTAGAAAGATTATATAAAAATAATGAAACTTGGGGGGTTTTCACTCTTCTGTGAAATGGAATAATCAGCACTCTCCTGAACAAATTGTATTATTTTCCCATGTCTTTTCATTACTGCATTTGAAGTTATGATTCATATATTATGGTGATTCATAGCTTAGCCTTATGAAGCAGAGGTTTATTTTTAGAGTGTTACCTTAAATTAGTATGACCAATAAGTGATTTTGAGGTACAGTGATTTCAGTGGTTCTGCATCTACTTGTTAGAATTGAATATGTTTATATATGACTTACTCTGACACTTCGCAGTAGACTTTCCAGGGAGCAGGTGACTGCTGGGTGTTAACCATGATATATTAGAATCTTTAAACTCATGAATTATTGGGCCTAAAATGAAATGTGCTTTACTGCTCAGTTGAGAAACATCTTTGCATCTGACATCTGTTATGCAGCAACAGGGGTCACATTCATACTTCACCGTGCACTGTATCATCTCAGAGGCCTTGGGCGATGGTTGGGCATGTGGTAGAGCTCCTCACTTGCTGTTGGGACATCAGATGGCACCAAAACAGTTTGTCACATAATTTCCAGAAGGGAGGAAGCTCTTTGGAGTTTTCTGCAATATGAATGTAAATACGATTAACTCTCAGAGACTGGAAGATTGAATTAAACTGGAAATCTTTAAGATGTGTGATATGAAAGTGTATTTATTTTCTCCTCTTTTGTACAGAGCTTTCCAAGATTTGAAATTCAATATCTATGGCCAAAGGAAAATTTAAATGTTCCTGGATATTCTCCTCCTTATCTACCTTTGGGACAAGCACCATGGAGCAAGGACATGCATATACTCTCTAGGATTTTTGCAAAGAGGAGATGTTTTCCAGACCAGACTGATGGGTCATTAAAAAAAAACCAACCCAAACAATAT